>NC_136416.1:207768067-209121817 GCF_051521515.1 Lactuca serriola
GAACACCACAAGTATTGAAAGCATAGGGCCCATCTATGATGTTTTTAAATTACAGGGACTAAAATTCAGATCTGAGGAAAAGGGCAAAACCTAAAGAACCCATTTATAAGTAAATATCTACATAATACTTATTAAACATGTTAAAATCCGGATATTTTTTGTATTTTTGGTACGAAAAGGGCAAATTTTTAATTTTTGTAGTCTAATATTTCAATTTATACATCGATTCATTTTTTAACACAAAAATTATACAGATTACAAAAATTTAATACAATCCATTCATAGTTTGGTATACAAAGTTCACAATTTAATACAATCATAATATTATTAATTCACTAATTTAGGAAAGTCAAACCTAAACTCTACCACCACCACCAACTACCACATATCAACACCATCCATTTATGTCAACGTCATAACCATCATTCATTTCCAACCAAATATGTATATAAAATCATAAATTGTTAGCTTAATACTATATTTAAGAAACATATTAATTCATTAATTTATAGTTTAATGCAACAATTATAAAAAACTAATACCTTCTTACATATTTACTTCACAAAAAAATACTCACAAGAAAATTAATACAAATATTTATATTTTAACATAAAATTCATAAAAAATCACAATTTAATACAATGAATTCACAGCTTAATACAGTCAATACACAACATTAACAACTTAATATACTAAATTCACAGTTTAATACACAAAAACTATATATTCACATCCATATTCTGTACTTAGTAGGTATATTTATACCTTCATATATGTGGGCTAGTTTTTCTTTCAAATTTTAATCTATATAATATTCACAATTTAAATTTTACAAGTTATTCAAAATTAGAGAAAATAAAATCTATATATAATGCTTCTTTCATCTTATATTTTAGAAGCAAAAATAAAATCTGGAAAAAAAAATAAACAGCTTAATACATTTCATACACAAATTATTACATTTTTTTCACAATTTAATACACAAATACACAGTTTAATAAAATATATTTACAAGTTAAAATTTACATCTGATGATGTTTGGAGCTTGAAGGTTATATTAGATTATAGTTCACACACTCATCACAATTCACAACTTAAAAAACCTAAATTCATATTATTTTAGGACTCATTAATATGATTAGGACTCATTAATATGATAAAAAACACGTTTAAATTCACATTAAAACTTATAAAAATTCATACCTATATTGCTTAAAACTTATAAAAAATTCATTTAATCACAGCTAAAACTTATGAAAAAAAAATCATACATTCACAAATTAATACTTACAAAAAATCATGTATTCACAACTTAAGACTTATAAAAAATCATGCATTTACATCTTAAATTTTCTTTCTAATTGAAACAATCAGATATGTATAGAATTCATGCATTAACAACATAATAATTTGTAACACTGTAAATTTTCAAATAAATTTTTCATTTTTAAAATCAAATAAACTTAATATCTCATTTCCCAAAAACGACCAAATGTATAAGTTGTCAAAACACAAGTCAACAATGTTTGATAAAATCCTAGAATCATCAAAGTCATGATCTCTAATTGGTGTGTACAATCAAGTTGGCACCTTCCCGCGATACTGAAAAGTACCTAAAACACATATCACACAACAGGGTTAGCATGAAGCTTAGTGAGTTTCCCAAAATACCACATACACAAATAATAAGCCTCTTATGGCTATAGCTCGGCATGCACCCTCCGTTCATGCGTCTCGGTGAGGACCCTTTGGTCTCACGACTCGGTGTGCACCCTCCAGTCATGTGTCTCAGTGAAGACCCTTCGGTCTCACAGCTCGGGTTGGACCTTCCAGTCATATATCTCAGTAAAGACCCTCCAATCTGACAACTTGGTTTAGACCCTTTGGTCCTAACTCAGTAAAGCACAGAAGAATATAGCATATATCACAAAGAAAAAATACATAATATCACATAACTCAATATAAGCACATAGGACCCTCCGTTCAGTAACTCAAATAAGACCCTTTGGTCACTCAGTATTACGACTCAGTTAAGTATAATGAGAAGACTTACCTCGGATGATGAACAACTCCTATAAATGATGCTGCTGCACTCCAGCCTCTAACACTGAGCCAAACCCACAATTAACTCAATTAGGATCTAAGACTAAACCCTCACTCATTAGGTCTAAAGATAATCCACTAACCGGCCCATAAATAACCCAAGCCCATTGGGCCCACAAAGGCCCAATACTAAGTGCGCCCTCCCAGGTCCCAACCCTTAAACTTAAGTCCAAATGGAAAGCCCAACACAAGGGACCAAATATATATATATATATATATATATATATATATATATATATATATATACGTAGAGATAGGTTCAAATGTTTTTGACAATTATTGTGTGCCTGTGTGCACCAATGAGAATTCAGGAAATAATAAATCATTAAATAAATCATTTGAGGGTATTATAGTAATCTTGAAATATTTAAACATGGTAGATAATTAATATATTTATCATCCCTTTAAATATGGGATATCAAAGTTAAACCCAAAAAAACCATACGCTTGAAAATTACAACTACCATCAATCCCTTCACCCATTTTCCATTCTCTTCGACTTTCACCCAACACCGATCGACTCCGCCACCACCGTCGAACGTTGCCACCAATCAAGAATATAGGAATGCTTTCTTTCTCTACAGTTCATAGCACATGGAATTTGACTCTGATTTTTCTCTCTTCCAGTTATTTCTGTTGATTGTGATGATATAACTATGAATCCATTTCATGTCGTGTGGACGAATCTGACCCCTTTTCTGAACGATTGAATGAGTTTGAATTTGACAAGTGATTTCAATTATATTTATTTGAAACTGCAGTTGGGAATGTGGCTGTACAAAGGAGAAGACAACATGTTGTTTCAGTAGCGAAAGAAAGAAGAGAAGCGATGTTCAGAACCAAGCGATAATGTACGGAAGGAGTTATCAAACTCTATGGATGTTTCCATCAATGGCGACATGATTATTGGTGAGACTCTCACTAATTTTTTTTTAAGAAACTGAAGAAGCACACCACGTGTTCGATAAAATGCGTAGTTGAAATCTAGGTATTTGTAACTAGAAAACAAAAGATTGTTTATGTGATGTAGTAACTTGTGCTTAACTGTAGAAATTATTTACCTCAATCCTGAAAATAGATTTTACATCCAATTGCTTTTTGATTTTGATTTTGGAACACAATCATCAATTTTTTAACCAACATATAAGTATATATATATATATATATATATATATATATATATATATATATATATATTTTGTCATAATATATAAAGTCATAGAAATTGCAAGTAACATGAAAGGATAAAAACCATGGTTAGATATATGTTATTCATTTGATTATTAATAAATTGAGAGGATAAAAAGTTGTTAATTTTTTTTATTCATGTCTTCCGATTATGGTTTTGGTTAATTATTTATATGTTGATAATAAATTCTGGTACAATTTTACTATTTTATTTTGATAAAATTTTAATATTTATATGTTGATAATGTATTCTAACAGAAGTTTACTGTTGCATTCTAACAGAATTTGCTATTTTCTAAGAATTACACTTGTTATTCTTTCAGAATGTTGTTATTATTCAAAGAATCATAATTAATTATTTGGTATATTATTAGTTCAAGAATCTATTTTGTGTATTCTTTTCAGAATGTATTTACTAGTTTATGATTGACATTATATTATTCAGACAAAATATGTTAGAATGTAGTTATTTTTCAAGTTCGGATTCCAGAACTTTGTTATTATTCAATAATATTCTAATAAAATAAAATTATGAAAGAGCATCATTCTAACTTAAAAAATATTCTGACAGAATAAATCGGTTATGTTTAAAAATTATGTTAGAATTAAAATTGAATTAATTAAAAAGAATCATATTTTTAAAATTAGCAGAATTAATTATCCATAAATATCCGAAAATTTCATTTTATAATTGTAGTTAATTGTCCAAAATACCCTTTTGCTAAAATTTGTGTGATTATATGGTACATGTTATCCCATTGTAATATCATACACTCTCAAATCATGCCCATTGATGAATTCCATCCGTTGGTCCAGATTTGTGCATTCTGGCACACAATAGTTAGTAAAAACAAAATAACCTAAGCCTATGTACGTATATATATATATATATATATATATATATATATATATATATATGTGTGTGTGTGTGTGTGTGTGTGTTCCTCTTATCCAAAATCTCCAATACATCAAGCCCGAATCTAGGCCCAACACTTAAGGCCTAATACGAGATTTAGCCCAAAAAGCCCATAACGAGATAACGCGTGGCGTATCTCCCTTGGTACGCTCAGCGTACACACACATCCTGATCAGGGAAACTAGACCAGTACGCGGGGTGTACTCGGACATATGTGGGGCATAATGCTTAAGTCTAGAAACTCCATTTTCAACTTAACCACTTCGGCCCAAAGCATCCAAACCTCAGGGAAGCTTTGTGTTGGGATGAAGATTATTTTGATGTTGCGTCTTTTGGGCTCGTTAGTTTAGCCATGTATACTCCGGTTTGGGCCTGTCCAACCGAGAGCCTTTTATGTATTGTATATAAGTTAATGCTTGCATGCATATTAGAAAAACGAGATAGAGGTTAACGATTTTAGAGAATAACGACAAAGAGCTTAACGATAGTAATTTCAAGGTTTCTTTAATCGTTCTTGTAACCTACCAATCCTCTACAGTTGATGTTCTTAATCGAGCTCTTCTGAGGATTTTGTTTAAATCATTCGACTCGTTTGATTCCATCTTGTCTTGTTCTTTTTATTGCGTTCATAAAGTTTTAATATTTACATACTTGTTCAAGATCTAATCGATCTTCATAGATTAAAGGTTGTTTTAATCCCATCAATTGGTATCAGAGCAGGAGGCTGTGTAATCGATACACATCTTTTCTGTGAAAAAGATTTCCATTAGGGTTTTCCGCATTCATCGATATTTATTGAGCCGTCATATTAATTGACGTATCTTGATATTTATTGTTTTGCCCTAATCTACTTTATTACAAGTCTGATCTTTGAACAGGTTTTTACGAACTTAATGGACGCGACGCAATCAAACCCTATTAATATTTCCAACAGCATCGGTTCGACGACAAAGATTCCAATCTTATACACCCATGACTATGAAGTATGGGCGCATCATTTTGAAGACTACGTGATTGGATCAGAGGATAATGGTTACCTCATATGGGAAGCCATCATCAATGGACCGTTTTCTCATTCTGCAACATCCATAATCATTAAGACACAAAAAGAGTACAATGATCTGCTAAAGGACGTGAAGGATATTGCACAAGATGAAAAGGACAAATTCCAGTGCAATATTAAGGCGTTAAGGTTGATCAGGTTTGCCCTTCAGTCCGACACATTTAGATTGGTTAGCTCATGTACGACGGCAAAGGAAGTTTGGGATATACTTCGTGAACTGTATTCTACAGACGAGGATCTTGAACATTCTATCCAAACCTTGCTTCTATCTGAGTTTGGAGAATTCAGGCAAGGAGCCGAAGAAACGGTGACCCAGACGTTTGATCGCTTCAATCATCTTCTCAGCAAGATGATCAAACACGATATTGAAAGGAAGCTTATCGAACAAAAGGTTACTTTCTTGAACGGATTGAGATCTGAATGGAGAGCAGTGGTTTCCACAGTCAAAGCTCATGAGCAGTTTAAATCATACTCTTTGGCGAAACTGGTGGGTATTCTAAAGTCCCAAGAGAAGATTGTGGAGCAAGAGAAGAACGTCGTTTCGAGTCTTGGTTCGTTGGCCCTCCTATCTAAAAGTAAAGCTATGATGGAGGATGAAGAGCTTAACTTGGAGGAATATGATCTCACATCTGAGGATTATGCCATGATGGTGTCCAATCCTAAGAGGTTCATAAAAAAGAGATTCCCCAGCAACAAAAACCGAAACTGGCAGGGACGTTACAGCTCTAAAAAGTTGAACAATGAACCGAAGGCTGAGGAGCCCAAGAAGGAACCGAAGGCGGATGGCGATTCTGGAGTAAGCTGTTAGTACTGCGGTGGGAAAAACCACTATGCTAAAGACTGTGTGCTTAAAAAGATGGCTGAAAAGGATGATGAAAAGGATGAGGAAGCTGTGTTGCAGAAGAGGCTGGATGAGTTGAGAAAGAAGAAGTCTACCACTAACCCTTCTATTAATGCTCTTATTGTGCAGGGTTCGGTTAATGATGATGAGTTCGGTAGCACAGAATTTTGGTCTACCGACTCTGAAGACGATGAAGTAAGGAAGCCTTCCCATGGAAAGGCTTATGTGGCTAAGGAAGAAAGCAGTGGAGGAAAATGCTTCATGGTGACTGACGTATCTCAAATGAGGGGATACAACACCGATGGTGGAAGCGATGGACCGAAGGTACAGGAGGATATGTGCTTTACGGCCAAACCACTCAGCCAACAGTTCAATGAGCTCGATGAACTGATAAAGAAGGTACAATCTGTTTTTATTTCATCTAAAGTACCACCATCCTCATATGAGAAAGAACTAAAAAATGTTAATACAAGAATTTCTCATTTAGATAGTAGCTTAACTCAAACTCGTGTCACCAATTCTAACCTGACTGATCAATTAAGCAGGGTGGCATCGAAGAGTGAGGAGCGGCGAATGTGGATTGAGTTAAAAGAGTCGGAATTAGTTAAAGTTAAAGACGAAAACATTTATTTGCAGAGAGACAATTTAAAATTGTTAAAACAACGAAATGTTTTTTGTTTAATTGCTAAACATTTATATTCCAATATTACTCAGCTTCACTTAGATTGTGAAATAGGCCAAAAGATCCATCGCATGATTTTACCCTTCCTAGAGTTTAAGGAGGATGAAATCGATGCCGAAGCCTATAATTGTGAGAGTGTGATATCGTCTGATGATGTCAATCCGACCTACATGTATGGACTGGACAAAATTGAGTCCTTCATTAAATCCAAGGACCACAAGGACATGCTCAAAAATCTTTTGGATGAAAATGATAGACTTAAACTGAGAACCGAAACTATACAAAAATTTGACTCTTTAAACGCCAACCTTAGCTCAGAAAACAAAATTGATGTTGAAAATGCAACCGAGCTTAACGAGGACGAAAACATGAGTGAAATTTCTGTAGAGGACACGGTTGACTGCTCAGAATTTGTTAAAAGCGATACTGAAAACCACAAAAATCTAATCTCTGAAAATTCTGTGGAGTTCGCTCGATTGTCCCAACAAAAGTCCCCGAAATTAGTAGAAAAAGCAGTTGTGTATCAAAAGGTCAGGACCACTCCGAATCAAGTATACAAGGTGACTGGAGTAACCGAACATCAAACAGCTGAGCTCACAGATATTGTAAACGAAGACAATGCTGATGGCTGTGATGAGTACTTCTGGGAAGCTCCAATAGATAATGGAAACGAAACCGTTGGCCTATCTGAAAGAACCTCCTGGATGAGAAAAGGGAGATACATACCTGAACCCTTGAATACGCCGGATAATTTCAATGAGCCAAGCACAAGTGGTACGAAAGATATTCCTCAGGAGAATGATCGTTCAGCAAAAGAAGACATTCCCTCTACTCCAACAGCACAAAGTGAAACTTCATCAGACATTCCTTCCAGTCCCTCAGTGCAAACTGGATCTTCTTCGGATATTCCCTCTGCTCCCTCGGCTCAAAGTAAAACTCCTGAAGTTCAAAAGGAACCAGCCAAGGAGAAACCGAAAACGAAAGCTAATGTTCATCATCAACCTAAGCAGATGAGGGATAGGAAGATTGAAAGGAACCAAAGATACAGGAAGAACCTTTCTGAAAGGAAACAATTTTGGCACTCACAAAATGCATACTACTCACACCAAGACAAGAATCTGAAGTATGAAAACAATCCTGTAGGAAAGCCTGAATATCACAACAACCGAAAGCCAAGGTTCGGTTCACAAGAAAATACCAACCAAAGGCAAAGGTTCGGCTCACAAGAAAATACCAACCGAAGGCAAAGGTTCGGCTCACAAGAAAATACCAACCGAAGGCAAAGGTTCGGTTCTGAAAAGGACTTCAACCGAAACCACAGGTTCGGTTCCAAGAACAACTCCAACCGAACGCAAAGGTTCGGTTCTGAAGTCAAAAGAGAACAAGACTCCAAGGTCAGTCCCTCCAATGATCAAAAGCAAAAGGGTCACCTAGAGTCACCAGCCAGGAAGTTCTCTCAATCCAAACCCTCTCATTCTATTAATTCTTCTACTTCCACCGATTCATCCCAATCTTGCTCTAAAGCTAATTCCGCTTGTTCTCAAAAATCTCATTCGTCAGCTGCAGAAAAGGGAAAGCAGAAGGTCAATGAGTCCAAACCAGAGTCCAAACCGAACTCACCCAACCCTAACAAAATAAAAGTCTTTACCATTAAAAAGAAAGATGAAACAACTCTAATAAAACGAACATATCTAGTTGACATCTCTCTTACTATTCCCGTTCCCATGAAAAGCTCATAAGGAACAAGGCTCGTCTGGTGGTAAAGGGATACTGTCAGGAGGAAGGGATAGACTATGAAGAGACTTTCGCTCCAGTAGCTAGGCTAGAATCCGTTAGAATATTTCTGGCTTATGCTGCTCACAAAAACTTTGAGGTTTTCCAAATGGACGTTAAGTGTGCATTTCTCAATGGAGAACTCGAAGAAACTGTGTATGTGGAGCAACCTCCTGGGTTCGTGAACGAAAAGTATCCAAATCATTGCTATATTCTGGATAAAGTTGTGTACGGCCTCAAACAAGCTCCGAGAGCCTGGGACCCGAAGGCATCTTTATTAATCAGGAAGCTTACACGAAGACTCTCCTAGCGAAGTTTGGCATGATGGGAGACTCAAAAGTCAAAGTCCCAATGGCATTCGACACCATGCTTACCCCATCTCTAGACAAACCGGCTGTCGATATCACGATCTATCGTCAAATCATAGGCTTACTAATGTATCTAACTGCTAGCAGGCCTGAAATCATGTTTTCTGTGTGTTATTGTGCTCGATTTCAGGCAAACCCACACGAACCTCACATGCTTGCAGTGAAGAACGTCTTACGTTATCTAAAGCGAACTGCCTCCTTAGGTCTATGGTATCCTTCCAACTCAGGCTTCTTCGTTCAAGCCTATTCTGATGCTGACCTTGGAGGATGTGGACTCGACCGTAAAAGCACAACTGGTGGCTGTCAATTTCTTGATGGGAAGTTGGTCAGCTGGCAATCCAAGAAACAAACATGTGTGTCGTTGTCTACTGCCGAAGCGGAATACATTGCCGCTGCATCCTGCACATCACAAGTGATTTGGATCCAGAGTCAACTTCGAGACTATGGACTCAATATGAAGAAGATCCCACTATATTGTGACTCTGAAAGTGCAATTAGGATTTGTCATAACCCAGTGCAACATTCCAAAACCAAACACATAGCACTGCGGTATCACTTTATCAAAGATCACGTGGAAGATGGAAACGTCGAAGTTCATTTCGTAAGAACCACTGATCAATTGGCTGACGTCTTTACCAAAGCTCTTCCTGAAGCATCATTCAACAGAATATTGCAAGGGCTAGGTATGATGGAATCAGAGTCAGTACCTCATACTACCTCTCAACCTCAAACGTAAGAAGCGAGACCAACCGAACGTTTGGGTTCGGTTGAAACCATGTGTCTCGCTCATCTCTTCAAAGGTAGTTTCTCTATGTTATATATTTCATGTACAATTTTGTTTTTCTTTGTGTTAAAAGTATTTTTATCTTGTATGTCTAAATTCCTTGGTTTCTCAAAAGTTTACAAAACCGAAACCTACCGAAGGTTCGGGTTCGGTTTTTCAAAATTTTGTGGAACCGAAACCTACCGAAGGTTCGGGTTCGGTTTTTCAAAATTTTGTGGAACCGAAACCAACCGAAGGTTCGGGTTCGGTTTTTCAAAATTTTGTGGAACCGAAACCAACCGAAGGTTCGGGTTCGGGTTCGGCTTTTCAAAATTTTGTGGAACCGAAACCAACCGAAGGTTCGGGTTCGGTTTTCCAAAATTTTCTAGAACCGAAACCAACCGAACGCTCGGGTTCGGTTTTTCAACTTTTTCCAACCGAAACCAACCGAACGTTCGGGTTCGGTTTTTCATATTCTTTCCAAAGTTTTTTTTAAGTCTTATTTTTTTCTTCTTATTTTTTTTAGTATTTTATTTTTCTTATATTTTTTTTTACAAAATCTCAAAACTCCAAAAAAAAAATTTTATATATTTTTTTGTGTTCGTTCGTTTGTGGGGATATATTTGCTGAACTACTTTAGTGTCCCTAGAAGCATGCTGCTGTATGTGTCCCAAGCCTCATAAGATTTTGAATAATCGCCTTAATGACCTGGTATCTACAAACCTTGTCTTCCCAATAAGGCTAACCCATTTATTCTAATCATGAGCTACCTCACTCTTTTCTCACATGAGTTAAGAGTTTTCTGCTTGGTCCTTATTTTCGCAGCAGAGATACTATATCTTCTTAAACCATCTCCATAACTCTTCTCCACTACATTCATTTCATCAACGTAACCCTTGAGACTCTCAGAAATTACCACTGAGGTTTATGGTTACACCACATCTGTGTTTATGATCTTAGTTTCGTGTCACTACGAGCTGAGTGAAACCCAAAATTCAACACCCAATGAATTGACGGTGAACAATCAAATTTCTCAAGCATTCACTAAAGGATTGACGAATGTACCCTAATGAAATCTCAAATTTTCTTTTGTGTGATTCCTATGAAATCGTTAAATACCATAACATTTCTTCCCTTGGGATCCAGTTTTTAATTATTTTTTTCTGAGATTTTATACTAATCTAAGCCAATACAAAATAAATTCCTACCTACTTGTTCAACAGGCTACACCGGTCTCACAAGTACTTTATTCACTTTCTTTCTTATATCAAGAATAGAATTGGTGAATCAAAGCGAAACCACCCTTATTTAGCCTAGTTAAAAGAAGCCTTTCAACATTTATTAATAAGTGTTTGATCGTAATTTAACGGGATTCCACACTAACACTTTGAGGTCTCTCTTGACCTTGACGGAAGAGATTCGTGCCCGGGATCATCAGTTTCGTGTCATTATTGGCATCACAGAATATCCTTAAAAGAGTTGCTTTATTTCTTTTTCTTTTACACTCTTTGCATGAAAATCTTTGATTTTCCCAAATTCCGTTGCTAATTATTTTCAGGATGAGTTCTACTTTCGTGGTTAATTATGGAGCTGTGGTCAAAAACAATACACGTGGCAATTTAATTCAAAAATGGCGTTTAAAAGGGATAAGACGAAAGGTTGCTGACTCGGCGGGAGATTAAAAGGATTGAATTTCAAACGACAGTAAAAAGTGGGCGCGTGTGAATGTGAAACGGTCGCGCTTTTACTGACACTTATGGACGCGTGTGCGATATCCAAGCGTCATCACTCTGGCACTAAAGGCGCGTGTGGAAATGGAAACGGTTCCTTTCTCTGAAACGGCGCTTGTTGGGTAGCGTGATCCTAGGAATATGACACTATCTTTCCTACGTGATCATTGCATAGAAGATATGAAACGATTTTTCTCTCTCCAATCCCTCACTATAAAAGGCAGTCTACAACACCATTTACCTTTTTACTGCTTCCGGATTTTCTAAAAGAGCAAAAACCTCCAAAGCGCTTCACTGTTCATCTTCTTCTCCAAACCTGCAACAATGGCTGAATCTTCTTCTGTTCATGCAACCTCACAGATTCTTCCCATCCGACCCCAACAATGTCTTGTCATTGATCTTAACCCACTGGCGTACGATTCCTACATGTCGCCGGTCATAGAATGCTTGAAGTACTCCCAGCTTGCTCCTGCACTCTCACGCATTGAAACTGTGCCAATGGTGGCTCTATCGCAGGTCTACGTGACTGCTTACTACGACAAGGCTGTCGACCGGGTATTTTTCGAGCATGCAGAACACAAGACCTCCGTATCACGCCAAAGGTTCTGCACTATGCTAGGGTTTGCCGTTGACCCTTCGCGAGTTTATCCAGAGACTATTCCGGTTGGGATGCTGTTTAGCATGTTTTACAACATGGGATACACAGAAGTTCTCACCTCCGTCCCCAAGTTTAAGAAGTCTTGCCTGCCGCCACAGTGGAATGGCCTATTTACAGTCCTTTTCAAGGGTCTGTCAGAGAGGAGCTCAGGATCTGACGGTGCAAGTCGTCTCTTCCTATCGATAATGTATGGGGTATACAACGGGATAAAACTGGACTATGGGTTTGTCCTATGGCAACAGCTCATTCAGAGCCTCTCTTCCTCATCCCGACACTCGGAGGTGTCGTTGGCTCGGTTCTGGATCTTGATAACAAGATGGGCCATGGACAAGTTTAATATTCCAACTGCTGATGGTGCATCGATGTCTTCTATTGGTACGTTCCATACCAAGAAGATCATCGTATCAGATGCATCGAAATTTTACTTCATTGGCTCCATCCGGAGACAATGTATGCAGATGTGCCCTCCGACAGCAGACTGATCAGAACGATCAAGGAGTTTAGGTCAACTGGTCCAAGGGAACTGACACCGGACATGCTAAGATCGATTCATGATGCCGAAAAACCGGTGGGCAGGGGAAAAAAGGCAGAGAAAGGGAAGCAAGTGTCCAAAGCTCCAAAGGGACCTTCTCCCAAAAAGAGGAAACAACCGAAGGCTACTTCATCCCCACAGCCGAAGCGAAGGAAGACCCAACAGCGAAAGCTAGTTATTCCCTCCTCTCCAAGCGAATCTGAGGGTGGAAGTTCGGACTCTGAAGGATCTCAAGGAGACGAATCTCCTCAACGAGGCAACACACCACCTCGGTCCCCAACCCCAGAGATGGAACTTCATCAATCTCCAGTTCCTTCACCTCCACACACCCTTCCTACTTCCATTCCCACCATAATCCCCACTACCACTACTCCACCAACCTCTTTCCCTATACCACCACCCATTTTCACAACTGCAACCGAAACACCACCAGTAACCGAAACCCCTCCTGTAACCGAACCACCACAAACCGAAACCCAAACTCAACCACCACCCGAAACTACCCCACCCCACACTCAAACTCAACATACACCAACCACAACACCCCCAGCTTCTCCCCCCCTCCATCTCCAGAAAATGCCTCTGATGGAGACGGTACTTATCTCGGCGGGGAACACATGAACTTTGATTCGGTCTACTATAGTCCGTTTCAAGTTCAGAGTGACGAGGAGGATGATGCTCCAGTGACAAAGAAGCATCTCCGAGAGCTTAACGAGAAGGTTGATCTACTTCTCGCCTCCTCCACCAACCAGCAGTCATCTCTTTCTGAAGCTGCCCTTCAGAAGATTGTTGACGCCTTCTCAAGGGCTCAACATGATTCGGTGGCCTCAGCAACTGCTGCTATCGATGCCTCCACCCGAGCCTGTGAGGCTGCGACCGAAAAAGTCGATAAACTATTCTCCGACGCTTCTGTCCTGCTGAAGTCTTTGCAGGAAAGCGCCGACGCCACGAAAACGACTTTGGAACCAATCGTTCACCAATTGGCCAAGTTTGTCTCAACGGAGTTGACTTCGTTCGCCACCCTACGCCAGAATATAAGCGACGACAACTCGGCACTTCGTGCCTCCATCGATGCCCGCCTGGCTAAGCTACAAGAGGATCTTGCAGTTGAGAATTCTCTGATGGACGTTTTGGCGAGCAAAACAACCGCCCTCAAGGTCAAGAGCACGGAGCTATCCCACTCACAGCAACAATTGGACGCTCTTCGATCCGAAAGGGAGGTGATCAGATCTTGTGTTTCGGATGTCCACGCCGCATTATCCAACATCCTTGAAGCACACGATCCTATTCTCAACCACTCAGTGAGGCGCACCCTTGCTGAAAAGCTATCTCCGGCCATGGACCTTCTTAGCAAAATCGAAGGCCTTCCGAGTTTCGTGTCCATTCCAAAACAAGGGGAGATGAGAAGAAAGGATCGAAACCACCTCCTTCCTCCAAAGCTACTCACACAACCGAACCACCTCAGACTGGTCATGCCTCGGGTTCGGGTGTGAAGAACAAGGGTAAAAACTTAGCTGAGGAAGATGAAGATGAAGATGAAGACAGGGAGACCATTGCTGACATGTTAAAACGAAAGAACAGTCGCAATGCTGATGATGATGCTAGTCGTGTGGCGCGAGAGGCTGAAGAAGCCGAACGCATGCAAAAAGAAGCCCACGATCTCCTTGAGAGCCGAAAGCTGCTCTTCCCTTCCTGGACCAGGGATCGTATGATAAAAGAGGCCATAGAAACTCCAAGCATATTATGGCTCGAGCCGGTTATATCATTCGACTGCAACAACATTGTCGATTCGCAATTTGATATGCCGCTGACTCGAAAGGCGTTCATCTTCCACGCCTTCTCTAACATTTTTGAAGTCCCGCATCCGAACGATGAGCTTGACAGAGAGCTCATTGACTTCTATCTGGAGGCCGCTCGCCCTCAATACCTTACCTGGAGCGCCTAAAAGATTGTGAACGTTCGGGTGCTGAAGCCTTATGCCGTGGGGAGATTCACAAACGTTAGGTTCAAGCTCATTCGAGGATCTGCAAGAACTGCTCATATCATCTCCCTGGCGGATCTGCCGAATCTAAATCCTCATGATTGGATTGTCCTGTACAATATCCTTTTGACCAATGAAACCGAATATGGTCCCATCATAGACCATGTCAAAAGGATGTTAGCATGCTACATCATGGAGGTTGCCCTAATGGATCAGGAGGTCGCCACAGTCTTCAAGAAGAAACCGAAGATAGCTCCTGTGGGACCGGCCAGTGATCTCAACCAAATGAAAATGGGCAAGATTGATCCGAGGCGAAACTCGGTGATGTTCACTAGAGCCGAAGGACAGAAATGTCTCTTCGCTTTAGCTGACAAACACCTTTACACCACAGCTTGCTTGGAGCACGTTTTATCAATTATCAAGCGGTGTAAAGAGAATTCGGCTGATGATGTCAAGTACTTCAACGACATGATCAATTGGTACATCCGGTTTAGATAGACCATCCTCGTCATAACCAAGTGTCTGTTTAGCACCGTGAAGAAGAAGGTACCTGCTTCAGCTGCTGGCCCAAGTAACAAGTGAAGGCCTCGCTCCAAATTGACGCAAAGGGGGAGATTGTTGGGCTGAAGATTATTTTGATGTTGCGTCTTTTGGGCTCGTTAGTTTAGCCATGTATACTCCGGTTTGGGCCTGTCCAACCGAGAGCCTTTTATGTATTGTATATAAGTTAATGCTTGCATGCATATTAGAAAAACGAGATAGAGGTTAACGATTTTAGAGAATAACGACAAAGAGCTTAACGATAGTAATTTCAAGGTTTCTTTAATCGTTCTTGTAACCTACCAATCCTCTACAATCGATGTTCTTAATCGAGCTCTTCTGAGGATTTTGTTTAAATCATTCGACTCGTTTGATTCCATCTTGTCTTGTTCTTTTTATTGCGTTCATAAAGTTTTAATATTTACATACTTGTTCAAGATCTAATCGATCTTCATAGATTAAAGGTTGTTTTAATCCCATCACTTTGTTACAAGCTCCTAACTGATAAAGTTGGCGACTTTATTAGTTTGTATGTCTTATTGGGACCCAACTTCCAAAATAACCATTAAGACTCTCTAAAATCCTCTTAACACATACATGAAGAAGTCTAGACGACCAAGTTCTCATTTTTATGAATCAAGGCAACCCGATACACTTAAAAGGACAGTAGATTTGCTCTGGAGTTTAGAAAACTCACAAAGTTCCAATCTTGGGACATAAAACCCTAAAAATGGACCCAAAACAAGAACTAGCACAACAATGAGCAAGTTTCAAACTTTATACCTCTAGAAGATGCACCAACAAGGGTAGAACTCAAATCCACAAGCTAAAAGCACAAGATATCCTCTTTCAAGACTCCTTCTTCACCAAGAACTTCACCAAAAACACTCAATTGAGCTACCACACTCACACAAGCCATGGAAATGAGATTAGGGTTTTGAGAGGAGTTGGAGGCTAGAAATGGTGGCTGAAAATGAGGCCATCATGTTCCTTAAATAGGATCACCTCAAAATATTAGGGTTTACATTCTCAGCCTAGTACGTCGAGCATACTAGGTGGTTTCCACGTCCATGTTACGCACATAAGTACGCTGCGCGTACACATACTTACACCCTGCGTACTCATTTTCCACCAAATTTTTCAATAAGGACTAAACTTGCCAAAACTTCAAACTATCATAGCTTCTTCGTTATAAGTGTGTTTCTAATGAACCTCATATCCATGGAAAGGTGGCGAGAAGCCCTATGATTCTAGTAACTCGTTGCAGCCTCAAGGCTTCCTCATGCTTGGGTTACAACCCACGAACCCTAAATCACAGACGATCTGAAATAGGATGTTACAATTCTCCCTCACTTAAATTAGATTTCACCCTTAAAATCCCTCCTTGCTAACACTCAGATCATCCCAAATAACCCGAGAAGCGCAATAGAAAAATAAGAATGTAACATTACCTCCCCAAGACAACCGAAGCCAACAAAAACCTCCAACCCAAAGAAAAATGAACCTCAATACTCTACCATTAAGCACTAAAAGAATGACCATGCTCATTCGGAAATACCCTCTGATATCCATAACCATAATCTCCAACTTCCCTTCAAATGTCCCTTTTAACACTATGTACCAGGTCAGCTCCCGACCTAAGATTTGAACCTCCTAGGCTACCCTAACATATCCGGCAATACGACTTCACAGTTGTTCTATCCAACCAAGTTGTCTCAACCAATCACACTAGACTCACAGTCACAAAGTCTGCTTTGCCCTTAGTAATTACTACCACCGAATTGAAGTCGCACTTAACCTTTGACCTCTATCGTCTACTAATTTCTACTTCATGCGTATCGTGGTTCTCATCAAACCAACGAACCAATCCATCCAGGTCTAAAACAGCATATGGGAAACATCCCCACTCAAAAAGAAATCCTTCTGAAAACTCTGGAATCCCAAACTGCTCGCCCTCCATACAGATAGAGCCTAAACTCAACACAAGAGTCTGGAACAACACAAAATTGGAACCACTTGTTTCCAATTTGTTACTCAACTCAAGACCCAAGATCTGCGAATCCACGTGTACATTACTCCTCCCATCCTTTCGATTTGCGACAACTTCTCCCTCAATTGAGATAACAAGATTTCCTACCATCATAGAGACCCCAGTCTCGCCCTTGGTCCGACCACCAGGTTCCCACGAACTCATTTGGCAAGGCTACCCAGGCCTGAGAGCCCCTCTATGCCACACCCTGACTAGTAAAGGATACGGCTCCCCGCAATTTAACAACACTCTCTCACTAACTAATAAGTGCTATGGCTCCCCACAATCTTATGACTCTCTCTTACTGACTAACAAGTGCTACAGCTCCCCACAGTCCTATGACAATCTCTTACTACCTTGTGAATGCTACGGCTCCCCACAGTCTTACGATACTCTCTCTTTCTCTCTCTCTCTCTCTCTCTCTCTCTCTCGCTGACTTATGAATGCTATGACTCTCCGTAGTCTTATGATACTCTCTCTCTCTCTCTCTCTCTCTCTCTCTCTCTTACTCATGTATGCTACGGCTCCCCACAGTCATACGATATTCTCTCTCTAAATCATGTATTCTACGGCTCCCCACAGTCACACGATACTCTCTCTCTGACTCATGTATACCACGGCTCCCCGCAGTCATACGTTACTCTCTGACTCATGTATGTTATGGCTCCCCATAGTCATACAATACTCTCTCTCTCTCTCTTACTCATGTATTCTACGGCTCTCCGTAGTCTTATAATATTCTCTCACTCGCCATGGGCTCACCCTATGGTTTTTTCCTGACAGTCCTAAGTGATTACTCCCACCCGGATCCGCTCACTCTCTTAACACCCCATAATCTCATCATCAAGTCGTCATCACACTGAGTTCACTATCTCATACTCTATGGTCCAACACAGTTAGGTGCATACACCTACCCAGATTATGCATCACTACTCTTGACGAAAGTTCTCGTAGACAAGGCATTTTCCTCAATACAGTCACACCCTTGGATAATCCCCGTCTGGCGACAATTAACTTATGGTATCATATTTGGGAAATATGGTCGCTTGATGTTCCACTTGCCGTCTGATAAACCCAAGTCTCATAGTAATCCAACACTTTAGGGAATCATACTCGAATACCTCGATACAACATCACAAAATCTCACGATGTCTTGCCATGACCACTGATCTTCTACCCACACAACTCGAACCCTTGAAGTACTCCAACTCCCAATTTGAATCACAAAGGAATCGTCCATGACTGAGAACACATTGACGACAATCCAAAGCCCCATCCTCTACTGATCACGCCCATGCGAAGCTACTCGTACCGAATATGAAGTTGATTGAAAAATCAACTGCTGCCCTTCCCGGAGTACAAATAACAATCTATACATCGAATTATCAATATCTCAGCAATCAAATCTTGACCTTAGCAACCCAGGTGTCTCAAAACTCAAACATTGACACACACAAAGAAACACAAACCCTAATCGGATTCCTGTCCAACGGCCACCCGTCATAAAAACACACATTCTCTCCTGAGCATGTGCAACATGCATCATCTCGCTCTGTAACTTGCCTTGACTACCACATGACCCCAATCTCATACACTCGGGTCGTAGATCCCCATAGCCCAAACTTATGTACTACAACAGATTGAGAATCCTCTTTACATAATACCCAGTTCTCCCCCACTTAGGGTTCGGACCATCGTCTATTGACATTCCAAAAAGACCACACTACACATTGGCTCACCTGATGTACCATTCTAGACTCATGGAACATACCACACAAAGCTCGATGACCTTCAAGATAATGACCAAATAACTTCAAGTATCCCGAATCTCTGATGAAAACCTCGGAGTCCTCCCAATGTGACTGCCTCTAGTCACCCAAAATTTTGTACCGACACACCATTGGACATCTCAACTGTCCCAAATTAGTTACGAATCTCAACCCTTACCATCGATACACAACATAGACAATGAAGGCCACCGCTCCGATATACTCCTCTTAATTCCTTGGAACTGTTGCTAAAATATGCCTTACTATACTCAACTAAGACATATCTTTGTTATTAACCATCTCAGTCCCCTCTGATGACTCCTCACGCTATAAGAAATATCTCACAGCAGACATACCACAAAATAATTTGATAAAAATATCACAACTATATGCTACCCCATGGGGTTTACCTCCAAACTCTGAAATAGGAAGGTCGTTATCTCCTTCGCTCCACACGGTAAGCGGAAATAGTGTGATTCTCATCATAGAAAGTGACATATCATCCATCAGCCAATCACTCAACCCATACCGCAATCCTCCACAATGCATTAATTCCACTTCTCCTTGAGTCTTGCGACTGCAACTGGCAGCTCGCCAGTCAGACCCTTTGGGATCTAACTCAATTCTCCTCAAAAGGTACACCTCCATTGAAGCTTGACTGATATAGCCCTCTAACCCACAATCTACCATATCAACTCTCAGTCTGAACAACCACAATGGGATAACTGGTAAAGATGGAAGCACACTCTGCTACAAATCATGGTACCCAAACCATGTTATCTCCCCTCAATCTGCTACTTAGAACCCCTGGAATTCTCCCTGTTTCGAGTATGAGTCCTCTTCTTTCAGTAGTACGAGCCCATACTACCTGCCACATCTACCCATACTTTCCACACGGATCATCCTAGATCTCCTAAGTAGCTGCTCGACCTCCTCGATCACCCATCCCCTTATGCATGCTCGCTCTCCAGAGAATACTCACCTCTAAACAGCGTATTTATCACACCAAAACTACTCCCTAGGCTCTCCTAGGTTCTCACACTTCTCTGGCATCAATTGCTTAAGAACTCCTCATGATGCCAACCATCTACCTCTCGAATATCGCTATATTCACTTAGTAGCTGACTCCCGTCATCTAGAGTTCTACAAAGCACAAATCAAGCAACATTCGGGCATCAAATATCCTCTACCAGCACATAAAGCCACTCTAGCTTACAACTCCACTCGCTCTATCCACAACTCAAAAGGCATCACCGAACTCAAGCAACCCTAATTCTCATGGTTATCTAACTACCCACTCAGTAAATTCCTCAAATGCACATCTAGATATCTCTCCTAGATTACTCCTCTACTCAAAGCTCTCTCTAAAAGATTCCTACTAGGCACTCCTACTCAGCACATACATAGAGAAAATGGAAGATAATATCAATCAATAACATCCCCTAGGCGAAGGCGTCATGAATTAGGCAACTGTAGCCCTAATTTCTGAAAATACCTAGCCTATCCTCTAGCATTTTCACACCCTCAAACTGGAACGGCGGAAACGTTCGGGGGCGGATGACGTCATGTACAGTATCACAACAATTGCATAATACTAATCAAAGTAAAACAACCATGATATTGATAAAGTATAGTTTTACATCTGTGTTCAAATCAATGTTTACTTGACACCAAAATGTATCGCAAAAACTAAAAGACGTAAATCAACAAAACTTCATCTTCTCAAAACCTGTGGGTACCTGTTTACTGATTTCCTGAGAATACAAGTAGTTTTGAAAAGAGTGTCAACAATTAAGTTAGTGAGTTCATAAGCATGTTTGTAATTGAAATATGTCATTTGTTCCTTGAAAATGTATGTGTTTCTTCCAAAAAAATTCAATATTTTCCATTGTAAATGAATTGCAGCCTAGGTATCTTGAAATTAAAGATGTATAAGTGTTGTTATACTCTGAAGAAGTACAATGTAGTTTTAAATTCACATAAAACCATAAAATGTATGTTTTCTCTCTACTGGAATAATATTTTGTATTTGTACTTGTATGAAAACTCTGTAAATGTAAGCGCCTAGATTTACCAGTTGTACTGTAAAATATTGTATTGTAGTTATATTATTTGATAAAACTATGTGAAGTTGTTTACGTATTCGTACACTAATCGTATTGTTCAATACCAAATTATGATTTAATATAACCATGCTTGATGACCTAAGATGTCCTGAATACAATGTTCTTCAGGCGTCAGAATCGGTATGACATTTGTCACCCCAGGCCTACCGGCCTAACTGTAGCTAACAGTTTAGGTGCAGGATTGTTAGTCCCGTATAGATCTATACACAAGTGCCACGTTCTCCCTCTAGGAGACTCTGATTATAATTTCAGGGCTTTTGTGGTACTTGGTGTCACACCCCGAAACCGAAGGCGGAAACGTTCTGGGGCGGAGGACATCATGTATATCGCAACCAATGTACATAGTAAGCATAGTAAACACAAAACAATACATTACATAGAGTTATTACATTTGTTTGAAATCAAAGTGTTACAAGTGTCATACATATATCATATGAACAAAAGCAACAGACATGTCTTCTGCGTACTCCGTCTTCGCCAAAAGGATCGTTGGGTACCTGTCTAATGTGGACCTGAGAATACAAGCAGTTTGAAAATCAGCATAAAGCTGGTGAGTTCATAAGATGTTTGTTTTCTAAAAATGTACAAGTTTCCTTTGGTTTTCCGAAAAGCTTGACATCCAAGAAAATCCCATATTTTTTTATAAGTATAGTTGAGTTATCCGTTTAGTTACTCGGTCTAGTTAAGAACAGTTCAGTTATCCCAGGAAAAACCCTTATTTTCCTAAAAGTAAAGTTTAGTTAAAGTTCTGAATTTCCGTTAAATACAACTGTGTATAGTTTAATACGTAAAACTATATATTGAAAATCATGGGATTACTATCCCGTACTAGATATAAGATAGCCTTAATACACAAAAACTATAGATTAAAAGTCATGGGATTACCGTCCCGTACTAGATATAAAACCATGGGAATACCATCCCGTACTAGATATAAGATAGTTTGATATACACAAAACTATAGATAGATATAGATTGAAAACCATGGGACTGATGGGTTTTGGTCATAAGACATCCTATGTGCTCATACAAACCCTAATGCTTGGATCTAGGTTTCTCTATTGTACATGCAAGTTATCCAAGACTATAAACCCTAATTCTAGCATTCAAATAATCATATTAACATGAGAATAGGTTTATAATGTTACCTTGATTGTTATGTAGCAATAACAATCCCAAATCTCCTTGTATTGACTTTGGAAGGCTTAGAGTCACAAGTGTCACTCCTCTAATGGCTTACAAACAACAAGAGCAAATGGAGAAGGTATAAAGAGAGAGGAAAGGTATAATATTTCGTCCCTAAGAAGACTTGGGAAGGTCTGGACGAAATCATGAGCCAAAGGGGGTTTATATAGGTGTAGAGATAGGGTTTCAGTCCTTATCCTTATCTAATTGCTTGCTTACCAAGCAACCCATAAGATAAGCCTTGAATCCTTATCATGGTCGAATTCTAAGGCCCTATCACCTCAAATTCGTCCAACCTATCCTTAAGATAATCCTTACCTTATTTTGTAACTATCACATAATTACAATTCAGCCCCTCTAGTTTAATTAATTACATTTGACCACAAAATTAATTCTTAATTAATTATTGACCAATATTAATTAAAAAAAATATGATTTCTCCTTTAATATATTATTCTTATAACATATTAATAAATCATAATAACCTGTCTCTCTAGTTATCTCTCCAATCAAGTTGCTTTGGTGAAGGCAACCTAAAAGGACCATGCACCATCGGGTCAAGTACATACCAAAATAGTTATGGACTTAGACACTAATCCAACAGTCTCCCACTTGGATAAGTCTAATAACTATTCTGCGTATGACTTCAGATCCTGATCTACAATCGTAGCTTTCCAAAGCCGTTGTCAACTCTGATCATATCAGATACGCGTGTCCTTAGATAAGGGATCATATTTCCTCCATTCTAGATATCATATGAGATATGATTTCAAATCATTCTCTTTGTACTATATCTCGATTCCCGATTTATGACGACTGACTAATTGAACAAATCAAATTAGCCCTAGCCCGGCCGAGCATTTACGTTTGTCATCACTAAATCATCGAGGGGCCCAAAGATATCGCTTTTATCCTACTTTGGATAAAAGGAACGGATAAACTTTGATACAATGCTTGCTTGCACTCACTAAACAAATCACACACAACAATATGTTTTATAACACCAAGTTACTAGTGCGTTTACATATTATCAATGTGCAACCGATTTGCAAGATACAGCTCACACATCTCGGTTTCCAGAATATAAGATGTTATCGTCTCACCAATCACTCGTGATACAATTCATGGAGTGATCCAAGTGAGCGTGGGTTTAATCCAATGCTCAAATCATATTCATAAGCACTCATGAACGTTGCAACAAACATTTGCTTATGTCTAATACTCTTTTAGACAATCCGCACACCAATTCATGACAGTCTTTATTCATACCTACTTCCAACATATGAACGACTGTGGCCCGTTTGAATAACTTGACTGTTCTTAACCAATTAAATTATTCTGGAAGTCAAAACATGCAAAGGTGAAACACAAGAATAATACTAATCCCATATGGCCTCAAACCTTTGAGTATAAATAAAACGCCTTTTATTTATCACCATATTGATTACTCATTATTTGTCGTTTCGGGTAATCAACTTTTTACTTGAATTACAACACTTGTCCCATGCTCCCAGCATGCACACAATGTTTACCTATGGTTCTTACTTTGTGAAATAGATCACATTGAACACATTTCCAATCATTCTCATTTCACAACTCCAAATCATTTTTCCATAAGTTAAAGAATATCAAATTCTTGCTACTTATAGAATATGCTAGATTCTAACATTCTATGCAACTATGCTTTCGTAATGTCACTGCACCAAAGTCACAAAGACTATTGCCAATGATATTACAAAGTCCTCTATCGGAGATTGTTACAAGACAATTCCTTAGATATGATGTCTCTCACTCAAAGTACATTCCTTTGAACATCCTTTTGCATAAAGGTTTCTAATCTAGACATAGATTTTCAATATTCAATTCCCAATATAGATACATTTCCTCATTTTCCATATGAAAACTTATTCTTAATAGAATCTTATCTATTCATAATAATGTCGATATGGTCCATTCAATACCATGCTTCCAACTACTCACAAGCAACCAATCCTCGTCCAACTTTGGATTGTCCTTTGATAGTTGTTTAATTATTTTAGTCAAAACCGATTCTAGTCCTTTTTCCCTCTAAATGCGCTAGACATTTGAAAAAATTTTAGAATGGTCAAACATTAAAGCATTTGCAATCGATCCTGTACCTGAAGCGTATGGGACACGACGCATAATCTTTTATTTGCTATTTTCTCAAAATTCGAATTGTGAAGAGGAATGCCGTAATCATAATCGAAATTTTAAGAACACACTATGTACCTTTGACTAAATTTATTAACATTCCACAACCTAAGCCTTTAGATTTGAAATGAAGCATAATATTCTCTCCCTTAATTATAGCAAAACAACTTTACAACCCTTACTACTTTGCAAGGTATGACTCTTGTTTTTCTATAATTAATATTGCCAACTTGCAATACTTTCCATAATAATCATACAATCATAACTTTTATGCTCCCACTATCATGATGATTACTATAAAACATAACACTTATGCTCCCACTAGCTTCGACATGTATTCATAAACATCTTAACTTTTAGAAAAACAATACTTATTGAATTTCTTAAGTTCATGTTTCTAATACTTAGTGCTTTGATAATCTTTTATCAAGGCTTCTTGAACTTATACACCTTTGCCTTTGATAGTTCATATGTGTGTCTAAACAATTAAGACTAATTGCCAAACCTCACAATTCAAATTATGGAAAGGGATACCGTAACCATAATCGAATTCGAGAATGCAATTTTACAATCACTATCTTCTTAAAATCTTTCTTAGTGAAAGAATTTCCTCACAATCATTTTCATGAAGGAGGAAATCTTATGACACTTAGATTTAAACGATGTATGTGTTCCTATCCATGTGAATTTGTTAAAACCAAAGTTTACGACAAATTCAAACTCATATGGAACGAACTTTCTTAATCTTGATTTCTCGACTTATGGTAGCACATCTGCCCACCATGTCTTCCAAGTAGTTAAGCAACTCACCCTTTCCTATCAATGTACCTTTCATTGATGAAGGTGCTTTGCCTTTTATGCGTTCAAAATGAGAACTCATAGAACTCACATGCATAATTAACTCAATTGGAATAGCACAGAAACAAAATAATGTCAACACGATAGGCTGTAAACCTCAACTCGTGTGGTAGTGATGATTGATAAGGTTTATTTGATTTTTTCTTGAAACTTTTCAAGACCATTAAGACTCCCACTGACTCCTTGACATATAGGATTCTCTTGTCAATAACCATTTCTTGACAAACAAATATTCAAGAGTTAGTGTATCTTTTATCAAAACACTTCATAAATTGATTCTAGTTGGTCTTTGTCGTATCCAAGACATCACCACTTTCCACATTTGATGAATGTTATAAACCTTTAATACTTTTAACTCATTGTCACAATCTTAACTTTAAGACTTGTTATTGGAATGAAGTATGATTGACTTCTTGATTTAACCATTTCTTCAATCCTCGATTCCTCTTCTTAGACATACAATTGTACTAAGACTCACTTAGAGGATCAATTGAGATATGGTTCTTAATCATTAAGACCTATCATAAAGCATAAAAGCTACTCTCCCTTTTTCTTAGAATGGAGAGACTTTTATCTTTCTGCCTACTTGATTCTTCTTATTCATTT
Organism: Lactuca serriola; assembly: GCF_051521515.1. NCBI lineage: Eukaryota > Viridiplantae > Streptophyta > Magnoliopsida > Asterales > Asteraceae > Lactuca > Lactuca serriola. Next base: position 207,793,951 of record NC_136416.1, read on the forward strand.
TGCTATTGATTTAAACTTTTTCAATCAATTCATAATTACACTTAATCTTGTAAGTATAATCATATTTATTAAACCTTTAGTAAATCATGACGAATATCATTGTTACTCTTATGGTGGACTTGATCAACACGCAACTTTGTGTGCTCGATCTTCTTCATTTGACACTTCGTCAATGAATTAGTCTATTTTCCAAATATGAAATTTCTCATTCATCGTGCAACCAAGTTGCATGATTCCAAGTTTCTGTCCAATTGAAACTTGCGCGATGAGAAACTCTCCCTATTTGCTAAATTCTCGACATTCCATAAATAACATAATAAGAACCAAATCCATTATAGAAACATTTTAAGATCAATTTTTTATACACGCCATTGCAAGGATAAATAAATAAAATTTAAAATCAAAATTTATTTTATTGCGGAAAAAATTAGTCCTTACAATGCAATTCATTGAAAAACTATGCTAATACATCTTTCTTAGCAATCTAATTGTAACTCTAAGTAGTAGCTCAAGAATCTAATCTTCGAGAAATGCGATCGAAATCCATTCCTTCACGGTTAGATTCTGCTCACTTCTTCCCTTAAGCTTCCTTTCTTTTCTTCGATCCTACGAAACATCAATTGTAATCTTATCACATTATGTATTAAGAATCTAGAATAGAAGCTTAAAAGAGTTAGTTAATGGATTTTACCTATATTAGAGCCATACGTTTCGACTCTCCCATCTCTTAGATCTCTTAGGTAAATAGGGAAGCTTCGTCTCCAATGCCCCTTCTCTTGGCAATAAAAGCAAATCGACTCTTTTGGAACAGCACATGGAACTACTTCAGACATCGCCTTTCTCTTATGATCAAACTTTTCGATCATTGCATGTCTTTCGTTGCCATTGCCTATATTCATAGAGCTCTCGAAGGCAGATTCACCAATCAACTTTGCTTTTCTTTTGCGCCAAACCATTGCTGATTCAGCAGCAATAAGCATATAGGTGAGGTCTATAAGGGTCACGTCGCAATTCATCATATAGTACTCTCTTACGAACTCACTATACGAGTTAGGAAGTGAATGAAGAACCCAATCAACAGCCATCTCCTCACAGACAATGGATCCCAACATTCTTAACCTATCAATGTGCGACTTCATCCCTAGGACGTGTGCACACACCGACTTTCCTTCTTTATGTTTACTTGCCAAAAGGGCTTGAGTGAGCTTGAACTTTGTGGGTTAGGGAGAATAATTGGAGGAGGTGGAGGAAGTGAAGCATGATTTCTTGTTCCTCGATCGAATCGTGGAATATCATCTTCATGTGGAATGCTTGTTCCACGGGATTTGGGAAGACCATAGTTGTCGAATTTTGACAACTACAAAACGGGAGAAAACAAATTCAAGTTAGTTGATAGATTGAGTCCTTAGTAAATCACCCAAATGAAATACTAAGGCTAGGACCCAACACAATATTCCACAACTCGGGAGAGGGATGCCGTAACCCTAATTGCAGAACATTTGAAGGTAAGTGAATGACGATTCACTAATTTTCCACCATCAAAAAGAAAAAGAAAATTTAAGTTTTAAATCAATGAAAACTCCTAGATCCTTTGAGATTCATTGAACTTTCAATGGCATGTTTAAATCTCGATATGCCCCTCTTGTTTGTGACTGGGATGCCGAGGATCACAAAGCGGGTGTGAATAACCATGCAAACTTACATGGTGTCCTCACATGTTACAGTCATCTATTCGATGTGCTGGTAAACCACACACGCTCCACCGAACTATGACAAACATTGAGTCACCCTTTGCCACCTTTGCTTAGAACCATTTAGTGTGCCGGTAAACCACACACGCTCCACTAACGTCTTCGCAAGGGCACAAAGTGTAATTTCATGGAGTTGCATCAATTCACTTTAGCCTAAGTAACTAAGATTGGGAATTTTATGAAAACATTTAGTTACTTTTATACTTTATTATACTTATAATGGAAGGTTTCGTCCTATCCTACCCGTTCGGCTAACGACCCTCCACTAGTCAAGAGTGCGGTGGGTAAGAGTGGATACCCATTCAATCGCCATTTTATAGGCAATTTCCTTAAACACCCCTTATAGACCAGCTTCGTGAATGAGGCCTACTAACGGTAAGACTGACTTTTACTCATACATATATATAATGTTAGACTTTTAATGTTATATATAGTATAGGGTGTATTTTACACTTTTAAAATATTAGGTGGTCTAATTTAACAATTATACTTTTAATTCAATTAAATTGTAAACCTAAACTTTTATGGATTTATTAAACTTCTATTAATTATACACCTTAAATAATTAATCAAACCATAAGGGTGTGATTTGAACTTTTTCAAAACAATACTAGAGTTTTAGAATTTAACATTCCTAATTAAACTTTTAATCAACTTTTAAATCCCAAAACTTGAGGGCAAGTTTTGAAACATTTCAAGACATTAGGGTTTAGAATTTAAATAGACATCAAATTAAACTATTAATCAAAATTTAAATTCCAAAACTTGAGGGCAAGTTTTGAAACCTTTTTCAAAACATTAGGGTTTTAACTATTTAAATTTCAAAACAACAAAACTTTTGGCTTCAAATTTAAACTATAAAACCTAAAGGGAAACATATGAAACTTTTCAAAACAACAAGGGTCAAATAACAAATAATCTTAATTAACATTTAATCACATAATTATCCATATTTGATTTATTTAATGATTTCTTTCATAACAATTTATCAATTTAGTCAAAATAATTAATCAATTATCACATAAGGAAACAATTATCTTATTAATGGATAAATATCTTCAATTAGATCAACAATATAGTCAAATATATCATAAAATCGGATTTATATTGATCTAATATGATAAGGTAACTATCCCAAAGCAAAAACAGCAAGAAATCCCGAGATATATACCATCTGACGAGTTGACTCGTCGAGTCAAGCATGGACTCGTCGAGTCACCATGGACTCGGCGAGTCCAGCCTCCAGAAACCAAAAAATCGAGTTTTTCAAACATATCAAGCATCAATACAATAGAAACCAGTCTAGTCTCTGATACCACTAATGGGTTTTGGTCATAGTACATCCTATGTGCTCATACAAACCCTAATGCTTGGATCTAGGTTTCACTATTGTACATGCAAGTTATCCAATACTATAAACCCTAATTCTAGCATTCAAATAATCATATTAACATGAGAATAGGTTTATAATGTTACCTTGATTGTTATGTAGCAATAACAATCCCAAATCTCCTTGTATTGACTTTGGAAGGCTTAGAGTCACAAGTGTCACTCCTCTAATGGCTTACAAACACCAAGAGAAAATGGAGAAGGTATAAAGAGAGAGGAGAGGTATAAGATTTCGTCCCTAAGAAGCCTTGGGAAGGTCTGGACGAAATCATGAGCCAAAGGAGGTTTATATAGGTGTAGAGATAGGGTTTCAGTCCTTATCCTTATCTAGTTGTTTGCTTACCAAGCAACCCATAAGATAAGCCTTGAATCCTTATCATGGTCGAATTCTAAGGCCCTATCACCTCAAATTCGTCCAACCTATCGTTAAGATAATCCTTACCTTATTTTGTAACTATCACATAATTACAATTCAGCCCTTCTAGTTTAATTAATTACATTTGACCACAAAATTAATTCTTAATTAATTATTGACCAATATTAATTAAAAAAAATATGATTTCTCCTTTAATATATTATTCTTATAACATATTAATAAATCATAATAACCTCTCTCTCTAGTTATCTCTCCAATCAAGTTGCTTTGGTGAAGGCAACCCAAAAGCACCATGCACCATCGGGTCAAGTACATACCAAAATAGTTATGGACTTAGACACTAATCCAACAGGGACTACCATCCCGTACTAGATATAGATTGAAAACCATGGGAATACCATCCTGTACTAGATATAGAATGAAAACCATGGGAATACCCTCCCGTACTAGATATAGATTGAAAACCATGGGCATACCCTCCCGTACTAGATATAGATTGAAAACCATGGGACTACCATCCCGTACTAGATATAAGAACTATAGATAGGATATAAAATCAAATCTGTGAATAAACTTATATTAATACGTATTGTGAGTCGGGTAACCATGCTAATACGACACCGAGACCTCCTTGACGTTCGTCAGACGTCGGACGATATCCAGAATTTGTCACCCCAGGCATGCCCGCCTAACTGTAGCTAGCAGTTTAGGTGTGGGATTGTCAGTCCTGAATAGATCTATTCACAAATTCCACACTCTCCCTCCAGGAGACTCTGGTTATACTTTCGGGGAGGATTTACTAATAAAAATGACGAATCTCACAATCTGGTATCAAATTATTCACGGTGTTCTCAGATGTTATCAAACATACTAATCGTTTTGAAACATAATACTGTAAAAACAGTTTAATACAATGGAATTATCTGGCAATATACTCTAAATTAAACAGAGATAAACTGAATCAGACATAGTTTATCTATTAACTTTACATAAATCTATGCTCGTAAAACAAGAACTAAAGATCCCAAATTATTCCCATAATAATTTGATTGATTTGATTGTTTCCTTTACTGTAATTGAAATCCATGTATTTATATTCAAATAAACATCCCTTATGCTCCGCATAATACATAAGGGGTAAGGATATTTAAAAGTTAGCCAGATATTTATAGAAGTACATCAGTTTTAGGTTTTGAAAACATTTATAATTTGCTTGTATTCCCCCCTGAAAACATTGAAAAACACGGAAAAAAGGCGTAGTGGTATGAACTCACCAGTCGAGGAACGTGTCGTCTAGGATGCTAAGAGTCGGATCGTGGCTTGATAACGCGTGAGGTTCCTATGTAATATGAAATGATACACAATTGTATCTAATTAGACTTTGAATTACTAATTAGATAAGATTATACACTCCAAGACGCGAAAACACTTCAAAGTAAGTGTTTGGAGTGACCTGGGTGACATCTAAGGACGTATAAGGCTTGGATATGGAGTTTACTCTTCAAGAGTAAACTCCCAAGAGAGTTTACGGCCCTAATGACCCACTCCCCATGAGTTTATGGCCGTAAACTCATGGTGGGGTGTTCTAGGGTACCAAATGGTCTTATATCACTTGGGAAAATTGGCTAGGATCAAATATAGGGTATAGGAATGGATTAAACCATCATATAGACTGGTGGTAGTCGAGGCCAACACAAATAATAACCCTAAATATCACACACTAAAATAGTGTATAGTGGTAAAGGGGTCGAATCCACGGAGACTGGTTCATTTTATAACTCTATGAGAAATCTCTTTGTAAAAATACTTGGAATATGACAATAAATTGAAAATGGGGGTTTTTGATGTTTTGAAATACTTGAAACAAACTAGAATTATCTATGATTTAAATGGACAATTGCAACAAAAATAAGAGTTTGATGAAAAATCAATAAGAGAAAGATGGTTGACTTTGGACTTTCATCACTTGAACATTTGGTTAAATAATCATGAGAATACCAAGGTGCAATACTTGTGATTAAAATCTAACTCGGCTATAGCAATTTATAAGCATAACTTGCCTCGACTCTTCTTTTGTATTAAAATGACTAGAGAAGCTCATAGCACATTTCCTAAATCAAAGTCACAAAACTAATGAAGCATGTAATTTTGTGAAAATCAATTGGCATTAGGTTTTAAGAGTCACCAAATCCAAAGAGTAATCTATTGCTTTCATTACCACTATGGAGAAAATATTTTCTTAGTCTAAATGAAATGAAAACAAACATTTACACTAATTGTTGCTTGTTAAATTGAAGACCTATTACTTTGTCAAGAATTTAACCAACAAAGATAACATTCATATATCAATATTCATGACTAGAGATATATAAACATGAAGGAATTTTTCATAGAAAATATAATCATAAATATTCAACACAAGTTCATGGAGTTCTTCAAAATAACCAAAACATTCAAGCAATTACATCCAAGTCAACCAAATGAAAATCTAGCTAAGCATGGCTAAGATTAAACAAAAACAAGAGGGATTAGAGATACCAAACATTGTCTTAGATGCAAGATGTAAGGAAATTACACTAATCTTCCAAATATTCTTCAAATCTTCCCAAAACTTCTTAGAGAGAAAAAATGGAATGTGTTCTTCAAGTTCCCCCCTCCAAATGAACCTCCAATCTGCTGCTAAAGAGAGCTAATTTCCGGATTCAAAAAGAGACCAAAAGCTACCCACCAAACTTCCACAATTAGAGTCAACAAGTCAAAACCCGGAAACAACTCAGCGCAATTCACGCAGACCGCGTATGTACCCACGCGGACCGCATGGGTTACGTTGAATGTGAAACTTGGGCCATTTAACATGCATTTAAGCCTAATCTTCATTTCTTCAACTTTATCCCATAATCATAAATCTTTAAGACCCATTTTCCATTCCAAATCCTTCTAATGATTGACCCAATACTCCTCAATTTTTTTGTAACTCGATTCCGCGCCGTCTCATCATCATCTTTGCCCATAAATTAGATCCAAATTGATTTCTTCTTTTACGCAAGCACCTAGCCCAATCGCACCACTTCAAGTCCGCAAGCAAATCACATGCCTCCATGAGTCCCGTATCCTTCTAAGCCTCCAATAACAAATAGTCTTCGAAAAATCCTGCAATTAAGCTCAAAAGACTATAAAGCACCCGGTGAAGGAGAAAAATGACAAAAAGAGAAAATATGCATGAAGATTGACTAAAATAAGATGGGATGTGCTAAAAAAACTATAAAAAGAAGTAAATAAAATGAAGCTATCAAATCACCCCAAGCTTAAACCTTACTTGTCCTCTAGTAAGACAAGACTAAAATGAACTTGGGACGAACTGCCCTAGAAATAAAAAGAATGGATAGAACCATGGAACCTGTTCGACGTTAGTCAACATGGTCATAATTGATCTCGCTGCTATCTCACAACTTTTTCATCCGATGACAATGGGACCATAAACCACAACCAGGACAACTCCTTTAGGTGAGTAAGGAGGGATGGTCAGTCGTAGTCTTAATGGAACATGCATACATTGAAGAACATTTGTAGTAGGGAGAAAGCAACTGGATGGGCTTGGGTGGAGCTCTTCTTTAAGTACACACTTTGCTCTCACGTTTTCCGGTTTCTCTCATGTGTAACTAGGTTTAATCGCTCGTGCACCATTGTAGGAGTCGGTTCACTTAGTGTTGGCCCAAACCTCCTGTAGTATCCGACTTGACAGTCTGTCTAACATCACCAATTTGCGAAAAGGAACAACTCAATCTATATACAATAAAACAGACCTATACAAATGAATATCAAACGCCGGGTGACCAAGATGTTGGAAAATTTGTTCAATAATTGAACCGGCCACCTGTCTAAGATAGTTGCAACTGGAAATTTTGCATGTTTTCTTTATATAAAACCCTTTGACTCAAAATTTGGTTCCCAAAGGTGTGTAAGTGGATCGAAAGGGTAATGATATAATCCGGATGGCCTAAGTGTGAAAATGACCATGTGTGGAGCATAAATATGTAATGTAAGCTCCTTTTCAAACTTGAGGTTTTTCAAAGATAATGAAAATGTCCAAATGTGGACTAAAAGATTCTCTAAAAATTCTAAGAAAATCGCAAAAATGTATGGTAATGTAAAGAGACCGGATATGGATTCTACTCGGGGACAAACACTAATGCTTCATCCTAACGGTTCAAACATGATCAAGTGTGATCCTCTCGGCGTTCGATACAGTTGTTAGTATTGTATGCATAATTTCTCATGAAACTACCTGACCATGATCACTTACCCCTTTAAGCTACTAGCATCTGATCCCAAGTATGAAATCCCAAACTGCAGCTAGTGGTCCCGGTTCGATGGGTGAGATGGCAACAAGATCCTGGACCAATAATGATACAATAACTGTGAACCTGTTCCATGGCATCCAAGAGAGGTGAGAATAAACAGAAAACAAAAGTGCATGAATGCTAATGCCTTAAGCTAAATGCCATGCAAAAATAAAAAGAGAAAAAGAATAAAATAAAATCTTTTTGGAATTTTATAAAAGTAAAAGCAAAAATGAATGCAATTTAAATCTAAATGCTATGCAACCTATGCTAAAATTCATGAGAGAGCAAAAAAGAAAAAGGGAATACCCCACCCCAATCTTAGAAATAAGCATTGTCCTCAATGCTTGGGGCGAGGCGAAAGTACCTAAACCGTGGGATCGGGAGGAAGATACGGGTATTGGGGGTAGGGGTGAGGGTAAGGTGGAGGGGGATAAGGATGGGTGGGTGGGGGGTATGGATAGGGAGGCGGAAGTGGGATGTTCTCGAAATGGTTTTGGGATTGGTGCCATCCCCACATATGGTGCGTTTGTTGGGACATGATTTGGTGTGAGACACAAAGCGCATCGAATCGCTTGACAAAATTGGGGGGAAGCGGGTAATACCCGAGAGGGGCTTGAGGCTGGGCGGGCTGTGGACCATGGGTGGGCTCATCGCCAGTCTCGTCATCCATAGGCATCTCGTCATTATCTTGATCTTGGAGCACATCCTCATTGATTGATTGAGTGATGGTCCTCGCAAGTCTCCACTGAGTGCGATCGTGGAAGGTGAAGTTGGTGACTCGAGGGTCGGGAAGAACGAGATACCCGACCCCTTGAGGACAAAACCACGTGAAGCTGCTCCTGTTCCTGTGACAGATGTGGTGCATTTTTATAAGGGCGCGTTCATCCAAAAGATTTTTGATGTCAACATGTCACACCCCGAAAACCGAAGGCGGAAATATTTCCGGGGTTGACTCCACGTTGAGTATCAAATCCAATGTACATAGTAAGTAAAGTAAATCAACCATTACATTACATATATGAAAGTTTTAAATTTGTTTCAAAAGCAAAAGTTATACATGTAATACATAGTATATATAAACAACACGAAACGAGTCTTCTGAGAACTCCGTCTTCGCACAAAAGGATCTTCGGGTACCTGTCTAACACGGACCTGAGAATACAAGCGGTTTGAAAATTAGCATAAAGCTATTGAGTTCATAAGCGGTTTTGTTTTCTGAAAATGTACGAGTTCCCTTAGTTTTTTGAAAACGTGGTTATCCAAGAAAATCCCATATTTTCTTATGTAAAGTTAGTTTCCCAATCCGAAAAGTAAAGTAAACGATGTACAATGAAAAACATGATTGTTCTTGTGAATTGTAGTTCAGTTATTTAACTTGTTATACTTTTCTAGTTACGTACTACTGTTACTCAGGAAGAACCCCATGTTCTCCTGACTGTGTGTGTGTGAACTAGTACCAATTCTGATTATGTCAGTGTCCTCCCCAGGAAAACCCCATGTTTTCCTGACTGTGTGTGTATCTTTACCGATTCTGTGTGTGCTAACTAATACCGATTCCGAATATGTTCAATGTTATCCCCAGGAAAACCCCATGTTCTCTTGACTGTGTGTATGTGTGTGCCTGTCATCCTTGAATGTACATTAGTTTTATTACGTACATAAAACTAATAAATACTCGTAAAGTGTTAATAATCCTGATTGTGAGTCCTTAACCATGCTCAGACTAGATATGACTCGGACCAGGTCCAGTATCCTTTTTATGACTTTCGTCACCCTTAAACCTTTTGGTTCGGCTGTAGCTAGCAGCCAGGTGTGGGATTGTCAGTCCCGTATAGATCTATACACTCAAGCCACGCTCTCCTACGTTCGGAGATTCTGGTTATAGGGTTAGTCCTCCACTATCTCGTGCCAAGGAAGTGTTACAAGGACGTGTCTCCAATCTTTAAGATTACTCTTTACTTTTAGACTAGGAAAGTAGTATTTACGACTAGCTATGTTCTACGTACCTGTCCTTTACACTCGAGCCTAGGTGTTTTATTAAGGACATTACACTCGAGCCTAGGTGTTATCTAATGATGATTGTCCTTTACACTCGATCCTAGGTGTATTATTAAGGACATTACAAATGATATATATGTTACCTTATGGTGATTGTCCTTTACACTCGATCCTAGGTGTATTATTCAGGACATTACAATTGATTTGTGTATTATGATTGTATTTATCTATCACACTCGAGCCAAGGTGTATTGTTAAGGACATACAGATGTTTTATGTTTTCTGATGGTGTCTGTCTTTTACACTCGAACCTTAGTGTTTTATTACAGACATTAGAATGGTTTATGTGTTCTATCAGTTTAAATTTGAACAATCAAATATAAAGTATACAATACGTCAATGTATAATAAGAATTGAAAATCGGGTTAAAACAAACAACTCTGCAAGTTAAAACAGTTTGTTAAAAGGTTTTCAATTCTTAAATATGTACAATTATGAAACCATTTAACTAAAATCATGTGATTGAGTACAAGATATTCTTTTACTTTTGCTTGTATTCCCCGCCTGAAAACATTGAAAAACCATTAAAAAAAAGGTAGGGGTATGAACTCACCGGACACAGAAATGTGTCGATTTCGGATGCTAAACGTCGAATCGAGGCTTGATAACACGCGAGGTTCCTATGTAATGTGAAATGGCATACAAATATATCTAATTAAATTCATAAACTCTAATTAGATATGAAGTTACACTCCAACGAACGAAAACACCTCAAAACGGGTGTTCGGAGTGACCCGGGTGACATCTACGGACGGGAATTGAAGCGAGGGACTTGGGATTTGATTTTACTCCCCAAGAGTAAACTTCCTAAGGATTTTACGGCCTAAACACTACCCACACATGAGTTCACGGCCGTGAACTCATGTTGGCAAGGGTTATGGAGCTTAATGGGTCACAAATGGCTAATATCACTTGGAAATGCTTGGAATAATTTTTCCTAAGGCTTGGAATTAATTTAAAACATCAAATAACACATTTAAGGGAGTTTACGGCCTTGGCATGGGGCCTATGGCCGTAAACTCTCATACTCCTTTGAATATGTGTTTTTAAGGTCCCAAAGTTAATCACATGTGATTTTAAAAATTCCTACAAGCCTTGAAATGATTTTTGGGCACAATTGACATACTTTTAAGAGTTTACGGCCCTGGAGCATGTTCTATGGCCATAAACTCTCAAATGAAGAGTTTTGATGTGTTTAAAGCCCTTAAATTATTTTTGGTTGGTTCTATGATTTATTCCAAGGCTTTTGGTGGTGTTGGATGGCTTTCTAACACCTTGAAAATGAGTTTGCACCCATGATTGGGGAGTTTACGGCCCAAGCACATGCCTTGGCTGTAAACTCATACAAATCCCCCAAAATTCATGTTTGAAGTGTTCTAAGTCCATTACCAAATTCCTAAAAGTCATATCTAGGTCTAGTTTGAGTCATGGAAGGGTTTAAGGGCTTAAAACCCCTTTAAATATGGGTTTACGGCCTAAGCACCTTCCTGGGCCGTAAACTCATATACAAGCCTCTAAATCATGAGTTAATCTCGAATTTGAAGGTCCAATATGATGCAAAATGAGTATAGGAAGGTACCTTGAAGATTTGAGACCTTAAATTTGAGATTTCGACCTTTAATTTTAGTTTGAGGAGAGAGGTTGGAGTGAAAGTTGTAGAATGAAGCAAAAGATTCAAAATGAAGACTTGGATCACTTTAAATAGTGTCCAAGTTCGGGACACGGTAGAATTCTACCCGATACCGGCGTTAGATGGGGCTTTTGGTCGCACCCGACCAATTTGCCGTAACCCGATATGGTTGATTCTAGAAATGTTCAGATCAATAATATGAGGCGTTAGAATGAGTTCTAAGGGTATTAAGACACTCATTAAGTCATAAAATAAAATCCACATTAATGACTTAATAAAATGTCGGAATCGGAGACGAAATCGAAATCGGCATTTGGATGATCAGAACGAGTCACGAAAAGGGTTACATTTAGGGATATAAATTTCAGGTTGTTACATTATCCCCCCGTTAGAGGGAATTTCATCCCGAAATTCAAAGATTCAAACACAGATCACGAAGTGAAAAGAGATATGAGGATGAATCTACTGCTTCGGGTGTTCAAGCTCCTAAGTGGAATCGGGTCTCCGCTTGACATTCCAGCGAACCCTCACTGTCAGGATGTGGCTTGGTTACGCACAGTTGACCTCTCAATCCACGATCTCAATTGATTCAGACACGAAGGTTCGGATTTTCATTGGTTTTGACCTCATCAAAGGGTGACTAAGGTTTTCGTTAGGTTAGCACTTCTCACAACAACGATGTGGAATACCGGATGCTCGCTGCGGAGTTCCTGAAGATAGCTCGGAGAGGGCTATGGAATCGATTCCTAACGAGGATCTCGAAGAGTCTAAGGTTCCACAATTTAAGTTTTCCACACTTCCAAAGGCGTACTATGTCTTTCCAGGGTAAAACCTCCAACAAGTGGGTACATTTTCACATGGCAGAGCAACTAAGGGTCCGATGGTTCTAAGGGAAACTTCTACATGAGTCTACGATTATAGTCGGCGGAACCCAAGAATCGACAGGTTTCCATGGGTGTTCCCGGTGTCGAATACTTCTTTATTGCCTTAGCTTTTGGAAATTTTTACGAGTATAACTGCTTTGCTTATCTACATGACCAAGAAAATGGATCGACCGAAAGGCGCCACTACTACCTCGTAGTGATCGTATCGTGCCTGATTGCTGCCTTGCACATATCGTGCTTACTAAAGTTTGGTTACGAGATAATTTCAGGGATTAGGTCGATGCGAGACTTGACTACACGTTCGGAAAGAATTATCAAGAGTTCTTTGGAAACAGTATCGGGGAAAGAATCGTAGACTTCTCGTTTCTCGATGATTACTTGGACGAGAGGTACATGGGAAAACTTTTTAAGCTTTGATGTATGAGGATCATGAAGGTCGAGTCGGAAGAAGGTTGGAACGAATGGCTTTCTCAAAACTAGGAAAGACAGCATGAATGAGGCTCAGTCATTACATGCTAAAGGTGACATCAAAGCATTTCATAAAAAGTTTGCCAATAGGTCGAATGGAAAGAATAATCGCTCGGATTGAGAATACAATCTACGGATACGACACAAGCGTTCTCGTTCTCACATGATTACCATCTCGAAGGTATACATTTTCGGTTACTCGCAAACGACGGGGTTAGAAGATGTTCCAATGGATGGTTAATGAATTGCTTTCGGTGCTAGAATCGAAAAGAATCACAGGCATATAAATTTAACAAGGGGAAATATACCTGTGGAAACGGTGGGATCGGTGGCTGTCTCCTCTTGTCCTATCGCTAGAACTCTTCCGGTGTAGCCAGGCGTTACAGCTTTGGGACGGTTTCGCTTAAGATGCCCGACTTCTCCACAACCATAGTAGGCTCGACCAATGCCCGCTCCGGAAGTTTGACTCGTTGATTGGGTTGGTGTCTTACAGTTTTTCGCCATGTGACCCTTTATGCCACATTTGTTGCAAATTACCTCGATACATGGACCGGAAGGAAGATTGTTGGGCTGAAAAGAGTTTTGATGTTGCGTCTTTTGGGCTCGTTAGATTAGCCTTTTATTCTCTGGTTTGGGCCTGTCCAACCGTGAGCCTTTTATGTATTGTATATAAGTTAAATGCTTGCATGCATATTAGGTTAAGATTCTAGAGATTATCGATACAGCGATTGATCAAGAGTAATATATTTTTCTGTAATCGTTCTTGTAATCTTCTAATCCTTTACAGTTGATGTTCTTAATCGAGCTCTTCTAAGGATTTTATTTAATCATTCGACACGTTTGATTCAAGCTGTTTGTTCTTATTATTGCGTTGTTAACTGTTTCATATTCATATACTTGTTCAAGATCTAATCGATCTTCTTAGATTAAAAGTTGTTTTAATCCCATCAATTGGTATCAGAGCAGGAGGCTGTGTAATCGATACACATCTTTTCTGTGAAAAGGATTTCCATTAGGGTTTTCCGCAATCATCGATATTTATTGAGCCGTCATCTTAATTGACGTATCTTAGTATTTATTGTTTTGCCCTAATCTGCTTTATTACAAGTCTGATCTTTGAACAGGTTTTTACGATCATTATGGACGCAACGCAATCAAACCCTATTAATATTTCCAACAGCATCGGTTCGACGACAAAGATTCCAATCTTGTACACCCATGACTATGAAGTGTGGGCGCATCATTTCCAAGATTATGTGATTGGATCGGAGGACAATGGTTATCTCATATGGGAAGCCATCATCTGTGGACCGTTTTCTCATTCTACGTCGTCCAGAATCATTAAGACGCAAAAAGAGTACAATGATCTGCTCAAGGACGTGACGAATATCGCGCAAGATGAAAAAGACAAACTCCAGTGCAATATTAAGGCACTTAGGTTGATCAGATTCGCCCTTCAGTCCGACACATTCAGGCTGGTCAGCTCATGCACTACGGCAAAGGAAGTGTGGGATAGACTTCGCGAACTGTATTCCACAGACGAAGATCTTGAACATTCTATCCAGACCTTACTTCTATCTGAATTTGGTGAATTCAGGCAAGGGGCCGAAGAAACTGTGACCCAGACGTTTGATCGCTTCAATCATCTTCTCAGCAAGATGATCAAACACGACATTGAAAGGAAGCTTATCGAACAAAAGGTTACTTTCTTGAATGGACTGCGATCTGAATGGAGAGCAGTTGTTTCCACAGTCAAAGCCCATGAACAGTTTAAATCATATTCTTTGGCAAAACTGGTAGGTATTCTAAAGTCCCAAGAGAAGAATGTGGTTCAAGAGAAGAATGTTGTCTCTAGTCTTGGTTCGTTGGCCCTCCTATCTAAAAGTAAAGCTGTGGTGGAGGATGAAGAGCTCAACTTGGATGAATATGACCTCTCAACTGAGGATTATGCCATGATGGTATCCAATCCTAAGAGGTTCATAAAGAAGAGATTCCCCAGCAACAAAAACCGAAACTGGCAGGGGAGTTACAGCTCAGAAAAAGCAAACAATGAACCGAAAGCTGAGGAGCCCAAAAAGGAACCGAAAGCAGATGGCGATTCCGGAGTAAGCTGTTTCTATTGTGGTGGCAAGAACCACTACGCTAAGGACTGTGTTCTTAAGAAGATGGCTGAAAAGGACAATGGAAATGATGAGGAAGCTGTGCTGCAGAAGAGATTGGATGAGTTCAGAAAGAAGAAGTCTACCGCTAACCCTTCTATTAATGCTCTTATTGTGCAGGGTTCGGTCAATGACGATGAGTTCGGTAGCACTGAAGTTTGGTCTACTGACTCAGAAGACGAAGAAGTGAGAAAGCCTACTCATGGAAAGGCATATGTGGCTAAGGAGGAAAGCAGTGGTGGAAAATGTTTCATGGTGACTGAAGTGTCTCAAATGAGGGGATACAATACCGATGGAGGAAGCAATGGACCGAAGGTGCAGGAGGATATGTGCTTTACGGCTAAACCAATCAGTCAGCAGTTCAATGAACTTGATGAACTGATAAAGAAGGTACAATCTGCTTTTATTTCATTTAAAGTACCACCATCCTCTTACGAGAAAGATCTAAAAAATATCAATACAAAAATTTCTCATTTAGATAGTAGCCTAACTCAAACTCGAGTCACCAATTCTAACCTGACTGATCAATTAAGCAGGGCGGCGTCGAAGAGTGAGGAGCGGCGAATGTGGATTGAGTTAAAAGAGTCGGAATTAATTAAAGTTAAAGACGAAAACATTTATTTGCAGAGAGACAATTTGAAATTGTTAAAACAACGAAATGTTTTTTGTTTAATAGCTAAACATTTGTATTCGAATATTACTCAACTTCACTTGGACTGTGAGATAGGTCAAAAGATCCATCGCATGATTTTGCCCTTTCTAGAATTTAAGGAGGATGAAATCGATGCCGAAGCTTACAATTGTGAAAGTGTGATATCGTCTGATGATGTCAATCCAACCTATATGTATGGACTGGACAAAATTGAGTCCTTCATTAAGTCCAAAGACCACAAGGACATGCTCAAAAACCTTTTGGACGAAAATGACCGACTTAAACTGAGAACCGAAACCATGCAAAAATTTAACTCTCTTAACGCCAACGTAAGCTCAGAAAACAAAATCGATGTTGAAAATTCATCTGAGCTTAACGAGGACGAAAACATGAGTGACATTTCTGTGGAGGATACGGTTGACTGCTCAGAATTTGTTAAAAGCGAAACTGAAAACCACAAAAACCTTATTTCTGAAAATTCTGTGGAATTCGCTAGATTGTCCCAACAAAAGTCCCCGAAATTAGTAGAAAAAGCTGTTGTGTATCAAAAGTTCAGGACCACTCCAAATCAAGTATACAAGGTGACTGGAGTAACCGAACATCAAACAGCTGAACTTACAGCTATTGTTAACGAAGACAATGCTGACGGCTGTGATGAGTATTTCTGGGAAGCTCCTATTGATAATGGAAACGAAACCGTTGGTCTTTCTGAAAGAACCTCCTGGATGAAGAAAGGGAGGTACATACCTGAACCCTTGAACAAGCCTGATAATTTCAGTGAACCAAGTACAAGTGGTACCAAAGAAATTCCTCAAGAGGATGATTGTTTAGCAAAAGAAGACATTCCTTCAACACCTACAGCTCGAAGCGAAACTTCATCAGATACTCCTTCCGCTTCCTCAGTACAAACTGAATCTTCTTCAGATATTCCATCTGTTCCTTCTGCACAAAGAAAAACTCCTGAAGTTCAAAAGGAATCAGTCAAAGTTACAGCAAAAACAAAAGCGAACGTTCATCATCAACCTAAGCAGATGAGGGATTAGAAGATAGAGAGGAACCAAAGATACAGGAAAAATCTCTCTGAAAGGAAAAAATTCTGGCACTCCAAGAACGCATACTATACACACAAGGAAAAGAATCTGAAGTATGAAAACAATCCTGTACGAAAGCCTGAAAGTTCCACTAACCGAAAGCCAAGGTTCGGTTCGCAAGAAGATACTAACCGAAAGCCAAGGTTCGGTTCGCAAGAAGATACCAACCGAAAGCCAAGGTTCGGTTCTGAAAAGAACTTCGACCGAAACCAAAGGTTCGGTTCCAAGAACAACACCAACCGAACGCAGAGGTTCGGCTCCAAAATGAAAAAGGAACAAGACTCAAAGATTAACCCCACCAACGATAAAAAGCAAAAGGGTCACCTAGAGTCATCAGCAAGGAAGACATCTCCATCCAAATCCAAATCCTCTCTTCCTAATTCTTCTCGTTCTTTTACTTCCACTCATTCATCTCCATCTAGTTCCATAACTAATCCCGCTTGCCCTCGAAAACCTCATTCTTCAGCTGAACAGAAGGGAAAGCAAAAGGTCGATGAATCCAAACCTGAGTCCAAAACGAACATCCCTAATGTTCATAAAATAAAAGTCTTTACCATTAAAAAGAAAGATGAAACAACTCTAATAAAACGAACATATCTAGTTGACATCTCTCTCACTATTCCTGTTCCCATGAAAAGCTCACATGGACCCAAGAAACTTTGGGTTCCTAAATCTGCTTAATTTTTTGCAGGTTATAAGTGACGAGCAGTTTGACGAAGAATGGTACATCGACAGTGGCTGCTCGCGTCACATGACAGGGAGGAAAGAGGAGCTTAGGGAATACATATCCCTTGCAAATGGTGGCAATGTTAAGTTTGGAAATAACTCTTTCGGGACCATAAAGGGATATGGGATGATAACGAATTGTGATTTTACCATAAGAAAGGTGGCCTATGTGGAAGGACTTCAACACGACCTCATCAGTGTATCTCAGCTTGTTGGAGGTACTGGTCTCAAAGTTTCATTCGATGATGAAGGTTCGGAAATCATAGAGAAAAAGACAAAGAAAGTGATTCTGAAGTCAGAGCGAAAGGGTGAAATGTTTCCTCTGAACATGAAACCCATCAAAGGAAACCCAGCCATATGTCTGCTATCAAAAGCTCAATCCGACGAAAGCTGGTTGTGGCATCGAAGACTCTCTCATCTCAATTTCAAGGATATCAACCGACTTGTCACTGGAGGTCATGTTAGGGGTCTTCCATTGCTCAAGTTTGACAGAGAGCATTTGTGTGCTGCATGCGAAATGGGAAAGCAGAGTCGTCAAAGTCACCCATCCATAATTAACACAAAAGTTGTTGAACCACTCGAATTGCTTCATATCGATTTGTGTGGTCCTTCATCTATTGAAAGCATCGGTGGTAGCAAGTACATTCTTGTTATCGTTGATGACTTCTCTCGATTTACATGGGTGTTCTTTCTAAAGCTCAAATCTGAAGCGACTCAAAAGCTGAAAGCGTTTATCAAACAAATTGAAGTCCAGCTCAAGAAGGTCGTTCGCAACATAAGGAGCGACAATGGTCTCGAATTCAAGAACAAAGAGTTTGAAGAGTTTCTTGCAGAAAAGGGAATCAGTCATAATTTCTCAGCTCCCTACACACCACAGCAGAACGGAATCGTCGAAAGACGAAACCGATCGTTGTGTGAAGCTGCCCGAACTATGCTAAGTTTCGCTTCCTTACCTCTTTATTTTTGGGCTGACGCTATTTCTGCTGCTTGTTATACACAAAAAAGGTCCTATCTCAACAAGCGATTCACGCTCACACCATATGAGATAATAAATAACAGAAAACCCAACGTGAAATTTTTCCACGTGTTTGGCTCAAGGTGTTTCATCTTTAACTCTAAAGAACACCGCAACAAGTTTGATGTCAAGGCTGACGAGGGAATCTTTCTGGGTTACTCACTCACTTCAAAGGCGTACAGGGTCCTAAACAAACGATCAAGAAGGATTGAAGAGACATACTATGTGACCTTCGACGATAGCTATGTCAAGAAGCTACAGGCCATAGATGACACTGCCAGGGAAATCTTTCCTCAAACTGGTCAAGTCACAGTCTCAATCGCCAATATGTACGAGAACTTTCTGGATCTCTTTGACGAACCGGAAAAAGCTTCTCTCTCCGAAGCAGGTGCAGCTGACAACAAGATAGATCATATGAAGAAGATTGTCGAAGATGATGCAAGAAGAATGCATGAAGGAGAATCGCCCACTGATGACTCTCCAACCAACAATGCTTCAGTCGAGGGGGAGCCAACTTCTCATATCGATGGGGAGCAAAGCTCTACAACCTCACCCGAAGGTACTTCTCCAACCGAAGGTGCCCCTCCAAACGAAGGTGCTTCAATGCCTGAAACTCCAGCACCACAAGAAACCCCTGAAACTCATGTTTCTCAAGACTCATCAATTGAGGGGGAGCATGATGATATGACGAATGATGACGATAGCCAATCTGAGCCCGAAGAGATGATCAATGCTGAACTAGATCCAACCTTCGATCCGAATTACCCTCCTCTCACAAAATGGACCAGAGATCATCCTATCTCCCAAGTAGTTGGTGATGTATCTGAAAAGGTTCTGACCCGATCTCAACTGAAGGCAAAACAGACATCCTTATTCTCAAAGGTTGAGTTGTGTATGTTTAACTCATTCGTATCAAAAGTTGAACCGAAGACAGTGAACACTGCCCTCGATCACTCTGATTGGGTTCAAGCGATGCAAGACGAACTGAATGAGTTTGAAAGGAACAAGGTCTGGCGCCTCATTCCAACTCCTCCAGATGCTTCAGTTGTTGGTCTTAAATGGGTTTTTAGAAACAAAATGGACAAGGAAGGTAATGTCATAAGGAACAAGGCTCGTCTGGTTTTCAAGGGATACTGTCAGGAGGAAGGGATAGATTACGAAGAAACGTTCACTCCAGTAGCTAGGCTAGAATCGGTTAGAATATTTCTGGCCTATGCTGCTCACAAAAACTTTGAGGTTTTCCAAATGGACGTCAAGTGTGCATTTCTCAATGGAGAACTTGAAGAAACTGTGTATGTGGAGCAACCTCCTGGGTTCGTGAACGAAAAGTATCCAAATCATTGCTACATTCTGGATAAAGCTGTGTACGGCCTCAAACAAGCTCCGAGAGCCTGGTATGAAACGCTTACAAAATTTTTGAAGATGTCCAAATTCAAACAAGGTTCGGTTGACCCAACCTTCTTTCGTAAAAAGGAAGGTAACCACCTTATGATAGTTCAAATTTATGTCGATGACATCATCTTTGGCTCCACGAATCCCAGCTTAACAGCTGAATTCAGAAAGTTGATGGAGACTAAGTTTGAAATGAGCTCAATGGGTCCTATTAACTTTTTCCTTGGTTTAAACATAAGACAGGGACCCGAAGGCATCTTTATCAATCAGGAAGCTTACACTAAGACTCTCCTAGCGAAGTTTGGAATGATGGGAGACTCAAAAGTCAAAGTCCCAATGGCATTCGGCACCAAGCTGACTCCTTCACTAGATAAACCAGCTATTGACATCACGCTCTATCGTCAAATGATAGGCTCATTGATGTATCTAACTGCTAGCAGGCCTGATATCATGTTTTCTGTGTGTTACTGTGCTCGTTTTCAGGCTAACCCACGCGAACCTCACATGCTGGCAGTGAAGAACATCCTACGCTATCTCAAGCGAACCGCCTCCTTAGGTCTTTGGTATCCATCCAATTCAGGCTTTTTCGTTCAAGCCTATTCTGATGCTGACCTTGGAGGATGTGGACTCGACCGCAAAAGCACAACTGGTGGCTGTCAATTTCTTGATGGGAAGTTGGTTAGCTGGCAATCCAAGAAACAAACATGTGTGTCGCTGTCTACTACTGAAGCGGAATACATTGCCGCTGCATCCTGCACATCACAAGTGATTTGGATCCAGAGTCAACTTCGAGACTATGGACTCAATATGAAGAAGATCCCACTATATTGTGACTCTGAAAGTGCAATTAGGATCTGTCATAACCCAGTGCAACACTCTAAAACCAAACACATAGCACTGAGGTATCACTTCATCAAAGATCATGTGGAAGATGGAAATGTCGAAGTTCACTTCGTAAGAACCACTGATCAACTGGCTGATGTCTTTACCAAAGCTCTTTCTGAAGCATCATTCAATAAAATATTGCAAGGGCTCGGTATGATGGAATCAGAATCAGTTCCTCACACTACCACTCAATCTCAACCGTAAGAAGCGAAACCAACCGAACGTTCGGGTTCGGTTCAACCATCTGACTCGCTCATTCCTTCAAAGGTAGTTTTTCTGTGTTGTATATTTCTTGTGCAAAATTTATTTTTCTTTACGTAACAAGTTTTTTTTTTTTTTTTTTTTTTTTATCTCTAAACTTCTTGGTTTCTTAAAAATTTTCAAAGACCGGAACTTCAAGAAGGTTCGGGTTCGGTTTTTCAAAATTTTCAAGAACCGAAACCAACCGAAGGTTCGGGTTCGGTTTTTCAAAATTTTCAAGAACCGAAACCAACCGAAGGTTCGGGTTCGGTTTTTCAAAATTTTCCTGAACCGAAACCAACCGAAGGTTCGGGTTCGGTTCTTCAATTTTTTTTCTCTCCAGATTCTTTTTAGTCTTATTTTTTTTTTACTATTTTTAATTTTTTTTATTAATTTCAAAAACTGCAACAATATTTTATTTATTTGTGTGCTCATTCGTTTATGGGGATATATTTCATGACTTACTTAAGTGTCCCTAGAAGCATGCTGCTGTATGTGTCCCAAGCCTCATAAGATTTTGAATAATGGCCTTCATGACCTGGTATACACAAACCTTGTCTTCCCAATAAGGCTAACTCATTTATTTTAATCGTGAGCTACCTCACTCTTTTCTCACATGAGTTCAGAGTCTCCTGCTTGGTCCTTTTGTTCGCAGCAGAGGTACTATGTCTTCTTTCACCATCCCCATTCCACCTGTCCATAACATTCGCTTCATCACTGTAACCCCTGAGACTCTCAGAAACTACCGCTGAGGTTTACGGTTACACAACATCTGTGTTTATGATCTTAGCTTCGTGCCACTACGAGCTTAGTGAAACCCAAAATTCAACACCAATGAATTGACGGTGACCAATTAACTTGATCAAGTTTTCACCAATGAATTGACGAATGTACCTTCATGAAATCTCAATTTTTTTCTCCTGATTCCAATGAAATTGTTACACACCATAACGTTTCTTCCCATGGTATCCTGTTATAATTTTTTTTCTCTGAGATTTTATACTTAACCAAGTCACTTAAAAATCAACTCTACCCTACTTGTTCAACAGACTACACCGGTCTCACAAGTACTTTGTTCACTTTCGTTCTTATATCAAGAATTGAATTGTTGAATCAAAGCGAAACCACCCTTAATTAGCCTTATTAAAAGAAGCCTTTCAACATTTATTAATAAATGTTTGATCGTCATTCAACGGGATTCCACACTAACACTTTGAGGTCTTTCTTGATCTTGAAGGAAGAGATTCGTGCCCGGGATCATCAGTTTCGTGTCATAATTGACATCACAGATTATTCCAAACAGAGTTGCTTTATTTCCTTATCTTTTACACTCTTTGCACGAAAATCCTAGATTTTCAAAATTCCGTTACTAATTATTTTACAGGCTGGTTTATTACTGAGGGATTACTAATGCAGTTGTGGCCAAAAATTAGCCACGTGGGTCCTCAATTGAATACAGCTAATTAAAAAAAAGGGGAAAAAGACAAAAAGTTGCTGACGCGGCGGAAGTTCAAAGGATAGATATTCAAACGACGGTAAAAAGGAGGGCGCGTGAATTTGAAGCGGCCGCGCTTTTTCTGACACATTTGGACGCGTGTGCAGTATTGAAGCGTCATCCATCTGGCATTAATGGCGCGTGTGGAAATGGAAACGGTTCCTCTCTCTGAACCGGCGCTTATTGGGCGGCGTGATCCTAGGAATCTGACACTCTCTCTCCTACGTGATCATCGCACGTCCCAACTGTCACCAATCAGTCACTCAAAAACCCTTCCATATTTCCATAAGAGATTTGAATCGATCTTTCTCTCTCCTATCACCTACTATAAAAACCCATCCAGACCACCTTTTACCTCTTTACTGCCCCATAATTTCCAGAGCAAAAATACTTCCAAACTCTCTCCCGGTTATCATCTTCTCCAACCTGCAACAATGGCTGAATCCTCTTCCGTCCATGCTACTTCTCAAATTCTTCCAATCTGTCCTCAGCAATGCCTCGTGATTGATCTGAACCCACTGGCCTATGATCCCTACATGTCGCCGGTCATCGAGTGTCTCAAATACTCCCAGCTTGCTCCGGCACTGTCACGGATTGAAACGGTGCCAATGGTGGCCCTATCTCAGGTCTACGCAACGGCTTATTACGACAAGGCCGTTGACAGAGTCTTTTTCGAAGTGGCGGAACACAAGACGTCGATTTCTCGTTCCCGCTTCTGCTCTATGCTTGGGTTTGCTGCTGACCCATCGCGTGTTCACCCGGAGACAATTCCGGTTGGTATGCTCTACAACATGTTCTACAACATGGGCTACACGGAAGTTCTCACCTCCGTCGCCAGATTCAAGAAGTCATGCCTACCGCCCCAATGGAATGGGTTATTTACAGTTCTCTTCAAGAGACTGTCTGAGAGGAGCTCAGGATCGGACGGAGCCAGTCGTCTTTTCCTGTCAATCATGTACGGGGTGTACAACGGGATCAACCTCGATTATGGGTTTGTCCTTTGGCAACAACTGATTCAGAGCCTCTCTTCCGCTTCCCGACACTCCGAGGTGTCACTAGCCCGGTTCTGGATCTTGATCACAAGATGGGCTATGGACAGGTTCGATGTCCAAACTGCTGACGGTGCACCGATGTCTTCGATTGGTACGTTCCACACCACGAAGATCATCGTATCCGCTGCATCGAAATTCTCCTTCATTGGCTCTATCCCGGAGTCGATGTATGGTAGTGTGCCATCAGACAGCAGTATGATCAAGGCGATCAAGGAGTTAGGGCCATCTGGTCCGAGGGAACTGACACCGGACATGTTGAGATCGATTCATGATGCCGACAAACCGGTGGCCAGGGGTAAGAAGGCAGACAAGGGGAAGAAACCATCCAAAGCCCCAAAACCTACTCCCAAGAAACGCAAACAACCGAAGACTGCCTCTTCCCCACAACCGAAAAGGAGGAAGACCCAACAAAAGCGAAAGCTAATCCTTTCCTCCTCATCAAGTGAATCCGAAGTTGAGAGTTCGGACGCTGAGGGATCACAAGGCGATGTCTCTCCTCTACGAGGCAACACACCCCCTCGGTCCCCAACCCCGGAGATGGAACTTCACCAATCCCCAGTTCCTTCCCCTCCACCCACAATACCTATTTCCATTCCCACCATAACCCCTACTATACCACCAACCTCATTCCCTATACCTTCACCCATATTCACCACCTCAACCGAAACACCACCTGTAACCGAAACCCCTCCCGTAACCGAACCTCCACAAACCGAAACCCATACACAACCACCACCCGAAACTAACCCCCCACCTACTCAACCTGAACCAACTAAACCCATAACACCCCCAGCTTCACCACCACCTCAATCTCCAGAAGACGCCTCCGATGGCGATGATCAATTCCTTCGTGGTGATCACATGAACTTTGATTCGGTCTACTATAGTCCGTTTCAAGTTCAGAGTGATGAGGAGGATGATGCTCCAGTGACAAAGAAGCATCTCCGCGATCTTAACGAGAAGGTTGATCAACTTCTCGCCTCCTCTTCAAACCAGCAGTCCACCTTATCTGAAGCTGCCCTTCAGAGGATCGTTGATGCCTTCTCCCGGGCTCAACATGACTCAGTAGCCTCAGCAACTGCTGCGATAGACGCCTCCACCCGAGCCTGTGAGGCAGCAACCGAAAAAGTCGATAAACTATTCCCCGACGCTTCGGACCTGCTAAAGTCTCTGCAGGAAAGCGCCAATGCCACAAAGACGACTCTTGAACCGATTGTTCAACAATTGGCCAAGTTCGTCTCGACGGAGTTGACTTCGTTCGCTACCCTCCGCCAAAATCTCAGCGACGACAACTCGGCACTCCGTGCCTCCATCGATGCCCGTCTGGCAAAACTACAAGAGGATCTTGCGGCAGAGAACTCTCTGATGGACGTTCTGGCAAGTAAAACAACTGCCCTAAAGGTCAAGAGCACGCAGCTTTCCAACTCTGAACAACAATTGGAAGCTCTTCGATCCGAGAGGGAAGTCATCAAGACGTGTGTTTCGGATGTCCACACGGCTCTATCCAACATCCTGGAAGCACACGACCCAATCCTTAATCATTCGGTGAGGCGCACCCTCGCTGAAAAGCTCTCCCCGGCCATGGCCCTCTTAAGCAAAATTGAAGGCCTTCCGAGTTTCGTGTCCATTCCGAAACAAGGGGGAGAAGAGAAGAAAGGATCGAAACCACCTCCGTCCTCCAACGCTACTCACACAACCGAACCACCCCAAACTGGTCATGCCTCGGGTTCGGGTGTGAAGAACAAGGGCAAACACATAGCAGAGGATGAAGATGAAGATGAAGATGAAGACAAGGAGACTATTGCGGACATGTTAAAGAGAAAGAACAGTCGCAATACTGATGACGATGTCAGTCGTGTGGCACGTGAAGCTGAAGAAGCCGAACGTAAACAAAAAGAAGCCAACGATCTCCTTGAGAGCCGAAAGTTGCTCTTCCCTGCCTGGACCAGGGATTGGTTGATAAAAGAGGCCATAGAGACTCCAAGCATACTATGGCTCGAGCCGGTGATATCGTTCGACTGCAACAACACCATTGACTCGCAGTTCGATATGCCACTGACTCGAAAGGCGTTCATCTTCCACGCCTTCTCTAACATCTCTGAAATCCCGCATCCGAACGATGAGCTTGACAGGGAGCTCATTGACTTCTACCTGGAGGCCGCTCGCCCTCAATTCCTTACATGGAGCGCCCAGAAGATTGTCAATGTTCGGGTGATGAAGCCTTTTGCCGTGGGGAGATTCACAAACGTCAAGTTCAAGCTTATCCGAGGATCTGCAAGAACTGCTCACATGATCTCTCTGGCGGATCTGCCCAATCTGAACCCTCATGATTGGATAGTCTTGTACAACATCCTGCTGACAAACGAAGCCGAATATGGTCCCATCTTAGACCATGTCAAAAGGATGTTGGCATGCTACATCATGGAGGTGGCCCTAATGGATCAGGAGGTTGCCACAGTTTTTAAGAAGAAACCGAAAGTCAAGCCTGTGGGATCGGCCAATGATCTGAATCAAATGCTAATGGGCAAGATAGATTCGAGGCGAAACTCTGTGATGTTCACTAGAGCCGAAGGACAGAAATGTCTCTTCGCTTTAGCTGACAAACATCTTTACACTACAACTTGCTTGGAGCACATCTTATTCATCATCAAGCAGTGTAAAGACAATTCAGCTGATGATATCAAATACTTCAATGATATGATCAATTGGTACATCCGGTTTAGACAGACCATCCTTTCCATAACCAAGTGTCTGTTTAGTACCGTGAAGAAGAAGGTACCAGCTTCAGCCGCCGGCCCAAGTAGGAAGTGAAAGTCTCGCTCCAAATTGACGCAAAGGGGGAGATTGTTGGGCTGAAAAGAGTTTTGATGTTGCGTCTTTTGGGCTCGTTAGATTAGCCTTTTATTCTCCGGTTTGGGCCTGTCCAACCGTGAGCCTTTTATGTATTGTATATAAGTTAAATGCTTGCATGCATATTAGGTTAAGATTCTAGAGATTATCGATATAGCGATTGATCAAGAGTAATATATTTTTCTGTAATCGTTCTTGTAATCTTCTAATCCTTTACAGTTGATGTTCTTAATCGAGCTCTTCTAAGGATTTTATTTAATCATTCGACACGTTTGATTCAAGCTGTTTGTTCTTATTATTGCGTTGTTAACTGTTTTATATTCATATACTTGTTCAAGATCTAATCGATCTTCTTAGATTAAAAGTTGTTTTAATCCCATCAAAGATGATGATAGTTGCACTTGACACAACTAGGAAGGGTTCCAATATACCTATTGGCAGGTTTTCGAGTTGAGGATTCAACAATAGAAACAGTTGCAGGGGAAGTGACAGCGTGAACTGCCACCGTTTGCTGTTTCTTCGAAGATTCATGCGATGCTTGACCTTTCTCTTTCTTCCCAAGTTTTCTTTTCTCACCACTCCTCACTGTCGGCTCAGGAGTGGTAGCTGCTTCCTCAAGGTCTTCGCTATGATCGATTAGAATCTGTGCTAAGCGTTTAGCGCTGTCGTATGTATCCATTCCCGGGCAGAGTAGTGCCAAGTCGTCGAACTTGGAAGTATAAGCAGTGATGTCGGAACCTTTCATCTTCAGGTTCCAAAGTTCATGTTCTAACTTCTGCATTTCGCCCCGATGGCAGTACTCAGCCAGCAGAAGTTCCTTCATGGCTTCCCAACCCATGGCCTTGGCTACAGGTAAGGTTAAGGATTTGACTCGGCCATTCCACCAAGTCAAGGCTTTGTCGATAAAGGTGCAGGCAGCAAACTTCACCTTGTCTGAATCTGAACAGGCGCAAATTTCAAAAATGGATTCGATCTTCTCGAACCATCGAGTGAGGGAAATGACACCTCCATTGCCATCAAAGGACGTGGGTTTGGCGTTCATGAAATCCTTATAGGAACCCTCTTTCCGGCGTCCCTGACTGTTTTCTTGGTTTTGGGTTTGGGTACCACCTCCCGAACCACCGGAACCGTCGGAGTTCCGTTGAGACATGGCAATTGCTACTGCGGCTGTAACAGCTACCTGGAATACTACTGGATCAATTTGGGGAGGCGGTGGTGGTAGAGGGTTGTTGGTCTTGGAGTTGGGTCTTTTTCTTGGAGGCATCTTAATCTAATAAGATCAAGGAAGAGAGGATGATAAGTCCTCTGAATTGAATCAAGAGATATGACAGATATATGCTGAATAAGCGATAAAGCAGGGTAGAGTTATCAAGACAAGAAAAATATCGCTAAGAGAATGATCAAAGAACAATGTATGAACGAGGATTTCTACCAAGGATTGGCTCGAGAAATACTCCCATAGTATTTCATGATTCGTTATGACACTAGCTCGATGTTTGTGGTATTAGGGTAAGTTTTAGGCATCCCGCATATCACAGTCACTATCAAGCACATGTTGGCCGTGTCTCGAATGAATATAGTTGGCCAGGCTATATTGATCCTAGACACGACTACATAACTGCCCAGGTTTAACCGCAGCGTACAACACCCATTTACTTATGTTATGTTCTACTTGAAGTTACGGATCACGATGGGTCGGTATACTTATATACTTTCGAAAATACTTATATTTTGAAGGATACTTTTAGTTCAGAGCACTTAGGCCCCTTAATGTTTATAGTTTTATACCATGTAAGGTTTGGTATACTTCATTCACTATAAACAAGGGCTCTGATACCAATCTGTCACACCCCGAAAACCGAAGGCAGAAATATTTCCGGGGTTGAGTCCACGTTGAGTATCAAATCCAATGTACATAGTAAGTAAAGTAAATCAACCATTACATTACATATATGAAAGTTTTACATTTGTTTCAAAAGAAAAAGTTATACATGTAATACATAGTATATATAAACAACACGAAACGAATCTTCTGAGAACTCCGTCTTCGCACAAAAGGATCTTCGGGTACCTGTCTAACACGGACCTGAGAATACAAGCGGTTTGAAAATTAGCATAAAGCTATTGAGTTCATAAGCGGTTTTTTTTTCTGAAAATGTACGAGTTCCCTTAGTTTTCTGAAAACGTGGTTATCCAAGAAAATCCCATATTTTCTTATGTAAAGTTAGTTTCCCAATCCGAAAAGTAAAGTAAACGATGTACAATGAAAAACATGATTGTTCTTGTGAATTGTAGTTCAGTTATTTAACTTGTTATGCTTTTCTAGTTACGTACTACTGTTACTCAGGAAGAACCCCATGCTCTCCTGACTGTGTGTGTGTGTGTGAACTACTACCAATTCTGATTATGTCAGTGTCCTCCCCAGGAAAACCCCATGTTTTCCTGACTGTGTGTGTGTATATCTTTACCGATTCTGTGTGTGCTAACTAATACCGATTCCGAATATGTTCAATGTTATCCCCAGGAAAACCCCATGTTCTCCTGACTATGTGTATGTGTGTGCCTGTCATCCTTGAATGTACATTAGTTTTATTACGTACATAAAACTAATAAATACTCGTAAAGTGTTAATAATCCTGATTGCGAGTCCTTAACCATGCTCAGACTAGATATGACTCGGACCAGGGCCAGTATCCTTTTTATGAATTTCGTCACCCTTAAACCTTTCGGTTCGGCTGTAGCTAGCTGCCAGGTGTGGGATTGTCAGTCCCATATAGATCTATACACTCAAGTCACGCTCTCCTACGTTCGGAGATTCTGGTTATAGGGTTAGTCCTCCACTATCTCGTGCCAAGGAAGTGTTACAAGGACGTGTCTCCAATCTTTAAGATTACTCTTTACTTTTCGACTAGGAAAGTAGTATTTACAACTAGCTATGTTCTACGTACCTGTCCTTTACACTCGAGCCTAGGTGTTTTATTAAGGACATTACACTCGAGCCTAGGTGTTATCTAATGATGACTGTCCTTTACACTCGATCCTAGGTGTATTATTAAGGACATTACAAATGATATATATATGTTATCTTATGGTGATTGTCCTTTACACTCGATCCTAGGTGTATTATTAAGGACATTACAATTGATTTGTGTATTATGATTGTATTTATCTATCACACTCGAGCCTAGGTGTATTGTTAAGGACATACAGCTGTTTTATGTTTTCTGATGGTGTCTGTCTTTTACACTCGAACCTTAGTGTTTTATTACAGACATTACAATGGTTTATGTGTTCTATCAGTTTAAATGTGAACAATCAAATATAAAGTATACAATACGTCAATGTATAATAAGAATTGAAAATCGGGTTAAAACAAACAACTCTGCAAGTTAAAACAGTTTGTTAAAAGGTTTTCAATTCTTAAAAATGTACAATTATGAAACCATTTAACTGAAATCATGTGATTGAGTACAAGATATTCTTTTACTTTTGCTTGTATTCCCCGCCTGAAAACATTGAAAAACCATTAAAAAAAAAGGTAGGGGTATGAACTCACCGGACGCAGAAATGTGTCGATTTCGGATGCTAAACGTCGAATCGAGGCTTGATAACACGCGAGGTTCCTATGTAATGTGAAATGGCATACAAATATATCTAATTAAATTCATAAACTCTAATTAGATATGAAGTTACACTCCAACGAACGAAAACACCTCAAAACGGGTGTTCGGAGTGACCCGGGTGACATCTACGGACGGGAATTGAAGCGAGGGACTTGGGATTTGATTTTACTCCCCAAGAGTAAACTTCCTAAGGAGTTTACGGCCTAAACACTACCCACACATGAGTTCACGGCCGTGAACTCATGTTGGCAAGGGTTATGGAGCTTAATGGGTCACAAATGGCTAATATCACTTGGAAATGCTTGGAATAATTTTTCCTAAGGCTTGGAATTAATTTAAAACATCAAATAACACATTTAAGGGAGTTTACGGCCTTGGCATGGGGCCTATGGCCGTAAACTCTCATACTCCTTTGAATATGTGTTTTTAAGGTCCCAAAGTTAATCACATGTGATTCTAAAAATTCCTACAAGCCTTGAAATGATTTTTGGGCACAATTGACATACTTTTAAGAGTTTACGGCCCTGGAGCATGTTCTATGGCCGTAAACTCTCAAATGAAGAGTTTTGATGTGTTTAAAGCCCTTAAATTATTTTTGGTTGGTTCTATGATTTATTCCAAGGCTTTTGGTGGTGTTGGATGGCTTTCTAACACCTTGAAAATGAGTTTGCACCCATGATTGGGGAGTTTACGGCCCAAGCACATGCCTTGGCTGTAAACTCATACAAATCCCCCAAAATTCATGTTTGAAGTGTTCTAAGTCCATTACCAAATTCCTAAAAGTCATATCTAGGTCTAGTTTGAGTCATGGAAGGGTTTAAGGGCTTAAAACCCCTTTAAATATGGGTTTACGGCCTAAGCACCTTCCTGGGCCGTAAACTCATATACAAGCCTCTAAATCATGAGTTAATCTCGAATTTGAAGGTCCAATATGATGCAAAATGAGTATAGGAAGGTACCTTGAAGATTTGAGACCTTAAACTTGAGATTTGGACCTTTAATTTTAGTTTGAGGAGAGAGGTTGGAGTGAAAGTTGTAGAATGAAGCAAAAGCTTCAAAATGAAGACTTGGATCACTTTAAATAGTGTCCAAGTTCGGGACACGGTAGAATTCTACCCGATACCGGCGTTAGACGGGGCTTTTGGTCGCACCTTGCCAATTTGCTGTAACCCGATATGGTTGATTCTAGAAATGTTCCGATCAATAATATGAGGCGTTAGAATGAGTTCTAAGGGTATTAAGACACTCATTAAGTCATAAAATAAAATCCACATTAATGACTTAATAAAATGTCGGAATTGGAGACGAAATCGAATCGGCGATTGGATGAACAGAACGAGTCACGAAAAGGGTTACATTTAGGGATATAAATTTTGGGTTGTTACACAACAGGCTGGAATTCATCGGGGAGCTCGATGTCAAGACCGCGAGCCAAAAGTGTGACAAATCCCCCAATGCAACTATCACCGGACGTCTTGGATCTGATGTGGGCGCATTTGTGGAAGAAGAATGAAGCAAAGTCTGGGATTGGCGGCCTTTCACGCCTCGTCATACACCAAAGGAAGAAGAGTTCAATTTTTGCGAGCTGGCCGGTTTCTTTGCGGGAAAAAACCGTACACACCAGGATGCGATGGGCAATGCGGCGGCATGGGTGGATGATAGATGTTGCTTTATCCCGACCGGCACACGAGAAGATACCCCCGGTGATTTCCGTCCCAAATGTCTCGTGATTGAACTCAACAGGTAGGACGTCGAAAACCGTGGATGTGTTTGAAGAAGGCAAGCCCAAGATGTCGTTTATCGTTGCGAAATCGATGTACCTTCGGTCCCCTAGAAGCTGGAATGCGGCTTTCTTTTTTTCGCTGTCGTACCCACTATCGGCGAGAAAATCTCTAGTGGGGAGCTCGTAAGTGTGCGCCATGAGGTTGAGACGGTTTTCCCACCCAATGTTACGAAACAATTGGGTGACCCCTTCAAGAACCCCAAGTGATATAAGCGTGGGCTCGCACACAAATTTGGTAGACGCAACTTTCGAGGTAAGCTCTTTGTGTAGTTTTCGACTGTCTTGGCATCCTGAAACCTTGGGACATTGGGAGCACCGCTTTGATCTCTTGTCGGGGCTTTGCCTCGGCTAGTAGCCGAACGCTTCCTAGAAGTAGACATGGACTTCCTGCACGAAAAAAAAAATGACCACTACACGAACCACAATTTCAACAAACAATATGTCAACCCCAAATCACCAAGTAACTTCCTATCGGCTTCTAAGGCAATTCAATAATCAAAGCAAGAAGGGATTCCTAAATTCATTGGATACAATAGCATATGAATGGACGTGCATCTTGATTAATTAAACAAAGGAAAGAAAATACCCATTTTTGTTGAAAGTTCAAAGTTTGCGCGCGAAAATTTGGGATTTGACAATCTTGCAACTCTTCACCCCAAGCTTTAAACTTTTGTTTGATATCCTGAGAGAAGCAATTTACTGCAAAAACCCAACGAATCCGGCAATGGCTTGAAATTCCGGCGAAATTTTCCGGCGAGCTTTGGGAAATATTTTTGGTGGGGTTTGTAGCCTTGCCCAAGAGGAGTACAATGGTGGTGGCGGAATCGCGAGAGGTGGTCGGAGTTGGCCGGAAATCGGCCGGAAAGTGGCGGGGGGAGAGTGGTGGCGCCCCAAGATACAGTAACAGATCGGACCGTTATTTTAGTGGGGTTTGTAGAGCTCTGAATTTGGAGAAGAATGGCGGTGGCCTCGCGAAATTCCGACCGGCGGTTTGACGGGAAAGTGAGTTTTAGTGATGGAGATGAAGGTTCTTTAATGGAGGTTAGGGAGAAGAAGGAGAAGAAGTGGGGAAGAAGAAAGGGCCGGCTGGGTATAAGGTGGGGCAATTGGCGGTCAAACCTAGTCAAATAAAAAGTCAACGCTGGTCAACAGGTCACGCGGATGAGTTATCGAGTACACGCGGACCGCGTATGTAGGCCAATAGCTATTCTGATTTATCCTTCACGACACGCGATCGACTCTACCCACAAACGGTTCGTTTTAATAAACACGTGGACGATGCATCAGGTACACGCGGACCATGAGTTTCACTGCATGTCTTCTGTTTTCCGTTTAATGGACGCGGACGATATAGGGACCATATGTGGACCGTGTTAATAAACACGCGGACAAGGACTCGATCACACGCAGACCGCGTGTGCTGGGCTGAAACTCTTCTGTTTTCCTGATAATGGACGCGGACGATAGAGGGACCACACACGAACCGTGTTAATAAACACGCGGACAAGGACTCGACCACACGCGGACCGCGTGTGTTGAGCTGATATACTCCAACATTCTTTTTGCTCTTTCACCATTACGAACACCGGGCCCTTAATTCCAACATTTTTTTTTCTCAATAAGGAAGGAGAAAAGATGTTAAATCCAAAAATGAACCAACCACGACATTTATTCGGAACTAGAAAAGTTGAAAACTTTTAGTTTTCCAAAAATGCCCTTCTTTAACGTCTTTGGCGAGACGTGCTCCCTTCTTGATTTCAGTACACCAGGGCATCCAATTGGATGGCTTCTAAGATATTTGCATTAAAACCTTCATAGAAAGGTTTCAATCGATTCCCATTGACTTTAAAAACTTGCCCCGTTTCTTCACTTTGAATTTCAACTGCTCCATGTTCAAAAACTTTTAACACAACAAACAGACCTATCCATCTTGACCTCAATTTTCCTGGAAATAACTTCAATCGTGAATGGTAAAGTAAGACCCTATGCCCCGGTTCAAAACTCTTCCGGATGATGGACTTGTCGTGGAAGAGCTTCGTTTTTTCCTTATAAATCCTTGTGTTTTCATAGGAGTCATTTCTCAATTCTTCTAGCTCTTGGAGTTGAAGTTTCCTATGCCTTCCCGCCTCATCGATGTTGAAGTTGCATTGCTTGACCGCCCAAAATGCACGGTGCTCTAACTCGACGGGAAGATGACATGGCTTTCCAAAGACCAACCTAAACGGGGACATTCCTATTGGGGTCTTGTACGCAGTCTGATAGGCCCATAAGGCATCGTCAAGTCTCAAACTCCAATCCTTCCTTGTCGGATTCACTGTTTTCTCTAGAATAGACTTCACTTCACGATTAGAAACCTCCGCTTGACCATTCGTTTGAGGGTGATAGGCTGTAAAGACACGATGGGTCACGTTGTACTTTTTCAATAAAGATTCCATCATTTTGTTGCAAAAGTGCGTCCCTCTATCACTAATCAAAGCCCTAGGCACACCAAATCTCACAAACACATTAGATTTTAAAAACTCGATAACCGTTTTGGCATCATCCGATCTTGTGGCTTTGGCCTCAACCCACTTAGAAACATAGTCAACCGCGAGCAAGATGTAAACGTTGCCAAACGAAACAGGAAATAGGGCCATGAAATCAATCCCCCATACGTCAAAAATTTCACAAACAAGGATTGGATTTTGGGGCATTTGGTTCGTTTGCGAAATGTTTCCCATCTTTTGACACCGTTCACAACTTTCGCAAAACAAGTAGCAGTCGCGTGACATGGTTGGCCAAAATAATCCACACTCAAGGACTTTTCTCAAAGTCCGGCTAGGTCCGAAGTGTCCCCCACAAGCGAATTCATGACAAAATTGCAAAATGGATTGGTGCTCTTGTTGGGGTACACATCGCCTAATGATTTGATCGGGACAATGTTTCCACAAATAAGGCTCATCCCACACATAATATTTTGCATCACTTTTGAGCTTGTCTTTTTGAGCATGGGTGAATGTGTCGGGATACCGTTTTGTGACCAAAAAGTTAACGATATCGGCATACCAAGGAATAGATTGAGTAAGGGAAAAGAGATGCTCATCCGGAAACTCGTCCTGCAATGGGAGAGGAGTTTCATTTGAAGTGATCCGGCTTAGATGATCGGCAACGAGGTTCTCGCATCCGCTCTTGTCCTGGATTTCCAAGTCAAATTCTTGTAACAGCAGGATCCATCGGATGAGTCTCGGCTTTGCATCTTTCTTCGTCATCAAGTACTTGAGAGTTGCGTGATCTTAATACACTATGACCTTGGTACCGAGTAGGTATTGTCTGAATTTCTCCAAGGCGAACACTATGGCCAATAGCTCTTTTTCCGTGGTAGAGTAGTTGCTTTGAGTATTGTCTAGTGTCCTTGATGCATAATAGATCACGTGGGAGGCCCTCCCATTCTTTTGACCCAAAACGGTGCCTATCGCATAGTTGCTTGCGTCACACATGATCTCAATGGGGAGATCCCAATTTGGTGCTTGCATGATGGGAGCGGATGTGAGCAACTCTTTGAGTTTGTCAAAAGCTTCTTTGCACACCTCATTGAACTCGAAATCGATTTCCTTTTGCAAGAGTTGGCACATTGGTCTTGTTATCTTTTAAAAATCCTTGATGAACCTTCAGTAGAAACCTGCATGGCCCAAAAAAGAACGAACTTCCCGAACACAAGTCGGGTAAGGTAAGCTTTGAATAACATCAATTTTGGCCTTATCTACCTCAATTCCTTTCTTAGACACAATTTGACCCAAAATGAGACCTTGACTCACCATGAAATGACATTTCTCAAAATTCAAAACCAAGTTTGTTTCAATGCATCTTTTTAAAATTTTTGTGAGATTAGTCAAACATTATTGAAAAGAGTTTCCATATACCGTGAAATCATCCATAAAACCCTCATTTATGTTTTCAACGTATTCCAAAAAGATACTAACCATACAACGTTGGAAAGTGGCCGGGGCATTACATAATCCGAATGGCATTCTCCGGTATGCAAAAGTACCAAATGGACATGTAAATGTTGTCTTTTCTTGGTCCTCTGGTGCCACCGGGATTTGGTGAAAACCGGAATACCCGTCGAGACAACAATAATGAGATTTCCCGGCCAACCTTTCTAACATTTGGTCAATGGAAGGCAATGGGAAATGATCTTTTCTTGTTCTTGCATTGAGTTTGCGGTAGTCAATACATACTCTCCATCCGTTTTGCATACGGGTGGGGACCATCATACCTTTGTTGTTCTCGACCACCGTGATTCCTGTCTTCTTTGGAACGACTTGCACCGGGCCTACCCACTTGCTATCCGAGATTGGGTAGATCGTCCCCGCGTCTAGGAGCTTCAAAATCTCTTTCTTGACCACTTCCATCATTGGCAGATTCAACCTTCTTTGTGCGTCCCGGCTTGGCTTGCATTCATCCTCCATTAGGATCTTGTGCATACAAGTGGAGGGACTCAATCCTTTAATATCCGCAATCATCCAACCCATTGCTTCTTTATGTTCCCTCAACACCTTTAGGAGTTTATCCTCTTCGCACTTGGTTAGGTGAGTTGAAATGATGACCGGGAGAGTCTCGTTGTCTCCCAAGTACGCGTACTTCAAATGTTGAGGGAGGACCTTCAATTCTAATTTGGGCGGTTGGACAAGGGAGGGTGGCAATCTCGTGTGAGTTTGAGGTAATTCAATCTGCTTCACACTAAATTGGTTGGTCTTCTTGATTTCCAAATTGTTGACTAATCTTTCAATTTCGGGGTCTAATGAGTAAAGCTTCAATTTCTTGGCCAATTTTGCACAGTCAAACCCCTTGCTCAAGATCATCTCTAACATGTCATCATCACACAACTCGAACAACTCTTGGGTCATTGGTTCAATAATATCAACAAAACACAAAGTGGAAACATCACTAGGATATCTCATAGCGTCATAAATGTTGAAACTTATTGTTTCACCATCAAACTCCATTGTCAAGCTTCCCGCATACACATTAATCTTCGTTCTAGCCGTCTTCAAGAATGGTCGCCCAAGTAAGATTATACCCGATTTTGAGGATACTTTTTCATCTAGGTCAATCACATAGAAATCCACCGGGAAGACCAATTGGTTTACTTGAACTAGGATATCTTCCAAAACACCTCTAGGAAATACACTTGATTTATCCGCAAGAGATATTATGACACCGATTTCACTTAAGGGTCCGACATTCAATGATTCATACACCGAGTAAAGCATGACATTGATAGAGGCACCAAGATTAAGCATAGCACTACTGAAGGTGACATCTCCAATCTTGCATGGGACTGTGAACATTTCGGGATCTTTACACTTGGGTGGAAGCTTCCTTTGTAAAACCGTGGATGTGTTTTCGTTTATCGAGATTTTCTCATTCCCTTTCAACTTTCTCTTGTTGGTGCAAAGCTCCTTCAAGAAATTTGCGTATCTCGGAATT
Source organism: Lactuca serriola (assembly GCF_051521515.1). NCBI lineage: Eukaryota > Viridiplantae > Streptophyta > Magnoliopsida > Asterales > Asteraceae > Lactuca > Lactuca serriola. Next base: position 207,831,282 of record NC_136416.1, read on the forward strand.
TGTTTGATCGCATCAAGTAAAGGGATGTTCACTTCCACCTTTTGGAATGTGTCAAAGATTTCTTTCTCCTCCATATTCTTCTTTGAAGTTGCAAATCAGGAGGGGAATGGTGGGTGAGTGGCTATTGGTGTCACTAGAGGAGTAGTCTTCTTTGGGACTCCAGCTTGTGCGTCATTCTTGGCTATGGGATCCTCAATGGGGATGATCTCTATTTCTTCCTCTTCTTCTCTTGGTTTCTTCTTTGAACTACTTTCACCGGCTTGTTTGCCACTTCTCAAGGTCACCACATTGACATTTGGGTTTTTTTTTCGGTTTGAGAAGGGAGTTTACCATGGGATTCCAACTTGCTTATGCATGTAACTATATCTCCCATTTGTGCTTCAAGGTTGGAGATACTAGTCCTTGTCTCTTTTTGGAATTATTGGGTACTAGTGGCTAGAGATTTGACAATGTCTTCAAGAGACATTCCGGAACTACTTGATTGAGATTGAGGAGGTTGTTGATGATGATGTGGGGGTGCGATTTGGGTTGATAGTGTGGTTGCTGATGTTGGTATTGAGGTTGTGGTGGTGGATAGGACGGTCTAACCAATGCATTTTGAGGCAATGGTCTTGGGTTGTAGCCTATGTTGGGATTTGGCTTCCAACTTGAATTATATGCATTTTGGTAACCGGATGGTTTGTTGTGGTTGTTTTGGAACTCTCCCGTGGCATTCACATGTTCCGCATCTTCTTGAAGGATGGGGCACATATCCGTAGGATGTCCCATTGTTGCACATATTCCACAAACCATCACTTGTGGAGTTTGTCCCATGGCTAGCTTTTGGACAACGGAGGTTAGATCTTTTATTTGAGACTCAAGATTTGATGTTCCCACTTTATTGACTTTGTGTTGTGTGTCTCTCTTCATGTCTTGGCGAGGGCTAAAATGTTGTGAATTTGCGGCTATGGTGTTGAAAAGTTGTCTTGTTTGTTGTGGGGTTTTACTAAAGACATCTCCACCACTTGAGGCATCAACTAGTCTTCTCTCCATTGGCAACAATCCCTCATAGAAGTGTTGAATGAGGAGTTGTTCCGGAATTTGGTGTTGTGGGCAACTATAGCACAAGTTGTTGAACCTCTCCCAATAATCATGGAAAGTCTCATTTTGACCTTGGCGGATTCCACAAATCTCATTTCTAAGACTTGAGACCCTTGAGGCGGGATAGAATTTATCAAGGAAAGCTCTTGCCATGTCGGTCCATGAGTTGATCGATCCCGGTGGAAGATAGAATAACCAATTTTTTGCTCTATCGACCAATGAAAAGGGGAATGCACTTAGCTTTATTTGGTCATCGGTTGACCCTTGTGGCTTCATGCTAGTGCAAATAATGTGGAACATCTTCAAATGCTTATGAGGGTCTTCATTCTCCAATCCATGAAAAGTTGGTAGGTGATGGACTAAACTTGACTTCAACTCCGAGCCTCCTTCCAAAACCGGGTAATTGAGACCGGTTGGAGTTTATGTAACATCGGTCTCCATCATTTGCCTCAAAGTTCTTTCGGGAACTTCTCCTCCGTCCGCCATTGCAATTGGTTCAATAATGGGTGGATTTTGTTGTAGGGGTGGTGTTTCAGGAATTTCTTGGCAAGGGTCGGGACTACAATCGGGTTCTATATCACTTAATGAAGCGGTTTCAACCTCCGGATCCCTGTGAGGATTAGAAGTTTGACCACGTTCAATTCGCTTTTCCTTCGCCAAACGCCTTGCTTCTTTTTCGATTTCTGGATTGTAAATCAAGTCACCTATACGCTGAGATCTGGGCATAGAGAAACAAATTGATTAAAAATAAACCAATCCCCGGAAACGGCGCCAAAAATTTGGTGGTGGTCAAGGCCAACACAAATAATAACCCTAATTATCACACACTAAAATAGTGTATAGTGGTAAAGGGGTCGAATCCACGGAGACTGGTTCAATTTATAACTCTATGAGAAATCTCTTTGTAAAAATACTTGGAATATGACAATAAATTGAAAATGGGGGTTTTTGATGTTTTGAAATACTTGAAACAAACTAGAATTAACTATGATTTAAATAAGAGAAAGATGGTTGACTTTGGACTTTCATCATTTGAACATTTGGTTAAATAATCATGAGAATACCAAGGTGCAATACTTGTGTTCAAATCTAACTTGGCTATAGCAATTTATAAGCATAACTTGCCTCGACTCTTCTTTTATATTAAAATGACTAGAGAAGCTCATAGCACATTTCCTAAATCAAAGTCACAAAACTAATGAAGCATGTAATTTTGTGAAAATCAATTAGCATTAGGTTTTAAGAGTCACCAAATCCAAAGAGTAATCTATTGCTTTCATTACCACTATGGAGAAAATATTTTCTTAGTCTAAATGAAATGAAAACAAACATTTAAACTAATTGTTGCTTGTTAAATTGAAGACCTATTACTTAGTCAAGAATTTAACCAACAAAGATAACATTCATATATCAATATTCATGACTAGAGATATATAAACATGAAGGAATTTTTCATAGAAAATATAATCATAAATATTCAACACAAGTTCATGGAGTTCTTCAAAATAACCAAGACATTCAAGCAATTACATTCAAGTCAACCAAATGAAAATCTAGCCAAGCATGGCTAAGATTAAACAAAAACAAGAGGGATTAGAGATACCAAACATTGTCTTAGATGCAAGATGTAAGGAAATTACAATAATCTTCCAAATATTCTTCAAATCTTCCCAAAACTTCTTAGAGAGAAAAAATGGAATGTGTTCTTCAAGTTTCCCCCTCCAAATGAACCTCCAATCTGCTGCTAAAGAGAGCTAATTTCTGGATTCAAAAAGAGACCAAAAGCTACCCACAAAACTTCCACAATTAGAGTCACCAAGTCAAAACCCGGAAACAACACAGCGCAATTCACGCGGACCGCGTATGTACCCACGCGGACCGCGTGGGTTACGCTGAATGTGAAACTTGGGCCATTTAACATGCATTTAAGCCCAATCTTCATTTCTTCAACTTTAGCCCATAATCATAAATCTTTAAGACCCATTTTCCATTCCAAAGCCTTCTAATGATTGACCCAATACTCCTCAAATTTTTTGTAGCTCGATTCCGCGCCGTCTCATCATCATCTTTGCCCATAAATTAGTTCCAAATTGATTTCTTCTTTTACGCAAGCACCTAGCCCAATCGCACCACTTCAAGTCCGCAAGCAAATCACATGCCTCCATGAGTCCCGCATCCTTCTAAGCCTCCAATAACAAATAGTCTTCGGAAAATCCTGCAATTAAGCTCAAAAGACTAGAAAGCACCCGGTGAAGGAGAAAAATGACAAAAAGAGAAAATATGCATGAAGATTGAGTAAAATAAAATGGGATGTGCTAAAAAAAACTATAAAAAGAAGTAAATAAAATGAAGCTATCATAGACCAACTAATGGAGTTTACGGCAGTAAACTAAGAGTTTATGGCCGTAAACTCCCCCACAAACCCTCCTTTGATGTTTTGGTGGTCATAGGTCTTTACGAGTGTTTCTAGCTAATTCTACAAGCCATGGAATGAGTTTAAGGTACCATTTGACCATGTTTTAGGAGTTTACGGCCTAAGAACCCATTCTTGGGGGGGGGGGGGGGGGTTTACGGCCGTAAGCTCCTATGGGGGTAGTTTTAGCATGTTTAAGGTCTTAACTTGATTGTGGTTGCTTCTAGACTTTATTCCAAGGCTTATGGTGTGTTTAAGTGGCATCTTAACACTTTAAATTGAGTTTACTCCCCATGAATAGGTGTTTACGGTCCAAGCATGTGCTTGGGCCTTAAACTCATGTTTATACCCTAAATGATGATTTAAAGGTGTTCTAAGTCCAATTTGGTAAGCCCCTAAGTCATATCTAAGCTCCAAATGAGGTTTGGAAGGCTTTTATGGCTCAAGAACCCCATTTACATGTGTTCATGACCTAAGGATGTTCCAGGACCGTAAACACATGTTTATGGTCCTATTGCTCATATAATTCACGACTTTGAAGGCCAAAGGTGTTATACTAGGAGTTAGGATAGTTACCTTGATGATTTGGAGCTTGATTTGGATGATTTTGGCTCAATTTCGAGTTTTAGAGAGAGAAAGTAAAGATAGTAGAGAGAGAGAGAGAGGAAAAGGCTTCAAATGAGGCTCTCTCAACTTTATATATGCTTCAAGTTTGGGACACGGTGGAATTCTTCCCGATACTGACGTTAGACAAGGCTTTTGGTCACACCCGATTAAGTTACCGTAATTACGACGTCTTAGATGAAACTAAATATTTTCTAAATGAAAATAGAAAATATTTTAATGTTTTAAAATGTATCCCGTCACTTATGGAACCTAAATAGAAGTCGCAATGAAATTAAATTAAAATAAAGTTAACGGAAAAATTGGAACGTAACGGCTTTATTAACGGAACCGGGTTATGACGACGGAACGAACTTCTGGTTGTCACATTATCCCCCCGTTAGAGGGAATTTCATCCCGAAATTGAAACTTTAGATGCGACTCGTGGATTTGGAAAGAGAGTACGGATACTTCTGTTCTATCGGATCATCGCGCTTCCAAGTGAATTCGGATTCTCGCATGGCATTTCGGGGAACCTTTCACTTATCGGGATACGGCTTGTTTCATACGTTTAACCTCTTGATCAATGTTTTCGATTGGTTCTACCATGAATTTTAGACTTTCGTTGATTTCAGTCTCGTCAAAGGGATTACTATGGTTTCATCGGGTAGGCACTTCTTAAGGACAGAGACGTGAAATACGGGATGGATGCTGCTAAGTTATGAGGGTAGTCGGAGTTTTTATGCTACGAGATCGATCCTAATGAGGATTTCGAAAAGTTCTATGCACCTTGGGATACGAGTTTCAGAATGTAACATGCCTTCTTTGATTACTACATGATCAAAGAAAATGGTTGGACCGAAGGGCATCACTACATCTTCGTAGTGACCATATCGAGTCCTGAATGCTGTTTTGAAAACATCATTCCTATGATCTCATAGCTGACTGGGCAACTCCTGCATTTCTGCTGAAGCCTATCGATACGGAGATTTGGATACAGGGTTTGCTCCAAGAATTAGATCGATGCGAAACTCTACTTGACGTTCGGGAGAAATTTCTGGAAGCTCTTCGGAAAGACATCAGGAAAATTGTAGTCTTCGGGGATGCAACTTCCTGTTTCTCGATGGTCACATAGACCAGGATTTTATGGCACTCCCTTCGGAGAAACCTTTTGAGCTTTGATGTACGAAATGATGCAATAGCTGAAACTAAGTTTATCGTCGCAGATTATAAGAGTTTGATCGAGGAAGGTTGAGATGGATAGATTTTTCGGAACAAAGGATGTCAGCACGATTGAGACTCAATCAATCCATGCTAATGAATACTTCAAAGCTCTTAATAGAAAAAACTGGTATAAGATCGATGGGAAAAGGATGATCGCCGAGGGTAAGGGTTCAACCTATGAATATATCGCTAACGTCCTCTTTCTCGTTGTTAGACATCTCGACAGTAGGCATTTCGGTTACTAATGGAGGACTAAAGTTAAGATAATGTTTGATTGAATAGATAACAGATTCTCTTTCAACAATATAATCAAAAAGTTTTGCAAGTATAAGGGCTGTCGAGGAAGAATATATACCTGTGGCAACGGTGGGATCGGCGGGTGCCTCAACTTGTCCCATAGCTAGGACTCTCCCGGTGTTGCCAGTTGTTGCTGCCATGGGGCAGTTTCGCTTGAAATGCCCAGCTTCGCCGCAACCGTAGCAGGCCAGACTAATTCCCGCTCCGGAAGCTTAATTAGGCGATTGGGTTGGTTTTCTGCAGTTTCGAGTAAGGTGGCCCTTCTTGCCACAATTGTTGCATAGTCTTTTGCGACATAGCCTGGGAGTACGATGATGGTAGTTGCACTTGTCGCACCAAGGAAGGGTACCAGTATATCCACTGGTAGGAGTTTGAGTTGTGGATTCGACGACAGAGACAGCAGTAGGGACAGTAGCAGCACGAATTGCTACAGTTTGCTGCTTCTTCGAGGACTCCTGAGAAAACTGAATCTTCTTCTTTTTCCAAGATTTTCTTTTCTCACCACTCCTCTATGTCGGCTAAGGAGTGGTGGCTGCTTCCTCTATGCAATCGCTATGGTCGATCATAGTTTGCGCTAGGCATTTGGCGCTGCCATAGGTGTCTGGCTTCGCAGCCAAGACATTTCCTTTGGTTGGCTGGGTCAACCCTCAGATGAACCTCTCAATCTTTTTACTCTCTGGGGTAACCATTCCCGGACAGAGTAACCCAAGTCATTGAATCTTGAAGTATAAGCGACTACGTCGGAACCCTGCATCTTTAGATTCCATAGTTCATGTTCTAATTTCTGCATCTCGCCCCGTCGGCGGTACTCGACAAGAAGAAGATCCTTCATGGCCTCCCAACCCATGGCATTGGCTACGGGTAGGGTTAGGGATTTGACTCGACCGTTCCACCAAGTCAAGGCTTTATCGGTGAAGGTACAAGCGGTGAACTTCACTTTATCAGATTCCGAACAAGTACAAATTTTAAAGATAGATTCAATTTTCTCGAACCATCGGGTTGACGAAATGACACCTCCAGTGACATTGAAGGATGTGGGTTTCACGTTCATAAAATCTTTATAGGAACACTGTTTCCGGTGTTCCTGGCTACCTACCTAAGTTTGGGACTGGGGACCACCTCCTGAACCACCGGGGTTCATTTGAGACATGGCGGCTGCCACTACGGCAGTAACAGTTGCCTGGAACATCACAGGATCAAATTGGGGAGAAGGTGGTGGCGGAGGAGGATTGTTGTTGTTCTTTGAGCTGGGTCTCTTTCTTGGAGGCATCTTGATCTAAAAAGATCAGGAAAGAGAGGATCATAAGTCCTCTAAATTGAATCATGAGATATGGAACAAGGGTTATCTCATTAAGACAGACATAGCATTCTATTAAGCGATAAAGCAGGAAAGAGTTTTCAAAGCAGATAAACTATCGCTAAAGGAATGATGGAGGAGCAATGCTTGAATGAGGATTTCTATAACGGATTTGGCTCGAGAAATACTCCCATAGTATTTCATGATTCGATGCAACAACGGCTCGTTGTTTGGGTATTGGGTAAGTTTTAGGTATATCGCATACCACAGTCACTCCCAAGCACATGTTGGTCGTGTCTCGAATGAATATAGTTGGCCAGGCTATATTGATCATAGACACGACTACATAACTGCCCAGGTTTAACGCAGTGTACAACACCCATTTGCTTATGTTTTGTTCTACTTGTAGTTACGGATTTTGACGGTTAGGTATACTTGTATACTTTTGAAAATACTTATATTTTAAGGTATACTTTTAGTTCATAGCACTTAGGCCCCTTAGTGTTTATAGTCTTATACCATGTAAGGTTTGGTATACTAGTTCACTATAAACAAGGGCTCTAATACCATTCTGTCACACCCCGAAACCGAAGGCGGAAACGTTCCGGGGTGAAGGACATCATGTATATCGCAACCAATGTACATAGTAAGCATAGTAAACACAAAACAATACATTACATAGAGTTATTACATTTGTTTGAAATCAAAGTGTTACAAGTGCCATACATATATATCATATGAACAAAAGTAACAGACATGTCTTCTGCGTACTCCGTCTTCGCCAAAAGGATCGCTGGGTACCTGTCTAATGTGGACCTGAGAATACAAGCAGTTTGAAAATCAGCATAAAGCTGGTGAGTTCATAAGATGTTTGTTTTCTAAATATGTACAAGTTTCCTTTGGTTTTCCGAAAAGTTTGTTATCCAAGAAAATCCCATATTTTCTTATAAGTATAGTTGAGTTATCCGTTTAGTTACTCGGTCTAGTTAAGAACAGTTCAGTTATCCCAGGAAAAACCCTTATTTTCCTAAAAGTAAAGTTTACTTAAAGTTCTGGATTTCCGTTAAATACAACTGTGTATAGTTTAATACGTAAAACTATATATTGAAAATCATGGGATTACTATCCCGTACTAGATATAAGATAGCCTTAATACACAAAAACTATAGATTGAAAGTCATGGGATTACCGTCCCGTACTAGATATAAAACCATGGGAATACCATCCCGTACTAGATATAAGATAGTTTGATATACGCGAAACTATAGATAGATATAGATTGAAAACCATGGGACTACCATCCCGTACTAGATATAGATTGAAAACCATGGGAATACCATCCAGTACTAGATATAGAATGAAAACCATGGGAATACCCTCCCGTACTAGATATAGATTGAAAACCATGGGAATACCCTCCCATACTAGATATAGATTGAAAACCATGGGACTAACATCCCGTACTAGATATAGATTTAAAACCATGGGACTACCATCCCATACTAGATATAAGAACTATAGATAGGATATAAAATCAAATCTGTGAATAAACTTATATTAATACGTGTTGTGAGTCGGGTAACCATGCTAATACGACACCGAGACCTCCTTGACGTTCGTCAGACATTGGACGATATCCAGAATTTGTCACCCCAGGCGTCCCACCTAACTGTAGCTAGCAGTTTAGGTGTGGAATTGTCAGTCCCGAATAGATCTATTCACAAATTCCACGCTCTCCCTCCAGGAGACTCTAGTTACACTTCCGGGGAGGATTTACTGATAAAAATGACGAATCTCACAATCTAGTATCAAATTATTCACGGTGTTCTCAGACGTTACCAAACATACTAATCGTTTTGAAACATAATACGGTAAAAACAGTTTAATACAATGGAATTATCTGGCAATACTCTAAATTAAACAGAGATAAACTGAATCAGACATAGTTTGTTTATTAACTTTACATAAATCTGTGCTCGTAAAACAAGAACTAAAGATCCCAAATTATTCCCATAATAATTTGATTGATTTGATTGTTTCCTTTACTGTAATTGAAATCCATGTATTTATATTCAAATAAACATCCCTTATGCTCCGCATAATACATAAGGGGTAAGGATATTTAAAAGTTAGCCAGATATTTATAGAAGTACATCAGTTTTAGGTTTTGAAAACATTTATAATTTGCTTGTATTTCCCATGAAAACATTGAAAAACACGGAAAAAAGGCGTAGGGGTATGAACTCACCAGTCGAGGAACGTGTCGTCTAGGATGCTAAGAGTCGAATCGTGGCTTGATAACACGTGAGGTTCCTATGTAATATGAAATGATACACAATTGTATCTAATTAGACTTTAAATTACTAATTAGATAAGATTATACACTCCAAGACGCGAAAACACTTCAAAGTAAGTGTTTGGAGTAACCCGGGTGACATCTAAGGACGTATAAGGCTTGGATATGGAGTTTACTCTTCAAGAGTAAACTCCCAAGAGATTTTACGGCCCTAATGACCCACTCCCGATGAGTTTACGGTCGTAAAATCATGGTGGAGTGTTCTAGGGTACCAAATGGTCTTATATCACTTGGGAAAATTGGCTAGGATCAAATCTAGGGTATAGGAATGGATTAAACCATCATATAGACCAACTAATGGAGTTTACAGTAGTAAACTAAGATTTTATGGCCGAAAACTCCCCCACACACCCTCCTTTGATGTTTTGGTGGTCATAGGTCTTTACGAGTGCTTCTAGCTAATTCTACAAGCCATGGAATGAGTTTAAGGCACCATTTCACCATGTTTTAGGAGTTTACGGCCTAGAACCCATTCTTGGGGGGTTTAAGGCCGTAAGCTCCTATGGGGGTAGTTTTAGCATGTTTAAGGTCCTTAACTTGATTGTGGTTGCTTCTAGACTTTATTCCAAGGCTTATGGTGTGTTTAAGTGGCATCTTAAAACTTTAAATTGAGTTTACTCCCCATGAATAGGTGTTTATGGTCCAAGCATGTTCTTGGGCCGTAAACTCATGTTTATACCCTAAATGATGAGTTAAAGGTGTTCTAAGTCCAATTTGGTAAGCCCCTAAGTCATATCTAAGCTCCAAATGAGGTTTGGAAGGCTTTTATGGCTCAAGAACCCCATTTACATGTGTTCACGGCCTAAGGATATTCCAGGACCGTAAACACATGTTTATGGTCCTATTCCTCATATAATTCACGAATTTGAAGGCCAAAGGTGTTATACTAGGAGTTAGGATAGTTACCTTGATGATTTGGAGCTTGATTTGGATGATTTTGGCTCAATTTCGAGTTTTAGAGAGAGAAAGTAGAGAGAGTAGAGAGAGAGAGGAAAAGGCTTCAAACGAGGCTCTCTCAACTTTATATATGCTTAAAGTTTGGGACACGGTGGAATTCTACCCGATACTGACGTTAGACGAGACTTTTGGTCACACCCGATTAAGTTACTGTAATTACGACTTAGATGAAACTGAATATTTTCTAAATGAAAATAGAAAATATTTTAATGTTTTAAAATGTATCCCGTCACTTATGGAACCTAAATAGAAGTCGCAATTAAAGTAAACTAAAACAAAGTTAACGAAAAAATTGGAACGTAACGGCTTTATTAACGGAACCGGGTTACGACGACGGAACGAACTTCGGGTTGTCACACTTGGATAAGTACGTGAAGTATATCTCACAAAGCTATATTATCGGTTATGTGTATAATAATGAAAAGTTACTTTGTAATGAACATCTGCATGCATATTTCATAAACTATATCTATTATAGTTTATGTTTGGTTTTCCATTATGTATTCTCAACTTGGTAATATAATGCATCTGACCCATAAACCATACCTATTATAGTTTATACGTTTCTTTCTGTATTGTTTATTGAACTTGGTAAAATGATATGTAAGTTCCATGAAACTATACCTATTATATTTTATATGTTTGTTCGACTGAAATGAAAACCTTGTATTATTAACAACTTTGTAAGTTTGAAATCTTAAATCCTTGATAAAGATATTTCGTGAAATTTAACATTTTATGTCTGAATAGTAGTAAAATAAATTTGTAAAAATATTTGTTTAACACGTTTAAATAGTTTTATACTTATATATATATATATATATATATATATATATATATATATATATATATATATATATATATATATAATTATGATTAAAAAGACAGTCGAATAAATGATTCTACCCTAAGCCGACAACCAAACAAGGAACATTAAATAAAGCAAAATCATCAATTCTAAGCCCGTTGAATCTTAATTTTATATATATATATATATATATATATATATATATATATATATATATATATATATATATATATATATATGTATGTATGTATGTATGTATGTGTGTGTGTGTGTGTTTAATAACGACAACGATCGACAATATTTGAAATTATTTAGATATTGACACAAGATTTCTTGTGTTATACTTGTATCCCCCCCCCCCCTCCTTAAAATAGTGAAAATTCATGAAAATGGAGGGTATGAACTCACCTCTAGTGCGTGTTTTTTTGTTGGGTACAACTTGGTCGCGATGATCCTCGGGATAGAGTACGTGTAAATAACCGTATCCTAATTATTTTATACACATAATATTATGTATGAGTTAGTTGAATTTATATGTTAAATGTTTTAAAAGACTAAACTAATTCATAGTAACTTACAAGTTTTCTGGAAATTTTGGATGCAGATACGATGCATTCTTGGGTGTACTTTTAAGGTTTGAAGTTTAACCGGGGTAAGTGTTTTGATATTTAACAGCATATGAGTTGAGAATTGTTTACTGAAAGTGTTTAATGAATCTCAATTTGTATCTTACATAGGAAGGAAAAAGGTAAGAGGTTGAGGTGATGTTTACGTTAGTAAATGGATCATATCACATTGGGAAGTTAAATATATAAATATCTAGATATTATGGGGGGATTTTGGATAAGACAAGGTTGATTTTGGCCCTAGCATGGCCGAAAGCATGTTGGTTGTCCCACAATTTCTTGATTTCGACCTTAGCGGAGGATACCAAACCAAAAACACAAAGTGCTTCAAGATGCTCAATACTGAAAACCTATTGTTCTAGAAGCTTAAAACTGAAATCATAATTGTTCCAAGATTACCAATACCAAAATCTCCAATGTAAGGTATTAAATTTTGATTTTAACTTTACCTTTTGACTTATGTTGACTCCTATTATCTTATTTCATCCTAGATTTAGTATATATAACCGTATCAACCTATAAACATATGTATGCATGGTTTTCAATTTATAAGTATATATAACTTATATAAACATGTTCTTATGGTATTCAATGTTCTTATTGTTTCATTTTTAGGATGTGAATTCATTTGTATACGGTTGTAGTTTAGACTTTTATTTGAACAAGTTTGACTTACATTGACTTGAAATAACAGGTTGTTACGTTATCCCCCCATTAGAAGGAATTTCGTCCCGGAATTGTTTCTAAAGTGGTACTCATGAACTAGGGAAAAGGTTTAGGTACTTTTGTTTCATCTGATCTTCCCATTCCCAAGTGAATTCAGGTCCCCGCTTGGCATTCCAACGAACCTTCACTATTGGTATACGACTTTGTTTCGTTCTCTTGATTTCCCTGTCCATGACTTTTCACTAGTTCTTTTACGAAGTGTAGACTCTCGTTTGACTCGACTTCGTCGAGTGGGATCACAAGAGTCTCGTCATATAGAGACTTCTTTAGATTAGATACGTGAAAAGTGGGATGAATGTTACTGAGTTCATGCGGTAGTTTGAGTTTATACGCTACCGGACGGATTCTAGCGAGAATCTCGAATGGTCCAATGTACCTTGGATTTAGTTTTCCACGTTTGCCGAAACGTATCATTCCGTTCCAAGGTGAGACGTTTAACAGGACGCAGTACCCAACATGGCACTTCAACGGTTTTCGTCGTTTGTCCGCATAACTCTTTTGCCTGTCTCTAGAGGCTTTCACTCGTTCTCGTATTTGGACAATTTTCTCTGTTGTTTGTTGAATGATCTCGAGACCGGTTAAAGTACTGTCGGTTACATGATTCTTGTCCAGTTGCGTGTCACCCACTTCAACACAGCAAAGAGCAGATCTGCACTTACGACCATAGAGGGCTTAAAATGGAGCAACTTTGATGCTAGTGTGATAGCTATTGTTGTATGAGAATTTGACGAATGGGTATCCCAAGCTTTACCAAAATCTATCACACAAGCCCTCAACATGTCTTCCAACGTTTGTATGGTTCTCTCGTTTTGCATATCAGTCTGGGGATGGTACGATGTACTCATGTCAAGTTTGGTTCCCAAGGATTTTTGTAGTGATTGCCAAAACCGAGAGCTAAATCTACTATCTCTGCCAAAGATAATGGATATTGGCACACCATGCAATCGTACTATCTCTTTAATGTACGTCCTTGTTAACATCTCCATTTTGTCAGTTTCTTTTATTGGAAGGAAGTGCGCAGACTTGGTTAATTTTTCGACCATTACCCAAATGGTGTCATAACCACCAGCTGTCTAGGGAAACTTGGTTATGAAATCCATAGTTATCCGCTCCCATTTCCATTCGGGTATTTCTGGTTGTTGTAGTAAACCTGAAGGCTTCTGGTATTCTACCTTGACTTTGGCGCAAGTCAGAAACTTGCCCACATAGGTAGCAATTTCAGCTTTCATGTTTGGCCACCAATAGAGTTTCTTGAGGTCCAGAAACATCTTTTCTAAACTTGGATGAATTGAGTATCGAGTTTCATTGTCTTCGTTCATGATAACATCTATGTTGCCACCAAACTTCGGTATACAGGTCCGATTCATTAGGTAACGAACTCTGTCACCCTTGATTTCCAAATTCTTTTCCAATCCTCTTAAGGCTTCACCCGTAACATTCTTAGGTTTCAAGGCTTCCAACTAAGCCTCCTTGATCTGAGCCGACAGCTGTGAATAGATTGTCAAAGTTAGAGACTTTACTCGGCGACCCGAGTCTCTTTTCGACTAAGGGCATCTGCTACTACATTGGCTTTGCCAGGATTATAGCGAATCCCGCATTCGTAATCATTGAGTAGTTCCACCCATTGTTGTTGCCTCATGTTCAATTCTTTTTGATCGAAGATATGATGGAGGCTTTTATGATCTGTGAAAACTATTCATTTTGTACCATAAAGGTAATGTCACCAGATCTTCAGAGCAAAAACCACTACTCCCAGTTCAAGGTCGTGTGTGATATAGTTAACCTCGTGATTCTTAAGCTATCTCAAGGCATATGATATAACCTTTCCTCGATGCATAAGAATGCAGCCTAGCCCCTGCTTGGACGCATCGCAGTAAACTACTAAATCTTCCGTCCCTTCTGGGACGAACAACATTAGGGCGCTGTATAGGGCTCGCTTTAGTGTCTGGAAAGCAGTTTCTTGTATCTCCTCCCAGTTGAAGGTTACACCCTTCTGAGTGAGGGTGGTGAGTCATTTTGCAATCTTGGAGAAGTTTTGGATGAACCTTATGTAATAGCCAGCGAGACCTAGAAATTTACCAATCTTTGTTAGGGGTCGTGGGTTTGTCTAGTTTTCGATAGCTTTGATTTTGGAGGGATCCACATGTATCCATTCATCGCTGACTACGTGACCTAGGAAGTCCACCTTTTGAATCAAAAATTGGCATTTCGAAAACTTCGCATACAATTTCTCTAACCTTAATGTTTCCAAAACTTGTCGTAAGTGTTGGTTGTGTTCTTCCTTACTTCGGGAATAGACTAGTATATCATCTATGAAAACTATAACAAACTTGTGTAAATAAGGTCGACACACACGATTCACCACATCCATGAACACTGCAGGCGCATTTGTTAAACCGAAGGGCATCACTACAAATTCATAGTGACCATAGTGATTTAGAAATGTGGTCTTAGGAATATCCTCTTCCTGGACTCGTAGCTGATGGTATCCTGATCTTAGGTCGATTTTGGAGAAGAAACTTGCTCCTTGAAGTTGTTCAAAGAGTTCGTCGATTCAAGGCAAAGGGTATCGATTTTTGACAGTGAGTTTATTTAATTCCCGGTAGTCTATGCCATGTGGAATGATCCATCCTTCTTTTTCACGAACAAGACCGGTGCTCCCCAGGGTGAGAAGCTTGGTCTTAAGAATCCTTTGCTTAAAATTTCATTTAATTGGATGGATAGTTCCTGCATCTCTGACGGTGCTAAACGGTATGAGGATTTGGCTACGGGGGTAGCTCCGGGAATCACATCGATTCAGAACTCGACTTGGCATTTAGGAGGGACTCTTGGGAGATCCTCTGGGAATATATCAGAAAAGTTACACACTTCGGGGATATCTTCGATACTTTTCACTTCTTTTTTCTTATCTACCATGTGAGCTAAGAAGGCACAGTATTCTTTGCGAAGATACTTTTGGGCCCTGATGCAATAAATGATTTGAAGGTTTGTACCGGGTTTATCACCATAAATGACTTTCGCTACTTGGAAAATTAAGAAGAATGACGTTTTTATCACATAGGATATTAGCACGGTCAGGACTTAACCAATCCATGCCGATGATAACGTCGAAACTTTTAATGCATATCGGCATAAGATCAATTTGGAAAGAATAGTTGTTTAGAGTGAGAGTACATCCAATGTATATGTCGTTAGTGCTCTTAGTCTTTCCGTTTGCTATTTCTACGGTGAATGTGTCTTTTAGTGATTGGGGATTTTGTTTAAGTAGATGTTTAAATTTATAGCTCACGAAGCTCTTCTCCGCACCACTATCGAAAACAATGCATGCGTAAAAATTTTTGCGAAGAAATGTACCAATAACCATGGTAGGGTCTGTTATCGCTTTCTCGTGACCAAATGCCAATACCGTTCCTAAACCACCAGCATTCTTTGACTTAGGACAGTCTCTCTTGAAGTGTCCTGTTTCACCACACCCGTAACAAGCCTAGCTTACTCCCATACCGGGGACTTGTGAGATGGGTTGTGTTGGCGCCTTACAGAAACGGGTGGCATGCCCCTTCCTATTGCAGTTTTTACAGTGCATTTCCCAGAAAACTCCCTTGTGATGAAAGTTGCACTTGTTACACTTTGGCAAGGTTCCAGCATATCGACTCGGGGGTGTTGGAGTAGCAGGAACAACAGGAACAGTAGCAGCGTGGACTGCCACCGTCTGTTGCTTCTTTGCGGGCTCTTGCAACGATTGCCCCTTTCTTTTGTTCATAAATTTCTTTTTGTTGCCACTTTCTTTGGGTTTCTCCAGGATGGTTGTCATGAAGCCTTGACGAACTCCATGATCTACTAGTGTTTGTGCCAAACGTTTGGCACTATCGAAAGTAAGTGGGTTGGTAGCAATCATGTTCCCTTGGATCTGAGGAGATAGTTCCCAGATATACCTTTCCACTTTCTTACTCTCCGGTGTGACCATTCCAGGACATAGAATATCCAGGTCACTAAATTTGGCAGTATAAGAAGCAATGTTAGAGTCTTTCATCGTTAGACCCCAGAGTTCTTGTTCTAACTTTTGCACCTCGCCCCTCGGGCAGCACTCTGCTAGAATTAAGACCTTTAAGACTTCTCAGCTCATGGTAAGTGCTATTGGGATAGACAATGACTTGACATAGCCATTCCACCAAGAGAGGGCTATGTCTATGAAAGTGCATGCTGCAAATTTCACTTTGCTAGCATCAAGGCACGCATAGATTTCAAACACCGATTCGATTTTCTTGAACCATCGTGTTAGACCAATGACACCTCCATTGTCATCGAAGGATTTGGGTTTGGCATTCGTGAAGTCTTTATAGGAATACTCCCTTGGGTGTCCGTGACTTTCTCCATGATTATAAGGGTTAGCACCACTACTCGTCCCACTAGCACCACTTGCATTGATTTGCGTCATGGCGGCTGCCACAACGGCTGTTACTATTGCTTGGAAAACAACAGGGTCATACTATGGAGGTGGTAGCGGTGGTGGAGTTAGTGGAGTGTTGTTGACACGCCTGATTGATTTACGTGGCGGCATCTTTTTCTATAAGATTTAGAGAGGAAGTGATGATAAGTCCTCTATAGTAGTTATGAGTCAGGTGATATTGAACAAGATATATCTTAGTTCTAAACACATCATAACCTAACTTTTATAGTGTTTTATTAAGCAATTTACAATAGAAGTCTACTAATATAAGTAAACAGTCGCAAATTTCAATTTATGAAATTATATCAACACTTGTAACAAATTTGTATTGTGTATTCCATACCAGGTCCTCCTATAATCACATAGTGTATACGAATTATATATAACCAAGACCAAATTGACCTTCGAATAAGTGATCCTACTCTATGTCCACAACCAAAAAAGTAATAGGAAGTAAACCTAAATCACAAATTCTAAGTCTATAAAATCTTAATTATATATAACTCATACGTATACACTTAGTAATTATAGATCTACTAGTAAGGGTACTTTGTTTTCACATGATTGATTTTGATAAGAAGGCCTTTCTCGACTATTAGTTTATGTAACTATTGAGGCCTAAATGTTGTTCTAGTGTTATAGTGCCATAAAATACTTCTATAGTATTTTAAATTTATGCTTGTTTCTAGAGTTCCTCTTGTGTATAGATTTGGTAAGTTTTAGACTTGTTGCAACACTACGATCACTCCCAAACACATGTTAGTCGTATCTCAAATAAATATAGTTGATCAGGCTATATTTATTCCAAATATGATTACATAACTATCAAGGTTTAACAGCACGGTCCAACTCATCTAAATACTTTTATGTATTTCTTACTGTGATATTGCTTCTGGTATGTATGCATGTTCATATGCTTTGACAAAAATACTTGTATTTTAAAAGTATACTTTTAGTCATAGCGTTTCAGCCCCATTTGTATTTATAGTTGTATATCTTTTGTGGTCCGATATACTTAGTTCACTATAAACAATGCTCTGATACCAATCTGTCACACCCCTAAACCGGAACGACGGAAACGTTTGGGGGCGGATGACGTCATGTACAGTATCACAACAATTGCATAATAGTAATCAAAGTACAACAACCAAGATATTGATAAAGTATAGTTTTACATCTGTGTTCAATCAATGTTTGCTTGACACCAAAATGTATTGCAAAATCTAAATGACGACCTTTCGGACACGCTATGCACATTACGAGTTCGTGGTGATGCGTTTCGGGCTCACCAATACACCAGCAGCGTTCATGGGCCTCATGAACCGGGTGTGCATGCCCATGTTGTATCGGTCGGTGATCGTGTTCATCGATGACATTTTGGTGTACTCGAGGTCTAAGGAATAACACGAGGAGCATCTGCGGGAGATTCTTGGGTTGTTGAGGATGGAGAGGCTTTATGCCAAATTCTCCAAGTGTGATTTCTGGTTACCAGAGGTCCAGTTTTTGGGACACCTCGTTAACCATAATGGGATTTTGGTCGACGCGGCCAAGATTGAGGCAGATATGCGATGGGAGGTGCCGACTGCCGAGATCCCCATCCGAGATCAAGGGATTTCTGGGCCTGGCAGGCTACTATCCGAGTTTTATCAAAGATTTCTCCAAGATTGTCGTCCCTTTCACCAAATTGATGAGGAAGGGTATTATCTTTACTTGGGGGCCTGAGCAGTAGACATCATTCGAGACTCTTCGCCAGCGATTGTGTGAGGCTCCAGTGTTAGCTCTTCCAGAGGGAGTAGAGGACTTTTTATTCTACTGTGATGCATCCATATCGGGGATGGGTTTCATGTTGATGCAGAGGGAGCATGTGATCGCATATGCGTCGAGCCAGGTGAAGCCTCACAAGACGAGGTATCCCATTCATGACTTGGATTTGGGGTGGTGGTATTCGCCCTTAAGATTTGGCGCCACTATCTCTATGGTGTCTGGCGTACCATATACACGGACCATAAGAATCTGAAGTACCTTATGGATCATCCCAACCTAAATATGAGACAGAGGAGGTGGATGGATGTAGTGATAGACAATAAATGTGAGATTTTGTATCACCCTAGCAAGGCTAATGTGGTAGCTGATGCCCTGAGTTGTAGGGCAGCGAGTGCTCCGATCTGAGATGTGTGCATGAGGATGACGGTGATGACCCTAGTCTTAGATACCATTCGAGAGGACCAAGTGGTGGCCATGAGACCAAAGAACTGTAAGAGAGAATGGGTGATCGGGCAGATTTCTAAGTTTAAGATTGATATTCGGGGGCTTATGACCTTCTATGGGCAGGTATAGGTGCCATATTCAGGTGGAGCTCGACAGATTTTGATGGAGGAGGCGCATAGGTCAAGATTATCGATTCATCATAGGGCCACCAAGATGTATTTGGACTTGAAAAAGGATTATTGGTGGCCCTATATGAAGATAGATGTGGCATGGGCAGTCGAGAGACGCTTGACATGTCATCAGGTCAAGGTAGAGCACCAGCATCCTCATGGCCAGTTGCAGCCTTTGTAGATTCCTTGTGGAAGTGGGAACAAATCTCTATGGATTTTATTACCAAGTTGCCAAAGACTGCGCGGGGCGGCGATGCGATATGGGTGATTGTATATCGGTCGACAAAGAGTGCTCACTTCCTGGCTATAAGTGAGAGCTTTTCTGTAGAGAAATTAGCCAAGGTCTACGTTAGAGAGGTGGTGGCACGACATGGGATGCCAACATCGATAGTGTCAAATCGTGATGTGCATTTTACTTCCAGGTTCTAGAAGACATTTCATGAGGAGTTGGGCACCTAACTGCATTTCAGCACTGCATACCTCCCACAGACAGACGAGCAGAGCGAGCGGATGATTCAGACGCTCAAGGACATGCTACGCGCATGTGTTATGGATTTTAGTGGGAGTCAGGACACTTACTTTCCATTGGCTGAGTTTTCATACAACAACAACCATCACTCTAGTATTGGTATGCCTCCCTTTGAGAATTTATTTGGAAGGAGGTGTCAGACACCCATCTATTAGGGTAAGGTCGGACAGAGAGTGATGAGGAGCACTGAGATAGTGCTCAAGATGAGAAAGCAAATCCAACAGGTCAGACAGAGGTTACTGACGACCAAGAGTCGTTAAAAGAGTTACGCAGACCAGAGACATTCTAGGTCGGTGTTTTTGTCCTCCTGAAGGTATCCCCATGGAAAGGGGTGATCCGATTCAGGAAGTGGGGCAAGATGGGGCCTAGATACATTAGCCAATTTAGAGTGATTGCCCGAGTAGGTAAGGTAGCTTATCGGGTAGAGTTGCCTACAGAGTTGAGCTAGATTCATAACACCTTCCATGCGTCCCAGCTAAGGATATGTGTAGCCGACAAGATGGCAGTGGTCCCTTTAGTGGACATTCAGGTTGATGATCTCCTAAACTAAATTGAGAAGTTGGTGGCGATTTTGGATAAGAAGGTGAGGGTCTTGAGGAATAAAGAGGTGCCTTTAGTTCAGGTCTAGTGGCAGCATCGGAGGAGATCCGAGTGGACTTGGGAGTCGGAGTCCGAGATGCGTGAGCAGTACCCAGAGTTGTTTCCGGAGAATGACTTCGAGGGCGAAGTCTGATTCTAGTTGTAAGGTCCTGAAAACGGATCTTTACCAATGATCAAACAATCACAAAATCAGTGGAATGAGAAACAAAGTAGAAACATAATTGAAACAAGCTTGCACATGCTTATATTGCATAAAAACGTCTGGTACAACTTGCTCTGTGACCGTGAACTATTGTGGCATCAACAACCATAAATGACCTACATAACCCCTATATATAGTGGAATTGGGCTGACTCTGGGTTTACGGCCGTAAACAGGCTTACGGCCGGAAACTCACTACTTGGCCGTAAACTAACAACCAACCTACCAAAACTACGTACAGACTCAAAAGAACCTATTACAATGAAAGCCTAGACCATACCATTAACTAGACCCTTCACTAGTGGGGGAGAATTGTAAAACCTCTTAATCAACTCAAACCAGTCCTCAACTGCTGAAGGTCTCCTTGTGATCCCAATTAGCCATTACCTGGATACCATCACATGTGATGAGGCTCTGATAATCCTTCGAGTAAAAGACTCATCCCTACAACGGTTGGACTCAAACGAGAGCTGCGCAATAGGGCCAAATCCAGCACTCTGAGATTATTCAAACCTGATCACATGTGACCCGACGTATTCACCTAATGGCTAACTCCCATCACTCAGAATCCCACAATGCACAAAGCAAGCAGCATTCAGACAAGGGAAAATCTAACCATAACATACTCAATCAATCATAATCTCATAGCAAGAATCTGAACTAGCATGCAACACAAACTCATAAACTCAAGCATAACCTAAACAGCCTATCCTACTATTGTCTAATCAGCACTATCATGCAGTTCAAAGCACATATAACAGGCACATAAGGCATCCTCCTTAGATCCTTAGTCCTAATCTAGCATGTTGTTCTACTAACTGATAATCATAACATAAACTTGTATGGGTATTTTGGGGTACTTACTTGAGCTCGGCTGATTGCATGCACCACACCCTTTTTCTTTTTTTTTCTTTTTTTTTCAAAGTTCTTTTCTTTCTGAATTCTTTTTGCTTTTCTAAAACTGTTTCATTCTAAAAAATTCCTTTTTACAAAACTGTCTTTTCATTTTTCAAAACTTTTTATCCGACCCCTTAGTTTGAGTTCAGGCACACCCGAGAGTATGCCCGAATCCCTTAAACGAAGGCTCTGATACCAACTTGTAACGTCCCAAAATTTAAGACTAAAAATTTCTTTTAATAAAACATTACTTAAAGCAAATTCATCAATCCCAAACATAATCAGAGTACTAATTTCCAAAACACATGTTTGTTATCAGAGTAAACATTCCCAGGCTGTCTAATCTATTGTGTGTGTCATGCGATCACCCCGAGCTCTTCCCTCTGCTACCGGAAGTACCTGAAACCAAAACTGAAAACCGTAAGCACGAAGTTTAGTGAGTTCCCCACCCCACCACATACCATACATAACCACATACTGCACACACTGGGCCACACCCGCTATCCTGGGCCTCAACCCCTACCTCGGGCCTCGCCCGCTACAACGGCCCCGCCGCTCCAGGCCTCGCCTGGCTTCGAGCCCCGCTCGGATACATATATGTTTCACTTAGGCCTCTCCTGTCACAGGGCCTCGCCCGCTAACATATAATAGCACATAAATATAACACATCACATAAGCTAAACACATACTAACGGATCTTGTCCTAGGGCCTCACCTGTCTTTGAGCCTCGCCCTTGTCCTGCTACTGATGAGTCATGGAACCCCGTCCATACTCCTGCTGATAATGAAGTACGGGCCCAACCCACCCTCACTCCTTCCCTAACTTGGGCTTCGCCCATGATCTGCTGCTAATGAGATGTGGAACACCATCCACAATCTGCTATCGGTGAGTTACGAGACCTTGCCCTCACTCACCTCCCTACCAGGCACATACAAGTATCACACAGATAGCAAGTATAACTATCACATAAACCATTCCTTGGGCACCCGCCCGCTATCATTGGACCTCGTCATGAATATCATACTAGCATACTGTGCCTAGGGCTAACCCCCGGGTCTTCTACTCATAACTATATGGGCCGGTATTGTGGCCGTAGACCCATTCACACAAAAGGGAAACTCACCTGCACTTGTTGAACTTGCTGATAGCCCCTCTAGCTGATCCCGACAAATTCCTGAACTCCTGCTCCACTAGCTCCCCGAGCTACCAATATCTATGCAACACTTAGTCTAATTGACCCCCGACAGTCAACCCAGTCAACGCTGGTCGAAGTCAAAGTCCTGGTCAAGGTTAACCTTCCAGGTCAATCCTATTCCTCGAGTCAACCTACTGACTCGCCGAGTTCATATGCTCAACATCCTTCCATTCGCGACATGACTCGCCGAGTCAGTCCATGACTCGCCGAGTCTACCGATTTCTGAGTCCTGACCTGTCCGACTCACCGACTCTCCACTCGACTCACTGATTCGAGTCTCAACTCAAAGGGTTTGGGGTTTTGCAACCTGACTCGCCGAGTCTTAGAACAGACTCGCCGAGTACAAGGCAATCTTCATCTGACTCGACGAGCTGTTCATCCCACTCGTCGATTTGCTCCTAATCTTCATGCTACTCGTCGAGTCCATTCAGATCCTCGAACATGCAGAGGGCTTTTGAGTCATGCATGGACTCCAAACTATAGATCTGCCCTTCCCAAGCCTATTCCTCACGTAAAGTTGCAAACTTTACGTATAGAGAAGGAGATCTAGGCTAAACACACCACAAAATAGGGTTTAAGGCAAGGAGGCTCTACAATCAACTCAAGGACAGTTACTTTATGCTTCACAAGGCCAAAATATGCTTAGATCCGAAGTAGCAACTTCAGATCTAGCTTCCAACTCAAATGGATAACTAATCATGGCTAAAAAGCCCCAAAACTCCCAACTAGAATAGATCTACATGAAGGAAACGACTTAGTACCTTCAATAACTCAGAAAGGTTCCACAAACTCCAGATCTAAGGCCAAATCCTTGAAGCTTCAATGATTTCCCTCTTCCTTCTTCCTTCAAATCACCCAAAAATGGCTTGGAAGCTTGAATGAGCAACAATGGGGCTTAGGGTTCGGTGTTTTGGGTGAAAGAGGCAGTAAAGGAACCCTAGGGGAGAGAATGAGATGTTTAAATAGGCTCAAAGTCCCGGATTTAGGGTTTTCCTCGTTCAGACCAGACTCGCCGAGTCTCCTTGGCCGACTCGCCGAGTCGGTCACTTACTCCTTAACCCGGATCCCGCTCGGACTCGCCGAGTTCCTCCTTGGACTCGACGAGTCGTCCATTATACTTAGGGTTTCCTTTCCTTTCTTGGCCTTCCTGACTTTGGGTGTTACAACTCTTCCCCACTTAAACTAAAATTCGTCCTCGAAGTTTGCTATGGCCCACCGCATGCGATCTGCTTCCAATACCTTACTAATTACACCAACACCAGCTGTCTACCTTCGCTGGTCTTCCGCCCGGTCATTCTGACTAACATCAATCCTTGCGGATATTAGTCTCTGGTCAACCCTGACCCTGAACATTCTGGAAACACAACTTACTCAACCGACAATCCTTCTGGTACTCACCGAGTACTGCACTGAACCCATAGGGGTTCACCCCTTCTTTTCTTGCGCGATTTCCTTGCCTTCCCAAGGCGATGCTCCATAACCAACTATTTCCTCTGTCACTGTGAAGATCCTATCTTCACCAAATCGATTACTCCCGCTACTTCCAATACGAGTCATTATCGCCAGTATCCACTGGGCATTTCTTTCTATTATAATTTGGTGTCGAGCACCCCACGATCAACTAACTGAATTCCGCCATAGACTGCTTACCCGCACTACTACTGACTGAAAATTTTGCCATTCCTCATCTGACTTCCAGATGAACGGAGACCACCCTGGTCCCTACCAACCTATCAATATCTGGATTACCGGCTCCCACCGGTAACTAGACCCAACACAACTCCTAATCGCTCGCAGCGACTTTCGAAGAAACTTCAACCACCTATAACTGCTCAATCTATTCTTCCATACAGGCACTACAATTCCTGGGATCCCCGATCCCCTATCTTGACACTAAGGTCCCTACCAGGTCCCACCTGTGCTGCTAAAACTCACGAGCCTCGCCCACGGGTCTCACCCGCCTCTATATCCTGGAGCGGCCTCTCCCAAGGTCTCACCTCTCTAGGGCTATATAGGCAAACTCCCTATCATTCTCATCCACTACCCATTCCTGATCCCTATCCGATCACTAGGAGATAAGGGCTCGCCCCAACTCCGCCAACGAAGCTACTATGGAATGCTATGGCTTACCCGCAGTCTTACATCACCTTCCATCACTGACTGATAGTGAATGCTACGGCTGCCCCATAGTCTTACGACACTTTCCATCATTGACTGCTAGTGAATGCTATGGTTGCCACGTAGTCTTACAACACCTTCCACCACTGACTGCTAGTGAATGTTATGGTTGCCCCGTAGTCTTACAACACTTTCCACCACTGACTGCTAGTACGAAAGCACCCCGTGTTATCAGTTCGCAAGATCCTCCTTCTGACTCACTCGAGTCCTACAGGCGATCCTCCAACCTGAATTCCCAACCACATACTAACCATCATCAATACACGCACTGGTTGAAGCGGAGCTTCTCAAACTTCTAACCCTGAACTCCTCAATCCATCAAACGTTGTACCACTTCTTTTCCTTCTCGGAGGCCGCGCACTCATTATGGATCTGCGTGCTCTTACCCTTGCACGCTCGGAGGATTCTCCCCCACTTCGATCCTGCTTAACCCTTGCTGCTCAATGCTCGAAAAGAAATCCCAATCCTCGCTACCATTCCATAATCAACCTGCTGAGGAACCCCAAGCTTACCATACCTAGGGATCTAACCAGTCCATTTCTACAACTATATGGCTCCAAACTAGCGAGACATACCAAGTCCCTCCCACACATGCTACAGTTACTGCATCTTAAGCAACCTCCCCCAATAGGGCACATCCCCTAACTACCATTCAAATATCCAAGGTATACAGATAGCATATAACTCGATCACAATCAAGCCGCTCAAAAAAAATTACTCATACCGATAACGATGCAGAACCATAACAATATAATCATGCACAAATAAAAGAACCGAAAACGGAAATCACATACCTGCAACGTTCGATGCTGCTCGCGCCTCCAAGGTAGTTATCTGAAAAGTCCTACCTCCTACCGCAGGCGCCTCTGCACGGCCTTGACGGCCGTCTGTGATCCACAAAGTTCCAGGGGCAGGTGTCATCACCCGTCCTACCGGAAGCAAACTGGGGCACTGGGCCTTCTTGTGGCCCTGCTGATTGCAGTGAAAACATATCAAGTAGGATCCCTGAGTGGTGGTAACAGTACAATCACTGCTGAAATGACCAGTCCGACCGCACTTGAAGCAGCCAGACTCACCACCGCTACCACCCCTACACGCGCCCCCTTGTGCCCTGCCACACTTCCCGCATCGGCTGCGGTCCTGATAATCCCTCGATATCGAATCCGACCCCTTGGGCCGTTTGCCCAAATCCGCGGCTATCTGAACCTCATCCGGCTTCCTCTTCCGGATCTGCTCCAAATCAATCTCCCTCTCTCTAGCCCGAGAAATCATATCTTCCAACGTCTTACAGTCGGACCTACTCACGAACTCCCTGATGTCAGCCCTTAACATCTCATGGTATCGGGCCTTCTTCATCTCCTCGTCCGCAACATACTGCGGTACAAGAAGAGCCCTCTCCATGAACTTGGCGGTGATCTCCGCCACAGTCTCAGTGGTCTGCGTCAAATCCTGAAACTCCCGTGCCAACTGCTGTACCTCAATAATCAGCGAAAACTCCGCCCTGAACCTGGCCGAGAAATCGCTCCAAGTCATCGCGTCCAACGTGGCATCATCCCCAGAGCATGACCAATCTCCTCCCACCAATCCCTTGCTCTGTCCTTCAGAAGACAGGAAGCGAGTCTGACCTTGTCCCCCTCAGGACACCGGCTCGTACGGAATGCGTTGGCAACATCAGCCAACCATCTGCTGCTAGCGATGGGGTCCCTAGCCCCATGATAATCTGGTGCCCCGCAAGCCCTGAACTCTCGAAATGTCAAGGTACGCACTCCCATCAAAGCCATCATCTCCGTACGGAAGGCTCCCAGCCTCTCATCCAAAATCTCCAATATACCCTCCTTGACCGTGCCAAAGATCACATGAGTCTGATCTAGAATACTGCGCATAACCTCGGCTGATATCAACTCCCTCATTCGCTCCTCAAGCTGCTCGGCTCCTGAACCCGAGCCTGATCCCTCTCCGGCGCCTGGTCCGCTCACTGGTCTCTCTCGCAACGTCACCATGCTGAAAATATAATACATCATCTATCAGAATACTTATAGCTACTGCGAGACCAAACACACGCACTACCAGGTTCCCGGTCTTGTCTCGGCCTTTCCCGAATCGAGTACGAATCCTCTGCTTTCAGTAGTACGGGCCCATACTACCTTCCACATCTATCTGTACTTTCCTCAAGAATTGCTTCGACTCCACCAAGTCCCTTTTCCACTACTACTGCTCCCAGCACTATCTCATCTTGGGCTTACCCTAGGGAAACCTCTGACTCAACTCAAACCAGTCCTCAGCTACTGAAGGTCTCCTTGTGATGCCAATTAGCCACTACCTGGATACCATCTCATGTGACGAGGCTCAGATAATCCTTCGAATAAATGACTCGTCCCTACAACGGTTGGACTCAAACGAGAGCTGCGCAATAGGGCCAAATCCAGCACTCTGAGATTATTCAAACCTGATCACATGTGACGTGACGTATTCACCTAATGGCTAACTCCCATCACTCAGAATCCCACAATGCACAAAGCAAGCAGCATTCAGACAAGGGAAAATCTAACCATAACATACTCAATCAATCATAATCTCATAGCAAGAATCAGCACTATCATGCAGTTCAAAGCACATATAATAGGAACATAAGGCATCCTCCTTAGTTCCTTAGTCCTAATCTAGCATGTTGTTCTACTAACTGATAATCATAACATAAACTTGTATGGGTATTTTGGGGTACTTACTTGAGCTCGGCTGATTGCATGCACCACACCCTCTTTTTTTTTCAAAGTTCTTTTCTTTCCGAATTCTTTTTGCTTTTCTAAAACTGTTTCATTCTAAAAACTTCCTTTTTACAAAACTGTCTTTTCATTTTTGAAAACTTTTTATCCGACCTCTTAGTTTGGTTCAGGCACACCCGAGAGTATGCCTGAATCCCTCAAACCAAGGCTCTGATACCAACTTGTAACGTCCCAAAATTTAAGACTAAAAATTTCTTTTAATAAAACATTACTTAAAGCAAAGTCATCAATCCCAAACATAATCAGAGTATTAATTTCCAAAACACATGTTCGTTATCAGAGTAAACATTCCCAGGCTGTCTAATATATGGTGTGTGCCATGCGATCACCCCGAGCTCTCCCCTTCGCTACCGGAAGTACCTGAAACCAAAACTGAAAACCGTTAGCACGAAGCTTAGTGAGTTCCCTACCCTACCACATACCATGCATAACCACACACTGCACACACTGGGCCACGCCCGCTATCCTGGGCCTCGCCCCTACCTCGGACCTCGCCCGCTACAACGGCCCCGCCGCTCCAGGCCCCGCCTGGCTTCGAGCCCCGCTCGGATACAGATCTGTTTCACTTAGGCCTCGCCCGCTAACATATAATAGCACACAAACATAACACATCACATAAGCTAAACACATACTAACAGATCTTGTCCTAAGGCCTCGCCTGTCGCTGGGCCTCGCCCGTGTCCTGCTACTGATGAGTCATGGAACCCCGTCCATACTCCTGCTGATAATGAAGTACGGGCCCAACCCACCCTCACTCCTTCCCTAACTTGGGCTTCGCCCATGATCTGCTGCTAATGAGATGTGGAACACCATCCACAATCTGCTATCGGTGAGTTACGAGACCTCGCCCTCACTCACCTCCCTACCAGGCACATACAAGTATCACACAGATAGCAAGTATAACTATCACATAAACCATTCCTTGGGCACCCGCCCGCTATCATTGGACCTCGTCATGAATATCATACTAGCATACTGTGCCTAGGGCTAACCCCCGGGTCTTCTACTCATAACTATATGGGCCGGTATTGTGGCCGTAGACCCATTCACACAAAAGGGAAACTCACCTGCACTTGTTGAACTTGCTGATAGCCCCTCTAGCTGATCCCGACAAATTCCTGAACTCCTGCTCCACTAGCTCCCCGAGCTACCAATATCTATGCAACACTTAGTCTAATTGACCCCCGACAGTCAACCCAGTCAACGCTGGTCGAAGTCAAAGTCCTGGTCAAGGTTAACCTTCCAGGTCAATCCTATTCCTCGAGTCAACCTACTGACTCGCCGAGTTCATATGCTCAACATCCTTCCATTCGCGACTCGACTCGCCGAGTCAGTCCATGACTCGCCGAGTCTACCGATTTCCGAGTCCTGACCTGTCCGACTCACCGAGTCTCCACTTGACTCACTGATTCGAGTCTCAACTCGAAGGGTTTGGGGTTTCACGACCTGACTCGCCGAGTACAAGGCAATCTTCATCTGACTCGACGAGCTGTTCATCCCACTCGTCAAGTTGCTCCTAATCTTCATGCTACTTTCCGAGTCCACTCAAAGGACTCGCCAACTCCATTCAGATCCTCGAACATGCAGAGGGATTTTGAGTCATGCATGGACTCCAAACTGTAGATCTGCCCTTCCCAAGCCTATTCCTCATGTAAAGTTGCAAACTTTACGCATAGAGGAGGAGATCTATGCTAAACACACCATAAACTAGGGTTGAAGGCAAGGAGGCTCTACAATTAACTCAAGGATAGTTACTTTATGCTTCACAAGACCAAAATATGCTTAGATCCAAAGTAGCAACTTCAGATCTGGCTTCCAACTCAAATGGATAACTAATCATGGCTAAAAAGCCCCTAAACTCCCAACTAGAATAGATCTACATGAAGGAAACGACTTAGTACCTTCAATAACTCAGAAAGGTTCCACAAACTCCAGATCTAAGGTCAAATCCTTAAAGCTTTAATGATTCCCCTCTTCCTTCTTCCTTCAAATCACCTAAAATGGCTTGGAAGCTTGAATGAGCAACAATGGGGCTTAGGGTTCGGTGTTCTGGGTGAAAGAGGCAGTAAAGGAACCCTAGGGGAGAGAATGAGACGTTTAAATAGGCTCCAAGTCCCGGATTTAGGGTTTTCCTCATTCAGACCAGACTCGTCGAGTCTCCTTGGCCGACTCGCCGAGTCGGTCACTTACTCCTTGACCTGGATCCCGCTCGGACTCACCGAGTTCCTCCTTGGACTCAACGATTCGTCCATTAAACTTAGGGTTTCCTTTCCTTTCTTGGCCTTCCTGACTTTGGGTGTTACAATCACCTTACCACCCTGAGAGAAACCCTAATCAAGCTCTCATCCACTGTAAGAGAGAGATGGAGAGAGAGAGAGAGAGAAAGGCTAAGAGTGTGTGTTTTGGTGCATTATTTGAAGGAGCTTGAAGAGTAGAGGGCCTAGAACGAGAAGGAGTCTTTGGATCCAGCATTTATTCAGTGGTAGCAGCCCTTTGAAGGTAAAAAGGCATTACCTTGACGACTTGTTTGTTAGATCTCTCCACTAGGGAGTTTATGGCCATTTTATATCTTCTCTTTGAGTCATTTAGTTGTTTGAGCATGCTTTGAAGATGAGACTTCAGATCTAGACAATACTAGGTCCCTTAGGCCTAAAGATTCAAGCTTTATCAAGCTTTGGCCAACTTCCATGCCTTAAACCCTTTGTTGAGCTTTGTCTTGGAAAACTTAGCCCTAGATGTCATGCATAGACGTAAAGCTTGCAGCTTTACGTGGTATTTCAGCCTTAGAAGGCTAGATCTAGAGTTTGGGGATTTAGTCTCACTAAAAAGTGTCTGAATGAGTGATTGGGCTAAAGGAACTCGACGAGTTGGTTAGGGTTTCCCCCGTTGTCCTGGACGTTGTACAAACTCGACGAGTTGGTGAGACAACTCGGCGAGTTGAGTTGGTCTTTTTCATATTTTCTGAGAATAGGAGAAACTCAACGAGTCGCATAGATTCACTTGACGAGTTGGGTCAACATTGACTGCTGACTTCAGCATTGACTCCCGTTGACTTTTAGGCTTGGTCAAGTTGTGGACTTTGGAGACCATGGAGGGGTAAAATGGTCTTTCACCCTTTCCAAGAGTTAGTAAAGGGGTTAGCTTAACATCTTTGGATTTGTTATTATAAATTATAAATTAGGGATGATTATGATATATGTAGGCGTAGTCTAGACCGACCGTTGAGTACGAGACATACTTGCCTTACCGACAAGGTGAGCCTTCTCAATATACTTACATGAGTGGTAATCACTGCGCAATCGGAGGGTCTTATTTGTGTTATCGACCGGAGGGTCTTATGTGCGTATATTGGGACACGTATCATGCTTTCTATCTTTGTGATTTATATTGCATATTATTCTATGCATTTATTGAGATAGGACCAGAGGGTCCAACCGAGTTGTGAGACCGGAGGGTCTTCACTGAGACACATGACCGGAGGGTCCTTATCAAGATATAGCCATAAGAGGCTATTTATTTGTGTGTGGTATTTTAGGGAACTAACTAAGCTTCGTGCTTACAGTGTTGTGTGAAATGTGTTTCAGGTACATCTAAGGATCGCGGGAAGGCGCCGACATGATTGTACACACCAGCTAGAGATTTTGTTTTGAGGATTCTGGAATATTGTCAAACATTTTTATCGTCTTGTGTTTTGAACAAGTATAAACTTGGGTTTGAGAAATATAAAACTGTGTTTTGTGTGGTTTTAAAATGAATTTTTTATTTGAAAATTTAGAGTGTTACAGATTTCCAACGGATTCGTGACAAATTTCCAACGGATTTGTTAATGGATTTGTGACGAATTTACACTAAAATTTGCACTTGACGGTAATTTTTGAGGAATTCCTCGTGCCACACCGAGACACCAAGCAAACACCAAGTAGATCAGGTCAGCCCGTGATTACCATCCAATGTTATATCCACTTACCACCCAATTGAACTATAAAGTTTAAATGTTTTTTTCTATTGTATTTTGGTCAAACTTTGAACCTTCGTCGATGAAGTTGAAGTGGCGTTTGTTAGTCTTATTTAACCCAATTTTATACGATTTTGGATTTATTTATCATAATTATATTCGGTTTTTACTGGAAAGTAAAAATTGGATTAGAATCGTTGGGATAATAGATAACTAACAGAATATATCAAATACTCCCTCCGTCCCAAATTGATAGTCCACTTTTGACTTTTGAAGTCTTTTTTTTTCAACTTTAACCTTAAATATTTTTATTTGTGTTATATATTACTTGATAAAACTTAGAACAATGAAAAAGCATTTAAAATACAATCCATTCATATATTTTGCATTAAATGTTATCTATAAAAACAAAATTGTTTAAGGTTAAAGTTGAAGAAAAAAGATTTTAAAAGTCAAAAATAGACTATCAATTTGATACGAAGATAGTAGATAAAAGTAATTTAATCTAATCTCAAGTTGCATTTGTTCGTTCAGTTGTCTATAATAAATTGGATTTTGATCGGTTCACAAAACCCAAGATAATGGATAATGATTGAAACGGTTCAATCAAATTCCAGTAGATGTCAACCGAAGAATATCGTTTCTTAAATAGCTATTGAAATATGAACAATATGTTGGAAAATAAAACTTTAAACTCATACTTAGATTTTGTAAAATCTATTTTTTAAAAGGTCAAAGAGAATAAGTTCCTAAAAGTTCTTTACCAAACAAGCCATAATAGATAGGAACTTAAATTACAAGTTTCGAAAAAATAATGTTAATTATTACATAGACATAAAAAGAAATCCATAATACAGAGTGATTAATATTTTATAACTCTTGCCACTAGATAACCCATACTGAATATACTACAGATATTTTTCATAACATGATATAGAGCAAGTCTTGAACAAATACGCCATTGATGCGCAGCCAAACCTTCATCTCTTTAGCTTCTTTACCTTTTAATTATTACATTCCAAGAGCAATTCATCCACCAAACACATTCTCTTCCCCTTCACAATCTATCTTCCTCATTGCTACCACAGTAATCGAATCAAACTGTCTAAGATACGCAATCTTATAATTCGATTGTTTCAAGAACTCATAAGATCGATCATAATAGTTCCCTAGTGGCATAACTACAATTCCATCAACCTTCACAACCCTATTGATGAACTTCATGTTCTCAAAACTCGAAGCAAATACAAAATCAAACACCTCATTAGGGATCACCATTTGTCGATCCGCATCCGAATCAGTAACAAGATCAATTCCATAGTCTTTCAAGAACCATAAACTGTCAAATAGATCACCAATTCCAGAGCTCAGAAGGAGACCCTTGTGTCCATCTTTGTAAAGACCTTCAACCACTAGATCTTTGAACACCATGGGTAGAAAATCATGAGAATCTTCCTCAGACGCATCTCTTACAAGCGACCCAATTGAAGGCAATACGAGAATGAATAAAGCCAAAAACAATGACCTCGAGATTATACCCAAAACTCGCGAATTGGGTAGTCTGAATATCAAAACAGAATCAGGATTCAACCCAATTGCTGGACGACCCTTTATCTGTCTGATCTTGGGATTGCTACTCGCACGATGCCCACGACCCAAATTCATAATTCGATCAGAAAAACTCGAAAAGACAACAAGATGAGAAAGATCAAAGCACTGATAAGCTGAGAATCTAAAATGAAACCGATTAACAACCGAGGAAATGGATCTAGCGGGTGCAAAACCTGGCGGCGGTGTGGTTTCCACCCACCAGAGAAAGACGAGTAGTTTGATTAGTGTAACAAATAATGATCAATTGACGAAACATCGTGATTCCCATTACCTTTGTTTCAATTTCAATGTCTTACAGAGCTATGAAATATAATACAGTGAGCTACATCGGCATTAAGCAAAAAGTGTTGCCCCCTACCCTGCTAGTGAAAGAAACGAGAATGGAGGGTGATTAAGCTGAAGAATCATGTGGGTGTTTGTATAATTGATGATTATTGGAGGCGTAGGGGGATAGGGGTGGGGGTGGGTAATGGGTATCGTGTCGAAGAGAGTGTGGTGGCCGGAGGGAGAATTATTTGTGGGGAGGGTTCACGTGATGGAGGGAGATACAGAGGGAGACGAAGCCAGACCGGGTTCAACCTATCTCCATTATTTGGGTTGAAATATGGGTCGTGGGGTCCACTGCCCTTTACTTTTTGGGTAACTTTGTATAGTACTGCTTGGTCACAAATCATATGCCAAATAAAATTAGTAAATGAAACTAGATAAAGCAATGCACAAAATAGATTTATGCATAGTATTATAGTAGATTCGGTTTAATTATCCATAAAGTGTATTTTTTATTTGAGATATTTTCGACTTGGACAACCCATTAATCCATATAAAATGCTTAGAAATTTTCCCCAAAAAATCCCTAGAGATTTGATTATCTCCTTCTTACGAAACCGACACTCATGCGTGTGCTAAGTTTTATTCTTTTTCTTCCGATCAATTCATCATTCTGGAAGCCATGTTTATTGAAAGAACAAGCAACACAAATGTATGAATATCAATAAAATGAGACAAAGATTGTGTGAATGTAAGGTGTTGTGTGAAATATAAAAAGGTATCAAGAGATGATATTTATAGGTAAATATTATTAAAAAAAATATATTTCAAACTACTTATTAGAAGAGTCAAAGGCCTAAATACGTTTAATTGAACGTTCTCGGTAACACGAACCATCACGATCACGACCCACAATGATACATTGGGATGGTGCGCACGGTCGCAGTTTGTGGCCATGTAGACCATGTACGTGTTCATAAAAGGCATTCCAAACGGTCTTAATTAATGTGGATTTGATCATGTCAAATAAACTTCCGCTATAAATTTCCTATATTTAATTTGTATACTTATAAATCTTACACATGATAATTAGATTTATGTGTAAGATATAATTATAATAAACCTATAAATGGCAAACTTTCGATCATTTGTCATTTTCTCATACAATTGAGTATTTGTCATTTTCTTGTAATTTTAAATATCTCTATACTAATAAAAATGTAATTTTTTTTATCATGTGTCACCATATTAGGTCTCCTAATTAATATTATGTCACTTGTCAACCAAATGATTCTTCATTTTAAATTTCAAATTTCTCATTCTAATTACATTAAATTAATATCATTAGAATAAAAAATTAAGTTAGATTAAAACATATTATAAGGCGATATAATTTCACGTATTTATTTGAACCAACGATTATAATTTTATATAACTAAAAAATATCTGTTAATTAATAATTAGTTTAAAATAATTCGTTAATAATTTTCAGTTTTTATTATAAAAGTTTAATTAATTTTGTAACCGTGGTTCCCACAGGTTATAAACTAGTTATTTAATATTTATATATTATTTTTGTGTTTTTTTTTGTTTTTAATCACTATAAAGTATATTGTGTTATTTTATGGATTAGCATACTTTTCATGTATTTCTTAAAGTAACTAAGAGTGAGATTTTTATAAAAGGTGGTTTAATTACTTTAATAGCATTATACTTTTAATGAAGTCAATGTCTTATCAGATCCGTTCTAATAACAACCCACCACCAAACAAGAAAGCCGTGGGTGAGAAGGGACACTCATTCAACTATCATTTTATAGCTAGTTTCCTTGTACTCACTTTACAGTTTAATTGTTATATATATATATATATATATATATATATATATATATATATATATATATATATATATATATATATATATATATATATATATATAACAATTAATCATATTAATATTATATGGTGTATTTTTAAAAAAAATTAAAATACTAGGGATTTGACATTAATTATAAAAATTAATCAATATCTAAATTAGTGATTTACACATTTAAAAAATTAATTATATTAAGTAATTAAATACTTAATCAAGTCAAAGATTTATCTCCTAATTTATAGGCTTTTATTTAATTATCAAATATACAACAAATTCAGATTTGGCAAATAGGCAGATAAACTCGAAAAATCGAATTTTTCAGATCTCACGTCGTGAGCATCAATTTTCACGTTGTGAGATGCAAAAACCAAAAGTTTTGGTTTGTTTAATTCACTTATGTGCAATTAGATTCTACCACCGTAAAATTTCAAACAAAATTTTCTTTTAAAAATCACATAATTCTCATATCACGTTTCACGAAAACTCCATTTAATTTCTTTACAAAACACAACTCTATATTTTTTAATAATAATAATCCAGGATCCTCAAATTATAACTCCTTCTCTGGATTGTACAATCGAGCCGGTGCCTTCCCGCGATTTTGAGAAAACCTGAAACACAAAACACATAACACGGTAAGCACGAAGCTTAGTGAGTTCCCCAAAATACCATACACACAGCTCATCAGCCACTCGAGGCTATATCACTGTAAGACCCTCCGGTCAATGTGTCTCAGTGGGACCCTCCTGTCCCACGGTTCGTTGGACCCTCTGGTCTGGTCTGTAAAGCTCTGCATAGCATAAATCACAAAGACATAATGCATAGTACACCACATAAACTAAGATAATGTAATACTCAATGTAAACACATAAGACCCTCCGGTCACACATAAGCACCACTCTAGGTAATGTATAGTGAGAAGACTCACCTCGGATGATGAACAGCCCCTATAACGCTGCTGCTACGCATCGGCCTCTAACTTTCAGCCAAAACCACAATTAACCCATTTAGAAACTAAGTCCAGACTCTCACTTATTAGGTCTAAAGGAAGACCACTAACCAGCCCATTAAAAGCCTAAAACGCACTGGGACCACCGAGGCCCAATAACAAATGGGCTTACCCGAGGCCCACTCACAAAACTAAATGGCAAGCCCAACACAATGGCCCAAGGAAAAATTATAATATTTCTCTGCTCATAGTCTTTAATTCACAAGCCCAAAGATTCAAGCACAAACCTCACGACCCATGATAAGGTCCAGCCCAAAAGCCTACAGTGAAGTTACGCGGGGCGTACCTCTCTTGGTATGCTCAGCGTACTCACGCATGCATCAAACTGATCGGGGACTCCAACCCAGTACGCGGGGCATACTGGAACTTATGTTGGGCGTAAGTCTTTTGCTTTATTCCATTCTCTTGGTATTAACCCGTTAAGACCTTAACTCATTTCTCAGATCTAGACTCCCTATCATCTCTTACTCCATAAAGTTAGTGACTTTAAGCCTTTGCATGGCTGATAAGGTCACAAACACATAAAACTCTTATTCTCTTAACTCAAAATGCTCAAATCTCATGCATGGGTTGATTCTCACGTTCAAGACCTCATTTTTATGGATCCTTACCACTAGAAACACTTAAAAGGACAGATATTGAGCTCTGGAGTGCAACAACTCATAAAGCCTCAAGCTTTGGGACCAAAAGCCCCAAAATGGACAATATCATGCACAAAAATAAAGGATGGGAAAGCTTTGAGCTTTATACCTCCAAATGATGCTCCAACCATAAAAAAAAAAGCTTAGATCCAAAGCTTGGACTCCATCTTTATTCTCTTCCATGCTCCTTCTTAACACTTATAAGCTCACAATGGTCACACACAAGCTCAAGAACGAGGATTAGGGTTTAAAGGGGTTTATTGAATGAGGATGGTGGCCAGGAATGAGGCCATCTCATTCTTTATATAGGGATACTCCTCTTAATTAGGGTTTTATTTTGTGCCTAGTAAGCCCAGCGTACCCTCTGGTATGCCTAGTGTACTAGGTGGCTCAGCTTAATTGTCACGCGCATGAGTACGTTAAGCGTACACATACATGCGCCCAACATACTCCGCTGCCATCAATTTCAACTAAAGGACTTATCTTGCGAAATCATCAAACGGTCATCGCTTTCTCGACATAACCCTGATTCCCATGAACCTCATACCCTCGGATAGGTGACGAGATGCCCTAAGCTCCTATAAACTCGTCACAACCCCGAGACTCCTTCATGCTCGATTTGTAGCCCATGAACCCTAATCATGGACGATCAGAAACAGGATGTCACAATTCTCCCCCACTTGAATTAGATTTCGCCCTCGAAATTGCTCCTTATCAACACATAGATCGAACCGATAACCCAAAAAGCACCAACGAAAGGACTTCTTATCATACAACAATCTCTTCCAAAGACACCTGATCCCAACCGGAACTCCCGACCCCGAAGAAGGACAGACCCATCAGTCGCTGCTGTACTCGATCTAACTCTTTCCGAACTAGAAAACTTTAATGGTTTGTCTGCCTGCCATGACCACCCTCACAAAATATCATGTTAATCTCTCATCGATTAACAGACTGTAAGAACACTCTACCAACCCTGATTCTCTAATCGATTCCGGTCGAACTCAAGAGAAACGGAAAGGTCATAACCCACTAAGGACCCACCGGCTGAACCACTATCAGAATTTATCGGAAAGAATAAATCCCAAAAATTTGACCTCAAACACAAGAAAAGACTATACTTACTTGGAAGTATCCTCTAACACCCATAGACATAAGCCCCAGCTTCCTCTCAGATTTCCCCTTCAATACTAAGCACCAGGTCAGCTCCCGACCCAATAGATGAATCTCCAAAGCCTATTCATTGCAAACCAAAACGT
This sequence comes from Lactuca serriola, assembly GCF_051521515.1. Lineage (NCBI taxonomy): Eukaryota > Viridiplantae > Streptophyta > Magnoliopsida > Asterales > Asteraceae > Lactuca > Lactuca serriola. The sequence continues at coordinate 207,869,495 of NC_136416.1, forward strand.
CTCACCGACTTCCTTCTCATGATAACTATCTCGTTCATCACGACACACAAGTCACAAAGTTCGCCTTTACCCCAAGCAAATGCTACAACTCATCTGAAATCATCTCGCTTCTTATCATAGTCATCTACCACCCCCTGGTTCCATGCGTCTCGCGAGTATTCTCATACCAATGAAACTGACCCACTCTGGTCTAAGAAATCAGATGAAGATCAATATCCCTCAAAATGAAACCCATCTACAAAACCGAAACCTCATCTCGCCTACTCCACACACGAATGAATCCAGACTCAAGCTCGAGATTCTAATTCAACAGCAGACTTGGAATCACTCAATTCCAATCTGGTACTAAACTCATGACCCAAGATTCGTGAATTTAAGCACACACCTTCTCCCAATTCCTTCCGATTACGACAATCCCCACTCAACCTGGGATATATCAATTCCCAACTGACACGGAGACCCCCGTCTCGCCCCTGGTTCGGCAACCAGGCTCCCAAAGACTCAAACGGTAAGGCTACCCAAGCCTAAGAACTCCTTTGCACCATACTCTTGCTAGTGAATACTACACCCCCTGGCAGAACAGTATTCACTCTTATCAACTACTGAGCTACAGTCTCTCACGTAGTCTTGCGATACTCTCTCACTAACTAATTAATACCATAACTCCCCGCAGTATCACAACCCACTCCCACTATCCAGTGAATGTTACGGCTCCCCGTAGTATCACAACACTCTCTCTCTCTCTAATCAGCGAGTACTACGACTCCCCGCAGTATCACGACACTCTCTTTCACTGACTCATGGATGTTACGGCTCTTCATAGTCTTGCAACACTCTCTCGCTCAATGACTCACCATGTGTAACGCCCGCAAATCCGGGCTAGTAAATTAGAGGCAATAGGAGTCGAAAACGACTTTTCGACAAAAGATTATTCAGAATAAATAATCTCAACCAAGTTGTAGAATATGTAACAAGGTTTCCGTACATATAAAGAACGCCGAAATCCGAGTTATAACAAAGAAGTTATGACCCGTCGAAGTTTCGCAACGGAACCGGCACGGCACCGGGAAGCGTAAATAGTGAATTTATGATAGAGCGAGATTTAACCTTAGCTATCTAAATGAAAGTTGTAGAATATGTTAAACTAAGAACATCGATAAAAAGAACGCCCAAATCTGACTTCGTATGAAGAAGTTATGATTTTTCGAAGTTTCGGATTAGCAGTGTACAGCCTGAAATTCGAATGTTAGATCGAGCGGTTTTTAGCCGACACGACCTAAACGAGAATCGAAGATCTCGTTAAGAGTAGCGTAACGAGAAAAAGATGGGCGAAAACGGACGTCGGATGAAAAAGTTATGAGAATTTAACGGACCAATCTTGTCCCGGCCCGTTAATAATATAAAATTTAAAGTCGAGCCAAAATTAGCCGACATAGTCTACATGAAAGTTGTAGAGTACGTTCCCACCTTCGCGTGGATATAAATAATGTAAAAAACGGAGCTCTTATGCGAAAGTTATGATTTTTAGAAGTCGAGAAGGAAAATTGCGAACTAAGATGACGTAGCCAAATCTCAGCCGTTGCTTGCTGACTAAGGCTTCGCTTCGGATCTTGACGCGTCACCCTTGCTATTACGCCCCACGTACGAAGAAGTTACGCCCCGCGTAACTTCGGTCTGATCCTTCCGAGATGAGTGCGAGACAGTTGGACCGAGGTTGGCAGTCTTATCCGGAGTTACGCCCAGCGTAACTGAAGGCTACGCCCAGTGTAGTCCGAAGCCAGCAGCCTATAAATAGCTGCGAGGAAAGCCTTCATTTTCACACCAAATCTCCTTCTCTCTCTAAAATACTTTCTCTCTCTAGCTCCCCAACCACCCCTAAGCCCTAGATAAAATCCCTAGCTCCCGAGGGAAGCCCCGAGGCTCCCGGAGTCCCGAGAAAAAGAGCCTTTCAGTTTCGAAACGCTGCTCCAAATAAGTTTCGATTTTCGATAAAATTCGCTGTAAGTGTGCTACGCTTACACAATTTTTAGTATAGCTTTCAAATAATTATAGGAATTTTATTAGGTCCTTAAAATAATTATTTGGGCTATTATTATGAGTTATATTGAGTGTTATTAACGCTTATATAATAATAATAATAGTCAGACTAATTAATTTGTTGCAGTTATCGTTAGACTAAACCCTAGTGGTATTGGTACTAGGTTTTCTCGAAGGAAATTGTTTTGAGAGTATCGAAGCGTTGTCCGAGTGCTGAGTCATTACCTTTCAGGTGAGTGCATGGTCCCTTTCATCTTACACATAGATATGAAGTATTTTACATAAATTACGTGCTATGTATGCATATTATCTTAATACTTGTTGTCTATGTTAGATGAATGATTTTATACATGTTTTAAATGATTTAAACTGTATATTTATATCTACTAATATGTTGGGATAAAACATGGGTAGATGAAATAGTTGGTGTGTGATGAAATAAAATAATGAGAAATAGGTGATGATAATTAGGTGAGGATAGATAGGTGATGATGAATCGGTGATGTAGGATACTACAACCTTGTCCGACAATTTGGAGATGTAGTCATCTACCAGAGTATAGATGGCGACCATGGACTATTATAGACAACCCCGTGGAAACACCAGCAGGCTCATAACCTGTAGGTGATGAATTACGAGTTCAGGCGATGTTGTAACTACGTATTCATGCGATGATACTCTAACCCCTTACTATGAATTACGAGTTTAGGCGATATTGTAACTACGTATTCATGCGAGGATACCCTAACCCTTGTTGGGCACGTATTGAGGGAGTAATCCCTGAATCAATAATGTCTATGCGATGTAGGCGATGATCCTTAGGGAGAGTCCTTAGGAACAAACATATAAGGAAATGGGATGTAAGGAGATGAGAGGTAAATATAATGTAGGAGACAACCCTTAGGATAAATCCTTAAGGAAGGTACTTAGGAATAAAGTAGATAATGGGGATGGGTAATTGGGTTAATTGTTTGATGATTGGACATAATAATTATATTATTGTGGGTTGAAAACCCTATGTACTCACCAGGTTTCCCAACCTGACCCACTCCAGCTTTTTTATATCACAAGTGTCGATATGAAGTGACATTACACTGAGAGATTAAATAGATGTAGATCACTAGTGTAAATAAATGTAAGTTCTGTTTATGCTTATGTTTCTGTATTAACGATGACATCCCAAATGTTTTAAAATGAATAAAATACGTTTCTTCAGAAGTGTTTTAATAACGTATTTATCATGTTTTTCTAGGAACAAATTCCGCAACATTTTTATTAAAAGAAGTACTCTGATTTTTTTTAAAAAAAAGCATAAACAAAATCGGTCTTCTCTAGCCGTGAAAATGGGGATGTCACAGTTGGTATCAGAGCATTAGTTTAAGCGAACTAGGAATATGGATTTATTTCTAGACTTAAACTTAGAATGCTAATCAATGATTGTGAAGAGTGTGTCTAAAATATGTTAGGTAGTACACCTAAATTGACACAAGCACTAGTTTATTTTAGGAATGATGCCTAAAATGCTTTTATGTGCTAAATGTTTTGTGTGATAGCTATATTGATGCTATTATTTGTTCGGATCTATGGTCTATTGCCGATCGGATCTGGAAACCTTATGTGTTTAGGATTCTAAGCGTATGACTACGATATTAGAACTAGCATGTAAACGTTTCGGGGTGATAATGAGATTTATACGGTTATCGTGATTAAAGCTTTCTTATCTTAAATTCTCGCTTGGTACACTGAACGTCTGCTTGGGTGTACGAAAGGTCACGGTGAAGACACGTAGGGAATTAAGTAAATGGAAGAAATGAAAAGGCTTATGATAGTGAATGACACCTATCAGAAGATATAGTAAGAGTGGTATCTTGCCTTTTGAAAGTCTTATAAGATAACAGTACGTTTAGAGGAGTACGGTACGTCTGAAGTACACCTTCGATTGGCAGGATGATGGAACGATTGGTGAAATTCTTGAAGTTGTCTCATCGTCTGGTATTTCCGTCACCAATCGAGTTGAAGTAGAGTTGGTGATTGAAGATTGAGCAATGAAGAAGTCCTAGTAGAGTCTAGGGAAATTGTTTATGATTATTTGGACACATTCGTATGTGCTAAATTGTTTTGTGATTTTCTTGTATGGTGACTTGGTCGACTACGGGACAATACTTGGGACGAGTATGAGTAGGTGTGAAAGGTAGTAGATGCATATACTACCGGAAGCACAGGACTCACGCTTGGATCAGGGAAAGTCACAAGGTTACCAAGAAGCTAGTAAATGATTTCGTTTTATTCAAGTATGTCGTTACCATTGTTTCGGTAATGACTAAGAAGATTATTGATATTCCGACCCTAGTGGTCATATCAAATCGAGTCCGACTACGATGAGTATGTTGTATGGTTCAGAGAACCAAGTTTGATGTAGCGTCCGACTTAAACCAAACGATTGAAATCAAAGCGATCAAGTATCACGCTCGTTGTTAAAGAAGTTGGTAGTGTGATTATATCACATTAGAACATGAAGGAAGGCATAGTCTGTTTTAAAATTTGACACTAAGAGACCTGAGTCTAAACGTGCATCACATGATGATAGGTCATAATTTGGAGTCTAACCTGAGGTAGAGAGCAGGTGCACGATCAAGTACTGCTTACAGTCAATAAGTCTAAGAGATAGACTTGAAGGAATATAGAAGTTATAATTATTACCTAGGATGAAGAGATGACGTATGGAGTCATTATATGAGCCCTGTTTCGTTGATGATTCCGGGACGTAATCATCCTAAGGGGGAGATAATTGTAACGCCCGCAAATCCGGGCTAGTCAATTATAGGTAATAGGAGTCGAAAACGACTTTTCGACAAAATATTATTTAGAATAAATAATCTTAACCAAGTTGTAGAATATGTCACAAGGTTTCCGTACATATAAATAACGCCGAAATCCGAGTTATAACGAAGGAGTTATGACCCGTCGAAGTTTCGCGACGGAACCGGCACGGCACCGGAAAGCGTAAATACTGAATTTACGATAGAGCGATATTTAGCCTTAGCGATCTAAATGAAAAGTTGTAGAATATGTTAAACTAAGAACATCGATAAAAAGAACGCCCAAATCTGACTTCGTATGAAGAAGTTATGATTTTTCGAAGTTTCCGATTAGCAGTGTACAGCCCGAAATTCGAATGTTAGATCGAGCGGTTTTTAGCCGACACAACCTAGAATCGAAGATCTCGTTAAGAGTAGCGTAACGAGAAAAGGATGGGAGAAAACGGACGTCGGATGAAGAAGTTATGAGAATTTAACGAACCAATCCTGTCCCGGCCCGTTAATAATATAAAATTTAAAATCGAACCAAAATTAGCCGACGGAGTCTAAATAAAAGTTGTAGAGTATGTTCCCACCATCGCGTGGATATAAATAACGTCAAAAACGGAGCTCGTATGCGAAAGTTATGATTTTTAGAAGTCGAGAAGGAAAATTGCGAACCGAGATGATGTGGCCAAATCTCAGCCGTTGCTTGCTGACCAAGGCTTCACTTCGGATCTTGACGCGTCACCCTCGCTATTACGCCCCACGTAACTTTGGTCTGATCCTTCCGAGATGAGTGCGAGACAGCTGGACCGAGGCTGGCAGTCTTATCCAGAGTTACGCCCAACGTAACCGAAGGCTACGCCCAGTGTAGTCCGAAGCCAACAGCCTATAAATAGCTGCGAGGGCAACCTTCATTTTCACACCAAATCTCCTTCTCTCTCTAAAATACTTTCTCTCTCTAGCTTCCCATCCACCCCTAAGCCCTAGATAAATTCCCTAGCTCCCGAGGGAAGCCCCGAGGCTCCCGGAGTCCCGAGAAAAAGAGCCTTTCGGTTTCGAAACGCTGTTCCAAATAAGTTCCGATTTTCGATAAAATTCGTTGTAAGTGTGCTACGCTTACACAATTTTTAGTATAGCTTTCAGATAATTATAGGAATGTTATTAGGTCCTTAAAATAATTATTTGGCTATTATTATGAGTTATATTGAGTGTTATTAATGCTTATATAATAATAATAATAATAATAATAATAATAATAATAATAATAATAATAATAATAATAATAATAATAATAATAATAATAATAGTCAGACTAATTAATTTGTCGCGGTTATCGTTAGACTAAACCCTAGTGGTATTGGTACTAGGTTTTATCGAAGGAAATTGTTTTGAGAGTATCGAAGCGTTGTCCGAGTGCTGAGTCATCACCTTTCAGGTGAGTGCATGGTCCCTTTCATCTTACACATAGATATGAAGTATTTTACATAAATTACGTGCTATGTATGCATATTATCTTAATACTTGTTGTCTATGTTAGATGAATGATTTTATACATGTTTTAAATGATTTAAACTGTATATTTATATCTACTAATATGTTGGGATAAAACATGGGTAGATGAAATAGTTGGTGTGTGATGAAATAAAATAATGAGAAATAGGTGATGATAATTAGGTGAGGATAGATAGGTGATGATGAATCGGTGATGTAGGATACTACAACCTTGTCCGACAATTTGGAGATGTAGTCATCTACCAGAGTATAAATGGCGACCATGGACTATTATAGACAACCCCATGGAAACACCAGCAGGCCCATAACCTGTAGGTGATGAATTACGAGTTCAGGCGATGTTGTAACTACGTATTCATGCGATGATACTCTAACCCCTTACTATGAATTACGAGTTTAGGCGATATTGTAACTACGTATTCATGCGAGGATACCCTAACCCTTGTTGGGCACGTATTGAGGGAGTAATCCCTGAATCAATAATGTCTATGCGATGTAGGCGATGATCCTTAGGGAGAGTCCTTAGGAACAAACATATAAGGAAATGGGATGTAAGGAGATGAGAGGTAAATATAATGTAGGAGACAACCCTTAGGATAAATCCTTAAGGAAGGTACTTTGGAATAAAGAAGATAATGGGGATGGGTAATTGGGTTAATTGTTTGATGATTGGACATAATAATTATATTATTGTGGGTTGAAAACCCTATGTACTCACCAGGTTTCCCAACCTGACCCACTCCAGCTTATTTATATCACAAGTGTCGATATGAAGTGACATTACACTGAGAGATTAAATAGATGTAGATCACTAGTGTAAATAAATGTAAGTTCTGTTTATGCTTATGTTTCTGTATTAACGATGACATCCCAAATGTTTTAAAATGAATAAAATACGTTTCTTCAGAAGTGTTTTAATAACGTATTTATCATGTTTTTCTGGGAACAAATTCCGCAACATTTTTATTAAAAGAAGTACTCTGATTTTTTTTAAAAAAGCATAAACAAAATCGGTCTTTTTTGGCCGTGAAAATGGGGATGTCACACCATGGGCTCACTCAACGGTTTCTCCTGATAATCCCAAGCGAATACTTCCACCCGGATCCACTTGCTTTCTTATCACCCCATAACCTCATCATCACACATCACCACATTGAGTTCACCAACTCATGCTCTACAATTCATCATAGATAGGTGCTTACACTCACCCAACTTATGCACTACCACTCCTGATGCAATTCTCATAAGCCAGGAACTTATCTTAACATAGGTACACCCTTAGAGAGTCTCGCTCTGGGGCTAATTAACTGATGGGTTCTCACTAGAATAATAGTCACTCGATACTCCACTTACAACTCAAATCTCAAAATAATTCAACATTTTAGGGCGTTAAACTTGGATACCTCGGTACACCATCACAAAATCTCATGATGTCTTGTCACGTACACTGATCTTCCACTCGCACAGCTCTGAACCTCGAAATACTTTAACTCACAAATTGAAACACAGGGAATTTTCAACGACTGAAAATACGTTGACAAAATCCGAAGCTCCACCCTCTACTGATCACTTCCCAAAGGAACTACTCATACCGACTCTAAAATTGGTCGACAAACCAAATGTTGCCCTCTTCTGGGGTATAGATTACAATCTATACATGTACCTGGAAATCTCAGCTATTTCACCCTGTCTCGTCTACCAATAACCCAAGTCTCAAGCGTCCGCACCGTAGATCTCCATAACCAGTTCCTTAACCGCTCTTGAACGAACCGCTAATCTTCCCAGTTGACTACCCAGTTCTCCCCCACTCAGGGTTCGAACCATCACCAGTGGCCATTCCAACAAATTACTCCATAGACTATTCCACCAGGTACATCACACTTGACTCATGGAACATAGCATGTAAACACTCAATGATCTTCCTGATGGAAACCAAGCAACTCCAAATATCTTGAAACTCAGACAAAACCTCAAAATCCTCCCGGCGCGACTGCCTCTAGACATCTCGAAATTTCAGACCGATATTTCGGTGGACACCTAAACTGTTTCGAAAATCTTGACCCTTAGTTCGGAAATAATGCCCTATCACGCACCACGTCTCTGACTCCTCGACCTGACTCCCAACACAGGAATCATCATCAAAGCTCGGAACCTTATTCTCACAACCGATACATGACATAAAAACGAGGGCCACTGCCCTGATATATTCCTTTTAACCACCTGAAACTGCTGCTAAAAAGCATGCTACACTCATATAGGCACCTTCCTGGGTCTCTTCCATCTCAGCCTCCACTAATGAATCTTTGGTACCATAAATACCTCGCAAGTCACAGCAGACAAACTGCCCATATATTCCTATGAAAAGGTCACCACCAATGCTACCCCACGGGGTTTTTCCTCCAAACTCTGAAACTAGAAACTCGATATCTCCTTCATTTCTCCCGAAAAACGGGAACAACGCAACTCTTGCCACATAAGGTAACATCTCATCCATGAGCCGATGCAGCGACTCAGACCTCGATCCTCCAAATAAGAATCATCTCTACTCATCCCTGAGCCTTGCGACTCCCACTAACATCTCACCAATAAAAATCCTTGGGAACAAACTCGATTTCCCTTTTTCAGGTATACTCAATTAATACTTGCTCGACATGGCCCTCTGGCCCCACACTCTATCTCCTGATCTCATGCTAGTCAACCACCACGGGACAACTCGTAAAACCAGAAGCACTAACCTCCACGAATCATGGTACTCGAACCATGTGATTACCTCTCGGTCTGATATGAATCATTGTACCCAAACCATGTTATCTCCTTTCACTCTGCCGCAAATCATGGTACTCGAACCAATATTATCTCTCTTCTCAATCTGCTACTCAGAACCTCTGGAATTCTCCCCGTTTCAAGTATGGGTCCTCTGCTATTAGTAGTACGGGCCCATACTACCTTCCACATCTATCTATACTTTCCACACGAATTGTCCCAGATTTCCTAAGCAGTTGCTCAACTTTCCCGATCACCAATCCCGCTACACACGTTCTCCTTACATCGAATACTCTCCTCTATTAGCGTACTCATTTAACCCAATCACTTTCCTAGGTTCTCACACTTCTCCGCCATCAGTTGCTGAAGAATTTCTCATGATGCCAGCCACCTACCTCATGAATATCGTCATATTCACTTAGTATCTGACTCCCATCATCAAGAATTCCACAAAGCATGAAGCAAACAACATTCGGGCATCGAATAACCTCCACCAGCATATAAAACCACTCTAGGTTACAACTCTATTTTCTCTACTCGCTCTCAAGAGGTGTCACAAAACTCCAGTAACCCTACCCCACGCGGGTATCTAACTACTCTCTCAGCAGGCTCCTCCATTATTCATCTAGGTATCTCTTGAAGATTACTCCTCTACTCAAAGCCCTGTCTCTCTAAAATATTCATGCTAGATACTCTTACTCCGCACATACTCAAAGTACATCACAGATAGCAAAATTTCTAGGCTAAGGCATCACAAATCAAGCAACTCTGGCCCTAAGATATGAAATACCTAGTCTATCTTCTAGCATGAATCGCTAATATCTCAATAATAACTCACAACAAAAACAAGTAAGGGTATTTTGGGAAATCACCGTTCGGGCTCTGGTTGATTGTACACACTGCTCCTTCTCGTTTTTCCTCTTAGAAACTCTTGCTCGTTTTAGAAAATCATTTATTTTGAAAATATTTCTCAATTCTTCAGTTTGAGTTCAGATATACCCGAAGGTGCATCGGAATCCTTCAAACCAAGGCTCTAATACCAACTTGTAACACCGTAAATTTTCAAATAAAATTTTCTTCTAAAAATCACATAATTCTCATATCACTTTTCACGAAAACTCCATTTAATTTATTTACAAAACACAACTCTATATGTTTTTAATAATAATAATCCAGGATCCTCAAATCATAACTCCTTCTCTGGTGTGTACAATCGAGCAGGGCCTTCCCGCGATTATGAGAAAACATGAAACACATAACATATAACAATGTAAGCACGAAGCTTAGTGAGTTCCCCAAAATACCACACACAAAACTCATTAGCCACTCGAGGCTATACCACTGTAAGACCCTCCCGTCAATGTGTCTCAGTGGGACCCTCCAGTCCCACAGTTCGTTGGACCCTCTGGTTCGGTCTGTAAAGCTCCGCATAGCATAAATCACAAATATATAATGCATAGCATACCACATAAAGCAGGATAATGTAATACTCAATGTAAACACATAAGACCCTCCGGTCACTCATAAGTACCTCTCTAGGTAATGTATAGTGAGAAGACTCACCTCGAATGATGAACAGCCCCTATAACGCTGCTGCTACGCATCGGCCTCTAACTTTCAGCCAAAACCACAATTAACCCATTTAGAAACTAAGTCCAGACTCTCACTTATTAGGTCTAAAGGAAGACCACTAACCAGCCCATTAAAAGCCTAAAACGCACTGGGACCACCAAGGCCCAATAACAAATGGGCTTACCCGAGGCCACTCACAAAACTAAATGGCATGCCCAACACAAGGGCCCAAGGCAAAATTATAATATTTCTCTGCTCATAGTCTCTAATTCACAAGCCCAAAGATTCAGGTCCAACCCTCATGACCCATGATAAGGGCCAGCCCAAAAGCCTACAGTGAAGTTACGTGGGGCATACCTCTCTTGGTACGCTCAGCGTACTCACGCATGCATCAAACTGATCGGGGACTCCAACCCAGTACGTGGGGAGTACTGGAACTTATGTTGGGCGTACGTCATGTTTTTCTTTAGTCCATTCTCTTGGTCTTAACACGTTAAGACCTTAACTCATTTCTCAGATCTGGACTCCCTATCATCTCTTACTCCATAAAGTTGGTGACTTTAAGCCTTTGCATGGCTGATAAGGTCACAAACACATAAAACTCTTATTCTCTTAACTCAAAATGCTCAAATCTCATGCATGGGTTGATTCTCACGTTCAAGACCTCATTTTTATGGATCCTTACCACTAGAAACACTTAAAAGGATAGATATTGAGCTCTGGAGTGCAACAACTCATAAAGCCTCAAGCTTTGGGACCAAAAGCCCTAAAATGGACCATATCATGCACAAAACAAAAAGGATGGGAAAGCTTTGAGCTTTATACCTCCAAATGATGCTCCAACCATAGAAAAGCTTAGATCCAAAGCCTGGACTCCATCTTTATTCTCTTCCATGCTCCTTCTTCACTCCAAAAATTCCACAATAACACTTATAAGCTCACAATGGTCACACACAAGCTCAAGAACGAGGATTAGGGTTTAAGGTGGTTTATTGAATGAGGATGGTGGCCAAGAATAAGGCCATCTCATTCTTTATATAGGGATACTCCTCTTAATTAGGGTTGTATTTTGTGCCTAGTACGCCCAGCGTACCCTCTAGTATGCTGTAACGCCCGTGTTTCTGGGCTTGCCATTTTTAGCAATGTAATAGTCTAGGTTAACCTTTGTAACCCAATTTAAAATAATAAACGAGAATCGAAGATCTCATTGTTAGTAGCAAAACGATAAAAAGTTAGGCGAGAACGGACGTCGGATGAAGAAGTTATAAATTTATAACGAAGTTTTCCTTTCCCGGCATACTAAAAATAAATAATAAATATAAATTCAAATTTAGCCGACGGAGTCTAAACGAAAGTTGTAGAGCGTAGTCTCACCTACGCGTGGATATAAAGAACGTCAAAAACGGAGTTCGTATGAGGGAGATATGAATTTTTGAAGTTTATTAAATAATTAAAATTTAAATTTAAATTCAAACTTCTGATATTATCCGAAGGGGAGTCACCGGACTTATCCGGGTTACGCCCAGCGTACAACGAAGCGTGACGACCTTCGCACTCGAGTACCTCCGATGACGTAAGCGCTGACGATCCGAGGCGTACGCCCCGCGTAGCCTCGTACGCCCAGCGTACGTGCGAGGTTCAGCCCCTATAAAAGGCTTGCAAGGACAGCCGATTTCTTTTGCCATTTTCTTCCTTTTCTCTCTGGTTTTTTCCTCGATTTGTGTGCCGTTTATACCCCGAAGCCCCGATATTATTCCTGAGCCCCGAAGCAAGATCCAAAGTCCTGAGAATCCCGAGAAGTGAGATTTCCGAGCCGAAGCCCTGCCCGCAAGGAGCCCGGTTTTTGTGAAGATCTTCCAGATCTACGGAGAGACACTACTTCTGCAAGTCGTAGTGTTGCCCGATCGTCTTCTGATCAAGTGAGTGTGTAGTCATTTTCTTCTAACACATTATTATGAAGTATTTTATACGAAATATGTGTTACATGTATACTTTGTTGATTATATGTGTGAATGTGTATTCACTTTCTTCTATCTCATAGATATGATTTATTCTCTATGAAATACGTGTTATGTGTGTATGCCTCATATGTTATGTAGAAAAATGTATTTATCGAGCATGCTATACAGGTTTTGAACTTTGTATAGAAATGTATATTTTTATCTACTAATATGTTGTGTAGAACATGGGTAGATAATTGGTGTGTAATAAATAGATGAGAGGCCTCGGTGTTGTTGGTGTTATTCTAGTCATTTAGTAGAGTATGGATGACGACCACAGACCATTCTAGACAGTCCTGTGGAACACTAGCAGACTCATAACCTGTAGGTGTTGTGAACGACGTGTTCACCGGTGTACTCTATCCCCCTCATGGTTTCCTTTAGGATATTTATTGCTAAGGAAGCCCCTTTGCAGTAATGTCCGTCCCGATGAAAATCCTAGATTAGGTCCCTTATTATAGATGTTGTTTTAGGGACGTAAAGTGAGGATAACGGGAATGGGTAATCGGGTTATTATTGGTTGTTGAATTAAATATAATTATTTATTGTGGGTTGAAAACCCTACATGCTCACCAGGCTCCCAAGCCTGACCCACTCAGTTTATTTGTATTACAGGAAGTGGCGCAAGGGCATAAGATGGATGAATCATCAAGTTGTTTTGCTTACAAGTGTGTATATGTATATATTTGTTGAATGACTTGTAAAGTTATCGTTTATGCTTTATGGTCTGTATCGGATTATGACATCCCGACTTTTGATTATGAAATGAAATCATATTTCTTTATGACATGTTTTGATAAAAATCTATTTTATCATGTTTTGTTTTTGGGAACAAATTCCGCATCTCTTTTAAAATCAAGAGGATTTACTCTGAAAATGTTTAAAAATCATAAATGAAAATGGTCTTTTCTGGCCGAGATTTTGGGGATGTCACAGTTGGTATCAGAGCATTAGTTTAAGCGAACTAGGAATTTGTAGGATTTCTAGACTTAAACTTAGAATGCTAAGTGAAGGTTGTTAGATGTGTGTCTGTTATATTTCAGACACGAGCACTAGTTTATTTTCGGAATGTTGCCTAAAATGCTTTTTTGTGCTAAATGTTATATGTTGCCATATATGATATTAATTGTTCGGATCTACGGTCTGTTGCCGACCGGATCTGGAAACCTTATGTGTGTAGGATTCTAAGCGTATTTATGTTATTAGAACTAACATGTAAACGTTTCGGAGTGATAAGGATGATTTGAATATCTATCATGAATGAGGATCTAATTTCACCTTATTCGGTGTATAGATCAAAAATGGTGAGAATAAGAAGCGGAGGTGGAAATACGGATGAAAACAGGAATCAACCACCAGTGATTGAGCAAATACCTGTCGTAGCAGCAGCACCTGAGCCGATAACAATGGCTGGTGTACAAATGATTATTCAAACGATGTTAGATCGTCGGATGGAAGAAACAAGACGTCTGCTTAGACAGAATCGTGAAGAACCGTCAATTCAAGTGGAAGAGCCCGAGGAGAATGGAGGGTTGTCTGAAGGAGAAAACTTTAGTGGGTTCATTGGTCAAGACGAACTACCAGTGGTTAGACGCAACAACCAGTATGAAGGAAATGATGGGCGTGGGTGTAAGTATAAGGATTTCATGGCATCCAAACCACCATGTCTATCCGGAAGCCCGACGCCGGTACAACTTATGGACTGGATCTCCGAAATGGAGACAATGTTTGCAAGTTGCGAATACAGCAACAGGCAGAAGACCGCTCTTGCGATCCCTCTACTAAAATCTGGCGTGTTGAGTTGGTGGAAGCTGTTAGCTGACTCTACGCCCAAGGGAGAAGCAAGCAAAATGTCTTGGGAAGACTTTGTGGAACAACTAAAACTGCAATACTGCTCTGAGCAGGACCTTCTGGAAATCAGTAATGAGTTTCAGAATTTGAAGAAAGGGAAATTGAGCGTTACTGAATACGCTGCAAGTTTCACAGAAAAGATGAAGTTTATCCCATATTTGGTACCTACAGAACTCTCTAAGGTCAACAAGTTTGCCCACGGACTACCAGCGTACTATGGTCCAATGGTTAAGCAAGCAACCACATTGAAAGCCGCCATCTGGGTTGCTAGAAATGTTGAGACCCAGATCAGGGAAAAAGGTCTGGAAAGGTCAGAGGTGGGTGAAAAGAGGAAAATCGATGGATCTTCAGGGTCCAGCAAAAAGTAAATTCTCGAAATCTGGTTCGAGAGGAAGTGGAGGAAAGGTAGAGGCGAAATGGTGCGACAAGTGTAAGAAGAAGCATCAAAGGAAATGTGACGAGGAAGTAGTCACATGCTTCAAATGTGGAAAACTAGGGCATTATGCCAACGAATGCACCCTCACCAAAAATGTTTGTTATGGTTGTGGTGAGGAAGGGCACATCTCGAGAGATTGTCCAAAGAAGAAGGAGGCAACAAAACCCAACATTCCGCCAAATCCGAAGGCGAGAGCATTCCAGATGACACTGGAACCTGCTAAAGATGAAGCTGATATCGCTTCAGGTACCTTTCTCGTAAACAAATTGTCTGGCCAAATTTTATTTGATTATGGAGCCAACTACTCCTTTATATCGCATGAATTTGGTAGAAAACTAGCTTTACCTGTTGTTATACTAGATAATGCTTTATTAGTCGAAGTTGCTAGTGGCAAGTTTGTACCTGTTAGCCATCGTATGAAAAACATCTTAATTGACTTGAATGGGAATAAGTTCCACGAGGAATTATTGCCTATAGAACTTAATGGTTTCAACATCGTATTGGGAATGGATTGGCTTAGCGCCAATGACGCCGAGATATTGTGCAGAAAGAAGATAGTCAAGGTAAACCCACCAGGGAAGGAATCGTTTATGGTGTATGGAGACAAACGCAGAGTAAGTTCTGGGACCATTTCCCTAATGAAAGCCAGAAAGTGTTTGACTAAGGGGTGTACATCATATTTAACATTCGTGATTGATGCTAAGAAGGAAAAGAAGGTGATGCAGAATATTCCTGTTGTATGTGATTATCCGAAAGTATTTCCCGAAGATCTTCCTGGATTACCGCCCGATCGGCAAGTAGAATTTCATATCGACTTGTTGCCCGGAACAACGCCGATAGCAAAAGCACCTTACCGACTAGCACCGACGGAGATGAAGGATCTGATGATGCAACTTCAGGAGTTATTGGACAAAGGTTTCATAAGACCTAGTTCATCGCCCTGGGGAGCTCCAGTGTTATTCGTGAAGAAGAAAGATGGAAGTATGAGGATGTGCATCGATTATAGAGAACTGAACAAGGCAACAATAAAGAATACATATCCGTTGCCGAGGATTGATGACCTATTCGATCAATTAAAAGGTTCAAGTTATTTTTCAAAGATCGACCTGAGGTCAGGATATCATCAGCTGAAAGTAAGAGAGCAGGATATAGAGAAGACTGCATTCAGAACACGATATGGACACTACGAGTTTTTGGTTATGTCGTTTGGACTAACCAATGCTCCAGCAGCATTCATGGATTTAATGAACATGGTTTGTAATCTGTTCCTAGATAAATCTGTGATAGTGTTCATAGATGACATTCTGATTTACTCGAAGAGCCAAGAGGAGCATGGCAGACACTTGAGAGAAGTGTTAGAAGTCTTGAAGAAGGAGAAGTTGTATGCTAAGTTCTACAAATGTGATTTTTGGATTCGAGAAGTCCAATTCTTGGGTCACGTGGTCAACCAAGAAGGTATAATGGTTGATCCAGCAAAGATTTAAGCTGTAATGAAGTGGGAACAACCAAAAAGTCCCATAGAGATCCGAAGCTTTTTAGGATTAGCCGGATATTACCGAAGGTTTATCCAAGGATTTTATTCGATTGCTAGTCCATTGATAGCTTTGACCCACAAAGGAGCTACTTATGCTTGGAGTGATAAGCATAAAGAAGCATTCGAGAAGCTAAAGAAGAAACTATGCGAGGCACCGATTCTTTCTCTACCCAATGGAGTTGAGGACTTCGCTGTTTATAGCGATGCGTCTGGTGTTGGATTGGGTTGTGTTTTGACCCAAAGAGATAAGGTGATCGCGTATGCGTCTCGACAGCTAAAAGAGCATGAAAAGAACTACCCGACTCATGATTTAGAGTTCGCAGCGGTAGTTTTTGCTCTGAAAATATGGAGGCACTACCTCTATGGCACGAAGTGCAAACTTTTCACTGATCATAAGAGTCTCCAATATCTCTTTAATAAGAAAGAATTGAATATGAGGCAACGACACTGGCTAGAGTTACTTAATGACTATGAATGTGAGATACTTTACCACCCTGGTAAAGCTAATGTTGTAGTTGATGCTCTCAGTCGGAAAGTCAATCTTGAAAGGAAAAAGGCCAAGAACGTTGAGAATTGAAGTTGTCTCGACCATTGTGGAAAGTATAAAGAAAGCTCAAGAGGAAGCTTCTGAGAAGAATGACCGAAAGGAGGAATGTTTGGGCAAAATGTTGGTGTTCGGTATAAACAGTCATGGACTGAAGGTGTTCCAAGATCGGATTTGGATACCTAAGTTAGGAGGAAAAAGAGATCTTCTAATGGAAGAAGCTCACAAAACCATGTACTCCATTCATCCCAGTAGCACAAAAATGTATAGGGACCTGAAACCCTATTACTGGTGGTCGACGATGAAGCTCGACATTGCGAAGTATGTGGCGGAGTGTGTGACTTGTGCGAGAGTCAAGACACAACATCCGAAACCGTACGGGAGTTTAGAACCTTTACTTGTACCTATGGGTAAGTGGGAAGACATTGCTAAGGATTTTGTCACTAAACTGCCCAGAACAATAAGTGGTCACGACATGGTTTCGGTGGTCGTTGATCGATTCACTAAGAGTGCGCATTTCATAGCAGCCAATGAGAAATGGTCTATGGAAAAGCTTGCGAATTCTTACGTGAAGGAAATTGTGAGGCTTCACGAGGTTCCGTTAACGATTGTGTCAGATCGTAACAGTCGTTTCACCTCACGATTTCGGAAAAGTCTACAAGAAGAGTTGGGTACCAAGTTGTGTTTAAGTACAGCGTACCATCCGCAGACTGATAGTCAGAGAGAACGGACAATACAAACACTTGAAGATATGCTGAGAGCATGTACCCTGGAATTCGAAGGTAATTGGGATGAACATTTACCTTTGGTAGAATTTTCCTACAATAATAGTTTC
The DNA here is from genome assembly GCF_051521515.1 of Lactuca serriola. Taxonomy (NCBI): domain Eukaryota; kingdom Viridiplantae; phylum Streptophyta; class Magnoliopsida; order Asterales; family Asteraceae; genus Lactuca; species Lactuca serriola. Next base: position 207,887,383 of record NC_136416.1, read on the forward strand.
CACTCGAGCATTAAGATGGCACCTTATCAAGCTTTGTACGGACAAAAGTGTCGTACGCCGTCTTGTTGGCTTGAGGCTGGGGAAAAGCAGTTTATGGGACCAGAGATAGTACATCAAGCTGCTGAATAGCTGAAAATAATTAGGGAGAGAATGTTAGCCGCTCAGGACCGTCAAAAGAGCTATGCTAACAAAAAGTGAAGACCGATGACTTTTGAAGTTGGAGATTCGGTTTTGCTTAAAGTCTCGACGTGGAAGGGACTTATAAGATTTGATAAAAGGGAAAAGTTAAGTCCAAGGTTTATTGGACCGTTTAAAGTTCTTCATAGAATTGGGAACCAAGCTTACAAGCTCGAACTACCCGAAGAACTGAATGGAATTCATAACAATTTTCATGTGTGTTACTTGAGGAAGTTCACGGGAGAAGTTCCCGACATAATTCCACTTTCGGAGTTAAGAATTGATGAAAACAAAAGATTGATCGAAGAACCAGAAGCAGTCGTTGACCGAAAGACTAAGAAGTTGCGACGTAAGATGGTTGAGTTAGTGCTTGTCCGTTGGAAACACGCGAATGTGCCAAATCTCACCTGGGAGACGGAGAGTGACATGATGAGTCGCTATCCGTATTTGTTTGCTGATGTGTGATTCCGGGGACGGAATCATTCTAAGGTGGGGAGAATTGTAATGCCCGTGTTTCTGGGCTTACCATTTTTAGCAATGTAATAGTCTAGGTTAACCTTTGTAACCCAATTTGAAATAATAAAAATGTATTATTTGTGAATTATGTGATTTATGTGTATTTTCTTAATTATTATAATTTAATGAATTAAGAATAAAATGAGCGTCAAAATTTAAGTGTAAAATAAACTCGATATCTTTGCATAAAGTTGTAGTGGCCGAAACGAGGTTTCCGAACATATATAGAACGTCCAAATCTGACTTCGTATGAGGAAGTTATGATTTTATGAAGTTTCGACTTGGCAGTATGCAGCCCGAATACTCGATTTGAGATCGAGCGGTTTTTTAGTCGAAAAAATCTAAACGAGAATCGAAGATCTCGTTGTTAGTAGCGAAACAATAAAAAGTCAGGCGAGAACGGAGGTCGGACGAAGAAGTTATGAATTTATAACGAAGTTTTCCTGTCCCGGCCTACTAAAAATAAATAATAAAAATAAATTCAAAATTAGCCGACGGAGTCTAAACGAAAGTTATAGAACGTAGTCTCACCTATGCGTGGATATAAAGAACGTCAAAAACGGAGTTCGTATGAGGGAGATATGAATTTTTGAAATTTATTAAATAATTAAAATATAAATTTAAATTCAAACTTCCGATATTATCCGAAGGGAAGTCACCAGACTTATCGGGGTTACGCCCAGCGTAATGTTGTACGCCCAGCGTATAGTGAAGCGTGACGACCTTCGCACTCGAGTACCTCCGATGACGTAAGCGCTGACGATTCGAGGCGTACACCCCACGTAGCCTCGTACGCCCAGCGTACGTGCGAGGTTCAGCCCCTACAAAAGGCTTGCGAGGACAGCCGATTTCTTTTGCCATTTTCTTCCTTTTCTCTCTGGTTTTTGCCTCGATTTGCATGCCGTTTATACCCCGATGCTCCGGTATTATTCCTGAGCCCCGAAGCAAGATCCGAAGTCCTGAGAATCCCGAGAAGTGAGATTTCCGAGCCGAAGCCCTGCCCGCAAGGAGCCCGGTTTTTGTGAAGATCTTCCAGATCTACGGAGAGACACTACTTCTGCAAGTCGTAGTGTTGCCCGATCATCTTCTGATCAAGTGAGTGTGTAGTCATTTTCTTCTAACACATTATTATGAAGTATTTTATACGAAATATGTGTTACATGTATACTTTGTTGATTATATGTGTGAATGTGTATTCACTTTCTTCTATCTCATAGATATGATTTATTCTCTATGAAATACGTGTTATGTGTGTATGCCTCATCTGTTATGTAGAAAAATGTATTTATCGAGCATGCTATACAGGTTTTGAACTTTGTATAGAAATGTATATTTTTATCTACTAATATGTTGGGTAGAGCATGGGTAGATAATTGGTGTGTAATAAATAGATGAGAGGCCTCGGTGTTGTTGGTGTTATTCTAGTCATTTAGTAGAGTATGGATGACGACCACAGACCATTCTAGACAGTCCTGTGGAACAATAGCAGACTCATAACCTGTAGGTGTTGTGAACGACGTGTTCACTGGTGTACTCTATCCCCCTCATGGTTTCCTTTAGGATATTTATTGCTAAGGAAGCCCCTTTGCAGTAATGTCTGTCCCGATGAAAATCCTAGATTAGGTCCCTTATAATAGATGTTGTTTTAGGGACGTAAAGTAAGGATAACGGGAATGGGTAATCGGGTTATTGTTGGTTGTTGAATTAAATATAATTATTTATTGTGGGTTGAAAACCCTACAATGCTCACCAGGCTCCCAAGCCTGACCCACTCAGTTTATTTGTATTACAGGAAGTGGCGCAAGGGCATAAGATGGATGAATCATCAAGTTGTTTGGTTTACAAGTCTGTATATGTATATATTTGTTGAATGAATTGGTATGTTATCGTTTATGCTTTATGGTCTGTATCGGATTATGACATCCCGACTTTTGATTATGAAATGAAATCATATTTCTTTATGACATGTTTTGATAAAAATCTATTTTATCATGTTTTGTTTTTGGGAACAAATTCCGCATCTCTTTTAAAATCAAAAGGATTTACTCTGAAAATGTTTAAAAAGCATAAATGAAAACGGTCTTTTCTGGACGAGATTTTGGGGATGTCACATATGCCCAGCGTACTAGGTGGCTCAGCTTAAATGTCACGCGCATGAGTATTCTAATCGTACACACATGTACGTCCAGCGTACTCCGCTGCCATCAACTTCAACTAAAGGACTTATCTTGCCAAATCATCAAACTGTCATCGCTTCCTCGACATAACCCCGATTCCCACGAACCTCATACCCTTGGATAGGTAACGATATGCCCTAAGCTCCTAGCAACTCGTCACAACCCCGAGACTCCCTCATTCCCGGTTTGCAGCCCATGAACCCTAATCACAGACGATCAGAAACATGATGTTACATAGATGAAAGAAAACCATAAGATTTGATACTGTTGATGGAAAACGCAGGTTACAACAACAATGCACTAAGTAGAAAACATTTAACAATTAATTGATCAGGGCAGATGCAACCTAGGGGGATTTATGTCTTTCACATAAAGGCAACATATTATGAACTATCAACCTACAAAAAACCTAATGAAATCAAAATTCATAAAGGAAGATTACATACATCTTGATTTGTTAAAGTAAACAAATCTAAAATCATTCTTCAAAGCTATTGGAAGCAAACACCAGAAATCTTGTGTCACTGATGGTTCACACCCAACCCTAGAAACTAGGAGACATAAAGAGAGGGGAGGGGGATGATAGAATTTTCAGCCTTGCCTCTTAGAAAAGCCGTGGTTGAAAATTGTATCTCATAGGGTCTATTTATACCTGAATTAGGAAACCCTAGATAACCCTAATTTGAATAAAATAATATTAATTCGAATTTTTAATTCTCCAGCTTCCTATTTATCTACAATGAATATTCTAGATGCCCTGGAATAATCTTGGAAACCATCCACTCCTTCCAAGGAAGGTTCTAGAACCTATTGCTCAACTATTGAACAATTACAATTAGACCCTTGCACTTTTAATTAATTCAATTAATTCTAATTAATTTCTCATTAATTCTTAATTAAATATTACTATTTCCACTACAAGAAAAATGCGATTTTGCTAGGGAAGATCGCTATGGAACGTATTTTCATTGTTAATCTTCCATGGATCGTGTTACGGAATGTCGTTCCATAGCAATGTTGCTACCACATTGTCTACGGATTTTATTTTTGGTAGCGAGAGTGGGAGTTGCTAAGGAAAATGCTACTGACTAGTAGGAAGAACTACATATTACTACTGTATAGCTACATTCTAGATACTAGGATACATAACCAAAGGGTCGGCATTGGTGCCTTCGACTCCATGAACAGTGAGGAAACTCACCCCTCAGCCTCAATGCAATCTGAAAAACTCTCAGCTCTGACAACCGTCTCAATCCAAATCATAAATGTTAAAACATTTCCCAAAACACCCTTGGTCAAAGCTGGTCAAAATTCACAAGTCAACCGAGTCAACCCTAGCTGAGTCAACTCAGGCTTCGTACGTGGTGCGTACTCTAAAGGTACGCAAGGCATACTAGAGGTCCGAGGCATCGAAGCCAAACCTGTGTATGCACAACGTACCATTTGGTACGCCCTACGTACACAACAACTTTCCTTCTAAACTTATTAAGATCTTATACTTCGACTTAATACATCAAAATACAGATCCAAGACTAAAATATTATGAAGAGTCATAAAGTTTCCAACTTTATGACTTTTCGTGCTCATTAAGTGCTTAGTACACAAAATCCCAACTTCTTAATTCCTTAAGACCTTCTAGAGCATGAATAGAGAAAAACTAAGCATCAAGACCACATTTTTATGACTTGAGACCCCTCTTAAGGTCTGAAAGGACGAATTCTTTGGTTAAGAGCATGTCATGCTCAAAAATCACCATATTTGCGACCAAAAGTACCCTAAATGAAGAAATGGCTAGATCTACAAGATAAGATAATTAAGCAAGGAGGTTTTTACCTCCTGGAGGTTGCTAACAAGGAAATAATCCCATATCTAAGTTTCTTCCAAGCTTCAAGTGTTGGGTTTTAAGCACTATAACACTCTTATGGTGCACATGCAACCCTAGATGCTTTGGATCTACACTTTCTCTAATGATACATTCATTTTCAATTTTCCAAAGCATAATACCTCTTTGATGTAGATGTAGTTCTTGGCCTTTGAAAGCTTTCGCACCTCAAGTGTGATGCCTCTAATGTGTCATAAACACCAAATGCAAGAGGAGGCTTTAGACAATAAGCTAGTTAGCACAAAATCAATATCAAACTCTTAGAATGATGTGTGCAACTGATTTTGGCTCTAGAGGATTCCTTTTATAGTGTAAAAAATTCTAGAGTTACATCTTTGCAAACCCTAATGCACCATGACCTTTCGTATTACTTAGGCTCCATGGGTTAAACCTCCGTGGACTATCCATGGACTATCATATTGGCATAGCCCATCCAAATTAACCGTGGATCATTGGCCCACACTATAAGAATCATTGATTTACTTAATCGGTCCCTCTATATTTAATTAGTCTCTTTTGATCACTAAATTAATTCTTGATCAATACTAATTCAATAATATGATTTCTCATTTAATATATTATACTTATAATATATTAATAAATCACAAATAGTCTTATTCTCAAAAGTCTATTTGTAACGCCCGCGTTTCCAGGCTAGGCATTATCATTGATGTAATAGTCTAGGTTAACCCTTGTAACTCTTTTTGGAGTATTACTGATGAAATATTTGAGTATTATGTGACTTATGTGAATTATGTGTTTATTTTCATAATTATTATAATTTAATGAATTAAGAATAAAATAAGCGTCAAAATTAAAGTATGAGATAAGCCCGATATCTTTGCATAAAGATGTAGTGGTCGAAACAAGGATTTCGAAGATATAAAGAATGCCGAAATCCGAGTTATAACGAAGAAGTTATGACCTGTCGAAGTTTCGCGACAGAACCGGCAACACTGAATGACGTAAAAAGTGAAATTTACGTTAGAGCGATATTTAGCCTTAGTGATCTAAACGAAATTCGTAGAGTTCGTTAAACTGAGAGCGTGCATAAAAAGAATGCCCAAATCTGACTTCGTATGAGGAAGTTATGATTTTTTAAAGTTTCGACTTAGCAGTATGCAGCTCGAATACTCGATTTGAGACAGCGGTCTTTAGCCGAAACAATCTAAATTAGAATCGAAGATCTCATTAATTGTAGTAAAACGATAAAAAGATAGGCGAAAACGGACGTCAGATGAAGAAGTTATGATTTTATAACGGAGTTTTCTTGTCCCGGCCTACTAAAAATAAATAATAAAAATAAAGTCAAGATTATCCGACGGAGTCTAAACGAAAGTTGTAGATCGTAGTCTCACCTACGCGGGGATATAAAGAACGTCGAAAACGGAGTTCGTATGAGGAAGATATGAATTTTTGAAGTTTATTAAATATTTTTGATATTTAATTTAAATATATACTAACCGATATTATCCTTGGGGGATTCAGCGACCTTATCGTCATTACGCCCATCGTAATTCGAACTTCCAGCCCCTATAAAAGGAGGTCGAGGGCAACCGAGTTTATTGCTCATTTCTTCCCTTTTTCTCGCGTTTTTGCATCGTTTTTCGTGCAAGAATTATCCCGAAGCCCCGGTATCATTCCCGAGCCCCGAAGCAAGTCCCGAGGTCCCGAAGATCCCGAGAAGTAAGATTCCCGAGCCGAAGCTCTGCCCGCGAGGAGGCCGGTTTTTGTGAAGATCTTCCAGATGTGCCGAAGAATACTACTTCTACAAGCCGTAGTGTTGTCCGATAATCTTCTGATCAAATGAGTGTGTTGTTACTTTCTTCTAACGCATAATTATGAAGTATTATATATAAAATACGTGTTATGTGTATACTTTGTTGTTATATGTGTGAATGTATATTCACTTTCTTCTATCTCATAGACCTGATTTATTCTCTATGAAATACGTGTTATGTGGATGTGCCTCATCTGTTATGTGGAACATGTATTGAATGAAAATGCTATACAGGTTTTAAACTATGTATAAAAACATGTATTTTTGTCTACTAATATGTCGGGTAGAACATGGGTAGATAGTTGGTGTGTAATGAACAAATGAGAGGCCTCGATGTTGTTTTGATCCAGTCATATAATGGAATTTAGATGACGACCACGGACTTTTCTAGACACTCTAGTGGAACGCTAGCAGGCTCATAACCTGTAGGTGTTAATGAACTTGGGTGTTCATTCGCTGTATTCCATCCCCCTCATGGTTGCCTTATTTGACTTATATTGCTGAGGAACCCCCGAAGCATGTGTTGTCTCCCCGATGAAATATTCTTAGACTGGGTCCCTTATGTTAGTTGTCTTAGGGACGTAAAGTGAGAATAACGGGAATGGGTAATTGGGTTATTGTTGGTTGGTGGAAATTAAGTATAATTATTTATTGTGGGTTGAAAACCCTATATGCTCACCAGGCTCCCAAGCCTGACCCACTCAGTTTATTTGTATTACATGAAGTGGCGCAAGGGCATAAGATGGATGAACCATCAAGTTGTTTTGTTTACAAGTCTGTATATGTATATATTTGTTGAATGACTTGTAATGTTATCGTTTATGCTTTATGGTCTGTATCGGAACATGACATCCCGAGTTTTGATTATGTAATGAAAATACATTTCTTTTATGAAATGCTTTGGTAAACATTGTTTTATCACGTTTTGTTTTGGGGAACAAATTCCGCAACTCTTTCAAATCAAAAGGATTTATTCTGAAATTATTTTAAAAGCATAAATGAAAATCGGTCTTTTCTGGCCGAGATTTTGGGGATGTCACAGTTGGTATCAGAGCATTAGTTTAAGCAAACTAGGAATTTGTAGGATTTCTAGACTTAAACTTAGAATGCTAAGTGAAATTTTGAGATATGTGTTTGTTATGTTTTAGACACGAGCACTAGTTTATTTTAGGAAAGTTGCCTAAAATGCTTTTATGTGCTAAATGTTATATGTTTCCATCTATGATATTATTTGTTCGGATCTATGGTCTGTTGCCGACGGGATCTAGAAACTTTATGTGTGTAGGATTCTAAGCATACGTCTACGATATTAGAACTAGCATGTAAACGTTTCGGAGTGATAAGGATGATTTGAATATCTATCGTGAATGAGGATCTAATTTCACCTTATTCGGTGTATAGATCAAAAATGGTGAGCACAGGAAGTGGAGTTGGAAATGCTGATGAAAACAGGAATCAACCACCAGTGATTGAGCAAATACCTGTCGTAGCAGCAGCACCTGAGCTAATAACCATGGCTGGTGTGCAAATGATGATTCAAACAATGTTGGATCGTCAAATGGAGGAGACTAGGCGGTTGCTTCAACAGAATCGTGAAGAACTGTCAATTCGTGTGGAAGAGCCCGAATTAAATGAAGGGCACTCGGAAGGTGGAAACTTCAATGGGTCTGTTAGTCAAGCCAACCTACCGATAGTTAGGCAAAACAACCATGATGCAAGGAATGATGGAATGGGAAGCAAGTACAAGGACTTTCTAACTTTCAAACCATCGACCTTCAATGGAAAGGAGGATCCGATTGGAGTTATGGATTGGATCTCCGAAATGGAGTTAGCCTTCATGACTTGTGGCTGCAGAGGCAAGTTGCAGACTATCTATGCAGTGCGTCAATTCCGAGGTGGAGCCGTTCGTTGATGGAACACTCTAGGGAAGACGTTAAGCCCTAATGAGCCACTGCAATTGACATGGGCAGAGTTCTTGGCGCAGTTCAAGCGCAAGTTCTGCTCGGCTCAAAATCTGTTGGAGTTGGAGAATAAGTTTTTGGCATTGATGAAAGGCAGCATGTCAGTTGATGAATACACTAATAACTTTACAGATAAGATGGAGTTTGCTTTGCGCATCATTCCAGATGAGCTGACAAAGGTGGACCGGTATGCGAAGGGACTCCCATGGGAGTACGAGGTGCCAGTACGTCAGGCACATACTCTAGAGGCAGCTATCTGGGCTGCCAAGTCTGTTGAGAACATGATTAAGGGGAGAACCACCGACAAGGTTGAGGTTGGTGAGAAGAGAAAGTTTTAGGGAACATCTGGTTCCGGTAAGAAAAGCAAATTTTCGAAATATGATTCGAAAAAGTTTGGTGGAGGAAAAGGAGGCGAAGCGAAGTGGTGTGATAAGTGTAAGAAAAAGCACTTTGGGAAATGTAGCGAGGATGTAACCTGCTACAAGTGCGGAAAAATTGGGCATTTTTCCAATGAGTGTCCGAACAAAAAAAGAATGTGTTTTGGTTGTAATGAAGACGGGCATATTTTGAAAGACTGTCCGATGAAGAAGGAGGCAGCTAGGCCCAACATTCCACCAGAGCCGAAGGCGAGAGCCTTCCAGATGACACTTGAAGCTGCGAAAGATGAAGCTGATGTCGCTTCAGGTACCTTTCTCGTAAACGAATTACGTGCTCAAATTTTGTTTGATTCTAGAGCCAACTACTCCTTTATTTCGCATGAGTTTGGTAGGAAACTAGCTTTGCTTGTTAATAGACTAGATAATGTCTTATTAGTCGAAGTTGCTAGTGGAAAGTTTGTACCTGTTAGCCATCGTATGAAAGAAATCTTAATCGACCTTAATGGGAATAAGTTTCACGAGGAATTATTACCTATCGAACTTAATGGTTTCGACATCGTGTTGGGAATGGATTGGCTTAGCGCCAATGATGCCGAAATTTTATGCAAGAAGAAGATAGTTAAAGTAAACCCGCCTGGGAAAGATTCATTTATGGTGTATGGGGACAAACGGCGAGTAAATTCTGGAATCATTTCCCTAATGAAAGCCAGGAAGTGTTTGACCAAGGGATGTACATCATATTTAGCATTCGTGATCGATGCTAAGAAGGAAAAGAAGGTGATGCAGAGTATTCCAGTGGTGTGTGATTATCCGGAAGTATTTCCCGAAGATCTTCTTGGATTACCGCCTGATCGACAAGTGGAATTCCGTATTGACTTGTTACCAGGAACCACGCCAATAGCAAAAGCACCGTATCGATTAACACCGACGGAGATGAAGGAACTGATGATGCAATTTCAGGAGTTATTGGACAAAGGTTTCATTAGACCTAGTTCATCACCCTGGGGAGCTCCGGTGTTATTCGTGAAGAAGAAAGATGGAAGTATGAGAATGTGCATCGATTATAGAGAGCTGAACAAGGCAACAATAAAGAATAGATACCCGTTGCCAAGGATTGATGACCTGTTTGATCAATTGCAAGGTTCGAGCTATTTCTCGAAGATCGATCTAAGGTCAGGATATCATCAGCTAAAATTAAGAGAGCAAGATATCGAGAAGACTGCATTCAGAACTAGATATGGACGCTACGAGTTCTTGGTTATGTCGTTTGGACTAACCAATGCTCCAGCAGCATTCATGGATTTAATGAATAGGGTTTGTAATCCGTTCTTTGATAAATCCGTGATAGTATTCATAGACGACATTCTGATTTACTCAAAAAGCCAAGAGGAGCATGGCAGACACTTACGAGAAGTGTTAGAAGTCTTGAAGAAAGAGAAGTTGTATGCAAAGTTCTCCAAATGTGATTTTTGGATTCGTGAAGTCCAATTCTTGGGTCACGTGGTCAACCAGGAAGGGATAATGGTTGATCCAGCGAAGATTGAAGCTGTAATGAAGTGGGAACAGGCGAAAAGTCCCACAGAGATCCGAAGCTTTTTAGGATTAGTCGGATATTACCGAAGGTTTATCTAAGGCTTTTCTTCAATTGCTACTCCATTAACAACTTTGACCCACAAAGGAGCTACTTATGCTTGTAATGATAAGCATAAAGAAACATTTGAGAAGCTAAAGAAGAAGCTATGCGAGGCACCGATACTTTCTCTACCTGATGGAGTTGAAGACTTCGCTATTTATAGCGATGCGTATGGTGTTGGATTGGGTTGTGTTTTGACCCAAAGAGAAAAGTTGATAGCATATGCGTCTCGACAGCTGAAGGAGCATGAAAAGAATTACCCGACTCATGATTTGGAGTTGGCAGCGGTAGTTTTCGCTCTGAAAATATGGAGGCATCACCTCTATGGCACGAAGTGTAAACTTTTCACTGATCATAAGAGTCTCCAATATCTCTTTAATCAGAAAGAGTTAACTATGAGGCAACGACGTTGGCTAGAGTTACTCAAGGACTACGACTGTGAGATACTTTACCATCCTGGTAAAGCAAATGTTTTTGCTGATGCTCTCAGTCGGAAAGTCAATTTTGAAAGGAAGAGGCCAAGAGCGTTGAGAATAGAAGTTGTCTCAACAATTGTGGAGAATATAAAGCAAGCTCAAGAAGAAGCTTTAGAGAAGAATGACCGAAAGGTGGAACGTTTGGGTAAAACGTTAGTGTTCGGTATAAACAGTCACGGACTGAAGGTGTTCCAAGATCGGATTTGGGTACCTAAGTCCGGAGGGATAAGAGATATTTTGATGGAAGAAGCTCACAAGACCATGTACTCAATTTATCCCGGTAGCACTAAAATGTATAGGGACCTGAAACCCTACTACTGGTGGCCGACGATGAAGCTTGATGTTGCAAAGTATGTGGCCGAGTGCGTGACTTGTGCGAGAGTCAGGACACAACATCAAAAACCATTTGGGAGTTTAGAGCCTTTACCTGTGCCTATGGGTAAATGGGAAGACATTGCTATGGATTTTGTCACTAAACTACCCCGAAAAAAGAATGGTCACGACATGATTTGGGTGGTCGTTGATCGATTCACTAAGAGTGCGCATTTCATAGCAGCCAATGAGAAATGGTCTATGGAAAAGCTTGCAAGTTCTTACGTGAAGGAAATTGTGAGGCTTCATGGTGTTCCGTTAACGATTGTGTCGGATCGTGACAGCCGTTTCACCTCAAGGTTTTGGAAAAGTCTACAAGAGGAAATGGGTACCAAGTTGTGTTTAAGTACAGCTTACCATCCGCAGACTGATGGTCAGAGTGAAAGAACAACACAAACACTTGAAGATATGCTGAGAGCATGTACCCTGGAATTCCTAGGTAACTGGGATAAACATTTACCTTTGGTAGAATTTTCCTACAATAATAGTTTCCACTCGAGCATAAAGATGGCACCTTATCAATCTTTGTACGGACAGAAGTGTCGTACGCCGTCTTGTTGGCTTGAGGCTGGGGAAAAGCAGTTTATGGGTCCCGAGATGGTCCATCAAACCGCAGAAAAGTTGAAAATTATTAGAGAAAGAATGTTAGCAGGTCAAGATCGTCAAAAAAGCTATGCTGACAAGAAGCGAAGACCGATGACTTTCGAAGTTGGAGATTCGGTTTTGCTTAAAGTCTCGCCGTGGAAGGGACTTATAAGATTTGGTAAAAGGGGAAAGTTGAGTCCAAGGTTTATTGGACCGTTTAAAGTTCTTCAGAGGGTTGGGAACCAAGCTTACAAGCTCGAATTACCCGAAGAACTGAATGGAATTCACAACACTTTTCATGTGTGTTATTTGAGGAAGTTCACGGGAGAAGTTCCTGATATAATTCCAATTTCTGAATTGAGAATTGATGAAAACAAGAGGTTAATTGAAGATCCTGAGGCAATTGTTGACCGAAAGACTAAGAAGCTTCGACACAAGATGGTTGAATTAGTGCTTGTTCGTTGGAAACATTCGAATGGGTCAAATCTCACTTGGGAAACGGAGAGTGACATGTTGAGTCGCTATCCGCATTTGTTTGTTGATGTGTGATTCTGGGGACGGAATCATCTTAAGGGGGAGAGAATTGTAACGCCTGCGTTTCGAGGCTAGGCATTATCATTGATGTAATAGTCTAGGTTAACCCTTGTAACTCTTTTTGGAGTATTAATGATGAAATATTTGAGTATTATGTGACTTATGTGAATTATGTGTTTATTTTCTTAATTATTATAATTTAATGAATTAAGAATAAAATAAGCATCAAAATTAAAGTATGAGATAAGCCCGATATCTTTGCATAAAGATGTAGTGGTCGAAACAAGGATTTCGAAGATATAAAGAATGCCGAAATCCGAGTTATAACGAAAAAGTTATGACCTGTCGAAGTTTCGCGACAGAACCGGCAACGCTGAATGACGTAAAAAGTGAAATTTATGTTAGAGCGATATTTAGCCTTAGTAATCTAAACGAAATTTATAGAGTTCGTTAAACCGATAGCGTGCATGAAAAGAACGCCCAAATCTGACTTCGTATGAGGAAGTTATGATTTTTCGAAGTTTCGACTTAGCAGTATGCAGCCCGAATACTCAATTTGAGACCGAGCGGTTTTTAGCCGAAACAATGTAAATGAGAATTGAAGATCTCATTAATTGTAGTAAAACGATAAAAGGATAGGCGAAAACGGACGTCGAATGAAGAAGTTATGATTTTATAACGGAGTTTTCCTGTCCCGGTCTACTAAAAATAAATAATAAAAATAAATTCAAAATTTGAAACGACCCAAAAATACGACCCAAAAATTTCGTTTTTCAACATAACCAAAAACCATAATTTGAGTGTCATATCATGAAACCATACATAATGCATCTCAAAATAATAATAAACCACGGTACGGAAAACTGTATCATATCCATGACATATAAAAATCAGGAACTAAATCAACCCCCAGGATGAAAGCTGTAGCTGTGGTGTGTGCAATGCCATCAACCCGAACTCCTCCCTCTGCTAGCGGAAGTACCTGAAACCAAAACTGAAACTGTAAGCACGAAGCTTAGTGAGCTCCCCCCAAATTACCACATACCATACAATAATATATATATATATATCAAGCACATACTGGGGCCTTGCCCCCCCCCCCCTCCATCGGACCGAAGTCCGAAGCTGACTGACCGGGACTTTGTCCCCTACATCGGACCGCAATCCGAAGCTCACATCAGACCGAGTCTGAAGCTGACTGGGACCTTGTCCCCTACATCGAACCTGAGTCCGAAGCTGACATCGAACCGGAGTCCGAAGCTGACCGGGACCTTGTCCCCTACATCGAACCTGAGTCCGAAGCTGACATCGAACCGGAGTCCGAAGCTGACCGGGACCTTGTCCCCTACATCGAACCTGAGTCCGAAGCTAACTGATCATAACATAACGTATCACTTAGCATGAACACACATAATCCTGTCTGAGCCACGAAGGCTTCAAACATGCTAACTACTGCGTCGGATAAAGATCTGGATACTACTGCTAGCTAAACGGGCCGGCATTGTGGCCTTAGACCCGCCCTACTGAAAAGGAACTCACCTCGTGAATTGGCTGCTGAGTGAATAGCTCTGAGGGCTAACTGCTGCTGCTCCGGTATCTCCCCGACTACAAGTCCATAAACATACTCAATCAAATACTAAACATTGCACTGGGTAAGATGACTCTTTTACCCCAGGTCAAAGTCAACTCTCGGTCAAAGTCAACCCATAGTTGACCTGACTCGCCGAGTTGGGTCGCCAACTCGCCGAGTCCCTATTCTCACACCTCGACTCAACTCGCTGCTACTCGTCGAGTATGGCATCGACTCGACGAGTACTCTCCCGATCCAAGAACTCAGACAATCTTCATCCGACTCGCCGAGTCCTATGAACAACTCGACGAGTTGTTCTTGAGCTTAAGAAGATTGCCTTGGACTCGCCGAGTTGTATGAACAACTCGCCGAGTCACTCCATCACTGAGTCTACTCTCAACTCGCTGAGTCCGCTCTCTAACTCACTGGATCCACTCGATACTGATAAAAACGAAGGAATCGGGGACTCGCGACCCAACTCGCCGAGTCGTTCTTCCCGACTCGCTGAGTTGCCGCCATGCAACTGATTTTTACTCGATTTTGTTTGAATCCAACACATACAATTGATAGATCTGAGTCCAATAAGCTGATTTACCACGTAAAGTTTCCAACTTTACGTGTACAACCTCATGAATAAGGGAAATAAGGCTAAAAGATGCACAAAATGGGTAGATCTATGGTTATTATGCAAAGTAACTCCAAAAAGGCAGTAGATCTGGGCTCTACAACCCCCAATCATTCAGATCTAAAGATATCTCGACTTATTAAGGCATTCATGCAAACATAAAGCTTGGAACAAGCATCAACTAGATCCTAGGAGGGCTCTAATGGAGGTTTAAAGCATATAACAAGAGGGGAAATCCGAAAATACCTCAAACAACTCAGATTTGCCCTTGGATCTTTGCACTACACCTCTTCTCCTTGCTCCTTGCTTCTTCTCCTTCTTCAAACCTTCACAAAATGGCACAAAACACTTAGCTCACACAAAGGAGGATTAGGGTTCTTTCTCACAGTGTTCTCAGGGTGAGGGAGGCGAGAATGGGGCTATAAGGTGACTTAAATAGTGGGCAACCCGGGGATTTAGGGTTTCACCCAGACGGATGGACTCGCCGAGTCAGGGATATGGACTCGCCGAGCCCCCGGCTCACACGTGCTCGAAGTCGCGACCCTACTCGGCGAGTCAGGCTATGAACTCGCCGAGTCCCTCTTGCAAAACTACAAAATAAATACCAAGGAATTACCATACCGGACACGGGTCGTTACAATTCTCCCCCACTTATCTCAGACTTCGTCCTCGAAGTCTGCTACGGCTGAATCTGCAAATAGCTCTGGGTAGTGCTCCCTCATCTCCTCCTCAGCCTCCCACGTCCACTCAGACCCCTTCCGATGTCGCCACTGCACCTTTACTAACTGAATTTCCTTGTTCCTCAAGGTCTTGGTCTTCCGGTCCAGAATCGCGACCGGTCTCTCAATATAATTCAGGCTACTATCAACCTGAATATCCTCCAGGGGAACGACTGTTGATTCATCCACCAAACACTTCCTCAACTGAGACACATGGAAAGTGTTGTGGATCTCACTAAGCTCCTCAGGAAGATCTAACCGATAAGCAACCCGACCCACCCGGGCCAAAACCCTGAAAGGACCAATAAATCTGGGGCCCAGCTTGCCCCTCTTCCGGAACCTGATGACACCCTTCCAAGGTGAGACTTTCAGAAGGACCATATCCCCCACCTGGAACTCCAAGTCCGAACGCCTCCTATCGGCGTAGCTCTTCTGCCGACTCTGAGCAGTCTGCAGTCTACTACGGACCTGCTGGATCAACTCAGTCGTCTTGAGCACCACCTCCGTGCTCCCGATGACCCGCTGACCGACCTCGCCCCAACAAATCGGGGTCCTACACTTCCTCCCATACAGCATCTCAAAGGGAGGTCGGTCAATGCTCGCATGATAACTGTTGTTATACGAGAATTCCGCTAACGGAAGGTACGTATCCCAACTGCCACCGAAATCTAGGACACATGCCCTAAGCATATCCTCAAGAGTCTGAATCGTCCTCTCGCTTTGCTCGTCTGTCTGAGGGTGGAAAGCGGTGCTGAAATAGAGACGAGTACCCATCTCGTCGTGGAACCGCTTCCAGAACCTGGATGTGAAACGGACATCACGGTCTGACACCACCGATACCGGCACTCCATGACGTGCCACAATCTCACGCACATAGATATCGGCTAACTTCTCCGCCGATATACTCTCCTGGATCGGGATAAAATGGGCACTCTTCGTCAACCGATCCACTACTACCCATATCGAATCCACTCCACGTGCGGTCCGGGGAAGCTTGGTGACAAAATCCATGGTAATGTCCTCCCATTTCCACACGGGAATGTCTAACGGCTGCATCCTGCCGTGAGGCCTCTGGTGCTCCGCCTTGACCTTCCGGCAGGTCAGGCATCTCTCGACGTACCAGGCGACGTCCCGCTTCATGCAGGGCCACCAATAATCAGGTCGAAGATCTCGATACATCTTCGTCGCTCCTGGGTGGATAGAAAATCGAGACTTATGAGCCTCGTCCATCAATACCTGCCGTACCCCACCCCAGTACGGTACCCATACTCTACCATGAAGCGTCAACAAACCCCGACTGTCGTAATCAAAAGAAGCTACTCGGCCCACGATCCTCTCACACTTCTGTCTCTCCTCCTTGAGACCCTCTACCTGAGCCTCCTTGATCCGCTCCAACAACGGAGTGATCACTGTCATCCTCAAACATAAATCCCTGATAGGGGCCGCCGACACCTTGCGGCTCAGGGCATCGGCCACCACATTGGCCTTCCCTGGATGGTATAGGATCTCACAGTCCTAATCCTTTAGCACATCCAACCACCTCCTCTGCCTCATATTCAGACTCGGCTGATCCATAAGATACCTCAAACTCTTGTGATCTGTGTAAATAGTACAACGGACCCCATAAAGGTAATGCCTCCAAATCTTGAGGGCAAACACAACTGCCCCCAGCTCCAAATCATGGGTAGGATAATTAGCCTCGTGAGGCTTCAACTGTCTCGAGGCATAAGCTATCACATGGCCTCGCTGCATCAGAACTGCTCCCAAACCTGTGATCGAGGCATCACAATAGACTACAAAGTCCTCTACTCCCTCTGGCAAGGTAAGGATCGGAGCCTCGCACAATCTCTGCCTGAGGGTCTTGAATGCTGTCTACTGCTCCGGACCCCAACGAAATACCACTGACTTCTTGGTCAGTCGGGTGAGCGGCACTGCTATCTTGGAGAAATCCTGAATAAATCTCCGATAATACCCTGCCAACCCTAGGAAGCTCCGAATCTCAGATGGAGACTTCGGGACCTCCCACTGCATCACGGCCTCTATCTTGGCCGGATCTACCAGAATACCCTTCTGGTTGACGAGGTGACCAAGGAACTGCACCTCGCGCAACCAGAACTCACATTTGGAGAACTTTGCGAAAAGTTTCTCCCTCCTCAAAACCTCCAGCACCTCCCGCAGGTGCTCCTCGTGCTGCTCCTGCGTCTTGGAATATACCAAGATGTCATCTATGAACACTATCACTGACCGATCCAGCATCGGCCTACACACGCGGTTCATGAGATCCATGAACGCGGCTGGAGCATTGGTGAGCCCAAACGGCATCACCACAAACTCGTAATGACCATACCTGGTCCTGAAAGCAGTCTTCGGTACATCCTCATCTCTAACCCGCATCTGATGATATCCGGAGCGTAGATCGATCTTGGAGAACCAAGACGCTCCCTGAAGCTGATCAAACAAATCATCTATCCTCGGGAGTGGGTAACGGTTCTTCACCGTTACCTTATTCAACTCTCGGTAATCTATACACATACGATGCGACCCATCCTTCTTCCTCACAAACAGGATCGGCGCTCCCCAAGGCGAACTGCTCGGCCGAATGAAACCCTTGTCTAACAGCTCCTGCAGCTGTGTAGACAACTCCTGCATCTCAGGGGGAGCTAGCCGATACGGTGCCTTGGCTATCGGAGCCGCACCAGGGATGAGGTCGATCCTGAACTCAACCTGTCTCTCAGGAGGTATCCCCGGCAAATCCTCAGGAAACACGTCCGGGTAGTCTCGAACAATAGGAACATCGTCAACTGCCGTCTTGCCCTTCTCTCGGGCATCCAAAACGTAAGCTACGAAACCGGCGCAACCCTGCTGAACATAGCGCCTCGCCCTTGCGGCGGAACAAAAGGTCGGTCCTCGCTGTGGCCTCTCGCCCTGAATCACCAACTCTCCCCCACTGGGAGTGCGAACCTTCACTAGCTGAAGCTCATAATCAATCACCGCCCCATTGGGGCTTAGCCAATCCATACCCACAATAACCTTATTCCCTCGCAGGGGAATAGGTACCAGATCCACTGAAAACTGCTCATCAAATAACTGAAGAGAACACCCTCTATGCACTCTGCCGACCCTCACGGTCCTATCATCCGCTATCTCAACCTCTAATGGACAATCCAGCTCCTCTGGAGCTCTACTGAATCTCTTGCTGAGTGCAAGTGATACGAATGATCGGGTAGCCCCCGAATCGAATAATACCATAGCAGAGATGCCGTTCACCGAGAACGACCCTAAATAAACATACAATCATAAGCAATATTCAATCAATAATAATAAAGAGATAAAGGGAAGATACATACCCGTCACCACATCAGGAGTCGCTCGCGCCTCCTCTGCTGTCATCTGAAACGCCCTACTCTTCGCCACTGGCGCATCAGCTCGGCCCTGCCGGCCATCGGTAATCTTCAAAGTAGCAGGGGCAGGTGCAGCCACCTTCCCTGCTGCAGCTAAACCCGGACACTGGGACCTTTTATGTCCCCTCTGATTACACTGGAAGCAATTCAGATCTGATGCTGCAACGGCAGTAGCAGGAGCCGTACAATCCCTACTCAAATGTCCAATCCGACCGCACTTGAAGTAGCCGGAACTCCCTGCCTTGCACGCTCCTTCGTGCATCTTCCCACACCTACCACATCGACCGTGGCTCGGCTGTCCCCTGGACCTGTGGTCTGAAACCCTGGGCTTTTTGCCCGAACCGCCTGAACCCAAAACCGCCTCCGGTTTCCTCTTCTTCTCCATCTCAAGATCAATCTCCCTCTCCCGAGCTCTAGCAATCATATCTTCCAGCGTTTTACAGCTGGACCGGCTCACAAACTGGCGGATATCGCTCCGCAACATCTCATGATAACGGGCCTTCTTCATTTCCTCATCGGCTACATACTGAGGAACGAGAAGAGCCCTCTCCCTGAACTTGGCTGTGATCTCCGCCACTGTCTCTGTAGTCTGGGTGAGGTCCTAAAACTCCCTAGCTAGCTGTTGCACCTCAATGACCGGTGCAAACTCCGCCCTGAACCTGGTAGAGAAATCAGCCCAGGTCATGGCGTCCAATGCTGCATCATCCCCGATGGCATGCCCGACCTCCTCCCACCAATCTCGTGCCCTGTCCTTCAGAAGACAGGACGCCAATCTGACCTTGTCCCCCTCGGGACATCTGCTAGTGCGGAAAGCGTTGGCCACATCCGCCAACCATCTGCTGCTCGCTATGGGGTCTCGCGCCCCATGATAGTCCGGAGCTCCACATGCCCTGAACTCCCTGAAAGTAAGGGTGCGCGACCCCATCATGGCCGCCACCTCGGCACGGAAGGTGCCCAATCTCTCATCCATCAGCTCTAGAATCCCCTCATTGATCGAACCGAAGATCACAGGAGTCTGCTCTATAATGATGCGCGTAATCTCCGAAGAAAGAAACTCTCGGGTCTGCTCATCCATGCGCTCATCCCCCGAACCTGAACCTGATCCCTCCCCGGCACCTCCGCTGCCGGCTGCTGGTCTCGAACGCAGAACCACCATTCTGAAACACATCACAACTACATCAGAAAACAGAAATATCTTGAGGGATCATTGATACTACAACTAGCTTCCTGGTCTTGTCTCAGCCTTTCTTGATTCGAGTACGGATCCTCTGCTTCCAGTAGTACGGGCCCATACTACCTTCCACATCTATCCGTACTTTCTTCAAAAACTGCCCTGACTCCACCAAGTCACTTCTACTACTACTGATCTCTGCTACTCTCATCCTAGGCTTGCCCCAGGGAAACCTCAAACTCACTCAACTAGTCCTCAGCTGCTGCAGGTCTCCTTATAATGCTAATTAACCATCACCTGAACACCATCACATGTGACGAAGATCAGATAATCCTTCAAGTAAAAGACCCGTCCCTATAACGGTTGGACTCAAACAAGAGCTGCGCAATAGGGCCAGTTCCAGCACTCTGGGATTATTCAACCCTGATCACATGTGGTGTAACGTGTTCACCTAATGGCTAACTTCCATCACTCAGAACTCCCACAAAGCACGAAGCAAGCAGCATTCGGAATAAGGAAACATACTCAGGCAAAACTATTCTCAAAACGAGAAACTGATCTAGCATACAGTGCTAAGCTCATACTATCCGGCATAACCTAGACAGGCTATCCTACTGCTGTCTACTCATTACTAGCATGCAATACTCATAAAGATGTAACACATAAAGCAGGCACATAAGGTATCCTCCTAGATCCTTAGTCCTATACTAGCATGTTGTTCTATTGAACTGAAACTGAACAAATAACTTGTATGGGTAATTTGGGAGTACTTACTTGAGCTCGGCTGATCGCATGCACCACACCCTTATTTTGTTTAAAAATTTCTTTCTTTCTAAGTGCTTTCAAAATTCTTTTAGAAAACGTTTTCTTTCTTTTTTTTTTTTTTTAAAAAAAAATCTTTTTATTTCCCCTTAGTTTGAGTTCAGATACACCCGGAAGTGTATTCAAATCCCTCAAACCAGGGCTCTGATACCAACTTGAAACGACCCAAAAATACGACCCAAAAATTTCGTTTTTCAACATAACCAAAAACCATAATTTGAGTGTCATATCATGAAACCATACATAATGCATCTCAAAATAATAATAAACCATGGTACGGAAAACTGTATCATATCCATGACATATAAAAATCAGGAACTAAATCAACCCCCAGGATGAAAGCTGTAGCTGTGGTGTGTGCAATGCCATCAACCCGAACTCCTCCCTCTGCTAGCGGAAGTACCTGAAACCAAAACTGAAACTGTAAGCACGAAGCTTAGTGAGCTCCCCCCAAATTACCACATACCATACAATAATATATATATATATATATATATATATATATATATATATATATATATATATATATATATATATCAAGCACATACTGGGGCCTTGCCCCCCCCCCTCCATCGGACCGAAGTCCGAAGCTGACTGACCGGGACTTTGTCCCCTACATCGGACCGCAATCCGAAGCTCACATCAGACCGAGTATGAAGCTGACTGGGACCTTGTCCCCTACATCGAACCTGAGTCCGAAGCTGACATCGAACCGGAGTCCGAAGCTGACCGGGACCTTGTCCCCTACATCGAACCTGAGTCCGAAGCTGACATCGAACCGGAGTCCGAAGCTGACCGGGACCTTGTCCCCTACATCGAACCTGAGTCCGAAGCTAACTGATCATAACATAATGTATCACTTAGCATGAACACACATAATCCTGTCTGAGCCACGAAGGCTTCAAACATGCTAACTACTGCGTCGGATAAAGATCTGGATACTACTGCTAGCTAAACGGGCCGGCATTGTGGCCTTAGACCCGCTCCTACTGAAAAGGAACTCACCTCGTGAATTGGCTGCTGAGTGAATAGCTCTGAGGGCTAACTGTTGCTGCTCCGGTATCTCCCCGACTACAAGTCCATAAACATACTCAATCAAATACTAAACACTGCACTGGGTAAGATGACTCTTTTACCCCAGGTCAAAGTCAACTCTCGGTCAAAGTCAACCCATAGTTGACCTGACTCGCCGAGTTGGGTCGCCAACTCGCCGAGTCCCTATTCTCACACCTCGACTCAACTCGCTGCTACTCGTCGAGTATGGCATCGACTCGACGAGTACTCTCCCGATCCAAGAACTCAGACAATCTTCATCCGACTCGCCGAGTCCTATGAACAACTCGACGAGTTGTTCTTGAGCTTAAGAAGATTGCCTTGGACTCGCCGAGTTGTATGAACAACTCGCCGAGTCACTCCATCACTGAGTCTACTCTCAACTCGCTGAGTCCGCTCTCTAACTCACTGGATCCACTCGATACTGATAAAAACGAAGGAATCGGGGACTCGCGACCCAACTCGCCGAGTCGTTCTTCCCGACTCGCCGAGTTGCCGCCATGCAACTGATTTTTACTCGATTTTGTTTGAATCCAACACATACAATTGATAGATCTGAGTCCAATAAGCTGATTTACCACGTAAAGTTTCCAACTTTACGTGTACAACCTCATGAATAAGGGAAATAAGGCTAAAAGATGCACAAAATGGGTAGATCTATGGTTATTATGCAAAGTAACTCCAAAAAGGTAGTAGATCTGGGCTCTACAACCCCCAATCATTCAGATCTAAAGATATCTCGACTTATTAAGGCATTCATGCAAACATAAAGCTTGGAACAAGCATCAACTAGATCCTAGGAGGGCTCTAATGGAGGTTTAAAGCATATAACAAGAGGGGAAATCCGAAAATACCTCAAACAACTCAGATTTGCCCTTGGATCTTTGCACTACACCTCTTCTCCTTGCTCCTTGCTTCTTCTCCTTCTTCAAACCTTCACAAAATGGCACAAAACACTTAGCTCACACAAAGGAGGATTAGGGTTCTTTCTCACAGTGTTCTCAGGGTGAGGGAGGCGAGAATGGGGCTATAAGGTGACTTAAATAGTGGGCAACCCGGGGATTTAGGGTTTCACCCAGACGGATGGACTCGCCGAGTCAGGGATATGGACTCGCCGAGCCCCCGGCTCACACGTGCTCGAAGTCGCGACCCTACTCGGCGAGTCAGGCTATGAACTCGCCGAGTCCCTCTTGCAAAACTACAAAATAAATACCAAGGAATTACCATACCGGACACGGGTCGTTACAAAATTAGCCGACAGAGTCTAAACGAAAGTTGTAGATCGTAGTCTCACCTATGCGGGGATATAAAGAACGTCCAAAACGGAGTTCGTATGAGGAAGATATGAATTTTTGAAGTTTATTAAATATTCTCGATATTTAATTTAAATATATATTAACCGATATTATCCTTGGGGGAGTCAGCGACCTTATCGTCATTACGCCCAGCGTAATTTCATATTACGCCCAGCTTAATTCGAACTTCCAGCCCCTATAAAAGGAGGTTGAGGGCAACCGAGTTCATTGCTCATTTCTTCCCTTTTTCTCGCGTTTTTGCATCGTTTTTCGTGCAAGAATTATCCCGAAGCCCCGGTATCATTCCCGAGCCCCGAAGCAAGTCCCGAGGTCCCGAAGATCCCGAGAAGTAATATTCCCGAGCCGAAGCTCTGCCCGCGAGGAGTCCGGTTTTTGTGAAGATCTTCCAGATCTGCCGAAGAATACTACTTCTACAAGCCGTAGTGTTGTCCGATCATCTTCTGATCAAGTGAGTGTGTGGTTACTTTCTTCTAACACATAATTATGAAATATTATATATAAAATACGTGTTATGTGTATAATTTGTTGTTATATGTGTGAATGTATATTCACTTTCTTCTATCTCAAAGATCTGATTTATTCTCTATGAAATACGTGTTATGTGGGTGTGCCTCATATGTTATGTGGAACATGTATTGAATGAAAATGTTATACGGGTTTTAAACTATGTATAAAAATATGTATTTTTATCTACTAATATGTCGGGTAGAACATGGGTAGATAGTTGGTGTGTAATGAACAGATGAGAGGCCTCGATGTTGTTTTGATCCAGTCATCTAGCGGAATTTAGATGACGACCACAGACTTTTCTAGACAGTCCAGTAGAACGCTAGCAGGCTCATAACCTGTAGGTGTTAATGAACTTGGGTGTTCATTCGCTGTATTCCATCCCCCTCATGGTTGCCTTATTTGACTTATATTGTTGAGGAACCCCCGAAGCATGTGTTGATGCCCCGATGAAATATTCTTAGACTAGGTCCCTTATGTTAGTTGTCTTAGGGACGTAAAGTGAGAATAACGGGAATGGGTAATTGGTTTATTGTTGGTTGGTGGAAATTAAATATAATTATTTATTATGGGTTGAAAACCCTATATGATCACCAGGCTCCCAAGCCTGACCCACTCAGTTTATTTGTATTACAGGAAGTGGCACAAGGGCATAAGATGGATGAACCATCAAGTTGTTTTGTTTACAAGTCTGTATATGTATATATTTGTTGAATGACTTGTAATGTTATCGTTTATGCTTTATGGTCTGTATCGGAACATGACATCCCGAGTTTGTATTATATAATGAAAATACATTTCTTTTAGGAAATGCTTTGGTAAACATTGTTTTATCACGTTTTGTTTTTGGGAACAAATTCCGCAACTCTTTCAAATCAGAAGGATTTACTCTGAAATTATTTTAAAAGCATAAATGAAAATCGGTCTTTTCTGGCCGAGATTTTGGGGATGTCACACTATCCTATCAAATTGCACTGGTGAAGGCAACCCAAAAGGACCATGCTACAATCGGGTCAAGTACATCCCAGTTATAGTTTTGGGTTTAGACACCAAATCCAACAGTCTCCCACTTGGATAAGTCTAATAACTATAGCTTCCAATGCAACTTCGGGATCTGATTAGCAATCGTAGCTTTCAAAAGCCGATGTCAACTCTGTCCTTTAGATAATGGATCATACATTCCTCTGTTCTTCAAGTTATCATGCTGAAAAATACATGGAACATAGTCATACTTATTATCCTGCAGTTTGTTTCTCGATTTCCAGTTTGTCTGGCATAGAACATAACTGAACACATCAATTTAGTTCTGACCGGTCCTGACACATAAGTCAAAACAAATCATTGAGGGGCCCAAGATATCGCTTTAATCATCTTAGGATAAAAGTAACAGATAAACCTCAACAGTATATGCTTGTACTAACTACTCATTAAATCATGCACAACGATACGTTTTATAACACCAAGTTACTGATGCATTTTCGCATCATCAATGCACAACCAACTCGTAGTCAACAACTCATATATCTTGGTTTGAAGAATATTATATGATATTATCGTCTCGTAATCACTCATGATAAACTCCATGAAGTGATTCAGGTGAGCATGGGTTTAACCCAATGCTCAAATCTTATTTCAGGAGCACTCATGAATGGTGTAGCAAACTTTTGCTATATCTAATGCCTTATACAATCTATAAGCCAACTCATGACAGTCTAGCCTCATAACCTACTTCCAAAGTATGATCAAATGTGGATAGTTTGAATAATCTTATTATTCTAGAAGTCAAAACATGCAAAGGTTAAACAATAATAAATAATTGACACAAGACAGTAACTTTACTTATAAATAAAACTCATTTTATTTAATCATCAAATGTCAATTACAGTTTAGCTATTACAAGTTTCAAACATTTATCAAATCACTAAAACTAATATCGTCCGTTAGTCCAATGCCCCTTGCATGCTACAAGTACCTAACCTTAATCAGTCCCTTCGTGAGGGGATATGTCGGGTTGTCCTCTGACGATATTTTCTTCACAACGAGGTGTCCTTCATCTACTTGATGTCTTATGAAGTGGTACTTTCTATCGATATGCATGGATCTACCATGATCTCTCGGTTCCTTGGTTAAGGCAACCGCCCCTTCATTATCGCAGAAAATCTCCACATGCTCCTTTATGGCTGACACAATTCCAAGGTCTCCGATGAAATTCTTCAACCATATCGCCTCTTTCGATGCTTCGCTTGCTGCAATGTACTTTGACTCACATGTTGAATCAGCTATAGTCTCTTGCTTGGAACTTTTCCATGTTACTAGTCCTCCATTTAGAGTAAACACCCAGCCCGACTGAGAGTACAAACTATCTATGTCGGTCTGAAAATAGGCGTCACAATACCTTGTCACTCTTAAGTCATCACTCTCACTGAGGGTAAGAACCCAGTCCTAAGTACTCCGCAAGTACTTAAGAATGTTCTTAACTGCAGTCCAGTGATCTCTACCAGGATTCCCTTGATATATGTTGACCATGCTCAAAGCAAAGGCCACATCAGGGAGAGTACAAGTCATAGCATACATGGTCGAGCCAACTGCGGAAGCATATGGTACTCGACTCATCTCCGTTAACTCAGCCTCTGTACTCAGAATTTAAGTCTTAATCAGTTTGGTATTGCTTTGGATAGGTAACTCACCTTTCTTGGAGTTCTCAATGCTGAAATGTTTTAACACCTTGTCTAAGTAGGTACTTTGACTAAGTCCTATTAGTCTTTTACTCCTGTTTCTCAATATCCTTATCCCTAGAATATAGGCAGCTTCTCCAAGGTCCTTCACGTCCAAAACACTTCCCAAGCCAGGACTTAATTTCCTGCAAGGTTGGAATGTCGTTTCCTATGAGAAGTATGTCGTCCACATACAACACCAGAAAGCTAACTATACTCCCACTGGCTTTGAATTATACGCAGGACTCATCCTCGCTTCTCGAAAATCCAAACTCTTTGACTTTCTCATAGAAACAAACATTCCATCTGCGAGATGCTTGTTTCAATACATAAATGGATTTCTCAAGCTTACACACTCTATTAGGGTACTTTTCATTGACAAAACCCTCTGGCTGAATTATGTAAACATCTTCAGCCAACTTTCCATTAAGGAAATCGGTTTTGACATCCATTTTCCATATTTCATAGTCATGAAATGCAACTATGGCAAGCATAACCCTTATAGATTTAATCTTCGCTACTGGTGAGAAGGACTCATCATAGTCAACTCACTGAGTTTGAGTAAAGCCCTTCGCAGCCAGTCGCACCTTATATGTGTGTACTTTCTCATCCATGTCGGTCTTCTTCTTGAAGATCCATTTGCACCCGACTGTCTTGCGACCCGTACATTGTCAACCAAGTTCCAAAATTGATTGTCATACATGGACTGAATCTCTTTGTCCATTGCCTCTTTCCATTTAGCAGACTCAAGGCTCGCCATGGCTTCCTTTTATTTGTTAGGTTCATCCAGATTTATCAATGTGCTATCACTGATAAATGTATCACCCTCATATGTTATATGAAAACCATATAACACAGGTGGAACATTAACTCTACTGGAACGTCTCAGAGGTACGGACTGGTCAATCGGATCAACAGGAGTTTCCTCCTCAGGTTGAGTGCTAGTGTTTGAGGTTCCATCATCACTTAACTCTTGAAGCTCTTCAAGGTCAATTTGCCTCCCACCGTCCTCTTGGCATCTGAGTTATCTCTCTCGAAAGACTCCTTTCCTTGCTACGAAGACAACATTGTCACTCGGTCTATAGAAGAGATATCCAAAGGATTTCTGTGGGTAGCCGATGAAAATACATCGCTCACTATGAGGTTCGAGCTTTTCGTGAGTTACTTTTATCACAAAAGCCTCACAACCCCAAACTTTGATGTGATCTAACGAGGGAACCTTCCATGTCCACATCTCGTGAGGTGTTTTGTCAACCTTCTTAGTAGGGTATAGATTAAGGATATGGGCGACAATCTCTAAGGCATACCCCCAGAAAGAGATGGGTAACGAAGCTTGACTCATCATGGAACGTACCATGTCCAACAAGGTTCGATTGCACCTCTCAGCCACACCATTCAACTGCAGTGTCCTAGGTGGTGTCAACTGTGAAACAATTCCACATTTCTTAAGATAGTCTAGGAACTTGATACTAACATACTCTCCTCCTCGATCGGATCATAGCATCTTTATCTTCCTGTCCAATTGATTCTCCACTTATTGCTTAAACTCTTTGAACTTTTCAAAGGTTTCTAACTTATCCTCGATTAAGTAGATATAGCCATATTTGTTGTAATCATCAGTAAAAGTCACATAGAATCGGTTAGCATCCCTCGTGGCGGTTCTGAAGGGTCCACACACATCAGTGTGTATGAGATCCAACAAACCTTCACCCCTTTCACAAGTACCAGTTAAGGGTTACTTGGTCATCTTTCCAAGAAAACAAGATTCGCAAGTGTCATCCGACTTCAAGTCTAATGACTCCAAGGCTCCAGCCTTTTGGAGTTAGCTTATGCGCTTCTTGTTGACATGTCCAAGACGACAAAGCCACAAGCATGCTTTTTCCAAAACATTAGACGAATCAATGTTCAACACATTATTTCCTAGGTTATCTACAAACATCAAAATTTCATATATACCATTATAAGGTAATGCTTCAAAATAAAATGTACCATTATAGTAAGCATTTATACTACCAACTTCATTATTAAACGAAAAGGTAAAACCTTGTTCATACAAACTGTGAAAGGAAATAATATTTCTCGCCATTTCCGACGAGTAACAACAATTATTCAATTCTAATTCTAACCCACTACTAAGCAATAAAGAATAAACTCCAATTTTGGTGACAGGTGACATTTTCCTATTTCCCATGATTAAGTCTATCTTCATGTGCTCCACATCCCTACTTCCTTTTAGTCCCTGCACATCAAAACAAATGTAAAATCCACAACATGTATCAAGGACCCAAGAGTTACCATGTGATGAGTTATTAGAAAGAATAGTGTAAATACCTACGCAGGTGGGCTTTATCTTCCCATGCTTAATATCCTGTAAGTATTTGGGGAAGCTTCATTTCTATAGCCCTTTTTCATGACAATGGAAGCACTCTGTATCCTTTGGATTGGTAGAGGGATTAGCATAACCAAAATTGGTCCCACTGGAGGAGGATCCATCAAGATACTTTCTCTTACGGCTCTTTGAAGGAGCCTTCCTCTTCTTCCCTTTCCCATGTCCAATTGCTAGAACAGCTGCATCAGCATTAGTAGGAGTAGATACAACCGACTTGCCTTTCAAGTTGCTTTCTATAGTTCTTAGAAGACCGTGAAGCTTGCTAAGAGTGACCTCCTCCTTGTTCATGTGATAGGCCATTCTGAACTGATCATAACAAGAAGGAAACGAGTGTAGGATGATATCAATGGCCAACTCTTCATCGAAGTTCACATTCAACTTCAGCAAGTGGTCCACATATCTCTACATCTTTTTCAAGTGGGTCGTGATGGACTCTCCATCCTTCATCTTGGTTGTGATCATGGATGCAATGATCTCATACCTCTCCTGGCGAGCATTTTGATGGTACTTTTCCATCAAATCTTGGTGCATTTCGAAGGGCCAGAAGTCCTCATAGGACTTTTGAAGCTCAGCAGTCATGGTAGCAATCATTATACATGACACCTTTGTCGCGTCCCTCTCATGAACCCTGTATTCCTCGATTTGTTCGGTAGTAGCAGTTTGTTCATCGATCTCCTTCAGCTCTTTATCCAGTACATATTCTCTGTCCTCATAGCAAAGGGTCATATGAATGTTTCTTATCCAATCGTTAAAGTTTGATCAATCAAAGATAGTTCTCCTAACAATTCATGAGGGAGAATGAGCTAGAAGGGTTTGAACCTGAAGCATTGTTTGGGATAGACATCTGAAAAGAAAGAAGAACAAAGTTTAGATTAGATGAGAATCCTTAATATAACACCCAAATGAAATATTAAGTCTAGGACCCAACACAATATTTTACAATTCGGAAGAGGGATGTCGTAATCCAATTGCAAAATATTTGAAGGTAGGTAAATGACGATTTACCAATTTCCACCATGAAAAACGAAATTGAATATTAAGTTTTAATTGGATTGAAATTCCTTGATCATTTGAGATTCTTTGAACTTTTCAATGGCATGTTTAAATCTCGATTGTGTCCTTCAAGTTCATGACTGGGATGCCGAGGATCACAAACAAGGTGTGAATAACCATGCAAATGTGCTTGGTACTCTTAATGTTACAAATCACCTAATCAATGTGCCGGTTAACCACACACACTTCATTGATCTATTATTAACATCAAGCTAACCTTTGCCACTCTTTCCAGTCCCAGATTAGTGGTCCGGTTAACCACACACACTCTACTAACGACTTAGCAAGATGCAAAGTGCAATTTTATGTAATAGCACCATTTTCATATTTTTCTAAAGTAACTAAGATTGGGAATTTAATAAAAGTTTAGTTACTTTATAATTATCATTATACTTATAACGAAAATTAATGTCCTATCCTATCCGTTCGGATAACGACCCTCCACTAGTCAAGGAAGCGGTGGGTAAGAGTGGACACCCATTAAATCACGATTTTATAGGCAGTAACCTTATAACCCCTTATAGACCGACTTCGCAAATGAGGCCTACTAACGGTAAGACTGACTTGTCTTATATATATATATATATATATATATATATATACACACACACACACACAATTATAATTATTAAAGTTTTAATATTATAATAGTATAAGGGTTGAATTTTAAACTTTAAAAATTCTAAGGTTTGGAATTAAATGTTTCATTAGTGAGACTTTATAGATTCCAAAACTTGAGGGCAAGTTTTGTAACTTTCAAAACTTTTGGTTTCCATAACTTATGAAAACTTATGAGTTTTAAAGTTTATGAATGAGACTCTTCACATAACTTAAGGACAAGTTACAAAAACTCATTTCAAGAACAACTTATATCAATTTTAATTTATAACATTATCATATAATATACTATTGATCTAATCTAACTCATATAGCAAGATGACAATGGAGAAAACCCACCGATTACTAATAGAAAGATGACAATGGAGAAAACCCACCACAAGCATCAGGAAACATAACGTTATCGTTGCTTCTTGACAATTGTAGAAGGCTTTACCAACGGAGAAGACAAAATGTAGCAACAAAATGACGTCACCGATTAGGGTTCTACTCTCTATGACTATCGAGTCACTGTATCAGATATTCTAGGGTTTCGATGTTCAAACGGTTACATCTCTATTATGACTATCGAGTCACTGTGTCAGGTCCTTCGTCTTTCAAATCTACGTGATTCCATCTTTCAGTTCTACTTCTTTGTTGGCGGTTTACTATGACGCACGACGGCATTTTGCTGCTACAAAAATTAAAACTTTGACTAAAATTATAAAATTAAAAACGAGCATTGGTTGGGATAACCCAAGATTTAGTAACAAAAAAAAGGAAGAGAGATAGATGTCAAACCCACGCTCCTACCACATGGGTAAATGTGTTTTACTTTACATTCTAAAACTAGTTGATAACCCGTGGGAATCACGGTTACAAAATTAATTAAATTTTTATAGTAAAAAAACTCAAAATTATTAATCAAATATTTAAAAAAAATATTAATTAAAATATATTTTTTAGTTATATAAAATTATAATCATTGATTTAAATTAAATACGTGACATTATACCACCTTATAAGTTGTATTAATTTAATTTTAATTTTAATTTTAATGTTATTAATTTAATGTAATTAGAGTAATAAATTTGAAATTTGAAATTTGAAATGGAGAATCAATATATTGACAAATGACATTATATTAATTAAGAGACATAATAAGATGATATATGACAAAAGAAGAATAAACATATTTTTTTATTAAAATAGAGAGATGTCACACAATTGTTATAAAAGTTAAAAGAAAATAATTAAAAATAATAATAAAACTATATTCTTTTATTGCAAATTGTTAAAATAGAGAGGTTCAAAATTAGATATATGATTTTAAAATAGAGAAATTAAATATCTTTCTAATTTTGTTTCTAAGACTCTTTCTACCCAATTAAATGATGACATATGTCATTTTAGTATACTTAATTATCATTAAATGAGTATTAAATTTGAAACATGTCATCATTTAATTGGATAGTAAGATTTATAGGAACAAAAAATATAAAAATATTTAATTTTTCTTTTAAATATTTGGAATTTCACATAGTGGATTTTGGTATCCAAATATGTATTCGAAAATATGAATATGTATTCCAAACTTCGGATATCCAAAATATTCAAAATTTAGATTCGGATGATATCTGAAATCCTCTCACTATTAAATATCAATTGGATTAAATAAGCCAATGTTAAGCACTATATGTTAATTTGTTGTATTAAAAAAAAACACATCTAAATTTCTAACCAATATATTTTTGGTTAACTAGACCAGTTTTTCAATCCCTTCATTATGACATAAGATATGAGTTCTGACTATAGATTAGTTTCTATTTTTTGCATGTGAAAAAATTGATGCTTCGTGCCTTCTTCATATTACCATCAAATTATATATATATATATATATATATATATATATATATATATATATATATATATATATATATATATATATATATATATATATATATATATATATATATATGTGTGTGTGTGTGTGTGGTTAACTAAACAAGCTTTTCAATCCCTTCGTATGACATAAGATATGAGTTCTGACTATAGATTAATTTCTATTTTTTGTATGTGAAAAAAAGATGGTGCTTCATGTCTTCTTCATATTAGCATCAAATTATAGTCATTTCATATAGATAATATAATTTGATTAAAATGTTAATTTTACTCCAAATTAAAGGCAGAAATAAGTGTGAATGCTTCCATTCTTTATTCCCGTGACTAGCATGCGTGAACTCAAATGCATATATTATTGTACTAAAGGGTTTAACCAATGCACTTTGAATACTTTTAGTTATTAATATAAGATATTATAAGATATATGTCTTTGAAATAATAAATAAATTTTAAAACGAAATCATATTTTTTGAATTTCGAATATTCGAAATACCCAAAACTTCACAAAATTA
Source organism: Lactuca serriola (assembly GCF_051521515.1). Lineage (NCBI taxonomy): Eukaryota > Viridiplantae > Streptophyta > Magnoliopsida > Asterales > Asteraceae > Lactuca > Lactuca serriola. The sequence continues at coordinate 207,920,204 of NC_136416.1, forward strand.
TATATATATATATATATATATATATATATATATATATATATATATATATATATATATATATATATATACCAAAAGAAGTATTTGATAGCTTTCCACTATTCATTTTCAGTTGTTATTTCTAAAGTCAAAACACAAATCAACTTATATATCTTTAACCATATAATACACGGTAGAGAAGAGTTTTTTTGAAAATAGAAATTCAGTCTTTAGTCATAGTAAATACTCAAATTTATATTTTTTCTTCTAAGAAATTTTGATCTAATAGTTTTCACCTTTCATAATTTAAAATTAAGTTTTTGGTATTTTATATGTTACGATTTTAGTCCCTTATTATATTTTAACATTACGTTTTTTTGTTCCTTATGTAACTTTATATACTATTCGTTTTTATTAATGTTACTTTTTATTTAAACACGTTATACGATTATGTTGTTTGGATCGAAACTTTATTTTGATATTTTTGTGATTTAGTTGATATGGTATAATCATCACCGTATTATATATAGACTATTGACATCTATAAATCACATTCTATATACAAATTATAAAATAGTTACCATGCTCATTAAAGTTATGTTTTTGATCCTTTGCATAACTTTCTTCTATGGTTTTCGCTTTTATAAATCATATTTAACAAATAAGAAAATCTTTAGAAAAAATCTTTAAACTTTAGTTTTATTTACGAAAAAACTATGATTATTTATTTTAACAGAAAATTACAAAAACCTATGGAATCTTTACATATTTAGGAATTTAGAGGGTAAAAAGTTCTTATCTAATACATGGGTTCTTTTTAAAATAAAATAACTTTTTTATGGTTTTTTCAAAAAACCACAACAAACAATCTATATAAATTGTCTACATGATTTGTTTAATGAAACGCAGAAAACTTTTTTTGTCTATACATATTACGCATACTTTAATGTGCATATTACGCATAGTAACTATGTTGAAAGTTGTTTAAAATTTTTTTTCTCACAAACATTATCCATGTCAAGCTGCATTTTTCAATATATCGGGCTTCCGCGGGATCGTGCGGACGGTTCAAACCCTAGTTACTATCTGAATTCAACTCTTAAGTTTGGAAATCCAAAATTTCATATTATTTGGGATTGGTTTTTTCGGAACTATATATTTTTGAACACCCATTTTTAAAAGATATATAAGTTGATATGCATATACAAGAAATGGAGCATATCATTACATCTAAATCAAGATCAATCCTTGACATATGCGGGGTGTGCGACGTCGAAATTTCTTTTACATGCATTAGTATTAGGGAATGATTAGTGACGTCTTACAGACTAGTAACGGATTAGTGGCAATTTTTGTTATGATTAATTTTATAACAATTATCGACTTACCTATAAATTCATTCTTATATTTAAAAAAAAAAAAAAAAAAAAAAAAAAAAAAAAAAAAAAAACTATATAGGAGCTCGTCTTTATTTTTTTGCATACGGCATTCAAAAGTAACGAATCAGCCCTTCAAAATTATGACCAATGAAAAGATCTTGTTAGTTTTACCATACATGAATGAAGTGAAACATTTTACATGATTGAATTTTTTCTTGGAAACGTTTTTTTATTTAAAGAATAGAACAATATATTGTAATTATAAATGAAAATATTAAACACGGTTGAAAGATAAAGAGACACATAACAAAAATAGTCAATTTTTTAAGTTTTTACAAAAATTACATGATTCCTATTAATGACCACTCGTTTTGAAAGCTGATAATATAAAAATAAATAAAAAAGAATTATTTTATCTTAAAACTATATCAATATGGATGTCTATTTGTATAGAATAAAAAATTATGAATTTTGATATATTTAAAATAGTTTTATGATAAAAATAGCTCCTTAATAATTAAAAAAAAAAAAAAAACAATGTTTTTGTATATATTAACGTAAAGATTAATATAATTTAAGGAAACATGTTTGGTTGAACAAATGTGTATTCATTTTCCTTTCCATCGTACGATGGATGGTTTAACGACAAAAATAAATGATTGGCTGAAAATGATTCTTTCATTCTCAATTTTTTTTTTTAATTTTTTCAATTGAACTTATCTCTCTCTCTCTCTCTCTCTCTCTCTCTATATATATATATATATATATATATATATATATATATATATATATATATATATAGAGAGAGAGAGAGAGAGAGAGAGTTATGTTCAAAAGTTTTCACTATCTATTATGTGCATTTATGATTGATTCTAGACCAATCATTTTAGTTATCAAAAAAAAAAAAATTCAAGAACAATTTGTTTTTAAAAAAATGTAGTTAATTATTTGGAAATTAAGTAAACTAAGCACATTTTAATGTTCTTTTAATAACTTTTTTTTTTGCAAAATAACCACTCTGTCCAGAATTTACCATCGCATACCACAATACACGGCTCAAACCCAATATGGTAGCCCAATGTTATATATATATATATATATATATATATATATATATATATATATATATATATATATATATATATATGGGTCCCACACATAAAAATCCGGAATACGCGTTCGGATTTTGCAATTTCGAAGTTCGTTTTACCTTCATTTCGGACCTATTTTCAGCATGGATTCTTCAATCCAAGTAATTTCTACTCTTTAAATTACTTGCATTTGAGTTTTCAAACAAATAGATGTATTCCAGAATGTGATGAGCAATCCGGAATACGAAGAACGAGTCTGGAATATCCTATATTTGTATGTTTTTTTGTTGTACATGTATAAGGTGCATGTAGGTATCGTTTAGTGTGTTTAGGTCCATGTTTTCATTCGAATCTATAACACTTGAATTCGGTATGTCATATTTAACTCTTCTTGTTTAAAAATCATTTCAAATTTTGGTCCTTTTGGCTAGTAAGCGAGGTGTACCATAGAGTACGCTTGGCGAAAGTGCAATGGCAACATCTCAAGGGTTCGGAGTGGACTTGGGAGCCGGAAGATGAGATGAGGGAGCACTATCGAAAGTTGATTGGAGCAGTGGACTTCGAGGACAAAATCTGATTTAAGTAGGGGGAGAATTGTAACACTTAAATTTCGTATGTCATATTTAACCCTTCTTATTTAAAAAGCATTGCAAATTTTGGTCCTTTTGGTTAATACATGGGGTGTACCGTAGAGTACGCTTGGCGTACTAGTTGAAGATTGATTGCGGGCATTGACCACGTATGTTGGGCGTACGTGGGTTACATTGGGCCTACGTTGGCCAAGGGTAAATCCTAATGTTTATTGTTTTTTTCCCTACTTAAGCAACACTAACCCATCTCCTGGACATTTTATACCAGCCTCCACATCCTCAAACCCAAATTTCGTCCCTTAGCCCTTGTGTGGTGCTTTTGAGCTCTTGTGAAGCATTTTGAGTGTGTTTTGTGCATCTTAAAGAGGAAGATTGAAGACTCATCCTTTGGAAAGGAACTTAGATATCCAGCTTTAGCATCTCCATTTCATGGATTTTTGAGGCATAAAGTCCATAGCTTGTTAACTTACTCCCTCCGTCCTAAATTGATAGTCCACTTTTGAGTTTTGAAGTTTCTTTTCCTCAACTGTGACCTTAAGTATTTTTTATTTGTGTTATATATTACTTGACAAAACTTATAAAAATGAAAAAACATTTAAAATACAATCGATTCATATATTTTGCATCAAGTATTGTCTATCAAAAACAAAAATATTTAAGGTAAAAATTGAATAAAAAAGACTTCAAAACTCAAAAGTGAACTATCAATTTGGGACAGAGGTAGTATTTCATAGATCTACTCATTGGCTTGTTTTGGCTATTTTAGTCCCTTATGGTTGATGCTTGTAAGCTAAGGTCATTTAGGGAGTTTAGCCTTTTAGATCTAGACATATTAAGGGTTCCTTAAGCATAAAGATGCAAACTTTATGGTGTTTATGGACTCATTCATGTGTTAAGTCATTTATTAAGCTCTTTTGAGCTCTAGAGCCCCCATTAAACCATGCATGCATGTAAATTTGCCAACTTTACATGATGAGTTATCTTTTGGGTTAAGATTTGAGAATAGGGGGTAAGGGTTATGGATTAAACACTTTTTTATGAGGGTTAGCCAACTGTGGAGTACGTTGGTGTACAAGTTGGTGTTGGATTAATGTCTAAGTCCATAACTATAATTGGTAAGACTTTACCCGACCCGGCATGGTCCATTTGGGTTGCATACCATCATGCACTTGGATGAGAGAAATAAGACACTTATGGTTATTAATATATTATAAGTTCTAGTATATTAATAATAAGAATAATAAGATTATTTAATTAGTATTGATCAAGAATTAATCTAGGATTAATTAAGTGATCAAAAGAAGACTAATTAAATATATGGGTTGATTGTGTAAATCATCCATACTTGTATAGTGGGCTAATGCTCCATGGATAATCAAGTTGGGCTAAAACCCATAGGATGGTCCATGGATGCTCCATGGTGTATTTGTACCCATGGATCCAAGGAAATGGAAAGTCATGACAATTAGGGTTTGCCCTAATTGTAACACTATATAAAGATCTTATTCTTGACAAAATTGGAACGAGTATTATTCTAGAGAGGGCTAGCCGATTTTGATGAGTGTAGAATTCTCTCAAGTCATTCCAAGTGTTTTGATGATTGTGATTCCATTTGAGGTGTCACACTTGGGGCACTAGACACTCTAGCTTCATGAAGACTTTCTTCTCCAAAGAGGTATGTATTCTATCTTGCTATAGTCATTGTGTTTGTATGCTAGATTAGGATAATACCTTGGATATTCTTATTTGCATGTATAATAGAGAAAACATAGATCCAAGGTATTTAGGGTTTCATGTACACTTAGGAGTGTTAGAATGCTCAAAACCCAACAGTGGTATCAGAGCCTAGGCTTGTTTTCTTGTTATACCTGCAATAGAAGCTGAAAAAAACGAATCTGGTGCTGTCTGGCCATCAGACTCGGCGAGTCCATCAGGAGACTCGACGAGTCCATGCCTAAAAAGTGATGAATTCGATCCAACTCGCCGAGTTTGTTCATGCACTCGACGAGTTGGACCCCCAGACAGCATATTTTCGAGTTTTTTGGCTAGAAATGGACTAGGAACATTACCCTAAGTTGTTTTTGAACTTATAAACTTATTTTTGATGTGGTAATGTTCATGCTAATCCATTTTCAAAGATAATTGTCAATAGATTCATGTTTTGTATTAGTTTAAGGTTTAGACTAATTACATGAAAAAGTTTGATTTGAATTATCTTGTTCTTATTAGTTGCTTAGATTAATAGAAATGTTGAGTGAAATAGTTGTTTTCAATCCATTTTAATCTAAGAGTTGGGTATAAAATGTGTTTGTGTAACTTGTCCTCAAGTTACATGAAGAGTCACATTAAAGACTCATAAAATTCATAAGAGTTGGCAATGGTTACAAAATGAAGAGTCTTGTGTCATTGAATAACTTTTTATGACTCCATAACTTGTCCTCAAGTTATGGAAGTTCAAGAGTCACTTCATTAAAGAAAAATATGTAACCATAATTAAATCCATAAGTTATAAAATAAAGAAAAAGTTAGTTCTTTTATTAGTTTAAAGTCTTCCATAACTTGTCCTCAAGTTATGGAACTTGAAGAGTTTTTGGATTAAAACTACTTTAAACACATAAGTTATGGAATTAATTAGTTTTGAATAGTTTCAAAACTTGCCCTCAAGTTTTGGAATTTGAAAAGTTTTCAACTATGAATACTTTAATTCCAAGTTAGCCCTTAGAATTTTAAAAGTTAAAATTCAACCCTTATACTTTATAATATTATAAGTTAATAATATATATATATGTATAAGAGTAAAGTCAGTCTTACCGCTAGTACGCCTCATTCACGAAGCCGGTCTATAAGGTGGGTATAAGGTTGTTGCCTATAAAATGGCAACTTAATGGGTGTCCACTCTCACCCACCGCTTGCTTGACTGGTGGAGGGTCGTTAGCCGAACGGGTTTGACAGGACTAGAATTCTCCCTTCATTAAAAGTATTAATGAAAAATACTAAGTAACTAAACTCTTAATAATACCCAATCTTAGTTACTTAGGAAAATGTGAATAAGGTGCTAATCCATGAAATTACACTTTACACTTTGTCAAAGTCGTTAGTGGAGCGTGTGTGGTTAACCGGCACACTAACTTGGACTTAACAAGGTAGGTAAAGGGTGACTTAATATTTATCATAGTATCGATGGAGCGTGTGTGGTTAACCGGCACATCGATTGAGGGGTAATTTATTAAGGGTACCAAGTGATTTGTATGGTTACTTCACACCTTGTTTTGTGATCCTCGGCATCCCAGTCACAAAACCTGAAGGGCACACTCGAGATTGAAACATGCCTTTGAAAAGTTCAATGAATCTCAAAGATCTAGGAGTTTCAAAACCAATTAAAACCTAATAATACATTTCGTTTATCTTGGTGGAAATTGGTGAATCGTCATTCACCTACCTTCAAATATTCTATAGCTTGGATTACGGCATACCTCTTCTAAGTTATAAAATAGTTTGTTGGGTCCTAGCCTTAATATTTCATATTGGGTGTCATATTAAGGACTTAAAATCAACTATCTTGAATATCTCCCAAAAGATGTCTGGTTTAGACACCTATGATCTTCCCAAATCTCTTGAAACAAGCTTTCCTAATGAAGATGATGTCCCAGGGATATCATACTTCTTTCACCTCCTCCAATTATTCTCCCCAACCCACAAGTTCTTGAAAAGTTTAAGGTCACTCAGGCCCTATTGGCAAGGCAAGGTCTAGGTGTGGTCACATCTTGGAGATGTAGTCACATATTGACAAGCCGGGAGAGTTGGGTGTCAAAGTCTTGAGAAAGTTGGTGGTTCAATCACTTTCTAAGTCACATAGTGAGTTCCTATGGGACACCTATGAAACAGACTATGACAAGACCCTTAATGATCTTATCTATTTGCTAAGATCAACTTCCTAAAACTTTATGGACATTGACAATGATGACATTGGATATCCAGTAAAGCATTCTCTTCCCAATGGAAAGGGATCGGCCATAGTCAACTCGGTTGACCAAATGGTAAAGAGAAAAGCTAAGTCTGTGATAGTCCCGTGTACCATTACCAAAGGGTCCATATGTTTATATTGCCAAAGGAAGGGACATTGGTTACGAATCTGCCAAATTTACCTAAGGATGTTAAAGTCAATAAGTTTGACTCTACTTCAGGTAAAGTCCACTATCTAACTCTGTTAAGTTTCTATTCTGAGATTCTTGATACATGATGTGACTGGGTCACATGGTGATGTTTTAAGAATCAAAGAAAAGTGTAGAAACTTAAAGAAAGAATATGCTGAATCTGATGGCGTAGATGGATTTCTATCGCATAGTTTGAAGATCGGATTCTTGAGCTACTTCTTAGGAGTTATGAGATATTGCTTAGGAATAGGTAACAACAAGTTTTCATATGGATTGTAAGGATAAGTTTTCCGCAAAGTTTAAAATAAAAGAAAAATTTTTGATTTTATTTATTTTAAAATATCCTTACAATGGCATTTGAGGAAAAATTGTTGCTAATATGATTCCATTAAGAGCAAGAGTGGAAATATGAAATTGATTCTTTCATTTGTGGTAATGTCTATATTTACCAAATAAGGAAAGATTCTCATCACCCAAGTTTCAATTGGACCGGAACTTGGAATCATGCAAGTTGTATAGCATGATGAATGAGAACTTTCAAGTTTTGGAAAATTAAGACTAATTACTTGTTCACATGGATGTGTGAGTCATGTAAAGGACTAAGGGATCGAGTACACATTCTTGTGCACTGATTAAGTCCACCACAAAAGATTGATAAGACTATTCGTCATAGTTTACTAAAGCTCAGTAAATATGATTATACTTACAAGCTTAAGTGTAATTCTGAGACATTGGAAAAAGGTTCCAATGTATGGCAGAGCGAATAAGAAGAATCAATTTAGGCAGAAGGGTAAAAGTTTCTCAAATCTGAAAAAATGGGAGAGTACTTTAGTATCAGTTTTGTGATCATCTTAATGATTAAGAAACCATATCAAAATTAGTTCTCTAAGGAAATCTTAGTGCATTCTTATGACTAAGAAGAGGGATCTTGAATTGTTGAAATGGTTAAATCAAGAAGATGAGTCATACTTCGTTCCAATAAAAGTCTTAGAGTCATACTCCAAGATTGTAACTTGAGTGACATGTCTTAAAGAAGGTTTAAAACACTTGTCAAATGTAAGAGTAAAAGTTTTCTACTCTTGTACATTTGAAATTGGTGAGTTGTGATGTTTTGGATAAAACAAAGACCAACTTAGGCCAATTGTGTGAAGTGTTTGTCTTGATTAGAATCCACACTATCTCTTGGATATTTGACAAGGGAGTCTTATAGGTCAAGAGGACAGTGGGAGTCTTTAAAGTCTTGAAAAGTCTCAAGAACTAATCAAGAATAAAACCTAAAGTTCTTCTCTAGCACACAATTTGAGGTTTATAATCTATTGTGTTGACATATACTGTGCCCATTCCAGTTGAAGTTGGCTTTGCATATGAGTTCTTAGAGTTCTCAATGTGTTGCATAACAACTTGGAAGCAATGGCAGGCCCTTGAGCTGCCAGGTGGCAAGAAATTAAGATTGAGTTCAGTCCATATGAGTTTGGATTTGTCATTATCCTTGTCTTGTGACTATGATTTTGACAATTCACATGGATAAGAACACATACACCAGTAAATCTAAGTGTCATAAGGTTTCTCTCCGATTCATGAAAATGATGGTGAGGAAACACTTTCACTAAGTAGATTTTAGCTAGATAGCAATTGTGATATTTGCATTCTCAAAGTCGTTAGTGGAGCACGTGTGGTTAACCGGCACACTAATATGGACTTGTGAGAAGTGGCAAAAAGGTCTAACCATTATGATTACGGCATACCTCTTCATAATTGTTTAGACTCACAAGTGTGCTATCTAAGGAAAGGTGTATGATTTTGATACAGCTTTATCAAAACAATCTAGCATCAGAAATCTGAACTTTGGTAAGAAAGTCAATGAAGTATTGGTTTCTAGAAGTCCAGCTGATTTCTGAGTACATGTCACAGCTAGTGGGAGCATAAGTGATATGCTAATAATCATCATGTTAGTGGGAGCATGATAATTATGTTAAGTATTGCAAGCTAGCAATGTTAATTATAGAAAACAAAAGTTTCAATTGGGAAAAAGTTGTTTTGCTATAATTAAGGGAGAGGAAATTATGCTTCATCTCAAATCTATAAGCTTAGATCGTGAGGTTTTAATCATTTAGTCAAGGAAATATATATGAATTTCATGTTGGAATGGCTCAACATAAGGAAATTCTGTATATGGGTCCATTATTTGCGTTCTAAAATTCGATTATGATTATGGCATCCCTTTTCATAATCTGAATTATGAGAACTTGGCAAATTGAAATGGACATATTATAGCAAAAGACTAGTTTAGTCTTTATGTAAGACATCATGAATCGTGTCCCATATGCTTCGGATATAGGATCGATTACATGTGCTATAATCATCCGTTCTAAAATTTTCAAAATGCCTGGGGCATTAAGAAGGGAAAAGGTTTAGAACTGGATATGACTAAAAGGATTAAACAATTGTCGAGGACAATCTAAGGTTTACCAAAGATTGGTTGCTCAAGGACAGTTGGAAGTATAGTGATAATTCTGGAAGGACCATATTGACATAGTCTGTAAGGAGGCAACTCTTGTTCAGAAGTGATGGTCAAAATGGAATATGGAAATGTTTCAAAGTTAAGATTTTTCAATCTGTGTAAGATTAAGGAAACTTAATGCAAGAAGAATATTTCCAAGGATTTGATCTCCTTTGGAATACTCTGTAATGATTGTTGCCAAGTCTTTATGACTTTGTGCATAATCATTACAAGAGGATCAATGCATATAAGTTTAGAATCTAACAGATTTCAGTAAATGGCATGAATTTGGAATTCTTGCATTTGCGGTAAGGATTTGGGAGTGTGAAAAGAGAATCATTGAAGTTATGTTCAATTGATCTAGTTCACAAAGTAAAGATCATAGACAAACATAGTATGCATACTTGGTATGTGGCATGACTAGTGTTTAAGAAAACATAGTGTACATGCTTGGAGCATGGGACAACTATTGTTTTAAATTCAAGAATAAAGTTGATAGCTGAAACAGTATACAATGAATAATGTGTAATCATATGGTGATAAATAAAAGGTGTTTTATTTATGTTCAAAGAGTTGATACCATATTGGATTCAATTATTATTGTGTTTCACTTTGCATGTTTTGACTTCCCGAATAAACTAGGTTATTCTTCCGGAATGACTAAGTTATTCAAACCATCCACAGTCGGTCATATGTTGGAAGTAGATATGAATTAAGACTGTCATGGGTTGGCTTGTAGAGGTCTAAGGTGTTGGACAAGGCTACAACACTCATGAGTGCTCATAAGTTCTGAGTATTGGATTCAACCCGCGCTCATTGGAATCACTTCATGGATTTTATCACGAGTGATCATGAGACGATAATATCTTATATTCTTCAAACCTAGAGATATGATTTGTTACTATGAGTTGATAGTACATTGATTGCACGAAACCGCATTTGGTAACTCGGTGCTATAAAACGTGCCTTTGTGTATGATTCAACAAGTAGTAGAACAAGCCATATGAGTCGAAGTTTATCCATTCCTTTTACCTTCGGGATAAAAGCGATATCTGTGGGCCCCTCGATGATTTGATGATGACAAATGGAAGTGCTCGGCCGGGCCAGGACTGATTTGATTTGTTCAATTAGTCAGTCGTCATAAATCGGAAATCGGGAAACAACAAATGGACAGAGAGAATGATTATAATCCATGTCTCAGTCCATATGATATCTAGAATGGAGGAATATATGATCCCTTATCTAATGGACAAGTCACTGACAAAGGTCAGAGTTTATCTACAAGGTCAGAGTTCGACAGAAGCTTTTGAGAGCTACGATTGTCGGTTGGTTCCTGAAGTCATACGCAATAATAGTTTTAGACTTATCCAAGTGGGAGACTGTTGGATTAATGTCTAAGTCCATAACTATAATTGGTAAGACTTGACCCGACCCGACATGGTCCATTTGGGTTGCATACCATCATGCACTTGGATGAGAGAAATAAGACACTTATGGTTATTAATATATTATAAGTTCTAGTATATTAATAATAAGAATAATAAGATTATTTAATTAGTATTGATCAAGAATTAATCTAGGATTAATTAAGTGATCAAAAGAAGACTAATTAAATATATGGGTTGATTGTGTAAATCATCCATACTTGTATAGTGGGCTAATGCTCCATGGATAATCAAGTTGGGCTAAAACCCATAGGATGGTCCATGGATGCTCCATGGTGTATTTGTACCCATGGATCCAAGGAAATGGAAAGTCATGACAATTAGGGTTTGCCCTAATTGTAACACTATATAAAGATCTTATTCTTGACAAAATTGGAACGAGTATTATTCTAGAGAGGGCTAGCTGATTTTGATGAGTGTAGAATTCTCTCAAGTCATTCCAAGTGTTTTGATGATTGTGATTCCATTTGAGGTGTCACACTTGGGGCACTAGACACTCTAGCTTCATGAAGACTTTCTTCTCCAAAGAGGTATGTATTCTATCTTGCTATAGTCATTGTGTTTGTATGCTAGATTAGGATAATACCTTGGATATTCTTATTTGCATGTATAATAGAGAAAACATAGATCCAAGGTATTTAGGGTTGCATGTACACTTAGGAGTGTTAGAATGCTCAAAACCCAACAGTTGGTACACTGCACGTACTAGCCCTAGAGCATGTACACTAAGCGTACAAAATGAGTACCACCAACATACTCATCAGATGGAATTTAGAAGTTTGGGCTTCTCAGTTTGGGCCACATCTAGACTCTAGATGGTTAGGGCCTTGTTGGGTTGTGAGGTCTATTTTGGGCTAATGCTTTTATGCTGGGTTTACTTTGTTGAAGGCCCACGATAGGAATTAGGCCTAATTTGGAAAATTGGGCCATATTTGGGCTTTGGTGGTTATTTTGGAATTTGGGCTTTTTGGACAATTGGATTGGGGCTTGGCCTTGGGCCATGTTGGATAAAGGGTAAAAAGTTCTTTTACCCTAATTTGGACTCTTAGTGTGAGTCAGGATGCAATTATTAATTGGTTGTTATTTTGTGATTGATAGCACGAGGTTTTTACCAGGCCAACCGCTAGAGATTTATTTATGAGATTCAACAGCCTGAGGTGAGTTTCCTCACTGTGTTTAGCCGGTCGAAGGCACCAATGTCAGCCCATGATTATTATGATAGGATGCTAGATATATGCGTGACTCTTGCATGTGTTATGTGTTGGTATGTATATCGAGCGAGGCTTGATGTCGGGCGAGGCCCGATGACTGTATTGTATGCTATTGTTTTGTGATTATTGCATGTGTTAGCATGATTATATGTTATATGTTTATTATGTGTACCGGACAGGGCCCAATGTCAGGCGAGGCCTAGCAAATGACATATTTGTAATCCAAGCGGCACTCGATGTCGGGTTGGGCCTTAGGCCAAGTAGGACTGAATGTCGGGCGAGGCCCAATGTGGGGTGGGGGCCCAGTATGTGTTTATTTATATATGGTATGTGGTATTTTGGGGAACTCCCTAAGCTATGAGATTACGGTTTTCAGTTTATGTTTCAGGTACTTCAGGATCGAAAGAGAAGAGCCCGGGGTGATTGCAGAGCACACACCACTTTATTCCGCATTTTGAGATTTACTCTGATATTTGTGATGTAGTAATACACTTTGGTCTTTCTTGGTTGTATTACAATGTTTGGATTACTATTTTATAAAATTTAAAAATGAAAATTTTGGGTTATATTTTTAGGATGTTATAGAAACTATGTTTTCTAGGGAATCTAGAATGGTTCCATAGGTGCCTGACATTGTTTAATAACCCATATTAGCCCAAAGACGAGTTTGTGTGGATGTTGTTAAAAAAAGTGGGTTTTACGGACAAAGGAGTTTTATTCCATTTACAGAAGCTTTCAAAATTGCACCCAATAAGGTAAAAACGAGTAAAATTTTGTTAAAATGGTTGGTTTTATGATAATGTGTATTAAAATGTTGTTGGAATTTTGTTTTAAAAGATATCAAACTAGGATGTTGATTCAGAAATTAAAAAAAAAAAATAAACCAGCAAAGGTGTAACATCCGTAAAATTTCATAAAAATTTTAACGTTTCCTAACCAATAGAAAATCATAATTGTTTACAATGTAATTTCCAAGACATGTTTAACATCAGAGTTTTCCCAAAATCACAAAACACAACATCAGGAGGTGCACGATCAAGCATTTTCCTTCCCACGATCATCTGAAGTACCTGAATCATAATCCAAAACTGTAAGCCCAAAGCTTAGTGAGCTCCTGCAAAATACTAATACACAAACAAATAGCAAAATATAATAACAACATGCAATGGGTCCACAGCTAACAGACTGGATTACCCCTGAGCCTGTAGCATAAGCCAAGATTCCCCTTGGCCTATAGCTTATGTCTGGCTTGCTCTCCAGCCTTATCAATCTTCGGACTGAATACTACTAAGCCCTCAGTACGAGTCTGGCATGCCCTTTCCGACCCTCATCTCGTATCTGGAATGCTCATGAACCCTCAGTATGAGTCTGACATGCCCTCCTCGGCCCTCCGCTCATATCTGGCTTGCTCCGGGGTTTGTTGGCTACAACACAGGGCAGTACATCCTCAACCCACCTCACACAATATATCGACATATAACAGATAATATCATATAGAGATAAACAAACAATATCACAGGTAGTCCTACAAATCTACCAGACTAGCATATCAAACTAGCATGCATATATATTCCATTCTCAACATATCAACAATATCATGTTATAAAACCAATGGGCCGACCTTGGTGCCTTTGACCCGGAATTATAGTGAGGAAAACTCATGTCCCACTGTTGAGTCACACTGAAAGCTTCTGGCTACTAGCTTAATAAATCCTCACACTAACACAGCAAAATAATTCCAATTAATAATTGGATTACAATCCTTGACTAATAATCCATTCATAGGGTAATGGCCACCTTACCCTTTCCCTAGATGGGCTAAGACCCAGGGCCAAATCTTGATCCAAAAAGGCCCAAAAATGAATAATCACTCAATGTCCAACTCCTAATTGGGCCTTACTCCGAGGTCCAACACTTCACTTAGCCCAAAACACCCATTTTCAGATGGACCAATAAGGGCCCAAGCATCCAAGCCCAAAAGGTGGCCCAAAGCTTGAAGCCCAAACTCGAAAACCCAATAGGCTGAGTACGCAGGGCGTACCTAGCAGTACGCTCAGCGTACTCCGCATTAACTCAGAATTGCGCCATTGACCACCTATGCCCAGTGTACGCCTTGGTACATCCAGCGTATGCGGTGGCTATGCCAGACTTCGATTAAGAGCTTATCCCATTCAGTCCAACGTCCAACTTTCAGATCCAGGTCCATAAAGGTGTTCCAAACCATAAAGTTTCCAACTTTATGGTTATGCATGTCTTAATAAGGCCCAATACCAAGAAAAAGGACTAAAAAGTCATAATTTCCTGATGGAAAGATCTAAAAGAAAACAAGGCAAGATTGAAGCTTTATACCTTCTGGAGCTTCTCAAGAAGGTAAGAATCCCATATCCACAAGTTGCTCCCTCACCAAGGCTTCTCCAAGAATCTTCTTCTTCCTCTAACACACCAAGAACACACCAAAAATCACATACTTGAGCTCTAAAATGCACAATCAAAGATTAGGGTTTGCAAAAACGTCCCAAGGGAGTGGAGGCTGAAAGGTGGAAAGGAAATGAGCCAATATGATGCTTAAGTACCCTTCAAACCCTAAAATTTAGGGTTTCCTCCTGACGTGAGTACACCCAGCGTACGTGAGTCTACACCCAGCGTACTAGGGTGTGCCCTAGTACGCTCATGTACGCTTAGCGTACTCTTCCAGCTCATATTACAAAAATGCTACTAGGGTTCCAAGGCATAATTCTTGGACTTGATCAAATTGGCTTATAATTTAAATCCAAGGGATGAATTTGAAAATACTGAAAACCAGGGTGTTACAAAAGGCACGTATAAAATTAAGAAAGAAATCAAAAAGGTGTTGGATTTAGTGTCCAAGACCATAACTATAACTGGGATGTACTTGACCCGATTGTAGTATGGTCCTTTTGGGTTGTCTTCACCAGTGCAATATGATAGGATGGATTTTGAGAATAACGTTATGTATGGTTTATTAATATATTACAAGTATAATATATTAATGTGAAATTATTTAATTAGTGTTGGTCAAGAATTAATTTGGAATTAATTTTGTGGTCAAAAGAGAGTAATTAAATATATGAGGATTAATTATGTAAATCAATGATTCTTATAGTGTGGGCCAATGATCCATGATTATGTAGATGGGCTAAACCAATGAAATAATCCATGGATAGTCCATGGAGGTTAAACCCATGGAGCATAAGAATGTGAAAGGTCATTAAGGTTTGCAAAGATGTAACCCTAGCACTATAAATAGAACCTCATGAACCAAAATCGATTGCACCTTCTTTGTGAACCAAGTAACATATTTTTTTAAGCCTCCTCTTGCATATTGGTGTTTGTGAACCATTAAAGGCATCACACTTGAGGTGCTCAAGCTTTCAAAGGTCAAGAACTCTACCCTTCTCAAGAGGTAAGCATCCAAACTAAGTTTTATATTATACAACTTCATTTGTATGCTAGCTAGAGTGAATGCTTTGGAAAAACAAAATGCATGTGTAATTAGAGAAAACATAGATCCAGAGTATTTAGGGTTGCATGTGCACCATAAGAGTGTTATAGTGCTCAAAACACAACAAAAGGGTGTTAAAGCCTAAACTGAAAGCAGATAAAACTCCGAAAGATAGGATCGGATCAAGTTTAAACAAACCTGTTATTATAGACTAGTTGCAATGTCATTATATTATTTATGGTTATCTTTTAGCAAGTTGGTTTTATTGTTGGATACCTTTATGAAAGTTGTTTTTTAATTAGTATGTTAATATATTTAAAAAAACATTTAATCTCCAACATCTAGTGACTCGATCAATGAGGATAACTTGCCAATAGAATATGATATACTACGTCTTGAAAAAGAGCAACGTCTTTTTGATACGACTGCATTAGAAATGATTTGTGGTTATCAACGTGCGAAACAACGAATGGTGAAATTAGAAATCCCATTATCGCCTTCTACATCCAAGGAGCGGAGAAAACTAGCATTGTTGTAGGGTCACACTTTATGATCCAATGAATCGAACACTGTGACATCCCCAAATTTCACGGCCAGAAAAGACCGGTTTGTTTATGCTTTATTTTAAAATCAGAGTAATCGTTTAAAGAAAACGGTTGCGGAATTTGTTCCCAAAACAAGATATGATAAAAAAACTTATCAAAACATTTCTCAAAGAGAATGTATTTTCATTAAATAATAAAACCTCCATGTTCCGATACAGACACAGAAGCATAAACAGAACATACATTCATTTACTCTAGTGATTTACATCTCCTTTAATCTCTCAGTGCAAAGCAGCTTCGTATCGATACCTGTGATACAATTAAACTGAGTGGGTCAGGCTTGGGAGCCTTGTGAGCATATAGGGTTTTCAACCCACAATAATATAATTATTATATTTAATTATAAAATAATCAATCCAATTACCCACCCCCTTTATCTCCATTTATTTCTTAAATATTTATCCTAAGAACCGATTACCCTTCTCCCATTCATTCCTAAGGATTGCCCTAAGGAATTGGCACAAAGTCTAGTGTTGACATGGTTCTTGGATCACCTCTGGTGAACACGCAATTCACAAAAATTAAAGGACACCTAGTTTAAGAACACCTAAAGAACATTTAGTTCCAATATTACCCAATGAACCTAATTATCTAAGGAACATAGAGTATGAAAGCTCTTAATTCAAACAATGTGACAATAAAGTATATCTCGATCCTGCAAAACCACTGATATTATGAACACATATTATATTTCTAAAACAACATATCCCATCCCGTCGATCCCCACATACTGACCCTATACAATGATCTTACGAGATCTAGCCTAAGGATTCGATATGAATAACAACTGACGAAGCTGCTTCGGAAATTCCCTGGCAGCAAACGAGGATCAATAAAGACATCAAATGAGGGGAATGGAACAAGTTTCACCACGAACCTTCGTTCGTAAAAGAAAGAACCACAAGACATTTTAAGTCAGGGGTAGTTATCTAGATAACAATGCCTAGGCGTGGTCTGACTATCATGAGGTATTATACCCCCAAACTCTACCTATCCCAGCAATATAACACCAGACATACCTAGCAGTGGTCTATTACCAACGCACTTTATTAGGTAGTCTACGAAGTTCCCTTAATTACTTCGTGAAAGAAAACGCTGACATATGAAGCTCGGTCGATCACTTCATAAAAGAAACGCTGACTCCAAAGCTCTCTCAAAATAAAAGTATGGGGATAACTAATAGAGTATTCCCGTACGCTCCCGTAACCGACACACAAAATTGTCGAAAGACTTTGTACAAGATAGTACTTCTTGCACATTATAGTACTCTGGTATGCGAAAAAATCGTACCTAAGAACATAATAGTACCTGGCACAAGCAGCACCCAAGACACAGAGCTTTGAAAAATACTTCGTACATAAAATGTACTTCTGTACGTAGGACGTACTCCACCGATCATCAATCTCACCCCACACGTACTCTTAATAAGAGACTACCCAAATCCCAATCCTATTTGAACTAAACATCCCATTTAAGTCTTAACCCATCACTAGGCAAACCTACAATGTTTATAATCAATTTTTTTTTATACTATCTCCGTTTAGGAAACGCTAACTAGTGTATACTTAACACAAGGTTTTTAAGTAATAGTATCATATATACACATCTTAACACATATTGAACCATATATGATTCGCACGTTGTATATTATAAAATATATCTAACACGTATTTCGGACAATGACAAATACTTCACATACATATGTATATTTCATATTATAATCAATACTCGTATTTAAAATCACGATTCCTAAAAGGGACTATACACATGATACCTTATCGAATGAATACGTAGTTCTAAAATACATAATCTGTACTCCCGGATCTTAAATTTTCCTCATTACCTAATCCATATTCCTGGACCTAAAACTAACCTCTTGATCTGATCCATACCCTTGGATCTAAGACTAATCTCCTGCTCTGATCCATACTCTCGGATCTAAAACTAGTTTATCTCTTTATCCTTTTATCTCATGGTCCAGCCCACCTTTTATCACCTACCAACAACCTCATCTACTCATGTTCTACCAAACATATTTTTAGATACAAAATACATATATAGTTTAACTTATTAAAACTTATATAATTCATCCATTCCACAATCATCTCAAATAAACAACAATATATTATACACATAGCACGTATTTCATAGCAAATACTTAATATTTATGTGTTAGAAGAAAGTGACCACACACTCACTTGATCAGAAGATGATCGGGCAGCACTACGGCTTGTAGAAGTAGTATCCTTTAGTGAAACTGTGATCTCTTCACACACCGGACTTCTCGCGGGTAGAGCTTCGGCTCGAAAACTCTTGTCTTCTCGGGATCTTCGGTGCTTCAGGACTTTCTTCGGGTCTCGAGGTTGATACCGGGGCTTCGGGATATTTATTGCATGCAAATCGAGGTAAAACGGGAGAGAGAAGAGAAAATAGCAACCATAAATGGATGACCCTTCAAATCTATTTATAGGGCAAAATTGGCCCTTGCCACGTCGTGGCAACCTTTTTCCATGTCTTGGGCTTGGTCGTCACTGCATGCGTCATCGCAAGTTGCATCTGGGGGACTCCCGGAGGTGTCAGAGGACTTGCCACGTCGTGGTCTCTGACAGTTTTGGGGTTTCGTGCCCCGAACTTCAGAAATTCATAACTTTCGCATACGAACTATGTTTTCGACGTTCTTTATATCGACGCGAAGGTGAGATTATGCTCTACAACTCTCGTTTAGACTCCATTGGCTAATTTTGACTTTATTTTTAATATATTATAAATATATTACTTGTATATTATCTTTAGTAGGCCGGGACAGGAAAACTCCGTTCGAAATTCATAACTCCTTCATCTGAACTCCGTTTTCGTCCGTCTTTCCATTGTTGCACTAATATCGATGAGATCTTCAATTCTCATTTATATCACTAAGGATATATATCTATCTACCTTAAATTCACTATTTACGTCGCGCTGGGTTGTGCCGGTTCTGTCGCGAAACTTCGACAGATCATAACTTCTTCATTATAACTCGGATTTTGGCGTTCTTTATATGCACGGAAACCTTGTGACATATACTACAACTTGGTTAAGATTAATCCTTCTAAATAATCTTCCATCAAAAAGTCATTTTTGATGCTTATCGTCTGTAAATTGACTAGCCCGGATCTACGGGCGTTACAAACACATAACACGTTGTCCACCGGCGCCAGCGCCAATGACAACATGATCTTAATGATCTTAGTGATAGTTTGTATATTTGGTATATATACTCTGTAAATATATAATGGACATTTGATCTGTAATCTTAGTGATTAGGGTCAGACCCTTACATTGATTATAATATATCCCCAAAATAGTGGGATCTCAGTTTCTATAATTATATATAGTATACTATTAGGGTTAAACCATAATAGAGATTTGTACCTAACTTTGTGAGACTATTCTCTTTGTAAGAACCCTTCATAGTGAAAAACATCTTTTTGATCATCCATGTTTTTCTGTTTCTGTTTACTCTTTGTTCTATTTGTCTGTTCTTCATTATTCATACTTGAGTGTATCCGATCAATAAAAACCTTCAATTATATAATATGCAATTTCTCCTCATTACGATGTCTGAAGATACATGCTAGTTTATGAACACAATGCACCTCATCGAAGAAGTACGTAGTACAACTCCAACAATAGAAGATCGAGTCCAACTAACAGATAATGGGTCCAACCTAATTGAAACCTACTTGGAATTGTTTGAAAATCATGTAGACACCGCTAGTTTGCACCGGATGCAAGTTACCGGTTATCCTAAAAATGTAATATAAAAATTAAATATTGTAATGACTTTTGAAACTTAAATATGTAAACGAAATGGTAGGGTTGTCAAGAATGACAATGCTTTTCATTAACATAAATACAAACTTCATTACAAATCCTAATACATACTTATCTTGGTGTAACACCTAGTTCCTGGTATGTATTTAATTAAAGATTTATTCACTTTTATATAGAAATTCGACGAGTTGGAGGCCCCAAACTCATCGAGTAGGAATGGAATTGGACGTGGGATGTAAAGTCTACTCGACAAATTAAGAGCCCCAACTTGACAAGTAGGACTGGAAGAGTGAAACCCTAATTTTCAGGGTTTTGCACCCTATTTAAACACCTTAACCTCCAAAGGTTGGCCTCATTTACAGCCTCTAAGTCCCAAACCCTAAATCTCGAAACCCTAATACCTTGTGTGAGCTTGTGAGTCATTTTTTAGAAAAAACTTATGCATTTGAAGCTTATGGAAGAAGAAGAAGCTTAAGGACCCAAGAGGAAGTGAGTAGATCCAGAAACTTCACTCCATTTGTAGCATTTTCTGGTAAACAAGTCTCAAACTTGCTTAATGATTACTTAGATCTCTTTATCTTCAATTTTATTGAGTTTTTGGTCCAAATATCTTGATCCTTGGAAAGTGGACGTCCCAAGTGAGTATACTTCCAGATCTAGGGCCTTGCAGGGATTTCATGGCATAAAGGTGCAAACTTTATGGCCATTGAAGCCCCATGCAAGCTCTAGGTTGTCAATTTGGCCTTTTAAGCTCAAAAAGGCCACGCATGGAGTGAAAGTTAAAGACTTTACATGTTCATGTAGTGTCTACGAACTAGATCTCAGTTTGTATGCCTTATCTTGAAGTCTTAATGGATTTTGGATCAAGATCTTGGTCTTAAAGAGTTAGGGTTTGAGGTAAACCCATTAAGGGAGGATATTAACGGGTAAATATGGAAACTTTACCCTTAAAAGGACATTTTCAATATGTATATGAAGTATGGAGATCAAATATGAAAGATATGGGCTTAATATATTAAGATAGCTTAACACACTGGAGAACTCGACGAGTTCATAAAGGAACTCAACGAGTTAGGTTGAAATGCCTTGACCTCGTAGAAGGAAAAACTCGACGAGTTTAGGACGCACTCAACGAGTGGAGTTGGAAAGTCCTGATTTTGATGATAGGAGAATCTCGACGAGTTGGATCACGATTTCAGGGTTTTTGATTTACGGAACTCGGCGAGTTGATGGGTCAACTCAGCGAGTTGAGTCAACCCAGAATGTTGACTTTTACCAGGGGTAAAATGGTCATTTTACACTAAGAAGGATTTTTGGATTTTGACTAAGTGTTATTGTGATAATGATAGTCGGGGAGTCATTGGAGCAGCCGTTAGATATTCCTTACCGCGAGATTCCACAGTCAGGTTTGTGAGGTGAGTTTCCTCCTGTAGGAACGGGTCGAAGGCACCATTTCTAGCCCGTTTATGTATGTTAGTATATTTCGGGATAAGGTCCGATGCCAGGCAAGGCCCGATGTAGGTTTATATGTTTTCGGACTTCGTTCTGATGCTGGGGAAAGCCCGAGGAATGTTTGTATACTTGATGTCTTCGTGATTCTTTCATGTGCTTGTTTTATATGTTTCCAGACTTCGGTCCAGTGTCGGGGTAAGCCCAAGGAATGCTTATATGTTTATGTTATATGCTTCCAGATTTCGGTCCGATGTCGGGCAGGGCCTGAGGAATGTTTATTTGTTTATGTTATGTGATTATGTTTATATGTATTTGTTGATATGTTTATATCTATACTAGATTTCGGTCTGATGCCAGGCAGGCCCGATGTAGCGGACAAGGCATGATATTTTATTATGTGATTATGTGATTATGTGTATGGTATGTGGTAGTTTGGGGAGACTCACCGAGCTTCGTGCTTATAAGTTTCAGTTATGGTTTCAGGTACTTCCGGTAGCAAGGGGAAGAGCTCGGGATGACTGCAGTGCACACACCGTTTTGTTTAGCATGGGATGTTTTACTCTAATATATTGACATGTGTTGATATGATACTCTGATTTGATACGATGACTTATGTTTTTGGATGAAATGATTTTGGTAACTATGGTTTATTTTATTATTAAAAATGAAATTTTTGGATTGTATTTTTGGGATGTTTCAACTGGTTTCCATAAATTAGGAAATTGTAACGGATACATATTTTGTTCGCGGTTAATAAAATCTCCTCTAATTCTAACAACATATGTTAGACAGTCCCGTTTTTCACAAAGCTTATCAATCTTTGAATTTCCATGTTGAATCCACTTCTTTGCTTCTTTAACCTTTTTCATAGCTTCAGCAACCCATTTTTATTTTTCGTTACTTGTTACACTAGATCTTCTGCACTTTGATTTAGTGTCTGACTTGTTTCAAAATCCATTTCGTTTTCTTGTTCACCAGCCTTCATAGCTTGAAAAATATCATCAAGCATTTATAAGTGAGAAATTTGGGCCTTCTGGAAACGGGTAATATTTAAACAAACATAGCAATCTTCTTCTTCATAATTCCAAACACCAAACTCAAATAAACTTATTATTAACTTATTTCTATGTTTACGATGCATGATAGGTACATATTAATAGTCCAAATGTCGTGTCTGGAATAATTGTTCGAAATGTGATGTCTGGAATCTGTGTCTCCGGAATGTGATGTTAGAAATGTGTTTCCAGAATATACGTTCGTGACTCATATTCGTCCGGAATCTATGACATATATGATTGATTTGACTATACATGAATGATTGATATGACTTCCGGAATGTCAGTCTCGAATGTCAGTCCGGAATCCTGCATGAACCACTATAAATAAGAGACTGCAATTATAGAGCCTTTAGAACTTTGGAATTGTAAACCTTTAGAAGTATGGAATGATAGTAAATCAACACTAGCCATGGACTATACAGGAAGAGATCACGTTCGTTCAGTCGTAGGTAATAATTGAGGATAATTTGGTTTTCCTCATGCTGCAACATCTAATGTACGGATTGCGATGGGCACGCTTGAAAATTTTTGTTTCACTTTAAGTTAAATGTTCCACAGTAACGAACTAAAGAAGAAGTGGAGGTTAAGTTTGTAGACATATGGTCAAAGGTTAAGAATTTTATAAAAATTATCACAAGGTCGACAACGATTTGATGGATGAAGATGAACAAGTAATTTTACAGCAGGAAAGGGAGGAATACAGACAGAAAAATAATGGGGTTGATTTTTCATACGAACATGCTTGGGATATTTTAAAAAATGTCTTGTATTTTTAAATTATGTATTTTGTAATTTTTATGTTTAATAAGGTTATGATAGTTGTAAATTATCCTTTTTCTATCTTTGTAACGTCTAACAAATATTAGGTCAATGATATTATCTTTCATTAATCACTCCAAAAAATGATTATAAACATAATTAGTTGCATATTGAGGCTAAAAAGAAATGTCTGGAATAAGGGACTGAAATAGTAAGTCTGGAATGTGGCTCTGAAATGCATGTCCGAAATATGTGTTGGGAATATATTACAAGTTTATTGATTGGAATGGTTACACATAGTGCGGCCTACAAATGTCTGTATATAATTAAATTCAAGTATCTAAACTCGATACCCTGTTAAATTTACTACTAAAAATTAATTTCTCATAAACCAAACAAATGGCATACTGCAATTGTGGCGCTCAAGGTTTAATAAGGACATCAAGGACTAGCAATAACCTTGGACGACTATTTTACGTTTATCCTAAAGAGGTATATGGGTTATCATTTCATTATTTTTACTTTGAATTAATATTAATTTACCCAATATACATCATGTGTTTGATATTATATTGTTAGGGACTACAGTTTGGGTTTATCTGTTGGGTTGACGAAGCAAAAGACAATAATTCGTTGATAATTTGTAACTTAATTTGATCGAAGAAGAAGCTTGAAACAAAAAATTTGCACTTGAAGATTACGTTAATTTGTAGTTGGATTTTGGTTTTTGGAATTTTTGTGTACATGTTGCAAGCTTTATGTTTATCAACTAAGTTTATGTAACACTTATTACGTAAACTATGTAACATATGGTGTTTGCTTGTTTTTTGGAATATCATTCCGGATTCATATAATTAATTGCAATTAAATAGACAATACAACAACCATAATTAATTCCCATTCAGATGGATGTGAAAGAGGGTACACGGTTTGTGTCTGGTAGACAGTCTGAAACACATCAGTACGGTAATATATATGAACCATATTGGCTAATTCATTGATGTTCGAATGATGTGATGTCGCAATAACATGACCGCATGCTATACCTAGACTGCGCCATTTCCCACATGAACATGTATTACGGTTTAGCTCTACAACACAATTTGTTTTTTAAATCAAAAACTCGATCAATGTCGGACGGGAACGGAGGCGGGATCTTTGTTGCTTGCCACCAAACAGACTTTTGCATCCTTTTATGAAGCAACATTTCTGCATACAGGGTGAGTACGGTAGTCAACCTACCTAAAAAGTAAATATAATCCAATAAGGTTCAGAATACATATAACGAAGATTAATTTAATATTGCACCAGGTATCTTACCTCCCACTAAACTGCGTTCAACAAAAGTCCATTGAACGTAGTCACAAGTTGCCTTGGTAAGAGTTATTATTGGTACATTATTATCAGTACATTCCATTGATTAACTAATAACACCAAAAAAATAGGGAACATCGATGTTGACTACATTCCAATGGATTCTAGGGAAATAAGCTCTTGCCTATTTCGCATGACCAATGTTGGCAAGCACTTCACGAGCATCATGGGTTAGATGACGGAAGCTTTGTTCAAAATCAGACATAGAATGTCATCCAGAACAAAGGTTCCAATGTTCTTCCAGAGATGCCTCTTGTGTGTATATACTACTACAAACATTTTGTTTAGGTAGTCCTTTCTTAGACAGACACTACTGATGAATATGGCATGTAGCAAGCAACTTATGAATGCATGAAGCTGTATTTTTTAGACTACATAACAATTAGTTTAGAAGTAGAAACACTATCTATTTTAAATAAGCAATAGAAAAATGGAAAAAAAAAATATAACATACATCTAATAGCCGCAAACTAGCGTGGAAATGATCCATCACATCAGTTTTTATGTGAGTATAAGTATGCAAGTTGGTTCGCCTAAGGTTTTGTAGGTAAATAGGTAGATTGTTAAAGCTTTGTTCATGCTCACTCTCTGAGAACCTCATCTTCAAGCAGTTATAAGAGATAATTATGAATTATCGGAGGTAAGGGTCTAAGTAAATACGGATATATATATATATATATATATATATATATATATATATATATATATATATATATATATATATATATATAAGAGATGAAAACTGAGTTTCTAATCCGGAATATATGTTTGAAACTTGTATCCATGACTTTGAATTATCACTTCAAAGCAAGAGACTGACAATCGTACATAGATTCGTGTTTCGGACTGCCATAGTCCGGAATGGCAGTCTGGCATGTTACGGAGATTCTTATTTCGGACCAGAGCTCTGGAATGAGTACACATACTCCATAATGCCGTATTCCAGAAAGAGTTGTCAAGGAGGGCTCCGGAACGAATTACCTTACTCTGGAATGACCTATTCTGGAGAAAGTTGTCATTTTACTATATATATATATATATATATATATATATATATATATATATATGTGTGTGTGTGTGTGTGTGTGTGTGTGTGTGTGTGTGCGCGTGTGTGTGTAATGTGGTTATTATTATAAAAAAATACTCATTTATAAGGGTTATATTACTCAATTTCCCTTGTGTGGACCGTCGCTACCCCTAAGTGCTTACCTTATTAGTTTAGTATGAATAAGCAAAAGAAATTTTCAGACAAGTCTCAATATATTGGTCCATTTTATGTAAAAAAAAAAAAAAAAAAAAAAAAAAAAAAAAAAAAAACAAACTCAAGATTTTATTTTGTTAAGAAACAAACTCCTGACTATCGGATAAAAAAATCAAATTAGTTAACTTTTACAAGTAAATTATTATTTACCCGGTTACCTCTAGAAAAGTCTCATTATTTTGATTTAGTTTATGAAAAAGTCTTAATTTTTTTACTTCAACTCTTTTACTATTTCACTAAAAAATTTGGAAATTTCTTGGTTCCGGTTATGAGTTGGAATAAACGTCATTAAACTCCATAAAACTAATAATAAAAGTATTTTATAACAAATTATTTGCCACAAAAGTATGACGTTAACATCATTTTCAGCTCATCATCGTCCATATAATCCATTTTTCACAAACATATATGTTACAATGTAACGTTCCAAAATTCAATCCGTTTTTTAAATAAGAGTATTAAATCTTAATCAATCATCAACCAAAACCTTCATTCATAATATTAATCCATTTGAAATCAAAATATCTCATCATAAAACAATCATACTAAACCATCATAATGTAAAGTTCCAGAAGAATAATATTGTTTTGAAAATCAACATATAATAAGATAAAATGTTGGATAAATGTCATGCCCATGAGAATGTCTGGACGTCATAGTCATGCCAGCTCCTTCATCTTCAACAATGATGAGTTATGAAATTAATATACAATTCAATTCATTTAGAATAGTAAGAACACAACATGTATGTAATTTTTTTAAGCTCGTATGGATAAGGAAAGTAGGAAGAGTACAAAGTGATAACTCTTATTACAAAAGAGTTATGAGCGTGTGTGAACGTTGTCGCACCCCCAAACCGGAATGGCGAAAACGTTCGGGGCGGAGGACATCATGCTCAGTATCACAACAAACGTAGAAGAGTAAAACAAGCAACCACAACCATTGTATAAATATAAAAGTGTTTACATGTATTCAATCCACAAAAGATTTACTCCAAATGTAAATAACAAAAAAAGACATGAAGTTATATGCTCCATCTTTTGAATCCCTGAGCGTGTACCTGTCTACTAGTTTCCTAAGAATACAAGTTATTTTGAAAGCGTAGGTCAGCATTTAAGCTGATGAGTTCATAAGTGTTTAGTTATAAAATGTATACTATAAGTTCTTTAGAAAAGTTCGTTTGTTCCTCCAGAAAATTGTATATTTCCTGATATGATGAATGATAAGTAAAAATGACTTTTCAATTCCTTCTATGAGTACTTAATGAGTACGAGTTCTATTAAATCCAGATCAAACCGACAAATCGATTATGTGAATCTGACCCAAGCCCACAACCAAACAAGAAATAGGAAATGAGGCGGAAGTCACACATCCCATTGTTGGTTAGATCCTCATTGTATATAACGCTGACGTATTCACTAGGTGCTTATGAAATTAACTGTAATAGTTCTTTATAATTGATGAAAACATTCCTTAAGAATATCATAAATTTCCTTTAGTAAAAATTGTAACCATAATAGTTCCTTCTATAATCACTTAGTTTATACAAGGTATATATAATCTAATATCGAACGGACAGTTAAATGTGTGAATCTGCCCTAAGCCCACAACCAAACAAGGAACATGAAGTAAGGCGGAAAGCACACATTCCACTGCCTATCGGATATTAATTATATATAACCCTGATGTATAGCTAAGGGATTATAGGATTAACCATTCAAGGTCCTTTATGTTATACTGGTTTAATAATAAGAATTAAACCTTTTACAGATAAGCTTCTAGTTTCACCTACTTAATGTTTTATCCGAAAAGTATGTTTTTGTACTAGAAAGTAGTATGTTGTTCTTGTATGTTATAACCTGACCCATACCTGTTACTCCCTATGATTACTTGTTGTATACGAGTTATATATATAACTAAGATCAACTAGATAGTAGACTGTGGGAGTCTGCTCTAAGCCCACAACCAAACAAGGAATAAGAAATGAAGCAGAAAGCACACATCCTACTGCCTGTCGGATCCGATTAATATATAACCCTAATGTATCTACTGAGGAATCATAAAAGTTAGCATTATAGGCCCCTTTCAAACTGTATGTTCATGTTAACTAGAAAATAGTTTGCATTTCTCCAAGTGAGAAAATCACTACATGAATGTGATGGAAAAATGAAAGTGTACAGTAGTGTTGTATAGAATAACTACTAAAGCACTAGCTACCTTAAAACCAAGTTGTTAATTAAGGTTAAAATGTGATGTGGTTGTAACCATGCTTGATTGACTAGTATGAAACACGACGTTTAACAGACGTCAAAAATGGTATGAAATTTGTCACCCGTAGACCTACAATCCCATTGTAGCTAGCAGCAAGGTGTAGGATGGTCAATACCGTACAGATCTATACACAAACTCACACTCTCCCTCTAGGAGACTCTGGTTACAAAACGCGACATAACAAGTATATTGTTATGTCGTGAAGTATTGGTTTCACATTATTGTTATCTTGTTCTTGTTATAGTATGTTTGGACTGACTCATGCGTGAATTGACTCCCGTAAGAACTGACTTATGTAAGTTTCACTGTTCTGGAAGTAGTAAGTACTAATCCTCTAAACTATACCTATTATAGTTTACTGGTATGTTTAATTGGACTGTTACCGATTTGAAGAAAAGACTCAATCATGTACTAAGTTAAGCATGTACCTTAAAAATGGAGTTTTATAAACAACAATCTAACATCTTTTTAAAAGAGTTTTTGAATTGATTTGATCCCATACAAAAGCATAAGAAATACTTTAATGTGATGGTTATCACAGATAAATATTAACACAATACTATTGTGTTCAACTTGCATCCCCCCCCCCCTTTAAACGCATTTAGAACATTTAAAAGATTGATTATAGGGGTATGAACTCACCTTATGTGGGTGATTTAATTGAAGATTCGAGTAAGGATGATAAGTTCCACGAATGAAGTCCCGAGGCACAAACGAGTCCTAAATGACATATAATTATACAAATTTGGCATGTAATTAGTGAATCTAACTACAAAGGTGATTGGGATACAACCTAGAATGCAAGAATAACTCACCAAAAGAGTGTGAGAAGCAAGTTAGAAGGCTGATAGGGTGTTCACGGCCCAAATTGAAGAATGGTTCCGGCCCAAATGATGAAGGGTTCACGGCCCACTTGAAGTTCACGGCCCAAAATGGTCAAGAACACTTGAAGATATTGGTGTTTTGGTGAGTGTTTAAAGATCCTAGTAAGCTTCTATGGAGTAGCAAAGGAAAGGGTGTTTAAGAGTGAAAGATGGTGTTTTTGAACTATGATACTTGAGAGGGAATGGAGTGATTGCGGCCAAGAGAAGAAGAAGTGAAGGAGAAGTGGCTAAATGTAACACCCAAATTTTCAAATAATTTTTCACATTTATAAAACACATTTTCATTCATGATTGTCATAAAAACATCATTGTATCACATAATCAATTCATAACATCACATCCCAAGATTAAAATATGTAAAAGCTCCTCGAGTGTGTACTGATCAAACCGGCGTCTTCCCGCGATCCTCACTGGTACCTGAAACACATAACACACCACTGTAAGCATAATTGCTTAGTGAGTTCCCTAAAATACCACACACAACACATATTAGCCACTCGAGGCTATAACTCTGTTCGACCCTCTGGTCAATGTGTCTCAGTGGGACCCTCCAGTCCCATAACTCTGTGGGCCCTCTGGCCCTAACTCTGTGGACCTTCCGGTCCTAACTCTGAAAACTTTGGCACATACATAGCATAAGTCACATAGAAATCACATCATGAAAAAGCATACAAAATACTCTGTCCCATAACTCTAATTACCACTCTAGGTAAAGTATAGTGAGAAGACTCACCTCGGGTAACTCGGTAAATCTCGAACTCTGAAAAAAAAATCTGATCTAGCCTCCGCCTAATCATATGAAATAAGCACTCTAAATCAATACATCCCTTAAGGCTAGGCTATTCCCTCTCTTAGTACTCTTAGAATGGTGAAAGACCATTTTACCCCTCTCATGGCCCTAAGACCCAATATTGACCAAACCCTAAAAGTCAACAAAAGTCAACTCCTCAGGTTACGTTGCGCATACCACACATGTACGCTGGCCGTACCCGATGTCTACATAGAAAACGGGGTGCGCGACCCCTTACGTTGCGTGTATTGGGATTACGCCCCATGTAACTCCCAATTTCAGACTCTAAGCATTTTGGGGTCTTAATCAGTTAAGACCCACGTCCAACTTCTGGATCTGACCATTTCTAACCCTCTTAATCCATAAAGTTGGTGACTTTAAGCCTTTGCAAGGCTGGACAAGTCAGTAACACCCATAACATTCCATTTCCAACTCTAGAAAGCTCCTAACTCAAGCATGACCTCATAACAACGACCAAGATGGCAACTTTATGGATCTATAACACAAATATCACTAAAATGGGACAGATCTAGGTCCATGGAGTACATTACACTCATAAAGTCTCCACCTTTGGGACTTTTAACCCTAGAAATGGTCCATGCAATCATCTAACCAAATAAGGAGGAAAGTTTTGTGATGGGTTTTGGTCATAAGAACATCCTATGTGCTCATACAAACCCTAATGCTTGGATCTAGGTTTCTCTATTGTACATGCAAGTTATCCAAGACTATAAAACCTAGATCTAGCATATGATAATCAATATGACATATAATTAAGGGTTTAGATCATACCTTGATTGTTATGTAGCAATAACAATCTCAATTCCTCCTTGTATTGACTTTAGAAAGCTTAGAGTCACAAATGTCACTCCTCTAATGGTTCACAAACACCAAGAGCAAGAGGATGAGGAGGAGAGAGGATGGAAGCTGCCCTAAAACGTATGAAACCCTAGAAGGATGCTTAGCCACGTTTTTGGGTCATAAGGGATCTATATATATAGGAGGCTATTAGGGTTATCTAACAAGGAAACCCTAATTTGGATGCTTAAGCCCTAAGCAACCCATGGATCCCTTTCCTTAAGGCCTTGGACGATTTCTTATGGGCTTCCCCATAGAATTCGTCCACTCCTTAATATAAGGCAATCCATGGCCCAAATTGCAACTATCTTATAATTACAATTCCAGTCCTTTAAGTTTAATTAATCTCTTTTAGTTACAAAACTAATTACTAATTAATTCTTGACTAATATTAATTAAACAATATGATTTCTCCTTTAATATATTGTTAATAAATCATATTTAATCCTTTCTCTCCATAATTCATCCTATCAAGTTGCTTTGGTGAAGGCAACCCAAAAGGACCATGCACCATCGGGTCAAGTACATACCAAAATAGTTATGGACTTAGAAACTAATCCAACATTTTGAACTTTATACCTCCAAATGCAGCTCCTTCCTCTGTAGATCTCAGATCCAAAATTGCACTTCAAGCTCTAGCCTCCACAAGCTTCTCTGTTTCTTCTTCACTAACACACCAAGGAACTTTTAGCTCCAAAACACTCACTCTCAAGCTAAGGACGATTGGGAGGCTCTCTTAGGGTTTCACTCATTGATATGGAGGCTGAGAAATGAGCCTTAGCATCCATTATATAGTGCACAAGTCCAATATTAGGGTTTGCGTTTGGACCCATTACGCCCAGTGTAACCCTGGGTACACCCAACGTACCCAGGCGAGTCCACGTCCAAATTAAGCGCATGAGTATGCGCATCGTACTCCCCAGTACGCCCATCGTACTTATTTGCTACAAGAACTCTTTCAAGGGACCACTTTTGACAACTTGACAAAATGGAAGGATATAATAGCTTTACCTGGATTTTGGGATGTTATAATTCTCCCCCACTAGAAGCAGACTTCGCCCTCGAAGTCTCATGCCGAAAACTACTCTGGATGCTGCTCCCACATCTCTGACTCCGGCTCCCAAGTCAGCTCGGACCCCTTCCGATGCTGCCACTAGACCTGAACCAGTGACACCTCCTTGTTCCTCAGAACCTTGACCTTCCAGTCCAACATCGCGATCGGTCTCTCAACATAATTTAGACCCGCGTCCACCTAGATATCCTACAATGGTACCACTGCCGACTCGTCGGCTATACACTTCCTCAGCTGAGACATGTGGAAGGTATCATGAATCTGGCTCAACTCCGCAGGTAGCTCTAAACGATATGCTACCCTGCCCACCCTCGCAATCACCCTAAACGGTCCAATGTACCGGGGCCCAAACTTGCCCCTTTTCTTGAATCGGATCACTCCTTTCCAAGGAGACACTTTCAGGAGTACAAAATCACCAACTTGAAACTCGAGCTCGGATTAACGCCTATCCGCGTAACTCTTCTTGCGACTCTGGGCCGTCAGCAACCTCTGTCTAACCTGTTGTATCTGCTTTGACGTCTGAAGCACTATCTCAGTGCTACCCATCACTCGCTGCCCTACCTCTCCCCAACAGATGGGAGTCCGACACCTCCTCTCATACAACAACTCAAAGGGAGGCATACCAATGCTCGAATGGTGGCAGTTGTTATAGGAAAACTCAGCCAAAGGCAGATACGTGTCCCAACTCCCTCCGAAGTCCAACACACATGCCCGAAGCATGTCCTCGAGCGTCTGAATCGTCCGCTCACTCTATTCGTTCCTCTGCGGGTGGTAAGCGGTATAGAAATGCAGCCTAGTACCCAACTCCTCATGGAACTTCTTCCAAAACTTGGAAGTGAAACGCATATATCGATCTGACACAATCGAGATTGGCACACCATGTTGCGATACCACCTCTCTCACATACACTTCTGCCAGCCTCTCTGCGGAAGAGCTCTCACTAATAGCAAGAAAATGAGCGCTCTTTGTTAGCCGGTCGATGATCACCCAAATTGCGTCGACGCCTCTCGCAGTCCTCGGCAATTTGGTGATAAAATCCATGGAAATCTGTTCCCACTTCCACTAGGGAACCTCAAGCGGCTGCAACTTTCCATATGGACACTGGTGCTCGGCCTTAACCCTACGAAAGGTCAAGCACCTCTCTACAAACCACGCCACATCCCTCTTCATACAGGGCCACCAATAATCTCTCTTCAGGTCCAAATACCTCTTAGTGGCCCCGAGATGGATCGAAAACCTCGACCTATGCGCCTCCTCCATCAAAATGGCACGTGCCCCACCCTCAAATGACACCCAAATCCAGCCCTGGAAGGTCATAAGCCCCCGACTATCTGCAATGAACTCTGATATCTGACCAATCACTCGCTCTCGCTTGTGGTTCTCCGGTCTCATGGCCTCCACCTGGGCCTCCCGAATGGTGTCCAACACCGGAGTCATCACTGTCAACCTCATACAAACATCTCGCAAAGGGGCACTCTCTGCCCTACGACTCAAGGCATCGGCTACCATGTTAGCTTTGCCCGGGTGGTACAGGATCTCACACTCATAATCTTTTACCATGTCCAACCATCTCCTCTTGCGCATGTTCAGGTTGGGCTGATCCATCAGATACTTCAAGCTCTTGTGGTCCGTGTATATGGTACACCGAACCCCATACAAATAGTGACGCCAAATCTTGAGGGTGAACACCACAGCCCCCAACTCCAGATCATAAGTAGGATACCGCGTCTCATGAGGCTTCAGCTGCCTCGAAGCGTATGTTATCGCATGCCCTCTCTACATCAGCACCGCACCCAATCCCGATATCGACGCGTCACAATATACCACAAAGTCCTCCATTCCCTCCGGAAGGGCTAACACTGGGGCTTCGCACAATCCCTGGCGAAGTGTCTCAAATGAGGCCTGCTGCTCCGGGCCCCAACTGAAAGCCACGCCCTTTCGGGTCAGCCTGGTGAGAGGAACAACAATCCTGGAGAAATCCTGA
This sequence comes from Lactuca serriola, assembly GCF_051521515.1. NCBI lineage: Eukaryota > Viridiplantae > Streptophyta > Magnoliopsida > Asterales > Asteraceae > Lactuca > Lactuca serriola. The sequence continues at coordinate 207,954,194 of NC_136416.1, forward strand.
ATGAATCTCTGATAATATCCGGCCAACCCCAGGAAACTCCTGATCTCTTAAGGGGATCTCAGTACCTCCCAACTCATCACCGCCTCAATCTTGGCCGGATCGACCAATATCTCATTCTGGTTGACGACGTGTCCTAGAAACTGGACCTCCCATAACCAGAAATCGCACTTGGAGAATTTGGCGTAAAGCCTCTCCGATCTCAGAACTCCGAGGATCTCCCTCAAATGCTCCTCATGCTGCTCTCTGGACCTCGAATACACCAATATATCATCAATGAACACGATCACCGATCGATCCAACATCGGCCTGCACACCCTGTTCATGAGATCCATGAACACCGCCAGTGCATTAGTGAGCCCAAAAAGGCATCACCACGAACTTGTAATGCCTGTAACGAGTCTTGAACGCTGTCTTCTGAATATCTTCATCACGCACCCTCATCTGATGATATCCAGACCTCAAATCAATCTTGGAGAACCAAGACGCTCCCTGCAACTGATCGAACAAATCGTCGATCCTCGGTAAGGGGTAACGGTTCTTGACCGTCAGCTTGTTCAACTCCCGGTAATCAATGCACATCTGGTGTGAACCATCCTTTTTCTTGACAAAAAGGATCGGCGCTCCCCACGGCGAGTTACTCAGCCGTATAAACCCCTTCCCCAACAGCTCCTAAAGCTGCGAGGATAACTCATGCATCTCTGGAGGTGCAAGGCGATAGGGTGCCTTGGCGATAGGCGCTGCCCCCGGATCCGAATCGATACAGAACTCCACCCGCCTCTCAGGAGGCACACCCGGCAACTCCTTGGGGAAAACATCCGGGAACTCACGCACAATCGGGACCTCATCGACCGACCTCGGTCTCTCTGCACCTACCCTCGTATCCACCACATAATCCACATACCCACTACAGCCCAGCTGTAGACTCTGCCTCGCTCTCGCAAATGAACAAAATGCTGACCCGGAATGGGTACCCTCACCATAAACTGTAAGAACTCCCCCACTAGGGTCTCGTATGGTCACCAGCTGTCGCTCGCAGTCGATAACTGCTCCAAATCTGCTCAACCAGTCCATGCCCACAATGACACATACATCACCCATAGCAATCAGAACCAAATCAATCGGAAACTCCACGCCGAAGATCTCGAGTACACATCCTCGAATCACATCCGTGGCATACACTGCTCTCTCGTCCGCTATGGAAACTCGCAAAGGTCAACTCAACGCCTCTCGACGGATAATGATGTGCTGACTAAAGGCTAACGACACAAAAGACCGACTCGCACCCGAGTCAAATAACACCAAAGCAGGTACAAAACACACAGGAAATGTACCTACGCATATCATAATATAAGCATAACATCAGAACTCAAAATAAATAGAAGGAAGAATACACACCAGCCACAACATCGGGTGCAGCGCGGACCTCCTCTGCTGTCAACTGGAAGGCTCTGCCGCGAGCCTTCAGCACCTCAGCCTTCACTGTCCGACTCTCTGTAACTCGAACGACAGCATGGGCAGATCCCTATGATGCTCCATGTGCTGACCCCCACAACTGCGGACACTCGGCCTTCTAGTGTCCGGTCTAGTTGCAGTGAAAACAGACTGCAAATCCCTTGGGGCAATCCTTGGCCATATGCCCCTCCTTGCCACACTTGTAGCAAGACCCTGCTCTGCACACCCCCCTCATGACTCTTTCCGCACTTGCCACAAGTGCGGCCCTTCTGGTTCCCTGATCTCGAATCGGTGGGCTTAGCCCGCTTGGCAGCCGGCTGGGATTGTGCCGGTCGCCGATCCCTCCCCTGAGACTCCGCCTCCTCTCTAACCTGAGTCTCCAGCTCTATCTCCCTCTTCCGAGCATTTTCCTGAAGCTCAGCAAATGTTTGGTACGACGAGTTTGCCACAAACTCTCGTATGTCCCTCCTCAGAATACTCAAATACCGACTCATATGTGCCTGCTCGGTAGACATGTGCTCAGGGTAGAACATCGCCCTCTCATGGAACATCCTAGTGATCATAGTAACATACTCGGTACCCTACTTGAGGGTCAAGAACTCCTGGGCCAGACGCTCCCTTTCCACCGGGGGAACATACTCATCACGAAACATAGCGGTGAACCTCTCCCAGGTCACCGCAGCAAGCTCTGCAGAAGAATAGTGCGTTGTCACAAACTTCCACCAGTCCTTCGCCCCCAAGCGAAGCTGGTTCAGCACGAACCGAATTCTCAAATGCTTCGGACATGAACATGTGTAGAAGCACCCCTCAATGTCAGAGATCCACCCCATCGCAGCTATCAGATCCTGAGTCCCATCAAACTCTGGTGGCTTCGTGTTGCTGAACTCCCGGTACAGCAACGCGTCACCCCCCTGCGGCCTGGTAACAGCAACTGCTGCAGTGGCTGCAACAACAGCAGCATCAGTAAGAGCAGCATACCGCTCATCAAAAGTCTCAATCAATGTGGTCTTGATAGACCCGAACATCTCTGGAATCTCAGCGCGGATGGCAGCAACCACCTCATCATGAATCATCTGGCGGAGCTCCTCATCGCTCACACCCCCCTCGCTAGTCCCTGGCCTGTGGCGTGTCCCAACCATGATGTCTCTCTGAAATTCAACACAAGATATCAAAGACTCGCTCGAGCATACACATACTCGATATCCCATTCCTACTTGATCCCTGGTACCCTAAAGATTCTTACTTGGGCTGCGCACTGATCCGGTGCCTTCGGTAGTACGGGCCCAATACTACCATCCACACCGCATCAATATTCACCCCAAGTCCTCCTCCTAGGATCCCAAGTCCCAAGTACCCTACTCTCTCTATACATAGCCTACTCTCTAGCAAGTCTCTCATAAGCTCCTCGCTACTATCTATTCACTCTCAAGCATCTCCTAGCAGCAAAATCCCTAGGCTAAGGCATCACAAATCAGGCCACTCTAGTCCTAATAAGAATACCTAGCCTACTCTAGCATGCATATCATATCATAACATATCTCATAACTCATAATGTAAGGGTATTTTGGGAAATCACCGTTCGGGCGCTGGCTGATCGTACACACTGCTCTGCTCTGCTCTTTCAAAAACTTTTTACTCTTGAGAAAATTTTGTGAAATTTTATTTTGAAAATCTCTCAAATCCTCAGTTTGAGTTCAGATACGCCCGAAGGTGCACCCGAATCCCTCAAACCAAGGCTCTGATACCAACTTGTAACACTTAAATTTTCAAATAATTTTTCACATTTATAAAACACTTTTTCATTCATGATTGTCATAAAAACATCATTGTATCACATAATCAATTCATAACATCACATCCCAAGATCAAAATATGTAAAAGCTCCTCGAGTGTGTACTGATCAAACCGGCGCCTTCCCGCGATCCTCACTGGTACCTGAAACACATAACACAACACTGTAAGCATAATTGCTTAGTGAGTTCCCCAAAATACCACACACAACACATATTAGCCACTCGAGGCTATAACTCTGTTCGACCCTCTGGTCAATGTGTCTTAGTGGGACCCTCCAGTCCCGTAACTCTGTGGGCCCTCTGGCCCTAACTCTGTGGACCTTCCGGTCCCAACTCTGAAAACTCTGGCACATACATAGCATAAGTCACATAGAAATCACATCTTGAAAAAGCATACAAAATACTCTGTCACATAACTCTAATTACCACTCTAGGTAAAGTATAGTGAGAAGACTCACCTCGGGTAACTCGGTAAATCTCGAACTCTGAAAAAAAATCTGATCTAGCCTCCGCCTAATCATATGAAATAAGCACTCTAAATCAATACATCCCGTAAGGCTAGGCTATTCCCTCTCTTAGTACTCTCAGAAGGGTAAAAGACCATTTTACCCCTCTCATGGCCCTAAGACCCAAAATAGACCAAACCCTAAAAGTCAACAAAAGTCAACTCCCCGGGTTACGCTGCGCATACCACACATGTACGCTGGGCGTACCCGATGTCTTCATAGAAAATGGGGTGCGCGACCCCTTACGCCGCATGTACTTGGATTACGCCCCATGTAACTCCCAATTTCAGGCTCTAAGCATTTTGGGGTCTTAATCAGTTAAGACCCATGTCCAACTTCTGGATCTGACCATTTCTAACCCTCTTAATCCATAAAGTTGGTGACTTTAAGCCTTTGCATGGCTGGACAAGTAACTAACACCCATAACATTCCATTTCCTACTCTAGAAAGCTCCTAACTCAAGCATGACCTCATAACAACGACCAAGATGGCAACTTTATGGATCTATAACACAAATATCACTGAAATGGGACAGATCTAGGTCCATGGAGTACATTACACTCATAAAGTCTCCATATTTGGGACTTTTAACCCTAGAAATGGTCCATGCAATCATCTAACCAAATAAGGAGGAAAGTTTTGAACTTTATACCTCCAAATGCAGCTCCTTCCTCTGTAGATCCCAGATCCAAAATTGCACTTCAAGCTCTAGCCTCCACAAGCTCCTCTGCTTCTTCTTCACTAACACACCAAGGCACTTTTAGCTCCAAAACACTCACTCTCAAGCTAAGGACGATTGGGAGGCTCTCTTAGGGTTTCACTCACTGATATGGAGGCTGAGAAATGAGCCTTAATATCCATTATATAGTGCACAAGTCCAATATTAGGGTTTGCGTCTGGACCCATTACGCCCAGCGTAACCCTGGGTACGTCCAGCGTACCCAGGCGAGTCCGCGTCCAAATTAAGCGCATGAGTACGCGCAGCGTACTCCCCAGTACGTCCAGCGTACTCATTTGCTACAAGAACTCTTTCAAGGGACCACTTTTGACAACTTGACAAAATGGAAGGATATAATTGCTTTACCTGGATTTCGAGATGTTACACTAAAACTCATCCATATAGCATGAGTTCACGACCTAACAAGGGTTCACGGCCTTGAACATGGTCCTTGTCCGTGAACCTCACTTGTCAGGGTTTTATGGCTCAACTGTTGTTCTAGGCTCTTGGTTCTTACGTGGTTCACTTCCTGACACACAATCCTTTAGTGTATTAGGCTTAGAACTCATAAAACGACCCTTAACAAGGCTAAAAGGTAACAGAAACAAGTATGGCTTTCGATTGATTGAACTGACTTACAAGATAGAAATTTCAAGTTGTCACATCATCCCCCTGTTAGATGGAATTTTGTCTCGAAATTAGCTTTCTTAGCAGTACTCCTGGGGTCGTGCTTCTCTGAATGGCAGAATACCCACTCGTAGACCTAAGCAACTCTGCCCTGAAGTTCATGATAGGATTCATACCTGGTCAATCTATCATCACCTCGTGTATACAAGTAATATATAATTAAGATTGGTAAGACGGTCGGATGTGCGACTCTACCCCAGGTCCACAACCAAACAAGGAACAGAAGATAGGGCAGAAACACACATACTAAATCCGCATAATCATAATTATATACCACCCTAGCGTATACACTTAATAGTGATAGGTGGGTTGTATTCGTCCTTAGCCCCTGTGCTTGAACTTGATCTGTTGGACGAGTGATAGTTCTAGAAGGTTTGTTGAGTATACATCGGAAGGGTTTCGGAGGGCAAGGTACTCTTCGCATGAGTACTTCGGGGTCAAGAATATGAGAGAGACAATTTTGAGGTCTGAGTCGGGTTGTCGTTACGAGTGACGAGGTTCGGTTACGACAAAAAGTTTTCAGAGCATATGAAATTGGTATGGTGAGGACCACGCCAATCCATGACGAATGACAACGTCAGAACTCCTTATAGAGACAAATGTTAGGCTGATTTGAAAGAAACGTTTGTTATACGATGGTGCATCCCTAGTGTACTCGACAAATCTACGCTGTGTAGGTTTTCTAGTGCTTTGAGGTTTCTCCTTGATATTACCACTGCCACAAAGCGTAACACGATAAGCGAGTACTAACAGTGAAAGTGCCTTGATAACTAGTGTCGATACTTTATATTATGATCCTCCTCGGTACCTCTATGATCGCTTGGTATACACAAGTTATGTATAATTAGCTAAAATACATCATTGATTTTTTTAAAAAAAAATGCCTTAGCTAAAAGTTTGGAGCTCCGACTCATTGATTTAAAAAAAATGACTTAGCTAAAATACATCATTGATTTAAAAAAAAATACAAAATTATAAAAAAAGTTTTTTGTTAAATTTTATTTGAAGAATTGAAGTAGGTTTGGGATTTGAAACTTTTTGTAATAGCTAAAAGTTTGGAGCATGGACTCCAAATAAACCTTTTATAAGTCTTACCAACAAAATATTGTTATATTAAACTGATGAATTATTTAATTGTTTGTTGAATGTTATACAACATGTCAACAATTTAGATATGAAAAGGTCAAAAACATGTGAAAACAAAAAATTATAATTTTTTAATGACAATAGTTAGGATTTAGAAATTTCTTTTACACAAAAAAAATATCCAACAGGAATCGTTATACTCATCGTTCCATCTTTTTGGTAGAACATAAAAATGAGAAATTGGGTAGAACATATCCAATCTACCCAATTTCTCATTTTTATGTTCTACCAAAAAGATGGAACGATGAGGATAGCGATTCCTTTTGGATATCTTTTGTAATGGGTATTTTTCTAATATGAAAAACCCGAATTATCCGACCCGAAACCCGAAAAAATTACCCAATCAACACCCCTAGAACATAAGAAGCACAAATTCTATCCTATTCATATTAATCTCAATCTAATTAAATTCATGTCAAACGTTTGAAACTTGTTAGATCATGTAATGTCAATCCATCAAAAACAACATTGCCATAGCATACCACTAAAATATGCATTCTATTTACACAGTTTTTTTTTCATATTTTCAGTACGAAAGGGTAAAAAACACATGAAAAACAACCCAAATGAACAGGAATTTACAACACAAACCGGCTCAAAAGCCACGTTTTCTAGCAGTCAAAGTCAATTCATCATCCATCACATAGTCAAAATGCTGCACAAAGACTCTTTATGTTAATGTTAGCCGACCGTTCTTGTTGCACGGGATCATTAGGACCACATATCCTGCTTCTCTTGGGCTCTGATATCCTTACACGTGAAATTGCCAATGCAAGCATATCAACCATACAACAATCTTCATCTTCCTCTATGTCATTTGGGAACATGGAAGTAGAGTTGTCATCAAATGAGGTGTTAATGGTCCTCTCATACTCCATTTCCAGCACATCAGTCAGCAATTGTGTAGTCAAGTTTCCACAAGTTTGCACTCGGGAACCAAAAGTTAGAGGTCCTAATGTCGGGTTCGTGTAAAAAAGTATCCATGGATGTCCTATTAAACAAAAAAGAAAATACGTTAGATGAAAGAACAAGGATTCATAAAATAAAATCACTAGGCTCACATCACACCACAAAATAAGTTGTACTCTGTTTGACATGCATTAACTAGAATCGATGTTAATGGGACAAAATTTTCAATTTTTTTGTCCCACCCAAAAAGATGGGAAAAGGGATTCGCTCTGACTTCAATGTCAGTCCAATGTATGTCAAACACAGTATAACCCGTAACGTCCTTGGGGCATAAATGAATGGACAGGAGAGTATCCACAGCTTACGTAGTACTTCCTCAGCGGTGTACCTCTCGGATACATTTCTTGTTAGCATATGTCCAATTAGATCACAGCCAGGTTGAGATACCGTTTCCCATAATTCGCCTTGGAAATCAAGCGTCACGTTCTTGACCGCCTCAAACACCGTATTTACCGAATCGCCACCGAACGGAAGGTAACCAACCAAAACCGCATGTAGGACCACACCCGCGCTCCATATATCCACTTTCTCAGAGTAACCACCCGTCAAAACTTCAGGTGCCACATAAGCAGGACTCCCAACCACACCATATAGACTCTGACCTATTAAAACAAATACTCCTACATGTGAGTAGACTGTAGACAATAGACAGCAGATAGTAGCGTGTCGCCGGTACAAAACAAGTTTTTGAATTATTACCATTAGCAATTCTAGCAGCCAACCCGAAATCAGCAAGCTTAATCGAACCATTAGCCGAAAGAAGGATATTTTCGGGTTTTACATCACGATGAATAACGCCCATGTCATGACAGTATTTAAGAACTAACATCAATTCCTTGATTAAATTAGCGGCTTTTTGCTCTGAAAACAAACCATCTTCCCACATCTGATCAAGCAACCTCCCACCAGAGCAAAGCTCCATAACAAGATGAAAAGATTGAGCATCTTCATACACTGCCTTCAATGTCACAACACCCGGATGACCAGAAAGATGTTGCATAATCTCAACTTCTTTATGAACAATCTCATCCCCTTTTGGTAAAATCTTGCATGCAAATTGTTCTCCGGTGACCTTACTCCGGCACTTGACCACTGATCCAAACTTCCCGTTTCCGATCGTTTCACCTCGTTCGAAATCTTGATCGATTTTCTTCTTTCGACCGGTTTGTGTCAAGGCATCGAGACACCCGATTTTACGTTTTAGACCCCTGCCACGTGGGTCGGAATACACATTGACGAAAGGCGGTGCGGTTGCGATTCCGATTCCGATTCCGATTCCGGTTATGAAACGTTTATGATTGGTGGATTGTTTGAAATCAGTTGATTTGTGTCGAGAGATTCCCTTTCTCTTTCTTCCCATATGGTCCATAAGTCAATAAAATCATGAACGATATATTTTTTTCATACAAAATCCCTAAAAATTGGACTTAACTAGTTAGCTATTTTCTAATCAATCGGTAAGATTAAACAACAGGAAGTAGACAATTTCATGTTCCAATATGATATTCTGAATTCTTAGCAGATACCCACACTGAAAAGCTAAAAAACAATCAACGCAAATGAAGTCCATAGATATGGCTACAATCTGCAACATCAAGAAACATAAAAAGAGGGAAATTTGAGACTAAGAACAAAAAAGAGTTAGTCGCGGGTGATTTAAATCGTTTGTAGTTGGTGGGTATCAATGGAAAACAGTTCCGATCTATCGATTACTTCATGTAATTCACATAAAATTTAGAAATAATGGAGTCTAACGCATGTGAGTAGGGAAAAATAACCTGATAAAATGAGAAGTCTCTTGCTCTTCTTCTTCCAACCCATTTCAACAAACGATCCACACATCGGATTGGTTTCATCCAGAGTCTTAATCTGCATAAATGAAAAGGAAAAGAGGGATAGGAAGGAGCAGGATTAGCAAAGATTCTCAAAAACCAGATCGAAATCGAGGAAGAAACTGCTGAAGAAAAAGAGATGGGGCTATCCGATTAGATTGAACAATCGAGAACAGTGGTTAATTACCTTCATTGGAGGAGGAAAATTGAAGGGGAATACTGGGGTGATGCACGTGATTTTGAGTCTTTACAACACAAAACAGTGGTAGTGGTCGCACTGCCTGCCACTGCTTGCCATATTTATGTCTTCAGTCTTCACGCTATCTGCCGTGCACTCAACTCGCCCTCTTTTCCATACGCAAGTGAAGACAGTATTATGTTTCGGAACGTGTTTACTGTTTTGGTTTGCGTAAATGGAATGAAGGTGTCATTGTGTTGGGAAATAAATTAAACAGTAATCTACAGACTACAGTCTCTATGAATTGGGGTAGTAAATTGGAGTCTCTATCAAATGGGGTAGTGTCTATTTATTCCTAATTTTTTTTTTTGACTTTCGTAATGGTTTAGTACTTTAGTTCCTACCAAATTTAAAATAACCCTCTAATAGTATGAACAAAAGCCGAATCAATTGAAAAGGCCGTGTTAGTAATTGCGGTTATGGATGTTGTCAACCCTAGTGATATTAGGTATGATTTTTGAAACATCTCAAAAATATGGTCAAAAATTTTAGTTTTAAAAATCATTTAAAAAACAATAATTCCTCATACATCATAATAAAGATCATAAATCATGCATCTCAATTCATCATAATAAAATACTGTATCAAAATATCAGAGTCTAAACATCTAAGGCTGAAGGAATAGTGTGTGCATTGCGATCATCCCGAGTTATTCTTCTTGCTACCGAAAGTGCCTGAAACAAGAACTAAAAATTGTAAGCACGAAGCTTAATGAGTCTCCCAAAACTACCTCATACCATACACATAACATATAATATGCAACTAAGAGGTATGGGCTTCGCCCACCCTCAAGGAGATACGTGCCCCCACCCCCACTCGGCTAACTATGAGATACGGACATCACCCACACTCTGCTAACTAGGAGGTACGGGCCTCGCCCACACTCCGTTGTCTGGGAGATACAGTACCCCGCCCACACTTTGCTAACTAAACATGCATGCAAGTATCACGTAGACAACAAGTATAACCATAATCTACTAGTTCATAAACATACTCAGATAATACTAAGATACGGACTCTGCCTACACTTAGCTACTAATCATAAACAAGTCTAAGATACAGGCCCAATCCATACTTTGCTACTAAACATAAATAATTCTAAGATACCGACCCAGCCCACACTTAGCTACTCTACACAGGCCAACATTGGTGCCTTCGACCCGTTTCTATAGAATGAAACTCACATCTCAAGTTGGCTGCTGAAATCTCGTGTGAGATATCTGTGATGGCTGCTCCAACAACTCCCCGACTATCATTATCACAATAATCACTTAGTCAAAAACTGAAAATCCTTCTAAGGGTAAAAGGACCATTTTACCCCTAGTCAAAGTCAAATTTTGGTCAAAGGCAGCATTCTGGGTTGACTCAAGTCATCAAGTTGACATATCAAATCGCCGAGTCCTATAACTCAAAAATCGTGAAATCACGATCCAACTCGTCAAGTCATCCCCTGACTCGTCGAGTTCCGTGGCTACTCATAATTGCGATTTGGCGATTCAACTCGTCGAGTCTCTTCACAGACTCGCCGAGTCCTATCTTGTGCAAAAATCGGGACAACACGACTCAACTTGTCAAGTTCCTCTATGGACTCGATGAGTTCTTCAGTCTGTTTGGGCCTTCTTAAAGAATTAAGCCCCTACTCTTCAGTTCTAAGCTTCTTATTCCTCATGCACCCTGTAAATGTCCTTCTAAGGGTAAAGTTTCCAACTTTACCTGTTAATAGCCATTCTTCATGAGTTTAGCTCAAACCCTAGCTCTTTAGGACATAGATCTTGGTCTAAAAGCCAAAATACTCCAAACTAAAGCATACTAACATAGATCTAGGCCTTAGACATCATTTGAACATGTAAAGCTCCTAACTTTCCTCCCATGCATGGCCTTTTGGCGCTTAAAAGGCCAAAAGAACACCTTAAAGCTTACATGGGGCTTTCGTGGTCATAAATTTTGCACCTTTATGCCATGAAATCCCTTCTAGACCTCAGATCTGAAAGGTAGATCACTTGGGACGCCCTTATCCCAAGGGCTAAGCTTCTTGGACCAAAAACTCCATGAAATCATAAGAAGGAGATCTAACAAGCTACTAAGCAAGGTTGAGGCTTGCTTACCAGAAAATGAAGAGGATGAGATGTTGCTTCGGGATCTACAATCTTCTCCTAGAATCCTCTAGCTTCTTCTTCTTTTACAATCTTCAAATCACACAAAGATCACTCAAAAATCACTCACAAGCTCACACAAGGCTCTACGGTTTTGTGGATTAGGGTTTAAGACTTGGAGCCTGGAAATGAGACCATAAAGTAGGGATTAAGATGCTTAAATAGGGTGCAAAACCCCAAAATTAGGGTTTCACTCTAGCATACCTACTCACCGAGTTGAGGGCTCTCAACTCGTCGAGTAGATTGCCTAAAACCTGCGTCCCTTTCTTGTCTCTACGTGACAAATTTGGGGCTACCAACTCGACGAGTTTGGGGCTACCAACTCGTCGAGTTGCTCTATAAAAATAAGTAAATTATAATTAAATGCGTACCAGGAATCAGGCGTTATAATTCTCCCCCACTTGTCTTAGACTTCGTCCTCGAAGTCGGCCGTGTCTAGAAACAACTCTTAGTAGTGCTCCCTCGTCCCCTCCTCGGGCTCCCAAGTCCCCTTTGAACCCTTACGGTGCTGCCACTGCACCTTCACCAACTCAACCCGTTTGTTGCTCAGATCCTTCGTATTCTTGTCGAGAATAGCTACTGGTCTCTCTATGTAATTAAGGTTGTCATCAACCTGAATATCCTCTAGGGGACAACCGCTGAGTCATACACTAAGCACTTCCGTAACTGAGAAACATGGAAAGTGTTGTGGATCTGGTTGAGCTCTACTGGAAGATCCAAACGGTAAGCAACCTGGCCCACCGAGGCCAAAACCCTGAATGGAACAATGTATCTGGGACCCAGCTTGCCCTACTTCCTGAACCGGATGACATCTTTCCAAGGTGACACCTTCAGGACTAACATGTCGCCCACCTGAAACTCCAAGTCAGAACACCGCTTGTCGGGATAGCTCTTCTGCCGACTCTGAGCAGTTTGGAGCCTGCTCCGGACCTGTTGGATCCTCTCTATAGTCTTGAGTACTACCTCAGTACTACCCATGACTCTCTGACCGACCTCGCCCCAACAGATTGGGGTCGTACACTTCCTCCCATAGAGTATCTCGAAGGGAGGTCGGTCTATGCTAGCGTGGTAAGTGTTGTTATACGAAAATTATATTACACACTGTAAGATATTTTTATGTGTAAAAATAATATTTTTTTATTCTTCAAGAATTTTTAGTTGTTCTATAGTTTTGGTGAATCTGTGTAAAAAGAATATTGCATACACTTCAAAAAAAATGTTATAAAGTAGTAATTGATCGTTCTTAAAGAATGATTTTTTTACATATCTCACTAGTTTTATAAGAGTAGTTCAAAAATATTTATTAGTCAATGCATTCTTAAAGAATGAAATGTGATTCTTAAAAAATGAAATAAGTTTCAAGTAAATTCTTGAATTTTAAAGAATCAAATCGCCCGATTCTTTAATTTGTACTTTTCTGAACATTGTATAAAACATTGTGTTAATATTTTGTAAAACTAATAGTGAAATTGCCTAAATTTTATAGAAAGAAATATGTTATGAAACTAAGTAATTCTTAAACAATGAAATCAATTTCGTTTTATGTGATTATCTTGTAAAAAAAATATTGCAAAATTTTCAATACATGATTTTCTGTGATTTGGTTTTAAAAATAATAATATGGATTTTATTAATATATTTGACTTGGTTTCCTAAAATATGGTTACTTCTTTTTTATCTCATATAATAAAATGTCATAATTACTCTTTAATAACCTTAGAATTAATTAATTGTAATTATATAGTATTTGCTATCCTACATTAATACAATGCTCCCTAAAATCATAGTCATTAATTTTTTTTTTATCTAATGATCATATTTTGGTCACACATTCACACAATATTTGAAGTTCACATTTAATCATAACCCAATATTTATTCATAGTATACAAATTTTGAAAAAATCTACAAAAAAGTTCAATTATTTTGGAAAAATTAACAATATGGTCGTGTGACCTGCTAAACAGGTCAAATGGCTAAAATAAATAATTTAATTGTTTGTTGGGTTTTTCTATTCAAAAAGTTAAAAAGTGGGGGCTTTTACATGTTTAAAAAATAAAATTTAGGACTTTATTAAAAAATTTCTCAAAATATTAAGATTTTTCAGGAGATTTTATATGATAATTTATGGTTGATATTTTGTAATGCTAACTTTATTTTTTTTTCTCCCACAATGCTTATTTATTATTTTATGATGATTTGAAATATTTTGGGTGTTTACATTGTTCAAGGAAAATATTAATTTCTTGTACTTCACATATATTGAACTTCAATGTACAAGGCTTCATAAGCCTAATATACATATTTTGATATGTATTAAGTTAAAAGACTTGGACAAAGGTTGATGATAGATTAATATTCAACGGTTACATGATGCCTCTCGATGTTAAGATGAATATAAGGCGTGTTCGGCACAGAGCATTTAGGAGCGTTTGAGAGCTTCTAGCTTTTAGTGTTTGACAAAACGCTTCATTTTAAACAGAAAGCCTTGTTCGGCACTACAAGCTTTTAGCATTTAGTTTAAACAAAACGCTCCATATCCAAATGCTACTTCATGTAGCGTTTAACAAAACGATACAAGCTATAAGCTACCCACTACATGCTACCAGTTAATTTTGCCGAACACGCCCATAATGTTTACTTTCGAACCTTTTTTCTCTTCTATGTCATGTTACACCTCATACGATTTAACATTTAAATGTTTTCCAATGTTAATATTTTACCATTTTATAACCTTTATCTACAAATGACGTTTTAAACTCTTATAAATCGTTTTGAAATTAGTTAATTCAATTGACATGTGGTGTTTCATATTCCTATCTTGATATTTACACCTACAGTAAACATAATAATAATACAAAATTTAGGACAAAACTGCAAATTTAATCCTTATGGTTTGCAAAAAACTTTGGATAGGGTCCAAAAAGTTTTCGACTTGAATGAAAGGTCCAAAATCAAGGTTTTTCTGTGTTTCTAGTCCAAAAAAACTTGAAATGACGGTTATACCCTTTTACTTTCTTTTTTATTATTTTTTTCTTTTTTTAAATACTATTTTAATTTAAAAAAGAAAATAAAATAACTCTCTCTCTCTCTCTCTCTCACACACACACACACACATACACACAACAAACACAAACCCAATTAAACAATAACCAATATTCCCCTTCTTTCATAAAGAATCTGATGATCGAAAGCACACAAAAAAGAAATGCACAATTTCTACATCTAGTTCAAATAAGAAATCCTCCAGTGCTCAATCAAACTATCCTCATTTTCCAAGTATCGATTTTTGTGTTGATTGCAAGGCGAGGAAGGGGCGCTTAGGTTTAAAGTTGCTAAGAAAATTTCAACCAAAGATCGATATACAAAGGTTGATGACTGTGGCAGGATTCGATGTCATATCAGTGATGCCGGAGAAGAAGGATCATCGAAGACGGTGCTGCAAACCCTAGCAACATCCGACGAAGAAAGAGAGACCACCGAAAATCGAGCCACAAAGATGGTGGTTGCCGCCACCGGCCACCACTAATCGAAAATCACCACCAGCAACACATTAGTAGTGGGTGGTAATGAGAGAAATTCTGATTTTATACTACTTCGATTTTTGTGATGCTTCGCTCCAGATTTGTTTTGATAATGCTTTGAACGAGATTGGATTCTATATGCTTTAATCTTGTTCCATTCATGTATACGTATCCTTGTCTTGTGACCCCCTAAAAAGATGAACAATTTCCAGAACCATATTCAAATTCTAGATTTATGGATCTAGAGGGGACGATAAAGTTCGTCGGACTCACCACCATCATCCTCTAAAACTGTGTTCATATTTTATCCTCACAAGAAAACCAGAGCATGTTTGTTTGATTTCGTCTCCTCCGTCTTGTGATTTTCAAAAATTGATTATCCCATAGCACCTTTCACCCACCATCCCCTTGCCCTCTTACATATCCCTTCTCGGCCAGAAACCGTTCACCAACACTCATTGATACTTGTCACCGGGAATGGGGTTGAGAAGGAGATGTAGGTACAGATCAATAGTTGAAAACCAAAGAAGAAATTGAAGGTTCTGACTCTGAACTCATTTGATCCAATTTGTTTAATGTATTCCCTATGGTGATTCGATTTGGTTAAGGTATTTCCAATTTGTGGCAAGATTTTGTTTGATTTTCAGACCCACACACTAAATCTTTAAGGAGAATTTGGAGTTAACCTTTTGGCTGGGAGGTGGAAGGAGAAACACACACACATAGAGAGAGTTAATTCATTTTCTTTTTTAAATCAAAATAGTATTTAAAAAATGAAAAAAATAATAAAAAAGAAAGTGAAAGGGTATAACCGTCATTTCAAGTTTTTTTGGACTAAAAACACAGAAAAACCTTAATTTTTGACCTTCCATGCAAGTCGAAAACTTTTTCGACCCTATCCAAAGTTTTTTCCAAACCACAAGGACTAAATTTGCAGTTTTGTCCTAAATTTAGATTAAATGACATAAAAGGTCCTTATCATTGTCAAAAGTTTGCACTCCCGGTCTGAGTTTTTTTAAACAATTTTGTACATAACTTCAGAGTTTCTCACTATTTTATATCTGATGACATTTCTATCATTTTCTGATTTTTTTATACGTAATTATTTTTTTTTCTAAAATATCGTAATTTTAACTGAAATGGACAAGTTTGTTGTCATTTTCTCAACAACTTTTTCAACATCATTTATCCGAATAAAACCTTTATCCAAACAATGCCTAAATTCAACAAACAAAACTATTATAACATCACACCGAAACTAGCTTAAGTCTACCAAAATTGTTGTCATAAAATCCACCTGTAATAGTTTGACTATTTTACCCTTACAATCCAAATAAAAACAAATTTCAAAATATTCACCGATTTTAACAGCATTTATCAATTTTGGAGTTGGGAGGAAAAGAATTTGATAAATAGGTAAATGGGTAATGTCTTAACACATTAAGCTAGATTTTTGGCTTAACTCATTAAGTCATTATGACCAAATTAAGTAAAAGAAATAATTTATATTAAACATTTAAATGTTTAACCCATTAACTCAAAAGGAAACAAAATCCCTAACTTAAATAAAGGATTTAAGGAGTTCAGAAAGCATTCACCTAAAATTAGCTCAAATTCATTCAGATAGCAATTTATGAAAAGTTTCTACCTTTTCAATCAACCCAACTTCCTTAAACCCTTTAAAAACCCTCTCACATACAGACACATGAAATTCTGGTGTAGCAGATGTCTTCCATTGATGAATAACTTGTCCCACCTCCTTCAAACACCCTAACATCAAATATGCAGAAAGCATACAACCATAGTTTCTACCAATCATTTTCTGATTTGTCATTCTCAAAGACCTCCATATTTGATCAAGTGTATCCTTATTCCCCAAAGCACAATGCAACAAAATAAGAAAATCATACGTTATCCATTCCCTTTTTGTAATAATCTTATTCCCCTTCTCACTTTCCACCACAGAGTTAGAATCTGAATTCACAAGATGCCCAGTTGAAAGATAAATCTTCACAAGATTCACATATCTTTCCCAAATCTCACTCTTTCCATCCTCATGGGAACTACTCATTTCATCAAGAATGTTTCTAACTTCATCAATCTTTAAACAAGAAGCACATGAACTTATCCAGAGATTGTAAGTGTATATATCGGGTGACACGTTCTGGGTTTTGAGTTCTTTGATGATGGAAAAGACCTTTTCGACCTCCCCTACTGACATGTATAGTGTCATTAGTTCGTTGTATGTTATGGGAGTTAGTTTTAGTCCGGATTCTTTCATCTTTTCATAGAGTTCTTCTGCTTTTGTGGTTTGTTTTGATGCAGCATATGAATGGAGAAGAGCAGTATAGGATTCTGTTGTTTTGGCATTTGGAGGTAAACCTTCAAAATAGCGTTCAGCAGCATCTATGCTAAACACTTTGGTCATTAAGTCGATGCGGATTGCATAGTCTGAATCAGATAATTCATACTCGCTGTGGGAAACCATCCATTCTGACAACTGCAATGCACATATTCTTGCTCGTTATGTTATAATATCTTGTTGATCAACATGAACATAACTATCATTGATCCAATTAGATAGTTATACAACTAGTAGCATTTTATATCCCGATTTGATAATGGAGAATATAGCTTGTTCAAGAGAATAAGCATCCTTGGTCCAAATTTAGGGTTTCAGGAAACTCTGTTCTGAAACTAGGTATATATTACTTCTCTCATGAAGTTCAATCACGATAACAATAGAATTAGAGAAGAAATTTAGATATCTAACCTCAAGAGCATGCTTGTAACGATGAGATTTACGATGTTCTTTTGATATATGACGGAGATCGTAGCTTGTAATCCGATGGCCTTCGTTGATCCATTTCTCAATAACATTGGTTGCGCTACGTTTCGGGAGTCTCGGACTCCCAAGTCCCCTCTGAACCCTTATGGTGCTGCCACTGCACCTTCACCAGCTCAACCCGCTTCTTCCTCAGCTCCTTCGTATTCTTGTCGAGAATAGATATTGGTCTCTCTATGTAATTTAGGTTGTCATCAACCTGAATATCCTCTAAGGGGACAACCGCTGAGTCATACACTAAGCACTTCCGTAACTGAGAAACATGGAAAGTGTTGTGGATCTTGTAACACTCTAAAAAAAATTCCAACCAATTGAAACTTTTCAAAAACTACTCAATTTCATTAAGTTATTACAAAAAGGTTTTCAATACATTTATTATCAGAGTATTCCCAGAACCATATCATAAGACATAAACATGATGAGTGGTACGATCACGCCTTTGCCTTGTCACGGTGTCCTGAAGTACATGAAACATTTAAACCACAACTGTAAGCCCGTAAGCTTATTGAGATACCCCAAAATACCAACCACATATACCATACACATAACATATCACAACATAACAGAACAGAATAGCCATGCACTTCGGGTCTACTGTCTAACTGGTCCGCCGCACCGGGCCTATAGTCCAACTGGTCCACCCTCCGAGTCTAGCTATATACATCGAGTCTACAGTGTGATTGGTTCACCCGTATCGGGCCTTCAATCCACCTGGTCCACTCTCTGAGTCTACAATATGACTGGTCCACCCGCACCGGGCCTTCAGTCGGCCTGGTCCACTCTCCGAGCCTCGGCACGTCTGGCCCACCTTCTTGGGGCCTACAGTATATCCGGACCGCTCGCTGGGCCTTCGGGATAACCGGTCCGCCCTGGGTATGTTGGCCTACAGCACAAAGCAGGACCCGTCTCAACCCAACCCTAGTCCAACAACCACGTGCACATAAACATATAATCATATATCAATTCACAACTAATCAAACTGATCTTAGCAGATCACATACATAGCACATCCCTACCAGGATTCCGACCTAACCGGTCACTAGCATAGCATCATCCTATAAACGAAGATACCGACCCTACCAGGTCTCTAACATACACCAACCTAATTACCAGGATGCGAACATAATAGAGCAATAACATAACAAACAACTACCCGGAATTCCATCCGATAAAGGGCCGACCTTGGTGCCTTAGACCCTGTTGATATAGTGAGGATAACTCACCTTGCAACTGCTGACTGAAAAGATAAGATCACGCTGCTCCAACCTCCAACACGAACTCCACCACTGATAATACCAAAAAAAAAACTGAACTCAATAAATACCAATAATTACCAAAATACCCCTGGAAGTCAACTGGCCAACTCTTGGTCAAAGTCAAAGTCCTCAGTCAAAGTCAACCTTCCTGACTGACTCTACTCGCCGAGTCAACCCACTGACTTGTCGAGTCCCTATACTCAGAAAATCCCAATCCACAACTCAACTCGCTGAGTCGCCCCAAGACTCGCTGAGTCAACCCAACTCTGAGTCACTTCCTGCTTAACTCACCGAGTCGTCCCTCGACTCACCGATTCACCGCTCAACCAAAAAGGTTAGGACCTTACGATTAGACTCGACGAGTCCAAGAACAGACTCGCCGAGTCCAAGGCAATCTTCAACAGATTCGCCGAGTTGTTCTTCCAACTCGCCGAGTCCATGCACATATTCATACAACTCGTTGAGTGTACCCATGTGACTCGCCGAGTCCAGACGTGACATCTTCATCCAGACGATTTCAGGCCATTCCAAAGCTTGGATTCCTAGGGCCAGATTCACACGTAAAGTTTCCAACTTTACGTGCATGCAAGGTTCAACAAGCTCTATACAAGCTAAAATGAAGGTTTAAGGCAATGACATTCTCAAACAAACCCCAAAGCTATCACTTTCCAGATTCATGAGTCAAGACCAGTCTAGATCTGTAGTAGCAACCACCGATCTGAACCCAAAACTCGAAAATAGACTCATATATATGACAATTTGGCCCTAAAACTTCATTCATGAACAAACTAAGCACAACCAAGCCAAGACAACAACTTTTTACCTTTAATCTAACGCCAACAAGCAAGGAAATCAGATCCACTTTGCTCCTCTATGATCCCACCAACTCTTGCTTCAAGTATCCTTCTTCTCCATGCTCCACTAGACACTTAAATCCCTCTCACTCTCAAATTAGGGTTTGAAAACGATGGGGAAAGCTTCTGGACATCAAAGGGGGTGCTAAAGAGGTTGTGGTGGGGCTTAAGGTTCCTTATATAGGGTGCAAACCCCAGGAATTAGGGTTTCTCATTCCAGCACAGAATCGTCGAGTCCAGCCTCTGACTCGGCGAGTCCGATCACTTAACATGTGCCCGACACCCACTTAGACTCGACGAGTTGCAGCTCCTACTCGCCGAGTTCCTTTCTTCCAACTTACACTTTTACCCCCCTGAACTCTTGATTCTGACTTTGGGATGTTACAATTCTCCCACACTTAAATTAGGCTTCGTCCTCGAAGCCGGCAGTAACACATCCCAGATAAATACTCCCACAATACAGCTCCTGGTCTCAAACGACCCAGGTTCCTCCAAACACTGCTATCAACCCCCTATATAGTCCAACTCTTTCTCACAGGATCTTGACAACTGCTTCAAGCCGGCCACCAGCTTATTTCCCTGACAACAACACTTATCAACCAATGATCACCCGATGATACTTCCATGGTACCAAACTGCTATCCCTTTCCTTGACTAGCATAACCTTTATCGAATTCACTTCTGGAACACATCCCGCTTCCAATCCGAATCCAACTCTTTTCTTTCCGCGCTGACAGGATGACACATCCTTCAGCTCCTGAGCAACTCTCATGAGCTCTCCTCTGCCATCACATACACATGCTGAACCTGCTCCAACATCCTCGGGCTGGAAAACCCGACACACTGACGGTACCCCCAAGCGTCCCCAGGATAAATTACCAAACATACACCACCACCTGATCACATCCATACAGAAAATCCAAGGCTCCATCCTTGCATCCCCTCCGAACTCCTCTGGTTCTACACTATCGAAAATCCTTCCGCAACCTCAACAGACACCCAACCCGGATGTGTTCCCATACCACTGGTACCATTCCAGTACTTACTAACAATAGTTGAAGTACTGCCGATAATCCACTTACTCCACTTCCTCCTCTGCTGGAGTACCCACGCTCCTTCCGGAGCTACATGCCTTTCCTTTTCAGGAAATCCACTCAACAACCCTTACTGCACCTACATGTGCCACTGAGCTATACTTCACTCTATATTATCCACGTAGAGTAACTGCTATCCTTGTACTTCCATATACTCTGAATCTGCTCGCAAGGACTCCCGAGTCCATGCACTGCTTTCCACTAACACGATCAATACCTAGGGCCAGACCACATAAATCATCATTCCCTGGCGACGCATTTCCTCATTCTCCTCATACCGATCCAATAACACATACAAAGTCTTCAGCATGACTAGACCGCCCTTCCAGGCCTTCAATCTATCTAGACCACTCTCGGAACCTTCAGCATGTCTGGACTGCCCTCCTGGGCCTTCAGCCTGTCTGGACCGTTCTCAGAACCTTCAGCATGTCTGGATCGCCTCTCCGAGCCTTCAGCCTGTTTGGACCATTCTTCCGAGCCTTCGACCTGACTGGTACACCTTCCGACCTTCAGTCTTCCCGGACCGCTCAAAATATCATTCCGAATTATTCCTCCTGTGAATCTCTCCTATACATATTGTTCTAGCCCTTTAGGGGTTCCGAACTCTAATTCCATTCCTTATACTCGAATCCCGGCCTATCCCTAGGCCCAACCCTGGTCTGTATCTGCCCCACTTTTCTGCCACTTACTCATACCAGCCCACACTCTTGGCTGACTGAAACACTGCTGAATCCCAAACAGCTAATCAACCTCAAATACTTGTCGATCCTCCTGAGAATTTTCCAATTCTCCCTACTTAGAGCACTGACTACCAACCAACGGTGACCCAACCAGTATCACTTACTCAACAAATTCTATTATACTTGAACTGGTTCTAAACGAGCAACCTCTACAAAACCACGTTCCGACATCGCACATCTCAAACTCTAAGGGAGTTCGACTCCCCGCTAAACACTTCCCAAAACACAATTGCTATACCCGGCAACAAGACCATACAACCAAATTCTGACCATCAATCCCTTGGATGCTAGCCATTTACAACCCCTTGCTACTATCACTTTCAACCAACCCATGAAACGCAGAACGGCGAAAAAGAATACAACACCACAAAATAACAAGATAAACAGACAACAACAAAACGAAAACATACCCGCAACCGCATCTGGCTCTGCCCTGATCACCTCCTCTGCCATAAGCTGAAAGAAACGCCCTTGAGCCCTTGGGG
This sequence comes from Lactuca serriola, assembly GCF_051521515.1. Classification (NCBI taxonomy): domain Eukaryota; kingdom Viridiplantae; phylum Streptophyta; class Magnoliopsida; order Asterales; family Asteraceae; genus Lactuca; species Lactuca serriola. The sequence continues at coordinate 207,976,485 of NC_136416.1, forward strand.
GCTCTTCTCCACTCCGACATCCACCCATAATCCTCAAAGTGGCTGGTACTGGAGCCTGCACCGGTCTTGCAGTAAGTTGTGGACAGTTGGCCCTCATGTGACCAACCTGATGGCACTGATAACAAATCCCCATATCCTGAACTAGGGCTGACTGACGGCAATCCCTCACATAATGCCCCTCTCTCCCGCACTTACGGCACGCACCACCGGACCTACAAACTCCAGTGTGACCCTTCCCGCACTTCCCATAAGTGCGGATGCTCTGATCTCCCAACCTAGAAGCAACAGTCTTAGACTGTTTCGACGTCGGCTGCGACTGCACCGGGGCCTGCCTCTGCTCCCTCAACTGAAGCTCAATCTCCAACTCACGCTGCCGAGCGGCCTCCTGCAACTCCAGTAAGGTCTCACACCTCTACGTAGACACAAACTGCCTGATGTCCTCTTGAGCGTACTCAGGTATCGGGACTAATGAGTTATGAATTAACTCTTTGATCGATTAGATCTTTGTAACAGGTAAGTGATGAACGTAAAACAGTAAACAAAACACAAGTATGAATCAAAATGTGTCGAATGATTAGATTACTCGATCCTCAGCAGAGCTCGACTAAGAACTTCCACTGTAGAGGATTCTAGGGTTACAAAATAAGAACGATAAATATGTTGAACAATACTTTTCTAATCGTCTCTCTAATCCTCTCGTTCTAGAATGCATGCAAACATCTATTTATATTAAACCCTACAAAACTCACGGATGGACAGGCCCATACCGGAGATAAACATGGACTAGCTAACGAGCCCAATAGACGCAACACTATACTGACCCTAACAATCTCCCCCTTTGCGTCAATTTAGAGCGAGACTATCGTTTCTTCTTGCTTGGGCCAGCAGCGGGAGCCTTCTTTACTGTATCAAACAGACGTGTGATAAGTGCAAGGATTTTCTATCTGAAGCGAATGTACCATTGAATCATATCATCAAAGTACTTGATATCATCCGCTGTGTTCTGCTTGCATCGATGGATGATCCCTAAAATGTGTTCCAAACAGGTAGTGGTGTAGAGATGTTTGTCTGCTAAGGCGAAAAGACATTTCTGTCCTTCGTTCCTAGTAAACATGACGAAGTTTCTCTTTGGGTCAATCTTCCCCATTTGCATCATGTTGAGATCACTGGCAGAGCCAACAGGAGATATGGTAGGCTTCTTCTTGAATACGCTCGCTATCTCCTGATCCATCAAAGCAACTTCCATGAGATAGCAAACAAGCATCCTCTTAAAGTGGTCGATAATCGGACCATATTCTGCTTCATTTGTAAGAAGAATGTTGTGCAAGATAATCCAGTCATGGGGATTAAGGTTGGGCAAATCTGCAAGTGAGATGGCATGTTCGGCCTTGGCAGATCCCCGTAGTACCTTGAACCGAACGTTGGTGAAGTTACCTTCCCTGAACGGCTTTAGGACCTGAACATTGATGATTTTCTGAGCGCTCCAAGTTTGGTATTGAGGTTGAGTTGCCCTCAGATAAAATTCAACTAAGTCTCGATCAACCTGTGGATGAGGATGGGGGAACTCAGCAATGTTGTCAAAGGCATGAAAAACAAACGCCTTTCGGGTCAGTGACATATCGAACTGAGAGTCGACAGTGTTAGAACAATCTAAAGAGATCACAGGTTCTAGCCACAAGATACTTGGTGTTTCGATGGCTTCTTTAATCAGCTTCTCAAGAGTCCAAGGAGGAAAAAGAGTTTTCCTGCTCTCGAGAAGGTTGTGGGCTTCTTTCTGTCTTCTTTCGGCTTCTTCAGCCTCTCTAGCCACACGAGCACTGATGTCAGCCTCTTTATCTCGACCTTGTCGCTTCAAAAGGTCGGCAATTGTCTCTTTATCATCTTCATCACTCTCCTCAGCAATATTCTTGCCCTTGTCTTTTACACCGGAACCGGAGGCTTGGCCTACTGGAGGAGGTCCGGTTACTGTTGAAGTAGGAGGCGGTTGAGACATATTCACTTTTTCTCCCCCTTGTTTCGGAATGGACACGAAATCAAGTAGCCCTTCAAGTTTGCTGAGTAGAGAAAGGGCGGGAGTGAGCTTCTCTGCAAGGTCACGCCTCACAGAATAATGAAGGATGGGGTCATGTGCTTCAAGGATGTTTGAGATTGCTGAGTGGACATCCGAAACACACGATTTAACCACCTCTCTCTCAGTCGCATCAGAGCTGAAGTCGTTCGCTTCACTTCGTCAAACAATTTCTGACGACAACTCAGCTTTCAGAACAACCATTGAGGAGCGTCTCTCTAAGCTTCAAGAAGATAGTGAAACTTGATTTTACTGCTTGGCGTTAATTGATGTCGGTGGTCAATTTAAGAAGTCGAGTTCGCAATCGCTAAATGGGGTCTTGCAATTGGTGCTTCACGATCTTCAGGTTCGCTATGTAATGGATCTTGGAATCGGTGGTTAAGTCAAAATCGGAAGTATGATACGAATGAATGAAATCGCGTTTGGAATTTAACTAGAATTGTTTAAGGGTGTTCGTCTTTTCAGTCAAACCTTAAAGTTAAAATTAAGTATCCAACGTTTGTGATTTCAGTGAAACGAACCTGTAATTGGTTCGTGTTTGACTTTGGTTAACGGCGAACCTCTTACCTGTGAAAGTTCGTTAGCAGAGCTTCGTATTGAGACTGAATCTGTTGACTTGGAGCGAACCACAAATGGATTTGGAAATCGGAATGTAATGCTATTCGGAACTCATGGCTGTTGCTCGGTCTCACAAAAGGCTTAATGGGTTTTGCAAGTTGATTCAGATTTAACATCTAATTTTGATTTCGCATATGAAAGAAAATTGATGCAATCATTACTGGTGTCGCAAGTTGTTGTTGACGTTCATATTTAATCAGATCAAATGGGGAAGAAAGCTAATGTTCTTCAAATCTAGTCCCCTGATTTTCAAAGAAATGACAACATTAGTCCAATTTCCGAGATTATTATAATTTGTGGAAAAAGATATTATAATTTCACTTCTGGTCCCTATTGTTTTCACAGCTTGGCAGTTTTGGACCATTTCCAGAATTTGTTACAAATGAAGGGGAATATGGTGCAGAATTATTAATTTAGCCCCCTGAATTTCAGCAAAGTGAATATTTCAGCCCATTCTTCGAAAATTTTGCAAATTTGAGAGCTGGTGAACAGTTTTGGATTCTTTAATGCACATATTTTTTCGTGAACAGAAAAATAATGATTCCATCAAGTCTTGGCGGTTCAGAAAGTTGTTTATCGTGATAAAGACAAATTTTCACGACTTTTTTGAATTTTATACTTTATTGTGTATATCATTTTGTCGCGGGGGAGCTTAGTAAATTTTTATCCATTCAAGATCATTCTCATGACCATTTGAAGGCTTTATAATCATGTTTTTGATTATAAATCGGGGGAGAATTTGGTATGGTCATTCGAAATTGGATTTGTGACTTTTCAAAGTTGAAGATTTTTGATAAAGCTTGTGGTAGAATTATGAAGGTAGCTTTTACAGCGGAAGTTCTTCATCGAGCTCTGCTAAAGCTTTTACAGAGAAGTATCCTTTACAGCGGAAGTTCTTTATCGAGCTCTGCTAAGGACTTGTTATATCTCCGACTTCTTGTATTTTCTCGATCGAGTGGCGTTACGAATCTTAAAGTTTGGGTTGTTACATGATATTTTTTGATGGCTTATACCATTAGCTTTTTTATAGATCATTGTGACTTGGAGGGGGAGCTCTTCAAAGACTAGAAGTGATTCGGTTTCTTTGTTCTGAAATGGATTTTTATGGCGGGCTTGGTTTTCATGAAGATTTTTTTTTGGGATTACATTCGAAAATGAAGTTTAAAGACATTACTTCAGTGCTAGATTTATATATCCTAGAGCCCGTGTTTGAAGACTATTGAAGAATCAAGATTCGTGGATTGCTTCATCTATTCCTCGTTGCAAGATCTTTTTATTTGCTAGATGCTTGTTTTGGAAGTTAAAGCATTGTCATCCATTCCATACTTTAAGGGGGAGATTGTAGGGTTTCAAAGCACTCCATGGATGATGGCAATGGGCCCCTTTGATGAATTCTAGGTTAAAAGCCCAAGACTTGTCTTTTCCCTATAAATAGTCATGTATTATTCACAATTAGGGTTAAGAGTAAGGCAAAATGTAGCCGCCACGTGAGGTTTCTTATGTAGTGTTAGATTCTTTAGTCTATGCTTTAAGTGTAATTTATTCCTCTTGTTTGAATAAATCGAGTGATCATTCGACATAATCTTCATATTTGTGTTTGTTCTTATTTTCCGCATCTTGTTCATCAAATCACAATTAGGGTTTTCATCCCAACAGGGACATCTGAGTCTGCTCCGAAGCAAACTCAGGGCAAAACATCGCCCTCTCAGTGAACATCCTGGTGATCTCCGTCACCGACTCTAAATCATGCTTCAGCTCCAAGAACTCCTGAGCCAACCTCTCTCTCTATCAACTTGTGGGACATAATGAGTGTTGAACATCTCCCGAAACTGATCCTAAGAAACCGTAGCCCGCTGCGCATCCGAATATGACCCCGTGGTCAATCTCCACCAATCCTTCGCCCCGAGCCTCAACAGGTTCAGAGCACACCTCACTCTCTGATCAACAGGGCATGAACACGTGAAGAAACACCCTTCCACGTCTGACAGCCATCTCATAGCAATAATCGGGTCCTGAAATCCATCGAAGGTAGGGGCTTCGTATTATCAAAATCCCGATACTAAAAACCTCTACCGGCTCCTCCCCCTGCCGTTGCTACAACCATTGTAGCCGCCGCGGCAGCTGTCTCTATAAGAGCTACATAGCGCTCATCAAAATACTCAACCATGGCGGTCTTGATCGACCCGAACAGTTCTGGCAACTCGGCCTAGAACATAGCAGCAACCTCATCATGCAGGATCTCACGAATCCTAGCATCCAACTCGTCTGTGCTCATCTGACCGATAACCTCGGGTGGTGCTGATCCACCCTGACCGCCCCCTCCTGCTCCCGATCTTGACCCGGATCCGCTCCCAGCATGCCTCGTAACCACCATACTGAAATTACCGCAAAACATCAGATGCTACTCACTAACTCGAGAACCAGCTCCCAACCCAGCCCTAGGGGTTGTGACTTCCTTGATACGCGTATGGGTCCTGTGCTTTCAGTAGTACATGCCCATATTACCTTCCACACCTACCTATATTTGTATCAAGTATCACCACAATACCCTAGTGAAGAACATACATAACAAGCACTCAACCCTCACTCCTAGAGGAACACTGGAAATCTCATACAGAAAGAAACCCTAGGCTAGCAGGCATCATAAATCAGGAAACTTTATCATGCAATTCCTGAAGATCCCTAGCCTAGTACTAGCATGATGGGTTTAGTACAAACAATCCTATGTGTGCATGCAACCCTAGAATTGGATCTATGTTTTCACTATTAGATACACAACATTATGAACACATATAGAAACCCTAATACGCCCTAGTATTTTTGAAATACACATAGAAGATTAGATCACATACCTCTTGTTGTTATATTGCAATAACAACTCAAATCTTCAAATCCTAAGTCTTGAAAGCAAGTACCACAAGTGTAGTACCTCTAATGGCTCACAAACACCAAGAGCAAATGGAGAGGCAATAGAGAGAGAGAGAGAGAGGAGGTATGAAATCGGCCCTAAGAACCCTTTAGGAAGGCATGGACGAATTCTTTTGGCCTTAGGGGTCTTTATATAGGTGTAGAGATTAGGGTTTCAGTCCTTATCCTTATCTAGTTGCTTGCCCACCAAGTAACCATAAGATAAACCTTGAAAACCCTTATCCTTATCCTTTGGACGATTTCAATTACAATTCTATCACATAATCATTACCATATTTTGTAACTATCACATAATTACAATTCAGCCCCTCTAGTTTAATTAATTACACTTGATCACTAAATTAATTCTAAATTAATTATTGACCAATATTAATTAAACAAATATGATTTCTCCTTTAATATATTATTCTTATAAGATATTAATAAATCATAATAACCTCTTTCTCTATTATTTCTCCAGTCAAGTTGCTCTGGTGAAGGCAACCCAAAAGGACCATGCACAATCGAGTCAAGTACTTGACAAATATGGTTACGGGCTTAGACACTAATCCAACAGTCTCCCACTTGGATAAGTCTAGTAACTATAATAGTAAGTACAACCCGATTAGCAATCGTAGCTCTCAATGACGCTGTTGAACTCTGATCTTATCAGGAACCTGTCCTTTAGATAAGGGATCGTATATTCCTCCATTCTAGATATCATATAGACATGAGACATGGATTGAAATCATTCTCTCAGTCTATGTATTGTTTCTCGATTTCCGATTTACGACGAATGACTAATTGAACAAATCAAATTAGCCCTAGCCCGGCCGAGCATTTACGTTTGTCATCACTAAATCATCGAGGGGCCCACAGATATCGCTTTTATCCCACTTTGGGTAAAAGGAATGGATAAGCTTCGACTCAATGTTTGCTTGCACTCACTCACCAAATCACACACAATAATAAGTTTTATAACACCAAGTTACTGGTGCGTTTACATATTATCAATGTGTAACCGATTCGCAAGATACAACTCACACATCTCGGTTTCAAGAATACAAGATATTATCGTCTCACCAATCGCTCGTGATAAAATCCATGAAGCGATCCAAGTGGACGTGGGTTTAATCCAATGCTTAAAATCATATTCATAAGCACTCATGAACGTTGCAGCAAACCTTTGCTATGTCTAATACACTTTAGACAATCTACAAACCAATTCATGACAGTCTTTATTCATACCTACTTCCAACATATGAACGATTGTGGACCATTCGAATAATTTGATTATTCTGAAATAATTAATTATTTAGGAAGTCAAAACATGCAAAGTGAAACACAAGAATAATACTAATCCTATATGGTCCCAAACCTTTGAGTATAAATAAAACACCTTTTATTTATCACCATATCGATTACTCATTATCCATTGTTTAATGTTTCAACTTTATAACTCGAATCATAACCACAATTGTCCCATGCTCCAAGCATGCACACTTTGGTTTCCTATGGTTCATACTTTGTGAAATAGATCAATTGAAACTTTTCAAATGCAACTCATTTCACAATCCCCAATCCTTATAATTAGTGTAAGAATACCAAATTCTTGCCACCTTTTAGAATATGTCAAATTCTAATATTTTATGCAATGATCCTCTTGTGAAGTCACGGCACAAAAATCACGAAGAATCGACCAACGAAATCACAAGGTACTCTATCAAAATTGTTACAGAACAATTTTATATATGTGATGTCTCTCACTCAAAGTACATTCCTTTGAACATCCTTTTAAATAAAATTTTCTAATCTAGACATAAATTCTTAATTTTCAACTCCCAATTATGGAAACATTTCCATATTTACCATATGACAACTCATTCTTAATAGAATCTTATCTATTCATAATAATAATATCGATATGGTCCATTCAATACCATACTTCCAACTACTCACAAGCGACCAATCCTCATCGAACTTTAGATCGTCCTTTGATAGTTGTTTAATTATCTTAGTCAAAATCGGTTCTTGTCCTTTTTCCCTCTTAATGCGCTAGACATTTGGAAAAATTTTAGAACGGTCAAATATTATAGCACTTGCAATTGATCCTTTACCCGAAGCGTATGGGACACGATGCATAATGTCTTACATAAAGATACGATACTCTATCAATCTTCTGCCATAATATTTTATGTGTCACGTTCTTACAATTCAAATTATGAAGAGGGATACCGTAATCATAATCGAAATTTGAGAAGACACTATGTATCCTTTGACTAAATTTATTAAAATTTCTCAATCTAAGCTTTAGATTTTGAACGAAGTACAATATTCTCTCCCTTAATTATAGAAAAACAACTTTTCAACTCTTACAACTTTGCAAAGTATAACTATTGTTTTCTATAATTAAAATTGCTCACTTGCAATAATTACCATAATAATCATGCTCCCACTTACATGATGATTATTTCTTTACCAGCATAACACTTATGCTCCCACTAGCTTCGACATGAATTCAGAAATCAGCTGAACTTCTAGAAAACAATTTCTTAAGTTCATATTTCTAATACTAGATGCTTCGATAAGACTTTATCTAAGCTTCTCAACCTCATACACTTTTCCTTGGACATCTTATATGTATATGTCTAAACAATTCTAGGACTCATATCAACAAGTCTAAAATGTTCAGACCCATTTGCCATTTCCCACAATTCGAACTATGAAAAGGTATGCCGTAATCATAGTTGAATTTGAGAAACCCAAATCACATAATTCTATCTTCAAAATCTCTCTTAGTGAAAGCGTTTCCTCACAATCATTTTCATGAATGAGAGAAACCTTATGACACTTAGATTTTGTGGTGTATACATTCCCATCCATGTGAATTCGTCATAACCATAATCACAAGATAATGTCAGTGACAAATCCAAACTCTTATGGATAGAACTTGTTCTTCATAATTTCTTGCCATCAAGGGTCCCACTATTACTTCCAAGTTATTGAGCAGCCGACCCCTTCATTTCAATGTACTTTCCATTGAACAAGGTGTGTTGCCCCTATACAATCCATTGAGAACTCGTAGAACTCACATATACAGTAAACTCAATTGGAATGACACAGAAAACAAAATAGTGTCAACACGATAGGTTGTAAACCTCAAGTCGTGTGCTAGTGATGATTGGTAAGGTTTATTCTTGATTTGTTCTTGAAACCTTTCAAGACCATTAAGACTCCCACTGACTCCTTGACATATGAGGTTCTCTTGTCAAGAAACATTTCTTGACAAACAAATATTCAAGAGTTAGTGTAGTTTTATCAATACAAAACATTTCACATGATTGGTCCTAGTTGGTCTTTCTCTTATCCAAGACATCACAACTTACCAATTTCAAATGTGCAAGAATAAGAAAACCTTTTACCAAATTCCACATTTGATGAATGTTATAAACCTTCTTAAGACTTATCACTCAATTCACAATCTTGGAGTATTACTCTAAGACTTGATGTTGGAACGAAGTATGATTGACTTCTTGATTTAACCATTTCCATAATTCTCGATTCCTCTTTTTAGACATACAAATTGTACTAAGACTCACTTAGAGGATCAATTGAGATATGGTTCTTAATCATTAAGTCCTATCATAAAACATAATAAAAGATACTCTCCCTTCTTCTTAGAAGAGAGAAACTTTTATCTTTCTGCCTACTTGATTCTTCTTATTTGTTTTGCTATTGATTGAAACTCTTTCAATCAACTTAGAATTATACTCAATCTTATAGGTATAACCATATTCACTAAACTTTAGTAAATCATGACGAATATCTTTGTCACTTTTGTGGTAGACTTGATCAACGTACGACCTAATGTACTCGATCTCTTAGTTCTTAAATTGACACTTTGTCAAAAAATTAGTCTAAATTTCCCAAATGTGAAAGTTCTCATTCATCATACAATACTTGTTATACGATTCGAAGTTCCTATCCACTTGAAACTTGGGCGATGAGAAACTCTCCCTATTTGGTAAACTCTTGACACTTCCACAAATAACCTAATTAAGAATCAAATCCATTTTGGTGATAATAGAAGTACACAAACATCAATTTTTCATATATGGCATTGTAAGGATAAACAAATAAGATAAAACCAAAATTTATTTTATTCATACAAGCAGCGGAAAACATGTCCTTACAATGCAAAATTCGAATGAAAAACTATGTAATCAAATACTCCTAACAAATCTATCATAACTTCCTAAGCTCAAAATCTGATCTTCGAATCCATGCGATCGTAATTCATTTCTTCGTGATCAGACTCATCTGGTTCTTCCATCAAACTTCCTCTCTTTTCTCTAATCCTGCAAAACATGCAAATGTAATCTTATCACATTATGTATAAAGAATAGGAATTTAAATGGAGTTAGATAGTGGATTTTATACCTGAAGTAGAGCCATACTTCTTGACTCTTCCATCTCTTAGACTCTTCAGGTCCTTTGGGCAGCTTCGTATTCATTGCCCCTTCTCTTGGCAGCAGAAACAGGTGGGTTCTTCTAGAGTGTCCACAGAAGCATGGTTGGTTGAATTATCAGACATATATGCTCCATTACTTCGCCAAATCATTTCTGATTCAGCAACAATAAGCATGTAAGTTAAGTCAATGAGGGTCGCGTCAAGATCCATCATATAATACTCTCTTATGAACTTATTATATGATTTAGGGAGTGACTGAAGAACCCAGTCCACAGTCAACTTATTGGGGAAAGACGCACCCAATATAATCAACCTATCAATGTGTGATTTCATCCCTAGGATGTGAGCACACATGGGTTTACCATCTTCATGTTCCATTGCCAATAGGGTTTCGGTGATCTAGAACCTTTCAAATCTTCAATCTTGTGGGTCAGGGAGAACAACGGGAGAAGGAGGAGGGAGTGAAAACAAGCTAGTCTACATTGATCCTTCACTTTGGAACAAGCTTTCACTTTCAACAGGAACACCTTTTCCTTGGGATTCAGGAAGACCATGGTTAGAATCAGACATCTACAAAACGGGAGAAATTTCAAGTTAGTTGATTGAATCCTTAATGAAACACCCAAATGAGACATTAAGGCTAGGATCCAACAACATTATTTACACATTAGAATAGGGATGTCGTAATCCAACATGCAAATAATTCGGAGGTAAGTGAATGACGATTCACTAATTCTTCACCATGAAAAACATAAAGGCTTAAGTTTAAATGTATTAAGAATTCCTGGATTTCCTTTGAGATTCATTGAACTTTTCAATGGCATGTTTAAATCTCGATATGCCCCTCTCGTTTGTGACTGGGATGCCGAGGATCACAAAGTGGGTGTGAATAACCATGCAAAGGTACATGGTTCCCTCATTGTTACAGTCACCTATTCGATGTGTCGGTTAACCACACACGCTCCATCGAATTATGAAAAACATTGAGTCACCCTTTTCCACCTTTGCTTAGAACCAATTAGTGTGCCAGTAAACCACACACGCTCCACTAACTTCTTACCAAGGGTGCAAAGTGCAATTTCATGGGATTGCATCAATTTCACTTTTGCCTAAAGTAACTAGGATTAGGAATTTGCAAAAGCGTTTAGTTACTTTACATAGATTCATTATACTTATTAATGAAGAGAGGATTGCCCTATCCTACCCGTTCGGCTAACGACCCTCCACCAATCAAGGAAGCGGTGAGTATGAGTGGATACCCATTAAATGGCCATTTTATAGGCCATAACGTTATACCCCCTTATAGACCGGCTTCGTGAATGAGGCCTACTAACGATAAGACTAGCATTTAAGTTATACATATATAATATTAGACTTTTAATGTTATACATAATATAAGGGTGTATTTTACACTTTTAAAATACTAGGTGGTTTAAATTTTATAAATTACACTTAAAATATAAACTTTATCATTATGGATTTATTAACTCTCTTTTAATCATACACTTACTTAATTTAATAAAACCATAAGGGTGTAATTTGAACTTTTCAAATTTATGGTTTTAGAATCTAACAATTTTCAAAATTAAACTTTTAATCAACCAATTTAAATTCCAAAACTTGAGGGCAGGTTTTGAAACTTTTCAAAACAATTAGGTTTTAATCTCACTTTAAAATTTTCGAATTCAAGACTATTTAAATTAAAATTTTAAATATTAAATCTCTTGATTTAATAATTATCTTGAATTAAAGTATTAATTTAAATTATTAAATCATAAGGGATTATCTAGATCATAAAGGATAATTACCAATTAAACAATTAATTTATCCTAATCCTTTTAATCCCTCTAAATTTTGAAAATCATGGGATAGGATAATTCAAAATCTTTAATTACCATATATTACCATTAAAGGATAATTACAAGATATAGGATAATCCAAATCCCTAAAATTTAGGATCTTATCTTGGGGATGAGGCTAATTTCAAAAATCATGGGGTTTTTCAAACCCTAGATTTTGAAATCTTGAGGCTTAAGGAAGGGATTTGAAAACCCTTTCAAAATTTCACAAATTAGGGTATAGAAACCCTAATCTCGAAATTTCTAGCCTCTTAGTGTTTATTGGCTATAAACCCTAGTATGTCAAGTTCATACAATTGTATAATACTAATTGAAAACAAGTTAACCAAAGGCCCTGATACCACTGATGGGTTTAGTACAAACAATCCTATGTGTGCATGCAACGTAGAATTGGATCTATGTTTTCACTATTAGATACACAACATTATGAACACATATAGAAACCCTAATATGCCCTAGTATTTTTGAAATACACATAGAAGATTAGATCACATACCTCTTGTTGTTATATTGCAATAATAACTCAAATCTTCAAATCCTAAGTCTTGAAAGCAAGTACCACAAGTGTAGTACCTCTAATGGCTCACAAACACCAAGAGCAAATGGAGAGGCAATAGAGAGAGAGAGAGAGAGAGAGGAGGTATGAAATCGGCCCTAAGAACCCTTTATGAAGGCATGGACGAATTCTTTTGGCCTTAGGGGTCTTTATATAGGTGTAGAGATTAGGGTTTCAGTCCTTATCCTTATCTAGTTGCTTGCACACAAAGTAACCATAAGATAAGCCTTGAAAACCCTTATCCTTATCCTTTGGACGATTTCAAGGATATCTTATCCCTTGAATTCGTCCACCCTATATGTAGGATAACCATTACCATATTTTGTAACTATCACATAATTACAATTCAGCCCCTCTAGTTTAATTAATTACACTTGATCACTAAATTAATTCTAAATTAATTATTGACCAATATTAATTAAACAAATATGATTTCTCTTTTAATATATTATTCTTATAACATATTAATAAATCATTATAACCTCTTTCTCTATTATTTCTCCAGTCAAGTTGCTCTGGTGAAGGCAACCCAAAAGGACCATGCACAATCGGGTCAAGTACTTGACAAATATGGTTACGGGCTTAGACACTAATCCAGCAGTTCTATCATATCTCATAAACAAATAACTTGTATGGTATTTTGGGGTTACTTACTGGCTCCGGCCGATCGTACCTCCGCATCCTCCTTTACTCATTTTTAAAACCATTTTAAATTCTCTTTTTGAAAACTCTCCTTGATTTGAGACTGGATTCACACGAATGTTCCTCCAATTCACTCAAACCAAGGCTTTGATACCAACTTGTAACACTCTAAAAAAAATTCCAGCTAATTTAAACTTTTCAAAAACCACTCAATTTCATTAAGCTATTACAAAAAGGTTTTCAATACATTTATTATCAGAGTATTCCCAGAACCATATCATAAGACATAAACATGAGGAGCGGTACGATCACGCCTTTGTCTTGCCACGGTCTCCTGAAGTACCTGAAACATTTAAACCACAACTGTAAGCCCGAAATCTTAGTGAGATACCCCCAAAATACCAACCACATATACCATACACATAACATATCACAACATAACAGAACATAACATCCATGCACTTCGGGTCTACTGTGTGACTGGTCCGCCGCACCGGGCCTATAGTCCACCTGGTCCACCCTCCGAGTCTAGCCATATACATAGAGTATACAGTGTGATTGGTCCGCCCGCACCGGGCCTTCAATCCACCTAGTCCACTCTCTGAGTCTACAATATGACTGGTCCACCCGCAACGGGCCTTCAGTCGGCCTGGTCCACTCTCCGAGCCTTTGCACGTCTGGCCCACCTTCTTGGGGCCTACAGTATATCCGGACCGCTCGCTGGGCCTTCGGGATAACCGGTCCGCCCTGGGTATGTTGGCCTACAACACAAAGCAGGACCCGTCTCAACCCAACCCTAGTCCAACAACCACGTGCACATAAACATATAATCATATATCAATTCACAACTAATCAAACTGATCTTAGCAGATCACATACATAGCACATCCCTACCAGGATTCCGACCTAACCGGTCACTAGCATAGCATCATCCTATAAACGAAGATACCGACCCTACCAGGTCTCTAACATACACCAACCTAATTACCAGGATGCGAACATAACAGAGCAATAACATAACAAACAACTACCCGGAATTCCATCCGATAAAGGGCCGACCTTGGTGCCTTAGACCCTGTTGATATAGTGAGGATAACTCACCTCGCAACTGCTGACTGAAAAGATAAGATCACGCTGCTCCAACCTCCGACACGAACTCCACCACTGATAATACCAAAAAAAAACTGAACTCAATAAATACCAATAATTACCAAAATACCCCTGGAAGTCAACTGGCCAACTCTTGGTCAAAGTCAAAGTCCTCAGTCAAAGTCAACCTTCCTGACTGACTCTACTCGCCGAGTCAACACGCTGACTTGTCGAGTCCCTATACTCAGAAACTCCCAATCCACGACTCAACTCGCCGAGTCGCCCCAAGACTCGCCGAGTCCAACCAACTCTGAGTCACTTCCTGCTCAACTCACCGAGTCGTCCCTCGACTCACCGATTCACCGCTCAACCAAAAAGGTTAGGACCTTACGACCAGACTCGCCGAGTCCAAGAACAGACTCGCCGAGTTGTTCTTCCAACTCGCCGAGTCCATGCACATACATATTCATACAACTCGCCGAGTGTACCCATGTGACTCGCCGAGTCTAGACATGACATCTTCATCCAGACGATTTCAGGCCATTCCAAAGCTTCCAATACATAGATCTGGACTCCTAGGGCCAGATTCACACTTAAAGTTTCCAACTTTACGTGCATGCAAGGTTCAACAAGCTCTAAACAAGCTAAAATGAAGGTTTAAGGCAATGACACTCTCAAACAAGCCCCAAAGCTATCACTTTCCAAATTCATGAGTCAAGACCAATCTAGATCTGTAGTAGAAACCACCGATTTGAACCCAAAACTCGAAAAGAGACTCATATATGACAATTTGGCCCTAAAACTTCATTCATGAACAAACTAAGCACAACCAAGCCAAGGCAACAACTTTTTACCTTTAATCTGATGCCAACAAGCAAGGAAATTCGATCCACTTTGCTCCTCTATGATCCCACCAACTCTTGCTTCAAGTATCCTTCTTATCCAAGCTCCACAAGACACTTAAATCCCTTTCACTCTCAAATTAGGGTTTGAAAATGATGGGGAAAGCTTCTGGACATCAAAGGGGGTGCTAAAGAGGCTGGGGTGGGGTTTAAGGTTCCTTATATAGGGTGCAAACCCTAGGAATTAGGGTTTCTCATTCCAGCATGGACTCGTCGAGTCCAGCCTCTGACTCGGCGAGTCCGGTCACTTAACATCTTTCCAAGGTGACACCTTCAAGAGTAACATGTCACCCACCTGAAACTCCAAGTCAGAACACCGCTTGTCGGCATAACTCTTCTGCCGACTCTGAGCAGTTTGGAGCCTGCTCTGGACCTGTTGGATCCTCTCTGTAATCTTGAGTACTACCTCAGTACTACCTCAGTACTACCCATGACTATCTGACCGACCTCGCCCCAACAGATTGGGGTCCAACACTTCCTCCCGTAGAGCATCTCGAAGAGAGGTCGGTCTATGCTAGCGTGGTAAGTGTTGTTATACGAAAATTATGTTACACATTGTAAGATATTTTATGTGTAAAAATAATATTTTTTTATTCTTCAAGAATTTTTAGTTGGTCTATAGTTTTGGTGAATCTGTGTAAAAAGAATATTGCATACACTTCAAAAAAATGTTATAAAGTAGTAATTGATCGTTCTTAAAGAATGATTTTTTTTACATATCTCACTACTTTTATGACAGTAGTTCAAAAATATTTATTAGTCAATGCATTCTTAAAGAATGAAATGTGATTCTTAAAAGATGAAATAAGTTTCATGTAAATTCTTGAGTTTTAAAGAATCAAATCGCCTGATTCTTTAATTTGTACTTTTCTGAACATTGTATAAAACATTGTGTTAATATTTTGTAAAACTAATAGTGAAATTGCCTAAATTTTATAGAAAGAAATATGTTATGAAACTAAGTAATTCTTAAACAATGAAATTAATTTCGTTTTATGTGATTATCTTGTAAAAAAAATATTGCAAAATTTTCAATACATGATTTTCTGTGATTTGGTTTTAAAAATAATAATATGGATTTTATTAATATATTTGACTTGGTTTCCTAAAATATGGTTACTTCTTTTTTATCTCATTTAATAAAATGTCATAATTACTCTTTAATAACCTTAGAATTAATTAATTGTAATTATATAGTAATTGCTATCCTTCATTAATACAATGCACCCTAAAATCATAGTCATTAATTTTTTTAATCTAATGATCATATTTTGGTCACACATTCACACAATATTTGGAGTTCACATTTAATCATAACCCTATATATATATATATATATATATATATATATATATATATATATATATATATATATATATATATATATATATAAGTACGGTTATTCATAGTATACAAATTTTGAAGAAACCTACAAAAAAGTCCAATTATTTTGAAAAAATTAACAATATGGTCACGTGACCTGCTAAACAGGTCAAATAGCTAAAATAAATAATTTAATTGGTTTATTGGGTTTTTCTATTGAAAAAGTTAAAAAGTGGGGGCTTTTACGTGTTTAAAAAAATAAAATTAAGGACTTTATTAAAAAATTTCTCAAAATTTTAAGATTTTTCAGGAGATTTTATATGATAACTTATGGTTGATATTTTGTATTGCTAACTTTATTTTTTTCTCCCACAATGCTTATTTATTATTTTATGATGATTTGAAATATTTTGGGTGTTTGAAAATATCAATTTCTTGTACTTCACATATATTGAACTTCAATGTATTAGGCTTCCTAAGCCTAATATACATATTTTGATATGTATTAAGTTAAAAGACTTGGACTAAGGTTGATGATAGATTAATATTCAGCAGTTACATGATGCCTCTTGATGTTAAGATGAATATAAGACGTGTTCGGCACAGAGCGTTTGAGAACTTTTAGGTTTTTGCGTTTGACAAAACGCTTCATTTTCAACAGAAAGCCTTGTTCGACACTACAAACTTTTAGCGTTTAGTTTAAACAAAATGCTTCATATCCAAATGCTACTTCATATAGCGTTTAACAAAACAATACAAGCTATAAGCTACCCACTACACGCTACCAGTTAATTTTGCCGAACACGCTCATAATGTTTACTTCGAACCTTTTTTCTCTTCTATGTCATGTTAGACCTCATACGATTTAACATTTAAATGTTTTCCAATGTTAATATTTTACCATTTTATGACCTTTATCTACAAATGACATTTTAAACTCTTATAAATCATTTTGAAATTAGTTAATTCAATTGGCATGTGGTGTTTCATATTCCCATCTTGATATTTACACCTACAGTAAACATAATAATAATAACAAAATTTAGGACAAAACTGCAAATTTAATCCTTGTGGTTTGCAAAAAAAACTTTGGATAGGGTCCAAAAAGTTTTCGACTTGAATGAAAGATCCAAAATCAAGGTTTTTCTGTGTTTCTAGTCCAAAAAAACTTGAAATGACGGTTATACCCTTTTACTTTCTTTTTTATTTTGTTTTTCTTTTTTTTAAATACTATTTTAATTTAAAAAAGAAAATAAAATAACTCTCTCTCTCTCTCTCTCTCACACACACAC
This sequence comes from Lactuca serriola, assembly GCF_051521515.1. NCBI lineage: Eukaryota > Viridiplantae > Streptophyta > Magnoliopsida > Asterales > Asteraceae > Lactuca > Lactuca serriola. The sequence continues at coordinate 207,994,212 of NC_136416.1, forward strand.
ACACACACCAAACACAAACCCAATTAAACAATAACCAATATTCCCCTTCTTTCATAAAGAATCTGATAATCGAAAACACACAAAAAAGAAATTCATGATTTCTACATCTAGTTCAAATAAGAAATCCTTCGGTGCTCAATCGAACTATCCTCATTTTCCAAGTATCGATTTTTGTGTTGATTGCAAGGCGAGGAAGGGGCGCTTAGGTTTAAAGTTGCTAAGAAAATTTCAACCAAAGATCGATATACAAAGGTTGATGACTGTGGCAGGATTCGATGTCATATCAGTGACGCCGGAGGAGAAGGATCATCGAAGACGGTGCTGCAAACCCTAGCAACATCCGACGAAGAAAGAGAGACCACCGAAAATCGAGCCACAGAGATGGTGGTTGCCGCCACCGGCCACCACTAATCGAAAATCACCACCAGCAACACATTAGTAATGGGTGGTAATGAGAGAAATTCTGATTTTATACTCCTTCGATTTTTGTGATGCTTCGCTCCAGATTTGTTTTGATAATGCTTTGAACGAGATTGGATTCTATATGCTTTAATCTTGTTCCATTCATGTATACGTATCCTTGTCTCGTGACCCCCTAAAAAGATGAACAATTTCCAGAACCATATTCAAATTCTAGATTTATGGATCTAGAGGGGACGATAAAGTTCGTCGGACTCACCACCATCATCCTCTAAAACTGTGTTCATATTTTATCCTCACAAGAAAACCAGAGCATGTTTGTTTGATTTCGTCTCCTCCGTCTTGTGATTTTCAAAAATTGATTATCCCATAGCACCTTTCACCCACCATCCCCTTGCCCTCCTACATATCCCTTCTCGGCCAGAAACCGTTCACCAACACTCATTGATACTTGTCACCGGGAATGGGGTTGAGAAGGAGATGTAGGTACAGATCAATAGTTGAAAACCAAAGAAGAAATTGAAGGTTCTGACTCTGAACTCATTTGATCCTATTTGTTTAATGTATTTCCTATGGTGATTCGATTTGGTTAATGTATTTCCAATTTGTGGCAAGATTTTGTTTGATTTTCAGACCCACACACTAAATATTTAAGGAGAATTTGGAGTTAACCTTTTGGCTGGGAGGTGGAAGGAGAAACACACACACACACACACACACACACACAGAGAGAGAGAGAGAGAGAGAGAGAGAGAGAGAGAGAGAGAGAGAGAAAGAGAGAGAGAGAGAGAGTTAATTTATTTTCTTTTTTAAATTAAAATGGTATTTAAAAAGTGAAAAAAATAATAAAAAAGAAAGTCAAAGGGTATAACCATCATTTCAAGTTTTTTTGGACTAAAAACACAGAAAAACTTTGATTTTGGACCTTCCATGCAAGTCGAAAACTTTTTGGACCCTATCCAAAGTTTTTTGCAAACCACAAGGACTAAATTTGCAGTTTTGTCCAAAATTTAGATTAAATGACATAAAAGGTCCTTATCATTGTCAAAAGTTTGCACTCCCGGTCCGAGTTTTTTTAAACATTTTTGTACATAACTTCAGAGTTTCTCACTATTTTAGTTCTGATGACATTTCTATCATTTTCTGGTTTTTTATACGTAATCATTATTTTTTTTTTCTAAAATATCGTAATTTTAACTGAAATGGACAAGTTTGTTGTCATTTTCTCAACAACTTTTTCAACATCATTTATCCAAATAAAATCTTTATCCAAACAGTGCCTAAATTCAACAAACAAAACTATCATAACATGACACCGAAACTAGCTTAAGTCTACCAAAGTTGTTGTCATAAAATCCACCTGTAATAGTTTGACTATTTTACCCTTACAATCCAAAAAAAAAACAAATTTCACAATATTCACCGATTTTAACAACATTTATCAATTTTGGAGTTGGGAGGAAAAAAATATGATAAATAGGTAAATGGGTAATGTCTTAACACATTAAGCTAGATATTTGGCTTAACTCATTAAGTCATTATGTCCAAATTAAGTAAAAGAAATAATTCATATTAAACATTTAAATGTTTAACCCATTAACTCAAAAGGAAACAAAATCCCTAACTTAAATAAAGGATTTAAGGAGTTTAGAAAGCATTCACCTGAAATTAGCTCAAATTCATTCAGATAGCAATTTATGAAAAGTTTCTGCCTTTTCAATCAACCCAACTTCCTTAAACCCTTTAAAAACCCTCTCACATACAGACACATCAAATTCTGTTGTAGCAGATGTCTTCCATTGATGAATAACTTCTCCCACCTCCTTCAAACATCCTAACATCAAATATGCAGAAAGCATACAACCATAATTTCTACCAATCATTTTCTGATTTGTCATTCTCAAAGACCTCCATATTTGATCAAGTGTATCCTTATTCCCCAAAGCACAATGCAACACAATAAGAAAATCATAAGTTATCCATTCCCTTTGTGTAATAATCTTATTCCTCTTCTCACTTTCCACCACAGAGTTAGAATCTGAATTCACAAGATGCCCAGATGAAAGATAAATCTTCACAAGATTCACATATCTTACCCAAATCTCACTCTTTCCATCCTCATGGGAACTACTCATTTCATCAAGAATGTTTCTAACTTCATCAATCTTTAAACAAGAAGCACATGAACTTATCCAGAGATTGTAAGTGTATATATCGGGTGACACGTTCTGGGTTTTGAGTTCTTTGATGATGGAAAAGACCTTTTCGACCTCCCCTACTGACATGTATAGTGTCATTAGTTCGTTGTATGTTATGGGAGTTAGTTTTAGTCCGGATTCTTTCATCTTTTCATAGAGTTCTTCTGCTTTTGTGGTTTGTTTTGATGCAGCATATGAATGGAGAAGAGCAGTATAGGATTCTGTTGTTTTGGCATTTGGAGGTAAACCTTCAAAATAGCGTTCAGCAGCATCTATGCTAAACACTTTGGTCATTAAGTCGATGCGGATTGCATAGTCTGAATCAGATAATTCATACTCGCTGTGGGAAACCATCCATTCTGACAACTGCAATGCACATATTCTTGCTCGTTATGTTATAATATCTTGTTGATCAACAGGAACATAAGCATCATTGATCCAAATGGATAGTTATATAACTAGTAGCATTTCATATCCAGATTTGATAATGGAGAATATAGCTTGTTCAAGAGAATAAGCATCATTGGTCCAAATTTAGGGTTTCAGGAAACTCTGTTCTGAAACTAGGTATATATTACTTCTCTCATGAAGTTCAATCGCGCTAACAATAGAATTAGAGAAGAAATTTAGATATCTAACCTCAAGAGCATGCTTGTAACGATGAGATTTACGAAGTTCTTTTGATATATGACGGAGATCGTAGCTTGTAATTCGATGGCCTTCGTTGATCCATTTCTCAATAACATTGGTTGCGCTACGTTTCGGGAGTCTCAGCCGTAAAATTCTGCTCTTCAGATCATCAACGCCACCTGAACCGCAGTCGGATTCATCTTCGGCTGCCGAAATCGGTGATTCGTCGTATACGATTTCCAATTTGGAAGCCGTTGAAGACAAAGGCGAAGAAGACAAGAACCTCAGTGAACCATTAGTCCTCATTTGTCTGCTGTAATTCCTAGGGTTCAGAAATTCAAAGCTTTAAGATTTGCAGGGAGCCAGAACTCAAAAGGAGGTAAAGTGTATGAGTTAGCTTACCGGATGAGTCCAACAAAGATTGAACGAGCTGCCGCCATGTTTAAACACTGATTCACCAACAGATCTTCGTCCTCTGTTGATAATGCTTACAAACAGAACAAAATCAACTGTGGAATGAAAAGTGAATCAGCAAAAAAGCAAATATTTCTAAGTTCTAACACCGATTCGCGTTCAGATTCCTCGATCTTCGCTGAAAACGCCCAAAAACGAAATCAGAGAGACAAATGATTTAACCAAAAAAAAAAAAAAATGTCAGAAGTGGGATTTGAACCCACGCCCTCTTTCGAAGACCAGAACTTGAGTCTGGCGCCTTAGACCACTCGGCCATCCTGACAACTTGTTTGTGAATCGTTTTAAAAATATATATATAACTAGTTTATTTAACTTATTAGTTTATTATAGCTTCGTATTACATTGTTAGTAGCTTATGTTACCATTTTCTAAGTGAATTATATTACCTTGTTTTAGACTCAATAAATGTGTTAGGAAGTTGTGAGACAAAGAAACTATATCACTATATATGCAAGGAGGTGTGTATAAGTTGATTTTAAGCATTTATTTGAACATTATGTACACACTACAGTTGATAGAAATAAAACATGTATCCATGATATTAAATGGTGTATGGAATCTTCATAAAAATGAACATTGTGTAGTGCATTATATATGCAACTTTTGTAAAACGATTTGTGTTCATCATATAAAACACACTAAGTTTTTGCTAACCCTTAAAACATAAAACCTTGTTCAACGTTATGGAACATGCATTGCACAAAGAAATCTAAATAGTTCTTTCAATCCTTAAAAGTGTGAAACCATGTACAACACGTATAACTCAATGGATGAGTGATAGTAATGTCATTGATGCTTGCGTATTGAAACCTAATTTTGTAAAAATACTTTTTTTTGTTTTGTTTAAAAAAAGCATTAACACCATGACATGCATAACATTACTAAAGATTTGGATTTATCGATAATTATTCTTGTTTAAAAACATATTGTGTACAGCATACCTTATAAAGCCTTTTAAAGAACCAAAGCTAGTGGCTAGTATATATTCTTTTGGTTTAACGTAAAGCTTTTTAGTTATCTTTGTATCTAAGGGTACAACCAATCAACCATCACACGATTCTGTTATAACTTTTAACAATGCTATGTAGTTAAGCATTATCTTATTTTTTGTTGTATTATATTTTCTTAAAAATGTCAAGTTAAAGGTAAGGTTTTCTTATTTTGATGCCTTTTTATATTATTGAGCTTGTTATGTATAGTTGGAAATCGGGTGTTAGGAGATAATATGAGCTAAGGTGAGCATAATGTCGGTACCCGGCTAAATTGCTAGGAATCGGCGAATCTTGAAAGGATGAAGTGCTCACAAAAGGTTTTTTTTTTCTTTGGAACCGGTTCTAGAAACCTTTGGAACTGAGAATTGAGTAGGAGTTGCAGTTTTGTTAATTTTTTCAAATTTAAAAGAAAAAAGGTAAAATGCATTATTTGGATACTAAACCGGACTCATCATGTGATAGGTAGATTGTGGCTAACACAATGTTTTGAATTTTGAATGTACCAATGTTTAAACTCTAAATTTCAATTATAAAATTATGTGCCTCAGACGTTAGGTACTTAGGTTCCATCTTGTGCCTTGGTTTTCTAAAATGTAGTTGTTAGAAAATTTAAAACTATTAACCAACCACTAGTCCATCAAAAAGTATGAACCGAAAACATTCCACCATTATAAATGATAAACACTAATCATATTAAAGGACAAAAACCAAGTAACTAACCAAAAAAATTTGATTGCTATAAACAGTATCTAATCGTCCAATCCAGAAAACTGATCCATCCAAAACATGAAAAAGCCAAGATTCATGCAATGTATAAAATTAATTAATTGCTAATTAGTTGCGCTACATTTCAATATTTTTTTTTTGAACGACACATATATTATTAAAAAACTAGTAAGAAGTTAGAAAAGACTCGTTACAAAAGAATAAACGCTAAAATAGGATTGTGAAGGCAGATACTTTAACCAATCTTAGCTTTAACCAGTTAACCAATGTTGGATAGACCCAACAATTCAATACACAACACGACACTACAAAACACGGCACATGTTTTTTGTATATGGGTTTTGAAAATTCATGTTTTGTGTCTATTTTTGTGGACGCATATTTCAAATTCGTATTTCCTTCCTTACACGGACCATACACGAATTTACTAATTTAAACATGTATAAAATCTGATAAAAGTCATGTGACATGCAACACGTATCAGACACTGATAATACACAAATTAATATCTTTTGACATGTTAGTTTTTGCTTCATATGCAGTAGTTTAAGGTAAATTCTTTTGTAATTGTGTTAAATTCATGTAATATGGTTAAAAACATGTTGTGTTTGTGTCATGCCATGTCTTATACAGATTAATTTTGTGGATGCGTTCGTGTTTGATATACATACACGACATGTAAGTTTGTGTCTGACCCGTGACATGATACAATGACACGAACATTCAATGCGAAAATCATGTGTGTGTGTGATGCGCTGCTACGCTGCCGACTCCTTCCCCTTGGATGAAGAGGTACCTGAAACCAAAACTGAAACTGTAAGCACAAAGCTTAGTGAGTTCCCCCATCATACCACATACTATACAATCATACATGTTGATGGGAAATTTTGGGGTGCCCGACCTACCCATGTCAAGCCATTCTGGGGTGCTGACTACCTGTGTCAAGCCATTCTGGGGTGCTGACTACCCATGTCAGGCCATTCTAGGGTACCTGCCTACCCTCCGGTCTATCTTACTCGGTCACAGGGACTATTTCACCCATACTACTATCATATAATAACATATCATAAACATGTTGTTAGACATATCTGGAGTGTCCGACCTACCCTTCGGTCCTAACAACCGATCGGGGGACTAATCCCCTCCTCCTACGACTATCACATAGAACATAACATACTGGCACATAGAACATATCAAGTAATAGCAAGCCAGACAATTATCACAGAGACAATCATCTCAACTGTAATCAACTACTAGTGGGTCGACCTTGGTGCCTTAGACCCACTTCTATTGGAAGGTAACTCACCTCGTAAAATGTGTGTCGAAACTCGTGGAGGAAATCTCTAACAGTTGCTCCGATGACTCCCGGCTATCATAGACACATAACACTCAATCAGAGTCTATAACACTACTCAAGGTAAAATGACCGTTTTACCCTTTGGTCCAATTGGGACATACTTAAGTCCCGATTCTAGCTTATCAAGACCAACTCTCTTACGGCCCATTAAGGATTCCCTAAGTGCCCACTCATTGTTCAATTTCTGAATTAGACCTTATTTTCCCCAAATGGGCCCAAAAATCCCCAAGTTTTTTTTTTCAAATTAAATTTTAATTATCATCGTACAACAAGTAAGATGGCAAACGGGCAACAAGCTGCACCGCTAAGCCTTTTTGTATAGCAAAGCTCAATCTTTTAAAGACTACATTCATAGAACTAGGGGATATAACATTGCAATGCATGATCCGTTGTACTCTATTAAGAAGCTCTATTGCATCCGGTGTGAGGAAACCAAACGTATCAAATGAAAATGGTATGAACACGTGTTGATTTTCCATGCACGATTTCTCATGTTTGGTGACTTTGCCTGTACCAGCTTTTAAAGTAGCCAGTCCTGCCGTGAAACCCCCCGCCCTCAAGCCCACGAGAGGGGATACCCCTGTAAGGTCCACATATCCACGAGAGGGGATACCAAGTCCAATATAATAATCCTCAAGGGTGCAATCTTGGCCCCAAAAGGCCCAACACTCAGGTTCCTTATTCCTACGTCCAAAATGATACTTCATAGTGGGCCATGGGGACCAAAAGTCCAGACCCATCCACTTAGGGCCTAAAAGCCCAATTTTCCCAATGCGCATGCGTACGTGCGGCGTACTCGGCACGTACGCCCAACATATGCAGGCCTTGACTAAGACGGGGAGTTTGACCCAGTACGCGCGACGTACCAGGGAGTACGCCTAGCGTACTGGCTAGCTTCTTTGAGACTTCATTCATGACTTAATCCGTTAAGTCTTTACGTCCAAAATGCAAATCCAGGTCCTTTTAGACCTCCTAAACCATAAAGTCACGAACTTTATGTGCTTGCATGCAAGGTTGAGGTCAAAACATGCTTTTGGTCCTTTTAACAAACTTTAAGACCCACAAACACTTGCATGTTTGTGGCTTAACTGTTGGATTAATGTCTAAGTCCATAACTATAATTGGTAAGACTTGACCCGACCGGCATGGTCCATTTGGGTTGCATACCATCATGCACTTGGATAGACTATAATGAGAGAAATAAGACACTTATGGTTATTAATATATTATAAGTTCTAGTATATTAATAATAAGAATAATAAGATTATTTAATTAGTATTGATCAAGAATTAATCTAGGATAAATTAAGTGATCAAAAGAAGACTAATTAAATATATGGGTTGATTGTGTAAATCATCCATACTTGTATAGTGGGCTAATGCTCCATGGATAATCAAGTTGGGCTAAAACCCATAGGATGGTCCATGGATGCTCCATGGTGTATTTGTACCCATGGATCATGGAAATGAAAGGCCATGTCAATTAGGGTTTACATGGTCTAACCCTAACTATATAAGCATCTTATTCTTGACCAAATCGGCAACTAGTGTGAGAGTAAGAAAGGGCTAGCCGATTTCATGAGTTGTAGAATTCTCTCAAGTTATTCTAAGTGTTTTGGTGATTGTGATTCCATTTGAGGCTTCCACACTATTGGGGCTAGGCACTCAAGCTTCATGAAGACTTTCTACATCAAAGAGGTATGTATTCTATCTTGTTACACTCATTGTTTTTGTATGCTAGATTAGGATTATACCTTGGATGTTCTTATTTGTATGTATAATAGAGAAAACATAGATCCAAGGTATTTAGGGTTGCATGTACACTTAGGAGTGTTAGAATGCTCAAAACCCAACAGTGGTATCAGAGCCTAGGCTTGTTTTCTTGTTATACCTGCAATAGAACCTGAAAAAAACGAATTTGTTGCTGTTTGATCATCAGACTCGGCGAGTCCATCAGGAGACTCGACGAGTCCATGCCTAAAATGTGGTCAATTCGATCCAACTCGCCGAGTTGGTTCATGCACTCGACGAGTTGGACCCCCAGACAGCATATTTTCGAGGTTTTTGGCTAGAAATGGACTAAGAACATTACCCTAAGTTGTTTTTGAACTTATAAACTTGTTTTTGATGTGGTAATGTTCATGCTAATCCATTTTCAAAGATAATTGTCAATAGATTCATGTTTTGTATTAGTTTAAGGTTTAGACTAATTACATGAAAAAGTTTGATTTGAATTATCTTGTTCTTATGAGTTGCTTAGATTAATAGAAAAGTTGAGTGAAATAGTTGTTTTCAATCCAAATTAATCTAAGAGTTGATTCTAAAATGTGTTTTTGTAACTTGTCCTCAAGTTATATGAAAAGTCACATTTAAGTTTCATAAAACTCATAAAAGTTGGAAATGGTTACAAAAGATGAAGAGTCTTGTCCTTAAGTTATGAAGGTTCAAGAGTCACTTCATTAATAAATAAATAAATAAAATATGTAACCTTAATTAATTCTATAAGTTATAAAATGAAGAAAAGTTAATTCTTTTATTAGTTTAAAGTCTTCCATAACTTGTCCTCAAGTTATGGAACTTGAAGAGTTTTTGGATTAAAACTACTTTAAACACATAAGTTATGGAATTAATTAGTTTTGAATAGTTTCAAAACTTGCCCTCAAGTTTTGGAATTTGTAAAGTTTTCACTTATGAATACTTTAATTCCAAGTTAGCCCTTAGAATTTTAAAAGTTAAAATTCAACCCTTATACTTTATAATATTATAAGTTAATAATAATAATAATAATAATATATATATATATATATATATATATATATATATATATATATATATATGTATAAGAGTAAAGTCAGTCTTACCGCTAGTACGCCTCATTCACGAAGCCGGTCTATAAGGTGGGTATAAGGTTGTTGCCTATAAAATGGCAACTTAATGGGTGTCCACTCTCACCCACCGCTTGCTTGACTGGTGGAGGGTCGTTAGCCGAACGGGTTTGACAGGACTATAATTCTCCCTTCATTAAAAGTATTAATGATAAATACTAAGTACCTAAACTCTTAATAATACCCAATCTTAGTTACTTAGGAAAAATGTGAATAAGGTGCTAATCCATGAAATTACGCTTTGCACTTTGTTTAAGTCGGTTAATGGAGCGCGTGTGGTTAACCGGCACACTAACGCGTATTTAACAAGGTAGGCAAAGGGTAACTTAATGTTTATCATAGTATCGATGGAGCGTGTGTGGTTAACCGGCACATCGATTAAGGGGTAAACACTTAAGGGTACCAAGTAATTTGCATGGTTACTTCACCCCTTGTTTTGTGATCCTCGGCATCCCAGTCACAAAACCTGAAGGGCACACTCGAGATTGAAACATGCCTTTGAACAGTTCAATGAATCTCAAAGATCTAGGAGTTTCAAAACCAATTAAAACCTAATAATACATTTCGTTTATCTTGGTGGAAATTGGTGAATCGTCATTCACCTACCTTCAAATATTTTATAGCTTGGATTATGGCATACCTCTTCTAAGTTATAAAATAGTTTGTTGGGTCCTAGCCTTAATATTTCATATTGGGTGTCATATTAAGGACTTTAAAATTCAACTATCTTGAATATCTCCCACAACATGTCTGGTTTAGACATTTATGATCTTCCCAAATCTCTTGAAATAAGCTTTCCTAAATGAAGGTGATGTCCCTTGGAAATCATACTTCATTCACCTCCTCCAATTCTTCTCTCCAACCCACAAGTTCTTGAAAAATTTAAGGTCACTCAAGCCCTATTGGCAAGGCAAGGTCTAGGTGTGATCACATCTTGGAGATGTAGTCACATATTGACAAGCCGGGAGAGTTGGGTGTCAAAGTCTTGAGAAAGTTGGTGGTTCAATCACTTTCTAAGTCACATAGTGAGTTCCTTTGGGACACCTATGAAACAGACTATGACAAGACCCTTAATGATCTTATCTATTTGCTAAGATCAACTTCCTAAAACTTTATGGACATTGACAATGATGACATTGGATATCCAGTAAAGCTCTCTCTTCCCAGTGGAAAGGGATCGACCATAGTCAACTCGGTTGACCAAATGGTAAAGAGAAAAGCTAAGTCTATGATAGTCTCGGGTACCATTATCAAAGGGTCCATATGTTTATATTTCCAAAGGAAGGGGCATTGGTTGCGAAGCTGCCAAATTTACCTAAGGATGTTAAAGTCAATAAGTTTGACACTACTTCAGGTAAAGTCCACTATCTAACTCTGTTAAGTTTCTATTCTGAGATTCTTGATATATGATGTGACTAGGTCACATGGTGATGTTTTAAGAATCAAAGAAAAGTAACGGAACTTAAAGAAAGAATATGCTGAATCTGATCGCGTAGATGGATTTCTATCGCGTAGTTTGAAGATCGGATTCTTGAGCTACATCTTAGGAGTTATGAGATATTGCTTAGGAATAGATAACAACAAGTTTTCATATGGATTGTAAGGATAAGTTTTTCCGCAAAGTTTTAAAATAAAAGAAAAATTTTTGATTTTATTTATTTTAAAATATCCTTACAATGGCATTTGAGGAAAAATTGTTGCTAATATGATTCCATTAAGAGCAAGAGTGGAAATATGAAATTGATTCTTTCATTTGTGGTAATGTCTATATTTACCAAATAAGGAAAGATTCTCATCACCCAAGTTTCAATTGGACCGGAACTTGGAATCATGCAAGTTGTATAGCATGATGAATGAGAACTTTCAAGTTTTGGAAAATTAAGACTAATTACTTGTTCACATGGATGTGTGAGTCATGTAAAGGACTAAGGGATCGAGTACACATTCTTGTGCACTGATTAAGTCCACCACAAAAGATTGATAAGACTATTCGTCATAGTTTACTAAAGCTCAGTAAATATGATTATACTTACAAGCTTAAGTGTAATTCTGAGACATTGGAAAAAGGTTCCAATGTATGGCAGAGCGAATAAGAAGAATCAATTTAGGCAGAAGGGTAAAAGTTTCTCAAATCTGAAAAAATGGGAGAGTACTTTAGTATCAGTTTTGTGATCATCTTAATGATTAAGAAACCATATCAAAATTAGTTCTCTAAGGAAATCTTAGTGCATTCTTATGACTAAGAAGAGGGATCTTGAATTGTTGAAATGGTTAAATCAAGAAGATGAGTCATACTTCGTTCCAATACAAGTCTTAGAGTCATACTCCAAGATTGTAACTTGAGTGACATGTCTTAAAGAAGGTTTAAAACACTTGTAAAATGTAAGAGTAAAAGTTTCCTACTCTTGTACATTTGAGATTGGTAAGTTGTGATGTTTTGGATAAAACAAAGACCAACTTAGGCCAATTGTGTGAAGTGTTTGTCTTGATTAGAATCCACACTATCTCTTGGATATTTGACAAGGGAGTCTTATAGGTCAAGAGGACAGTGGGAGTCTTAAAGGTCTTGCAAGTCTCAAGAACTAATCAAGAATAGAACCTGAAGTTCTTCACTAGCATACGACTTGAGGTTTATAACCTATTGTGTTGACTTCTGTGCCCATTCCAGTTAAAGTTGGCTTTGCATATGAGTTCTTAGAGTTCTCAATTTGTTGCACAATAACTTGGAAGCAATGGCAGGCCCTTGAGCTGCCAGGTGGCAAGAAATTAAGATTGAGTTCAATCCATATTAGTTTGGATTTGTCATTATCCTTGTCTTGTGACTATGGTTATGACAATTCACATGGATAAGAACACATACACCAGAAAATCTAAGTGTCATAAGGTTTCTCTCCGATTCATGAAAATGATGGTAAGGAAACACTTTCACTAAGTAGATTTTAGCTAGATAGCAATTGTGATATTTGCATTCTCAAAGTCGTTAGTGGAGCGTGTGTGGTTTACCGGCACACTAACCTGGACTTGTGAGAAGTGGCAAAAAGGTCTAACCATTATGATTACGACATCCCTCTTCATAATTGTTTAGACACACAAGTGTGCTATCTAAGGGAAGGTGTATGATTTTGATAAAGTTTAATCAAAACAATCTAGTATCAGAAATCTGAACTTTGGTAAGAAAGTCAGCTAATTTCTGAGTACATGTCAAAGCTAGTGGGAGCATAAGTGTTATGCTAATAATCATCATGTTAGTGGGAGCATGATAATTATGATAAGTATTGCAAGTTAGCAATGTTAATTATAGAAAACAAAAGGTTTCAATTGGGAAAACTTGTTTTGCTATAATTAAGGGAGAGGAAATTATACTTCATCTCAAATCTATAAGCTTAGATCGTGAGGTTTTAATCATTTAGTCAAGGATATATATATGAATTTCATGTTGGAATGGCTCAACATAAGGAAATTCTGTATATGGGTCCATTATTTGCGTTCTAAAATTCGATTATGATTACGGCATCCCTTTTCATAATCTGAATTATGAGAACTTGGCAAATAGAAATGGAAATGTTATAGCAAAAGACTGGTTTAGTCTTTATGTGAGACATCATGAATCGTGTCCCATATGCTTCGGATATAGGATCGATTACATGTGCTATATTCATCCTTTCTAAAATTTGAGAAATGCCTGGGGCATTGAGAAGGGAAAAGGCTTAGAACTGGATATGACTAAAATGATTAAACAATTGTCAAGGACAATCTAAGGTTTACCAAAGATTGGTTGCTCAAGGACAGTTGGAAGTATAGTGATAATTCTGGAAGGACCATATTGACATAATTTGTAAGGAGGAAACTCTTGTTCAGAAGTGATAGTCAAAATGGAATCTGGAAATGTTTCAAAGTTAGAAAGTATTCAATCTGTAAGATTAGGAATCTTAATGCAAGAAGGATGTTTCCAAGGAGTTGATCTCCTTTGGAATACTCTGTAATGATTGCTGCTAAGTCTCTGTGAATTTGTGCATAATCATTACAAAAGGATCAATGCATATAAGTTTAGAATCTAACAGATTTTAGTAAATGGCATGAATTTGGAATTCTTGCATTTGCAGTAAGGAATTGGGACTGTGAAATGAAAATCATTGGAGTTATGTTCAACTGATCTATTTCACAAAGTAAAGATCATAGACAAACATATTATGCATACTTGGTGTGTGGCATGACTAGTGTTTAGAAAACATAGTGTACATGCTTGGAGCATGGGACAACTATTGTTTTAAATTCAAGAATAAAGTTGATAGCTGAAACAGTATACAATGAATAATGTGTAATCATATGGTGGTAAATAAAAGGTGTTTTATTTATGTTCATAGGGTTTGATACCATATTGGATTCAATTATTATTGTGTTTCAATTTGCATGTTTTGACTTCCCGAATAAACTAGGTTATTCTTCCGGAATGACTAAGTTATTCAAACCATCCACAGTCGGTCATATGCTGGAAGTAGATATGAATTAAGACTGTCATGGGTTGGCTTGTAGAGGTCTAAGGTGTTGGACAAAGGGCTACAACACTCATGAGTGCTCATAAGTTCTGAGTATTGGATTCAACCCGCGCTCATTGGAATCACTTCATGGATTTTATCACGAGTGATCATGAGACGATAATATCTTATATTCTTCAAACCTAGAGATATGAGTTGTTACTATGAGTTGGTTGTACATTGATTGCACGAAAACGCATTTGGTAACTCGGTGCTATAAAACGTGCCTTTGTGTATGATTCAACAAGTAGTAGAACAAGCCATATGAGTCAAAGTTTATCCGTTCCTTTTACCTTCGGGATAAAAGCGATATCTGTGGGCCCCTCGATGATTTGATGATGACAAATGGAAGTGCTCGGCCGGGCCAGGACTGATTTGATTTGTTCAATTAGTCAGTCGTCATAAATCGGAAATCGGGAAACAACAAATGGACAGAGAGAATGATTATAATCCATGTCTCATTCCATATGATATCTAGAATGGAGGAATATATGATCCCTTATCTAATGGACAAGTCATTGACAAAGGTCAGAGTTCATCTACAAGGTCAGAGTTCGACAGAAGCTTTTGAGAGCTACGATTTCCAGTTGGTTCCTGAAGTCATACGCAATAATAGTTTTAGACTTATCCAAGTGGGAGACTATTGGATTAATGTCTAAGTCCATAACTATAATTGGTAAGACTTGACCCGACCCGGCATGGTCCATTTGGGTTGCATACCATCATGCACTTGGATAGACTATAATGAGAGAAATAAGACACTTATGGTTATTAATATATTATAAGTTCTAGTATATTAATAATAAGAATAATAAGATTATTTAATTAGTATTGATGAAGAATTAATCTAGGATTAATTAAGTGATCAAAAGAAGACTAATTAAATATATGGGTTGATTGTGTAAATCATTCATACTTGTATAGTGGGCTAATGCACCATGGATAATCAAGTTGGGCTAAAACCCATAGGATGGTCCATGGATGCTCCATGGTGTATTTGTACCCATGGATCATGGAAATGAAAGGCCATGTCAATTAGGGTTTACATGGTCTAACCCTAACTATATAAGCATCTTATTCTTGACCAAATCGGCCACTAGTGTGAGAGTAAGAAAGGGCTAGCCGATTTCATGAGTTGTAGAATTCTCTCAAGTTATTCTAAGTGTTTTGGTGATTGTGATTCCATTTGAGGCTTCCACACTATTAGGGCTAGGAACTCAAGCTTCATGAAGACTTTCTACATCAAAGAGGTATGTATTCTATCTTGTTACACTCATTGTTTTTGTATGCTAGATTAGGATTATACCTTGGATGTTCTTATTTGTATGTATAATAGAGAAAACATAGATCCAAGGTATTTAGGGTTGCATGTACACTTAGGAGTGTTAGAATGCTCAAAACCCAACATTAACCACTAAGGTTCGATTTTTATGACTCTTAGTGCCTCTAAAAGCCCAAAAGGACAGCTATTATGGTATGAAATCATTAAGATGCAAGAAGCCTCAACAATGGAGTCCAGAAGTAACTTTAAACACCCCTATAAACAAATCTAAGAATATAATGGCCAAGGTTGGAACTTGATACCTCAAATAAATCAGAAATGGTGCTAATCTTCTGGATATACAAGCTTTTGGTGGATCCTTGCTCCTTCTTCAAGTTCCTTCCTCTTCCAAAGCACCAAAAACTACACCAAAAACTCTTAAATAGCTCCCAAATCACAAGAACACACAAAAGTAGGCTACGAATTTCATGGAGGCTGTATGAGGGTGAAGGGAGGCTGAACCACATGGGTAATGTTCTTTATATAGGGAGTAAACCCTAAATTTTAGGGTTTAAAGAGCTGCACATGTATGCTGGGTGTAATCCTAGTACGCTGGGCGTACGTGCTTGGGCTCCGCGCTTCCTTTCCACGAGTACGCTCGGCGTACACGGCAATGTGCGCCCCCCGTATGCAGCTTCCTCAGCCCACTAGCAAGGCCTAAAGGTCAAAGACCAAACCAAACCATACCACACTTCAATTAGGATGAATAATAATAATACCTGGAAAATCCTGGATGCTACATGTGTAGATGACATAACCTGAAGGGTTTGAGCATTCCAAGTACACGAATAAAATGTGTAATATTAAGAGGTCCATCTATGGACTTAAGACCATAATTAATTGGAAATTATGTAACATCCGAGAGTTGAACAAGTTGACGGTCAAGTACCGTTATCCACTTCTAAGGATTGATGATTTATTTGATCAGCTGCAGGGGGCATCTTGGTTGTCCAAGATTGATTTAAGATCCGGATATCACCAGATGAGAGTATGCGATGAGGATATTCATAAGACGACCTTTAGAACTCGTTATGGGCATTACAAGTGCGTGGTGATACCTTTCGGGCTCACCAACGCACCGACAACATTCATGGATCTCATGAACCGGGTGTACATGCCTATGTTGGACCGGTCGGTGATCGTGTTCATCGACGATATCTTAGTATATTCGAGATCCAGAGAGCAGCATGAGGAGCATCTATGAGAGGTCCTTGGGGTTTGAGGTCGGAGAGGCTGTATGCCAAATTTTCCAAGTGTGATTTCTGGTTACGAGAGGTCCAGTTCTTGGGACATCTCGTTAATCAGAACGAGATATTGGTCAATACGGCCAAAATTGAGGCGGTTATGCGATGGGAGGTGCTGAGATCCCCATCCGAGATAAGGAGTTTTCTGGGATTGGCCGGCTACTATTTGAGAATTGTCAGAGATTTGTCCAAGATTGCAGTTCCTCTCACCAGGTTGACTTGGAAGGGCGTTACTTTTGTTTGGGGGCCTGAGTAGCAGGCATCATTTGAGACTCTTCGCCAGCGATTGTGCGAAGCTCCGGTGTTTGTCCTTCTGAGGGAGTGGAGGACTTTGTGGTCTATTACGATGCGTCTATCTCAGGGATGGGTGCAGTGTTGATGCAGAGGGGTCACGTGATAGCATATGCGTCGAGGCAGCTGAAGCCTCACGAGACGAGGTATCCCACCCTTGATTTGGAGTTAGGGGCGTTAGTGCTAGCCCTCAAGATTTGGTGCCACTATCTTTATGGTGTTTTGTGTACCATATACATGGACCACAAGAGCCTGAAGTATCTCATGGATCAGAACAACCTAAATATGAGACAAAGGAGGTGGTTGGATGTGGTGAAAGATTATGACTGCGAGATCTTGTATCATCCGGGCAAGGCTAATGTGGTAGCTAACGCTCTGAGCCATAGAGAAGAGACTGCTCCGATCCGAGATGTGTGTATGAGGATGATACTAATGACTCCATTCTTGGATACCATTCGAGAGGCCCAGGTGGAGGCCATGAGACCGGAGAACCGCAAGAGGGAGCGGGTGATTGGGCAGGTGTCCGAGTTTACGACGGATAGTCGAGGGCTTATGACTGTCCGAGGGCAGATTTGGGTGCCCTATACTAGCGGAGCTCGCCGTATTTTGATGGAGGAGGCGCATAAATCGAGGTTCTCGGTGTTGGATTAGTGTCCATAGCCCAAATTGCAATTATCTTATAATTACAATTCTAGTCCCTCAAGTTTAATTAATCTCTTTCAGTCACAAAACTAATTACCAATTAATTATTGACTAATATTAATTAAACAATATGATTTCTCCTTTAATATATTATTCTCATAAAATATTAATAAATCATATTTAATCCTTTCTCTCCATAATTCATCCTATCAAGTTGCTTTGGTGAAGGCAACCCAAAAGGACCATGCACCATTGGGTCAAGTACATACCAAAATAGTTATGGACTTAGACACTAATCCAACAGTCTCCCACTTGGATAAATCTAATAACTATTATGTGTATGACTTCAGATCCTGATCTGCAATCGTAGCTTTCCAAAGCCGCTGTCAACTCTGATCCTATCAGATACGCGTGTCCTTTAGATAAGGGATCATATATTCCTCCATTCTAGATATCGTAAGACATGATTTATAATCATTCTTTCTGTACTATTTATCAACTTCCGATTTATGACGACTGACTAATTGAACAAATCAAATTAGCCCTAGCCCGGCCGAGCATTTACGTTTGTCATCACTAAATCATCGAGGGGCCCAAAGATATCGCTTTTATCCTACTTTGGATAAAAGGAACGGATAAACTTTGATTCAATGCTCGCTTGCACTCACTCACCGAATCACACACAACAATATGTTTTATGACACCAAGTTACTGGTGCATTTAAATATTATCAATGTGCAACCGATTTGCAAGATACAACTCACACATCTCGGTTTCAAGAATATAAGATGTTATCGTCTCACCAATCACTCGTGATACAATTCATGGAGTGATCCAAGTGAGCGTGGGTTTAATCCAATGCTCAAATCATATTCATAAGCACTCATGAACGTTGCAGCAAACATTTGCTTATGTCTAATACTCTTCAGACAATCCACACACCAATTCACGACAGTCTTCTTTCATATCTACTTCCAACATATGAACGACTGTGGCCCGTTCGAATAATTTGACTGTTCTTAACCAATTAAATTATTCAGGAAGTCAAAACATGCAAAGTGAAACACAAGAATAATACTAATCCCATATGGCCTCAACCTTGAGTATAAATAAAACACCTTTTATTTATCACCATATCGATTACTCATTATTTGTTGTTTCAGGTAATCAACTTCTTACTTGAATTATTACACTTGTCTCATGCTCTTATCATGCACACAATGTTTACCTATGGTTCTTACTTTGTGAAATAGATCAAATGAACACATTTCCAATCATACTCATTTCACAACTCCAAATCCTTTTTCATAAGTAAAAGAATATCAAATTCTTTCCACTTATAGAATATGCTAGATTGTAACATTTTATGCAATAATCCTTTCGTAATGTCATAGCACAAAAGTCACAAAGACTATTGCCTACGATATTACAAAGTCCTCTATCGGAGATTGTTACAATGCAATTCCTTAGATATGATGTCTCTCACTCAAAGTACATTCCTTTGAACATCCTTTTGCATAAAAGTTTCTAATCTAGACATGGATTTTCAATATTCAATTCCCAATATGGATACGTTTCCATATTTTTTCATATGACAACTCATTCTCAATAGAATCTTATCTATTCATAATAATGTCGATATGGTCCATCCAATACTATACTTCCAACTACTCACAAGCGACCAATCCTAGGCGAACTTTGGATTGTCCTTTGATAGTTGTTTAATTATCTTAGTCAAAACCGATTCTTGTCCTTTTTCCCTCTAAATGTGCTAGACATTTGGAAAATTTTAGAATGGTCAAATATTATAGCATTTGCAATCAATCCTATACCCGAAGCGTATGGGACGCGATGCATAATGTCTTGCCATAATATTTTATGTGCTACGTTCTCAAAATTCAAACTATGAAGAGGAATGCCGTAATCATAATCAAAATTTGCGAACACACTATGTTTCCTTGACTAATATTATTAACATTCCACAACCTAAGCCTTTAGATTTGAAATGAAGCATAATATTCTCTCCTTAATTACAACAAAACAACTACTCAACCTTTACAACTTTGCAAAGTATGACTTTTGTTTTTCTATAATTAATATTGCTAACTTGCAATACTTTCCATAATAATCATGCAATCATAACATTTATGCTCCCACTATCATGAAGATTATTATAAACATAACACTTATGCTCCCACTAGCTTTGACATGTATTCAGAAACCAGCTTAACTTCTAGAAAATCAATACTTATTGATTTTCTTAAGTTCATGTTTCTAATACCTAATGCTTTGATAATCCTTTATCTAAGCTTCTTAAACTTATACACCTTTGCCTTAGATAGCTCATATGTGTGTCTAAACAATTTAGACCAATTGCCAAATCTCACAATTCGAATCATGGAAAGGGATACCTTAACCATAATCGAATTCGAGAATTCAATTTTCACAGTCACTATCCTTTTAAAATCTCTCTTAGTGAAGCATTTTCTCACAGTCATTTTCATGAAGGAGGGAATCTTATGACACTTAGATTTTAATGGCGTATGTGTTCCTATCCATGTGAAATTGTCAAAACCAAAGTTTATGACAAATTCAAACTCATATGGACCGACCTTTCTTAATCTTGATTTCTTGCCTTATAGTAGCACGGCTGCCCACCATGTCTTCCAAGTAGTCAAGCAGCTCACCTTTTCCTATCAATGTACTTTTCATTGATCAAGGTCATTGCCTTTTATGCATTCAAATGAGAACTCATAGGGCTCACATGCATTATTAACTCAATTGGAATGGCACAGAAACAATATAGTGTCAACACGATAGGTTGTAAACCTTAACTCGTGTGCTAGTGATGATCAATAAGGTCTATTTTGATTTGTTCTTGAAACCTTTCAAGACCATTAAGACTCCCACTGACTCCTTGACATATAAGATTCTCTTGTCAATAAACATTTCCTCACAAACAAATATTCAAGAGTTAGTGTAGTTTAAAACACTTCATAAATTGTTCCTAGTTGGTCTTTGTCTTATCCAAGACATCACAACTTTCCACATTTGATGAATGCTATAAACCTTCTTAATACTTTTCACTCAATGTCACAATCTTAACTCTAAGACTTGTTTTGGAACGAAGTATGATTGACTTCTTGATTTAACAATTTATTCAATTCTTGATTTCTCTTCTTAGACATACAATTGTACTAAGACTCATTTAGAGGATCAATTGAGATATGGTTCTTAATCATTAAGACCTATCATAAAGCGTAAAAGGTACTCTCCCTTCTTCTTAGAATGGAGAAACTTTTATCTTTCTGCCTACTTGATTCTTATTATTCATTCTGCTATTGATTTAAACCTTTTCAATCAATTCAAAATTACACTTAATCTTATAAGTATAATCATATTTACTAAACCTTTAGTAAATCATGATGAATGTCTTTGTTACTCTTGTGGTGGACTTGATCAACACACAACTTTGTGTACTCGATCTCTTAGTCCTTCACTTGACACTTTGTCAACGACTTAGTCTAATTTCCAAATATGAAATTTCCCATTCATCATGCAACCAAGTTGCGTGATTCCAAATTTCTGTCCAACTGAAACTTGGGCGATGAGAAACTCTCCTTATTTGGTAAATTTTCGACATTTCCATAATTAAGAATCAAATCCATTATCGCTAATAATAGAAACATTCAAACATTAATTTTTCATACACGCCATTGCAAGGATAAATAAATAATATAAAATCAAAATTTATTTTATTGCAGAAAATTTTTTTCCTTACAATGCAATTCATTGAAAAACTATGCTAATACATATTTCTTAGCAATCTAATTCTAACTCTAAGTAGTAGCTCAAGAATCTAATCTTCAAGTAATGCGATCGAAATCCATTTCTTCACGGTTAGATTCTGCTCACTTCTTCCCTTAAGCTTCCTCTCTTTTCTTCGATCCTACAAAACATCAATTGTAATCTTATCACATTATGTATTAAGAATCTAGAATAGGAGCTTAAAAGAGTTAGTCAATGGTTTTTACCTAAAGCAGAGCCATACGTTTGGACTCTCCCATCTCTTAGATCTCTTAGGTAAATAGGGCAGCTTCGTCTCCAATGCCCCTTCTCTTGGTAATAAAAGCAAATTGACTCTTTTGGAACAGGACATGGAACTACTTCAGACATTTCCTTTCTCTTATGATCAAACTTTTTGATCATAGCATGTCTTTCATTGCCATTGTCTATATCCATAGAGGTCTTGAAGGCAGATTCACCAATCAACTTTGCTTTTCTTTTGCGCCAAAACATTGCTGATTCAGCAGCAATAAGCATATAGGTGATATCTATAAGGGTCACATCGCAGTTCATCATATAGTACTCTCTTACGAACTCACTATATGAGTTAGGAAGTGACTGAAGAACCCAATCAACAACCATCTTCTCACAGACAACGGATCCCAACATTCTTAACCTATCAATGTGTGACTTCATCCCTTGGACGTGTGCACACACTGGCTTTCCTTCTTTATGTTTACTTGCCAAAAGGGCTTGAGTGAGCTTGAACTTTTCAAGCCTTCGAACTTGTGGGTTAAGGAGAATAATTGGAGGAGGAGGACGAAGTGAAATATGATCTCTTGTTCCTCGATCGAATCGTGGAATATCATCTTTATGTGGAATGCTTGTTCCACAGGATTTGGGAAGACCATAGTTGTCGTACTTTGACATCTACAAAACGGGAGAATACAAATTCAAGTTAGTTGATTGATTAAGTCCTTAGTAAATCACCCAAATGAGATACTAAGTCTAGGACCCAACACAATATGCTACAACCTAGAAAAGGGATGCCGTAATCTAGTTGCAGAATATTTGAAGGTAAGTGAATGACGATTCACTAATTTCTACCATGAAAAACGAAAAAGAAATTTAAGTTTTAAATCTATGAAAACTCTTAGATCCTTTGAGATTCATTGAACTTTCAATGGCATGTTTAAATCTCGATATGCCCCTCTAGTTTGTGACTGGGATGTCGAGGATCACAAAGTGGGTGTGAATAACCATGCAAACTTACATGGTGCCCTCACATGTTACAGTCACCTATTCGATGTGCCGGTAAACCACACACGCTCCACCGAACTATGACAAACATTGAGTCACCCTTTGCTACCTTTGCTTAGAACCATTTAGTGTGCCGGTAAACCACACACGCTCCACTAACGTCTTCGCAAGGGCACAAAGTGTAATTTCATGGAATCGCATCAATTCACTTTTGCCTAAGTAACTAAGATTGTGAATTTGTAAAACATTTAGTTACTTTTGTACTTCATTATACTTATAATAGAAGGTTTTTTTATCCTACCCGTTCGGCTAACGACCCTCCACTAGTCAAGAGTGCGGTGGGTAAGAGTGGATACCCATTCAATCGCCATTTTATAGGCAATTTCCTTAGACACCCCTTATAGACCAACTTCGTGAATGAGGCCTACTAACGGTAAGACTGACTTTACTCATATATATATATATATATATATATATATATATATATATATATATATATATATATATATATATAATGTTAGACTTTTAATGTTATATATAGTATAGGGTGTATTTTACACTTTTAAAATATTAGGTGGTCAAATTTAACGATTATAGTTTTAATTCAATTAAATTGTAAACCTAAACTTTTATGGATTTATTAAACCTCTTTTAATTATACACCTTAATTAATTTATAAAACCATAAGGGTGTGATTTGAATCTTTTCAAAGCATGACTAGGGTTTTAGAATTTAACATTCCAAAATTAAACCTTTTAATCAACTTTTAAATTCCAAAACTTGAGGGCAAGTTTTGAAACATTTCAAAACATTTAGGTTTAGAATTTAAATATACATCAAAATTAAACTTTTAATCAAAATTTAAATTCCAAAACTTGAGGGCAAGTTTTGAAACCTTTCAAAACACTAGGGGATCAAATAACAAATAATCTAAATTAACATTTAATCACATAATTATCCATATTTGATTTATTTAATGATTTCTTGCAAAACAATTTACCAATTTAATCAAAATAATTAATCAATTATCACATAAGGAAATAAATATTTTATTAGTTGATAAATATCTTCAATTAGATCAAGAATATACTCATATATATATATATATATATATATATATATATATATATATATATATATATATATCATAAAATCGGATTTATATTGATCTAATATGATTAAGGCAAGTATCTCAAAGATAAACTGCAAGAAATCCCGATATTTGCTCTTTCTGACGATCGAACTCGCCGAGTACCCATATGGACTCGCCGAGTAGGGGCCTACTCGCCGAGTCCACAATGGGACTCGCCGAGTCCATCGGGCAGGGTCACAAAAAACGAATTTTTCAAGCATGAACAAACATACAAAACATCAATACAATAGAAACCAATCTAGGCTCTTATACCACTGATGGGTTTTAGTCATAAGAACATCCTATGTGCTCATACAAACCCTAATGCTTGGATCTAGGTTTCTCTATTGTACATGCAAGTTATCCAAGATTATAAACCCTAGATCTAGCATATGATAATCAATATAACATATAATTAGGGTTTAGATCATACCTTGATTGTTATATAGCAATAACAATCCCAAACCCTCCTTGTATTGACTTTAGAAAGCTTAGAGTCACAAATGTCACTCCTCTAATGGTTCACAAACACCAAAAGCAAGAGGATGAAGATGAGAGAGGAAGGAGGCTACCTTAAAACGTGTGAAACCCTAGAAGGATACTTAGCCACGTTTTTGGGTCATAAGGGATGTATATATAGTTAGGCTATTAGGGTTATCTAACAAGGAAACCCTAATTTGGATGCTTAAGCCCTAAGCAACCCATGGACTCCTTTCCTTAAGGCCTTGGACGATTTCTTATGGGTTTCCCCATAGAATTCATCCACTCCTTAATATAAGACAATCCATAGCCCAAATTGCAATTATCTTATAATTACAATTCTAGTCCCTCAAGTTTAATTAATCTCTTTCAGTCACAAAACTAATTACCAATTACTTATTGACTAATATTAATTCAACAATATGATTTCTCCTTTAATATATTATTCTCATAATATATTAATAAATCATATTTAATCCTTTCTCTCCATAATTCATCCTATCAAGTCGCTTTGGTGAAGGCAACCCAAAAGGACCATGCACCATCGGGTCAAGTACATACCAAAATAGTTATGGACTTAGACACTAATCCAACAAAATCATCATATCCAATTACTAGGTTTGATGTCAACCCAAAAAGACTTTGTTAATAATTCAAGTAAATACCAATTTAGTTATTAGCTTAGATGTAACACTCAAAATCAGAAAGGCCAAGAAAGGAAAGAAAACCCTAAGTCAAAGGGTCAACTCGTCGAGTCCAGGGAGGAACTCGACGAGACGGAGCGGGATCCGGGGGATCGATTAAGTAACCGACTCGGCGAGTCGGAAAAGAGGACTCGACGAGTCCGGTCTGAAGAGGGAAACCCTAAATCCGAGACTTTATGCACTATTTAAGCATCTCATTCTCTGCCTTAGGGTTCCTTATAGCCTCTCTTATCCAGAATATGAAACCCTAAGCCTCCATTGTTGCACATTCAAGCTTTCTTGCCATTTTGGGTGATTTAAAGGAAGAAGGAAGAAGTGAACCATTGGGGATTCAAGGATTGGCAGTAGATCTAGAGTTTGTGGGATTTTCCAGAGCATTTGAAGGTAATGAGTCGCTACCTTCACTCTTTTGCATATAGATCAACCTTTAACATGAGATTTGGGGCTTTTAGGGCAAGCTTAAGAACCATTTTGAATTAGAAGCCCAGATCTGAAGTTGCTACTTCAAATCTAAGTGTATCTTGGCCTAGAGAATCATAAAGCATCAATCTGTGGGTTTATTGTAAAGCCACTTTGTCTTAAACCCTAGTCTATAGTGTTTTGAGCCTAGATCTCCTTAGCTAAACATAAAGTTTGCCACTTTATGTGAGGAATAGGCTCTAGAAGAGTGGATCTACAGTTTGGAGTCCATGCATGACTCAAAAGCCTCTGAATATATGAAGGACTGTATAGACTCGGCGAGTCCTTCAAGTGGACTTGGCGAGTAGTATGAAGATGGAGATGAACTCGACGAGTTGGATGAACAACTCGGCGAGTCTACTGAAGATTGCCTTGGACTCGGCGAGTCTGTTCTTGGACTCGGTGAGTCAAGTTGAGAAACCCCAAACCCTTCGAGTTAAGACTCAGATCAGTGAGTTGATTGAGGAATCAGTGATTTGGTCAGGACGAGACTCGAAAATCAGTAGACTCGGCGAGTCAGGGGTTGACTCGGCGAGTCGAGTCGCGAATAAAAGGATTCTGAGTGTATGAACTCGACGAGTCGTCGAGCTGACTCGGCGAGTAGGGTCAGTCAGGAAGGTTGACTTTGACCAGGACTTTGACTTTGTCAAGAATGGACTTAGTTGGCTTCTAGAGTTCTGTTTGGATCTAAGTGTTATATGTATTGATATTGGTAGCTCGGGGAGCTAGTGGATCAGCGGTTCAGAGAATTATCGGTCAGCAGCAAGAGGGTTATCAGCAAGTTCTGCAGTGCAGGTGAGTTTCCATTTGTGTGAATGGGTCTAAAGCCACAATGCCAGCCCATGTAGATATGAATTGGAAGAACCAGGGGTTAGCCCTAGGCAATGTATTCCAGTATGATATTTAGGACCAAGGTCCATTGATGGCAGGGCGGGTGCCCAAGGAATGGTTTGCATGAGGGACTATACTTGTTGTCTATGTGATACTTGTATGTGCCTAGTAGGGAGGTGAGTGTGGGCGAGGTCCCGTATCTCACCAATAGAAGAGTGTGGACGGTGTTCCACATCTCATTAGCAGCAGAATAGGGGCGAGGCCCAAGTTAGGGAAAGAGTGAGTGTGGGCTGGGCCCGTATCTCACTATCAGTAGGAGCGTGGATGGGGTTCCATGACTCATTAGTAACAGGACAGGGGTGAGGCCCAAGATAGGCGAGGCCTTAGGAAAGGATCCATTAGTATATGATTAGCTTATGTGTTGCGATATGTTTATGTTCTATTATATGTTAGCGAGCGAGGCCCAATGACAGGCGAGGCCTAAGTGAAACAGATCTGTATCCGAGCGGGGATCGACGTCGGGTGGGGCCTGGAGCGGCGGGGCCGTTGTAGCGGGCGAGGCCCGAAATAGCGGGCGTGGCCCAGTATGTGTTGTATGTGTTGATGAAGGGTATGTGGTAGGTTGGGGAACTCACTAAGCTTCGTGCTTACGGTTTTCAGTTTTGGTTTCAGGTACTTCCGGTAGCGGAGGTAAGATCTCGGGGTGATCACATGACACACACCGTTGATTAGTCAGCCTGGGATGTTATACTCTGATAATGAAAATATGTTTTGGAAATGATACTCTGAATTCATGTTATGACTTATGATATGTTCTATGAATATGGCTTTGGTAATGATTTAAAGAAAATTTTTTGGTATGGATTTTTGGGACGTGACAAGTTGGTATCAGAGCCTTGGTTTGAGGGATTCGGACTTACTCTCGGGTGTGTCTGAACTCAAACTAAGGGATTTGGTCTAAAAGTTTTCAAAATGAAAAGGCAGATTTGTAAAAAGAGTATTTTAGAAATGAAACAGTTTTAGAAAAGCGAAAAGAATTCAGAAAGAAAAAGATCTTTGATAAGAGAAAAGGGTGTGGTGCATGCAATCAGCCGAGCTCAAGTAAGTACCCCAAAATACCCATAAAAGTTTATGTTATGATTATCAGTTAGTAGAACAACATGCTAGATTAGGACTAAGGATCTAGGGAGGATGACTTGTGTGCCTGTTATATGTGCTTTGAGCTGCATGATAGTGCTGATTAGATAGTAGCATGATAGCCTGTTTAGGTTATGCCTGAGGTTATGAGCTTATGTTGCATGCTAGTACAGATTCTTGATATGAGGTTATGATTGCTTGAGTATGTTATGGTTAGATTTTCCCTTGTCTGAATGCTGCTTGCTTTGTGCATTGTGGGATTCTGAGTGATGGGAATTAGCCATTAGGTGAATACGTCACGTCACATGTGATCAGGGTTGAATAATCTCAAAATGCTGGATTAGCCCTATTGCACAGCTCTTGTCTGAGTCCAACCGTTGTAGAGACAAGTATTTTACTCGAAGGATTATCTGAGCCTCTTCATATGTGATTGTATTCAGGTAACAACTAATTGGCATTACAAGGAGATCTTCAGCAGCTGAGGACTGGTTTGGGTCGGAGATTTCCCTAGGGTAAGCCTAGGATGAGTATAGTGCTGGGAGAAATAGTAGTAGTGAAAGGGACTTGGTGGAACCGAGGTTACTCTTGAGGAAAGTACAGATAGATGTGGAAGGTAGTATGGGCCCGTACTACTGAAAGCAGAGGATCCGTACTTGATTCAAGAGGGGCCGAAGTAAAACCAGGAAACTTGTAGTGTGTGTGAGATCCCTCAACAGTGAGGATTATTCTGATAGTTATGTGTTATGTTTGTCAGCATGGTGACATTGTGCAAGAGACCAGTGGGCGGATCAGGCGCCAGAGAGGGATCAGGCTCGGGTTCAGGAGCCGAGCAGCTCGAGGAGCGGATGAGGGAGTTGACATCAGCTGAGGTTATGCACAGTATCCTAGACCAGAATCCTATGATCTTTGGCATGGTCAAGGAGGGTATACTATAGATTTTAGATGAGAGGTTGGGAGCCTTCCGTATAGAGATGATGGCTTTGATGGGAGCTCGTACTTTGACATTTTGAGAGTTCAGAGCTTGCGGAGCTCTAGATTATCATGGGGCTAGGGACCCCCATCGCTAGCAGCAGGTGGTTAGACGATGTTGCCAATGCATTCCGTACGAGCCGGTGTCCCGAGGGGTACAAGGTCAGACTCGCCTCCTGTCTTCTGAAGGACAGAGCGAGGGATTGGTAGGAGGAGGTTGGTCATGCCATTGGTGATGATCCCGCGTTGGACGCGATGACATGGAGCGATTTCTCAGCCAGGTTTAGGGCTGAGTTTTCACCGATTATTGAGGTGCAACAGTTGGCACGGGAGTTTCAGGATTTGAAACAGACCACTTAGACTGTGGCAGAGATCACCGCCAAGGGAGAGGGCTCTTCTTGTACTGCAGTATGTCGCGAATGAGGAGATGAAGAAGGCCCAATACCACGAGATGTTGAGGAGTGACATTAGGGAGTTTGTGAGTAGGTCCGGCTGCAAGACGCTGGAAGATATGATCTCTCGGGCTAGAGAGAGGGAGATTGATCTAGAGCAGATCTGGAAGAGGAAGCCGGATGAGGTTCAGGTAGCCACAGGTTCGGGAAAAAGGCCCAAGGGGTCAGATTCGAGATCGAGGGATTACCAGAGCCGCGGCCGATGCGGGAGGTGCGGCAGGACGCACGAGGGTGTGTGTAGGAGTCGTAGTGGTGGAGATTGGGGCTGCTTCAAGTGCGGCCGGACCGGTCATCTTAGCAGGGATTGTACTGCTACCACCACCCAGGGATTAGACTTGATATGTTTCCACTGCAGTCAACGGGGCCACAAGAAGGCCCAGTGCCCCAGTCTGTTTTCGGCAGGACGGGTGATAGCACCTGCCCCTACAACTCTGAGGATCACAGATGGTCGTCAGGGCCGAGCAGAGGCGCCTGCGGTAGGAGGCAGGGATTTTTATATGACTATCATGGAGACGCGAGCAGCTCCGGACGTTGCAGGTATGTGTCTCCCGTTTTCTGCTTTCTCTGTTCTTGATTATATTGTTATGGTTCTGCATCGTATGTGGTATAAGTAATTTAGAATTGAGCGGCTTGCTTGCGATTTAGTTATATGCCATCTGCATACCCTGGATAATAAAGTGGTAGTTAGGGAGTGGTGCCTTATGGAAGCAGGTTACTTAGGACGCAGCAACTATAGTATGCTTGTGTGGAACTCAGTAGTGACCCGCTGAATTCAGAAAGGTGTTATTGAGTGATGGATCGGTTAGATCCCTAGCTATGGCAAGCTTGGGTCTTCAGTAGATTGTTTGCGGTATAGCAGAGAAGATTGGGAATTCTTCTCAAGCATTGAGCATTGAGGTATAAGCAGGATCAAAGTGGGGGAGAACCCTCCGAGTGTTCTAGGGTAAGAGCACGCAGATCCAGAATGAGTACTCGACCTCTGAGAAGGAAAAGAAGTAGCACAACGATGGATGGGTTGATGAGTTCAGGGTTGGGAGTTTGAGAAACTTCCCAACAGTTAGTTCATGTAATCAAGATGTTTGGTATTTGGTTGGAATCTCAGGATGGAGGATCGCCTGCAGGACTCGAAAGAGTTGGAATGAGGATCTTGAGAACGGTAGCATGGGATGCTTTCGTGTTAGTAGTCAGTGGCAGAGACATCATGTAGAGCATGGTAGAGCGGCGGGAGAGCCGCAACATTTTGCGTCAGCAAGCCAGAGGTAGGAAGTGTTGTAAGACTACGGGGTAGCCGTAGCGTTCACTAGCAGTCAGTGAGTATGGAAGGTGTTGTAAGACTACGGGTAAGCCGTAGCATTCTCTAGCAGCTTAGTTAGCGGAGTGTGGGCGGAGGCTTGTATCTCCTAGTTAGCGGATTTTGGGTGAGGCCCTTATCTCCTAAGTGATCAAGGTGGGGATCAGGAATGGGTAGTAGATGAGAATAGTATAGTCGGGTGAGACCTGTGGGAGTGGCCCGCATGAGAGCAGCAATATAGGTGAGACCTGAGAGCAGGGTTGCTCAGTAGTGTAGTCGGGTGGGACCCGTGGGCATGGCCCGTGAGTATTAGTAGCACAGGTGGGACATGGTAAGGACCTTAAGGTCGAGTTAGGGGGATCGAGGATCCTAGGACTTGTAGCGCCAGAATGGCAGAGTAGAGGGGGCGGTATTAGGTAGCCTATGTTTCCTCGGATGTTGCTGGGAGCGACTAGAAGTTTGTGTTGGGACTAGCGACCGGTGGGAGCCGGTAATCCAGATATTGATAGATCAGTAGGGACCAGGGTGGTCTCGGTTTATCCGGAAGGCAGATAAGGGACAACAGAAATTTTCAGTCAGTGGCAGTGATGGTAAGCAGTCTATGGTGGAATACAATTAGTTGATCGAGGGGTGCTATGCACATCACAGCAGGTTGGATAATCTTAGAGGGAAGGGTTTGACCCTGTTGCGCAGCTCTCATCTGAGTCCAACCGTTGCAGGGATGAATCTTTTACTCGAAGGATTATCCGAACCATTCTCTAGGAGGGGTGCTCAGCACTAAGTTATAGTGGTGAGAAGTGTCCAGTGGATACTGGTAGTAATGACCCGTACTGGAGGTAGCGAGGGTAATGGAGTTGGTGAAGGATAGGACCTTCACAGTGACAGAGGAAGTAGTTGGTTATGGAACGTTGCCTTGGAAAGGCCAGAAATCGCACAAAGAAAGAAAGGGGTGAACCCTTTGGGTGTTCAACATAAGTACTCGGGGAGTATCAGAAGGTTTGTCAGTTGAGTAAGTTGTGTTCACAGAATGTTCAGGGTCAGGGTTGACCCAAGATTATTATCCGCAAGGATTAATGTTAGTCAGAATGACCGGGCAGAAGGCCAACAGAGGTAGCCAGCGGGTGTTAGGTTCTCATACAAAGTGTTGGAGGCAGATCATAGGTCAGTTGGCCATAGCGAACTTCGAGGACGATGTTTAGTTTAAGTGGGGGAGAGTTGTAACACTCAAAATCAGAAAGGCCAAGAAAGGAAAGAAAACCCTAAGTCAAAGGGTCAACTCGTCGAGTCTAGGGAGGAACTCGATGAGTCGGAGCGGGATCCGGGGGATCGATTAAGTAACCGACTCGGCGAGTCGGCAAAGAGGACTCAACGATTCCGGTCTGAAGAGGGAAACCCTAAATCCGAGACTTTGTGCACTATTTAAGCATCTCATTCTCTCCCTTAGGGTTCCTTATAGCCTCTCTTATCCAGAATACGAAACCCTAAGCCTCCATTGTTGCACATTCAAGCTTTCTTGCCATTTTGGGTGATTTGAAGGAAGAAGGAAGAAAGGAACCATTGGGGATTCAAGGATTTGCAGTAGATCTAGAGTTTGTGGGATTTTCCAGAGCATTTGAAGGTAATGAGTCGCTACCTTCACTCTTTTGCATATAGTTCAACCTTTAACATGAGATTTGGGGCTTTTAGGGCAAGCTTAAGAACCATTTTGAGTTAGAAGCCCAGATCTGAAGTTGCTACTTCATATCTAAGTGTATCTTGGCCTAGAGAATCATAAAGAATCAGTCTATGGGTTTATTTTAAAGGCTATTTGTCTTAAACCCTAGTCTATAGTGTTTTGAGCCTAGATCTCCTTAGCTACACGTAAAGTTTGCCACTTTACGTGAGGAATAGGCTTTAGAAGAGTGGATCTACAGTTTGGAGTCCATGCATGACTCAAAAGCCTCTGAATATATGAAGGACTGTATAGACTCGGCGAGTCCTTCGAGTGGACTCGGCGAGTAGTATGAAGATTGAGATGAAATCGACGAGTTGGATGAACAACTCGGAGAGTCTGTTGAAGATTGCCTTGGACTCGACGAGTCTGTTCCTAGACTCGGCGAGTCAAATCGTGAAACCCCAAACCCTTCGAGTTAAGACTCAGATAAGTGAGTTGAGTGGGGACTTAGTGAGTTGGTCAGGACAGGACTTGGAAATCGGTAGACTCGGCGATTCGAGTTGCAAATAAAAGGATTCTGAGCGTTTGAACTCGACGAGTCATCGGGCTGACTCGACGAGTAGGGTTAGTCAGGAAGGTTGACTTTGACCATGACTATGAATTTGTCAAGAATGGACTTAGTTGGCTTCTAGAGTTCTATTTGGATCTAAGTGTTATATGTATTGATATTGGTAGCTCGGGGAGCTAGTGGAGCAGCGGTTCGGAGAATTGTCGGTCAGCAGCAAGAGGGTTATCAACAAGTTCTGCAGTGGAGGTGAGTTTCCTTTTATGTGAATGGGTCTAAGGCCACAATGCCGGCCCATGTAGATATGAATAGGAAGACCCATGGGTTTGCCCTAGGCACTATATGCCAGTATGATATTTAGGACCAAGGTCCATTGATAGCGGGTGGGTGCCCAAGGAATGGTTTGCATAATAGAGTATACTTGTTGTCTGTGTGATACTTGTATGTGACTGGTAGGGAGGTGAGTGTGGGCAAGGTCCCGTATCTCACAAATAGCAGAGTGTGGACGGTGTTCCACATCTCATTAGCAGCAGAACACAGGCGAGGCGCAAGTTAGGAAAAGAGTGAGTGTGGGCTAGGCCTGTATCTCACTATCAGTAGGAGCATGGACGAGGTTCCATGACTCATCGGTAACAGGACAGGGGCAAGGCCCAAGATAGGCGACGCCTTAGGACAGGATCCATTAGTATATGATTGGCTTATGTGTTGTGATATGTTTATGTGCTATTATATGTTAGCGGGCGAGGCCCAATGACAGGTGAGGCCTAAGTGAAACAAATCTGTATCCGAGCGGGGCTCGAAGCCAGGTGGGGCCTGGAGCGGCGGGGCCGTTGTAGCGGGCGAGGCCCGAAATAGCGGGCGTGGCCCAGTATGTGTTGTATGTGTTGATGCAGGGTATGTGGTAGGTTGGGGAACTCACTAAGCTTCGTGCTTACGGTTTTTAGTTTTGGTTTTAGGTACTTTCCGTAGCGGAGGGAAGAGCTCGGGTTGATTGCATGGCATACACCGTTGATTAGTCAACCTGAGATGTTTTACTCTGATAATGAAAATATGTTTTGGAAATGATACTCTGAATTCATGTTCTGACTTATGATATGTTCTATGAATATGGCTTTTGGTAATGATTTAAAGAAAAATTTTTGGTACGGATTTTTGGGACGTTACATTAGACACCTAATCCAACAAGATGTTGGGTCAGATATGGGTAGGGTAAAATGGTCTTTTACCTATTAGAAGGATAAGATATGGTTTGGACCTTGGATTTTGGTAAATGACCTTAATTATTGATTAGGGATATTTTGATTGTGTTCAATGTGAGGATTCCAGTAGCAGCTGTGTGTGTTTTGGTTATCTTGGACTGAGGTAAGTCTCCTTACTGTACCCATGGGTCGAAGGAACCAATGTCGGCCCACTAGGATCTATTATGTTAGTTGTTTTTGTGACTCTTGCATGGTATGTTGGGCTAGGCCCATTGTATGACAGGCTAGGCGCATTTGTATGTTGGGCTGCGCCCATGGACCAGGAAGGCTAGGCCCAATTTATGTTATGTAGGATGCTAGCTATCTCTGTGACTCTTGCATTTGTATGATGGGATGGGCCCATTGATTTGGAAGGGCTACGCGCATTATGGTAGGTTGGGACCAATGTGCAGGCCATGCCCTGTTATATGTATGGTATGTGGTATTTTGGGGAACTCACTAAGCTTTGTGCTTACAATTTTATGGTTATGGTTTCAGTTACTTCCAGTTAGAAAGGGAAGGGACCGACTTGATAATAGCGCATCCACCCATGTTTCTGCAACTTTATGATTTTGAAATTGTACTCTGAAACTATTTTACACTAATATACTTTTGATTGATTGAAATGAATAATTGTTGTCTGTGGTTGAATTAAAAATGAAAATTTTACCTTATAATTTTTAGGACATTATAGAGAAGGTAAGATCTGAGCCTGTGAAGAGGCTAAGAAAGAGTAAGGAATGAAAATAAAAGAGAAGAAAAGAGTACAACAAAGAAATAACTGAGAAATATGAGATTAAGAATAAAGAATACACAAATAAAAGAGGATATATGATAGAATATGTAAAGACGAGAAAAGATAAAAGAGATAGATGGATGAGAAAGAATAGCAACGTATGTTATGAAAGAAAGATATTAGATGTAGAGTAAGAGAAAGAGGAGAAAAGAAAAAAAGAACAGATAAACATGAAAACGTAATAGAATATAACTCACCAGGGTGTACTAGATGTTTCCTGTTTTTTGCAGGTTCAGGTAGTAGTCGTGGTACGTCAAGTAGACTGGAGCACAAGGACTTAGTATAGAAGAATAACTTTATTAATTTGTGTTTCCTTGTTGTTTAAATTTATTAGATAGATTTTATTGTAAACCCATGATTTCACCTGGAATTTAAAGTGTTTTAATTTGAGTAGTATTCCAAACTTTGTAGACAAATCCATGATAATTCCCTTAGATAGATGAGTAGAGAATCTGGATCGTTACAAGGATGATTCATGGCCGTCTTTAAGTTATGATTGTGTAATTAGCACCTCGAAGGTATATATTCTTTATATGATCTACACTCACATTTATTTTTAGGTTATTAAAGTAATTGGCGATATACGTTAAGCCTAATTATATAATAATAATATCCACTCTAACAATTATAAAAGAGAGTATGCTGCTATCTTATGGAATTTATATTTACTATTAAATTCTTAATCACTGTAACAAGTTGTACAACTACAAGTTTGAGATCACAATATAAAAGGACGTTGTAGCGTTTGTTTTAAATATGGAAACTATTAGGGCAAGGATCCTTATAACATTTAGGATCCTCAAATAGCCAAGATGCTTAGCTATATCAGGATCCCGACTAATTATCGTTATTATTTTTATCAATATTCATAATGGTCATATTTTGTCTATAACTAACACGTGTACATAAGCAGTCAAGGGAAGACCCATTCTCAATGAAGAAGCGTTTCAACAATGCAAAAGACCCGACATACTTGGTCAAAAACGTTCATG
The DNA here is from genome assembly GCF_051521515.1 of Lactuca serriola. Lineage (NCBI taxonomy): Eukaryota > Viridiplantae > Streptophyta > Magnoliopsida > Asterales > Asteraceae > Lactuca > Lactuca serriola. The sequence goes on from NC_136416.1 coordinate 208,029,672, forward strand.
AAGCTGGTCAAAGAGGATCCCGAAAATATCGGACATCTTGTTACAATTTTATGGTATGTGGTATTTTGGGGAACTCACTAAGCTTTGTGCTTACAATTTTATGGTTATGCTTTCAGTTACTTCCAGTTAGAAAGGGAAGGGACCGACTTGATAATAGCGCATCCACCCATGTTTCTGCAACTTTATGATTTTGAAATTGTACTCTGAAACTATTTTACACTAATATACTTTTGATTGATTGAAATGAATAATTTTTGTCTGTGGTTGAATTAAAAATGAAAATTTTACCTTATAATTTTTAGGACATTATAGAGAAGGTAAGATCTGAGCCTGTGAAGAGGCTAAGAAAGAGTAAGGAATGAAAATAAAAGAGAAGAAAAGAGTACAACAGAGAAATAACTGAGAAATATGAGATTAAGAATAAAGAATACACAAATAAAAGAGGATATATGATAGAATATGTAAAGACGAGAAAAGATAAAAGAGATAGATGGATGAGAAAGAATAGCAACGTATGCTATGAAAGAAAGATATTAGATGTAGAGTAAGAGAAAGAGGAGAAAAGAAAAAAAGAACAGATAAACATGAAAACGTAATAGAATATAACTCACCAGGGTGTACTAGATGTTTCCTGTTTTTTGCAGGTTCAGGTAGTAGTCGTGGTACGTCAAGTAGACTGGAGCACAAGGACTTAGTATAGAAGAATAACTTTATTAATTTGTGTTTCCTTGTTGTTTAAATTTATTAGATAGATTTTATTGTAAACCCATGATTTCACCTGGAATTTAAAGTGTTTTAATTTGAGTAGTATTCCAAACTTTGTAGACAAATCCATGATAATTCCCCTAGATAGATGAGTAGAGAATCTGGATCGTTACAAGGATGATTCATGGCCGTCTTTAAGTTATGATTGTGTAATTAGCACCTCGAAGGTATATATTCTTTATATGATCTACACTCACATTTATTTTTAGGTTATTAAAGTAATTGGCGATATACGTTAAGCCTAATTATATAATAATAATATCCACTCTAACAATTATAAAAGAGAGTATGCTGCTATCTTATGGAATTTATATTTACTATTAAATTCTTAATCACTGTAACAAGTTGTACAACTACAAGTTTGAGATCACAATATAAAAGGACGTTGTAGCGTTTGTTTTAAATATGGAAACTATTAGGGCAAGGATCCTTATAACATTTAGGATCCTCAAATAGCCAAGATGCTTAGCTATATCAGGATCCCGGCTAATTATCGTTATTATTTTTATCAATATTCATAATGGTCATATTTTGTCTATAACTAACACGTGTACATAAGCAGTCAAGGGAAGACCCATTCTCAATGAAGAAGCGTTTCAACAATGCAAAAGACCCGACATACTTGGTCAAAAACGTTCATGAAGCTGGTCAAAGAGGATCCCGAAAATATCGGACATCTTGTTACAATTTTATGGTATGTGGTATTTTGGGGAACTCACTAAGCTTTGTGCTTACAATTTTATGGTTATGCTTTCAGGTACTTCCAGTTAGAAAGGGAAGGGACCGACTTGATAATAGCGCATCCACCCATGTTTCTGCAACTTTATGATTTTGAAATTGTACTCTGAAACTATTTTACACTAATATACTTTTGATTGATTGAAATGAATAATTTTTGTCTGTGGTTGAATTAAAAATGAAAATTTTACCTTATAATTTTTAGGACATTATAGAGAAGGTAAGATCTGAGCCTGTGAAGAGGCTAAGAAAGAGTAAGGAATGAAAATAAAAGAGAAGAAAAGAGTACAACCGAGAAATAACTGAGAAATATGAGATTAAGAATAAAGAATACACAAATAAAAGAGGATATATGATAGAATATGTAAAGACGAGAAAAGATAAAAGAGATAGATGGATGAGAAAGAATAGCAACGTATGCTATGAAAGAAAGATATTAGATGTAGAGTAAGAGAAAGAGGAGAAAAGAAAAAAAGAACAGATAAACATGAAAACGGAATAGAATATAACTCACCAGGGTGTACTAGATGTTTCCTGTTTTTTGCAGGTTCAGGTAGTAGTCGTGGTACGTCAAGTAGACTGGAGCACAAGGACTTAGTATAGAAGAATAACTTTATTAATTTGTGTTTCCTTGTTGTTTAAATTTATTAGATAGATTTTATTGTAAACCCATGATTTCACCTGGAATTTAAAGTGTTTTAATTTGAGTAGTATTCCAAACTTTGTAGACAAATCCATGATAATTCCCCTAGATAGATGAGTAGAGAATCTGGATCGTTACAAGGATGATTCATGGCCGTCTTTAAGTTATGATTGTGTAATTAGCACCTCGAAGGTATATATTCTTTATATGATCTACACTCACATTTATTTTTAGGTTATTAAAGTAATTGGCGATATACGTTAAGCCTAATTATATAATAATAATATCCACTCTAACAATTATAAAAGAGAGTATGCTGCTATCTTATGGAATTTATATTTACTATTAAATTCTTAATCACTGTAACAAGTTGTACAACTACAAGTTTGAGATCACAATATAAAAGGACGTTGTAGCGTTTGTTTTAAATATGGAAACTATTAGGGCAAGGATCCTTATAACATTTAGGATCCTCAAATAGCCAAGATGCTTAGCTATATCAGGATCCCGGCTAATTATCGTTATTATTTTTATCAATATTCATAATGGTCATATTTTGTCTATAACTAACACGTGTACATAAGCAGTCAAGGGAAGACCCATTCTCAATGAAGAAGCGTTTCAACAATGCAAAAGACCCGGCATACTTGGTCAAAAACGTTCATGAAGCTGGTCAAAGAGGATCCCGAAAATATCGGACATCTTGTTAGCTAGCTTAGAGTATAAAATGACACTTGTATTCTGCACACAACACACTGTTCTTCAACTTAAGCTTACTCTACGAAATTCTCTACTCATCCTTACTAAGAACTCATTGTAATCTTTACTTTATATCAATAAAATCATCAAGGTAGGTGATCATTATCACCTCCCAAGGTTTTATGTCGGAGATCCTAGCAAGGATCAAGGGCTTTCCTTGTAAACCATCGTATCATTTTTCTTTTACTACTTGCTATTACAATATTTGGACATCGCAACCTCTCATTCAATTTGGTTGATTAGTACTTGTGCAATTTTTGACCAAAACAATTTGGCACCGACTGTGGGGGGGCGTGATGTTCAAAATCCTCGAAAAAAAATCATGTCTACACAAACGATCATCTCTTAGTCCTCTGCTCCTTCCATCCCAACCAAAGACCTACCGTCTCCTCCGAGTGGACCCCTAATAAGAGGAAAATGCCTGATACTTCCAAGAAAAGCATCCCCACAATCACTAATCCAGGAAGTTTGAGATCCTCAGGAATCCAGGACCCGACTGCCTCAGTCACTACTGCATAACTTTTCACTATGATGGGGAAAATGATGCAACAGGTGACCCAACAACAAGAGGAGAATAGATCACTACTTAAAGAAGTGGAGAGGGTGAAGGCAGAATTTCAGAAATCCTAGGAAACTACGCCCACATTTGTACAACCAAGGATCTTGGACTTCAATAATGCAAGATCCGCAGAAAATCGCCAGAAGGACACAATTCCAACCACTGTGGCGTCACCTTGGGGGCAACAATGGACAACCGAGCGTCCATGATCAATGATCTCAATGATCCTTTCAACACTCCTAGAAACCTTGACTCTAATAATTTCTTAAACAACAATACTACTAATACTAACTACATTAATGTTGATACAGGAATAAACCCAAACATGGACAGTGAACTTTAGCAATTAAGACAAATGATCTCAAGTGTACCCGGAGTGGTCCAACCAATACCAGATGCATTTACTACAAGCCATAGGATCTCTAGATTTGCTCCTGCGATAGCCGATACCGAAGTTCCTAAACGCTTCCAAACTCCCTACATGAAGCTGTACGATGGAAGCACAGATCTTGAAAAGCATATAACCCAATACAGAGAAAGGATGGAGATCATTCCCATCCCAGGGCACTTGAAGGAGGCTTTCGTATGCAAAGGCTTTGGTTCGACCCTTACAGGATCAACCCTCAAATGGCTACTAAATGTTCCCCCATACTCTATTACTTCTTTTACACACTTAGTTAATATATTCAATAACCAGTTTTCTTGCAGTAGAACCTTTGAGAAGATCACTAGTGATCTCTACCGAGTGGTTCAGGATCCAAAGGAAAAACATATGGAATTTTTCAATAGGTTTGGTAGGGAGGCTCTGACCATCCCCAACATTGACATGGCCACCGTTGTAGAAGCATTTAAAATGGGACTAAGAAAGGATTCACCCTTCTACGAAGACCTTGTGATGAACCCATGCAAAAGATTAGATGAATTCAGGTGCCAGGCACTGAGGTTCATAAGGCTCGAAGAGGATAGAGAGATCCAAAAGAGAAGCAACCCTTCAGACCAGTATGAGAACCCAAACACGAAGGCCGAATCCTCGACTTAGAGATCCTACAAATCGAAGCCCTATTCCAATCGGATCATCACAAGGTTAATGCCCTTGAAGATGGAGGATAAGAAAAAGAGCTCCCTAAAATCACTGACTATTGTTTTTCTGTGGATGTTTCAGGTGTGATTCATGCCATGCATGATCTTAAAGAAAAGGCAAGATGGCCAAAGAAGGACATCGAGTCCACCGCATGGAAAAATAAATCCATATGGTGCGCTCACCACGAAGACTTTGTCCACATGACAGAGAAATGCATAGCCTTATGAAAAGAAATCAGCTACCTCCTTATCAAAGGACACCTCAAAGAGATTGTCGAGAGAAAAAAAGAGAAACCCAAGCAGAACGGCCAAGATGATCACAGGATCCCGGAGAAACCAAGATCTCCACCCTTTAACGCTAATATAATTAACGTTATCTTAGGTGGATCTAACATCTATGGTAACTCTTATTCTCAGGCTAAAAGACACGCCAAGGTCTCCAAAACAGAAAAGGAGGATAGACCACGAAAGAATACCATGGCCAGCAGTGAAAATGAGATCACATTCGACAAGACTGACAAGGAAGGAATCCAAGATGCTCACCATGACGGACTCATGATAACATTGTACATGGCCAACCATTTCGTTAGAAGGATCCTCATTGATGGAGAATCCTCGGTTAATTTCGTACTCCTAGACACGCTGAAGAGAATGAGCATCCTAGAATCAGAGATAGTGTGGGGAAACAAAACACACAGTGGGAGAAATAAAGCTACCAATATACATCTATGCTATCAATAGCGCGCTATAGCGGTGCTATAGCGACGCTATAGCGTTTTGCGGTGTTACTGAACCGCTATTTTGAAATAGCGTTTACAAATAGCCGTAGCGATATTAGCGACGCTATTAACCGCTATTTACCGCGAAACTCATCAGCGCTATAGTGACGCTACACCCGCTTTTACAATTCCGTACATATTGGACTACTTTGACAAAGTAAAAAATGATTGTGTGTTATTTTAGTATTAAATCTTTATTTTTTATACTAGTCCACTACACTTTCTATCTTAATAAGTCCAAATAATAAATATAATTAATTACAAACTACAAATCAACAAATGACAACTTCCCTTTCTCGTATGTTTAAGTACTTAGAAACCACGAACGATTTTAGCTGTAATGACATTTTGACACTTTTTAGTTTCCATATAACTATATTAAAATATTATATATAGATTATGTTATGTTTTTATATGATTTTTTATGATTTTAATTCCATATAGTATTAATAATCTAATATATAGATTTTTTATAAATATGTAATCTAAATTATACATAATATTAAATAACCGCTATACCACTGCTATACCACCGCGATAACCACGATTTCAAATAGCGGCATGTGACCGCTATTGAAATTTGGACCGCGATAACTGCTTAGATATACATATAACTATATTAAAATATTATATATAGATTATGTTATGTTTTTATATGATTTTTTATGATTTTAATTCCATATAGTATTAATAATCTAATATATAAATTTTTTATAAATATGTAATCTAAATTATACATAATATTAAATAACCGCTATACCACTGCTATACCACCGCGATAACCACGATTTCAAATAGCGGCATGTGACCGCTATTGAAATTTGGACCGCGATAACTGCTTAGATATACATAGAAAGGGTAAACTCCATATAGAATTTATGTCTTATTGACACCCTGTCTTATTATAATGTGATACTAGGTAGACCATGGATCCACGATATGAAAGCGGTTCCATCGACATACCATCAGTGTGTGAAGTTACCCACTCTTCGGGGGATAGTGAAGATCATGGGAGACCAACAAGAATCAAAAGAATGCTACAAAACCTCTATGAAATCCACGAACAAACCCCAGCAAGCATAACAATTAAGGCAGGGGCACGGCATGTTCTAGAGACAAAGGAACAAGACGTAAAGGAAGTGCCCCTGGGCATCGAGGATCTTGAAGCTAAAGTCCTCATAGTATCCTTAATGCCTGAGCAGATTGAGTAGGATCTACTAAGTTTATTAAGAACCAAAATCAAGATATTCGCATGGAAGAACGAAGATATGATAGGTATAGACAAGAGTATCATTACTCATAAACTTAATATTGATCCTTCTTTCAAACCAATACACCAAAAGAGAAGGAAGTTCGCACACGAAAGGAATCAAATCATCCAAGAAGAAGTAGAGAAGCTCCTCAAAATAAAGATGATCAAGGAAGTAAATTTCCCAAGATGGCTAGCTAATTTGGTCGTTGTACAAAAGAAAAATGACAAAAGGAGAGTATGTGTAGATTATACGGATCTCAACAAGGCTTGTCCTAAGGATCCTTTTCCCTTTACCACATATTGACTCTATGATAGATGCTACAACTGGCCATGAGCTTCTGACCTTCATGGATGCTTCAGCAGGATTTCAACAAATCCAAATGGAACCATCAGACCAAGAAGATACTACATTCATAACACTGACATGTATATATTGTTACACCGCAATGCCTTTTGGTCTTAAAAATGAAGTTGCCACATATCAAAGATTTCTGAATCGGATGTTCAAAGACAAGCTGGGGGACACCATGGAAGTCTATATTGACGACATGGTAGTGAAATCAATGAAAGCCGAAGATCACCTTAGAGACCTCAAGGAAGCGTTTGACATCCTGGATGAATACAATATGAAGCTGAACCCACTTAAATGTCACTTTGGAATGAAGTCAGGAAAGTTCCTTGGATACATGGTAACCAAAAGAGAGATAGAAGCAAGCCCAGAACAAATAAAAGCAATCAAGGAACTAAAATCCCCATATTCAATAAAGGACATCGAGAGGCTAACTGTAAGAGTAGTAGCACTCAATAGGTTCATTTCAAGATCCTTAGAAAGGTGCAAGCCATTTTACGATATATTGAAAAAGAAAAAGAAATTTGAATGGAAGGAGGAACACGAAAAAGCCTTCCAGGAACTCAAAACATATCTAAGCTCTACCCCACTACTGTTGAAACCTATAGATGGAGATCCGCTTATTCTCTACCTCTCAGTATCCTCAAACGCGATAAACGCCATTCTGGTCAAGGATCTTAATGGGGATCAACATCCTATCTTCTATGTAAGTACAAGTCTCCTAGATTCTGAAACCAGGTACTCTCATCTTGAAAAATTAATTCTTGCCTTAGTAACTGCTTCCACCAAATTAAGACACTACTTTTAAACACACAATATACATGTAAAAACTAACTATCCTATCAAGAATGTCATGAGAAAACCATAAATGTCTGGAAGGATGGCAAAATGGTCAGTGAAGTTCAACACATTTGACATCAGATACGAACCAAGATTCTCCATAAAATCACAAGCATTACCGGACTTTGTGGCTGAATTTAGTGATGATCTAAAAAACAAAGTAGACATGGAAGCCAAGTGACTCCTAGAAGATGAACACCTAGGAAGATGGACGCTGTTCACAGATGGAGCTTCAAATCAGAAAGGAACAATCCTTGGGATCATACTAAAGTTACCATAGGGGGGTATCATACCCTAGGAAATTAGTTGTGAATTCAACACAACTAACAACAAAGCAGAATATAAAGCACTCATCATGGGACTACAATTAGCTAAGGATCTTCAAATCAAGGATCTTCAGGTATTTGTTGATTATTTGTTACTAACCAATCACTACAATGGATCTTACGCAGTGAAAGGTGAAAAACTAGCATTATACCTAGAGATCCTCAAAAAATTAGCTTCTGACTTCGAAAACTTTAGCCTGACCCAAGTTCCTAGAGAGGAAAACACAAAAGCAGATGCACTAGCCAATTTAGGATCCTCCCTTAGGATCCCACTAGAGACGAACATTCCCATGACTCACATAATAAACCCAACCATAGAAACACTCTCCGACAAGTCAGAAGATCCTAAGAGTTTGACAAGCATAACAGCTATTGGAGATCCTGACCCTAGGATCCTTCCTCAAAGAGATCCTGACGAACAGGATCCTCAAAGAAGTCCACAATCATGGAACCAACCAATTATGAAATATCTCTAAAATGGCACAATCCTGACAGGAGAAAAAAGTGAAAGAGCATTATGGACAAGAGTCTCGAGATTCGTGTTAATCCAAGGTAAACTTTACAAAAAATCTATGGCAGGTCCATACCTAAGATGCTTGGAAGATCCTGAAGCAGCGGAAGCCTTAAATGATATACATGAAGGAGATTGTGGAAATCACACTAGGGTTATATCCTTATGCTCCAAAATATTGAGAACAAGATACTACACTACTGGCTAACCATGAAGAAAGACTCCTTTCTACTTGCTAACAAATGTGAGGCTTTCCAAAGACAAAGCAACATCCTGCACCAAACGGCAGAACATCTACATCCTATTATCTCCCCATGGACATTCATGAAATAGGGGATGGATATTGTAGGAAAATTGCTAGTTGCCCCAGGAGGAAGAGTCTTCATGTTGGTGATGACTGATTACTTCTCCAAATGGATCAAAGCTGAAGCTTTCATCCAGGTAAGAGACAACGAGGTAGTATCATTCATTAAACGTAATATCTTGACTAGGTTTGGGATCCTGGCTGAGATCATATGCGACAACGGATCCCAATTTATTAGCAAAAGAACAAGAGTCTTTTGCAAAAGCTGGGGGATCAAAATGATAATGTCCCCTCCTGTTCATCCCCAAGCTAATGCTCAAGCGGAATCCAACAACAAAATCATAGTCAACAATTTGAAGGAAAGGCTGGACAAAAAGAAGGGAAGATGAGCAGAAGAACTTCCTTTCATTTTATGGGTAGATAGAACCACTTCTAAAGTGGACACAGGCCAGACCCCCTATTCCTTGGTGTTTAGGACAAAAGCAGTAATCCCTACTGAAGTAGTGATCCTAACGGCAAGATACTTGCTACAAGACCAAGAAAATAATGACAGGATCCTAGCACAGGATCTTGACACTAGTGACGAGCTTCGGGATCTTGCCAAAATATGCATCGTTGCTCACCAAAAAAGAATCACAAAGGCTTACAATAGGAATATAAAGGTAAGAAGGTTTCAAATAGGAGACTTGGTATTAAAGAAGACATTCCAAAACACCAAGGATCCTAGTGCAGGAAAACTAGCTCCCAAATAGGAAGGACCATATCTTGTAGATGCTGAAGTAGGAAAAGGAGCATACTGGCTAGCAACACTCGAAGGAGATGTTCTGCCATGATCCTGGAATTCCATACACCTCAAAGCATACTACATGTAAGTAGGATCAAATGATCCACAACAAAACCAAGGTACACATGTCCTTTACCTTAAAACTTTTATTATCACTGATTTTCTCCTCGAATACATTACTAACTTAAGCATCGAAGAGGCGTTAGCTAGACTAACGCCCACTCTTAGCTAATGTTTGTTATGCAGAACAACATACAATTAAGGATCCTCAATATTGAAGATCCTAAAACATCAGGATCCTCACAATCGAAGATCTCGGAACGTCTGGATCCTCAAGTTGAAACACCCCAAAGCACAAGGATCTTGACACAAAGATCCCAATACTTGGTAAAATCCATTATGTTTAACAATATAATCCCTAAATTATCATGTACACAAGCTAGAGACTGATCATATCTCCTACGCCTAAGGGTACTAAATGCCCTCTAAGGTTTAAAGAGCTAATTACCTCTTTCACACGAACTAAGGTTTATACTCCTCAGTTAGGCGCATGATATCTAACTGTCGGATATGGATAAGGGGATCATTTCACGATTTAGTGTCTTGGCAACCCTTTTATCTTTGAACACAAGTTGAGATACTTATGGTTTATAACATTTTCATGTTATCCAAAAATCGGGATCCTAGCTGTAACAGCCCGGAATTTCAAATATTGATATAATTATGATTTTGGGGGTGTTTTAAGAGGGGACTCGGCGAGTTGGAGCCTAGACTCGCCGAGTAGGATCGCAGACTTGGTCGCGGGTTCGCGACTGGACTCGACGAGTCCAGATATGGACTCGACGAGTCGACGCTGTTCAGCAGAAACCCTAACCGTTTGGTTTTGGGTCGTATATAACGCCTCTTAGGCCGTCATTGTCCGTCTTTTGGTTGATTGAGAAGAACCCTAAGCGGCGGTGGGCATCTAGAGCAAGATTGAAGGCCATTGGTGACTTGAAGAAATTGTGGTGCAAGGAGGGAAGGGTTTTGGCTAAAGGAACTGCAAGGGATTCGAGTTCTGAGGTTTGGGGACACAGAGAGTGTGTTATTCAGGTAATAATCCGGATCATTTCTGTTATATTGATGTGTGCATGAATCTAGGGTTTATGGAACCCATTTGGTGATTAGATGGATTATTACTTTATTAATCAAACGGATATAACCCTGTATTAGGACCTTAGAGGTCCAGAAGGTTCCATGCTTGTGTATTTCGGAACCATAATTGTCCCCGGGAAGCAGTTTGATCGACTGCATGGCATGGACTCGACGAGTCTGATGAACAGACTCGGCGAGTAGCTTGAAGAATATCTGGGACTCGTCGAGTTGTTCGTCAGACTCGGCGAGTTGAGTCGGGGTGGCCCCGCGATTCTTCCAGGAGGAACTCGTCGAGCAAAAAGGGGATACTCGACGTGTAGAAAAGGAATCTTAAGGAATCGGTGAGTCAAGGGCGAGTGGACTCAGAGTCGTTGAACTCGGCGAGTCTTGGGGTGACTCGGCGAGTTAGGTCGCGGGTTAAATGAAGTTCTGAGCATGGGGACTCGGCGGGTCATAGAGTTGACTCGGCGAGTAGGGTCAGTCAGGGGTTGACTTGACCTTGTCTTTGACCAAGGATTTACCAGTGGTTCCAAGGGTATTTTGGTAATTGTTGTTTATTGTTTGAGTTCAGTGTATTGGAGGCTGTCCAGAGGTGGAGATCGTATCAGTGATCGGAGCAGCTTGAGCTATCTGTTCAGTCGGCAGTTTGGAGGTGAGTTATCCTCACTATATCGCTAGGGTTTATGGCACCAAGGCCGACCCTTTTATCGGATGGAAATCCGGGTAGTTGTCATTGCATGTTATGGGCCGGAAGGCGTTACTATGTTGACCGAAAGGTCATGGCCTGGAAAGGCGTATGTATGCATTTAGTATGTTGACTGATTCATAGAGTAAGGTATGCTAGTGACCGGCCAGACCGGTATCTCGTTTAGAGTAATGCTATGGTATGTGATCTGTTGATCGATTGTTGTCTATGAACTGCTATATGATTATTTGTTATGTTATGTATGCATTGTATGCTTATGGGCCGGAAGGCAATATGTTATGGGCCGGAAGGCAATATATTATGGGCCGGAAGGCGATTATGTTGTGTTGAGGACCGGAAGGTCAGGGCCTGGAAAGGCGTATATGTGGTTGGTATTCTGGGGGTATCTCACTAAGCTTTCGGGCTTACAGTTGTGGTTTTATGTTTCAGGTTCTCAAGAGTCTGTGACAAGGCAAAGGCGTGATCGTACCGTTCCTCGCGTTGGTGTTTTATGTTTTGAACCTGGGAAATTACTCTGTTAAAGAATGTATTGAAAACCTTTTTGCAACAATGTTAATAAAATGGGTGATTTGAAAAGTTTTAATTGTTTTGAAATTTTGGATGTTACACTAGCCCAGTAATTACTCTAGGTTTGTAACATTTTCATGTTATCGGGACTTTGCCCCAGTAACTACCTAAGGCTTATAACATTTTCATGTTATCAAATATTAGGATTTTACCCCAGAAATTACATAAGGTCTATAACATCCTCATGTTATCATACGCTGGGAATTTTCCCTAGAGAATACGATCAAATTATAACATTTTCATGTTACCTATCCAATGGATTATACCGCAAATGGGATCCTCCCTAGAATATAACATTAGCATGTTATCTAGTTTCTCTAAACCTATAATCTAAATAGGTTATCCTAAGGAGAAATTTCCTATATGCGATCCTTATATTCAAAGGATCTCTTGCGGTAAGGATCTTTGCCCTTAAGGATCCTCATCAACCTTTGTTGGTTAAAAGGCCTTATTCTCGGAAAAAAACCAAAGTTATCTCTTAAGCGAGAATCTATCCTTGATAAATTCTGAAATTCAAAGACTCATGAAGCTTAAAGAGAAGATTGAAGCTAATTAGGATCCTAGCCATGCAAAAGCCTTAATATTGTATTATGCAGAAAACATGGAAAGACAGAAGAAAGATTAACCATAATATTCAAAACAAAAAGGCATACAACCTTAATAGAGTCATGCGTTAACATTAAAAGGTTATACTACCCTAAACACCTAAAAGGCCTAGACCTTATCCTGGTCATCATCAGCCTTCTTCTCTTCCCCCTCGGCCAGCTACAACACAAGATCTTGACTGGTGGTAGCAGGCTTGCCAGTTAATTTGGTTAATGCCTCACGCCAACCAACCACGTCCCAGGATCATGCATTTTTAAGATCCTCAGCTAGACGAATCTTGGCCTCCCAGAAGGCCACTGCAACACTGACCTCTGAGTCGGAAATCACCTCCTCCATATCGCGTACGAGATCCTCCTCTCTCTCAGCCTTTTTCTTGATAAGCAGCTCCACCTTCCTCATAAGATCCTCGTTGGTCATCTTCTACATCCTCTCCTATCCCTGAAGGTCTTGTTCAACCCTCTCCACCCGGATCCTTAGATCAGCGGAAACATGATCAGAGACCTGTAATGAAAATACGGTAAGTCAGCAAAAAATTAAAATGAAGAGTGGAGCGATAATGAGATCAACACTTACATCTTGAGAGAAAGAGACCAACTTTTGGAGCACTTCCTCAGCTCCAAGGCCCTCCAAAGATAAACTCGTAGATTCAAGAGTATCCTCTTCCAGGATCCCGAAATTTTCACTATCAAATCTATGGTCGACCTTTTAGGAGGAAGGGAGGACGAAATCTTCTCCTTCTTCACTACGGGATGATCTCCTTACATATCCATACCAAGATACCCAAGAGTGAAGCAAGCACTAGAGCGAGTGACCTTGGATCCTGTATATAACAAAAGATTATTAAAGATCCTCATTATAAACAGGAAAAAACTAAGGATCCTTACCCTTCGACATGAGGTTAGTAGTGGGGAAGCTTTACTGTGGGAGGGCTTGATCAAATCAGAAGGATCTCTCAACTTTTGATAAGGCCAAGAACTTCTCAATCTTCTCCTGTAAATCCTCAACAGCGGGAACACGTTCCCCGAACTTGAAGGCTACAAAGGAACAAAAAAAAAAGAATAAGTTCCCAGGATCACAAGGTAAAGCATTGAAATCCTACCCTTCTTAATCCAATCTATGGGCAAGAGATCCCCATTAGGAACAGAGTCGCACCTCACAAAGAGGTATCTCCCTTTCCAAGCTCCATCATTGTGCTTGGTTTTCAAGATTAGAGAAGATCTGATGGTTTTGATCTTAAGAAGGAAATAAGAATTCCCAAAGGTTGTGAGATTGTATGTACAGGCCAACTCAGAAAGGCCTATGCCTAGACCCTTTGATTGATTTATCTGGTCGACCCAATAAAGGATCCTCCAGACAATTGGCATGGCCTGGATATACAAAATCCCATTCGCCTTAAAAAATTCGGAGACTATCCCAGGGAAAGGATATCTCAAGCCTAAGGAGAAAGTGTTGGAATAGTGTCTAAGGCTGCAACTATATTAGGCAACTATTTGACCCGGTTGTGCATGGTCCTTTTGGGTTGCCTTCACCATAGCAACTTGATAGGATGATTTATTATGAGAGAGTAAATATTATTAATATATTATGAGAATAATATAATGAATAATATATTGTTATTTGATTAATATAAGTCATAGAATTAATTGGAATTAATTTGGTGACTTAAAGAGATTAATTAAATAAGAGGGTATAAAATGTCAATTGTTTGATAGTTAAGCTTTAGACTGTAAATCCATATAGATATACAAGGGACGGATTCTAGAAGCTAGGATAGCTTCAAAATCGTCCATGACTTATCTATGGAATGGATTTGGATAGCCTTAAGAGAAGATTATCCAATTAGGGTTTAGGCTGTAACCCTTAAGGAGTCTACAAGTATAAATAGATCCCATGGATAAGGGAAATCGGCACCTCACCTAAAGTAAGAGAACCCTGGCCGATTTCCTCCCCTCTCCTCTCTCCTAAATCATCTTTCTTGCTATTGGTGTTTGTAAGCCATTAGAGGAGTGACAATTGTGACTCTAGAAGCTCCAAGACAACAAGATCAACAAGGAATTCAAAGGTATGGTTCTAGATTTGTTTCAATGTTGTTATTTAACCTAATTAGTCATTAGAAGTCTTGGATTCAAAGCATGTTTAATTAGAAAGCCTAGATCCAAGCATTAGGGTTTTGCATGCGCACATAGGAAAGTTCTTATGGCTAAAACCCATCAGTGGTATCAGAGACTAGCTTGGTTTTCATTAAATTGTTGCTTGATTAACTGAAACTAAACTGCAAAATTCGATTTTGTGTTTCTGAGTCATGGACTCGGCGAGTTCCAAAGTGGACTCGGCGAGTTGGCCTGACTTGGCGAGTCCCTTTGTGCACTCGGCGAGTCCAGGCGTCAGGAATGGCCAGATTCGGGATTTTTTCATAATTATTGATAGGATTAAAACTAACTTTTAATCTATGAAGATCGATTAGATCTTGAACAAGTATATGAATATTAAACAGCAAGAACACAATATTAATAACAAGGCAGAATGCAATAATAAGAACAAAAAGCTTGAATCAAACGTGTCGAATGATTAAATAAAATCCTTAGAAGAGCTCGATTAAGAACATCAACTGTAAAGGATTGGAAGATTACAAGAAGGATTACTGGAAAATATTGTTCTCTTGATTAATCGCTATATCGATGATCTCTAGAATCTTAACCTAATATGCATGCAAGCATTAACTTAAATACTATACATAAAAGGCTCTCGGTTGGACAGGCCCAAACCGGAGAATAAAAAGGCTAATCTAACGAGCCCAAAAGACGCAACAGCAAAACTCTTTTCAGCCCAACAATCTCCCCCTTTGCGTCAATTTGGAGCGAGACCTTCACTTCCTACTTGGGCCGGCGGCTGAAGCTGGTACCTTCTTCTTCACGGTACTAAACAGACACTTGGTTATGGAAAGGATGGTCTGTCTAAACCGAATGTACCAATTGATCATATCATTGAAGTACTTGATATCATCAGCCGAATTGTCTTTACACCGCTTGACGATTGATAGGACGTGCTCCAAGCAAGTTGTGGTGTAAAGATGTTTGTCAGCTAAAGCGAAGAGACATTTCTGTCCTTCGGCTCTAGCGAACATCACAGAGTTTCGCCTCGAATCTATCTTGCCCAGTTGCATTTGATTTAGATCACTGGCCGATCCCACAGGTTTGACTTTCGGTTTCTTCTTAAAAACTGTGGCAACCTCCTGATCCATTAGGGCCACCTCCATGATGTAGCATGCCAGCATCCTTTTGACATGGTCTAAGAGGGGACCATATTCGGCTTCGTTTTTCAGCAGGATATTGTACAAGACTATCCAATCATGAGGGTTCAGATTGGGCAGATCCGCCAGGGTGATCATGTGAGCAGTTCTTGCAGATCCTCGGATGAGCTTGAACTTTACGTTAGTGAATCTCCCCACGGCATAAGGCTTCATCACCCGAACATTGACAATCTTCTGAGCGCTCCATGTAAGGTATTGAGGGCGAGCGGCCTCCAGGTAGAAGTCAATGAGCTCCCTGTCAAGCTCATCGTTCGGATGCGGGACTTCAAAAATGTTGGAGAAGGCGTGGAAGATGAACGCCTTTCGAGTCAGTGGCATATCGAACTGCGAATCGATGGTGTTGTTGCAGTCGAACGATATCACCGGCTCGAGCCATAGTATGCTTGGAGTCTCTATGGCCTCTTTTATTAAATGATCCCTGGTCCAGGCAGGGAAGAGCAACTTTCGGCTCTCAAGGAGATCGTTGGCTTCTTTTTGTTTACGTTCGGCTTCTTCAGCTTCACGTGCCACACGACTGACATCGTCATCAGTATTGCGACTGTTCTTTCTCTTTAACATGTCCGCAATAGTCTCCTTGTCTTCATCTTCATCTTCATCTCCATCCTCTGCTATGTGTTTACCTTTGTTCTTCACACCCGAACCCGAGGCATGACCAGTTGGGGGTGGTTCGGTTGTGTGAGTAGCTTTGGAGGACGGAGGTGGTTTCGATCCTTTCTTCTCATCTCCCCCTTGTTTCGGAATGGACACGAAACTCGGAAGGCCTTCAATTTTGCTTAAGAGGTCCATGGCCGGGGAGAGCTTTTCAGCGAGGGTGCGCCTCACCGAATGATTAAGGATGGGGTCGTGTGCTTCCAGGATGTTGGATAGAGCAGCGTGGACATCCGAAACACACGTCTTTATGACTTCCCTCTCGGATCGAAGAGCTTCCAATTGTTCTTGAGAGTTGGAAAGCTGTGTGCTCTTGACCCTTAGGGCAGTTGTCTTACTCGTCAGAACGTCCATCAGAGAGTTCTCTGCCGCAAGATCCTCTTGTAGTTTTGCCAGACGGGCATCGATGGAGGCACGAAGTGCCGAGTTGTCGTCGCTGAGATTTTGTCGGAGGGTAGCGAACGAAGTCAACTCCGTCGAGACGAACTTGGCCAATTGTTGAACAATTGGTTCCAGAGTTGTCTTTGTGGCATTGGCGCTTTCCTGCAGAGACTTTAGCAGGTCCGAAGCGTCGGAGAATAGTTTTTCGACTTTTTTGGTCGCCGCCTCACAGGCTCGGGTGGAGGCGTCTATCGCAGCAGTGGCCGAGGCTACTGAGTCATGTTGAGCCCTGGAGAAGGCATCAACTATCCTTTGAAGGGCAGCTTCAGATAAGGATGACTGCTGGTTGGAAGAGGAGGCAAGAAGTTGATCAACCTTCTCGTTCAGCTCGCGGAGATGCTTCTTTGTCACTGGAGCATCATCCTCCTCATCACTTTGAACTTGAAACGGACTATAGTAGACCGAATCGAAGTTCAGGTGATCACCACCAAGGTATTGATCACCGCCATCGAAGGCGTCTTCTGGAGATTGAGGTGGTGGTGAAGCTGGGGGTGTTATGGGTTTAGTTGGTTCAGGTTGAGTGGGTGGGGGGTTAGTTTCGGGTGGTGGTTGTGTATGGGGTTCGGTTTGTGGAGGTTTGGTTACGGGAGGGGGTTCGGTTACAGGTGGTGTTTCGGTTGATGTGGTGAAAATGGGTGGAGGTATAGGGATAGAGGTTGGGGGAATAGTGGGGTTTATGGTGGGAATGGAAATAGGGATTGTGGGTGGAGGGGAAGGAACTGGGGATTGGTGAAGTTCCATCTCCGGGGTTGGTGAGCGAGGGGGTGTGTTACCTCGCTGAGGAGATTCGTCTCCTTGGGATCCCTCAGAGTCCGAACTCCCACCTTCGGATTCACTGGAGGAGGAGGGAAGGACGAGCTTTCGCTTCGGTTGGGTCTTCCTCCTTTTCGGTTGTGGGGAGAAGCAGTCTTCGGTTGTTTGCGTTTCTTGGGAGTAGGTTTTGGGGCTTTGGATGGTTTCTTCCCCTTGTCTGCCTTCTTACCCCTGGCCACCGGTTTGTCGGCATCATGAATCGATCTCAACATGTCCGGTGTCAGTTCCCTCGGACCAGATGGCCCTAACTCCTTGATCGCCTTGATCATACTGCTCTCTGAAGGCACACTTCCATACATAGTCTCCGGGATGGAGCCAATGAAGGAGAATTTTGATGCATCCGAGACGATGATCTTCTTGGTGTGGAACGTACCAATAGACGACATCGGTGCACCGTCAGTAGTTGGGACATCAAACTTGTCCATAGCCCATCTTGTGATCAAGATCCAGAACCGGGCTAGTGACACCTCGGAGTGTCGGGAAGCGGAAGAGAGGCTCTGAATCAGTTGTTGCCAAAGGACAAATCCATAGTCCAGATTGATCCCGTTGTACACCGCATACATAATCGACAGGAAAAGACGACTGGCCCCGTCCGATCCTGAGCTCCGTTCTGACAGTCCCTTGAAGAGAACTGTAAATAACCCATTCCACTGGGGCGGTAGGCATGACTTCTTGAATCTGGCGACGGAGGTGAGAACTTCCGTGTAGCCCATGTTGTAGAACATGCTGTAGAGCATACCAACCGGAATTGTCTCCGGGTGAACACGCGATGGGTCAGCAGCAAACCCAAGCATAGTGCAGAAGCGGGGACGAGAAATCGATGTCTTGTGTTCCGCCACTTCGAAAAAGACCCTGTCGACGGCCTTATCGTAATAAGCCGTTGCGTAGACCTGAGATAGGGCCACCATTGGCACCGTTTCAATCCGTGATAGTGTCGGAGCAAGCTGCGAGTATTTGAGACACTCGATGACCGGAGACATGTAGGGATCATAGGCCAGTGGGTTCAGATCAATCACGAGGCATTGCTGAGGACGGATTGGAAGAATTTGAGAAGTAGCATGGACGGAAGAGGATTCAGCCATTGTTGCAGGTTGGAGAAGAAGATAACCGGGAGAGAGTTTGGAAGTATTTTTGCTTTGGAAAGTATGGGGCAGTAAAGAGGTAAAAGGTGGTGTGGATGGGTTTTTATAGTAGGTGATAGGAGAGAGAAAGATCGATTCAAATCTCTTATGGAAATACGAAAGGGTTTTTGAGTGACTGATTGGTGACAGTTGGGACGTGCGATGATCACGTAGGAGAGAGAGTGTCAGATTCCTAGGATCACGCCGCCCAATAAGCGCCGGTTCAGAGAGAGGAACCGTTTCCATTTCCACACGCGCCATTAATGCCAGATGGATGACGCTTCAATACTGCACACGCGTCCAAAAGTGTCAGAAAAAGCGCGGCCGCTTCAAATTCACGCGCCCTCCTTTTTACCGTCGTTTGAATTTCTATCCTTTGAACTTCCTCCGCGTCAGCAACTTTTTGTCTTTTCCCCTTTTTTAATCAGCGGTATTCAATTTAGGACCCACGTGGCTAATTTTTGGCCACAACCTCATTAGTAATCCCTCAGTAATAAACCAGCCTGTAAAATAATTAGTAACGGAATTTTGAAAATCTAGGATTTTCGTGCAAAGAGTGTAAAAGATAAGGAAATAAAGCAACTCTTGTTGGGATAATCTGTGATGTCAATTATGACACGAAACTGATGATCCCGGGCACGAATCTCTTCCTTCAAGATCAAGAGAGACCTCAAAGTGTTAGTGTGGAATCCCGTTGAATTACGATCAAACATTTATTAATAAATGTTGAAAGGCTTCTTTTAATAAGGCTAATTAAGGGTGGTTTCGCTTTGATTCAACAATTCAATTCTTGATATAAGAACGAATGTGAACAAAGTACTTGTGAGACCGGTGTAGTCTGTTGAACAAGTAGGTTAGAGTTGATTTTTAAGTGACTTGGATAAGTATAAAATCTCAGATAAAAAAATTATAACTGGATCCCATGGGAAGAAATGTTATGGTGTGTAACAATTTCATTGGAATCAGAAAAAAAATTGAGATTTCATGAAGGTACATTCGTCAATTCATTGGTGAAAACTTGATCAAATTAATTTGTCACCGTCAATTCTTTGGTGTTGAATTTTGGGTTTCACTCAGCTCGTAGTGGCACGAAACTAAGATCATAAACACAGATGTTGTGTAACCATAAACCTCAGTGGTAGTTTCTGAGAGTCTCAAGGGTTACAGTGATGAAACGAATGTTATGGAGAAGTGTAATGGGGATGGTGAAAGAAGACATAGTACCTCTGCTGCGAAAGAAAGGACCAAGCAGGAGACTCTTAACTCATGTGAGAAGAGTGTGAGGTAGCTCACGATTAGAATAAATAAGTTAGCCTTATTGGGAAGACAAGGTTTGTGTATACCAGGTCGTGAAGGCAATTATTCAAAATCTTATGAGGCTTGGGACACATACAGCAGCATGCTTCTAGGGACACTTAAGTAATTTATCAAATATATCCCCATGAACAAACGAACACAAAAAGAAAAATGAAAGAAAATATTTTTGGAGTTTGTGAAATTTATATAAAAAATAATAAAAATAAATAATAAAAAAAATTAAAAATAAGACCTAAAAAAAAATTATAAAAGAGTAAAAAAATAATAAAAAAAACTTGGAAAAAGATTGAAAAACCGAACCCGAGCGTTCGGTTGGTTTCGGTTCAGGATAATTTTGAAAAACCGAACCCGAACCTTCGGTTGGTTTCGGTTCTACAAAATGTTGAATAACCGAACCCGAACCTTCGGTTGGTTTCGGTTCCACAAAATTTTGAAAAACCGAACCCGAACCTTCGGTTGGTTTCGGTTCCACAAAATTTTGAAAAACCGAACCCGAACCTTCGGTTGGTTCCGGTTTTGGAAAATTTTGAGAAACTAAGAAAGTTAGATACAAAATAAATACTTTAAATATGGAGAAAACCAAAATGGTACAAGAAATATACAACACAGAAAGACTACCTTTGAGGTGATGAGCGAGTCAAATGATTGAACCGAACCCGAACGTTCGGTTGATTTCGCTTCTTACGGTTGAGTTTGAGAGGTAGTGTGAGGAACTGACTCTGATTCCATCATACCTAGCCCTTGCAAAATTTTGTTGAATGATGCTTCAGGAAGAGCTTTGGTGAAGACATCAGCCAGTTGATCAGTGGTTCTTACGAAGTGAACTTCGACATTTCCATCTTCCACATGATCTTTGATGAAATGATACCTCAGTGCTATATGTTTGGTTTTAGAGTGTTGCACTGGGTTATGACAGATCCTAATTGCACTTTCAGAGTCACAATATAGTGGGATCTTCTTCATATTGAGTCCATAGTCTCGAAGTTGACTCTGGATCCAAATCACTTGTGATGTGCAGGATGCAGCGGCAATGTATTCCGCTTCAGCAGTAGACAGCGACACACATGTTTGTTTCTTGGATTGCCAGCTGACCAACTTCCCATCAAGAAATTGACAGCCACCAGTTGTGCTTTTGCGGTCGAGTCCACATCCTCCAAGGTCAGCATCAGAATAGGCTTGAACGAAGAAGCCTGAATTGGATGGATACCATAGACCTAAGGAGGTGGTTCGCTTAAGATAGCGTAGGATGTTCTTCACTACCAGCATGTGAGGTTTGCGTGGGTTAGCCTGAAATCGAGCACAATAACACACAGAAAACATGATATCAGGCCTGCTAGCAGTTAGATACATCAATGAGCCTATCATTTGACGATAGAGCGTGATGTCAACAGCCGGTTTATCTAGTGAAGGGGTCAGCTTGGTGCCGAATGCCATTGGGACTTTGAATTTTGAGTCTCCCATCATTCCAAACTTCGCTAGGAGAGTCTTTGTGTAAGCTTCCTGATTGATAAAGATGCCTTCGGGTCCCTGTTTAAACCAAGGAAAAAGTTAATAGGACCCATTGAGCTCATTTCAAACTTAGTCTCCATCAACTTTCTGAATTCAGCTGTTAAGCTGGGATTCGTGGAGCCAAAGATGATATCATCGACATAAATTTGAACTATCATAAGGTGGTTACCTTCTTTTTTGCGAAAGAAGGTTGGGTCAACCGAACCTTGTTTGAATTTGGACATCTTTAAAAATTTTGTAAGCGTTTCATACCAGGCTCTCGGAGCTTGTTTGAGGCCGTACACAGCTTTATCCAGAATGTAGCAATGATTTGGATGCTTTTCATTCACGAACCCAGGAGGTTGCTCCACATACACAGTTTCTTCAAGTTCTCCATTGAGAAACGCACATTTGACGTCCATTTGGAAAACCTCAAAGTTTTTGTGAGCAGCATAAGCCAGAAATATTCTAACAGATTCTAGCCTAGCTACTGGAGCGAACGTCTCTTCGTAATCTATTCCTTCCTCCTGACAGTATCCCTTGACAACCAGACGAGCCTTGTTCCTTATGACATTACCTTCCTTGTCCATTTTATTTCTGAAAACCCATTTAAGACCAACAACTGAAGCATCTGGAGGCGTTGGAATGAGACGCCAGACTTTGTTCCTTTCAAACTCGTTCAGTTCGTCTTGCATTGCTTGAACCCAATCAGAGTGATCGAGGGCAGTATTCACTGTCTTCGGTTCAACTTTTGATACGAATGAGTTAAACATACAAAACTCAACCTTTGAAAATAAGGATGTCTGTTTTGCCTTCAGTTGAGATCGTGTCAGCACCTTTTCAGATACATCACAAACTATTTGAGAGATGGGATGATCTCTGGTCCATTTGGTAAGAGGAGGGTAATTTGGATCGAAGGTTGGATCTAGTTCGGCGTTGATCATCTCTTCTGGCTCAGATTGGCTATCGAAATCAAGTGTCATATCATCATGCTCCCCCTCAATTGATGAGTCTTGAGAAACACGAGGTTCAGGGGTTTCTTGTGGTGCGGGATTTTCAGGCGTTGAAGCACCTTCGCTTGGAGAGGGATCTTCGGTAGGAGAGGTACCTTCGGTTGTTGAAGGACCTTCGGTTGAAGTAGTAGAGCTTGGCTCCCCCTGGACTTGTGAGCTTGGCTCCCCCTGAACTTGAGTACTTGGCTCCCCCTCGACTGATGCATTGTTGGTTGGAGATTCATCAGTGGGCGATTCTCCTTCATGCATTCTTCTTGCAGCATCTTCGACTATCTGCTGCATATTATCTATTTTGTTGTCGGCTGCCCCTGCTTCTGAGAGAGAAGCTTTTTCTGGCTCGTCAAAGAGATCCAGAAAGTTCTCGTACATATTGGCGATTGAGACTGTGACTTGACCAGTTTGAGGAAAGATTTCCCTGGCAGTGTCATCTATGGCCTGTAGCTTCTTGACATAGCTATCGTCGAAGGTCACATAGTATGTCTCTTCAATCCTTCTTGATCGTTTGTTTAGGACCCTGTACGCCTTTGAAGTGAGTGAGTAACCCAGAAAGATTCCCTCGTCAGCCTTGACATCAAACTTGTTGCGGTGTTCTTTAGAGTTAAAGATGAAACACCTTGAGCCAAACACGTGGAAAAATTTCACGTTGGGTTTTCTGTTATTTATTATCTCATATGGTGTGAGCGTGAATCGCTTGTTGAGATAGGACCTGTTTTGTGTATAACAAGCAGCAGAAATAGCGTCAGCCCAAAAATAAAGAGGTAAGGAAGCGAAACTTAACATAGTTCGGGCAGCTTCACACAACGATCGGTTTCGTCTTTCGACTATTCCGTTCTGTTGTGGTGTGTAGGGAGCTGAGAAATTATGACTGATTCCCTTTTCTGCAAGAAACTCTTCAAACTCTTTGTTCTTGAATTCGAGACCATTGTCGCTCCTTATGTTGCGAACGACCTTCTTGAGCTGGACTTCAATTTGCTTGATAAACACTTTCAGCTTTTGAGTTGCTTCAGATTTGAGCTTTAGAAAGAACACCCATGTAAATCGAGAGAAGTCATCAACGATAACAAGAATGTACTTGCTACCACCGATGCTTTCAATAGATGAAGGACCACACAAATCGATATGAAGCAATTCGAGTGGTTCAACAACTTTTGTGTTAATTATGGATGGGTGACTTTGACGACTTTGCTTTCCCATTTCGCATGCAGCACACAAATGCTCTCTGTCAAACTTGAGCAATGGAAGACCCCTAACATGACCTCCAGTGACAAGTCGGTTGATATCTTTGAAATTGAGATGAGAGAGTCTTCGGTGCCACAACCAGCTTTCGTCGGATTGAGCTTTTGATAGCAGACATATGGCTGGGTTTCCTTTGATGGGTTTCATGTTCAGAGGAAACATTTCACCCTTTCGCTCTGACTTCAGAATCACTTTCTTTGTCTTTTTCTCTATGATTTCAGAACCTTCATCATCGAATGAAACTTTGAGACCTGTACCTCTAACAAGCTGAGATACACTGATGAGGTTGTGTTGAAGTCCTTCCACATAGGCCACCTTTCTTATGGTAAAATCACCATTCGTTATCATCCCATATCCCTTTATGGTGCCGAAAGAGTTATTTCCAAACTTAACATTGCCACCATTTGCAAGAGATCTGTATTCCCTAAGCTCTTCTTTCCTCCCAGTCATGTGACGCGAGCAGCCACTGTCGATGTACCATTCTTCGTCAAACTGCTCGTCACTTATAACCTGCAAAAATTAAGCAGATTTAGGAACCCAAAGTTTCTTGGGTCCATGTGAGTTTTTCATGGGAACAGGAATAGTAAGAGAGATGTCAACAAGATATGTTCGTTTTATTAGAGTTGTTTCATCTTTCTTTTTAATGGTGAAGACTTTTATTTTGTTAGGATTGGGTTTGTTCGCTTTGGACTCAGGTTTGGATTCATCGACCTTCTGCTTTCCCTTCTGTTCAGCAGATGGAAGAGGTTTTTGAGAACCAACGGAATTAGCGTTAGAGCAAGATGGAGATGAACGAGAAGAATTAGGAAGAGAGGATTTGGATTTGGATGGAGATGTCTTCCTTGCTGATGACTCTAGGTGACCCTTTTGCTTTTGATCGTTGGTGGGATTAACCTTTGAGTCTTGTTCTCGTCTGACTTCAGAGCCGAACCTCTGAGTTCGGTTGGAGTTGTTCTTGGAACCGAACCTTTGGTTTCGGTTGAAATCCTTTTCAGAACCGAACCTTTGCTTTCGGTTGGTATTTTCATGCGAACCGAACCTTGGCTTTCGGTTGTTGTTTTCTTGCGAACCGAACCTTGGCTTTCGGTTGTTGGAATTATCAGGCTTTCTTACGGGATTATTTTCATACTTCAGATTCTTGTCCTTGTGTGAATAGTATGCATTCTGGGAGTGCCAGAATTGTTTCCTTTCAGAAAGGTTTTTCCTGTATCTTAGGTTCCTCTCTATCTTTTTATCCCTCATCTGTTTAGGTTGATGATGAACGTTCGCTTTCGCTTTTGATGTCTCCTTGGCTGGTTCCTTTTGAACTTGAGGAGTTTTTCTTTGAGCCGAGGGAGCAGAGGGAATATCTGAAGAAGATTCAGTTTCCCCTGAGGAAGTGGAAGGAGTATCTGGTGAAGTTTCACTTCGAGCTGTTGGCGTTGAAGGAATGTCTTCTTTTGCTGAACGATCAACCTCTTGAGGAATACCTTTTGTACCACTTGTGCTTGGTTCACTGAAATTATCAGGCTTGTTCAAGGGTTCAGGTATGTATCTCCCTTTCTTCATCCAGGAGGTTCTTTCAGACAGGCCGACGGTTTCGTTTCCATTATCAATAGGAGCTTCCCAGAAATACTCATCACAGCCATCAGCATTGTCTTCATTAACAATAGGTGTGAGTTCAGCTGTTTGATGTTCGGTTACTCCAGTGACCTTGTATACCTGATTTGGAGTGGTCCTGACCTTTTGATATACGACAGCTTTTTCTATTAATTTCGGGGACTTTTGTTGGGACAATCTAGCGAATTCCACAGAATTTTCAGAAATAAGATTTTTGTGGTTTTCAGTTTCACTTTTAACAAATTCTGAGCAGTCAACCGTATCCTCTACAGAAATTTCACTCATGTTTTCGTCCTCGTTAAGCTCAGATGCATTTTCAACATCGATTTTATTTTCTGAGCTTACTTTGGCGTTAAGAGAGTCAAACTTTTGTATGGTTTCGGTTCTCAGTTTAAGTCTGTCGTTTTCATCCAAAAGATTTTTGAGCATGTCCTTGTGGTCTTTGGACTTAATGAAGGTCTCAATTTTGTCCAGTCCAATTTTATAAGTTGGGTTGACATCATCAGACGATATCACACTCTCACAATTGTAAGCTTCGGCATCGATTTCATCCACCTTAAATTCTAGGAAGGGCAAAATCATGCGATGGATCTTTTGGCCTATCTCACAATCCAAGTGAAGTTGAGTAATATTGGAATATAAACGTTTAGCTATTAAACAAAAAACATTTCGTTGTTTTAACAATTTCAAATTGTCTCTCTGCAAATAAATGTTTTCGTCTTTAACTTTAATTAATTCCGACTCTTTTAACTCAATCCACATTCGCTGCTCCTCACTCTTCGACGCCACCCTGCTTAATTGATCAGTCAGGTTAGAATTGGTGACTCGAGTTTGAGTTAAGCTACTATCTAAATGAGAAATTCTTGTATTCACTTTTTTTAGTTCTTTCTCATATGAGGATGATGGTACTTTAGATGAAATAAAAACAGATTGTACCTTCTTTATCAGTTCATCGAGCTCATTGAACTGTTGGCTGAGTGGTTTGGCCGTAAAGCACATATCCTCCTGCACCTTCGGTCCATTGCCTCCTCCATCGGTGTTGTATCCCCTCATTTGAGACACTTCAGTCACCATGAAGCATTTTCCACCACTGCTTTCCTCCTTAGCCACATATGCCTTTCCATGAGTAGGCTTCCTCACTTCTTCGTCTTCTGAGTCAGTAGACCAAACTTCGGTGCTACCGAACTCATCGTCATTGACCGAACCCTGCACAATAAGAGCATTTATAGAAGGGTTAGCGGTAGACTTCTTCTTTCTCAACTCATCCAATCTCCTCTGCAGCACAGCTTCCTCATCATTTCCATTGTCCTTTTCAGCCATCTTCTTAAGAACACAGTCCTTAGTGTAGTGGTTCTTGCCACCACAATAGAAACAGCTTACTCCAGACTCGCCATCTGCTTTCGGTTCCTTTTTGGGTTCCTCAGCTTTTGGTTCATTGTTTGCTTTTTCTGAGCTGTAACTCCCCTGCCAGTTTCTGTTTTTGTTGCTGGGGAATCTCTTCTTTATGAACCTCTTAGGATTGGATACCATCATGGCATAATCCTCAGTTGTGAGGTCATATTCTTCCAAGTTGAGCTCTTCATCCTCCACCACAACTTTACTTTTAGATAGGAGGGCCAACGAACCAAGACTGGAGACAACATTCTTCTCTTGAACCACAATCTTCTCTTGGGACTTTAGAATACCCACCAGTTTCGCCAAAGAATATGATTTAAACTGTTCATGGGCTTTGACTGTGGAAACAACTGCTCTCCATTCAGATCGTAGTCCGTTCAAGAAAGTAACCTTTTGTTCGATGAGCTTCCTTTCAATGTCGTGTTTGATCATCTTGCTGAGAAGATGATTGAAGCGATCAAACGTCTGGGTCACAGTTTCTTCGGCCCCTTGCCTGAATTCACCAAATTCAGATAGAAGCAAGGTTTGGATGGAATGTTCAAGATCTTCGTCTGTGGAATACAGTTCGCGAAGCCTATCCCACACTTCCTTCGCCGTAGTGCATGAGCTGACCAGTCTGAATGTGTCGGACTGAAGGGCGAATCTGATCAACCTTAGTGCCTTAATATTGCACTGGAATTTGTCTTTTTCATCTTGCGCAATATTTGTCACGTCCTTGAGCAGATCGTTGTACTCTTTTTGCGTCTTAATAACTCTGGATGTCGCGGAATGAGAAAACGGTCCGTTGATGATAGCTTCCCATATGAGAAAACCATTATCTTCCGATCCAATCACATAATCTTCAAAATGATGTGCCCATACTTCATAGTCATGGGTATACAAGATTGGAATCTTTGTCGTCGAACCGATGCTGTTGGAAATATTAATAGGGTTTGATTGCGTTGCGTCCATAATGATCGTAATAACCTGTTCAAAGATCAGACTTGTAATAAAGCAGATTAGGGCAAAACAATAAATACTAAGATACGTCAATTAAGATGACGGCTCAATAAATATCGATGATTGCGGAAAACCCTAATGGAAATCTTTTTCACAGAAAAGATGTGTATCGATTACACAGCCTCCTGCTCTGATACCAATTGATAGGATTAAAACTAACTTTTAATCTATGAAGATCGATTAGATCTTGAACAAGTATATGAATATTAAACAGCAAGAACACAATATTAATAACAAGGCAGAACGCAATAATAAGAACAAACAACTTGAATCAAACGTGTCGAATGATTAAATAAAATCCTTAGAAGAGCTCGATTAAGAACATCAACTGTAAAGGATTGGAAGATTACAAGAAGGATTACTGGAAAATATTGTTCTCTTGATTAATCGCTATATCGATGATCTCTAGAATCTTAACCTAATATGCATGCAAGCATTAACTTAAATACTATACATAAAAGGCTCTCGGTTGGACAGGCCCAAACCGGAGAATAAAAAGGCTAATCTAACGAGCCCAAAAGACGCAACAGCAAAACTCTTTTCAGCCCAACAATTATCTTATGGAAACTTACCTTAATCATAATAGATCAACCTAAATCCGATTTTTTGATATATATGACTATTATCTTGATCTAGTTAAAGGTATTTATCAACTAATAAAATATTTAATTTCCTTATATGATAATTAATTAATTATTTTAATTATTTTGGTAATTATCTTTCAAAGAAATCTTGAATAAAATCAAATATAGATAATTAGGATATTAATTGTTAATTGGAATTATTTATTATTTGATCCTCCATGTTTTAAATGTTTAAAACTTGCCCTCAAGTTTTGAAATTTATATTTGTGATTAAAAGTTTTAATTTAGACAACTTAAATTTCAAACCCTAGATTTTAAAAGGTTTAAAATACAACCCTATACTAATATGATATTACTAGAATAATATATATATATATATATATATATATATATATATATATATATATATATATATATATGTGTGTGTGTGTGTGTGTGTATAACTAAATGCTAGTCTTACCGTTAGTAGGCCTCATTCACGAAGCCGATCTATAAGGTGAGTATAAGGTTGCGGCCTATAAAATGGCGCTTAATGGGTGTACACTCACACCCACCGCTTGCTTGATTGGTGGAGGGTCGTTAGCCGAACGGGTAGGATAGGGCAACCTCATCCTCTCATTAAAAGTATAATAAGTAATACAATGTAACTACACATTTTTTTTTTTAAATTTCCCAATCTTAGTTACTTTAGGAAAAGTGAATTGATGCAATCCCATGAAATTACACTTTGCACCATTGCTAAGAAGTTAGTGGAGCGTGTGTGGTTTACCGGCACACTAATTGGTTCTAAGCAAAGGTGGCAAAGGGTGATTCATTGTTTATCATAGTTTGATGGAGCGTGCGTGGTTTACCGGCACATCGAATAGGTGATCGTTACAATGAAGGCACCATGTGAATTTGCATGGTAATTCACACCCGCTTTGTGATCCTCGGTATCCCAGCCACAAACAAGAGGGGCATATCGAGATTTAAGCATGCCATTGAATAGTTTCAATGAATCTCATCCGAACCTAGGAATTCTCAATACACTTAGGACTAATAGTTTAAGTTTTGTGATGGAGAATTAGTGAATCGTCATTCACTTACCTTCAATTTATTTGCATGTTAGATTACGGCACCCCTTTTCTAGCATGTAAATGTTATTGTTGGATCCTAACCCTAATTTTTCTTATTGGGTGATAATTAGGGATTCTTATTCTAATCTATCTTTGTCCTTGTTCTTTTGTAGATGTCGAATGCAAACAACGCTGCTGCTAGTTCTTTCACGTTGATGAGCCTTTGCCAAAAGGTCACCTTCGATGGAACGAACTTTAGCGAATGGATAAGATACATTCACACCATTGCTCGCTATGAGGATAAGGAGTATGTCCTCGATGAGAAGCTCGAGAAAATCAACCCTGAAATCGCTACTCTAGCCGAAATCACCGCTTTTGAGACTCATGAGCGAGATGCAACGAAGGTACATTGCATCATGATTGTCACCATGAACTCCGAATTCCAAAAGTCCTACGAGGACATGTACCCGTACGAGATGCACCAAGACTTATTGGAGAGATACCACCAGAACGCGAGACAAGAGCGTTATGAGATTTTCACTAACATGATTTCCGCTAAGATGGGTCATGGAGAATCTCTTACCGTGCACCTGCAAAAGATGCAAAGGTATGTCGACCGCCTTCGCAAGTTAAATGTTGACTTTGGGGAAGACCTGGCGATCGACATGGTGCTTCACTCTTTGCCTCCGATGTACAACCAATTTAGGATGACCTACCACATGAACAAAGAAGAGGTCACCCTAAGCAAACTCCAAGGTCTCTTGAGGGTTGCTGAGAGCAACTTCAAAGACAAGTCTGTTGCACCAACTCCCAATCTGCCTGCTGCTCCTGTCTTGGCTATTGGTCAAGGAAAGGGAAAGAAGAGGAAGGCTTCATCGAAGAACTATCACAAGGTTAAAGCCCGAGATGGTGCCTCTTCTAGTGGGACCAAAGTTGATCCCGCTAAGCCCTGTCCTAACCCGAAGGAGACAGAGTGCCACCACTGCCACAAGATAGGACATTGGAAGAGAAGCTGCCTAGAGTACCTGCAACCAATCAACGAAGGAAAGATCAAGCCATCTTTTGCAAGTATATACACAATTAAATCTAACGATTCTAATCATGCTATTTCTTGGGTTCTTGATATCGGTTGTGGTTACCACATTTGTTCTAATGTGCAGGGACTAAGAAGAAGTAGGGATGTGGAGCAAGGAAGGATCAATCTAATCATGGGGAACAGAAGATCGTCGCCTGTGACCAAGATTGGAGTGTATTCTTTAGTGCTTAGGAATAATTTGTGTTTAGATTTGAACAATTGTTGTTATTCGCCAGAATCGGCTAGAAACATCATTTCATTTCATGGTTTATATAGACAAGGATTTAGATTTTCTTTTAATAATGAGAATGGTTCTATTTTGGCTTATCTAAATGGTGTCTTTTACTTTGAAGCTATACCATGTAATGGAATATATGAAACTGTTATGATTGTTGATAACCTAGGAAATGATGTTTTGAATATAGATTCTTCCACTAGTATGGATAAAGCATCCTTGTGGCATTGTCGTCTTGGACATGTCAACAAGAAACGCATAGCCCAACTCCAAAAGGATGGAGTGTTGGAGTCATTCGACCTTAGGGAAGATGACACATGCGAGTCTTGTTTACTTGGAAAGATGACCAAATCACCCTTCACGAGTACGTGTGAAAGGGGTGAGGGTCTATTGGACCTAATACATACCGATGTATGTGGACCGTTTAGATCAACCACGAAGGATGGGAACCGCTTCTACATGACTTTTACCGATGATTATAGTAGATATGGGTATATCTACTTAATCAAGCAAAAGTCAGAAACCTTTGAAAAGCTCAAAGAGTTTAAGAATGAAGTGGAGAATCAATTGGGCAGGAAAATCAAGATGCTTCGATCCGATCGAGGAGGAGAGTACCTAAGTCTTGAATTCCACGATTATCTCAAGGAGTGTGGAATAGTTTCGCAATTGACGCCTCCTAGGACACCGCAGTTGAATGGTGTGGCAGAAAGGCGTAATCGAACCTTATTGGATATGGTTCGATCTATGATGAGTCGTGCTTCACTACCTATCTCTTTCTGGGGGTATGCCTTAGAGACTGCCGCCCATATCCTTAACCGAGTCCCTACCAAGAAGGTTGCCAAAACACCTCACGAGATGTGGACAGGGAAAGCTCCCTCGTTGGCACATATCAAGGTTTGGGGTTGCGAGGCTTTCGTAAGACGAGATACTCACGACAAGCTCGAACCTCGAAGTGAGTGATGTATTTTCATCGGCTACCCGCAGACATCCTTTGGATATCTCTTCTATAGACCGAAGGACAATGTTGTCTTCGTTGCGAGGAGAGGAGTTTTCCGAGAGCGAGAACTCATAAGCCAAGGAGACAGTGGGAGGCAAATCGAGCTTGAAGAGATTCAAGAGTCGATAGATGAAGGAACCTCTACCGCTGGCACTCAACCTGAGGAGGAAACTCCAGTTGAACCAATTGACGATTCCTTACCTCTTAGACGTTCCGATAGAGTTAGAGTTCATCCCCAGTTTTATGGTTTTCATATTACTACCGAAGGGGACACGTATATTAGTGATGGTACACTAGTAAATCTTGATGAACCTAATAGCTATAGGGAAGCCATGGCAGGCCCCGAGTCTGCGAAATGGAAAGAGGCAATGGATAGCGAGATCCAATCCATGTATGATAACTAAGTTTGGAATTTGGTTGATTATGTGCCCGGACGTAAGACCGTTGGGTGCAAATGGATCTTCAAGAAGAAGACCGACGTGGATGGAAACGTACACACATATAAAGCTCGATTGGTTGCGAAGGGCTTTACTCAAACTCCGAGAGTTGACTATGATGAGACCTTCTCACCAGTTGCGAAGATAAAATCTATTAGAGTGATGCTAGCTATTGCCGCATTTCATGATTATGAGATTTGGCAAATGGATGTCAAGACCGCTTTCCTCAACGGAAAGTTGGCTGAGGATGTTTACATGGCTCAGCCAGAGGGGTTTGTAGATCTGAAGCATCCAAATAGAGTGTGTAAGCTTGAGAAGTCCATTTATGGACTTAAGCAAGCGTCTCGCAGATGGAATCTTTGCTTCGATGAGAAAGTCAAAGAATTTGGATTTGTATGAAGCGAAGACGAATCATGTGTATATGTAAAAGCCAGTGGGAGTATAGTAAGCTTCCTCGTTCTATATGTCGATGACATATTACTCATAGGAAACGACATCTCGACTCTGCAGGAGGTTAAGTCCTGGCTCGGGAAGTGCTTCGCTATGAAGGACCTCGGAGAGGCTTCTTACATTTTGGGAATAAGGATAGTAAGAGAAAGAAGTAAGAGACTAATTGGACTTAGTCAGAATACTTACTTAGAGAAGGTACTAAAACGTTTTAGTATGGAAAACTCAAAGAAGGGAGAATTACCAATACAAAGTAATGCCAAGTTAAGTAAGACTCAAAGTCCGAGTACCGAAGCTGAGATAGCGGAAATGAGCCGAGTACCATACGCTTCCGCAGTTGGCTTAATCTTGTACGCTATGACTTGTACTCGCCCTGATGTAGCCTTCGCTTTGAGCATGGTTAGCAGATATCAAGGGAATCCTGGCAGAGCACATTGGATTGCGGTGATGAACATCCTTAAGTACCTTTGGAGGACGAAGGAATGGTTCTTAGTCCTCGGAGGGAGTGATGACTTGAAGGTGCGAGGGTATAGTGACGCCAGTTTTCAGACCGACAGGGACAACTATCGTTCGCACTCGGGCTGGGTCTTTACCTTAAATGGAGGAGCAGTGACATGGAAGAGTTCCAAGCAAGAGACCGTAGCTGATTGAACGTGCGAATCAGAGTACATTGCAGCGAGCGAAGCGTCGAAGGAGGCAATATGGCTAAAGAACTTCATCGGTGATCTTGGAGTTGTACCTGCCATAAAGGAGCCCATAGAGATTTTCTGTGCTAACGAAGGAGCGGTTGCCTTGACCAAGGAACCGAGGGATCATGGTAGATCAAGACATATCGACAGAAAATATCACTTCATTAGACATCGTGTAGAAGAAGGACAACTCGTAGTGAAGAGGATATCATCAGAAGATAACCTAGCAGATCCGCTTACGAAGGGACTGAGTAGGGTTAAGCACTTGCAGCATGCTAGGAGTATTGGGCTGAAGGATGATATTAGCATAGATTAGATTGTATTAGAAACGTGTAATAGATAAATGTAATTAACATTTGATGATTAAATAAAGTAGTTTTATTTATGAGTAATGTTACTGTCTTATGTTAATTGTTTAACTATTGTTTCACTTTGCATGTTTTGACTTCCAGAATAATTGAGTTTATTAGGAATAATCGAATTGTTCAAATTGTCCACAATCGTTCATATGTTGGAAGTAGATATGAATGAAGATTGTCATGAATTGGTGTGTAGATTGTCTAAATGGTGTTAGACATAGCAAAGGGTTGCTGCAACGTTCATGAGTGCTTATGAACTAGTTTTGAGCATTGGAACAAACCTGCACTTGCTGGAATCACCTTATGGAATACGATATAAAAGGTGATCGCAAGACGATAATATCATATAGTCTTAAAACCTCGATATATGGTTTGTTATTTGTTAATTGATTGTACATTGATAATGCGAAAACGCATCAGTAACTCGGTGTTATAAAACGCATTGTTGTGTATAGTTGGTTAATGAATAAGTAAATGCATATAAGTCGAAGTTTATCTGTAACTTTTATCTAAGAAGGTAAAAGCGATATCTCGGCCGCTCGATGATTTGATTTGACTTATGTGCCGGGCCCGGTCAGAACTGAATTGATGTGTTCGATTAAGTTCTATGTCAAATAAATTAGAGATCGAGAAACCTAAATGCTTGACTAACCGTTCCATAGGATTGTCAGCATGATATCTGACAGAGGATTGTACGATCCCTTATCTAAAGGACAAGATTGATTAGATCAGAGTTTGACAACGTCTTTGAGAGCTACGATTGCAAACCGAATTGTACTTGTGCATATAGTTACTAGACTTATCCAAGTGGGAGACTGTTGGAATAGTGTCTAAGGCTACAACTATATTAGGCAAGTATTTGACCCGGTTGTGCATGGTCCTTTTGGGTTGCCTTCACCATAGCAACTTGATAGGATGATTTATTATGAGAGAGTAAATATTATTAATATATTATGAGAATAATATAAAGAATAATATATTGTTATTTGATTAATATAAGTCATAGAATTAATTGGAATTAATTTGGTGACTTAAAGAGATTAATTAAATAAGAGGGTATAAACTGTCAATTGTTTGATAGTTAAGCTTTAGACTGTAAATCCATATAGATATACAAGGGACGGATTCTAGAAGCTAGGATAGCTTCAAAATCGTCCATGACTTATCTATGGAATGGATTTGGATAGCCTTAAGAGAAGATTATCCAATTAGGGTTTAGGCTGTAACCCTTAAGGAGTCTACAAGTATAAATAGATCCCATGGATAAGGGAAATCGGCAACTCACCTAAAGTAAGAGAACCCTGGCCGATTTCCTCCCCTCTCCTCTCTCCTAAATCATCTTTCTTGCTATTGGTGTTTGTAAGCCATTAGAGGAGTGACAATTGTGACTCTAGAAGCTCCAAGACAACAAGATCAACAAGGAATTCAAAGGTATGGTTCTAGATTTGTTTCAATGTTGTTATTTAACCTAATTAGTCATTAGAAGTCTTGGATTCAAAGCATGTTTAATTAGAAAGCCTAGATCCAAGCATTAGGGTTTTGCATGCGCACATAGAAAAGTTCTTATGGCTAAAACCCATCAGAAAGGATACTCAGGAAAGCACACCCAAGTAGGAGAGATGAAATCGGGCTGAATCAGAGGATCGAAGGGCTTGAAAATGGCAGTGGGAGGAAAAGCCTCATTGAGTTTTAGAGACTCAATGTGTTCATTGCCAAAAGAGCAGGTCTCCTCATAAGAGAGGATCCCTTGGTTAGTAAAATCATCATCGGGAATACGAGAGACAACCATTTTTCGACCCATGATAGTGAAATTAAAGGTCTATAAGAAAATTACCTTCTAAATCGCAATATGGAACGAGAAAAGCAAAGAGGAATGAATAAGAGAATATGAAACTGATCCCTCATATTTATACTGGGCTAGTGAATATGATTTGACTGCTAACAGCTAGTAAACTATCCGTTGGAATTTAAATCACCTAGCCGTTATGGGTTAAAACTGAAAATTACTACTCCCCTTCTTCTTATCTATTTATTTTAAGTTATTCCTTTAATATTTACAAAACTAATCCCTTTATTTTCAGGAATAACTTGGGGGCAATTGTTAGGACCAGGATCCTTATAACATTCAGGATCCTCAAATATTCAGGATCCTCAGCTATATCAGCATCCCGACTAATTACCGTTATTATTTTTATCAACATTCATAATGGTCATATTTTGTCTATAACTAACACGTGTACAAAAGCAGTCAAGGGAAGACCTATTCTCAATGAAGAAGCGTTTCAACAATGCAAAAGACTCGGAATACTTGGTCAAATAACGTTCATGAAGTTGGTCATAGAGGATCCCGCAAAAATATCGAACATCTTGTTAGCTTGCTTAGAGTATAAAATGACACTTGTATTCTGCACACAACGCACTATTCTTCAACTTAAGCTTACTATATGAAACTCTCTACTCATTCTTACTAAGAACTCATTGTAATCTTTACTTTATATCAATGTTGTAAAAATCCCGATTAGGTCCCGATTAATCTCTAATTAATCCCTAGGCGCTACTTGACCGATTAGAGAGCGCCTAACGATTAATCCATGCATACAAAATGACTAAAACAGTAGAACCCGATGAAATTTTAACACTTTGAAGAAGTTATATCTCAATAGAAACTATTTGAGGTATGATTATTGTTGTATTTATCATATTAACTTATTTTGTTATGATATTAGTGCTATTTATGAACTTTTATATGATATTTGTCATATTTAATTTTTTAAAATATAACAAATTAGCAATTAATGGTCCCTGATTAATCCCCCGATTAATCTCCGCCTAGCCGATTAATCCCTTGACCCCAGTCCACCGACTAGCTAACATCGAGCGATTTTTGCAACCTTTCTTTATATCAATAAAATCATCAAGGCAGGTGATCATTATCACCTCCCAATGTTTTATGTTGGAGATCCTAGCAAGGATCAAAGGTTTTCCTTATAACTACTTGCTATTACACAATCTGAACATCACAACCTCTCATTTGATTTGGTTGATTAGTACTTATGCAATTTTTGACCAAAACAAAAACAATGTTGTATATGTACAATGATAAATGTATTGTGATTAGGTTTGTTTGTATTAATTTTATCTCTTTATATGGTTTGTTATATTTTTTAAACTAAAATGACTTATTAAGAAAAAACAGGAAGTACGTTGTCATATTAGAAAGAAACAAACATAGGATTATATAATATACACCTGTATGAAAATATGTTGCTATTTGTTACATTTCTTTCTTTATGAATAATGTTTTCAGTTAAAGGTTTCAATGGCGTCAACACTAAAGCATGACAACTTTGAAGAATGAAGAAGGTACATATTTATCTCTTTTAATATGTCAAATGTCGTATTCATTATTCGATTTTCTATCAATATTTTTTAATATAAAATACTTGTTGGTCAAAATTTTCAGGGAAATGTTGGATTTCAAAAAAAGTGGTAATATAGTTGTCACTAATGACAAGGTGTGTTTAATATTAGATGTTT
The DNA here is from genome assembly GCF_051521515.1 of Lactuca serriola. Taxonomy (NCBI): domain Eukaryota; kingdom Viridiplantae; phylum Streptophyta; class Magnoliopsida; order Asterales; family Asteraceae; genus Lactuca; species Lactuca serriola. Next base: position 208,067,169 of record NC_136416.1, read on the forward strand.
ATACTTGTTTTATAGTGAAATGTGAATTAAACATTTAAACTAATTATAATTTACTTAATTAACATTTGTTAGGTGGTTTGTGTCATATAATCTTGTGATTGTATGAATAACAAATAGATACTTATAGTTCAAGTATGGGAGGAATGAAGATTTAGCTTGCCCTTTATGTATATATATTGGAACAACAATATAAAATCACCTCAAATCAAAAGCGAAAACATAACTTTTGTTGACCAATTGACTAGACATTAAAGATAATAGGAACAATGGGTTGGAAACCAAGAAGAGACATATGTTACTAATTATATGTAAGACCCAACAAATTAATGCAAAATACACCAAAAGTTTTTCATTTTTTAATTACAAAACATATCGGTATACATTTATTTAACTATTTTTATGCAAGTACTTACCATAATGATTGTATATCACAAAATAATATGAAGATTAAAAGTTGGGCGTTACCATTCATATAACAACCCTTACTGGGTTTACCTGATTCTGAAAGGCGCAACATCAAATAAAGATGAAGCTACGAAAGCTTATCGAGTAAACTACTCGTAACACACACAACATATCTACAATAATTAATAGTACACATTAAATCATCAACCCACATAATATTACATAAATACTTTCAACTAATTGAAGAATTATCAACGATGAATCTTTCCATAAAGGATCACCACACCAATGGGACTTGCCAAGAGGGACACCATAACAAGATGTCTTGCCACGAAGGCTTACCAAAACAAAGAGCCTTGACACGAAGCATCACCATAAAGGCTACTATTATGCTTTAACAACATCCACTCGTGGCATCGCGAACCAAAGGCTACCATTATGATTTAACGACATATAACAATGTTTATCTAACTATATAAGCTTCCCATGTTATTCAACAACAATCAACTATAGTTTCAACTATACATAAACTCTATCTAACAGCAACAACGAGTCAAAAATTCAAATATACATGATTTATATATCATTCAACAATGACCAATAATAACTTTATCTACACAAGCTTTCTATATCAACCAACAATGACCAAATATAACTTCAGTCGTACAAGCTTTCTTTATCATTAAATAATGACCAATAATAACTTCAACTAATAAACAAGTATCTAACACTCTAATTGTTCTAATTTATCAATTACTTCATTGTTCAAGAACATATAAGATTTAGGGTTTATAACTTCTTAAACTTAGCAATAAAAGTAAGAATCATGAAGAAATAAGAGATTTTGTCGTTACTCCAGTAAGGAACACCAATCCTTGTGTTCTCCTCTGATTTCTGCTTCAAGTCTCTTCAGATGGATTTTAAGCAACCCTGTAGACATTTACTCTTACTTATAGAGTTTTTAAAAGATGTTGGGAGTGCTTATAATAATATAGAAAAAGACTCACAAATTCATTCAAGATATTAAGAACTCGACCAAAAACATGGCCTATGTTTTCCAAAACACAATAGTTTTGGTCAATTTTGTCCATTTTAGGTGATGTACTTTTCCAGCTTAAGTCTAGTTCAACCACCAAACTTCAAATGTTGATACCTTCCTTATACATACTTCATTTTACATTAGTTAGACAACACATGGCCTCCTTTCTTATTTTTTTGTTAGATTTTCGATATAGTTTGAGCACTTGACAACTTTATCCCGTTCCAACTGTGGAGGAATGTTAATGTTTATATTTAGTTGGATGTATGGGTATTCTTTGTAATTACCTATTTAGGGGGAGCTTGGGATTGCTTATTAACAACTTATGTTTTTTTTTTATATATAAATGTGTTTTTTTGCTTATCTGGTGTCAAACTAACGCAGTTTTATAAAAAAAAAATATTTGGATTAGTTTTTTCGGTAGCAAAATGTAATAAGCTAATAAATAATTTTTGGCAGATTTTGATTATAAATATAAAATGACCAAAAAAAACACCTTATACTTTTTTAATCTATGTTTTCTTTTGCCATATATAATAGTATCTTTAATAGAAAATGAATATATTAAAATTGGTGCTACTTATCGGTTAGGATCTATTCTCATGTGCCTTTTTGTGATGCATTTCATTTGAGAAACCAAACGGAATACGCAAATTCTTCCATAATAGATGACTCGTGATATTCTTGAAAAAAAAAATCAAAATTGTCTGTCATAGCCGTGATTATCACGACCCTCAATATATATCAATATATATGTCCCTAGCATAAATACATCCACATTCATGAATATATCCACCACAACCATTCAATTCAAAAAAAAATCTCTTTCATCATAAATGATGCGTACCTAACTAAGAAAAACTCAAGACAAAATCGGCCTTTGATATCAACCGGTCGTCATCTCTATTTTTCGTTTGCATTTGAATATAATCTTTCGTCTTTAGTGAGCAACTGATTAGGAGAGACTACCATCGAGGTAGTCAACATCTTTGATATTATCCGTGATACATCCCTATACATATATGGAATTGAATAGGTTTCTTAAACTAAGGCTGATGGGTGTGGCTGTGGTACGAACCGCAGTTTGCCACCTCATCTCGGGCACACACCGTGCCGGGTGCGTGGTTTGAGCCCGGCTTTGCGAGAATTAGCTGTGCTTCCTTCTCTCTCTCTCCTTCCTTTTTTTTTTTCTTGGTATACCAAACCTAGTATATGACAAAGATCATGGTAGGTGGAGAGGAAGAAAGATGATGAAGGCTGTGGTAAACTCGGTACCATACTCTCCTAAGAAGTTTGTGGAGCATGTGAAAACATGTGAACATATCTACCAGCCACGAAGTTTATGGTCCTACATATAAATATAACATGCATTATTGGCTATGACATGATGATTTTTCAAATAGGAGAACAAATATCAGTACAATATCGAGTCGCATGAATCAAGATGTACAAGAATCAAACTGCTCTTAAGTAAAATATTTCAGTTATATAGACACATATTGACTAATATCATAATTTTTGTTTTTTGTTTTGTTTTTTTTAATAATAGAATATTTGTTGTTCAATCTTAAAAACGTAAAAAATATCATCATAATGAATAACTAATTTGTATATGATTATATAAAACTAAACTATGTATTAACAATAATAATAATAATAATAATAATAATAATAATAATAATAATAATAATAATTGCATGCGCATGTATGCAAATCATGTGCTTCAATTCCTTAGTCTCTTGTGAAACATCCGAATTACATTTTTATAAACAGTGCAAAAATTTGTCATGTTAATTCTTAGAGCAGAGTTGTATAAGGGTAGTTGTATAAGGGTTTAATTGAATAAATGTGAATATAATATAGAGGAGAGAAAATGTGGAGTTAAATGGTCGGAATGAAGTTGTTATTGAAAATTTATTAATTTTTTAAGAATTAAAGTGAATGTTTATATTCTTTTCTAATTGGCAATCCATACAATTTTCCATGTGTTTAATCTATTGGAGATGACTTTAATTTATATTAAAATTTTGATACGTTAAAAAGTCTGAATAAAAAGTGACCTCTTTTATATGATTCTTTTTGAAGATCTCTTTTGGCCTCAACAAGTGTCCATCTGAAGTATCCTTTCGCGACCCTGAAAGAGGAAAAAGAAAACAGGCGACATCCTCATCGGAAATAGAAACAAGTATCCAAATGGAATGTACATGAGTACCCTATGGACTCCGAGAGAACTAGAATATGTACAGGACCACTTTACTTAATATTAAAAAAAAGATGTTGCTGTTAAGATACCTTTAAACATTTTATAGATATCTATAGATAATTAAAACCAGTTATAATCATATTTTTCAGAAAACAATATAATTTTAGCTAATAAAAAAATCTTAAAAATCAAATAGAGTGTGAAAATGGAAAAATAAAATATCTTTTTAGCCAACCTCATTAAAAAAATACAGTTAATTGCTGACATCACATATATGAATCAATTTTACGTCACATATTGAGAACCAACTTCGCTATAAATGTGGACCATATGATGATCGAAAACCAGTACTCGAGAAATGGAGATCATAACCTACTCATCAAAGCTCGTGAAACCCTCCACACCAACTCCTGCCATCCATCGTTTCCACAAAATTTCTTTCACTGATGAACTAGCCCCGACAATAAACGTCCCTCTCATTCTCTACTACCCTCCACCAGCTAAAGGAGTGAACAATCAGTTTGAAAATATGTGTGACCATTTGAAGGTTTCCATATCAAAAACCTTAAGTGACTTTTATCCATTGGCGGGGAGATATATTCGTAAGCTTTCCTTGATTGATTGTAACGATCAAGGTATTCGTTATGTCCAAGGCAAAGCGAATGTCAGACTCTCAGAGATTTTAGAACCCGAAAAGGGATTCGAATCAAATGTAGTAAATAATTTCCTCCCATGTGAGATTGGAGAGGCTGATGAAGTTGATGATCCCATGCTATCTGTCAAAGTCACCACCTTCGAGTGTGGTGGTTTGGCTATCGGTATGTGCTTTCCACATAGGCTCTCAGATATGGGAACTATGTGCAACTTCATTAACAACTGGGCTACTAGAAGCAAAGGCGATTATGAATCTGGAAAATACTCCCCTATATTCAACTCGACGTTTTACTTCCCACAAAGAGGTTTACCAGAACTTGACCTGAGAATACCTAGGTCAAGTGCTGGTGTGAAGAATAAGGCGCGAAGGTTTCATTTTAAAGGGGATGGAATAAAAGACATGAGAAAAAAGGTTGGATATGATGGAAATGGGTCTCGAAAACCATCAAAGGTCCAACTTGTTGTTGCTTTATTGTGGAAGGCCTTAGTACGCATAGATGAAGCAAACAACGGGATATCTAAGGCGTCTTTTCTCATCCAACCAGTTGGATTGAGGGATAAAATAGTCCCTCAGTTACCTACAAACTCATTTGGGAATTATTGGGGACTCGCAGCATCCAAACTCGGGCCTGGTGAAGGCGACAAAATCGGTTTTCAAGATTTCTTCAAGACTTTGTGTAACTCGGTCAAGAAAACAGCTAAAGATTGCGCTAAAATACTCACACATGGTGAAGAAGGATATGAGGTTATAATCAATCCCTATTTGGAGTCAAATAAAAATATAGCTGACAATGAAGTGAACTTTTACTTGTTCACTTGTTGGTGTAAGTTTTCATTCTATGAAGCTGATTTTGGTTATGGTAAGCCCATTTGGTCAAGCACCGGTAGCTTTCCAGTCCAAAACTTGGTGATCATGCTGGATGATCACAAGGGTGATGGTGTCGAAGCATGGGTTCATTTAGATGAAAAAAGCATGAAAGAATTAGAACAAGATTCTGATATTAAAGCCTATGCACTGTAATCGTTTTGAAAATTGAATGCTTACTGTTTGTTGTTTGAAGTTTCTATTTGTATTAATTATGTAATATGAAGTAAAATAAAAGTTTGTGCCCACAATTTTTCATGAATGAAAGGTTGTTGAATCGAACTTTGGTGGTTGTTTCCACTTTGCCACCCCTGATAAACAATTAACAACTAAAATCTTGTGTTGCTATTTATATATGTTAGTGGACTCAATTCATTCTTGCTTACATGTATAGTCTAGGGGTCTTTGAATATTAGGCCCATCTGGCCCTCTTGTATGTATATATTGGTGACTCTTGTACATGTTCTTTGGACAGGTAATGAGAATGATTACCAATTTCATGGTATTAGAGCTCTAAATACAAAATATTTTTGTGTCATGATTTATTTTTATTCTTTTCAAATACTTTTTAAAATAATTATAAAAATAAATAAAATTTTCTTCATACATAAAATTTAAATAAACATAATATTTAAATTAAACATAACATTAAAATCTTTTTTTTTAAAAAGACATTACAAGACAAAAAAAACACATATTATATTTTTCATAAATATGCTACTCTTCGTCGCCATTACCATCGTAGATACAATCAGTCAAGTTTTCTCGAAGTTGTCTGTCTTTTTATGCTTCTTGAATATCAATGATTATGTAAATATTTCAATGTACGTTGTTGAAAATGCATGTGTCTGCTTTCCGTAGACATATATACTTTGTAATATATCGACATTTATCTTCAATCACTATGTTATGCATTATAATACAAGCTATACATAATATATTGTAGAGTTTTTTTTTTATCTCATATAGCCACCGGTTTAATTGTCACAGCCACAACAGATTTCGACAACCATGTGAATCCTCTCGCCTACCTCTAGTATCATATCTCATTTGGAAAAACGTATACTTAAACATATATTTAATAGGTGAAAAAATATATTTATTTTATCAAAAAGCTATATTTAAAATGTACAAAATTTTAAAGTAATGATACTTGCTTGCTAAGACATTTGCTATCCGTACAAACACATTTTTTTTCGTAAACGAAACCTTTTTTTGAAATCTCTTGGCTGGTAGATACAACTATACGCAAAATAATCGCAAACTAGATGTCGATGTCCTTATTCACAATTTATGTTTAATATTACATGCCTTGTTAGTAGATAAACAAAATCTAGTTGCAGTAGCTCGTTCATGTAATAATCATACATCGTATTGATGAACATATCATCATCTTCATCGTAGGATGCGTCAAACTGATCCATAATTTGTAGTTAGGAGGTATTGATATTTTATAAAATATAAAGAAATAGAAGAATGATGTGAATGAATTTAAGGTAGAATGTATGTATTTATAAGTAAAAAGTGATTTTTTTTTGAAAAATTGACCGTTAGTTCGTCAAAGGTATCGAAGACAATTCATTTTGATTGGATGATGTACGCGCCGTGAACTATTCTCATGGCAACGATAGATATCATAACATCTTGTTAGTAGATGTGTAATATCTAGATTTCTAGGTATAATATTTTAATTATTTAAATTGAGATTTGTGGATTGACTCAACGAGTTGGTGCCTTAACTTGTCGAGTAGAGTCGCGACGGGTGATGTGGATTAATGAATGGACTCGACAAGTTCGTGAGCCGACTTGCCGAGTGATAGCTGCAAAGGGAAACCCTAAATTTTCGGTCCCGTGGCCTATTTAAAGGCACTTATATCCCTCCTTTGGTGGCCACACTTCACTGAGAGAACCCTAAACGACCTTGGAGTTCTTAGAGAGAGAGAGAGAGAGAGAGAGAGAGAGAGCTAACTTGGAGATCTTTGGTGCATTTTTGGAAGGAAGAAGAGAGTTTTCAAGCAAGGAACAAAGGAGGGGTGTTCGATTTGTTAGTATTCATCTAGGAGCTTCAATTAGAGGTATCAAGTTCGAATCTTTCCTTCTTATTGAGTAGATTTCATTTTTTGGAAGATTAGGGCTCCTTTTATGTATATAGTGAGACTTTGAGGATTTGGGGTTCATGTGGGGGCTTGAAATCCAGATCTGGATCTTAGGGAGCCCCTAGTAGCTAAAGACTCTTGCTTTATTCTTCCTTAGTGGAATCCTTGAGTGAAAAACCAATTATAATTCTTATTCTTGACATCTCATGCTCAAAATGTCATGCATGGACGTAAAGTCTATGACTTTATGTGATAAGTGAACCTTTAGAGTGTGGATCTGAAGTTTCGGAAAGTATCCTGCCTTAAATCCGTCTGAATGCAAGTTGGATCTGAATGGACTCGCCAAGTTGATGAGCCGACTCGGCGAGTAGACTAGGGTTGTCCCGATTTAGCTGGATCATGAGAGAGCTTGAAGAGTTAGGGGTTAAATCGATGAGCTGTTTGATACCCTTAGAAGAACTCGGATGATACAAATGGACTCGACGAGTCACAAGAGCGCACTCAGCGAGTCAGGTCAACTTTGACCGTCGACTCATATTGACTTTTGTTGACTTGAGAGTGGGTCAGTTAGGAACATATGAGACCATGGAGGGGTAAAATGGTCTTTTATCCACCCAAGAGATTAGAAAGAGTAAAAGAGGAATTTAGGTGTAAATGAGGAAAAGAGGGATATTGGGTTAAATGCTTGTCTAATGTGTTAGGCGGAGGCTAGTTCGGGATTCTCGAGTGCGTGTCTATTTCCTACTAGTTGCTAGGTGAGTCTTCTCACTATACTTTACCTAGAGTGGTAGTTATGTGTGACCAAAGGGTCTTATGTGCTTACTTTAGTTATACATTATTTATGTGATATGTATATTTGTGCTATATTATGTGATGCTGAGACCGGACAAGAGGGTCCAACGAGCTATGAGACTGGAGGGTTCTCACTTAGACCGGATCAAAAGGTCCAACGAGCCATGGGACCGGAAGGTCCCAACTAGACCAGATCGGAGGGTCAAACGAGCAATGGGAATGGAGGCCCCCACTGAGACACATAGACCGGAGGGTCTTACAGTGTTATAGCCTTGAGTGGCTAATGTGATATATGTGGTATTTTAGGGAACTGACTAAGCATTCGTGCTTATTGTGTTATGTGATTCTGTGTTTCAGGTACTTCCAAGGATCACAGGAAGGCACCGACTTGATTGTACACACACACTTGAGCTGGAATTATATGTTTTTATGGATTCTGGATGGTGATAAATACTTTTGAAAACTATGTTGTCAATGGATAATTGGTGTTTTTGAGATATGTGACATGTGTTTTATTATAATAAAAAAGGAAAATTTTGTTTGAAAATTTAGATCGTTACAAGTTGGTATCGGAGCCTTGGTTTGAGGGATTCGGATACACCTTCGGGTATGTCTGGATTCAAACTCAGGATTTGAGAAATTTTTTCAAGAAAAACGATTTTTCCTAAAAATGAGTCAGAGTTTTTAAGAGAAAAGCGGAAAAGAGCAGTGTGTACAATCAGCCAGCGCCCGAACGGTGATTTCCCAAAGTACCCTTACTTTATGTGTTATGAGATATTATGAGATATATATTATGAATGCTAGAGAGTAGGCTAGATATTTCATATTTTAGGACTAGAGTGGCCTGATTTGTGATGCCTTAGCCTAGGAGTTACTGCTACTGTGAGTTGCTTTGAGTGCGAGTAGATAGCAGAGAGGAGCTTATGATTATCTTGTGTTGTGTTTTCAGAGACATCATGATGGGTATGCGCCACAACCCAGAGAGCAACGGTGTTAGCAATGATGAGATTTGCAGGTTGATCCACGAGGAGGTGGCCGCAGCTATTCAAGAGGCCATCTCGGAGATGTTTGGGTCTATTAAGACCACTTTGATTGAGAAGTTTGATGATAGGTATGCTGCTATTACCGAGGCGGCTGTTGCTGCAGCCACCACAGCTGTCGCCGCTGCCAGGCCGCATGAGGGTGATTCATTGCTGTACCGGGAGTTTAGCAACACCAAGTGTAACATCCCCCTCTGGCACGTATCGCAATATTGTCCGCTTTGGGCCACTCGGCACGAGGACTTCCCAGGGGGTCACCCATCCTGGTACTACTCCCGCCCGAGCACGCTTAACTGCAGAGTTCTTATGGGATCTGCTCCCCTCACGACTTTAAAACGCGTTGTGACAAGGAAGGTATCCACACCCCTTATAAGAAGTGTTTAGTTCTCCTTCCCAGCTGATGTGGGATCAGATCTAACCCACTTTCACCCCCCATTATAGGGTTCGACGTCCCCGTCGAACACATCGACCTGTGCCCTAGCTCTGATACCATTTGTAACATCCCCCTCTGGCACGTATCACAATATTGTCCGCTTTGGGCCACTCGGCACGCGGGCTTCCCAGGGGGTCACCCATCATGGTACTACTCCCGCCCGAGCACGCTTAACTGCAGAGTTCTTATGGGATCTGCTGCCCTCACGGCTTTAAAACGCGTTGTAACAAGGAAGGTATCCACACCCCTTATAACAAGTGTTTAGTTCTCCTTCCCAGCCGATGTATTACTTAGAATGGAGAGATAACTTATGGAGTCAGTATACGAATCCTATTTCGTTGATGACTCCGGGACGTAATCATCCTAAGGGGGAGATAATTGTAACGCCCGTAGATCAGAGCTAGTCAATTTAGAGACAATAAGCGTCAAAAATGACTTTTTGATAGAAGATTATTTAGGGTGAATAATCCTAACTAAGTTGTAGTATATGTTACAAGGTTTCCGTGCATATAAAGAACGCCAAAATCCGGGTTATAACAAAGAAGTTATGACCTGTCGAAGTTTCGCGACAGAACCCACACGACACAGCGCGACGTAAAAAGTGAATTTACGTTAGAGCGATATTTACCCTTAGCAATCTAAACGAGAATCGAATATCTCATTGTTGGTATCGAAGCGATAAAAAGTTAGGCGAAAACGGACGTCAGACGAAGAAGTTATGAATTTATAACGAAATTTTATGTCCCGACCTATTAAAAATAAATAATAAAAATAAAATCAAAATTATCCGACGGAGTCTAAACGAAAGTCGTAGAGCGTAGTCTCACCTACGCGTGGATATAAAGAACGTCGAAAACAGAGTTCGTATGAAGAAGATATGAATTTTCGAAGTTTATTAATGAATTAATAATTAAATTTAATTATTAAATCCCGGTATTATCCGAAGGCGAGTCATCGGACTCATCCGAAGTACGCCCCGCCTACGAGTGTACGCCCCGCTTACAGCGAAGCATGACGACCTTCGCACTCGAGTTCTTCGGATGACGCATGCAGTGACGAATTCGGACGCGTACGCCATGCGTACCCCGAGGCTCCAGCCTCCTATAAATAGGATGCGAGGGCAGCCGGTTCTTTTGTTCATTTTCCCTCTTCTCTCTCCCGTTTTGCATCGATTTGCGTGCCAGAAATACCCCGAAGCCCCGGTATTATTCTCGAGCCCCGAAGCAAGTCCCGAGATCCCGAAGATCCCGAGAAGTGCGGTTCCCGAGCCGAAGCTCTGCCCGCGAGAAGTTCGATTATTGTGGAGATCTTCCAGATCTACCGAAGAATACTACTTCTGCAAGTCGTAGTGCTGTCCGATCATCTTCTGATCAAGTGAGTGTATACTACCTTTCATAAACACGATAATAATACAAGTATGGTTTGAGTGTATTAAGTATATTGTTGTTTATATGTGTAAGTGTGTAGTTACATTCTTCTAACACATAAATATGAAGTATTTGCTATGAAATACGTGCTATGTGTTTATATGTTATTTGTCTATTTGAGATGGGCATGGAAATTGGACTATGGAGTTAGCGCCTATTGTATAAACCTTGGCGACGATGTGACTTCGTGCCTATTTGATGAACCTTGGCGACTATGGAGTTAGCGCACGTTGAGTAAACTTTGGCGACTATAGAGTTAGCGCTTGTTGAGTAAATCTTGGCGACTATGGAGTTAGCGCTTGTTAAGTGAACCTTGGTGACTATGGAGTTAGCACCAGATAAATATGGATTTAGTACTTGATAAATAAGCTTTGGCAGCAATGGAATTCGTGCCAAATTTCTTATGAATAAATGAATGAAGGATAGTTAGTTCTTAGGGTAAAACCTTAAGAAGATAATGGGGATGGGTAATTGGGTTGATTGTTTGCTGATTAAATATAATGATTATATTACTGTGGGTTGAAAACCCTATATGCTCACCAGGCTCCCAAGCCTGACCCACTCAGTTTTCTTTTCATTACAGGTAATGGCACAAGGGTATAAGTTGGTCGATTTGACGAGAGATTTTGGGATTATAGATCTGTAGTTATAATTAACCATTGTAAGATCTATTTTATATTATTTATGCTTTTGGTCTGTAACGAACATGACATCCCGAGTTTTTATTATTTAATGAAAATACATTCTGTTCGAGGAATGTTTTGATAAATGGTTATCATATTTTATTTTGGGAACAAATTCCGCAACCGTTTTCTTTAAACGATCACTCTGATTTATAAAATAAAGCATAAACAAATCGGTCTTTTCTGGCCGTGAAATTGGGGATGTCACAGTTGGTATCAGAGCATTAGTTTAAGCGAACTAGGAATATGGATTTATTTCTAGACTTAAACTTAGAATGCAAAGCAATGATTGTGAGTTGAGTGTGTCCATTATATTTTAGGTAGTACACCTAAATTGACACAAGCACTATTTTATTTTAGGAAAATTGCCTAAAATGCTATTATGTGTTAATTGTTATATGTTTGCCATATATGATGTTAATTGTTCGGATCTATGGTCTGTTGCCGACCGGATCTGGAAACCTTATGTGTTTAGGATTCTAATCGTGCGTCTACGATATTAGGACTAACATGTAAACGTTTCGGAGTAATAAGGATGATTTGAATATCTATCGTGACTAAGGATCTAATTTCACCTTATTCGGTGTATAGATCAAAAATGGTGAGAACGAGGAGTGGAGTTGGAAATGCTGATGAAAACATGAATCAAATACCAGTAATTGAACAAATACCTGTTGTAGCAGCAGCGCCTGAACCAATGACAATGGCCGGAGTTCAAGTGATGATCCAGGCAATGTTGAATAATCAGATGGAAGAAACCCGACGTATGATCAGGCATAATCGCGAGGAATTGTCAATTCAAGTTGAAGAGCCCGAAGTAAATGGAGGTCAGTCTGAAGGAGGAAATTACAGTGGGACCATTGGTCAAGCCAACCCACCAATAGTTCGCCAAAACAACTAGGATAGAGGAAATGATGGACGTGGATGCAAGTATAAGGATTTCATGGCATCCAAACCACCATGTGTTTCTGGGAGCCCGACACCGGTGCAAGTCATGGACTGGATCTCCGAAATGGAGGCAATGTTTGAAAGTTGCGAGTGTAGCAACAGACAGAAGACCGCTCTTGCAATCCCTCTGTTAAAATCTGGAGTATTGAGCTGGTGGAAGTTACTGGCTGGTTCGATGCCTAAGGGGGAAGCTAGCAAGATGTCTTGGGAAGAATTCGTGGTGCAACTGAAATTGCAATACTGCTCTGAGCAAGATCTTCTGGAAATCAACAATGAGTTCCAGAATCTGAAGAAAGGAAAATTGAGCGTTACTGAATACGCTACGAGCTTTACGGAGAAAATGAAGCTTATTCCACACCTAATTCCAACTGAACTTTCCAAGGTCAACAAGTTTGCCAATGGATTACCAGCGGACTTTGGTCCGATAGTCAAGCAAGCAACCACTCTGAAAGCCGCCATCTGGGCAGCCAAGAATATTGAGACCCAAATAAAAGAAAAGGGTCTGGAAAGAGCTGAAGTTGGAGAGAAAAGGAAGCGTGAAGGATCTTCAATAATCGACAAAGAAAGCAAATTCTCGAAATCTGGGGGAAGAGATGAAGCTAAGTGGTGTGAGAAGTGTAAGAAGAAACACTTCGGGAAATGTAGCGAGGAGATGACTTGTTACAAATATGGGAAGACAGGGCACTACGCCAATAAGTGCGCACCCCTAAAGAAGGTGTGCTATAGGTGTAACGAACAAAGGTCATATTTCTAAAGACTGCCCACAGAAAAACACACCTCCACAGCCAAGGGCATTCAACATGTTCCTCAACGAAGCAGAAAAGGATGGGAGGATTAAAAGATGAAGACTTCATATTAATATATAAAGTCTGTATCAGGAAGCATAGCCTGTTAGAGGCATAGTATAGGGAGAACTTGAACTTTTGTGTAATAGTTTCAAGAATTAATATAAACCCTGGTTTTGTTATTTGATGTGTTGAATGATTATATGATTTATGTATGGTGACTTGGTTAACTGCGAGACAATACTTGGGACGAGTATGAGTAGGTGTGAATGGTAGTAGAGATCTATACTACCGGAAGCACAGGACTCACGCTTGGATCAGGGGAAGTCACAAGGTTATCAAGAAGCTAGCAATTGATTCCGTTTTATTCAAGTATGTCATTACCATTGTTTCGGTAATGTCTAGTAAGATAGTTGTTATTCCGACCATAGGGGTCATATCAATTGAGTCCGACTACGATGAGAGGTCATCGGGACACTACCCATCAAGGTTATTACTTAGAATGGAGAGATAACTTATGGAGTCAGTATACGAATCCTATTTCGTTGATGATTCCGGGACGTAATCATCCTAAGGGGGAGATAATTGTAACGCCTGTAGATCAAGGCTAGTCAATTTAGAGACAATAAGCGTCAAAAATGACTTTTTGATAGAAGATTATTTAGGGTGAATAATCCTAACTAAGTTGTAGTATATGTTACAAGGTTTCCGTCCATATAAAGAACACCAAAATCCGGGTTATAACAAAGAAGTTATGACCTGTCGAAGTTTCGCGACAGAACCGACACGACACAGCGCGACGTAAAAAGTGAATTTACGTTAGAGCGATATTTAGCCTTAGCAATCTAAACGAGAATCGAAGATCTTGTTGTTGGTATCAAAGCGATTAAAATTTAGGCGAAAACGGACGTCAGACGAAGAAGTTATGAATTTATAACGAAATTTTCTGTCCCGACCTATTAAAAATAAATAATAAAAATAAAATTCAAAATTATCCGACGGAGTCTAAACGAAAGTCGTAGAGCGTAGTCTCACCTACGCGTGGATATAAAGAACGTCGAAAACGGAGTTCGTATGAAGAAGATATGAATTTCCGAAGTTTATTAATGAATTAATAATTAAATTTAATTATTAAATCCCGGTATTATCCGAAGGCGAGTCATCGGACTCATCCGAAGTACGCCCCGTGTACGAGTGTACGCCCCGCGTACAGCGAAGCATGACGACCTTCGCACTCGAGTTCTTCGGATGACGCATGCAGTGACGAATTCGGACGCGTACGCCCTGCGTGCGCCTGTATGCCCCGCGTACTCCGAGGCTCCAGCCTCCTATAAATAGGATGCGAGGGCAGCCGGTTCTTTTGTTCATTTTCCCTCTTCTCTCTCCCGTTTTGCATCGATTTGCGTGCCAGAAATACCCCGAAGCCCCGGTATTATTCTCGAGCCCCGAAGCAAGTCCCGAGATCCCGAAGATCCCGAGAAGTGCGGTTCCCGAGCCGAAGCTCTGCCCGCGAGAAGTTCGATTATTGTGGAGATCTTCCAGATCTACCGAAGAATACTACTTCTGCAAGTCGTAGTGCTGTCCGATCATCTTCTGATCAAGTGAGTGTATACTACCTTTCATAAACACGATAATAATACAAGTATGGTTTGAGTGTATTAAGTATATTGTTGTTTATATGTGTGAGTGTGTAGTTACATTCTTCTAACACATAAATATGAAGTATTTGCTATGAAATACGTGCTATGTGTTTATATGTTATTTGTCTATTTGAGATGGGCATGGAAATTGGAGTTTTATACAGGTGTTAAATGATTTAAACTGTGTAAGTATTTATATCTACAAAATTGTTGGGTAGAACATAGGTAGATGGAATAGTTGGTGACTATGGAGTTAGCGCCTATTGTATAAACCTTGGCGACGATGTGACTTCGTGCCTATTTGATGAACCTTGGCGACTATGGAGTTAGCGCACGTTGAGTAAACTTTGGCGACTATGGAGTTAGCGCTTGTTGAGTAAACCTTGGCGACTATGGAGTTAGCGCTTGTTGAGTAAACCTTAGCGACTATGGAGTTAGCGCTTGTTAAGTGAACCTTGGTGACTATGGAGTTAGCACCAGATAACTATGGATTTAATACTTGATAAATAAGCTTTGGCAGCAATGGAATTCGTGCCAAATTTCTTACGAATAAATGAATGAAGGATAGTTAGTTCTTAGGGTAAAACCTTAAGAAGATAATGGGGATGGGTAATTGGGTTGATTGTTTGCTGATTAAATATAATGATTATATTATTGTGGGTTGAAAACCCTATATGCTCACCAGGCTCCCAAGCCTGACCCACTCAGCTTTCTTTTCATTACAGGTAATGGCACAAGGGTATAAGTTGGTGGACTTGACGAGAGATTTTGGGATTATAGATCTGTAGTTATAATTAACCATTGTAAGATCTATTTTATATTGTTTATGCTTTTGGTCTGTAACGAACATGACATCCCGAGTTTTTATTATTTAATGAAAATACATTCTGTTTGAGAAATGTTTTGATAAATGGTTAACATATTTTATTTTGGGAACAAATTCCGCAACCGTTTTATTTAAACGATCACTCTGATTTATAAAATAAAGCATAAAGTGTGGCAATGAGGCAATGAAGGGCATATCACGAGGGATTTCCCCAAGGGATTTGCAGTTTGCTTTCACTGAAACTAGACCGGCCATCGGAAGGCCGAGTGTCCGAGCAGCTTTAGGGATCAGCGCAGGGATCTGCCCTTGTTTCTATTCGAGCTACAGAGAGTCGGCCAGCAAAGGCCGAGGCACCGAAGGTCCGTAGGAGAGCCTTTCAACTGACAGAAGAAGAGGTCCACGCAGCACCTGATGTCATGGCCAGTATGTGTTCTTGTGCTTATTCTCTTCGAGTTAATTTGTGCTTATATTGTGATTATGCATAGGTACTTCTCTTGTGAGTTCTGTGCCTGCCTTGGTGTTATTTGTCTCGGGTGCGAGTCGATCCTTCGTGTCATTAGCATTTAGTCATCACATTAGTATCAGACGAGAGGCATTGAGTCGGCCTCTAAGGGTATCCATAGCCAACGAGCATGCGGTGTTTGTGACTAATGTGATCTGGGGATGTGTGCTTGAGATTTTTGTAGTTGAGTTTCCAATTAGATCTGGTACTGACCGCGATGGAGGATGTCTTTGTCATCGTGGGCATGAACTGGTTAAGTCGATTCGGGGATGTGATTGACTGTGAGCGTCAAATGGTGACCATACGAGACCCTAGTGGGGGAGTGCTTACAGTGTATGGTGAGGGTACCCGACATGGGTCAGCATTTTGCTACCGAGAGAGTGTCTATAGTAGTGTTGTAGGAGCTTTGTAGCATATGTCATGGATACGCGAGTTGCTACCGAGAGATTGAGTTCTATCACTGAGGTTCCGATTTAATTGGATCATGAGAGAGATTGAAGAGTTAGAGGTTAAATCGACGAGCTGTTTGAGACCCTTGGAAGAACTCGGATGATACAAGTAGACGCGGCGAGTCACAAGAGTGCACTCGACGAGTCAGGTCAACTTTGACTGTCGACTCATATTGACTTTTGTTGACTTGAGAGTAGGTCAATTAGGAACATATGAGACCATTGAGGGATAAAATGGTCATTTATCCACTCAAGAGATTAGAAAGAGTAAAAGAGGACTTTAGGTGTAAATGAGGAAAAGAGGGATATTGGGTTAAATGCTTGTCTAATGTGTTAGGCGGAGGCTAGTTCGGGATTCTCGAGTGCGTGTCTATTTCCTACTAGCTGCAAGGCGAGTCTTCTCACTATACTTTACCTAGAGTGGTAGTTATGTGTGACCAAAGGGTCTTATGTGCTTACTTTAGTTGTGCATTGTTTATGTGATATTTATATTTGTGTTATATTATGTGATGCTGAGACCGGAAAAGAGGGTCTAACGAGCTATGAGACCGGAGGGTTCTCACTTAGACCGGACCAGAGGGTCCAATGAGCCATGGGACTGGAGGGTCCCAACCAGACCGGACCGAAGGGTCAAACGAGCAATGGGAATGGAGGCCCCCACTGAGACACATAGACCGGAGGGTCTTACAGTGTTATAGCCTCGAGTGGCTAATGTGATATATGTGGTATTTTGGGGATTTGACTAAGCATTCGTGCTTACCGTGTTATGTGATTATGTGTTTCAGGTACTTATGAGGATCACAGGAAGGCACTGGCTTGATTGTACACACACACTTGAGCTGGAATTATATGTTTTTATGGATCCTGGATGGTGATAAATACTTTTGAAAACTATGTTGTCAATGGATAATTGGTGTTTTTGAGATATGTGACATGTGTTTTATTATAATTAAAAAGGAAAATTTTGTTTGAAAATTTAGGTTGTTACAAGTTGGTATCGGAGCCTTGATTTGAGGGATTCGGATACACCTTCGGGTATGTCTAGACTTAAACTGAGGATTTGAGAAAAATTTTCAAGAAAAATGATTTTTCCTAAAAACGAGTCAGAGTTTTTAAGAGAAAAGCAGAAAAGAGTAGTGTGTACAATCAGCCAGTGCCCGAACGGTGATTTCCCAAAGTACCCTTACTTTATGTGTTGTGAGATATTATGAGATATATATTATGAATGCGAGAGAGTAGTCTAGATATTTCATATTTTAGGACTAGAGTGGCCTGATTTGTGATGCCTTAGCCTAGGAGTTACTGCTACTGTGAGTTGCTTTGAGTGCTAGTAGATAGCAGAGAGGAGCTTATGAGAGGTCTACTAGAGAGTATCCTATGTGCGGAGAGGCATAAAGTACTTGCGATCTGGGATCCTAGGTGGAGGACTTGGGGTGAATACAGATGCGGTGTGGAAGATAGTATTTGGCCCGTACTACTGGAAGTACCAGATCGGTATGCAGTCCAAGTAAGAATCATTAGGGTGCTAAGGAAAAAGTAGGGTTAAGTGATCTAGTGTGAGTATACTCGAGTAAGCCTATGATTATCTTGTGTTGTGTTTTCAGAGACATCATGGTGGGTACGCGCCACAAACCAGAGAGCAGCGGTGTTAGCAATGATGAGATTCGCAGGTTGATCCATGATGAGGTGGCCACAACTATTCAAGAGGCCATCTCGGAGATGTTTGGGTCTATTAAGACCACTTTGATTGAGAAGTTTGATGATAGGTATGCTGCTATTACCGAGGCGGCTGTTGCTGCAGCGACCACAGCCGTCGCCGCAGCCAGGCCGCATGAGGGTGATTCGTTGCTGTATCGGGGGTTTAGCAACACCAAGCCACCATAGTTTGATGGGACTCAGGATCCAATTTATGCATTGAGATGGATCTCGTATATCGAGGGGTGTTTCTACACGTGCTCATGTCCGAAGCATTTTAGGTTACAGTTCGTGCTGAACCAGCTTCGCTTGGGGGCGAAGGACTGGTGGAAGTTTGTGACAACCAGTTTTACTCCTACAAAGCACACTATAGTGATGTGGGAGAGGTTTACTGTGATGTTTTGAAATGAGTATGTTCCCCCGGTGGAGAGAGAACGGTTGGCCCAGGAGTTTCTGTCCCTCAAGCAGAGGAAAAGAGTCAGTGGCAGTGATCACGAGGATGTTCCACGAGAGGGCGTTGTTTTGCCCTAAGCACGTTTCTAACGAGCAGGAACGCATGAGTCAGTATTTAAGCATTCTAAGGAGGGATATTCGCGTGTTCGTGGCGAACTCGACTTATCGGTCATTTGTTGAGCTTTAGGAAAATACCCGAAAGAGGGAGATTAAGCTGGAGACTTAGGCCAGGGAGGAGACGGAGTCTCAAGGGAGGGATCGACAGCCGGCACAGTCTCAGCCGACAGCCAAGCTGGCTAAACCCGTTGATTCGAGATCTGGAGGCTAGAAGGGCCGCACATATGGGAAGTGCGACAAGATTCATGATGGGGTATGTCGAGTTGATGTTTGCTACAAGTGTGGCAATGAGGGGCATATCACGAGGGATTGCCCGAAGGGATTTGCAGTTTGCTTTCACTGAAACTAGACCGGCCACCGGAGAGCCGAGTGCCCCAGCAACTTTAGGGATCAGCGCAGGGATCTTCCCCTACTTCTATTAGGGCTGCTTTTATGTATATAGTGAGACTTTGAGGATTTGGGGTTCATGTGGGGGCTTGAACTCCAGATCTGGATCTTAGGGAGCCCCTAGTAGCTAAAGACTCCTGCTTTATTCTTCCTTAGTGGAATCCTTGAGTGAAAAACCCATTGTAAATCTTATTCTTGACATTTCATGCTCAAAATGTCATGCATGGATGTAAAATCTATGACTTTACGTGGTAAGTGAACCTTTAGAGTGTGGATCTGATGTTTGGGAAAGTATCCTTCCTTAAATCCGTCTGAATGCAAGTTGGATCTGAATGGATTCGTCGAGTTGATGAGCGAACTCGGCGAGTAGATTAAGGTTGTTCCGATTTATCTGGATCATGCGAGAGCTCGACGTGTTAGGGGTTTACTCAACAAGCTGTGTGAGACCCTTGGAAGAACTCGGAGGACAGGAGTGGACTCGGCGAGTCACAAGAGTGCACTCGGCGAGTCGGGTCAACTTTGACTATTGACTCATATTGACTTTTGTTGACTTGAGAGTGGGTCAATTAGGAACATTTGAGACCATGGAGGGGTAAAATGGTCTTTTATCCACCCAAGAGATTAGAAAGAGAAAAAGAGGACTTTAGGTGTAAATGAGGCAAAAAGGGATAATGGTTGAAATGCTTGTCTAATGTGTTAGGTGGAGGCTTGTTCGGGATTCTCGAGTGCGTGTCTATTTCCTACTAGCTACAAGGTAAGTCTTCTCACAATACTTTACCTAGAGTGGTAGTTATGTGCGAACAGAGGGTATTATATGCTTACTTGAGTTGTGCATTGTTTATGTGATATGTATATTTGTGCTATATTATGTGATGCTGAGACCTGACCAGAGGGTCCAACGAGTTATGAGACCAGAGTGTTCTCTCTTAGACCGGACTAGAGGGTCCAACGAGCCATGAGACTGGAGGATCCCAACCAGGCTGAACCGTAGGGTCCAACGAGGCGTGGGACTGGAGGGTCCCACTAAGACACATAGACCGGAGGGTCTTACAGTGTTATAGCCTCACGTGGCTAATGTGATATATGTGGTATTTTGGGGAACTAACTAAGAATTCGTGCTTACCATGTTATGTGATTATGTGTTTCAGGTACTTCCGAGGATCGCACGAAGGCACCGACTTGATTGTACACACATACACCTGAACTAGATGTATATCTTTTTATGGATCCTGGATAGTGATAAATATTTTTGAAAACTATGTTGTCAATGGATAATTTGTGTTTTTGAGATATGTGACATGTGTTTTATTATAATTAAAAAGGAAAATTTTGTTTGAAAATTTACGTCGTTACAAGATGATCAAAATCTAGTTGTAGCAGCTCGTTCCTGTAATAATAATACGTATTGACGAACGTATCATCATCTTCATTGTAGGACGGGTCAAACAGATCCATAATTTTTTTTAGGAAGTATTGAAATTTTATAAAATAAAGCAAAATCGAATGATGTTGTGAATGAATTTGATGTGGAATGTATGTATTTAAAGGTAAAAAAATTATTATTATTATTATTATTATTATTATTATGATTATTACAATCTAACCGTTAGTTGGTCAATGGTATCATAGACAATTCATATTGATTGGATGATGTATGTATTGTGAGCCGTTCTCGTGGTAACGATAAATGTCATAATGCCACCGGGCGGCGTTCCTGCATTACAATGTCGTTAAGGTACCTCTATATTGACAATAATGACTTTTTTAATGCCTATGTTGTAACGTTCGTGTTTTTCGTTAGGCATATCGTCAAAAGATGTTTACTTATGTTACTAAATTTATTTAAATTTGTAAGTAAGTAAATAAATAAGAACTATTCTAACATGTTACGTGTTTACAAAATGTTATTTGTGTCACACCCCCGGTTGAGGCCGCGGAACACGCTGAGTTGTGCGATTAAGTTTATAGATCACAGGTAAACTAAATATATAACACAAGTACAAAAATAAACCAAACAACATTTGTATTCCATCATGATGCTTGAATACATGGTTCTTACAGATAATAATATAATATATGAATTGCCTTAAACTAGAAGACAAACATAACAAAAAGTAGTAAACTAGATTGCCTAAAATCCATGATTATCTGTGGTCTGAATTTTCTTAATTACTGATTCCCTAAGAATACATGTAGTTTTGAGGGTCAACACAAGGTTGGTGAGAGTTATAGGGTTTTTTCCGATAACAATAATGATACTTTTAAAAGTGTTCAAAAAGTATTTTCTTTATAAGTAAACCATATTTAAATGAGCTTTGAAAAACCAAAAGGTGTCTTGGTATAAGTAAATCCACGCTTAAAATGGTTTGAAAGAATCAAGTTTACGAGTTGTAGTAGGAGAAAAAGAGAGCGAGAGAGAGAGAGAGAGAGAGTGTGTGTGTGTGTGTATGTGTGTGTGTGAGAGAGAGAGAGAGATTTGAGTTAATGTTTATTGTGAGTTCTATAACCGAGCTATGTGACTGAATGTACCCTGCTATAATGCTTCGTTGGACGTCATAGTAATGATAGTAAACACTTATCACTCACTTTGATTGATCGGCCGAGGTAGTATATAGAAACCGTAAGTGGGGTTAACAATTATAGTTGTGTGGGTATGCTAAGTGTTTAGTCTTAGCTAATGACTATATTCTCACTAAAAAGCCCTTAACTAAGGTATGTAAATAGCTCTCAGTCGTAACTTATAAGTGGATAAGTTCTAGACATAATGTACTGTATAGAGTTTATAAAAGTTGAGCATAATTGGTATGCATGTATAGTATAAGACACTAGTTTTTATAAACTAAGTATGTTTCTTGTATAGACTTTGTACATATACATGTATAGTTTAAATCCTTAGAAATACTACAAAGTTTTATGATAGGTATTTTATAACACACGATCTCACATAAAAATTATAGAGTTTGGGGTTTAAAATTAGTTTGTGTATTCATAACATATAAATATAAATGTCAAACCAATATTTTGAAAACTAGTTATAGTTTTTACATAAAATAATAATATTTTATGTATATTTTTGGTTTAACTAGCATAAGTAGCACATGTATTCTCCCCCGAAAATATATAAATGAGGGGCTGTAACACTCACCTTAAAGGGTGGTTGTGGAGTCATTTCGAGTATTCATTGCGCGGAACAATAATGTGTTGCTTCGAACACGAACATCCGAGATTAATTTAGTTTCCCAGGAAATTTTAATATAAATTAATATGTGGAGGGTTGTTTGGTAATTTAACCAAGTGTAGGGTTCATTTAATAATTTAGATAAATTAAATGAGACTAAGTTTGTTAATAATTTCCAAATAAGGGACAAAATTAGTTTATTTAAATTCTAAGTTTGATTTTAAGATTTATTTTTCAAATAGATCTCATGGGAGGGGTGCAATTTAAATAAATGAAATGGATGTTTGCTGACTTGGTCTTAATTTGTAAGGGGTTTTTATATGGGGTGGGTTTTAAACATTTTAAATTGAAGTTTAAACTTTAAAGGATCTGGACTTGATTTGTAATAAAATTCGAAATGGAGTAATAGGAATTAATTTCGAAACTAAGTTTGAGAGAGAGAGAGAGAGAGAGAAAAGAAGAAACAAAAAATAACAATGGTGACAAGGTGGTAACCAAGACTTCCGACAAGCTCTTCCTTCCTCCGTACGTCGTCTTCTTCTGTTGGCAGCTAATGAGGGGGGGGGGGGGAAGGTAGTTAGGAGGTCGGAGGGGTGTTTGGGAGTTGTTGGGTTGATAAAAAAGGAAGCAAGGTGGAGGTTGGTCGATGGTGACAGTAAGGTGGTTATTGACGGCAGGAGGGGGCGACAAGGATGTTGCCTTGTTTTCTTTGTTTCTTTATGGCAAAAATTGGTGAGGGAAGTGAGAGGAGGGTAGAGAGGAAGATGAGGTGGTGTTGGGTGGTGATCTTGATCAATGGAGGTGGCTAAAGGTGGTGGAGTATGGTGGTTTTAGTGGTGGTGTGTCGAGGAGTTTTAAGAACTAAAAGAGGGAGAGAGGTAAGAAGAGAGTGAAAGTTGGAAACGTTGCAATAAATGAAGTATGAAAGGTTCTCTTTATAACCAATAGGCATACACACATGCTTGTACACCATACTCTTATAACTAGGTCTACACTTCTTGTCTCGATGCTTGTATTAGTTGGTTAAGTGTACACAATCAAGAGACAAATTAAGGGGATAGAAAAATGTTGAAGGGAGGAGAAAGACCAAGGAAAATCATATTTTTGGTTCCTAATGGGTCTTGGTGGGTCCCACAAAGGTGTCACGCCTCTTAAATTGCTCAAAACCATTTTATTCTGTTGTAACGAGATCCCGAAGCCGACAAATTTTTCTAAAAGTGACGTTCGATATAGCCGTGTCCAAGAATTCCAAAACCCCAACATATATTTTTTTTGAGTTACAGAACTCTGGGAAATTGGATTTAAAATTTTGCATCTAAATGGATTGAACGCTCGATTTTTCGACTTTTGCAAATACTTTTGCTAAAAATATTTTGAGTAGGAAATAAAATATTAGACCATAGCCCGAGTCTAAAAATGCTCTCAGAATTTTCATTGGAGGTGTGCAAGAGCCTTAACAGATCAATTTGATTTTAGCAGTTTAAAGAAAGTCAGTATTTTACTGTTTGTTTTCTTATAATTGTCGTATATTTTGGATGCGAATTCCGTTTTGAACATTCTTTATATTTTCAGGAATAGGGGAATATGTATTATGATATTAAAATTTTTGCTTCACTCAAAACTGCTTAATACAAATTTTCAGTTTTCCAGACAGATTAACTAGAGTTGCAATTCTAGTTGTTTGATTCGTGTGCTAGTTTACACATTTGGAAGTAAGATATCATCTAGTATCTTATAATAGTTTAAATGAACCCATTTATTTTACATTAGATGCGCTAAAACTCAATAAGTTAAATTACAAAGAGATTTACCGTGAATTAACCATTCTCAATCTTTGATCTGAATTACGGGATGTCACATTGTCTCCTCGTTAAGGGAATTTCTTCCAAAAATTATTAAGTTCTAGGCTACGTCGTGCTATTCTTATTTCATTCCACTGGTGGAGGGAGCACTGCTGGAAAATTGTGGATACTTTTGTTTCATTTTACCATTATGTTTCCAAGTAAACTTCGGCCTTCTACAAGAGTTCCATCGGACATTTACTATAGGTATGGGTTTGCTTGAGGCTTTTGATTTCTTGATCCATGAGCACCATCGGTTCCTCCGAGAAGTGAAATTTAGTGTAACCTAGATCTCATCGAGTGGAATGACGAGGTTCTCATTAGAGAGACACTTTTTAAGATTACATATGTGGAAGGTATCATGGACTTTGCTAATTTATTAAGGTAATTTGAGCTTGTAAGCCACCAGAACAACCCTTTCCAGGATTTCAAATGGTTCGATGTAATTGTTGGATTAGTGTCTAAGGCTGTAACTATAATTGGTAAGTACTTGACCCGGTTGTGCATGGTCCATTTGGGTTGCCTTCACCATAGCAACTTGACAAGGTGATTTATATAAAGAGAAGAGATATTATTATTAATGTATTATAAGAATAATATGTTAAAGGAATAATAATATTATTTGATTAATATAAGTCATAAATTAATTAGGAATTAATTTGGTGACTTAAAGAGATTAATTGAATAAAGGGGCATAAATTGTCAAATGTGTGATAGTTGTATTTTGGGCTATGAATCCTTATGGATATTGGAGGGGAAAATTTTAAGATATAGATATTTTAGAAATCGTCCAAGGCCTTATCTAGAAGGATCTTTGGATTGCTTTGAGGCTAAGTTATCCAATTAGGGTTTAAGGTGAAACCCTAGGAGCTCACAGTATAAATAGGCCCTTAGGATTGGAGAAATCGGCCACTCTATGATTGAGAATACCCTAGAGCTGATTTCTCACCTCTCTCCCTCTCTCAAATCATCTTCTTGCTAGTAGGTGTTTGTAAGCCATTAGAGGAGTGATAATTGTGACTCTAAGCTCCAAGAAGAAGAAGTTTTCAAGCAAGTAACTCAAGGTATTCTTCTA
Organism: Lactuca serriola; assembly: GCF_051521515.1. Taxonomy (NCBI): domain Eukaryota; kingdom Viridiplantae; phylum Streptophyta; class Magnoliopsida; order Asterales; family Asteraceae; genus Lactuca; species Lactuca serriola. The sequence goes on from NC_136416.1 coordinate 208,092,702, forward strand.
GATCTGATTTCATATGTTTTCATTGTTTGCTTACACTAGATCTAGCCATGAAAGTCTTAGATATATTGCATGTTCAATTAGAGAAACCTAGATCCAAGCTTTAGGGTTTGCATGTGTACATAGGAAAGTTCTTATGGCTCAAACCCATCAGTGGTATCAGAGACTTGATTGGTTTCAATTGAATGTGATGCTTAACTATTTTGCTTGCTGAAAATTGTTTTTCTTGGCCTCTGTCCGACCCAAATCGACGAGTCAGTGTCTGGACTCGGCGAGTTGGCCTTACTCAGCGAGTCCAGAGCTGACTCGGCGAGTCCGAGCGTCAGGCAGAGGATATTTCGGGATTTTGTTGCTGTTTTGTCTTGGATTTGATACCTAAATCGTTTTGTTATGTGAAAATCCAAATTTTGACTAAATTTAATGATTATCCTTGACATAACAATAGATAATTTCAAATCTTTTGAATATTGGTTATTTATATGATAAATATGGACTATTTAAAATTATTTGGTAATTATCTAATGACTAAAATTGGATTAGGTCAAATATAGATAATTATGAAATTAATTATTTGATTTGAATTATTTGTTATTTGATCCCTTTAGTTTTGAAAAGTTCAAAATTTATCCCGAAGTTTTGAAATTTGAATTTTGTGATTAAAAGTTTAATTTAGAAGAATTTAAATTTCAACCCCTAGAGTTTTACAAGTTTAAAATTCAACCCTATACTATTATATTATTAAAAGCTTAATGAATATATAAGTATAATTAAAATGCTAGACTTACCGTTAGTAGGCCTCATTCACGAAGCTGGTCTACAAGGTGGGTATAAGGTTGCTGCCTATAAAATGGCGCTTAATGGGTGTACACTCACACCCACCGCTTGCTTGACTGGTGGAGGGTCGTTAGCTGAACGGGTAGGATAGGGAAACTCTCTCTCCTCATTAAAAGTATAATGTTAAAATATAAAGTAACTACCTGTTTTTCCAAATTCCCAATCCTAGTTACTTTAAGCAAAAGTGAATTGATGCAATCCCATGAAATTACACTTTGCATCCTTGCTAAGAAATTAGTGGAGCGTGTGTGAATTACCGACACACTAATTGGTTCTAAGCAAAGGTGGCAAAGGGTGATTCATTGTTTATCATAGTTCGATGGAGCATGTGTGGTTTACCGGTACATCGAATAGATGATTGTAACAATGAAGGCAACGTGTAGATTTGCATGGTTATTCACACCCACTTTGTGATCCTCGGCATCCCAGTCACAAACGGGAGGGGCATAGCGAGATTTAAACATGCCATTGAAAAGTTCAATGAATCTCCAAGAAAATCTAGGAATTCTCAATGCATTTAAAACTTAAGGTTATGTTTTTCATGGTGAAGAGTTACTGAATAGTCATTCACTTACCTTCAAATTATTTGCGTGTTTGATTAAGGCATCCCTTTTCTAATATATGAATAATGTTGTTGGGTCCTAGCCCTAATTTTTCATTTTGGGTGTTTAATTAGGGATTCAATTCTAACCAAACTTTGTCCTTTCTATTTGTAGATGTCGAACGCGAACAACGCTGCTGCTAACTCATTCACGTTAATGAGTCTTTGCCAAAAGGTGACTTTCGATGGAACGAACTTTAGCGAATGGATAAGATAAATTTGCACGATTGCACGCTACGAGGACAAAGAGTATGTCCTTGACGAAAAGCTCGAGAAGGTCAACCCAGAAATCGCTACTCCCGAAGAGATGGCTGTCTTTTAGACCCACGAACGTGATGCAATGAAAGTCCATTGCATCATGATAGCCACTATGAACCAAGAATTCCAAAAGTCCTATGAGGACATGTATCCCTATGAAATGCATCAAGACTTAATGGAGAGGTACCACCAAAGCGCGAGGCAAGAGCGCTACGAGATCATCACCAACATGATCACCGCTAAGATGGGAAGTGGAGAGTCGTTAACCATGCACTTGCAAAAGAAGCAAAGATATGTTGATCGTCTTCGCAAGTTAAATGTTAACTTTGGGGAGGATTTGGCTATCGACATTGCTCTACACTCCTTGCCCTCATGCTATAACTAATTTAGGATGACCTACCACATGAACACGGAAGAGGTCACCCTAAGCAAACTCCAAGGACTGCTGATAGCAACCTCAAGGAAAAGTCTGTTGCACCAACTCCTGCACCACCCGCTGCTTCTGTTTTGGCTATTGGGCAAAGAAGGGGGAAGAAGAGCAAGGATCCTTCAAAGAGCCACAACAAGGGAAAGTCCCAAGATGGTTCCTCTTCCAGTGGGACCAAAGATGGCCCTGCTAAGCCCAACTCTTACCCAAAGGAGGCAGAGTGCCACTATTGCCACAAAATAGGGCATTGGAAGAGAAGCTGCCTAGAATATCTGCAGGCCATCAAGGATGGGAAGATCAAGCCGTATTTCGTAGGTATTTACACAATTAAATCTAATGATTCATCTCATGCTATTTATTGGGTTCTTGATACAGGATGTGGTTACCACATTTGTTCTAATTTGCAGGGACTAAGAAGAAATAGGGATGTGGAGCATGGAAGAATAAATCTAATCATGTGAAACAAAAGATCGTCGCCTGTCACCAAGATTGGAGTATATTCTTTAGTGCTTAGTAATGGATTAGGTTTAGATTTAAATAATTGTTGCTACTCGCCAGATATGGCAAGAAACATCATTTCATTTCATGGTTTGTTTAGACAAGGATTTAGATATTCGTTTAACAATATGAATGGTTCTATTTATGCTTATCTAAATGGTGTTTTATACTTTGAAGCAATTCCTTGTAATGGAATTTATGAAACTGTTATGGTTGTAGATAACCTAGGAAATGATGTGTTGTGTATGGATTCTTCCAATAGTATGGATAAAGCATGTTTGTGGCATTGTCGTCTTGGACATGTCAACAAGAAGCGCATAGCCCAACTCCAAAAGGATGGAGTGTTGGAGTCATTCGACCTTAGGGAAGATGACACGTGTGAATCTTGTTTACTTGGAAAGATGACCAAGTCACCCTTCACTGGCACTTGTGAGAGGGGTGAGGGTTTATTGGATCTCATACATACTGATGTATGTGGGCCCTTTAGATCCACCACAAAGGATGCGAACCACTTCTACGTGACTTTTACCGATGATTATAGTAGATATGGGTATATTTACTTAATCAAGCACAAGTCAGAAACATTTGAAAAGTTCAAAGAGTTCAAGAATGAAGTGGAGAATCAATTGGGCAGGAAAATCAAGATGCTTCGATCCAATCGAGGAGGAGAGTACCTAAGTCTTGAATTCCACGACTACCTCAAGGAATGCGAAATAGTTTCGCAATTGACGCCACCTAGGACACCACAGTTGAATGGTGTGGCAGAAAGACGCAATCGAACCTTGTTAGACATGGTTTGTTCTATGATGATTCGTGCTTCACTACCTATCTCATTTTAGGGGTATGCCTTAGAGACTGCCGCCCATATCTGTAACCAAGTCCTTACAAAGAAGGTTGCCAAAACACCTCACGAGATGTGGAAAGGGAAAGATACCTCGTTCGCACACATCAAGGTTTGGGGTTGTGAGGTTTTTGTAAGACATGAGACTCACGACAAGCTTGAACCTCATAGTGAGCGATGTATTTTCATCGGCTACCTACAGAAATCCTTTGGATATCTCTTCTATAGACCGAGTGACAATGTTGTCTTCGTTGCAAGAAAAGGGGTTTTCTGAGAATAAGAAGTCATAAACCAAGGAGATAGTGGGAGGCAGATCAATCTTGAAGAGATTCAAGAGTCGAGTGATGAAGGAACCTATACCGCTGGCGCTCAACCCGAGGAGGAAACTCCGGTTGAACCAATTGACGAGTCATTACCTCTTAGACGTTCCGAAAGAGTTAGAGTTAAGCCCCAGTTTTATGGTTTCATATTACTACCGAAGGGGACACATATATTAGTGATGGTACACTAATAAATCTAGATGAACCTAATAGCTATAAGGAAGCCATGGCAGGCCCAGAGTTTGAAAAATGGAAAGAGGCGATGGACAGCGAGATTCAGTCCATGTATGACAACCAAGTTTGGAATTTGGTTGACAATGTGCCTGGACGTAAGATGGTTGGGTGCAAATGGATCTTCAAGAAGAAGACCGACGTGGATGTGAATGTACACATGTATAAGGCGCGATTGGTGGCGGAGGGCTTTACTCAAACTCCCGGAGTTGACTATGATGGGACCTTCTCACCAATTGTGAAAATAAAGTCTATAAGGGTGATGCTAGCTATTGTTGCATTTCATGATTATGAGATATGTCAAATGGATGTCAAGACCACTTTCCTTAATGAGAAGTTGGCTAAGGATGTTTACATGGCTCAGCCAGAGGGTTTTGTCAATGCCAAGCATCCTAATAGAGTGTGCAAGCTTGAGAAGTCCATTTATGGACTTAAGCAAGCATCTCGCAGATGGAATCTTTGCTTTGATGAGAAAGTCAAAGATTTTGGATTTGTATGAAGCGAAGATGAATCATCTGTATATGTCAAAGCCAGTGGGAGTATACTTAGCTTCCTCGTTTTGTATGTCGATGACATACTGCTCATGGGAAACGACATCCCGACTCTGTAGGAAGTTAAGTCCTCGCTCGGGAAGTGTTTCACTATGAAGGACCTCGCAGAGGCTTCCTATATTTTGGGAATAAGGATAGTGAGAGAAAGAAGTAAGAGACTAATAGGACTTAGTCAGAATACTTACTTAGATAAGGTACTAAAATGTTTTAGTATGGAAAACTCAAAGAAGGGAGAACTACCGATACAAAGTAATGCCAAGTTGAGTAAGACTCAAAGTCCGAGTACCAAAGCCGAGATAGCTGAGATGAGCCGAGTACCTTGCACTTCCGCGGTTGGCTCGATCATGTATGCTATGACTTGTACTCGCCCTGATGTGGCCTTTGCTTTGAGGATGGTAAGTAGATATCAAGGGAAACCTGGAAGAGCACATTGGATTGCGATCAAGAATATCCTTAAGTACCTTCGGAGGACCAAGGAATGGTTTCTAGTCCTCGGAGGGAGTGATGACTTAAAGGTGCGAGGGTATAGTGACGCGAGTTTCCAAACCGACAGGGACAACTACCATTCGCATTTGGGCTGGGTCTTTACCCTTAATGGAGGAGCAGTGACTTGGAAAAAATCCAAGCAGGAAACTGTAGCTGATTCAATATGCGAATCAGAGTAAATTGCAGCGAGCGAAGTGTCAAAGGAGGCGATATGGTTGAAGAACTTCATTGATGACCTTGGAGTGTGCCTGCCATAAAGGAGCCTATGGAAATTTTCTGTGATAATGAAGGAGCGGTTGCCTTGACCAAGGAACCGAGGGACCATGTTTGATCTCGGCATATCGACAGAAAATATCACTTTTTTAGACATCGAGTAGAAGAAGGACACCTCGTGGTTAAGAGGATATCGTCAGAGGATAACCCAACAGATCCGCTTACGAAGGGACTGAGCAGGGTTAAGCGCTTGCAGCATGCTAGGAGCATTGGGCTGAAGGATGATATTAGTTTAGATTAGATAGTTTGGAAACTTGTAATAGATAAATGTAATTGACAATTTGGTGATTAAATAAAGGAGTATTATTTAAAAATTTTGTCTTATATTTAACTATTGTTTCACTTTGCATGTTTTGACTTCCAAAATAATTGAGTTTATTAAGAATAATCGAATTATTCAAACAGTCCACAATCGTTCATATGTTGGAAGTAGGTATGAATGAAGACTGTCATGAATTGGTGTGTAGATTGTCTAAATGGTATTAGACATAGCAAAGGTTTGCTGCAACGTTCATGAGTGCTTATGAACAAGTTTTGAGCATTGGAATAAACCCGCGCTTGCTGGAATCACTTTAAGGAATGTATCACAAGTGATCGCAAGACGATAATATCATATGATCTTAAAACCTAGATATATGGTTTATTATTTACTAATTGGTTGTACATTGATATTGCGAAACCGCATCAGTAAATTGATGTCAGAAAATGCATTGTTGGGTATAGTTGATTAGTGGATAAGTAAATGCATATGAGTCGAAGTTTATCTGTTACTTTTATCCTAAGAAGGTAAAGGCGATATCTCGGCCGCTCGATGATTTGATTTGACTTATGTGTCGGGCCCGGTCAGGACTGAATTGATGTGTTCAATTAAGTTCTATGTCGAATAAATCTGAGATCGAGAAAATAATTGCTAGACAATAAGTATGACAGTGTTTCATTAGATCGTCTGCATGATATCAAAATAGAGGACTATATGATCCCTTATCTAAAGGACATGATACTGATAAGATCAGAGTTGACAACGTCTTTGAGAGCTACAATTTCTAATCGGATTGTGTTTGCAGTTATAGTTACTAGACTTATCCAAGTGGGAGACTGTTGGATTAGTGTCTAAGGCTGTAACTATAATTGGTAAGTACATGACCCGGTGGTGCATGGTCCTTTTGCGTTGCCTTCACCATAGCAACTTGACAAGGTGATTTATATAGAGAGAAGAGATATTATTATTAATGTATTATAAGAATAATATGTTAAAGGAATAATAATATTATTTGATTAATATAAGTCATAAGTTAATTAGGAATTAATTTGGTGACTTAAAGAGATTAATTGAATAAAGGGGCATAAACTGTCAAATGTGTGATAGTTGTATTTTGGGCTATGAATCCTTATGGATATAGGAGGGGACGATTTTAAGATATGGATATTTTAGAAATCGTCCAAGGCCTGATCTAGAAGGATATTTGGATTGCTTTGAGGCTAAGTTATCCAATTAGGGTTTAAGGTGAAACCCTAGGAGCTCACAATATAAATAGGCCCTTAGGGTTGGAGAAATCGGCCATTCTATGATTGAGAATACCGTAGAGCCAATTTCTCACCTCTCTCCCTCTCTCAAATCATCTTCTTTCTAGTAGGTGTTTGTAAGCCATTAGAGGAGTGACAATTGTGAATCTAAGCTCCAAGAAGAAGAAGTTTTCAAGCAAGTAACACAAGGTATTCTTCTAGATCTGATTTCATATGTTTTGATTGTTTTTTTACACTAGATCTAGCCATGAAAGTCTTGGATATATTGCATGTTCAATTAGAGAAACCTAGATCCAAGCTTTAGGGTTTGCATGTGCACATAGGAAAGTTCTTATGTCTCAAACCCATCAGTAATGGGGGTTCAGTTTACCTCATTTTTGCTAATCCCATGACACCCTTCCATGGAGCAACCTTTAGTAGGACAAAGTCTCTTACATTGAATTTCAATGGTTTGTGTCTAACGTTATCTTAGCTCTTCTATCGACTACGTGTGACTTTTAATCGTTCCTTTATTTGAACGATCTTCTCCATCGTTTCATGATTGATCTCGAGACCAGTAAGTAGAGTGTCTCCAACATGCTTTTTAGCTAATTGAGTATCTCTAACTTCTACCTAGTATATTAGAGAACGACGTATGCACCCATACAAAGCGGTCTTTATGCTAGTGTGAGAGTTATTGTTGTATGAGAATTCAATTAACGACACGTGAGTGTCCCATGCATTACCGAAGCCTATCACACAAGTGCAAATCATAGAGTTTGTACTGTTCTTTCGCTCTGGCCATCTATTTAAGGATGGTATGATGTACTCATATCGAGTTTGGTTGTAAGGGACCTTTGAAGTGATTGCCAAAAACTAGAAGTAAATCTTCTATCTCGGTTTGAGATGATAGATATTGGTACACCATGCAGTCTGACTATTTCCTTAAGATAGATCCTAATGAGTTTCTCCATCTTGTCGGATTCTTTGATCTCTAGGAAATTGGCGATCTTGGTCAAACAGTCAACCACTACCCAGATGGTGTCACAAGCGCTTGATGTTTTTGGCAGCTTTGTTATGAAGTCCATGGTTATTTATTCCCACTTCCATTCTAGGTTTGTTGGCTGTTATAGTAGACCAGATGGCTTCTGGTACTCTACTTTGACCTTGGATCAAGTCAAGGATTTACCAACATAGGTGGCAATCTCTGCCTTCATATTGGGCCATCAATAAAGTTTTTTGAGATTGAGATACATCTTATCTGATCCAAGATGTATTTAGTATCTTGATTTACGGGCTTCATTTAAAACTAGACTCCTGACACTCCTGACATTTCCAAACTTTGGAGTCCAAATTCTGTTCATGAAATATCATGTTCCTTCTTCCTGGAGGTTGAACAATTTATGCACTCCTCGTATGTTTTCTTGCACAATATTCTCGTTTTTAAGCGCTTCTAGCTAAGCATCATGAATTTGGGTAGCGAGATTAGAGTGGAAGGTTAGGGTTAGGGCCTTCACATGAAGAGGCTTTTCTCATTCTTTCCGGCTTAAATCATTTGCTATGACATTTGCTTTACCAGGATGATAACAAATTTCACTTTCATAATATTTTAGCAATTCTGCCCTTCTTCGTTGTATCATATTGAGCTCCTTCTGATCAAAGATGTGTTGTAGGATTTTGTGGTCGGTGAATATGACACGCTTTATTCCATACAGGTAGTTCCTCCAAATCTTCAAAGCAAACAATACAAGTCTCAACTCTAAGTCATGGGTATTGTAGTATGTCTCATTTGGCTTGAGTTGCCAGGATGCATATGCAATGACTTTATTTCTCTACATTAGTACACATCTTAACCCTTGGTGTGAGGCATCGCAAAATGCAACAAAGTCCTATGTTCCATCTGGGAGAGACAAAATTAGTGCACTGCACAACAATTGCTTCATTTTCCAGAAGGCAGAGTCTTGGCTATCTCCCCAATTGAACATTTTGTCTTTCTGGGTTAGGGTGGTGAGAGGTTTGGCTATCTTCGAGAAATTCTAAATGAATCTCCAATAGTAGCATGCAAGTCCTAAGAATTGGCATACTTTGGTTGGGTTCATCGGTGCTTTCCAATCTTTTACCACTTCGATCTTTACAGGATCGACATGAATCCTTTTACTATTGACCACACAGCCAAGGAAACGCACTTCGTTATTCCAGAACTCACATTTAGAAAACTTTGCATAAAGTTTCACTTTTCATCATAATCCTAGGATTAAATATGAGTGTTGTTCATGTTCTTCCTTGGTTCATGTATATATCAATATGCCATTGATGAAGATGATCATGAATTTATCCAAGTAGTGTTTACACACCTGATTCATAAGGTCAATATGGCATAACCAAAAAATCATAGTGACCATATTGAGTTCGGAATGCCGTCTTTGGAATATATTCTTCTTGAACTCTAAGTTGATGGTAGTCAGATCTCATATCGATCTTCGAGTAGTAGAAGAATCCTTGTAGCTGGCCGAACTTGTCATGAATCCTTGGGAGTGAATATCGGTTCTTGATGGTGAGTTTATTCAACGCTCGATAGTTGATGCACATACTGAATGATCTATCCTTCTTTTTGAAAAACAATATCGGGGCTCCACATGGAGAGAAGCTTGGCCGGATAAAGCCTCCGTAGAGAAGTTCTAGAAGTTGACTGGAGAGTTCTTTCATTTCCGATGGAGCCAGACGATAGAGTAATCGTGCCACTGGTGCTGCACCTGGGATTAGGTCAATTCGTAGTTCGACCTGTCTGACTAGAGGTACTCCATGCGGATCCTCTTGAGATACATCCAGGTAGTCCCACACTCGTGGAATGCCTTTGATTTCCTTACCCTTTCCTTGCATATCCATCATGCCGGCCAAGAAAGTGAAGCATCTTTTCTTCAAACACTTTCTCGCCTTCATGCAAGAGATGATTCTTAGATTCTTTTTGGATCTGTATACGTCTATCATGAGGGCTTCTTTGTTGGGTAAAGGTAGTCAAAAGACTTTTTTTCATATCGTTGAACGTCCGTTCGATGAGGTGATGACTAATCCATTTTGATGATCACATCAAACTTCCAATGGTCATAGGCATTAGGTTGACGTGAAAGATGCGGTTATTCAAGGTGAGAAGGAAATTGATGAGTATTTCTAAAGTGTTTTTTATTTAGATAATTGCTATTTCTTTTGTGTAAGCGTTATTAATTTTGCAAAATTTATGTTTTATCGCTTTTCTAAACCTATGGTCAATAAAGCTTATATCGATATGTTGAGTATATTGTGTTGTGTCATTGTACTTATTGTATAGTCCATTTTGTTATAGGGTTGGGCCTGTCCACCCATTATTTATGATATTAGTATTTTTACTATTTAAGGTGCATGCATGCATCGTGGACAAGGTAATTGTGTCACTGTAAACCATACACAACTTCTACAATTGTAGTTCTTCATCGAGCTCTTCTGAGGCTGTGACTTTCAATCATTCAACATATTGTTGATTCGTATTCTATTCTTTATTGTTTTTACTTGTTTGAATCTAATTGATCTTAAGAGGTTTTAACTCATCAATTGGTATCAGATTAGGAGACTATGTAATCTATACGCATCTCTTTTGTTAAAAGAGTTCTTAGGGTTTCTGCTTTTATAGGATCTGGTTTAGCGATCATCTATGTTGTTGACACTACACCTTGATCTTCATATTACCCTAAAACTGTTTCTAGTTTACACATTTGATTCATATAGGTTTATCTTGTTCTGCATATATGTCAGAAGATTATCATGTTAACTCTATAAATATTTCTAGAAGCATTGGATCGACCACCAGGATCCCTATTCTTTTTTCCAGTGATTATGAAGTGTGGGCACTACACTTTGAAGACTATGTTCTAGGGCTTGAAGACAATGGTTATCTGATCTGTGAAGCCATAATTGTTTAGACGTTTGCTCATACAGGAACAAGAAGAGTTATTAAAACTCAGGTCGACTATAACCAACTTCTTCTTGGTGTAAAATAAGTGTCACAAGACGAGAATATAGATTAATAAGTAGCATTAAAGCGATGAGGATCATCAGGTTTGCTTTGCCACCAGATACCTTTCGTTTGGTGAGTTCTTATGACATAGCAAAAGCCATTTTGGACAGGCTTATGAAACTATACTCAACTAATGCTGACCTTGAGCATTACATCCGGACTCTACTGCTTTCAAAGTTTGGAGCATTTGTACAAAATCCTGAAGAGAGTCTGGATCAAGCTTTCAATCGCTATAATCATCTTCTTAGTAGGATGATGAAGGAAAAGATTAGACATGAAATAATCGAGCAAAAGTTCGCGTTCATGAATGGTCTTAGATCTGAATGGAAGGCAATGGTGTCTATTGTCAAGGTACAGGAGCAGTTCAAGAACAACACTTTGACTAAGCTTGTTGGTATCCTGAGGTCACATGAAGATGAAGTGACGAAAGAAGTGAATGATGTGTCTAGAATGGGATCAATGGCCCTCATTGCGAAGGGCAAGAAGGTTGCTAAGGATGATTCGGAGTCTGATCTCTCAGACTGTGATACATCATAAGAAGAGTATGCATTGATGGTGTCGAATCCAAAGAGGTTCGCAAAGAAGAAATTTGGTCTCAACAAGAAACGAAAATGGCAAGGCATCTACAGTTCTGATAAGGTTAAATATGAGAGTTCAAATAAATCTCAAAAGGAAGAAGTGAAGAAGGAACAAAAGCTTGTAGGTGACTCCGACTATGATTGTAACTACTGTCATGGTAAAAATCATATTGCCAAGGAGTGCGTGCTACGCAGGATGAACGAGAAGAAAGAGGGAGAGGACGATGAAGCTTATTTCCTCGAAAGTCGGAGTAAATCAAGAAGCAGAAAGCTAATGTTGATGCTAAACCTGTTTTACTTGTATAGGAAAATAATGATGTAGATGAGTTTGGCAAAGTCAAGGTCTAGTTGACTGACTTTGAAGATGAAGAGGTTAGAAAACCAACTCATGGAAGGAGTTTCATTGCGAAGGATGAAGGTTCACAGCTCCATGGAAGATGTTTGATGGTAACAAGTGAAGTGTCAGAAATAAGAGGCTATGCAACAGATGGTGGACGTGGCTTGATAGCTGTTTCGCAGTGAAACCTATTCCTGAGAAAATAAGTGAATGCGAGCAGGTCATCAACAAGGTAAATTTCATTCTTAAATCTTTGCATATTCCTATATCAAGATATGAAACTGAAATGAACAACTTAAAATACACATTTTCAAGTTTCAGTTACAGTTTAAAAAAACTTGCTTAACAAATTATAACTTAACCATTCAACTCGCCAGGGTTTCATCGAAAAGTGAGGAGAGGCGCATATGGATTGAAAAGTTAGATTCTGATTTGTCTAAGTCTAGGGATGAGTCAATTTATTTACAGAGGGAATTTTTTGTTTGATTGCAAAAAGACTTTATTTCAATATCACTCAACTGCATTTAAATTGCGAGATTGGAAAGAAAATTCACAAGATGATTTTACCCTTTCTTGAGTTGAAAGAGGATGAAATTGACACGAAATGTTACAGGTGCGAATCCATTATTTCATCAAAAGAAACTTCAAATGTATACATAGTAGGACTGGAGAAAATTGAATCCTTCTCAAAGTCCAAAGATCACAAAAACATGCTGAAACAACTTTTAGATGAAAAAGACAAAGAGCATATTAACACCGAAACTGTTTAGAAATTTGACTCACTAAACACCAAGTAAAATTTAGAAAATAAACTTAATGTTGAAAACGTTTCTGGCTTTAACGATGAAAGTGATATGAGTGAAATCTCTACGGAGGATGAGGTTGATTGCTCGGAATTTGATAAATGCGAAACTGTACATGCAAAGCCTTAATTTATGAAAATTCAGTCGAGTTCGCACATTTTTCTGAAAATAAATCTAAAGTCTTAAAAGCCAAAGAAACACTTTTCCCAAAAGAACAAACTATTCCTAACCAAGGTTTTACAACCAAAGGACTGAAAAAAAATCAAACAGTTGAACTAACGTCCATGGTCGAAGATGATAACAAAGATGGATGTGATGAGTTCTTTTGATCTGCTCCAATCGACAATGCTGATGAAACCAAAGGTCTTTCCGAAATGACTTCATGGAAAATGAAGAGCCGATACGTAGCAGAACCTCAAAATATAGTCAACTCAAGCTTCGAAAATGGTAGTCCAATTGCCACTAAGAACATTCCAATTGACACATCGTCTGTTCAAAGCGAAACTCCTACCAGAAAGCCAAAAGGCCCTCTGAGCAGTTCACAGCTCAAAAACGCCAAAGAAATGATAGATACAACAAAAATCTCAAGGAAAGAAAGCAATTCTGGCAGTCCAAGAATCCCAACTTTGTTCGTAAAGAAAAATCTTCTGAATCCAATCCGAATGAGAAAGTCTCTTCAATTGAAAAACCTAGGAGTTTTTCGCAAAGTCGGTGTAGAAATCCTCAGGTTTCGCATCATTTTTTTTTTCAAAAACCATCCTTTCCAAGTCTGCCAAGACGTCTCATGATGTCAAAAACAGTTTCCGAGCCTATAGTTCATCTCAAAAGATCTGAAGCTAATCCTAAGATAGTTGAGAAAAATGTTTTCAAACAGCAAATCCAAAATTATCAAAAGAAACCATCCACCAAGGATGCGAACTCGAAAGACAATAGGATTAACGTTTTTAAAATTACAAAGAAAGATAAAACAATCTTAATTAAACGAACGTATTTGGTTGATCTTGCTATTTCTTTTTCCTGTGAAAAACTCACGAGGGCCTAAAAAACTTTGGGTTCCTAAATCTGCTTAACTTTTGCAAGTAATACGTGATGAGCAGTTTGACTCAGAATGGTACATCGACAGTGGTTGCTCGTGTCACATGACGGGCAGGAAGGAGGAATTGCAAGAGTATCGAGCGCTAAAAAATGATGGAAGAGTGAAGTTTGGCAATAAATCACTCAGAGAAATAAAAGGTTATGGGATGATCATGAATGGAGAATTCTCTATTCGCAAAGTGGCATATGTGGAAGGTTTGCAACATAACCAGATCAGTGTTTCACAGCTGGTTGCTGGCATAGGATTGAAAGTTTCATTTAACGATGAGGGTTCTGAGATCATCGAAAAGAAAACAAAGAATATTCTCTTGAAGTCTAAATGAGAAGGAGATATGCTTCCTCTCAACATGAAACCCATCAAAGGGAAGCCAGCTATCTGTCAACTTGCGAAAGGTTCATCAGACGACAGTTGGCTATGTATGACAACCGTCAATATCCTATCTAGTCAAAGTTAAACAAAGTTAACAAGTCAAAGCGGTCAACAGGACTAGTGCTTGTATGTTAGGGCTTATTCTATGTTTACTAATATACAACTCTCTATCTTAATATAAAGTATCACTCGGAAGTTTTAAATGTTCAGAAAACCTAAACCCTAAATAGGGTGAGTGATGTAACGACTCGATAAAACACTATTACGTACCCTTCGGGGGTGAATAACACTCATAGCAAGGCATAGTGGGGTTTACAAACCTTGCCCTACGGGGCCAAACACTAACAAAGTCTACAAACAAAGTCTCTCTCAATCTCTCTCGCTATATCTCTTTCTCTCCCAAATATCTCTCAAAAATCTCTTTCAAATTTTTCATAAACACCCGGGCGATCCCAACCCTTCAAATAGTTGAAAACCATTCAAAACGAGAAGATAATACGAAAAGCAGCAATTTGGGTGTGAAACCTCATCTTTATGTGAAGCCTCTCGCATCCAAGAACTGCCTGCAAACCTCCCACTCTTGGACCGAGCCTTCACTTCTGATGCAAACTTCGCTTTCATAGCTCTTTCTGATGTGAACTTAGCTTTCGCAGCCCCCTCCAAAGATTTGGAACGAACCGAACATATCCGCTTCTTGTAACATCCGGAATTTCAGGTATTATATTTATTCATTTTATTTTGAGTTTTGTGGAAGAACTCGTCGAGTAGAGACGTGATTTCTCACTCGGATTAATGACCGGACTCGACGAGTCGCATTGGTGGACTCGGCGAGTCCATGTTGTTTAATGAAACCCTAATTTCTTGGGTTTGGGGCCTATTTAAAGGGCCTTATGGCCGTCATTTGTGCTCACCAGCCCCCAAAGAGAAACCCTAGTGAGCTTGAGCGTTTGGAGTGAGAGAAGGAGCCATTGTCTACCTTGGAGGTGTTGTTTAGCAAGGGAAAGGAAGCTATAGCCAAGAGGAAGCAAGAGAGTTAACTTCCTGAAGATCTGAGGTCCAGAACATCACGTTTGAGGTACTATTTTCGAACCATTTTCTGTTGAGGTGATGTTCATGTTGAACTAGGGCTTATTAATCCCTTTTATGACTAGATCTAGTGCTTCCATGGTCCCTTAAGCGAGTTAGGTTATGGATCTGGACCCTTGGAGGTCCAGAGTGTCTCTTTGTCCAAGCTTTATATGAGTCTATTGAGGTTTTGGTTTGGGATCTTTGTGTTTGAGGTTAAAACACCATTTATGAGTCAATAGGTGTGATATGAGCGCCAAGACATAAACTTTACGTGATAAATAAGCTTGGAAAGACTGGATCTATGAGTTAGTGGAGCAGATCTGACCTCACAAGGTCGTTTGGGGTTGTGCATGGAATGCACTCGTTGAGTCCATTGGCAGAGTCGACGAGTTGGAGCGATTTGTTCTGTGTTTTCGAACTAGATTTTGAGTAACCGAGTTGGGTGAGTGACTCGGTGAGTCGGAAGGGATTCAGAGGAATCTGGTCCCCGTAGGGACTCGGCGAGTCAACGCCAGACTCAGCGAGTTGGGTTGACCATTGACCAGAGTTGAATGGTGTTGACTTGATAGAGTTAGTCAACCCTAGTTAGGAAAGTGTTAATTAGAGTTATATTTGTCATATAGGAGGACTATAGCTCGGGAGATCGAGCACTAGTGATTTCAGGGATTTACGAGTTACCGAGATACGCAAGGTGAGTCTTCTAACTATGCTTTACCTTGAGTAGGTAACCAGAGTTATGTGACAGAGTATTTGTATGCTGTGTATGTTATGTGTTGTACTGCATTATTTCTATGTGATTTATGCTGTGCATGTTTACAGAGTTAGAACCGGAAGGTTCACAGAGTTAGAACCAGAAGGTTCACAGAGTAGGGTCCACGGACCCACAGAGTTATAGCCTCGAGTGGCTAATATGTGTTATGTGTGGTATTTTGGGGAACTCACTAAGCTTCGTGATTACAGTGTTTTGCGTTATGTGTTTCAGGTTTCTCTTAGGATCACGGGACGACACCGGCTCGATTGTACACACCAGAGAAAGAGTCATGTTTTGAGGGTCCTGGTTTATTATGCAAGTGAAAAATGGAGTTATGGTTTGTAATTCGATTATGTATAAGATTTTAAGCAAAGTGTTTTTTTTTAGAATTAAACGATTATTTTTAAATGAAAATTTGTTTGAAATTTTTGATGTTACAAGTTGGTATCAGAGCCTTGGTTTGAGGGATTCAGATGCGCCTTCGGGTAAATCTGGACTCAAACTGAGGAAGTAAGAAAAGTTTTCAAAGAAATAATTTTCTAAAGCAAGAAAAAGCAGTGTGTACAATCAGCCAGAGCCCGAACGGTGATTTCCCAAAATACACCTTACTTTTGTGTTATGAGAGATTTATGATGCACTCTATGAGATATAATTGCATGCTACAGACAGGCTAGGTATTCCATATCTTAGGACTAGAGTGGCCTGATTTGTGATGCCTTAGCCTAGGAATTGCTGTTATATGCGATGTGCTTTTGAGTATGTGATGAGTGAGAATATTTAGTTGGAATCCTTTAGGGGATTTGAGTAGAGGAGTAATCTAGGGGAGATAACTAGATAAGTGCCGTGGTACTTAGCGAAAGAATAGTTAGAACCCGCGAGGGGAAGAGTTGCAAAGTTCGGTGGTACTTTCGAGGATGAGCAGAGCAAGCTGAGTTATCACCTAGAGTGAGTTTTATATATTCTTCGATGCTCGAATGATGCTTGCGTCATGCTTTGTGGAACTCTCGATGGTGGGAGTCAGCTCCCAAGCGAATATGACGATATTCAGGAGGTAGATGGCTGGCATCTTTAGGAGCTCTTCAGCAGCTGATAGCAGAGAAGTTTGGAAATCTAGGAAGAGCCTAGGGAATAACCATAGCTAGATGAGTACGTCGGCAAAGTAGAGAATTTTGCTGGGAAGCGAGCGCGCGACGGAATTGGTGAGCGAGAAGGTCGAGCAGCTACTTAGGAGCTCCGGGATAGTCCGTGTGGAAAAGTATGGGTAGATGTGGCAGGTAATATGGGCCCGTACTACTGAAAGCAGAGGACCCATACTTGATACAGGGAGTATTCTGAAGGTTCTAATGAGCGGATTGAAGAGTGATGTTATTGTTCGAGTACCATACATCGGAGCGGATTGAGGAGTGATGTTATGGTTCGAGTACCATACATCGGAGCGGATTGAGGAGTGATGTTATGGTTCGAGTACCATACATCAGAGCGTATTGAGGAGTGATGCTATGGTTCGAGTACCATACACCGGAGCATATTGAGAAAAGATGTCATGGGATGAGTACCATGGTTCGTAGTGAATGATGCTTCTGGTTCTCCGGTTATTCGGTCACGATTGATGAGGAAAAGATTGGACACTATGGGTTTTAGGCCTGTGGGCCATGATTGAGTTCAGAAAGGCGTCCCTTGAGAGGGAGGTCGAGAGCCTTTTAGAGTATTTTGGCAAGGAGTCAGAGGGAGGGGAGAATTTCGGTCTGAGTTGAGCAAGCAGTCGATAGAGGAGATGTAACCTTCTATGACCTGGGTGGTGCTATTTATGTTCGTGTGTGGAACATGAGAGGCATGATGTTTAAGTTTTGCGTTTGGGGGTAAACCCTGCAGGTTGTCATTGATGATGATTTTCCACCATAGTATCAGATAGCATGTGTGCCATGAGGCAGTGATTTACCGTGAACAGATAGTCAGTTGGGACTGAGATAGTCGAGGACCACGTTACACCTATTTGAGTATAGTAGGGCGTATTGTAGAGGTATCAGTGGGGAGTCCAGTCGAGTTAATCAGTGCAATGGTTTTTCTATCTATGTTAGGTATTGAATATGTGAGTGGGTCCCTGTTCTTGGGATGATCCATGTGTTGGAACGTCGGTGGATGAGTCGAGGAGGGGGTGTGTGAGGATTTCGTGGTCCAGTCTATGAGTCAGTGATGTTATTGGATAGTTGAGTTGTTTGGTATTAGATTGGTACGAGACTTGGAATGAATAGAGGCAGTCGTGACAAGAAGTTCTTGAGGATTTCATCTAAGGTTCAGAGTTATGAGATCGATTGATTTCCTTAAAAGGGATTATCGGGCGTTGTGTAGCACTTTCCAGGGGCAGGTGCGTTATTGCGGGTGAAAATAGTTTGTGAGGTTGTTGATATGTCAGATAGTGATGGTTCGAACCCTAAGTGGGGGAGAACCAGGTAGTTTATTGAGAGAACCAGAGATTTGTGTAAGAGCAGTTAGGGGTTGGATACAGAAACCTGCGGCTTAAATTTATGAGATGAGGGTCATTGGTGATCAAGGAAAGGTGCAGGGCGAGATAATGCATGTGGTATATGTCTGAGAGAAGGATGGGTGTCTCCATGGCGGGTGGTCAATGGTTAGGAATCTGGTGGTGGTCAGAGTCGTTTCTAGTGGAAGACTCGTAATGATGTTATGGGCAGTTGAGAACTTCTAGGTTGAGATATGGGTAGAAGATTGTCGAGTAGCCAACTCCCGAGCTGGGATGTGTATTCTTGCTTGGATTTGGAGCAGTAGTGGAAAGGGTTTCGGAGGATCATCAGTGTGTTCTGAAGAGTTAGCGCCTTCCTTGTATTCCAATTGAGTGTTTGGATGCACTGAAGTTGCGCATTGAGTGAAAGAGGAAATGTATTGTTGTATGTATGGTGCTGGGAGTAAGGGAGTCAGTGCTAGAGGCAGGACATTGTGATGCTCCGTTAGGGTGTTCCGGGGTTTCCGCGTATAGCGTCCTGATTTCGGAGTTATTTAGAGTCTTGGGTTTAAGATGGCTAGTGATGTATCATGTATCCACGGTTCCAGTGGGAGCCCTTCATGTATTGTCATCAAGAGGGATTATTTAAGGAAGTGGATCTCTACAGAGGTAGGTTCTGTGTTATGGCGGTTGCCGCCAGAGTCTGTAGTACATATCGGGGCAAGTGTGTGTAGCTATCTATGATAGTCCTTGGTGCATGAGTTAGTGAACATAGTGTGACGTTGTAATGAGAATGAGAGTATAGGGTGAAGCTATGGGAAGCTGTAGTATTCGCTAGTCAGTAGGTGTTGTGATGCTACGGGGAGCCATAGTACTCACAAGTCAGAGAGAGAGAGAGAGAGAGTTGTGATGCTATGGGAAGCCGTAGTATTCGCCAGTCAGAGGGTGTTGTGATGCTACGGGGAGCCGTAGTACTCACAAGTCAGAGAGAGAGAGAGTCGTGATGCTACGGGAAGTCGTAGTATTCGCCAGTCAGAGGGTGTTGTGATGCTACGGGGATCCGTAGTACTCACAAGTCACAGGGAGGGAGTCGTGGTACTATGGGGAGCCGTAGTACTCACTAGTTAGTTGGCGTTGTGATACTACGGGGAGCCGTAGTACTCACTAGTCAGAAGCTGTCGTAATATTACGGGAAGCCATAATACCCACTAGACGGCAAGAGAGTGTTCTCCGATAATTGCATGATGCAGAAGAGTTTTAGGCTTGAGTAGCCCTAGTGTTGAGTTTTTGGAGCCTAGTGGTTAAACCGGGGCGAGACTGGGGTCTCCGTCTCTGTCAGGAGGGTCAGCGAGGCGTGCGGGAGAATATACGCAGCAGACGCCAGAGGTTAGAGCTGAGTCGATCTTCGATTGGATTGTATTTTTATGAGGAAAAAGGGAATTTTGTGACTTGCGTGTCACTGGGCCGTGATAGTGGTCACAGGGAGGAAGTTAGTGGGATATTTTGGATCTTGTTATGTGTGACCTTTGGGGGTTCAGCTGTGGGGCCAAAAGCTGAACTGGTGCTCGGTATCGAAGATGAATATGAGAAATGAGCTAGAGTTTACCATGGTGATGTCTGTGGACACTTCAGAGTGAGCGAATGATTCAGACGCTCGAGGATATGTTTCGGGAATGTGTATTAGATTTCGGGGGGGGGGGGGGGGGGGAATTGTGGCCCGTATTTGCCCTTGGCAGAGTTTTCCTACAACAACAACCATTTTTAGTGCATATGTATGCCACCCTTTGAGTTGTTGTAGGGAAGGGGGTATCGGACCCCGTTTGCCGGGGAGAGGTAGAGCAATGTGTGATGGGAACTACAGAGATCGTGCTTCAGACGTCAGAGCAGATACATCAGGTCAGGCAGAGGTTGTTGACCGCTCAGAGTCGCCAGAAGAGTTATGCGGACAGGCGCCGGTCCGAGCTCGAATTTTTGGTCGGTGACTGTGTACTCCTGAAGGTCTCTCATTGGAAAGGAGTGATCTGATTTAGGAAGAGGGGCAAGTTGGGGCGCCGATATACCGATCCTTTTTGGGTGATCGCGAGGGTAGTCAGGGTAGCCTACCGGTTGTAGCTACTTGCAGAGCTAGGTCAGATCCATGACACTTTCCATGTGTCGCAGCTGCAAAAGCGTATAGCCGAGGAGTTGGCAGTAGTGCCATTAAGGGATATTCAGGTGGATGTGGGCCTGACCTCGGTATATTGGGCCGTTCAGAGTGATCGTGAGGGTGGGCAGGGTAGCGTATCGCTTGGAGCTGTCTGCGGAGTTGGAGCAGATTCATAATACCTTCCACGTGTCTCAGTTGAGGAAGTGTATAGCCGACGAGTCGGCGGTAGTGTCGCTTGAGGACATTCGGGTGGATGCGAGCGTGAACTACACGGAGAGACCAGTTGCGATTGTGGATCGGAAGATCAAGGTTCTGAGGAACAAGGAGGTGCCTCTGGTACAGGTTTAGTGGCAACATCGGAAAGGATCCGAGTTGACCTGGGAACCAGAGCGTGAGATGCGGGAGCAGCATCCGGAGATACTTTAGGGATGAGACTTCGAGGGCGAAGTCAGATTCAAGTGGGGGAGAATTTTAACATCCGGAATTTCAGGTATTATATTTATTCATTTTATTTTGAGTTTTGTGGAAGAACTTGGCGAGTTGGTGCGTAGACTCGCCGAGTAGAGACGCGATTTCTCACCCGGATTAATGACCGGACTCGACGAGTCGCATTGGTGGACTCGGCGAGTCCGTGCTGTTTAATGAAACCCTAATTTCTTGGGTTTAGGGCCTATTTAAAGGGCCTTATGGCTGTCATTTGTGGCCACCAGCCCCCATAGCGAAACCCTAGTGAGCCTGAGCGTTTGGAGTGAGAGAAGGAGCCATTGTCGACCTTGGAGGTGTTGTTTAGCAAGGGAAAGGAAGCTATAGCCAAGAGGAAGCAAGAGGGTTAACTTCCTGAAGATCTGAGGTCCAGAACATCACATTTGAGGTACTATTTTCAAACCATTTTCTGTTGAGGTGATGTTCATGTTGAATAAGGGTTATTAAGCCCTTTTGTGACTAGATCTAGTGCTTCCATGGTCCCTTAAGCGAGTTAGGTTCTGGATCTGGACCCTTGGAGGTCCAGAGTGTCTCTTTGTCCAAGCTTTATATGAGTCTATGGAGGTTTTGGTTTGGGATCTTTGTGTTTGAGGTTAAAACACCATTTATGAGTCAATAGGTGTGATATGAGCGCCAAGACATAAACTTTACGTGATAAATAAGCTTGGAAAGATTGGATCTATGAGTTAGTGGAGCAGATCTGACCTCAGAAGGTCGTTTGGGGTTGTGCATGGAATGCACTCGTCGAGTCCATTGGCAGACTCGACGAGTTGGAGCGAGTTGTTCTGTGTTTTCGAACCAGAGGTTGAGTAACCGAGTTAAGTGACTGACTCGGTGAGTCGGAAGGGATTCAGAGGAATCGGGTCCCCGTAGGGACTCGACAAGTCCACGCCAGACTCGGCGAGTTGGGTTGACCGTTGACCATTGACCAGAGTTGACCGGTGTTGACTTGATAGAGTTAGTCAACTCTAGTTGAGAAAGTGTTAATTAGAGTTATATTTGTGTTATAGGAGGACTATAGCTCGGGAGATCGAGCACTAGTGATTTCAGGGATTTAAGAGTTACCGAGATACGCGAGGTGAGTCTTCTCACTATGCTTTACCTTTAGTAGGTAACCAGAGTTATGTGACAGAGTATTTGTATGCTGTGTATGTTATGTGGTGTACTGCATTATTTCTATGTGATTTATGATGTGCATGTTTATAGAGTTAGAACCGGAAGGTTCCTAGAGTTAGAACCGGAAGGTTCACACAGTAGGGTCCACGGACCCACAGAGTTATAGCCTCGAGTGGCTAATATGTGTTATGTGTGGTATTTTGGAGAACTCACTAAGCTTCATGCTTACAGTGTTTCGTGTTATGTGTTTCAGTTTTCGCTCAGGATCACGAGACGACACCGGCTCGATTGTACACACCAGAGAAAGAGTCATGTTTTGAGGGTCCTGGTTTATTATGCAAGTGAAAAATGGAGTTATGGTTTGTAATTCGATTATGTATAAGATTTTAAGCAAAGTGTTTTTTTTAGAATTAAACGATTATTTTTAAATGAAAAATTGGTTGAATTTTTTGGTGTTACACTTCTAACCGGCAAGGCTCGCACCAAACGTCACATTCACAGGGGACCCTATCGCATAGAAGCCCTCACTGTGAACCCTCTCACACCAGACCTTTCCTTCGTAGGTTCTCTTCTTGTTCCTAGTTTTTGACCAGTTTCGCATTTCGAGCCCGTATTTAATGCTTTTGACGTGAGATTTTCACCCAAATCCATATTTTTGACATCTTAGACCCTCTAAACTCATATTATATCCCCATTTTGAAGATTTATTTAATATAAAACATATTTTTCTTAGGATAATATAAAGGGTACATAAAGGATCTTTTTGACTATTCTCACAAAGTTATGAGACCAACCACCCTCATGTCAACTTTGTGTCTACTTTATGTCACTATTCACATCTAGTTAGTCAATTCATTAGGCTTCTTCAACACTCTTCCCATCCCATCAGCCTTTATCATATGTTTATAAACAAATCTAAGAGATTTGTTTCACTTCTCATCCTAGATTTCACTCCTCAACAAAAGCAAACTTTTTCTCTCTCTCTCTCTCTCTCTCTCTCTCTCTATATATATATATATATATATATATATATATATATATATATCTTCTAATACATGAATTCTCCAGGGAGTTTTTAAGTGATTCCTACATTCTTGGTATGTATTTTCCTTTAACTTCTACACAATCTTCACATCTTCATACAAATCATGGATCATTTTCACAAATATCTACATATTTGTTCTTAGGATCCTCAAATCTTTAATCATCTTTAAGTGTTCTTGACTTGAAACTCCCATCTTCAATCTTTCACCATAAGAAATCACAAAAGGTGAGTTCACACCCCTACATTTTCATGTTTTATTCAAGTTTTAAGGGAGGGGGGGGGGGGGGAATACAACTTATAACACCAAAACATATTCTAAACTCAAACAACAACTTTCAACAGAAAAGTTGTGGTCTATTCATGAGCTATTTTGACCATCTTAAATTTAAAATTTTTCAAAACTGTTCAATATGGAAATAGCTCTGTTTTATACCTTTTTAATTACTACTTTCACGCATTCATACAATTTTTCTACAATTTATGGTGATTTTTACAAAACTTCCTATCATTTCAAAAATGATTTCGGACCAGTCTGTGAACATGAACATTTTCACACTGGTTTGAGACCACTAAAAATCATAGTAAAAGCTATGAACAAAGTAGACTCAGTTTCTAAAGTCTCAGAATTTACAGATTCAGTTTTTGATTTACGATGATTTTTCTAATAACAAGGAAAGAAAAGTTAAAACTAGAAAAATTGTTTACAAGCTTATTTACACTTTGTAGCATGTTGAGCAAAGTGTCTAGCAATACAAAAATACATGTTGATTATATTTCATGGTATTTTATTTCCATGAAAAATAAATAATCATTCAGATAACTAAAAAATCACTATGAAAGGTTTCATTTCCATTACAAAAAGGGTTTTCATTCACACTACACGTAAACTCGTTAAATCAAGTTGTAAGGAACTACTTCATTGTACCCACTAGTGTACGGGTTAAAATCTTGTAGTTATAACCAGATTCTCTTGTAGGGAGAGCATGATACTTGTCTATAGATCTATATTGGGATTTACAACCCCGCACCTAAGCTTCTTGCAACAGTTCGACCGGCAGGTTAGGGGTGACAAATGTCTTAACATTCTGACGTCTGAAGAACGTTGTAACAGGTCACTATTTCATTAGCACGGTTATAGTAAGTCACATAGGGAAACAAAGATACATATAGTTTATAGGGAATTGCTACATTCAAACGGTTTTATTCACTTTTAAACTGCATATACTATTATAAGTATGGAATAACACTTGTACATTCGGTCTTGGGTTTTAAGATTGCACTTCATTTAATAAGGAAAATATTGGATTTTTCTGGAACAAACACTACTTTTCAAAGAAATGTTTTTGTCACAACTAGAAATTTTTGGTGCCTTGTAACTACAACACTTATGACAACTATGAATCAAAAACATGAAAGCATGCATGATGCTTACTCTATGACAACAAAATTTCAATCAAACACTTCATACAAGCACTACAAATAGTCAAGAAATAATTGGAAACCCTAGAAGTCCTTGTTTAAGTCCATTTTGGACTAGGATTTCCTTATTGGGCCCAATGGAAAATAAGCTTCCAATTGGAATATTATGGGCTTACAACTCTTGAATGGGCTCTAATTGGACCCACTTTCATTTTGGGCCATATTGGGCCTAGAATGAAATAAAACACCTTAATGGACCTCATTGGGCCATAACTAACCTAATTAGCCCTAATGGGCCATAAAAATCATTTATTGATTTATTTTGGGTCAATCGTTATCTAAATTAGCTATGATTTAGACTTAGGCATTTAAGGGCCCAATTCCTTCCTTTTTCTCTCCAAATCTCGGCCCAAGCCCAAAAGAAAAGGAAGAGTTGACTTCTTGCATGCCACATCATTTTCGTATGGGGGGTAACTAAGCATTACACTTCAAACATCCACGCACTTCTCATATTTCCATGCAATCTCACTCTCTCTTCTTCTCCCTCTCTCCCTCTCGGCCGAATCCAAACAAACACACACACACAGACACACACTTCACTCAAAATTCTCTCAAGAAACTCTCTCCATTTCTCTCCAAACTTTTGAGATCTAAGAGACTTTCAAAGAGATTCTTCCACAAAATCATCATCCAAGGTAAGTTGATTGTTTGATCCATGCTTTAACTCACTTCTTTTCATCAGAAATCATCTCTTAATCCATTCAAACTCATGATCTTGCATCTTAGAGCACACTAAGTTCGAGATCCTCCAAGAAAGGTTGCTAGGATCGAATTCTTCTTCATCTTTTCTTTCCAAAACCGAAACCACACCCAAGGTGAGTTTCATACCCCTTCCTTTTCGGTTTTTATGAGTTTTATGGGAGAGAATACAAGTAAATGTGTAGATCTATGTGTAAATGTATGCTATGTGTGATTTGATGCATGTATGTGTGTGATATCATGTGTTTGTGATGAATATGTTATCAAAAAGTGTGTAAAAACCGAGATCTAAGACATGAGAAAGGAAATAAACATAACTTAAGTTATTATACACTAATCAAGTCAAGAAAAATGGCTTATAAGGTCATGATGAACATAATCTAATATTAATCCCATTTTTGGGTTTAAATTTTCTAAAATACAAAACTAGGGATACAAATCAACAAGTCATGGTTTCTTGAAGGTTAAAAGAATCAAAATAGTTTCTATAAATATTTTTCTAAATATTAGAAATTTCAAGGGACTTAAAATGTAAATTTTTAGCATATTGGGCTAATTATGGGCTTCTTGGCCCAATAAGCTTCAAAATGCGAAATTTACAAGTTTGAGGGGCTGGAAATGTAACTTTCTGTAAAACAGGGGATTTGAAGTGAAATAAAACTATTTCAAAGGTAAAAAGTTCTTCTCAAATTAAAAAAGGATAAAAAATGTAAACATTTTCTATTTTGGGCCAAAATTGTAAAAGTTGCGAAATTGGGGGTTATAACCGAGAAAACATCATTCTGGAAGGGCTAAAGTTGTTTACAAAATAAATTTTGGGTTAATAACGTCTTTTGAACAAGTTTATGATACAAAAGTGTCAAAAAATGTTTTAAGGATTAAAAATGAAATTCTTTTATATAAAGGACTAAAAGTGTTATTTTTATAAAAGAAAGGTTGTGAAAAGGTAAAAAAAATCTTACTTTTAAACAAATTAAATCATTAAGACAAAATACAAGATCCACGACCACTGACGAAACGGAAAAACAAATACACTCTCAACAACAAATACCGTTACAAAACGAATTGATTCGATTTCGAATCAATAACAAAACAAAAATCAATAAACCAAAGTGTTTCAATGAACACGCGATAACTATGATGAGTCAACATACAAACTTTGGGCTTGAAAGTTTCAAATCATGCTTGTTGGGCCTTGCTAGCCCAATAACATGATCTTTGAGCCCGAAGGGAATATGCTTACGTGTTAATGGGCCTTCTTTGACCGAATTCCATGTAAGAGGACTTCAATAGCTCTAATGTGTTATTGGGCCCTAATGGCCCGTTAGCACTGCTAGCGAGGTCGAGAAGTCAAATACGAGTAGGACTAAGTGTTTTTCGCATTCCTGATAGCCTGGAATAACTCGTGGAAGTGAAAAGGGGGCTTCGTACCCTCCTTTCTCCTCGGTTGACCGGCTTATGAGAATTCAAGTAAACAGATTCGTGGCGTCAATCAAGAGAAGTCAGGGTGGTTGGATTAAGTGAGTAGTACGGACGACGCCTTAAGCATCGTTCGTAACCTGCGGTTATAAACTAGTCATTTTCATTAATGTGTGATTGTAACAACTCACTAACCCTAATTAATCCAATGTCACCTGGGTAATCAAAAACATTCGTCGTATCGGTATAACAATAAACAAGTCATGTAATTTACGTATTGGGAAAACATCAGGTTTTCCCTGGGAGTTCAACATTTTCACTTGTGTGATGTATACAAAGTTCATCAATTATACATGTTTTGAAAATCAACAAGCATATTTACGGATCTTCACACTTTTTTTATAAACAATTACTCTTTTCAGAAAATATCATATTTTCTGGGTTTTACAAATTTCACCAAATCATTTTACCATAACAACACTTATGAACTCACCAAGAAATGTCATGGTGTTTTGGTTAAATTATCTATCAGACAGTTTATGTTATGGAATTGTAATGTCTAAGACAATGTACTGAATGTAAACAATATCAATTGTAATATTCCAATGCATGGTGTTGAATTATGTTATGATTCATGTATATTCATTGTGATGGTATTCAATTCGAGTCACAAGAGCCCTCGGACGTTTCCGTCGTCCGGTTCGGGGGTGTGACAGTTTTCAACTCTACATTCAAAATCTTATGCACTCACCAACGTAATTGTTGATACTCTATCAAAATTACTTGTATTTCCAAGTAATCATTAAAACAGGTAACTATCAAGCTTTTGAGGATGGGACGCTAAGGCGTCAGAAAATTCATTTTATCATTATATTGTAATCGATTTTGAAACATGTAACCCATGAAACCATGTAACTTTTTTGATTATATTTATGATGGTTGCGTTTACTTTGGTCAATATTATACTCGTTGTTATGATACTATACATGAAGTCATCCCACCCCCAGACGTTTCCGCCATCCTAGGTTTGGGGTGTGACATATTGGTATCAAAGCGTTGTTTATAGTGAACTAAGTATATCGAGCCATGTAAGATATACAAACTATAAACAGAATGGGACTAAAACTCTCTGACAAATCATTTTTCATATGACTATACTATTAAAAATAAAGAGATATTTTTACAAAAAGTATAGTTACATGCATACATATCGGTATAGTGTCGTAACTAGGAAAATACAAAAGTAAAAATGATGAGTTGAACAATGTGAGTGTGCCTTGGAATATGTAATCAGATCTGGGATGAATATAGCCTGATCAACTATATTTGTCCGAGAAGTGACTAGCATATGCCGAGGGATAGTCGTAGTGGGCAACAAGTCTAAAAACTTACCATCATCCATACAAGGAATGCACTAAGAACCAAACATAACATTTAAAATACTATAGGAGTATTATAATGTGCTATCAATAACTTATGTGAAAATTAAAAGACCCTTACTAGTAGACCTATAATTGTTGAGTGTATACGCTAAGGTTATATAAAATTGAGATTTTACAGACTCAGAATTTGGGAGTTTCTCTCTACTTCCTGCTCCTTGTTTGGTTGTGGTCTTAGAGTAGGATCACTTATTCGAAGGTCTATTCGATCTTAGTTATATATAACTGGTGGGCACTACGTAATTATAGGAAGACCTGGTAAGGATCAACCCATAAAATTTTCAATAGAAGTGTTTTATTAATCTCATAGATTCTTTAGACACCCTATTCTCGCACAAACAACATAGATAGACATAGCCACTCCACTACAACCACCAACAGAAGAGTTGAAGAAGAATCAGAAGGAGTTCATGAGGTGAATTCCGAAAAGGAGTCAGACAATGAGAAAGGAACTAGCGAGATCATTAACGAAGCTTATGTTGGTTTAGGTGTCTAAGCCTATAACTATATTTGATATGTACTTGACCCAGTTGTAACATGATCCTTTTGGGTTGCCTTCACCAAAGCAACTTGACTGAATGAATAATGGAGAAAGAGGTTATTATAGTTTATTAATATATTATATGAATAATATATTAATGGAGAAATCATATTTTATTAATTAATATTGGTCAGGAATTAATTTAGAATTAAATTTTTGGTCAAAAGAGATTAATTAAATCAAGGGGACTAATAGTGTAATTATAAGATAGTTACAAGGTTAGGCTTAGGATCCATAATAAAGCAATGGACGAATTTTCTGTAGGAGCTCACATAGAAATCGTCCAAGGGGGCCTTCTGGAAGGATCCATTGGGCTGCTAAAGGACTAAGTAACTGGATTAGGGTTTTGACTGAAACCTTAATTGCTCAGCTATATATAGAACCCTTGGGCATCCAATTATCAGCTACCACAACCCTAGAAGGATTCAAGAGTCGAAAATTACCTCTCCACACTCTCTCTATAAGATTCTCCAATTGCTTTGGTGTTTGGGATTCATTAGAGGCTTCACATTTGAGGTGCTAGGTTCTCATAAGCTCAAGATCATCAAGCTACAATCATAGGTAGCATTCTTACTACTTTATTTATGTGATTTTGATTTTGATATGCTAGATCTAGGGTTTGAGATCTTTGGATGATTTTTGCATGTACAAATAGAGAAGCCTAGATCCAAAGCTTTAGGGTTTGCATGTACACCATAGGATTGATGTTTTGCTCATAACACAACAAGAGCCTAGGCTATTTTTCTATTGCATTTGATGCTATGCTTAATTATTCAAAGAAAAAGTTTTTCGATTTTTGCATCCGCATAGTGACCATGATGTGGCATATATTGCCACAATGTGGCAGCGAATTAGGATGCAATTTTCGAGTTTTTTACCCTAATTTGATTGATAATTACTATATGTTATTTTTTCAAATAAAAATCCAATTTTTTATTATGATAATTGATATCCTAATCAAATTATAAGATAATTGTCAAATAATAAGATAATTATAGGTTTATATGATAACATTAATTATTTGTATTTTTTTATTTGAATTATCTTGCCTTAAAGATAGATTAGATCAAATTATGTGATAAATATTAATTATATGATTATTTAATTATTTTTTGAGTTTGATCTAAAATATATTTTGAAAAGTTTCAAAATTTTCCCTCATGTTTTGGAATTTAAATTCTAATTAAAAGTTTTAATTTTGAAATACTTAAATTCCAAACCCTAGAATTTTACAAGTTTAAAATTCAACCCTTATACTATTATAATATTATAAGATTAATAATTATATATATATATATATATATATATATATATATATATATATGTATGTATGTATGTATAAGATATGCTAGTCTTACCATTAGTAGGTCTCATTTACGATGTTGGTCTACAAGGGGTGTTTAAGGAAGCGCCCTATAAAATGATCGCCATTGAGTATCCACTCTTACCCACCGCAGTTTTAACTAGTGCAGGGTCGTTAGCTGAACGGGTAGGATAGGGCAACCAATTCCTCATTAATAAGTATAAAAATCTATAAAGTAATTAAATGTTTTTATAAATTCCCAATGTTAGTTACTTTAGGAAAAATGTGAAAATGATGCTATTCCATGAAATTACACTTTGTACCTTACCAAGTCGTTAGTGGAGCATGTGTGGTTAACCAACAAACAAATTTAGGACTAGAAAAGGTGGAAAAGGGTAGCTCGATGTTTATCATAGATCAATGGAGTGTGTATGGTTAACCGGCACGTTGATTAAGTAGTAAATGACATCGAGAGTACCAAGTACATTTGCATGGTTATTCACACCTTGTTTGTGATCCTCGGTATCCCAATCACAAACTTGAATGGAATATCGAGGTGATCAACACAAAGGTTTTGTTGTCTGGATCTTCATCAGATGAGGAAAATGATGGTAAGCGAAGGAAAACTATTAGAGCCATACAAAGGGCTTATGAATATGATGCAGCTTTTGTTAGTGAGCCTTTCTACATTTTTAAAATTTTCAGTTCATCTAAGGCCTTGAAGGGACAAGTGAAACTACATTCCATAAGGACAAGAAAGGAAATACAATTACAGAAAAATGATAAGAATAGGGTTAGGTTTGTGTGTAAGGGCACTACACGTAATCTTGCTACTAATGAAGAAGAAAAATGCCCATGGGTTATCTACTGTAGTAAGTGGCAGCATGACATAGATTGGATGGTTAAGACATACACGAAAGAGCATTGATGTCACAACTAGCATTTTTAGCTAGGAAATTATGTTTTCATATAAACATCAACTCTTGTAAAACTTGCAATCTAAGTGGATATCATGCTCTATGCTCAATCAAAAACATCCATTTGAATCAAAACTCCTGAGTGAAGTCCAACACCTAATTTAATACAACTCAGATACTTAATTGTGGGTTTGAAACCCTAATAACCCGGTTCAAATTTAGTATGGACTAGGATCCTCTTATTGGGCCTAATGGGCCAGTAAACCTTCCATTTGATGATTTTGGGCCAATGAAACCCATTTGGGCTCTAACTGGATCCACATTTGTCAAACCATAGCAATTAGGCCATGTTAGGCCCAAAATAACTCACTTATTTATCATGGGCCATGATAGGCCGTGAAGTATTCTATTGAACCATGATAGGCCATGAACCTATCTTCTCATTTCAATTGGGCTGTGAACCCATTTCTTCATCACTATTGGGCCGTAAACCCTCATAAGGTGTTGCCTAATAAAGTCAATTATGAGCTAGTATGGCCCAAAGTTTTCCTCTTCTCCTTTCTTCTCCCTCATGCTCGGCCCAACTTCTATAAAAAAAATAACAAGATGATAATTAAGGTGTTGCCACCTAATTATTAATTAATGGATATCTAGGCATATTACACACCATATAACCATTTAATCCCACATCTCCATGCAACATCAAATCACTCTTCTTCTTCTTCTTCTTCTTCTTCTTGTTTTAGTATTGGCCGAGAATTACAACACCACTCGCATCTCGCTCATTTGAAAAACACAAGAATCCTCTCTAACACTCAAGAAACCTCTCCTTTCCTCCAAGATTTCGTGTTTGTTGATCCAAGAACACTTCATCCAATAATCCACTCATTTGGTAAGCTATTCTTTAAGTTTAATGATTAACTTCATTTTAAGATAATTCTCACTCCTTAGCACTTCATTTCGTGATCCATGTTCTTAGAACTTCGTTGATCTCAAAATTCTCTTCAAGGGAGCTTATAAAGCCGAAAAATCCTCTAATCGTCATTAAAAACCGAAATCTTTAAAGCAAAGCGAGTTCATTCGCCCCTTTTTTGCTTTCTACTATGTTTTGGGGGAGAATACAAGTTGTTTTGTGTAGATCTATGTGTGTATGAGTGATTTTGTGTCTTTCATGGTATATATGTGATTATGTGTCATAAACTCCATGAAGTTGAAGATCTACTAAAATATGATGCTATTTGTAGAACATAACACTCATTTCAACTCATCTTGCAAAGAAATGGTTTTTAAATACATCAAAGTTACTTAAAACTAAGATATTTGCATAAAAGGGGCCAAAATGACAAAATAGCCAAAAATGGTGTATTTCTATGTAACTCACAGTTTTTAAGGGAACAAAAAGAATGTATTTTGATAAATATGAATCTTTTTTATATTTGTAATCTTAAAAGGGCTAGAAGTGTAAAAATTCATAAATGGGCTTCTTTTGGGCTTTTTCGAGTTTTTGTGCCAAGATTGTAAATTTTTTGGACTTTTGTGGGCTTAAATGCCATTTTCATCAAAGTTGTGCCAAAAATGTAAATTTTTGATAAGATGGACTAAAACTACGAGTTTAGTAAAAACTTTGGCCAAAAAGGTGGATTTATTTTTAAATGGGCCAATAGTACATATTTTCATAAAGCCAAGCCAAAAATGATATTATTGACAAAAGCAAGTTAAAAATGTTATTTCTATTTAAACATAGCCTTAAATGTAAATTTGTATCCTTGAAGGACTTAAATTGTCATTTTTACCAAAAGTTGCCCTAATTGTAAATTTTCGGTTTAGGACCAAAAATGTCTTTTAAAAAAAAATAGAATTTTCTTGTCAATTTGGTAACCAACGATGCTTATACAGTCAACGTAACCAACAATGGATAAAATACGTTAATCTCACCCTTATTGGGCCTGAACTAATTGACATGCTTAGTGGGTCTTAGTTGTCCACTTACATGTTTATTGGGTCTGGGATACTTCTTATATGCTTATTGGGCCTATAAATAATATACATGTTAAATGGGCCTTAGTTGTCCTTTTAGATATATATTGGGCCCAAGATAGATATTCTCATTCCTCTAGAGCCTAGAAATAATTTACACGCTTAGTGGGACTTAGTTGTCCACTTACATGTCTATTGGGCCTGGAATATTCCTTATATGTTCTCTTTTTCGGTGTAAATTCGATTAAGGATCTAGTGAGACGTTTCGGTTGGCACCTAATGAGTGTACGATCGCAACTTGTAGTTATAACCAGAGTCTCTTGGAGGGAGAGCGGGAGTTTTTGTATAGATCTATACGGGGGTGACACCCCACACCTGGGCTGTTCGCTACAGTTAGACTAGGCCAATGTAGGGTGACAAAAACCTTACCTTATTCCGTCGGCGTCTGTAAAACGCCAAGACAAGCGAAATTGTCATTTTCTAGTATGGTTATAACGACTCACTTAGATGAATTAACGTTATAAAATTTACGGGAAACCATTCTCTTTTTTCTTTGGATTACCGTAATATAATTGTGCTGGCATTCAACCTCTGGGGGTTGAGATATCAGCATTCTCTTTCACAGACAACATCGGGTTGTCTGGGGTGATTCTCTTTATATTCTCTTGGTTATTCTCTCCATACTCTCTTTACATTCTACCAAACATTAACACACATGCATTAATACAAGATCACACATAAACATGTCAAACTGTTTTTTAGAAAATATCAGATTTTCCGGTGTTTACAAAGTAATGCAAAGCATTTTCTCAAATATTCTTATGGCTCACCAACATTTTTATGTTGACCTTTTAAATTACCTTGTATTCTTAGGAAACCGTTGAACAGGTTGGGCAGAAAGAATCCATGGATATTTTGTTATATTTTGTTTCATCATACTTTGACTATTTTGGCATGTAATATTGAAATACAATACTTGATGTAAAAAATGAATTTTGCTTTATTACATGTGTGGTGATGATGATGATGTTATGTTTCAATTATATACTCAGTGATGATACTACAACAATGAAGTCACCCAAGCCCCCAGACATTTCCGCTGTCTGGTTCCGGGGTGTGACAAGTTATTGAAACAAACAAGGAAAGTCAAAGCATGTGACTATAAGTTCCTTTTAGAGCATATAGTACAAGTTATTGAAACAAACCCAAAGATTCCTATTAGGGCTTCAAGAGCAACTCCAATGTGAGTACCAGATGGACATTTGACATATGAAAATTTTTAGGGAAAAACAAGAAGCTTTAAAGCATGTTCAAGGAGATTATGCTAGCCAATACAAGTTGTTGAGTGATTATGTTTAGAGGTACATGCAAGTAACCCGGATACTACAGTTAAAATTGATGTTGAAAGTGAACAGAATCCAACTGTTGAGACAAGAACATTTAGACATATCTATGTTTGCATTGGAGCTTTGAAGCGAGGTATTGTAGCAGTAACAAGGGACTTTCTTGGACTTGATGGAACCTTCATGAAAGGTCCATATCCAGGCCAAATCTTTTCTTTTGTGGTAAGATCATCTTATTTCTTTTTTTATATTATATGTTATTTATTGAAAGTAGTGTTAACTAAGCAATGTGTTCTGGTAATTTATGTTTGTAATCAAAGGCATTGGATGGTAATAATAGGATATATCCTTTAGCCTATGTTGTGGTTGAATCATAAACATTGATTTCTTGGGCATGTTTTTTTAAGTAATTTGAGTGATGACTTAGGTTTGGGAACCAATTCCAATTTCACATTTATGAGTGACATGAAAAAGGTATTCAAACCTATCCAAACCAGGTTTTATAGTTTTATAGTTTTGATTTAGTTTTACTAACATAAAAACATCTTATTGTTGCTAGGGTTTGTTGCCTGCGATTGAAACACTATTTCCATGTGTAGAGCATCGATATTGTCTTCGTCATATACACGACAACATGAAAAGATCTAGAGGGGAAAGGACTTCAAAGATCTTCTTTGGGAATGTGTCACGGCCTCTAATTTACAACAGTTTCATCAAGCAATGGAAAAACTGAAGAAGCTTAACAATGATGCTTACGAGTGCCTAACGCAAATACCTCCTCAAACATGGGCTCGTTCCCACTTTACCGATATAATGATCTTCGATCTCTACTTAATAATTTTAATAGAATGTATATTGAATAATGACATAGAACTTGTTTATGTTTAAGGAGAGCACATTGTGATGCTCTGTCTAATAATCTGTGTGAAGCATTTAACAGCAAGTTAGAAGAAGGTTGTGATGCACCAATCATTAACCGCATTGAGTTCATTAGAGAGTACATTATGAAGAAGATAGTCAAAGTTTACAAGGAAATTCAGAAAGTTTTAGGTCCTTTGACTGCTACAGCTATAACAATATTAGATAAGATAAAGGTTAAGGTAGAATAGTATATTGCAACATTTTGTGGTGATGGAAAATATCAAGTTGCTGGACCTTGGCAACATCATTGTATTGTAGGTAGGTCTACAAAGTTGCACGTGCAAAAGGTGGGAATTAACAGGAATATCGTGCAAACATGTTGTGGCTACTATTGGGTACATTTGAAGGAATAACAAGGATGTGGGTATCCAAGAATCATTTTTGCATCCATGTTACTGGTTATCAAGCTGGAAAGAGATGTATTCATTCAAAGTTAGTCCAGTCAATGGAAGGTCCATGTGGGAGAAGTCAGCTACACCAACAACTTTGTTTCCTCCAAAACATCGTGTTCCCATAGGAAGACCAAAGAAGAAGAGAACAATATCAACTGTGGAAAAGGAGGATATTGTTTGAGGAAACACAACATCCAGAGCCCATAGATTATTAACCTATAACATGTGTAACAGTGTTGGTCATAATGCAATAAGCTACAAAGGGGAAAGACCAAATGTTAGTGGAGGTGATGGACATCCAAAAGTCAAAGGAAAAGGGAAAGGGAAGGCAATGAATTGATGGTTTGTAATAGAGCTAGTATTTTGTTACTTTTAATATGAACGGATTGTGTTATGTTGCTACTTGTAATAGGGCTAATATTTTGGTACATTATTTATGAATTGTTTGTAATAGGACTAGTATTTTGCTACTTGTTTTGGCTAATATGTTGGCACTTTTGAATGAACTAGTTTTTAACAACTAATCCTCATTGCCCTGTAGTAGTTTGGTACTAATTAATGAAATGTTTTCTTCTTATGATGCATCATTGCTACTTGTTTTGGTCAATATGCTACTTATACATCACTTTAAAACAAAATCAATAAAACACAATACCATTTTCATTGATCTTAAAGAACTTAACCATTTGCATTACAATACTTAGACAACTTAACCATTAAAGAAGCTATACCATTACATTCTATACTACAACCTAACAATTACAGAAGACTTTACCATTACAATAACAACTCATCTCCACCTTACGGCTTGTAAACAAGTATCACCAAGAACAATACCCAACTAGTAAATAAACATATTTTCAAGAATAGATTTTGATTTTTTAGCTTCTTGTTCAACCTCACAAGCCAGGAGATTCTCAATCAATCACCTTGATCCTTTTCATCGTCATCTACCCAAGCAATAAATCCATTACATGGTCCCTGTCAATTTCAAAAGCAACGATTACAATACCCACAATCACATATAGTGATATCTCCATCTAGGGTTATGATTGCAAAATTCTCAAATACAACATACCTTACTTGAACACGCATAAAAGGGTCTTCCTGGATTATTGTTAGTAGTTGAAGTTCGAATTACAGCAGCACGCCCACAATCACATTTAACCATTCCTGATGTAAAGGAGAGAAGGTGTAACCGATTCAACGATGGAGAAATTGAAAGGAACTCAAAATTAGGGACGATCCTGATGCAAAAGCGAGTATTTGAAGATCGTTAGCAATGGTAAATGACTATTGTACCCCCAACGTGTAAGGCACGTGGTGTGTCTAACAGGAACAATTGACGGATTGTTAAAATAGGGCCTACGCGCGTTACATAATTAAAACTTGAGGACAGTCCGAGTTAGAAAAATAAGTTAGGGACATAGCGTGCAATTTATACTAAGCCATAGGGACCATTCGCGTAATTTTATTCAAAATATACATATGATGGAAAAAGCTAATCGCTAAACATATACCAAATTTTTAATTTTGATTTATTTAATATAAATGTTTTTTTAAACGTGTGCAAAAAAATCGTTGGATTTTTGACCTTTTATTTAATACTTAAAACTTTTGCCCGTATAAATTACAAGCAATAGTAATTCAAATTAATTAAAAAAACACATAAATAAAAAATTTAATATTAATTTTTTTAAAACTGTAATATTTACTTTTTTGAGTCACATGTGTATTTTTAAAACAAAAGTTAGAAATTTTTATATTTTCATGTTTTCTTTTGTTTCTAAATTTTTTATTTGCAACATACTTATACAATGCTATATATAAATATATATATATATATATATATATATATATATATATATATATTAATCTCGACGTTAGATAAGAACAACATACTAACTCTACTTTTATTGTGTGTGTGTGTGTGTATATATATATATATATATATATATATACATATATATATATATATATATATATATATATATATATATATATCTATATATATATATATATGTATGTATATAATTGTTTAAAGTACAATGCTATAATTTGAAAAAAAAAACAAAAAATGTTATAAACAAAAAATACATATATAAAAATGTACAATAGTAAGATGCTATGAAAGTACATTGTTACAAATAAAATGTTTTAATTTTAATTTTTTTCTAATTGTAATATCTACTTTTTTGAGTCACATGTGTATTTTTAAAACAAAAAGAAAGAAATTGTTACATTTTCATGTCTTTTTTAGTTTTAAAATTTTTTATTTGCAACATATTTATCCAATGTTATACATATATATATATATATATATATATATATATATATATATATATATACATATATATATATATATATACATATATATATATATATATACATATACATATATATATATATATATATATATATATATATATATATATTAATCTCACTGGTAATAAAGAACAACACAATAACTCTACTTTTATGGTGTGTGTATGTATGTGTGTGTGTGTGTGTATATATATATATATATATATATATATATATATATATATATATATATATATATATATCCTATCCTAATAAATAAGTAGAATCGTGCCACGTGTCAGTCTCCCAGGCCCCTAAAATAGAGTTTTCCCGCTTCTTTTCTTCAGCTCAATTTACATAAATGCCCTTCACTTCAAATTGAATCGACGCAATTCAGTTTGCCTATTTTTTCGTCCCTGTACTCTAATTTTTTCCTAAAATCTAGATTCAATCAACGATATACTCTGCTTGTAAATAGGTATTTGATATGCTGACTTCTTATAGGCAAACAATCTTCTCTCGACGAAAGTTAGGGTTTTGGATGGTATTCATCGCTGCCAACAATCTTTTGTTAACTTTTTTCGATCAACAAAACCTTTTAATCTTCATGGAGATTTGGGTTATCTTCTCTGAGATCCAGTTAATAGTGGTTTGAGGGTATTAATTTTAACTTTGGGCATATATGAGGTATGAATCTGGATCTTCGACTCCATTTTGATTTTTATTATGAATCATGATTTTTATTTTC
The DNA here is from genome assembly GCF_051521515.1 of Lactuca serriola. Classification (NCBI taxonomy): domain Eukaryota; kingdom Viridiplantae; phylum Streptophyta; class Magnoliopsida; order Asterales; family Asteraceae; genus Lactuca; species Lactuca serriola. Next base: position 208,131,305 of record NC_136416.1, read on the forward strand.
ATTTTTTTACTGATTTAGAAGCTATGTAAATTTATATATTCATTAGAAAGGTCTAAATGAAGGCAATGATTGAGATGTGAGCGTATCAGATTTAGAAATTATTCAACCGATTTCTTGGGTTCCAGCATCAAGTATTTTGGTGATGAAGGTAATTGGGTTTTCAGGGTGTATAATCCTTAATCAATTAAAGCATGGGAAAAAAGCTAACAATTCTTTGGAGTTTAAGGCTTTATAAAGCTTTTTTTTTTATATATCTAACAAATAAGTTATTGGTTTGACAATTGTATACATAGGTTATTGATAGTTGTATAGATATGGAGTTTATTGATTATCAATCTGGTTATCAGGTTCTTATGTTTTTGCTAATTATTAGGTTGGTTCCTTCACTTATCTGTGTTCTTTTCTTTTGTTGCACATTATGTGGGTGCAGCTACCAAGCACAACACTAACATTGTTATTGTTGTTATAGGATAACATCATGAAGGTATGTCACGCATAATGGATGGTAAGTATTAAGAATGATCTTCTTTACCTGATATATAATGGGTAAAAGCAACTCTATGTAATCTCTACAGTTTGATCATGAAACTGGTATTTTGAATTAACTATGTTTTGGTGAACACTAATGGGGTCAACAAGAATTTATAAACATTGAATCGGTGTCCTTCATCACATTTTTTTTCTGGTTAAAATGTCTATTTAAAATTACCATTTATTATTTTTTTGGTTTTCATGTATTTAAGCAGAAAGCTACGGTAAGTGCACACACACAAATAAGCTTGATGATTTTTGTAATGCTATTACATCCATTATAGCAATTCACTTTCAAAGAAGAATAAAATACTTTTTTGTTCCTTAGAGATTATCGTTTTAATCATTTTCGTCGAAGGGCAAAACTGTCACTTTTTTGGATAAATAAGGTTGATGATTTTTATTATGGGATTACATCCATTTACATCAAGTGCAATGTCATCAATCTTTTAAAAAATTATTTATGAATTGTTAATGTGTTCTTTAGATTCAACACCAATTAAATGAAGAACACCTTTAAGGTGTCTAAAGGTATCATCATCTCTTCCTGTTCCTGATCACATACATATATGTAAGCTCAAAATTGTTACCAGAGATTTCAAGTGGTTGTTTCTTTTTGACTTATTGGGTTAAGACAAAAAAAATCCGGTTTAATGTATTTAGAGTTTTAAGATATTAATCATTTAGCTATTTTCCATTGTTCTTTTTCCTCCCAACTCTTATCATTAAAATTGATGATTACTAGACTACAGATTTTATGCATAACCAATTCTTACACTTGGAACAACAGATTTTGTTAAATGGCAAGATTACTAGACTACATTAACAAAGGATGGCGGTCATGCAACTCAATTTGAGCACACTATTTTGATCACAAAAACTAGTGTAGAAATTGACAAAATGTTGAAGCTTTTTACATAATTTTTGCACATAATAACATAAAAACTCAAAGAGAGGTTTCAATATTTGTTTATTTTAGTGATTTTACGTTAATATAGTGACTAATTACAAAAGTTATAGCATTGTACTTTGAAAATACATTGTTGTAATTGTTATCTTTTACTTTTGGTTATCCAAATTATAGCAATGTACTTTCAAAGTACAATGCTATAATTAGGAATCTATCATTTGGCAATGTACTTTCAAACAAGTCATCCGAAATTTAATGTTCTATAATTAGGTTTGTCACTAAAATGTTAGGGAAGATAAAACAATGTGAATATTATTTCTTAGTTTTTATAGATTTACATGTATTTGAATTTTGTTATTTATTTTTTATACTAAGTCATTTATCATGTATTATTGTTAATTTAAGTAATCAACCTCGTGTATTACACGGGTTTTAACCTAGTATATATATATATATATATATATATATATATATATATATATATATATATATATAATTGTTTAAAGTACAATGCTATAATTTGAAAAAAAAAACAAAAAATGTTATAAACAAAAAATACATATATAAAAATGTACAATAGTAAGATGCTATGAAAGTACATTGTTACAAATAAAATGTTTTAATTTTAATTTTTTTCCTAATTGTAATATCTACTTTTTTGAGTCACATGTGTATTTTTAAAACAAAAAGAAAGAAATTGTTACATTTTCATGTCTTTTTTAGTTTTAAAATTTTTTATTTGCAACATATTTATCCAATGTTATATATATATATATATATATATATATATATATATATATATATATTAATCTCACCGGTAATAAAGAACAACACAATAACTCTACTTTTATGGTGTGTGTATGTGTGTGTGTGTGTATATATATATATATATATATATATATATATATATATATATTTGTTTCTCTAATGTACAATGTTATAACTGGAAAAAAGAACAAAAAAATGTAATAAATAAAAAAATATATAAAAAGGTACAATACTAAGATTCATGTCTTCGAAAACATAAAGTAAACCACTATAATAGAAAACTACAACATGATATAATTGGAAAAAAAATGTTATAAAAAAATATATATATATAAAAATGTACAATAGTAAGGTGCTATAAAAGTACAATGTTACAAATAAAGTAGGATGTTAATTTTTGTAGAAATAAAAAAACATTGTGGATTGTAAAAAAAACAATGCTACTTCCGTAGATTAAACTCTCAACCTGAAATTATGTTTCAGCAATATCATGTCTATTGATAAAAGTTGGATTAGTAATCCACATTGAAACCATCCCAAGTTCCAAGCAGGACTCAAAGCTTTTATTGAGAAGTCCAAGTCACACTTTGATAGTAATGGTAAAATCAGATGTGCGTGTGAAATATGTGATTACCGTTACTTCAAGTACTTGACTGCTCTGGAACTCCATATATTTATAAATGGTTTCAGCAAGTCATACATAACTTGGATCTATCATGGTGAATCTTTAATTCCTATAGTCATCTTGCCAAGTAACAAAATGGCCGCTTTAATCGACGATGTGATGTGGGAGTTGAGAGAAAATGATACCAACCTCGATGAAGGAACCTTGAATACAAGGGGTAGAGGTGTGGATGATGATTTTGCAAAGTTGTTAGAAGAAGTGGAAACTAAATTTTATCCTGGTTGTACCTTTTCTTCCCTTGAGTTTCTAGCAAAGTTAATGCATATCAAGGTGAACACCAAATGGATTGATAGTTCATTTAATCAACTCCTTGAGTTGTTGCAGTCAACATTTCCCGAAGGCAACAAGGTTCCCCTTTCACATTATCTAGTAAAAAAGAAAATAAGTCTATCTGTCTGGGTTATGAGTCGATACACGTGTGCTAAAATGATTGTTTTCTCTTTTGGAGAGAACATGATTCATTTCAAGTTTGTGCCGTTTGTAAAGAGTGACAATGGATCGATAAAAACACCAAGGGTAAGAAAGTATATCATAAGGTGTTATAGAAATTTCATGTGACCCCTAGACTATGATGTTTATATTGTTCAAGGCACACTGCCAAGAATATGAATTGGCATAGTATCAGACGTTCAGAAGATGGTGTTATGCGTCGTCCAGTTGATGGGGAACATTGGAAAGATTTTGTTAAAAGAAATGCCCTGACTTCTGGAGTGAACCCCGTAACGTATGCCTAGGTCTTTCAGCTGACAATTTTAATCCATTTGGAAACACGTGTAATCCACATAGCGCATGGTTGGTCATACTCACCACATATAATCTGCTACCTTGGCTTTGTATCAAAGAGTTATCATTCATGTTGACATTGTTGAATCTCAGCCTGAAAGCTCCTAGTAAGGATATGGATGTTTTCCTTAGGACGTTGGTGGAAGAGCTTAAACATTTGTGGAAGTCAGAGATACGTATTAAAGATGCAGCGACAAACAAATTCTTCATGATGAGAGTTATGTTGTTGTGGATAATAAACTACTTGTCAGCTAGTAGTAGCCTATCAGGTTGGAGCATATGCTACTTGCAACGGAGACACTCCATCGTACCATGCAACAAATAAATTTGTATATAGAGGCCATCGCCGTTTCCTAGATGTTAATGATCCGTTAAGAAAGTGGTTGGACTTTAACAAGATGGAAGAGACAAGACCGGCTCTGAGACACTTTAGTAATGACGACATACAAGAGCAACTAGGTTATTTACTAACTCGTAAACCGGGTAAACATCCTAAGCATGGAGGTGGGGAGCCAAAGCGGAAAGATCACGATTTGAACTGGTCGAAACGAACCATTTTCTTCGAACTCGAGTATTTCTCTTCTCTACATCTGAAACACAACATAGATTTCTTGCATGTCGAGAAAAATGTGGACAAGAGTTTGTTAGGTACTCTTCTAATGAACGATAAAAGTAAAGACACATCAAATGCATGAGAGGACATGAGAATTCTAAACATTCGGAGAAATGAATGGTTGCAAAAAAAGGGTGACAAGTATCGTAGACCTCATGCAAGATACTCTTTCACGAAATCTAGTCAACAACTCTTCTGTCAATTTATAAAATATGTTAAGTTGTTAGATGGGTTTGGTTCTATCATCAGTAAGAAAGTGAACGATACCAATAGTAACATTATTGGGTTGAAAGCGCATGACCATCACATTCTTATGCAACGTTTGATACCGATTGGAGTTAGAGGGTGTGACAGCCCGAATTTTCTGTCTTGTACAACCATTCAATTCTATCAAAGTCAGACTCGCTTCTACTATCTTTTAGCACTGCTTAGCGTCTTTTTGAGTGTTCTAAGCCTAGTGCATTCAATGTATGGGTTTAAGGATGAGTTAACTTAAGTTTTTAGTGTTGCATTCGAGCCGAACACTCCATCAAGAGCAGTGTACGGCCGTACACATGAGTGTATGGCCGTACACTCAAAATGGCCATGAACTCATGCCCATATATAAGATTTTCCTTCACTTTTCGTCATTTCTCACCCTCCCAAGTCAAGAACACTTGAATTCTCTCTCAAGTATCATCAAGTATCATAATCTTGATCTTCAAAAATGTAAGTATTACATCCATTGTTTAGTTGATACATTTCTTAATCTAGTAAAACCCATTGATTTCATCCATGAAATTCATCTTTTGGGTTAGATCTTCAAGATCTTCATCTTTCACCAAGAACACCAAAAACACACACTAGTTCTTGGTGGTCGTGAACCCCCATCAAACTTCCAAATCGTAAGTATCTTTTCCATGTTCTTATTATGTATTAGAAACTCTTGATGTTCATCATTAAATCGACCATCTTAGCAAGAACAACAAGGGTTTACGGTCGTACACTCCTCATATGGCCGTAAACCCTTGTTAATGTTCATAGTTTGGCCATAAACTTCCTTAAGGCTAAGCATAGGACCAAGCACACTTACTAGATGCTTGATAGGACCTTAAAACACCTTTTTTTGCATGTTTCTTCATTAGTGTATGGCCGTACACTCATGGGCCGTGAACCTTATGGCCGTACACACCTTAGTGTGGCCTTGAACTTCCCTTATACAATCATATGTGATTGTAACACTTCAATCCTAGTGTTTCCTAGTCCTTAAGGTGGTTCCCTATCATAATTAGTTGTTATATACACTAATTTTATACATATATGTGCCATTATATGCTTATTATGATCTGTTTGTGCTCGAGATATCGTCTGGCATACCTAGCATTCTATTACTATCTTACCTTTCAAGTCGCTCACAATCAGGTGAGTTCATACCCCTTAATCTACCTTTTAAATGATTTTAAATGCTTTTATGGGGGAATAGAAGTAGAAAACAAGTTAGTTATATAATAAATCACTTTTCATTTATAACTACAAAGCAAAGAATTTCTTATATTTCAAATGTATTATCAAACAAACTGCTTCAAATCACTTTATAAACTGACATCAAGTCATTAATACTTTCTAAATGTTAAACTCTTTTCATATTTCACGAAACTTCTTTTTAAACTTATATATATTGTCAAAATCATGTCTATATAGATATAGTTATATAAATAAGGTTTAAAGGGATTAGGACTAACAACTCGCTTTATTTCCTTTTCCTTGTTTGGATGTGGACATAGGGTATCAGTTGTTTGTCCGAATATTGTTTAAATCTTACTTATATATTAAGTATATCTATGTAGATATAAAAGTCCTATCAATCAGTTCAATAGCTTTGGGTAGCAAAGGTATTCATACATGTTCAGTTATTCAATTATAAAGCATATTAGTAAGCTATAATAGGTATAGTTTAAAGAACATATACATATACAAGTACAAGAAGAATACTGTACATATACAAGTATAAGAAGAATACATATGCATATACAAGTAAAAGAAGAATACTACACATATACAAGTACAGGAAGAAATTATACATATAAATTTACTAACGGAACATATACATTTACAAAAGGAACGTACGATAACAAGAACAAGATAACATTTATGTGAGACTACTTCACTGCTTAGCAATATACTTGTAAAGTCATGTTTTATAGCTAGAGTCACTTGGAAGGAGAGCGGACATTGTGTGTATAGATCTATACGGGATTGACAAACCCGCATCCCGACTGTTCGCTACAGTTGGCCGAAAGGCCAGGGGTGACAAATTTCACATTAGTTTCGACGTGAGCAGGTCGTCGTGTTATTCACTTGTCGATTAGTATAGTTATAACGACATCACATCTCAACCTTAATTAACAAACTGGGTTTTAAGGTAGTTAATGTTTTAGTAAGTTTTTTATACAACATTACTGTAGTCTTTCATTTTCCTATTACATTCATATAGTGATATTTTCACAAAAAGAGTAATGTAAACTATTTTCTAGTAATGATAGTCATAAAATTGGGAAAACATACAAAACAGTCGGGTCTTGGTAGAAGACTACATTACATCAGTTTAAGAGAAACAAACATACAAAACAGACGAGGCTTGGTAGAAGACTACATTTCCTTATAAGTAGAAAATATAGGATTTTCTAAGAGATTCAAACATTTACATCAAACTCTTACAAACATTTACATCAAATTCTTACAAACAGTTACATCAAACATTTACAAACACTTTCTTTAAACATACACAAACATTTGACCCTAAAATACTTATGAACTCACCAGCTTAAATGCTGAGCTATGCGTTCAAAATAACTTGTATTCTCTGGTCGACGTAGACAGGTATAGATGACCAGACTTTTGAGAAGACAGAGTGTATTCAAGACTCGTCTTTATTTTGATTACATATTTTGGTTTCTTATAACTTTGCAGAACACACTTGTATTAAATTATATTATTAATGCAATGGATGATGTTGTTGCTTGTTTACTATTATGCATTGTTTTGATACTGTACATGACGTCCTCCACCCACGAACATTTCTACCGTTCCGGTTTTAGGGTGTGACAGATTGGTATCAGAGCTTTGTTTATAGTGAATTGAGTATGTCAACCCATGAAAGATATACAAATATAAACACATCGGGATTAAAACACTCTGCCCAAGAGTTTATACTATTTAAATAATAAAATATTTAACTAAAGTATACATACCTACCTACTTACTACATAACAGTGTCATACAAGAACAAAGCAAAAGTAATTAGATGTTGGACATTACAGTCAAACCTGAGCAGTTATGTAATCATATCTGGGATCAATACAGCCTGATCAACTATATTTATTTGAGATATGATGAACATGTGTTTGGGGGTGATAGTGGTGTTGCGACAGGTCTAAAACTTACCAAACTATACATATACTACATTTATGAACCAATGAATCGAGTAAGTAACAAATCAGAGTATGTAAGAATGCGAGATTGAACAATGAATGTAAATAAGATCTGGTTTCAGCTCAATTACTCTCTCAAAATTTACAGAGTACAAAGAAAGGTTCTGTAAAGAAGACTTACTTTCTAACTCTAGTAAACATCCCTATTTATAGGAAACAGAGAAAGTGTACAAAAAATATACTAAGGCATAAACACTTAAGCTTCGTATAAAAGGGCCCTAGTAAAATAGACTACAAAACATATGAATAGCCTATCAAAATTCGACTAATTACAACAAATATATCCCTTACAATCTCCCCCTTTGTACTTCTAGTCGAAGCCATCGATTAGTAAGAAGCTGGATGGAATACAGCAGCACTCTTCGTATCTCGGTGTACCAGGATATGATTGTCTTAAGCTCCTTTTTATCACCTTCTTTGACTTTTAATTTTGACTTTTTACTTAAAATTTTGACTTTGACTTTTAAAAGTTGACCATTGACTTTAAATTTTGACTTTCTCGTTTGACTTTTAATTTTTCAAATTTGACTTTTCAAGTTTGACTTTTGAGTTTGACTTTTTAGTTTTGACTTTTAAGGTTGACTTTCTCGGTTTTTAAGTCAAAGGTCAGTTAAAAATATAAATAATAATAATAATAATAATAATAAAGAATGAGTTCCACATCAATTCCGGTAAATGAAGTTTCATGTACTCCATCTTGTAAAGCTACGATTAAATGTCTTCGCGAATAAATTGATTTATTAAAAGGGGAAAATGAGGACCTTAAATATGAAGGTTATACTCTAAGGAAAGGTCAGAAACCGTTAAAAACACAACTAGAAACAAAAACCAAAGACTTTAGGAAGCTTCCGGAAGAGTACAACAACAAGTGTGAAAATTACGATCACATTAAACTCAAACTTGCTGCTATAACTGAAGAACTTGACGCTTTGAAAATAAAGTGTGCAAAAACAGATGTTAGTTTCAAAAATTACACTGTGTCAAGTAAGACAGTCGAGTCCTTATATGAAACCCAATTAAAATTCAAAGAAAATCAAAACAAGGGTCTAGGGTATGATAGTGTTCCTCCACCTTTCAATCATAACTACACATCCGTCCCTATGACACATGACGAAATTGATAGGGAGGCACATCTTTGATATAGCAAACCAGTTGGATTTGTGTCAAGGGTATTCAAGTTGAAGATACTAATGTTTCTACTTTATGTGCAGGTAAAGTAGCAGAGGATGAGAACAAGGAGAACACCATTGAACAAACCAACATCTCCTTGAAATCTGAATCTATTGCTTCGAACTCAACTGCTTCTGATCAACCTGCCGTTGAGAAATACAGGCCACCAATTCCAACGCAACAGAGTTCTTGTTGCAAGTGTGCATGTGGGAACAATCAGAAACGAGGCAAGCTTACGCCACCAGGGGCAGGAAGAAACAACTTCCCAGTGAAGAAAAAGACATGTTTTCACTGTGGAACACCTGGACACATTGCCAGAAATTGTCCAAATCGCGCATACGTTCCCTACTACGCACAAGGCTGGCAGAACGCGCCAAGAGGGAGATTTTCTAAAAGAAACCCCTCTAGGTCACGTTCAGACAATGGTGACTAGAATGCGCAAAAGGCCAAGAATCAAACCCATAAGGCCAATAATCTGAATCCCAAGAACAAGAAGGGAATGTCGGCAAAGAAGCCAAATCCAAGAGATGCTCCCTTGAAGCCAAAATCAACGTTATCTCAACGGCTGACATCAAGTTTAAAATCAAGTGTTGAGCCACCCATCAGATCGAAAAAGAAATCGGTTAAACCCAACTACAAATGGGTTCCGAAGGCTCAATCTCCCAAATCATCTAATGCTTCTAATATTTTTACATCTTCTGTTTGTGATAAACAGGATATGTCATGGGAGAAAGTACCGTGCAAGGATGACAAAGGTCGACCCAGGTTCAAAATAGACTGCGTTCCAAAGACCAACTGATCCCGCTCTGTGTCGGAGCAGCTATGGAGGCATATCATCAGACTTTGGTTTGTTGGTAGTGGCTATTCCTGGCACTTGATAGGGGACATCTCTCAACTGTACAACATTCAGACATTATTTGAGAGTATGTGTCCTTTGCGGGAAGGGAAGAAAGGAAGGGGTGTCATACCCCGAAAACCAAAGGCGGAAACATTTCCGGGGTTGACTCCACGTTGAGTATCAAATCCAATGCACATAGTAAAACAGTAATCACAAAACATTACATTACATAATATTGTTTACATCTGTTTGAAAGTAAAGTTGTACAAATATTATACATATGTAATATGATCAAAAGTAAAGACGAGTCTTTGGGAATACTCCGTCTTCTCCAAAAAGTTGCAATGTACCTGTCTAACGTTGACCTGAGAATACAAGCAGTTTGAAAATCAGCATAAAGCTGGTGAGTTCATAAGCGGTTTAGTTTTGAAAAGACGAGTTCCTTTACATTCTGGAAAAGTTGTTGATCAAGAAAATCCCATATTTTCTTATGAAAACGATTTGGTTATCCTATGTTACAATTTCGAAAACAGTTGGTTATGTCGTTCCAGGAAAATCCCATATTTTCCTTATAGTTTTAGTTATTCGTTTGTTACTTTATTCGTTTATGTGCTGTTGTGTTACCCAGGAAAATCCCATATTTTCCTATGTGTTGAGTTGTCTATTGGTATCTAGGTTCGTTACTGATTATAATGTTATCCCAGGAAAATCCCATATTTTCCTATGTGTGGTGTTTTATTCTTAAGTCTGATTTCGAAATAATGGTAATTACCATGAGAGTAGTATTAGTTATGTGTTCTACTTCCTTAGTTATTCTACATTCGGATGACTATAATCTACTAACTTAGTTGTAATTTCGAATATTTGGAATCACACAGAAGCATACATTTCAGTATTTTCGAAGTTCTGTTGAGTTCCAAAAGAGTATATTAGTTGTGTATTCGAAGCTCTGTCGACATTCTGAGGCGGATATATTTGAAACTCAGTAGAGGTCCAGAGGCGTATTTTCGTAATAAATTCGAAACTCTGGTGACACTCAAGGAGTACACTAACTGTATATTCGAAGTCTTAGTGTCAACCAAAGGCGTCATTTCGTATTCGTAGTCGTATTTGTATTCATACTAGATTACATTCATATTCGTATTTGTACTTGGTTACATTTGTATTCGTATTCGTATTTGTATTCGTATTCGTATTCGTACTCAGATTCGCATTAGTATTCCTATTAGTATTCGAATTTGTATTCGTACTCATATTCGTATTCGTATTCCTATTAGTATTCTAATTCGTATTCGTATTCCTATTAGTATTCGAATTCGTATTCGTACTCATATTCGTATTCGTAGCAGGTTATATTCGTATTGACCTTAGTTATGATTAGTATGATTTCTTATACAAAGAGAATATAGTTACAACACTTTTTAAAAGAAATCTGTATTTAACCTGCAATTTGAAACGTCAGTTATCACAAAACTGTGGAAATCAAGGCATTTAGTAAGTAAAACCATTGAGTTGAAATCAGTTTAAGTACAAAATTACACTTGTACTTTTTGTTTGTATTCCCCCCTGAAAACATTGAAAACCATTGAAAACACGTAAAAAGGGTAGGGGTATGAACTCACCGGACTCGGAAATGTGTTGGTTTTGGATGCTATACGTCGAATCAAGGCTTGATAACACGTGAGTTTCCTATGTAATATGAAATGGCATACAAATATATCTAATTAAATTCATAAACTCTAATTAGATATGAAGTCACACTCCAACGAAGAAAAACACCTCAAATCGGGTGTTTGGAGTGACCCGGGTGACATCTACGGACGTGTAATGGTACTAGGGACTTGGGATTTGATTTTACTCCCCAAGAGTAAACATTTTAAGGAGTTTACAACCACAAAACACATACAAACATGAGTTTACAGCCGTAAACTCATGTTGGTGTGATTTTGAGTGCTTAATGGCTTGTTTGGACATGGTGATTGTTGGAATGGATTTCTAAAATGCCTTGGGATGGATTTTATGAACCTATGCCATTTTAAAGGGAGTTTATGGCCCTAAAATTGGAGTTTACGGCCGTAAACTCTACTATGGTCAAGAATAATTAATTTGAGGTATAAGGGACAATCACATGTGATTCTAGTTAATTTTCCAAGCCTTGTTATGAATTTAGGACACCATTTAGCATACTTTTAGGAGTTTACGGCCCAGGAGCATGTTCTATGGCCGTAAACTCTCATATGTAGGGTATTTGATGTGTTTAAGGTCCTTAAACTATTTTTGGTTGGTTCTATGATTTATTCCAAGGCTTTTGGTGGTGTTGGATGGCTTTCTAACACCTTAGAAGTGAGTTTACACCCATATTAGAGGAGTTTACGGCCCAAGAACATGTCTTGGCCGTAAACTCATACAATCCCCTCAAATTTCATGTTTGAAGTGTTCTAGGTCCATAATCAATATTCTAAAAGTTGTATCTAAGTCTTGTTTGAGCCATGGAAGGGTTTAAGGGCTTAAAAACCCTCTAAATTAGTGTTTACGGCCTAGGCACCTTCCAGGGCCGTAAACTCTTAAACAAGGGTCTAAATTATGTTTCAAGGCATTCTAAGCTCATTCCATAAAGTCATCTAGCCATATCTAAGGTATAATTGTGGTTTGGAAGGGTTTTGTTGCTCCGAAAACCCCATTAATATGAGTTTACGGCCTAGGATAGTTCTAGGTTCGTAAACACATGATAATGGTCCTAATCCATAGATTATACTCGAATTTGAAGGCTAAAGAGGTTGTATAGCATGTTAGGGAAGTTACCTCAAAGATTTGAAGCCTTAAACTTGAGATTTGGACCTTTAATTCTAGTTTGAGGAGAGAGGTTGGGGGTGATAGTTGTAGAATGAAGCAAAAGCATCAAAATGAAGTCTTAGAACACTTTAAATAGTGTTCGGGATTTGGACACGATGAAATTCTACCCGATACCGGCTTTAGACGGGGCTTTTGGTCGCACCCGGCCAATTTGCCGTAACCCGATATGGTTGATTCTAGAAATGTTCCGATCATTAATATGAGACGTTAGAATGAGTTCTAAGGGTATTAAGACACTTATTAAGTCACAAAATAAAATATACATTAATGACTTAATAAAATGCCGAAATCGGAAATCGAAATCGTAAACGGCGATTGGACGATTGGAACGAGTCGCGAGTAGGGTTACATTTAGGGATATGAATTTCGGGTTGTTACATTATCCCCCCCATTAGAGGGAATTTCGTCCCGAAATTCAAAGATTACGATACAAGTCATGAACTTGAATGAGATACGGGTGGATTTGCTGCTTCAGGTTTTCGCGCTCCCAAGAGACAATCAGGTCTCCGCTTGACGTCTCAGCGAACCCTCACTATCGGGACGCGTCGTGGTTTCGTTGGGTAGATACTTCTCAAAGACCGAGACGTGAAGTATCAGACGGGTGCTACTAAGTTCCAAGGGTAATCGGAGTTTGAAGGTTACGGAATCGTTCTTACAAGTATCGCGTAGGGTCTAATGTACCATGAGGGAAGTATTTCGCTTTTCCAAAGCATTGCATGTTTTCCCTAGGATAAGGCTTGTAACAGAAAACAAACTCCAATGAGAAGGTACATCTTCATGTGGCAGAGTAACTAAGAGTTTGATGATCCTGAAAGAGAATTATGGGACCTGTGGGTTATGGGCCCACAGTTATGGCTGCTTTGTTTACTACAAGATCAAGGAAAATGATTTGATTGAAGGGTACCACTACGAACTCGTGGTGATCATAACAGATCCTGGTCGTGGTATTTAGATACATCATCTTCCGGAGGTTCGGCTACGAGGTAGCTTGTGACAGCCCGAAAAACTTCTCGCATGCACTCTTCAATTCTTCCCAGTATTAGACTTATTTTACTATATGGTAATACCCTTTAGAGTCTAATAAAGCATTCTTCTAAATATGATATAATTAAGGTAGGAGTGTTAAAAAGGGATAACTCGAAGTGTAGGAATCAAAATCGGGCCAAACACTCCAACACATGAAGTATGCAGCCATACACTTGAGTGTGCGGCCACACACTCTTGTTTGCGGCCTCACACCCTGCCAACCGCACACTCCCCACATATATACCACACTTGAATCATTTTTTACACACTTCCTTCATTTCTTCAAACATAGAACACGAAAATCCTCTCAAGTATCATCCATTCTCCTTGAAGATCTTCATAAAAGGTACCAAGAACACCAAGAACAACAAGATCTTCATCTGGCAACACACATGGCAGCACACACCACCTGGCAGCACACATGGCCGCACACATGTGCTGGCAGCACACTAGGCCGCACACCTAGCCGCACACACACATATAGTGTGTATTTTGGCCATACACCCTCTTGTATAGCCTTATAAACCCTTATACAATCATATATGATTATAACACTTCATTATAAGTGTTTATTAGTCCCTAAGGTGGTCCCAAAATCATCAATTAGTTGTTCATAACACTAATTAAATCCATATATGTGCCTATATATGCTAAATAGGATTCACGCGTGTACTCAAGTCACCACTTGACACCTAGCACCAAATCAAACATTGTCATCAGAACCACTCACTACAGGTGAGTTCATATGTAACAACCCGAAATTTCATATCACTTCTTGTAACTCAACTTGTAATCCAATTTGATCAACCAAACATCGTTTTCAAATTCGTTTCCGATTTCGCCATTTTATTAAGTCACTAGCTTATATCAACCTAAAATGACTTAATGGGTGTCTTAATACATTTAGAAATCATTTTAACACCCCACTTTAGTAATCGGAATAATTATAGAATCGACCATATCGAGTCACGACAATTTGGTCAGGTATGACCAAAAGCCCCAATTAACGTCGGTATCGGGTAGAATTCCGTCGTGTCCAATTCCCGAACACTGTATAAAGTGTTTTAAGACTTCATTTGAAGCCTTTGGCCAATTTCTCATTAAACTCTCACAACCTCTTTCCTCAAGCTAGAATTAAGGTCCAAATCTCAAGTTTAAGGCTTCAAATCTTTGAGGTAACCTCCCTAGCATGTTATTCAACATCTTTAGCCTTCAATTTGATGATTTATTTGAGTTTTGGGACCAAGAACATGAGTTTACGGCCAAGGAGCAAGCTTGGGCCGTAAACTCCATTTAATGGGGGGTTTTTAAGCCAAATTACCCTTCCAAATCAAAGTTGGGACTTAGATATGACAATAAGGCTTGCAAATCTAGACTAAAAAACAATTAAAACTTGAACTATAAGGGACAAAAGAGAGTTTACCAAGGTATGTTCTTGGGCCGTAAACTCCTCTTTAATGGGGATTTAGTGCCTTTAATCATGTCCAAATGCTTTGAAACTCAACCAATGGCCTTGTGGTAAATCCTAGATTCAACTAAAAATGATTTGGAGACCTTAAACACATCAAATGCCATACATAAGTGAGTTTACGGCCAAAGAACTCCTCCTAGGCCGTAAACTCCTATAAGTGTGTCAAATGATGTTATAAACCACCCTAAAGGCTTGGAAAAATTTCTAGAATTACATATGAGTGTTTTAAACATCAAAAACTAATTTTTCAAGAGCATAAAGAGAGTTTACGGCCATAGAACATGCCTCTAGGCCGTAAACTCCTAAAAGTTTGTTAAATGGTAACCTAAATTCATAACAATGCTTAGAAAATTAGTTAGCATCACATGTGATTGTCCTTTGTAGTTCAAATCAATCATTCTTGGCCATGGGTGAGTTTACGGCCGTAAAATCCAAGAGTGTGGTCGTAAACTCCCTTTTAAATGATGTTAATTCATTCCAAGTGTTCCAAGACATTTTAGATATCCATTCTAGCAATCCCCATGTCCATTTAAGCCATTAACCCCTCAAAATCACACCAACATGAGTTTACGGCCGTAAACTCATGTGTGGGTGTGTTTTGTGGTTGTAAACTCATTTAAATGTTTACTTATGGAGAGTAAACTCAAGTCCCAAGTCCCTAGTGCCATATTTCGTCCATAGATGTCACCCGGGTCACTCCAAACGCTCGTTTTGAGGTGTTTAACCTCGTTGGAGTGTAATGTCCTAAATAATTAGTGATTGTAAATCTAATTAGTATTATATGGACATTATTACATTTTACATAGGGGCATCACGAGTAAACAATCCCCGAAGCAACGTCTAGTATCCAAAACCGACACATTTCCGAGTCCGGTGAGTTCATACCCCTACCTTTTTCACTGTTTTTCACTGTTTTCAGGGGGGGGGGGGGGGGGGAACACAAGCAAAGTACAAGGGTTCTTGTACTCAAAACTTATTTTCGTGTGTGTGTGTTTCACAATTTATATGCTTTTTATACTGATATACGCAACTGATAATTGGTAGAACATATAGATCACCTAAACATTTATTTGTGAAATGAGTATTATAAACCATTATGTTTTATATATTTCACAAATGGTTTCCACATTTTATCAGTTAAAAGCATGACATTATAACACATGAACAATATAATTCGTACACAGTTTTGTTCTCGGTAACATTCCACAGAGATACGCGAATGGAGGATTATCCTATTATTACTAGTAAATTTGTTATTCCGTATGATTGGAGACACGTCCTCGGCGAACACTCCACAGAGATACGCGAGTGGAGGACTACACCCGTAACCAGAATCTCTGGAATTTAGAGAGCGTGACTTGAGTGTATAGATCTATACGGGGTTGACTACCCCACACCTGGCTGCTAGCTACAGCCGAACCAAAATGGTTCAAGGGTGACGAAAGTCATAAGGGTTGTAGACTACTTATTGCCACAGGTTCAGTCTTTAGTATGGTTATGGAACTCGCAATTAGGATAACAGAGATTTACTTATAGTAATAATGAACCACTTACTACATTTTACAGATAACCAACATTCAGGAAGGTATGGGACCTTCCTGGGGAAACTTTGCACATAACCAGGTTTAACAGAATACATCTTTCACATTGAAAATCAACATACAGGAAAGCATGGGGCATTCCTGGGTAACATATACATGACCAGAAAAGTGTAACCAACTGAATAACATTACATCTTTTACAATAACTAACATTCAGGAAAGTATGGGACTTTCCTGGGAATACACTGATACATAAAAGAAATAGAACAATGAATTGGATAATCAAACTATACTTTACTTTTGTGAAACAACAACCAACTTTTAAGAAAATATGGGATTTTCTTGGCATGTGTTACATTTTCAGAAACAGAAAGGAAACATAAACATTTTCACAAAATAAAACTACTTATGAACTCACCAGCGTTATGCTGATTTTCAAACTGCTTGTGTTCTCAGGTCATCGATAGTACAGGTACCCGAAGACTTACTTGATTCAGGATAGTGTGCGTGCAAGGCTCGTTCGTTTTGTTTATATCTATATTATGTATCACAACTGTATAAACTGTGTCTTTTGAAACAAATTGTAAAACTTTTAATATGTAATGTAATGTTTGTTTCACTTTACTTACTATGTACATTGGATTTGATACTCAACGTGGAGTCAACCCCAGAAATGTTTCCGCCTCCGGTTTTCGGGGTGTGACATCATACCCCTTTAATTAACCTTTGAAATGATTTTAAATGTTTTAAATACGTTATGGGGGGATACAAGTTAAATACTTATAGTTATTGCATCAATCACATGTGATTAATAACTAGGAAACCAATGATTTTACCACTGTTCAAACTGTTTATCAAACTGTTTTACTTCAAAATGTTTTACAAACTCTTTTACATATCAAATGATATTATTTAAACTTTGTTTTACTTCTTATAAATCGCATGCCCATATATGTATAGACGTATAAGTAATGTTTAAAGGGCTTAGGAAGGCCATCCGCCCAATTTCCTTTTTCTCGATTTGGATGTGGTCTGGTGGGATTTCGGGTGACCATCCGAAGGTCGTTTCAATATTAATTATATATCAAATATACATATATAGAAATAACAGTACTTCCATATTCATACGTGCTAGACACATCATTAGTGAGTTACCATCGGGGTAACACAGGATCATACTATTACAGCTGTTAGATCAATGAGTCAGTTCATTCATGAGTCTATACATTACATTACTATGAGAACATATACAACTATACTAGGAAGAGAACATATACAACTATACTATGAGAACATATACAACTATGCTAGGAAGAGAACATATACAACTATACTAGGAAGAGAACATATACAACTATACTATGAGAACATATACAACTATACTAGGAAGAGAACATATACAACTATACTAAGAAGAGAACATATACAACTATACTAGAACAAGAAACATTACATTACAGATACAAGAATATGTTATTGCGTATAGATCTATACTGGATTGACTATCCTACACCTTGCTGCTAGCTACAGCCAGACCTGCAGGTCTGCGGGTGCCAAACGTCATTCCGTTATTACCACCATTCATTATGTCGTTGTTACCAGTCAATAGTATGGTGCAATTATCACATTATACCTTAATATAAATCCGGTTTAAGGTAGTTAGTACAGAAGTAGTTCCTATAATACAAAACTACAGTACTACAATGATTTACCCATTACATATTTTTAGTGATAACCTCACTTAAACATTAATGTACAAACTATATTTTGTTAAATGATAGTTACACTTGGGAAATTACACACTCTTACAACAAACGAGCATACAAAACGGTTAGGCCTTGGTAGAAGGCTACTTTAATAGAAAATATAGGATTTTCTGAGAGATTCAAAATTTTACAAACACTTAAATACATTTTACAACTTATACTTGCGACAGGTTCAAACATTTTTGATAACAAACACCGACACTAAAACACTTATGAACTCACCAGCTTAATGCTGATAAACTCTTTCAAAATAACTTGTATTCTCAGGTCATCAGTAGAGAGGTACCGATGCCAACTTTTGAGAAGATGGAGCGCATTCAAGACTCATCATATTATTTTGATTTACATTATATTTTTGGTGTCTAAAACTGTACAGAACATGCTTGTATTAAAATTATATATTTAATGCAATGGATGATGTTGTTTGCTTATTTACATTTACTGTGTTGTGATACTGTACATGACGTCCTCCGCCCCAGAATGTTTCCGCCGTTCTTGGTTTTGGGGTGTGACAGATTGGTATCAGAGCATTGTTTATGGTGAATTAAGTATATCAACCCATAAAAGATATAGTAAACTATAAACCCATTAGGGATTAACGTACTCTGACCAAGAGTCTATACTTTAAATATTAAAATATTTAATTAAGTATACTCATTCATACTAAAATCGGTGTCACAATGACAATAACAAAAGTATTACGATTGTTAAATATCACAAGTGAGCTCGGGGATGTATGGTCAGTCCTGGGAATGGCATAGCCTGATCAACTATGCTGGTCCAAGGAGTGATTAGCATATGCCCTAGAATGGTTGTGATGTGTTAACAAGTATAAAAACTTACCAACAATACCACAAGAAGATCAGTAGAACTTAAACTTAAAATACTATAGGTGTATTTTGTACTACTAGCTACATCTATACAATATTCTTATATCCATTTTCTCGCGTAGATATCATGACTGGATTCTATCACGGCGACCCGTACTTTCCAAATGAAGGCAATGCTGGGTGGATCGAAGAAGATCCCAAAGATGAGCACCCAATCCCTTTGGATGATCACCTCACAAAAGGCTTTTCTGATGGATCCGACTCCGAGCCGGAAGTCAACAACCTACCGCTAGTAGGTCAAGCCCCAAACAATGACCCTTGACCATCATTTCCAGGTCCCACTCCTATGTGGGTAAACAACTTAAATTGTTGGAGAGACGAGCAGGGTCAACCTTTACCTTACTTTGGGGACCGAACCTTCTACAACGTTAGCGAAGGTGGTTCTGCGGATAGAGCTCTGCCTGTCATGGTGCGTAGAATTGCTCGAAATGTCGAACAAGGTCGAGCAGCCATCAACCGAGTCATGGAAGTTGATGCCAACTCAGGCGTTAATACTGTCCCCATTCGACGTCTAGAAGAAGCACTCGAGGGGACGAGGAGAACCAATGACACCCTACGAGAGCAATTAACCACCGAGATCGCAGAACTTCGAGTTCGCCAAAGAGCTCACGAACGACACCTTCAAGAAGTGGTTCGCCAACTGGCAGATATGAGGATTCGCCCTAGAAATTCTCGTCGCCGTTAGATGATGTCTAGTACATCTCTGTCTTTTGGTTAAGGAATAGCCTTTAACATCTGTGCTCTATGTAGC
The DNA here is from genome assembly GCF_051521515.1 of Lactuca serriola. Lineage (NCBI taxonomy): Eukaryota > Viridiplantae > Streptophyta > Magnoliopsida > Asterales > Asteraceae > Lactuca > Lactuca serriola. The sequence goes on from NC_136416.1 coordinate 208,151,371, forward strand.
ACTTGTCTGTAAAATATTCCTAACTTTCAGTACTCTGTTTTGGAATCTAGGACTGTCAAACTTTTCTGTATGGTATGATGTAAGACCTACTGATAGGTCGATTTTCCCTGAACTTATTACATCAGTAATACCAGTATTATTGACATCTATCGAATCTATGGGAAAAATCTGTACATTTGTCTTTCCTACTAATATTCCTTGTTGAGATATCAAACACTCATTCAACTGTTTTGGCTATGGTTAGTTAGTCCAGGTGTCACTCTCGCGTTGCTTACAAATTGATTCTTACCATTTTTCTTATCTTTATAAACTTATAGCTGAAAGATGCCTCCTCGCAAGTCTCCCCGGAATAAGCCTACACCTCCACCACCTCTTCCACCTCCGGTCATCGATACTGCAGCCCTGAATGCTGCAGTAGCTGCGGCAGTGGCAACTGCCATGGCTTAGTATCACTCATCTGATACCAGTAGAGGTGGAACCCCTGTTGAATAAATCCCGGTTGAAACCCCTGTGCGCTCGAGAGAGTGCTCCTACAAGGATTTCACCAACTGCAAGCCGAAGCCTTTCTATGGCACCGGCGGAGTCATTGCCCTCTCGCAATGGTTCGAGAAGACTGAATCGGTCTTCGAAATCTATTCATGCCCTGCTGCGAGCAAAGTCAAATATGCCGCATGCACCTTTGAGGGAAAGACCCTGACGTGGTGGAACAGCCACGTGAAAGATCTAATCCTCGTCATAGCCAACGACATAGGCTGGGAAGCGATGAAAGACCTCATGATGGAGGAATACTGCCCGAGGGGCGAAGTCCAGAAATTGGAACAGGAACTTTCGAACCTGACTATGAAGGGCACCAACATGGTCGCTTATACTGCCCGATTTAGCGAACTAGTGGCCCTCTGACCCAACTTGGTTCCCACTGAAGGGAAAAAGATCGAGAAGTACATATGGGGGCTAGTGCCTCCGTATCAGGGGAATGTCCTAGCATCGAACCCCGCTACCTTCGATAGTGCCAAGCGATTGGCACAACGACTCATTGACCATGGAGTCAAAACCCCTACAACCACAACAACCCTAGCCATCCCGGAAGCCTCCAAACCCGCTAAAAATAAGCGGAAATACTGAGATGAAAGGAAGAAGCAGCAAGCTGCCAAAAAGCAGCAAATCGTGGCAGTGCATGCCGCGGTAACCCCTACTGCTGCTACTACTCCGGGGAAACAGTATGCTGGAAGTTTGCCTAAGTGCAACAAATGCAACTTCCACCACAACGGCCCCTCCGTGAAATGCAGTGCTCTAACTGCAACAGGAAAGGACATACCGTCCGTTTCTGTAAATTCCCGGCACAACCAATCAACCAAGTCCCTAGCTCTGGCGTGAGCCCGACCTGCTATGGATGTGGCGAAGCAGGCCACTTTAAGAGGGATTGCCCCAAAGCGAGGAATGCTGGACGAGCAGGGAGGTTACTAGCTATAGGCCACGGGGAAGCAGTTGCCGACCCGACAGTGGTGATTGGTACGTTCCTCCTCGATAACTCCTATAAATGCATTCTGTTCGATAGTGGAGCGGAGTGAAGCTTCGTAAACCATAAATTTGCTCGCATGCTTAATCAACCACCGCACGCACTCAAAGAACTATTCACAGTAGAAATGGCTAATGGAAAAACTGAAAGTACGAATAGCATATACTTAGGTTGTACCCTAACTCTAGATAACCATTCATTCCCAATCGACCTCATGTCGGTCTCAATTAAAAGCTTCGACATTATCATCGGCATGGATTGGTTAAGTCTTCATCGCGCCGACATCATGTGCTTCGAGAAAGCAGTCCGTCTAAACCTTCCGTCTAACGAAACTCTTGTAGTCTACGGCGACAAACCTGGTGCAAGTCTTCGTATTATATCAAGTATTCAAGGACAGAAGTACCTGCGTAAGGAATACCATGCATTCCTTGCTCACATCGTCGACACGAGCCTCGAAACGAAAGAACTAAAGAACATCCCTGTAGTGAGCGACTTCCCCGACATTTTCCTAGAAGAACTACCCGGGTTACCTCCGCAACGACAGGTCGAGTTCAGAATCGACTTAGTCCCAAGAGCTACCCCAGTAGCCAAGTTGTCCTATCGTTTAGCACTAGCTGAGATGCAGGAACTCTCTGGTCAACTTAACGAACTGCTCAGCAAGGGCTTTATAAGACCAAGTTTCTCACCTTGGGGAGCATCGATCTTGTTCGTTAAGAAGAAAGATGGATCATTCTGTATGTGTATTGACTACAGAGAACTCAACAAACTGACGATCAAGAATCGTTACCCTTTGCCTCGCATAGACGATCTATTTGACCAACTGCATGGGGCGAACTACTTTTCCAAGATTGATATGAGATCCGGATATCACCAGTTATGAGTACTAGAGGAGGATGTGCCAAAGACAGCCTTCCGAACTCGTTACGGACATTACGAGATCGTGGTGATGCCATTCGGATTGACCAATGCGCCCGCAGTCTTCATGGATCTGATGAATAGAGTGTGCCGACCTTACTTGGATCAGTTCGTCATTGTTTTCATTGACGACATCCTAATCTACTCCCGAAGTAACAAAGAGCATGGCAATCACCTGCGACAAGTTCTAGAGACATTACGAAAGGAGAAACTTTATGCGAAGTTCTCGAAATGTGAATTTTGGATCCGAAGAGTCGAATTCTTAGGACACGTGGTAAGTGAAGAGGGAATCCACGTGGACCCATCCAAAATTAAGGCTATTGAGAACTGGACAGCACCAAAGACGCCTACAGAAATTCGTCAATTTCTAGGTCTCGCTGGCTACTACCGTAGATTTATACAGTACTCTCACCGGTCCGGAGATCATTTGGGAAACGACAGAGAAAATCGTTCAGATCCGTGAACGATTGAAAGCCTCTAGAGACCGACAGAAGAGCTACGCTAATAAACGAAGAAAAACTTTAAAATTTCAGGTGGGAGACCGAGTCCTTCTCAAAGTCTCACCCTGGAAGGGCTTGATACGCTTCGGAAAGCGTGGGAAGCTTAATCTGAGGTACATCGGGCCTTTCGAGATTCTTGCAAGAATCGGCCCCGTAGCTTACAAACTCGACCTACCTGACGCACTTCGTAACGTACATTCTACCTTCCATGTTTCCAATTTGAAAAAGTGTCTATCCGATGAGACTCTTGTAATCCCACTCGACGAGATCGAGATCAACGAGAGCCTCAACTTCATGGAAGAACCCGTAGAAATCATGGACCGTGAGGTCAAGCAGACGAAGCAAAGCCATATCCCGATTGTGAAAGTTCGCTGGAACGCCAAGCGCGGACCGGAATTCACTTGTGAACGAGAGGATCAGATGAAACTGAAATATCCTCATCTTTTTACTTAGTTATTTGTAATAATCTAGTATCCTAAACTCAAATTTCGGGACGAAATTCCCTTAACAGGGGGATGATGTGACAGCCCGAAAAACTTCTCGCATGCACTCTTCAATTCTTCCCAATATTAGACTTATTTTACTATATGGTAATACCCTTTAGAGTCTAACAAAGCGTTTTAAATATGATATAATTAAGGTAGGAGTGTTAAAAAGGGATAACTCGAAGTGTAGGAATCAAAACCGGGCCAAACACTCCAACACATGGAGTGTGCGGCCATACACTTGAGTGTGCGGCCACACACTCTTGTTTGCGGCCTCACACCCTCCCAACCGCACACTCCCCACATATATACCACACTTGAATCATTTTTTACACACATCCTTCATTTCTTCAAACATAGAACACGAAAATCTTCTCAAGTATCATCCATTCTCCTTGAAGATCTTCATAAAAGGTACCAAGAACACCAAGATCTTCATCTGGCAGCACACATGGCCGCACACATGGCCGCACACATGTGCTGGTAGCACACTAGGCCGCACACACACATATAGTGTGTATTTTGGCCATACACCCTCTTGTATAGCCTCATAAACCCTTATACAATCATATATGATTATAACACTTCATTATAAGTGTTTATTAGTCCCTAAGGTGGTCCCAAAATCATCAATTAGTTGTTCATAACACTAATTAAATCCATATATGTGCCTATATATGCTAAATAGGATTCACGTGTGTACTCAAGTCACCACTTGGCACCTAGCACCAAATCCAACATTGTCATCAGAACCACTCACTACAGGTGAGTTCATACCCCTTTAATTAACCTTTGAAATGATTTTAAATGTTTTAAATACTTTATGGGGGGATACAAGTTAAATACTTATAGTTATTTCATCAATCACATGTGATTAATAACTAGGAAACCAATGATTTTACCACTGTTCAAACTGTTTATCAAACTGTTTTACTTCAAAATTCTTTACAAACTCTTTTACTTATCAAATGCTATTATTTAAACTTTGTTTTACTTCTTATAAATTGCATGCCCATATATGTATAGATGTATAAGTAATGTTTAAAGGGCTTAGGAAGGCCATCCGCCCAATTTCCTTTTTCTCGATTTGGATGTGGTCTATTGGGATTTCGGGTGACCATCCGAAGGTCGTTTCAATATTAATTATATATCAAATATACATATATAGACATAACAGTACTTCCATATTCATACGTGCTAGACACATCATTAGTGAGTTACCATCGGGGTAACACAGGATCATACTATTACAACTGTTAGATCAATGAGTCAGTTCATTCATGAGTCTATACATTACATTACTATGAGAGCATATACAACTATACTAGGAAGAGAACATATACAACTATACTATGAGAACATATACAACTATGCTAGGAAGAGAACATATATAACTATACTATGAGAACATATACAACTATACTAGGAAGAGAACATATACAACTATACTATGAGAACATATACAACTATACTAGGAAGAGAACATATACAACTATACTAGGAGGAGAACATATACAACTATACTAGAACGAGAAACATTACATTATAGATACAAGAATATGTTAACCATTGTGATCCACTGTATCGGAGCATGCCTTAAATGTCATGGCCCTAGTTGTAGCCAGAATTCTCTTGGAGGGAGAGCGTGAGTTTGTGTATAGATCTATACTGGATTGACTATCCTACACCTTGCTGCTAGCTACAGCCAGACCTGCAGGTCTGCGGGTGCCAAACATCATTCCGTTATTACCACCATTCATTATGTCGTTGTTACCAGTCAATAGTATGGTGCAATTATCACATTATACCTTAATATAAATCCGGTTTAAGGTAGTTAGTACAGAAGTAGTTCCTATAATACAAAACTACAGTACTACAATGATTTACCCATTACATATTTTTAGTGATAACCTCACTTAAACATTAATGTACAAACTATATTTTGTTAAATGATAGTTACACTTGGGAAATTACACACTCTTACAACAAATGAGCATACAAAACAGTTAGGCCTTGGTAGAAGGCTACTTTAATAAAAAATATACGATTTTCTGAGAGATTCAAAGATTTACAAACACTTACATACATTTTACAACTTATACTTGCGACAGGTTCAAACGTTTTTGATAACAAACACCGACACTAAAACACTTATGAACTCACCAGCTTAATGCTGATAAACTCTTTCAAAATAACTTGTATTCTCAGGTCATCAGTAGACAGGTACCGATGCTAGCTTTTGAGAAGATGGAGCGCATTCAAGACTCATCATATTATTTTGATTTACATTATATTTTTGGTGTCTAAAACTATACAGAACACGCTTGTATTAAAATTATATATTTAATGCAATGGATGATGTTGTTTGCTTGTTTACATTTACTGTGTTGTGATACTGTACATGACGTCCTCCGCCCCAGAACGTTTCCGCCGTTCTTGGTTTTGGGGTGTGACATAGCTCCAGGAACTAGATTAGTACGAGACTTGACTAGACGTTCGGAAAAGAATTCTCGAGGATTCTTGGAAAGGCATCAGGGAAAAGGTTACAGACTTCCCATTTTTCCCGAATATGATACGGACGGGGACTGGATGGAAAACTTTCTAAGCTTTTGATGCACGAAGAATATGAGAGTTGGGTCAAAGGAAAGTTACGAACAGACGACCCTTTCGGAGACAAGACTAACCGCATGAATGGGACTAAGTAATTCCATGCCGAGTTTCCATCAAAGTTTTCCATTTAAGGTTTACCTTTAGATCAAATAGAAAGGGATAACCATCCGAACTGAGAATACGATCTAAGGGTATGACGTTAACGCTTTCTTTCTCACTGGTTGGTCATCTCGACGGTGCATGTTTCGATTATTAACGAAGGATTTAATTTAGAAAGATATTTGAATGAATGGTTAGCAAACCCTTTTATCATTAGAATCGAAAAGGATTACGGGCACAAGATTTACCGAAAAGAAGTATACCTGTGGCAATGGTGGGATCGGTGGTTGTCCTTTCTTGCCCCATAGTTAAGACTCTCCCGGTGTTGCCAGACGTTACCGTCTTCGAACAGTTTCGCTTATAGTGCCCGACCTCTCCACAGCTGTAGCAGGTTTGACCGATACCTGCTCCGGAAGCTTGACTAGTTGACGGGGTTGGGGTTTTGCAGGTTCTTGCGAGATGACCTTCCTAGCCACAGCTTCTACAGAACTTTCCACGACAGGGGCCAGGGATGCGATGGTGGTAGTTACATCGGTCGCACCACGGGAGGGTACCGACATAACTGGTAACAGGTGCTTGAGATGTGGAATTGACCACAGAAACAGCAGCAGGGATAGTGGCAGCGTGGACTGCTACTATTTGCTGTTTCTTCGAGGGTTCTGGGGAAGACCGACTCTTCTTCTTCTTTCTCCAAAACTTTCTTTTCTCGCCACTCTTTTCTGTTGGCTCGGGAGTGGTGTCTGCTTCTTCTTGGTTATCATTGTGATCGATCAAAATTTGTGCCAAACATTTGGCGCTGTCATAGGTCTCTGGCTTTGCTGCTATAACATTCCCTTTGGTTGGCTGAGTTAATCCCCAGATGAACCTTTCTACCTTTTTGCTTTCCGGGGTAACCATTCCCGGACAAAGGAGTGCCAGGTCATCAAACCTTGAAGTGTAAGAGACGATATTGGAACCTTTCATCTTCAGGTTCCACAACTCATTTTCTAGCTTCTGGATTTCACCCCGAGGGCAATACTCCGCACATAGTAGTTCCTTCATAACTTCCCATCCCATAGCATTGGCTACAGGTAAAGTCAGGGATTTGACTCGGCCGTTCCACCAAGTCAAAGCCTTATCGGTGAGCGTACAGGCGGAAAATTTTACCTTATTAGATTCCGAACAGGCGCAAAGCTCGAAGATAGATTCGATTTTCTCTAACCACCGAGTTAGAGCAATGACACCCCCTTTGCCATCGAAGAATGTCGATTTTGCGTTCATGAAGTCTTTATAGGAACACTCCTTCCGGTGTCCCTGATTACCTTCTTGGTTTTGGTTTTGGGAACCACCTCCTGAACCATTGGGGTTTAGTTGAGGTAGGAGGGCTGATATGGTGGCAGAAATGGTTGCCTGAAGTGTTTCTAGATCGATTTGAAGAGGAGGTGGTGGCGGCGGAGGGTTGTTGGTGTTCTTTGAGCTGGGTCTTTTCCTCAGAGGCATCTTGATCTAAAAAGATCAGGAAAGAGAGGATCATAAGTCCTCTGAATCAAATCAAGAGATATGGATCAAGGAATATCTCATCAACATAGATATAGCACCATATTAAGCGATAAAGCAGGAAAGAGTGATCAAGGCAGGAAATTTTATCGCTAGAAAAATGATCAAGGGACAACACGTATACGAGGATTTCTACAAAGGATCGGCTCGAGAAATACTCCCATAGTATTTCATGGTTTGCTGCAGCGACGACTCATTGTTTGGGATATTAGGTAAGTTTTAGGTATGCTGCGTACCATAGTCACTCCCAAGCACATGTTGGCCGTGTCTCGAATGAATATAGTTGGCCAGGCTATATTGATGCTAGACACGACTACATAACTGTCCAGGTTTAACCGCAGCGTACAACACCCATTTACTTATATTTTGTTCTACTTGTAGTTACGGATTTCGACGGTCGGTATACTTTAGAAAATACTTATATTCGTAGAGTATACTTTTAGTTCAGAGCACTTAGGCCCTTTAATGTTTATAGTCTTATACCATGTAAGCTTTGGTATACCAGTTCACTATAAACAAGGGCTCTGATACCAATCTGTCACACCCCGAAAACCAAAGGCAGAAACATTTCCGGGGTTGACTCCATGTTGAGTATCAAATCCAATGCACATAGTAAAGCAGTAATCACAAAACATTACATTACATAATATTGTTTACATCTATTTGAAAGTAAAGTTGTACAAATATTATACATATGTAATATAAACAAAAGTAAAGACGAGTCTTCGGGAATACTCCGTCTTCTCCAAAAAGTTGCAATGTACCTGTCTAACGTTGACCTGAGAATACAAGCAGTTTGAAAATCAGCATAAAGCTAGTGAGTTCATAAGTGATTTAGTTTTGAAAAGACGAGTTCCTTTACGTTCTAGAAAAGTTGTTGATCAAGAAAATCCCATATTTTCTTATGAAAATGATTTGGTTATCCTATGTTACAATTTCGAAAACAGATGGTTATGTCGTTCCAGGAAAATCCCATATTTTCCTTATAGTTTTAGGTATTCGTTTGTTACTTTATCCGTTTATGTGCTGTTGTGTTACCCAGGAAAATCCCATATTTTCCTATGTGTTGAGTTGTCTATTGGTATCTAGGTTTGTTACTGATTATAATGTTATCCCAGGAAAATCCCATATTTTCCTATGTGTGGTGTTTTATTCTTAAGTCTGATTTCGAAATACTGGTAATTACCATGAGAGTAGTATTAGTTATGTGTTCTACTTCCTTAGTTATTCTACATTCGGATGACTATAATCTACTAACTTAGTTGTAATTTCGAATATTTGGAATCACACAGAAGCGTACATTTCAGTATTTTCGAAGTTCTGCTGAGTTCCAAAAGAGTATATTAGTTGTGTATTTGAAGCTCTGTCGACATTCTGAGGCGGATATATTTGAAACTCAGTAGAGGTCTAGAGGCGTATTTTCGTAATAAATTCGAAACTCTGGTGACACTCAAGGAGTACACTAACTGTATATTCGAAGTCTTAGTGTCAACCAAAGGCGTCATTTCGTATTCGTAGTCGTATTCGTATTCATACTAGATTACATTCGTATTCGTATTTGTACTTGGTTACATTTGTATTCGTATTCGTATTAGTATTCGTATTCGTATTCATACTCAGATTCGCATTAGTATTCCTATTAGTATTCGAATTCGTATTCGTACTCATATTCGTATTCGTATTCCTATTAGTATTCGAATTCGTATTCGTATTCCTATTAGTATTCGAATTCGTATTCGTACTCATATTCGTATTCGTAGCAGGTTATATTCGTATTGACCTTAGTTATGATTAGTATGATTTCTTATACAAAGAGAATATAGTTACAACACTTTTTTAAAAGAAATCTGTATTTAACCTGCAATTTGAAACGTCACTTATCACAAAACTTTGGAAATCAAGGCATTTAGTAAGTAAAACCATTGAGTTGAAATCAGTTTAAGTACAAAATTACAGTTGTACTTTTTGCTTGTATTCCCCCCCTTGAAAACATTGAAAACCATTGAAAACACATAAAAAGGGTAGGGGTATGAACTCATCGGACTCGGAAATGTGTCGGTTTCGGATGCTATACGTCGAATCAAGGCTAGATAACATGCGAGTTTCCTATGTAATATGAAATGGCATACAAATATATCTAATTAAATTCATAAACTCTAATTAGATATGAAGTCACACTCCAACGAACGAAAACACCTCAAATCGGGTGTTTGGAGTGACCCGGGTGACATCTACGGACGTGTAATGGTACTAGGGACTTGGGATTTGAGTTTACTCCCCAAGAGTAAACATTTTAAGGAGTTTACAACCACAAAACACATACGCACATGAGTTTACGGCCGTAAACACATGTTGGTGTGATTTTGAGTGCTTAATGGCTTGTTTGGACATGGGGATTGTTGGAATGGATTTCTAAAATGCCTTGGGATGGATTTTATGAACTTATTCCATTTAAAAGGGAGTTTACGACCCTAAGCTTGGATTTTATGGCCATAAACTCTACTATGGTCAAGAATAATTGATTTGAGGTATAAGGGACAATCACATGTGATTCTAGTTAATTTTCCAAGCCTTGTTATGAATTTAGGACACCATTTAGCATACTTTTAGGAGTTTACGGCCCAGGAGCATGTTCTATGGCCGTAAACTCTCATATGTAGGGTATTTGATGTGTTTAAGGTCCTTAAACTATTTTTGGTTGGTTCTATGATTTATTCCAAGGCTTTTGGTGGTGTAGGATGGCTTTCTAACACCTTAGAAGTGAGTTTACACCCATATTAGAGGAGTTTACGGCCCAAGCACATGTCTTGGCCGTAAACTCTTACAATCCCCTCAAATTTCATGTTTGAAGTGTTCTAGGTCCATAACCAATATTCTAAAAGTTGTATCTAAGTCTTGTTTGAGCCATGGAAGGGTTTAAGGGCTTAAAAACCCTCTAAATTAGTGTTTAGGGCCTAGGCACCTTCCAGAGCCGTAAACTCTTAAAAAAAGGGTCTAAAGTATGTTTCAATGCATTCTAAGCTCATTCCATAAAGTCATCTAGCCATATCTAAGGTCTAATTGTGGTTTAGAAGGGTTTTGTTGCTCCGAAAACCCCAGTAATATGAGTTTACGGCCTAGGATAGTTCTAGGTTCGTAAACACATGATAATGGTCCTAATCCATAGATTATACTCGAATTTGAAGGCTAAAGAGGTTGTATAGCATGTTAGGGAAGTTACCTCAAAGATTTGAAGCCTTAAACTTGAGATTTGGACCTTTAATTCTAGTTTGAGGAGAGAGGTTGGGGGTGATAGTTGTAGAATGAAGCAAGAGCTTCAAAATGAAGTCTTAGAACACTTTAAATAGTGTTCGGGATTTAGACACGATGAAATTCTACCCGATACCGGCTTTAGACGGGGCTTTTGGTCACACCCGGCCAATTTGCCGTAACCCGATATGGTTGATTCTAGAAATGTTCCGATCATTAATATGAGACGTTAGAATGAGTTCTAAGGGTATTAAGACACTTATTAGTTCACAAAATAAAATATACATTAATGACTTAATAAAATGCCGAAATCGGAAATCGAAATCGGAAACGGCGATTGGACGATCGGAACGAGTCGCAAGTAGGGTTACATTTAGGGATATGAATTTCGGGTTGTTACAAGGGGTCACTCATGGGTATTGTGCTTAACGATGTGAAGAATTTTCAGATCTGTTCTGAGATTATGCATGTTGTTCTCAGACCTTATGGATGCAAATTCAATCGGTGACTTACGGTTTGAGTTTTCTTCTCTGTACTCCTGAGTTTTTCTTAAGCTGATTCGCTTTAAAGACTAATTTTTATTTTAGGATAGTTTAAATTTGCACATTTACTTTCGTTTCTCTCCTACGCACAAATTTAGGGGGAGAAATAAAAACAAAAACAAAAATTAGAAAATTTTAAAAAATAAAAATCCAAAAACTTAAAAATTAGAAAATCCAAAAACATTAGAAAATAAGAAAAACAAAAATTATTATGCTGGTTATAGAATGTGCTTGAAGGAGATGCTTTGGGAAGTTATATTATCAAGTGATAACAAGCAATCTGATTCTGCGTAACGTACCCAAATTTGAAGGGTCTATGCTCTGGTTTGATGCGTCGGTAGGCACAAAAGATTCTAAATGGACATGACTAGGCAGAGTTGAACTTAAGAAATTAAATGACTTGACAAATCATGACCTACTTAGATCCGTTTAGCCTGACAATACGACACTTGGATAGGTTGAGCAGGGAGATATATATGGGAATCTACTCGTCACATTAAACGAACCTGTACTTGGAACCGTGGTTTAACTTTTCCTCCATGTGCGGATTCTGTCCTTAATTCCGGTATTGATTGGGCGACTGGTAAATTCCGATGAATTAGGTCTATGGAAAATTATTTTCTTTCTTTCTTACTGTTAGTCATATGTTGCCTCCTCTGCGTGATTGGAAGAGATCCGACCTGGACTGCAACATATGCAAATCTATTTCTCTACATATTATATCTATGAAATTCTTCTTATTTGTTAGCCATATGCTGTCTCCTTTGCATGATTAACAATCCGACCTGGTACACAGCATATGCAACCTTCTACTTCTCAATCCCTCTAAAAACTATAAGTGATAATAATATAAATCTATCTTCTCTCCTAATGATGGTCTGCTCACCCGATGTAAGGAGTACTCTGGAAGTCTTTGATTACCGGGGCATATCAGGAAGCGGGAAACATGTTCTGGTACAATTAAAATTGAACACTCAAAGATTGTCTATAGATCTCACTGCTCAATTTAGGTGGACAACAATATCCCTGGTCATCGTCAGCTGAATGGTCCTTAAGATATATTATCTAGAAACTTAGGATCAGTTATAATATCTAGGAACTTAGGATCACATTGTCTTGTCACTTATAGTATGTCCTAATTTTGTCACAATTTTTCGTGTTTAAGTGGATAACAATACCGGCAATCGACCAGACAAAGACGTGAAGATGCAAGGTACCGACAAGCGGATAAAGGCTGTCTAAAAACTTTGATCCCAAATCAATCTTAAAGTTAGATATCATTTTATTTTTGTTAAATTTGTTCACAGTTTTCCTCTATGCACAAATTTTAGGGGGAGAATTAAAAAAAAATTCAAAAATCAAACAAAAATAAAAAAAAAATCAAAAATCAAACAAAAATAGAAAATTAAAAAATATAGTGTTATTTCTGTTTTTTTTCAGAAAATATCAAGAATCCAAAAATATTTTTTTTGTGTGCTAATTTTTCTTTTAGTTTTGTTTTGTCTTGAATAGTGAATTCAGATGACAATGAAACTCATGGAGTCTGTATTGAAGATTTTCTGAGCCAAAGCTTCTTCTATGAGCATTGAAGAATTTTCATTTGAAGGAGCAAGAAATGAAGATTATTCTTTAAACATTCAATCCTTCAACCCCTGAAGCATGGTGAAGTTGTACTGGAAGATTATGCGACATATTGCATTGAAGCCTCCTCAATCAATTTGTTGCTATCTATAAACCTGCTGAAGTGATCCAGAAGATTATTTCTCTCCGTTGTTCTCTCTGAAGATTCTCAAGCTGAAAGTGTTATCTTTCAAGAATCAGTACATCAAGCCTCCTCACCTAATGTGCGTTCAGAGTCAAATCTTGAAGAAAAGCCCAACCGCTCGAGATGAAGTCATTCATGAAGATTCATCAAGTTCATCTTGAAGCTGTGAAGAAATCAAAGATTAAAGCTGAAGCCAAAGCTTCCATTGAAGATTGACAAGAAAAGCCAGCTACTTTTTAGGGGGAGTTTGTTGGGCCAATTAGAAAAGAAAGCTATAAACCAAGGGGGAGATTGTTGGGTCAAAAATATGTTTTATACTTTTCTTTTCTAGGAAAATATATTTTCATGTAATGTTGTATGTGTTTGCGGTTTGTGTGTACGACCGTACACGTGTGTACGGCCGCACACCCTGTGTACGGCCGTACACAGGGTGTGCGGCTATACACATGTGTATGGCTGGAGGTCCATATAAATGGAGGAGTGCATGTGGGAATGTATGGTAAGAAGGCTAGAGAAGAGACAGAAAGTTAGTGAGAAGAAGTGTGTGTGTGAGAGAATCAATGTATATGGAGCATCACTCAATTTATTCATAAATACATCATAGATTCATCTTAATTCTTCTTCTTCTTCTCATCTATTTGATCTGACATCATCCAATTGATTGGGATTCCGCACCATCAATTGGATCTGATTGATACACAAGCAAATTTGGCGACTTACATTAGCACTGTTTAGGGTCTGTTTGAGTGTTCTAAGCCTAGTGAATTCAAGGTATGGGTTTAGGGATGAGTTAACTTAAGTTCTTCATGTTGCATTCGAGCTGAACACTCCATCAAGAGGAGTGTACGGCCGTACACTCAAAATGGTCGTGAACTCATCCCCATAAATAATATTTTCCTTCACTTTTCATCATTTCTCAGCCTCCCAAGTCAAGAACACACGAATTCTCTCTCAATTTTTTTTATCAAGTATCATCATCTTGATCTTCAAAAATGTAAGTATTACTTCCATTTTTTAGTTGATACATTTCATAATCTAGTAAAACCCTTTGATTTCATCCATGAAATTCATCTTTTAGGTTAGATCTTCATCTTTTACCAAGAACAACAAGAACACACACTAGTTCTTGGTGGTCGTAAACCCCCTGTCAAGCTTCCAAATCGTAAGTATATTTTACATGTTCTTGTTATGTATTAGAAACTCTTGATGTTCATCATTAAATTGACCATCTTAGCAAGAACATCAAGGGTGTACGGCCGTACACTCCTCATATGGTTGTAAACCCTTGTTAATGTTCATAGTTTGGCCATAAACTTCCTTAAGGCTAAGCATAGGACCAAGCACATTTCCTAGATGCTTGATAGGACCTTAAAACACCTCTTTTTCATGTTTCTCCATGAGTGTACGACCGTACACTTATGGGCCATGAACCCCATGGCCATACATACCTTAGTGTGGTCGTAAACTTCCCTTATACAATCATATGTGATTGTAACACTTCAATCCAAGTGTTTCCCAATCCCTAAGGTGGTTCCCTTTCATAAGTAGTTGTTATATACACTAATTTTATACGTATATGTTCCATTATATGCTTATTAGGATCTGTTTGTTCTTGGGATATCGTTTGGTATACCTAGCATTCTATTACTATCTTACCTTTCAGATCACTCACAATCAGGTGAGTTCATACCCCTTAATCTACATTTTAAATGATTTTAAATGCTTTTATCGGAGGAATACAAGTAGAAAACATGTTAGTTATATAATCAAACACATGTGATTTATAACTACAAAGCAAATAATTTCTTATATTTCAAATGTATTATCAAACAAACTGCTTCAAATCATTTTATAAACTGACATCAAGTCATTAATACTTTCCAAATGTTAAACTCTCTTCATATTTCAC
Organism: Lactuca serriola; assembly: GCF_051521515.1. NCBI lineage: Eukaryota > Viridiplantae > Streptophyta > Magnoliopsida > Asterales > Asteraceae > Lactuca > Lactuca serriola. The sequence continues at coordinate 208,166,497 of NC_136416.1, forward strand.
AAAACTCCTTTTTAAACTTATATACATTGTCAAACGCATGTCTATATAGATATAGTTATATAAATAATGCTTAAAGGGCTTAGGACTAACAACTCGCTTTATTTCCTTTTCCTTGTTTAGATGTGGACATAGGGTATCGGTTGTTTGTCCGAATGTCGTTTAATTCTTACTTATATATTAAGTATATCTATGTAGATATAAAAGTGCTATCAATCAGTTCAATACGTTTGGGTAGAAAAGGTATTCATTCCAGAAATGTTCGGGGGTGGAGGACGTCATGTACAGTATCATAACAAAGCATAATAGTAAACAAGCAACAAGATCATCCATTGCATTAATAATATAATTTAGTACAAGTGTGTTCTATAAAGTTGTAAGCCACCAAAATATGTAATCAAAATTAAGACGAATCTTGAATACACTCCGTCTTCTGAAAAGTGTGGTCATCTGTGATGGGTTTTAGCCATAAGAACTTTCCTATGTGCGCATGAAAAACCCTAATGCTTGGATCTATGCTTTCTAATTAAACATGCTTTGAATCCAAGACTTCTAATGACTAATTAGGTGTAATAACAATATTGAAACAGATCTAGAATCAACCTTTGAATTCCTTGTTGATCTTGTTGTCTTGGAGCTTCTAGAGTCACAATTGTCACTCCTCTAATGGCTTACAAACACCAAATTGCAAGGAGGATGATTTGGGAGAGAGGAGAGGGGAGGAAATCGGCCAGGGTTTCTATGCTTTAGATGAAGTGCTGATTTCCCTTAGCCATGGGGTCTATTTATACTTGTACACTCCTTAAGGGTTACAACCTAAACCCTAATTGGATAATCTTCTCTTAAGGCTATCCAAATCCATTCCTTAGATAACCCCTTGGACGATTTGAAGATATCCTAGCTTCTAGAATCCGTCCAATACATATCTATATGGATTTACAGTCTAAAGTTTAACTATCAAACAATTGACAGTTTATACCCTCTTATTTAATTAATCTCTTTAAGTCACCAAATTAATTCCAATTAATTCTATGACTTATATTAATCAAATAACAATATATTATTCTTTATATTATTCTCATAATATATCAATAATATTTACTCTCTCTTAATAAATTATCCTATAAAGTTGCTATGGTGAAGGCAACCCAAAAGGACCATGCACAACTGGGTGAAATACTTGCATAATATAGTTGCAGCCTTAGACACTATTCCAACAGTCTCCCACTTAGATAAGTCTAGTAACTATATGTACAAGTACAATTCGGTTTGCAATCGTAGCTCTCAAAGACGTTGTCAAACTCTGATCTAATCAATCTTGTCCTTCAGATAAGGGATCGTATAGTCCTCTGTTAGATATCATGCTGACAATCCTATGGAATGGTTAGTCGAGCATTTAGGTTTCTCAATCTCTGATTTATTTGACATAGAACTTAATCGAACACATCAATTCAGTTCTGACCGAGCCTGGCACATAAGTCAAATCAAATCATCGAGCGGCCGAGATATCGCTTTTACCTTCTTATATAAAAGTTACAGATAAACTTCGACTTATATGCATTTACTTATTCATTAACCAACTATACACAACAATGCGTTTTATAACACCGAGTTACTGATGCGTTTTCGCATTATCAATGTACAATTAATTAACAAATAACAAACCATATATCTAGGTTTTAAGACTATATGATATTATCATCTTGCGATCATCTTTTTATATCATATTCCATAAGGTGATTCCAGCAAGCGCGGGTTTGTTCCAATGCTCAAAACTAGTTCATAAGCACTCATGAATGTTGCAGCAACCCTTTGCTATGTCTAACACCATTTAGACAATCTACACGCCAATTCATGACAATCTTCATTCATATCTACTTCCAACATATGAACGATTGTGGACAATTTGAATAATTCGATTATTCCTAATAAACTCAATTATTCTGGAAGTCAAAACATGCAAAGTGAAACAATAGCTAAACAATTAACATAAGATAGTAACATTACTCATAAATAAAACTCCTTTATTTAATCATCAAATGTTAATTACATTTATCTATTACACGTTTCTAATACTATCTAATCTATGCTAATATCATCCTTCAGCCCAATACTCCTAGCATGCTGCAAGTGCTTAACCCTACTCAGTCCTTTCGTAAGCGGATCTGCTGGGTTATCTTCTGATGATATCCTCTTCACTACGAGTTGTCCTTCTTCTACACGATGTCTAATGAAGTGATATTTTCTGTCGATATGTCTTGATCTACCATGATCCCTCGGTTCCTTGGTCAAGGCAACCGCTCCTTCGTTATCACAAAAAATCTCTATCACACCCCCGAACCAGACGGCGGAAACGTCCGAGGGCTATTGTGACTCAATTGAATACCATCACAATGAATATACATGAAACATAACATCATACAATACCAAGCATTGGAATATTACAACCGGTAGTGTTTACATACAGTACATTGATCCATAATATTACATGCCCAAAAGTAAATTGTTCGGTACTAATTAAAACAACAGCAAGACGTTACTGAGTACATTTTTCCTTTTCGATTTACCTGGTACCTGAGAATACAAGTATTTTGAAAAATGTCAACATATGAAATGTTGGTGAGTTCATAAGTAATGTTTGAAATATAGTGGTTTGTATTGTTTTGAAATCACCAGAAAATCCGATATTTTCTGAAAAGAACTTAGTATAAAAAGTGTGAAGATCCGTAAGTATGCTTGTTTGTTTCTATAAATGTAAAAGAACAATTTGTAAAACTCGGTATGTAACTCGTAGGTGTATTAATTGAAGACCCTAGGAAAACCCGATGTTTTCCTAATACTTTGCATCAAATAATTTATATCTTGTTATTTCGTTACGACAAGTGTATTCGTTGAGTCCCGGTGACGTTGGATTAATTATGCATTGTGAATTGTTATAAACACACATTAATGAAAATGACTAGTTTACAACCATACAAACGATCCCTTAGGCGTCGCTCGCACTATTCACTTAATCCAAACACCCGGACTTCATGTAGCCCCACAACCGAGGAGGAAAAGAGGGTGCAAAGCCCCGATATTTTTCGTAAGTCGTTCAAGGCTATCGTGAATGCGAAGGGACCTTAGCCCGACTCGCATTTGGTGAATTCTCGACTTTACTATCAGCACTAGAGGGCCCTTGGGGTCCAACAGCACAAAGCCTGTAAAAGTCCTTTTACACGTAATTAGGTCATATAAGACCCAACTCCATGTAAGCGAGTTTCCTTCGGGCCTAAAGATCATGTCATTGGGCTAGCTAGGCCCAACAAACACGATTTGAAACTTTCGGGCCCAAAGACGGTGTATCGACGTCAGGTGTATTCTCGCGTGTGTATTGACTTCCCGAATTTTCTGCGTGTGTATTGAAGTTTCGTTGTGTTAGTAATTTCGGATTCACTATTGATTCGAGACCGAATCATTTCGTTTGATAACGATTTTAGTGTTGAAGGTGTATTATAATTTATCGATAGTCGAGGTGCTAGTATTCCATCATGACGGATTTATTATTTAAAACATTAGGGTGTTTCATTATTGCAGCCCCTTTCTTTTGGATAATTTACACATTTAACCCTTTGTATAAAATAAATTTCTATTTTAGTCCTCAAACCATTTTTCTTGACACTTTAGTATCAAAACTTGTAGAAAAGTTATTTTTCAGCCCAAAGTTATTTGAAAAACAGTTTTAGTCCACCAAATGGAATTTTTCTCGGCTGAAACCCCTATGTTCGCAGTTTTTACACTTTTGGCCCAAAATATAATTTTTTTGCATTTTTGGTCCCTTTTAAATATGAAAAGCATTTTTAACCCTTGAAATGGACTTGGAGCACTAGTAGTCCCCTGTTTTACAGAAAATCACAGTTTCAGCCCCTCTAATTTGAAAATCTCGCATATTGGGCTTTATTGGGCCGAAAAATTCATTTTTGGCCCATTATGCTTAAAAATTTCACATTTAATCCTTCCAAGAGAATATTTCCAGAAAAATACCTTATTGAAACTGTGTTGACTCATTTCATCCATCAGAATTTGTATTTTGTCATTTTGGGCCTTTTAACTTTATATTTTCAACATTTTGAGTCCAAAAATGGGATTTTTAGCCCAATGAGTTCATATTAACCAAATTGGTTATTTTTCTAGAAATGATTTGTGTGTAATAATATGTTTAACACTTGTTTCATACATCCTAATGCAAATCTCGATTTTTAAGGACTTTTTGACTAGTTTCAACACCATAATAACATATAAACATGTAAATAAGCATAGAAATCATACAAAGCATACATATACACATAGATCTACACATTTGCTTGTATTCCTCACCCACAAAACTTATAAAAACCGAAAAATAGGGGGTATGAAGCTCACCTTTTCTTGTTGGTCACGGTTTTGAAGAAGAAATGGAAGAAAGTGAGGTGATTTTCGGCCCTAGCAACTACTTAATGATGATCTCGAACTTGAGGGGATTCTAAGAGTATGATTACCACAAATGTTTAAGAGAAGGGATCTAATCATGGGAAAAGAGTTATAAAATCCTTGGATATGTATAACTTACCAAGAAGTGATGATATTTTCTTGAAATCCTCTTAATGCACAAGCAAAATTTTGAGATTTTGGAGTGGGAAGGATGAGAATATTTGAGAGAGTTTGGAAGAGTTTTGATGTTGTGTGTGTGTGTGGGATCGACCGAGAATCAAGAAGGAAGGAGAGAAGAGAGAAGTATGAAAGGATGGTGCATGGAAGTATGAGTCCTCTTGCATGGAAGTCCCTTGGATAATTGTGAGGTGTCACTCACAAAGTCAACCCCTTCTTCTTTTGGGCTTGGGCCGAGAATGGGGAGGGTGTGAGGAGATTTTTTTGGGCATTTTTCCCTTAAACCCATGTTATAGCTAGGTTGGATGATTTTTGGCTTAAAAAAATATAAATATGATTTTTATGACCCATTAGGTTAGATTAGATTAATTATGGTCCAAAATGGTTCATATAGTTAATCTATCTCATTCTAGGCCCAATATGGCCCAAAATATTGAGTTAAATGGAATTGGGTCCAATTAGAGCCCATTTAAAGGTTCTAATCCAATGATAGTCAAATTGGAAGCTTATTGGTCCATTGAGTCCAATAAGGAAGTCCTAGTCCAAAATGGACCTAAACAAGAACTTCTAGGGTTTCCAATTGCTTGTTGACTATTTGTAGTACTTGTATGGTGTATTGGATTGAAATTTTGTTGTCATAGAGTAAGCATCATACATGCTCTTAAGTTTTTGATTCTACATTTTACTTGAGTGTAGTGATTACAAGACACAAAATTTCTAGTTGTGACAATCTCCATGGGCTCCTTTATGGCAGATACAACTCCAAGATCACCGATGAAGTTCATCAGCCATATTGCCTCCTTCGACGCTTCGCTCGCTGCAATATACTCTGATTCGCACGTTGAATCAGCTATAGTTTCCTGCTTGGAACTCTTCCATGTCACTACTCCTCCATTCAGGGTAAAGACCCAGCCCGAATGCGAACGGTAGTTGTCCCCGTCGGTCTGAAAACTGGCGTCACTATACCCTCGCACCTTCAAGTCATCACTCCCTCCGAGGACTAAGAACCATTCCTTCGTCCTCCGAAGGTACTTGAGGATATTCTTTACCACAATCCAATGTGCTCTGCCAGGATTCCCTTGATATCTGCTAACCATGCTCAAAGCGAAGGCAACATCAGGGCGAGTACAATTCATAGCGTACATGATTGAGCCAACTGCGGAAGCGTATGGTACTCGGCTCATTTCTGCTATCTCAGCATCGGTACTCGGACTTTGAGTCTTACTCAACTTGGCATTACTTTGTACCGGTAATTCTCCCTTCTTCGAGTTTTCCATACTAAATCGTTTTAGTACTTTATCCAAGTAAGTATTCTGACTAAGTCCAATTAGTCTCTTACTTCTTTCTCTTACTATCCTTATTCCCAAAATGTAGGAAGCCTCTCCGAGGTCCTTCATAGCGAAGCACTTCCCGAGCCAGGACTTAACCTCCTGCAGAGTCGGGATGTCGTTTCCTATGAGTAATATGTCATCGACATATAGAACGAGGAAGCTAATTATACTCCCACTGGCTTTGACATATACACATGATTTTTCTTCGCTTCGTACACATCCAAACTCTTTGACTTTCTCATCGAAGCAAAGATTCCATCTGCGAGACGCTTGCTTAAGTCCATAAATGGACTTCTCAAGCTTACACACTCTATTCGGATGCTTCGGATCCACAAACCCCTCTAGCTGAGCCATGTAAACATCCTCAGCAAACTTTCCGTTAAGGAATGCAGTCTTGACATCCATTTGCCAAATCTCATAATCATGAAATGCGGCAATCGCTAGCATCACTCTAATAGATTTAATCTTCGCAACTGGTGAGAAAGTGTCATCATAGTCAACTTCGAGAGTTTGAGTAAAGCCCTTCGCGACCAATCGCGCTTTATATGTGTGTACTTTTCCATCCACGTCGGTCTTCTTCTTGAAGATCCATTTGCACCTAACGGTCTTACGTCCGGGCACATAATCAACCAAATTCCAAACTTAGTTGTCATACATGGATTGGATCTCGCTATCCATTGCCTCTTTCCATTTTGCAGACTCCGGGCCTGCCATGGCTTCCTTATAGCTATTAGGTTCATCAAGATTTATTAGTGTACCATCACTAATATACGTGTCCCCTTCGGTAGAAATATGAAAACCATAAAACTGGGGATGAACTCTAACTCTATCGGAACATCTAAGAGTTAAGGATTCGTCAATTGGTTCAACCGGAGTTTCCTCCTCGGGTTGAGCGCCAACGGTAGAGGTTCCTTCATCTATCGACTCTTGAATCTCTTCAAGCTCGATTTGCCTCCCACTGTCCCCTTGGCCTATGAGTTCTCGCTCTCGGAAAACTCCTCTCCTCGCAACGAAGACAACATTGTCCTTCGGTCTATAGAAGAGACATCCAAAGGATGTCTGCGGGTAGCCGATGAAAATACATGGCTCACTTCGAGGTTCGAGCTTGTCGTGAGTATCTCGTCTTACGAAAGCCTCACAACCCCAAACCTTGATATGCGCCAAAGAGGGAGCTTTCCCTGTCCACATCTCGTGAGGTGTTTTGGCAACCTTCTTAGTAGGGACTCGGTTAAGGATATGGGCGGCAGTCTCTAAGGCATACCCCCAAAAAGAGATAGGTAGTGAAGCACAACTCATCATAGAGCGAACCATATCCAATAAGGTTCGATTACGCCTTTCTGCCACACCATTCAACTGCGGTGTCCTAGGAGGCGTCAATTGCGAAACTATTCCACACTCCTTGAGATAATCGTGGAATTCAAGACTTAGGTACTCTCCTCCTCGATCAGATCGAAGCATCTTGATTTTCCTGCCCAATTGATTCTCCACTTCATTCCTGAACTCTTTGAACTTTTCAAAGGTTTCTGACTTTTTCTTGATTAGATAGAGATACCCATATCTACTATAATCATCGGTAAAGGTCACGTAGAAAGGGTTCCCATCCTTCGTGGTTGATCTAAACGGTCCACATACATCGGTATGTATTAGGTCCAATAGACCCTCACCCCTTTCACATGTACTTATGAAGGGTGACTTAGTCATCTTTCCAAGTAAACAAGATTCGCACGTGTCATCTTCCATAAGGTCGAATGACTCCAACACTCCATCCTTTTGGAGTTGGGCTATGCGTTTCTTGTTGACATGTCCAAGGTGACAATGCCACAAGGATGCTTTATCCATACTAGTGGAAGAATCTATGTTTAAAACATCATTTCCTAAGTTATCAACAATCATAATAGTTTCATAAATTCCATTACATGGTATAGTTTCAAAGTAAAAGACACCATTTAGATAAGTCAAAATAGAACCATTCTCATTATTAAAAGAAAATCTAAAACCTTGTCTAAATAAACCATGAAATGAAATGATGTTTCTAGCCATTTCTGGCGAATAGCAACAATTGTTCAAATCTAAACACAAATTATTCCTAAGCACTAAAGAATACACTCCAATCTTGGTCACAGGCGACGATCTTCTGTTCCCCATGATTAGATTGATTCTTCCTTACTCCTCATCCCTACTTCTTCTTAGTCCCTACACATTAGAACAAATGTGGTAACCACAACCGGTATCAAGAACCCAAGAAATAGCATGATTAGAATCATTAGATTTAACTGTGTATATACCTACGAAAGATAGCTTGATCTTTCCTTCCTTGATGGCTTGCAGGTACTCTGGGCAGCTTCTCTTCCAATGTCCTATCTTGTGGCAGTGGTGGCACTCTGCCTCCTTCGGGTTAGGACAGGGCTTAGCGGGATCAACTTTGGTTCCACTCGAAGAGGCACCATCTCGGGCTTTAACCTTGCGATAGTTCTTAGACGAAGCCTTCCTCTTCTTTCCCTTTCCTTGACCAATAGCCAAGACAGGAGCAGCAGGTGGATTGGGAGTTGGTGCAACAGACTTGTCTTTGAAGTTGCTCTCAGCGACCCTCAATAGACCTTGGAGTTTGCTTAGGGTGACCTCTTATTTGTTCATGTGGTAGGTCATCCTAAATTGATTGTACATCGGAGGCAAAGAGTGAAGCACCATGTCGATCGCCAAGTCTTCCCCAAAGTCAACATTTAACTTGCGAAGGCGGTCGACATACCTTTGCATCTTTTGCATGTGCACGGTAAGAGATTCTCCATGACCCATCTTAGCGGAAATCATGTTGGTGAGAATCTCATAACGCTCTTGTCTCACATTCTGGTGGTATCTCTCCAATAAGTCTTGATGCATCTCGTACGGGTACATGTCCTCGTAGGACTTTTGGAATTCGGAGTTCATGGTGGCAATCATGATGCAATGTACCTTCGTTGCATCTCGCTCATGAGTTTCAAAAGCGGTGATTTCAGCCGGAGTAGCGATTTCAGGGTTGATCTTCTCGAGCTTCTCATCGAGGACATACTCCTTATCCTCATAGCGAGCAATGGTGCGAATGTATCTTATCCATTCGCTAAAGTTCGTTCCATCGAAGGTGACCTTTTGGCAAAGGCTCATCAACGTGAAAGAACTAGCAGCAACGTTGTTTGCATTCGACATCTACAAATAGAAAGGACAAAGATAGATTAGAATAAGAATCCCTAATTATCACCCAATAAGAAAAATTAGGGCTAGGATCCAACAATAACATTTACATACTAGAAAAGGGATGCTGTAATCTAACATGCAAATAAATTGAAGGTAAGTGAATGACGATTCACTAATTCTCCACCATAAAAAAACTTAACTATTAGTCCTAAATTTATTGAGAATTCCTAGGTTCGGATGAGATTCATTGAAACTATTCAATGGCATGTTTAAATCTCGATATGCCCCTCTTGTTTGTGACTGGGATACCGAGGATCACAAAGCGGGTGTGAATTACCATGCAAATTCACATGGTGCCTTCGTTGTAACGATCACCTATTCGATGTGCCGGTAAACCACACACGCTCCATCGAACTATGATAAACAATGAATCACCCTTTTCCACCTTTGCTTAGAACCAATTAGTGTGCCGGTAAACCACACACGCTCCACTAACTTCTTAGCAAGGGTGCAAAGTGTAATTTCATGGGATTGCATCAATTCACTTTTCCTAAAGTAACTAAGATTGGGAAATTTTAAAATATGTGTAGTTACTTTGTATTACTTATTATACTTTTAATGAGAGGATGAGGTTGCCCTATCCTACTCGTTCGGCTAACGACCCTCCACCAATCAAGCAAGCGGTGGGTGTGAGTGTACACCCATTAAGCGACATTTTATAGGCCGCAACCTTATACCCACCTTATAGATCGGCTTCGTCAATGAGGCCTACTAACGGTAAGACTAGCATTTAGTTACACACACACACACACACACACACACACACATATATATATATATATATATATATATATATATATATACATATATATATATTATTCTAGTAATATCATATTAGTATAGGGTTGTATTTTAAACCTTTTAAAATCTAGGGTTTGAAATTTAAATTGTCTAAATTAAAACTTTTAATCACAAAATATAAATTTCAAAACTTGAGGGCAAGTTTTAAACATTTAAAACATGGAGGATCAAATAACAAATAATTCCAATTAACAATTAATATCCTAATTATCTATATTTGATTTTATTCAAGATTTCTTTTTGAGATAATTACCAAAATAATCAAAATAATTAATTAATTATCATATAAGGAAATTAAATATTTTATTAGTTGATAAATATCTTTAATTAGATCAAGATAATAGTCATATATATCAAAAAATCGGATTTGGGTTGATCTAATATGATTAAGGTAAGTTACCATAAGAAAATTATGAAGAAATCCCGAATCTGGCCATTCCTGACGCTTGGACTCGCCGAGTGCACAAAGGGACTCGCCGAGTCAGGCCAACTCGCCGAGTCCACTTTGGAACTCGCCGAGTGCATGACTCAGAAACACAAAAATCAAATTTTGCAGTTTAGTTTCAGTTAATTAAGCACCAATTTAATGAAAACCAAGCTAGGCTCTGATACCACTTATGGGTTTTAGCCATAAGAACTTTCCTATGTGCGCATGCAAAACCCTAATGCTTGGATCTAGGCTTTCTAATTAAACATGCTTTGAATCCAAGACTTCTAATGACTAATTAGGTGTAATAACAATATTGAAACAGATCTAGAATCATACCTTTGAATTCCTTATTGATCTTGTTGTCTTGGAGCTTCTAGAGTCACAATTGTCACTCCTCTAATGGCTTACAAACACCAAATAGCAAGGAGGATGATTTGGGAGATAGGAGAAGGGAGGAAATCGGCCAGGGTTTCTATGCTTTAGATGAAGTGCCGATTTCCCTTAGCCATGGGGTCTATTTATACTTGTAGACTCCTTAAGGGTTACAACCTAAACCCTAATTGGATAATCTTCTCTTAAGGCTATCCAAATCCATTCCTTAGATAACCCCTTGGACGATTTGAAGCTATCCTAGCTTCTAGAATCCGTCCAATACATATCTATATGGATTTACAGTCTAAAGTTTAACTATCAAACAATTGACAGTTTATACTCTCTTATTTAATTAATCTCTTTAAGTCACCAAATTAATTCCAATTAATTCTATGACTTATATTAATCAAATTGCAATATAATATTATTCTCATAATATATCAATAATATTTACTCTCTCTTATTAAATCATCCTATCAAGTTGCTATGGTGAAGGCAACCCAAAAGGACCATGCACAACCGGGTCAAATACTTGCCTAATATAGTTGCAGCCTTAGACACTATTCCAACAATCTGTACCTGTCTAATGTCGACCTGAGAATACAAGTTATTTTGAAAGCGTACATTAGCATTTAAGCTGGTGAGTTCATAAGTATTTTAGTGTCAAATGTTTGTGTATGTTTAAAGAAAGTGTTTGTAAATGTTTGATGTAAAGGTTTGTAAGAGTTTGATGTAAATGTTTGTAAGAGTTTGATGTAAATGTTTGAATCTCTTACATTTTCTACTTATAAAGAAATGTAGTCTTCTATCAAGACCCGACTGTTTTTTATGTTTGTTTCTTTTAAAATGATGTAATGTAGTCTTCTACCAAGACCCGGCTGTTTTGTATGTTTTCCCAAGTTTATGACTATCATTACTAGAAAATAGTTTACATTACCCTTTCTGTGAGAATATCACTATATGAATGTAATAGGAAAATGAAAGTGTACAGTAATGATGTATAAAATACTAACTGAAAAATTAACCACCTTAAAACCCAGTATGTTAATTAAGGTTAAGATGTGATGTGGTTATAACCATACTAATCGACAAGTGAATAACACAACGACCTGCTGGCCTTGAAACTAATGTGATATTTTTAACCCCTGGCCTTTTGGCCAACTGTAGCGAATAGTCGGGTTGCGGGTTTGTCAGTCCCATATAGATTTATACACACAATGTCCGCTCTCCCTCCAGGAGACTCTGACTATAAAACACGACTTAACAAGTATATTGCTAAGCAGTGAAGTAGTCTCCCATAAATGTTATCTTGTTCTTGTTATCGTACATTCCTTTTGTAAATGTAAATGTTCCGTTAGTAAATTTATATGTATAATTTCTTCATGTACTTGTATATATATAGTATTCTTCTTGTACTTGTATATGTATATGTATTCTTCTTATACTTGTATATGTATAGTATTCTTCTTGTACTTGTATATGTATATGTTCTTTAAACTATACCTATTATTGCTTACTTGTATGCTTTGTTATGATACTGTACATGACGTCCTCCACCCCCGAATGTTTCCCCCGTTCCGGTTTTGGGGTTTGACAGAGGGTTGTTAGACAAAGACACTTATCCACCTATTGTAGTGTGACATCCCCAAATTCACAGCCAAAAGGACCGATTTGTTTATACTTTATTAGAAAATCAGAGTATATTTTTCACGAAATATAATGCGGAATTTGTTCCCATATATATATATATATATATATATATATATATATATATATATATTATAATGAATTTATCAAAGAACTTCTGAAGAAATATATTATATTAAAAACCTCGGGATGCCATTGTTAACATAGATCAAAAGCATAAACATAAACAACATAGGACTTATAATATGTATTTATTCTAGTGGCCAATAATCCATTACCTTTATACGATAAAACTGAGTGGGTGAGGTTTGGGAGCCTGGTGAGCAAATAGGGTTTTCAACCCATAATAAATAGTTTATTAGTTTCATCACAACAATCAACCTGATTACTCGTTCCCGTTATCCTCACTTTACATCCGTAAAACACCTATCACAAGGGACCTATACTAAGGATTTTCATTGGGATAGCCACTACTGCTAAGGGGGTTCCTCAATAATAAATGTTTGTATGGAAACCATGAGGGGGATGGAGTATACCTATGAACACATCGTTCACAAACACCTACCGGTTGCGAGCCTACCATCATTCCACTAGATTGTCTAGAAAAGTCTGTGGTCGTCATCTATACTCCGCTAGATGACTGGAACAACAACAACATCGAGGCCTCTCATCGTTTTATTTCATCATACCCCAAATATTTCATCTACTATCTTTTACCCTAACATATTTGTAGATATAATATATATATACAATTTAAAATCATTTAAAACATGTATAAAACGTTCATCTAACATATATATATCAGGTAAACAGATAATATGCACACATAACATGCAATTTATAAAATACTTCATATCTATGTGTAACATGAAAGTAACTATGCACTCACATTAGTAGCGTGAATTGATAGAATATAACTACAAATGGTCGGAAGTTCGTGATCGTCGGGCTCGGGACGCGGAACGGCCTCAACAAACGAGAGAGAAATAAGAAATTTAGGTGTAATGATACTAATAGTCGAAATGGCTATTTATAGGATGATTTTTGGCCTCTCACGTCGTGAGCCAAGCCTGCTCACGTCGTGAGCTCGATCCTACTCACCTTTTAGACCCGCCATTTGGTCCGTAGCTTCGGATGGTGTCCCTTTGACTCCTCATAACGTGAGAAATCCTTGCTCACGTCGTGAGCTTTTGAATTTTCACTTCGTAGATTTGCCATGCGTCTTCTAGCTCCGAAATGTGGTGTTTTGACTCCTAGCGTTGTGAGACTTAGTGCTCATGTCGTGAGTCCAGTCAAATTAGGGTTTCTGACACGTGTCATGCTCTCAGACAACTACTGTGACATCCCCAAAATCTCGGCCAGAAAAGACCGGTTTCATTTATGCTTTTTAAACATTTTCAGAGTAAATCCTTTTGATTTTAAAAGAGATGCGGAATTTGTTCCCAAAAACAAAACATGATAAAATAGATCTTTTATCAAAACATTTCATAATGAAACATAATTTCATTTCATAATCAATTCGGGATGTCATGTTCCGACACAGACCATAAAGCATAAACGATAACATTACAAGTCATTCAACAAATATATACATATACAGACTTATAAACAAAACAACTTGATGATTCATCCATCTTATGCCCTTGCGTTACTTCCTGTAATACAAATAAGCTGGGTGGGTCAGGCTTGGGAGCCTGGTGAGCATATAGGGTTTTCAACCCACAATAAATATTTAATTTAACAATCAACAATAAACCCGATTACCCATTCCCGTTATCCTCACTTTACGTCCCTAAAACAACATCTACTATAAGGGACCTAATCTAGGATTTTTCATCGGGACGGACATTACTGCTAAGGGGCTTCCTTAGCAATAAATATCCTAAAGGCAACCATGATGGGGATAGAGTACACCGGTTAACACGTCGTTCAAAACACCTACAGGTTATGAGCCTGCTAGTGTTCCACATGACAGTCTAGAATTGTCTGTGGTCGTCATCCATACTCTGCTGAATGACTAGAATAACACCAACACCGAGGCCTCTCATCTATTTATTACACACCAAGTATCTACCCATGTTCTATCCAACATATTAGTAGACAAAAATATACATTTTTATACATAGTTTAAAAACGTGTATAGCATGCTTTAATCAATACATATTCCACATAACAGACGAGACACACACACATAACACGTATTTTATAGAGAATAAATCAGATCTATGAGATAGAAGAAAGTGAATATACATTCACACATATAACAACAAATTATATACACGTAGCACGTATTTTATATGAAATACTTCATAATATTGCGTTGGAAGAAAATGACTACACACTCACTTGATCAGAAGATGATCGGGCAGCACTACGGCTTACAGAAGTAGTGTTCTTCGGGGCACGGGAATATTACCGTGGCTTCGGGCTATAAACGGCACGCAAATCGAGGCAAAAGATGAGAGAAAAAGGAAGAAGTTGTGAAAGGAAGAAGCTGGCTTCGCATCCCCTTTTATAGGGCTGAGCTTCGGGGTTACGCAGGGCGTAACTTCGGGGTACGCGGGGGGTAATGCCTCGGTTGTCGTCATCCCTTGCGTCATCGGTCCTCTACGTCATCGCATACGAACTCAGAACACTCGAGTGGTACGCTGGGCGTACTTCGGATGAGTCCGCTGACTCCTCTTTGGATAATACCAAGATTTTGAATTAAATTTAATTATCAAATATTTAATAAACTTTGAAAATTCATATCTCCCTCATACGAACTCCGTTCTCGACCTTCTTTATATCCACGTGTAGATGAGACTACGCTCTACAACTTTCGTTTAGACTCCGTCGGCTAATTTTGAATTTATTTTTAGCAGGCCGGGACAGAAAAACTTCGTTATAAATTCATAACTTCTTCGCCCGACGTCCGTTCTCGCCTAACTTTTAATCGTTTTGCTACAAACAACGAGATCTTCGATTCTTGTTTAGATGGTTTTGGCTAAAAACCGCTCGATCTCAAATCGAGTATTCGAGCTGCATACTACCCAGTCGAAACTTCAGAAAATCATAACTTCCTCATACGAAGTCAGATTTGGGAGTTCTATATATATTCGGAAACCTCGTTTCAACTACTACAACATTATCCAATGATATCAAGTTTATTTTACACTTAAATTTTGATGCTCATTTTATTGTTAATTCATCATATCACATAATTAAGCAATTAAGCACGAAACACATAATACTCAAATAGTACGTTCTTATTCTTTCAAATTTGGTTAGAAAGGTTAACCTAGACTATTACATTGCTAAAAATGGCAAGCCCAGAAACACAGGCGTACAATTCTCTTCACCTTAGAATGATTCTGTCCCCGGAATCACACATCAACAAACAAATGCGGATAGCGCCTCATCATGTCACTTTCTGTCTCCTATGTGAGATTCGGCCCATTCGCGTGTTTCCATCGGACAAGCACTAACTCAACCATCTTACGTCACAATTTCATAGTCTTTCGGTCAACGATTGCCTCTGGTTCTTCAATCAACCTTTTCTTCTCATCGATTCTTAACTCCGAAAGTGGAATTATGTCGGGAACTTCTCCCGTGAACTTCCTCAAATAACACACATGAAAAGTGTTATGAATCCCATTCAGTTCCTCTGGTAGTTCGAGCTTGTAAGCTTGGTTCCTAATTCTCTGAAGAACTTTAAACGGTCCAATAAACATTGGACTCAATTTTCCCATTTTACCAAATCTTATAAGTCCCTTCCACGGCGAGACTTTAAGCAAAACCAAATCTCCAATATCAAAAGTCATCAGTCTTCGCTTTTTGCCAGCATAGCTCTTTTGACGGTTCTGAGCTGCTAACATTCTCTCCCTAATTATTTTCAACTTTTCAGCAGTTTGATGGACTATCTCTGGTCCCATAAACTGCTTTTCCCCAGCCTCAAGCCAACAAGACGGCGTACGACACTTCTGCCCGTACAAAGCTTGATAAGGTGCCATCTTTATGCTCGAGTGGAAACTATTATTGTAGGAAAATTCTACCAATGGTAAATGTTCTTCCTAATTACCTAGGAATTCCAGGGTAAATGCTCTCAGCATATCTTCAAGTGTTTGTATCGTCCGTTTGCTCTGACCATTAGTCTGCGGATGGTAAGTTGTACTTAAACACAACTTGGTACCCAATTGCTCTTGTAGTCTTTTCCAAAATCGTGAGGTGAAATGACTGTCACGATCTAACACAATCGTTAACGGAACACCATGAAGCCTCATAATTTTCCTTCACATAAGAATTCACAAGCTTTTCCATAGACCATTTCTCCTTGGCTGCTATGAAATGTGCACTCTTAGTGAATCGATCAACGACCACCCAAATCATGTCGTGACCACTTTTTGTTCTGGGTAGTTTAGTGACAAAATCCATAGCAATGTCTTCCCACTTACCCATAGGCACAGGAAATGGTTGTAAACTCTCATACGGTTTCTGATGCTGTGTCTTTACCCTCGCACAAGTCACACACTCAGCCACATACTTTGCAACATCAAGCTTCATCGTCGGCCACCAGTAGTAGGGTTTCAGGTCCCTATACATTTTTGTGCTATCGGGATGAATCGAGTACATGGTTTTGTGAGCTTCTTCCATCAGAAGATCTTTGACTCCTCCTGTCTTAGGTATCCAAATCCGATCTTGGAACACCTTCAGTCCATGACTGTTTACACCGAACACCAACGTTTTGCCCAAACGTTCCTCCTTTCAGTCATTCTTCTCAGAAGCTTCCTCTTGAGCTTTCTTTATACTTTGCACAATGGTTGAGACAACTTTAATTCTCAACGCTCTTGGCCTTTTCCTTTCAAGATTGACTTTCCGACTGAGAGCATCAGCAACAACATTTGCTTTACCGGGGTGGTAAAGTATCTCACAGTCGTAGTCTTTAAGTAACTCTAGCCAGCGTTGTTGTCTCATATTCAATTCCTTCTGACTAAAGAGATATTGGAGACTCTTATGATCAGTGAAAAGTTTGCACTTCGTGCCATAGAGGTAATGCCTCCATATTTTCAGAGCGAAAACTACCGCTGCCAATTCCAAATCATGAGTCGGGTAGTTCTTTTCATGTTCTTTCAATTGAAGAGACGCATATGCGATCACCTTATCCCTTTGGGTCAAAATGCAACCCAATCCAACACCAGACGCATCGCTATAAATAGCGAAGTCTTCAACTCCATCGGGTAGAAAGAATCGGTGCCTCGCATAACTTCTTCTTTAGCTTCTCGAATGCCTCTTTATGCTTATCACTCAAAGCATAAGTAGATCCTTTGTGGGTCAAAGTTGTCAATGGACTAGCGATCGAAGAAAAGCCTTGGATAAACCTTCGGTAATATCCAGCTAATCCTAAAAAGCTTCGGATCTCCGTGGGACTTTTTGGTCGTTCCCACTTCATCACAGCTTCGATCTTCGCTGGATCAACCATTATCCCTTCTTGGTTGACCACGTGACCCAATAATTGGACTTCACGAATCCAAAAATCACATCTGGAGAACTTCGCATACAGCTTCTCCTTCTTCAAGACTTCCAAAACTTCTCGCAAGTGTCTGCCATGCTCCTCTTGGCTTTTTGAATAAATCAGAATGTCATCTATGAACACTATCACAGATTTATCATGGAACAGATTACAAACCTTGTTCATTAAATCCATGAATGCTGCTTGAGCATTGTTGAGTCCAAATGACATAACCAAGAACTCACAGTGTCCATATCGTGTTCTGAATGCAGTCTTCTCTATATCCTGCTCTTTCACCTTTAGCTGATGATATCCTGATCTTAGGTCGATCTTTGAATAATAACTTGAACCTTGTAGCTGATCGAATAGGTCATCAATCCTTGGCAACAGATATCTATTCTTTATTGTTGCCTTATTCGGCTCTCTATAATTAATGCACATCCTCATGCTTCCATCTTTCTTCTTTACGAATAACACCGGAGCTCCCCAGGGTGATGAACTAGGTCTAATGAAACCTTTGTCCAATAAATCCTGAAGTTGCATCATCAGCTCCTTCATATCCGTCGGTGCTAATCGATAAGGTGATTTTGCAATTGGCGTTGTTCCGGGCAACAAGTCGATACGAAATTCTACTTGCCGATTGGGCGGTAATCCAGGAAGATCTTCGGGAAATACTTCTAGATAATCACACACAATAGGAATATTCTGCATCACCTTCTTTTCCTTCTTAGCATCGATCACAAATGCTAAGTATGATGTACACCCCTTGGTCAAACATTTTCTAGCTTTCATTAGAGAAATGATTCCAGAATTTACTCTGAGTTTATCTCCGTACACCATAAACGATTCGTTCCCAGGCGGTTTCACTTTCACTATTTTCTTCTTGCATAAAATTTCGGCATCATTGGCGCTAAGCCAATCCATTCCCAACACGATGTCGAAACCATTAAGTTCTATAGGCAATAATTCCTTGTGGAACTTATTCCCATTCAAGTCAATTAAGATGTTTTTCATACGATGGCTAACAGGTACAAACTTGCCACTAGCAACTTCGACTAATAAAGCATCATCTAGTCTAACAACAGGCAAAGCTAGTTTTCTACCAAATTCATGCGAAATAAAGGAGTAATTGGCTCCAGAATCAAATAAAATTTGGGTAGGCAATTTGTTTACGAGAAAGGTACTTGAAGCGACATCAGCTTCATCTTTGGCAGCTTCTAGTGTCATCTAGAATGCTCTCGCCTTCGGCTTTGGTGGAATGTTGGGTTTTGCTGCCTCCTTCTTCTTCGAACAATCTCTCAAGATGTGCCCTTCCTCACCACAACCATAACAAACATTCTTGGTGAGGGTGCAGTCGTTGGCATAATGCCCTGGCTTTCCACATTTGAAGCATGTGGCTTCCCCGCCACACTTCCCATGATGCGTCTTCTTGCACTTGTTGCACCATTTTGCCTCTACCTTTCCTACACTTCCTCTCGAACCAGATTTCGAGAATTTACATTTCTTGTTGGACCCTGAAGATCCATCGATTTTCCTCTTTTCACCCACCTCTGACCTTTCCAGACCTTTCTCCCTGATATGGGTCTCAACATTTATAGTAGCCCAGATGGCGGCTTTCAATGTGGTTGCTTGCTTAACCATTGGACCATAGTCTGCTGGTAGTCCGTGGGAAAACTTGTTGACCTTAGAGAGTTCTGTAGGTAACAAATATGGGATAAACTTCATCTTTTCTGTGAAACTTGCAGCGTATTCAGTAACGCTCAATTTCCCTTTCTTCAAATTCTGAAACTCATTACTGATTTTCAGAAGGTCCTGCTCAGAGTAGTATTGCAGTTTTAGTTGTTCCACAAAGTCTTCCCAAGGCATTTTGCTTGCTTCTCCCTTGGGCATAAAGTCAGCTAACATCTTCCACCAACTCAACACGCCAGATTTTAGCATAGGGATCGCAAGAGCGGTCTTCTGCCTGTTGTTGCACTCGCAACTTTCAAATATTGTCTCCATTTCGGAGACCCAGTCCATAAGTTGCACCGGCGTCGGGCTTCTGGATAGACATGGTGGTTTGGACGCCATGAAATCCTTATACTTGCACCCACGACCATCATTTCCTCCATACTGGTTTTTGCGTCTAACCACTGGTGGGTTGTCTTGACCAATGATCCAACTAAAGTTTTCTCCTTCAGACTGCCCTCAATTCTCCTCGGGCTCTTCCACTTGAATTGATGATTCTTCATGATTCTGCCTAAGCAGACGTCTTGTTTCTTCCATCTGACGATCCAACATCGTTTGAATCATCATTTGTACACCAGCCATTGTTATCGGCTCAGGTGTTGCTGCTACGACAAGTATTTGCTCAATCACTGTTGGTTGATTCCTGTTTTCATCAGCGTTTCCAACTCCGCTTCTTGTTCTCACCATTTTTTATCTATACACCGAATAAGGTGAAATTAGATCCTCATTCATGATAGATATTCAAATCATCCTTATTACTCCGAAACGATTACATGTTAGTTCTAAAAACGTACACATACGCTTAGAATCCTACACACAAAAGGTTTCTAGATCCGGTCGGCAACAGACCATAGATCTGAACAAATAATATCATATATGGCAACATATAACATTTAGCACATAAAAGCATTTTAGGCAAGTTTCCTAAAATAAACTAGTGCCCGTGTCTAAAATTTATCAGACACACATCTCACAATCTCCACTTAGCATCCTAAGTTTAAGTCTAGAAATCCTACAAATTCCTAGTTCGCTTAAACTAATGCTCTGATACCAACTGTGACATCCCTAAAATCTCGGTTAGAAAAGACCGGTTTCATTTATGCTTTTTAAATATTTTTAGAGTAAATCCTTTTGATTTTAAAAGAGATGCGCAATTTGTTCCCTAAAACAAAACATGATAAAATAGATCTTTTATCAAAACATTTCATAAAGAAACATAATTTCATTTCATAATCAAATCGGGATGTCATATTCCGATACAGACCATATAGCTTAAACGATAACATTACAAGTCATTCAACAAATATATACATATACAGACTTGTAAACAAAACAACTTGATGATTCATCCATCTTATGCCCTTACGCCACTTCATGTAATACAAATAAGCTGAGTGGGTCAGGCTTGGGAGCCTGGTGAGCATATAGGGTTTTGAACCCACAATAAATATTTAATTTAACAATCAACAATAAACCCAATTACCCATTCCCGTTGTCCTCACTTTACGTCCCTAAAACAACATCTATTATAAGGGACCTAATCTAGGATTTTTCATCGAGACGGACATTACTGCAAAGGGGCTTCCTTAGCAATAAATATCCTAAAGGCAACCATGAGGGGGATAGAGTACACCGGTGAACACGTCATTCACAACACTTACAGGTTATGAACCTGGTAGTGTTCCGCAGGATAGTCTAGAATAGTCCGTGGTCGTCATCCATACTCAACTAAATGACTAGAATAACACCAACAACACCGAGGCCTCTCATCTGTTTATTACACACCAACCATCTACCCATGTTCTACCCAACATATTAGTAGACAAAAATATACATTTTTATACATAGTTTAAAAACCTGTATAGCATGCTTTAATCAATACATATTCCACATAACAGACGAGGCACACACACATAACACGTATTTCATAGAGAATAAATCAGATCTATGAGATAGAAGAAAGTGAATATACATTCACAGATATAACAACAAATTATATACACATAGCATGTATTTTATATAAAATACTTCATAATATTGCGTTGGAAGAAAATGACTACACACTCACTTGATTTGAAGATGATCGGGCAGCACTACGGCTTGCAGAAGAAGTGTTCTTCGGTAGATCTGGAAGATCTTCATAAAAACTGGGCTCCTCGCGGGCAGAGCTTCGGCTCGGGAATAACGCTCTTCGGGATCCTCGGGGCTTCGGATCTTGCTTCGGGGATCGGGAATATTACCGCGGCTTCGCGGTATAAACGACACGCAAATCGAGGCAAAAGATGAGAGAAAAAGGAAGAAATTATAAAAGGAAGAAGCTGGCTTCGCATCCCCTTTTATAGGGCTGAGCTTCGGGGTTACGCTGGGCGTAACTTCGGGGTACGCGGGGCGTAATGCCTCGGTTGCCGTCATCCCTTGCATC
Organism: Lactuca serriola; assembly: GCF_051521515.1. Lineage (NCBI taxonomy): Eukaryota > Viridiplantae > Streptophyta > Magnoliopsida > Asterales > Asteraceae > Lactuca > Lactuca serriola. The sequence goes on from NC_136416.1 coordinate 208,188,567, forward strand.
ATCGGTCCTCTACGTCATCGCATACGAACTCAGAACACTCGAGTGGTACGCTGGGCGTACACCTGTACGCTAGGCGTACTTCAGATGAGTCCACTGACTCCTCTTCGAATAATACCAAGATTTAGAATTAAATTTAATTATTAAATATTTAAAAAAATTTGAAAATTCATATCTCCCTCATACGAACTCCGTTCTCGGCATTCTTTATATCCACGTGTAGGTGAGACTACGCTATACAACTTTCGTTTAGATTCCGTCGGCTAATTTTGAATTTATTTTTATTATTTTATTTTAGCAGGCCGGGACAAAAAAACTTCGTTATAAATTCATAACTTCTTCGTCCAACGTCCGTTCTCGCCTAACTTTTCATCGTTTCGCTACAAAGAAAAAGATCTTCGATTCTCGTTTAGATTGTTTCGACTAAAAACCGCTCGATCTCAAATCGAGTATTCAGGCTGCATACTGCCCAGTCAAAACTTCAGAAAATCATAACTTCCTCATACGAAGTCAGATTTGGGCGTTCTATATATATTCAGAAACCTCGTTTCAACTACTACAACATTATCCAATGATATCAAGTTTATTTTACACTTAAATTTTGACGCTCATTTTATTGTTAATTCATCATATCACATAATTAAGCAATTAAGCACGAAACACATAATACTAAAATAATACGTTCTTATTCTTTCAAATTTGGTTACAAAGGTGTAACGCCTGTGTTTCCGGGCTTGCCATTTTTAGCAATGTAATAGTCTAGGTTAACATTTGTAACCCGTTTTGAAATAATAAGATTGTATTATTTGAGTATTATGTGTTTTGTGCTTAATTGCTTAATTATGTGGTTTGATTAATTAAGAATAAAAATAAGCATCAAAATTTAAGTGTAAAATAAACTTGATATCTTTGGTTAATGTTGTAGTAGTTGAAACGAGGTTTCCGAATATATATATATATAGAACGCCCAAATCTGACTTTGTATGAGGAAGTTATGATTTATCGAAGTTTCGGCTTAGCGGAATGCAGCCTGAAATACTCGATTTGAGATCGAGGGGTTTTTAGCCGAAGCAATCTAAACGTGGATCAAAGGTCGTTGTTGGTATCGAAGTTATAAAAAGCTAGGCGAGAACGGACGTCAAACGAAGAAGTTATGAATTTATAACGAAGTTTTTCTATCCCGGCCTATTAAAAATAAATAATGAATAAAAAATAAAAAATTAGCCGACGGGGTCTAAACAAAAGTTGTAGAGCGTAGTCTCACCTTTACGTGGATATAAAGAACATCGAAAACGGAGTTCGTATGAAGAAGATATGAATTTCCGAAGTTTATTAAATAATTTGTATTTATTTTTAATTGGACAATCCGGCATTCTCCGAAGAGGAGTCATCGGACTCATCCGAAGTACGCCCCGCGTACACCGAGGATGTCGACACTCGCACTCGAGCACTTCGGATACGTAAGCAGTGACGATTTCGGACCTGTACGCCCCGCGTACTCCGAGGCTCCAGCCTCCTATAAATATGATCCGAAGGCAGCCGAGTTCTTTTGCTATTTTCTCTCTTCTCTCTCCCGTTTTGCATCGATTTGCGTGCCAGAAATACCCCGAAGCCCCGTTATTATTCCCGAGTCCCGAAGCAAGTCCCAAGATCCCGAAGATCCCGAGAAGTGCGGTTCCCGAGCCGAAGCTCTGCCCGCAAGAAGTTCGATTTTTGTGAAGATCTTCCAGATCTGCTGAGGATTACTACTTCTGCAAGTCGTAGTGCTGTCCGATCATCTTCTGATCAAGTGAGTGTATACTACCTTTCATAAACACGATAATAATACAAGTATGGTTCGAGTGTATTAAGTATATTGTTGTTTATAAGTGTGAGTGTGTGGTCACTTTCTTTTAACGCATAAATATGAAGTATTTTATACGGAATACGTGTTATGTGTATATTTTGTGTTATATGTGTTAATGTATATTCACTCTCTTCTATCTCATAGATCTGATTTGTTTTCTATGAAATACGTGTTATGTGTGTGTGCCTCATCTGTTATGTGGAATATGTATTGATCAAAGCATGCTATACAGGTTTTTATCTATGTATAAAAATGTATATTTTTATCTACTAATATGTTGGGTAGAACATGGGTAGATAGTTGGTGTGTAATAAACAGATGAGAGGCCTCGTTGTTGTTTGATTCAGTTATCTAACGGAGTTTAGATGACGACCACAGATTTTTCTAGAAAGTCTTGTGGAACATTAGCAGGTTCGCCACCTGTAGGTGTTAATGAACTTGGGTGTTCATTCGCTGTACTCCATCCCCCTCATGGTTGCCTTATTTGACTTATATTGCTGAGGAACCCCCGAAGCATGTGTTGTCGCCCCGATGAAATATTCTTAGACTAGGTCCCTTATGTTAGTTGTCTTAGGGACATAAAGTGAGAATAACGGGAATGGGTAATTAGGTTATTGTTGGTTGGTGAAAATTAAATATGATTATTTATTGTGGGTTGAAAACCCTATATGCTCACCAGGCTCCCAACCCTGAACCACTCAGTTTTATTTGTATTACAGGAAGTGGCGCGAGGGCATAAGATGGATGAACCATCAAGTTGTTTTGTTTACAAGTCTGTATATGTATATATTTGTTGAATGACTTGTAATGTTATCGTTTATGCTTATTGGTCTGTATCGGAACATGACACCCCGAGTTTTGATTATATAATGAAAATACATTTCTTTTATGAAATGCTTTGGTAAACATTGTTTTATCATGTTTTAAAAGCATAAATGAAGATCGGTCTTTTCTGGCCGAGATTTTGGGGATGTCACAATTGGTATCAGAGCATTAGTTTAAGCGAACTAGGAATTTGTAGGATTTCTAGACTTAAACTTAGAATGCTAAGTGAAATTTTGAGATGTGTGTCTGTTATGTTTTAGACACGAGCACTAGTTTATTTTAGGAAAGTTGCCTAAAATGCTTTATGTGCTAAATGTTATATGTTGCCATATATGATATTATTTGTTCGGATCTATGGTCTGTTGCCGACCGGATCTAGAAACCTTATGTGTGTAGGATTCTAAGCGTACGTTTACGATATTAGAACTAGCATGTAAACGTTTCGGAGTGATAAGGATGATTTGAATATCTATCGTGATTGAGGATCTAATGTCACCTTATTCGGTGTGTAGATCAAAATGGTGAGGACAAGAAGTGGAGTTGGAAATGTTGATGAAAACAGGAATCAACCACCAGTGATTGAACAAATACCTGTCGTAGCAGTAGCACCTGAGCCAATAACCATGGCTGGTGTGCAAATGATGATTCAGACGATGTTAGATCGTCAGATGGATGAAACTAGACGGTTGCTTCAATAGAATCGTGAAGAACTGTCAATTCGTGTGGATGAGCCTGAATTAAATGAAGGGCACTCGGAAGGTGGAAACTTCAGTGGGTCTATTGGTCAAGCCAACCCACCGATAGTTAGGCAAGATAACCATGATGGAAGGAATGATGGAATGGGATGCAAGTAGAAGGACTTTCTAACTTGCAAACCATCGACCTTCAATGGAAAGGAGGATCCGATTGGAGTTATGGATTGGATCTCTGAAATGGAGTTAGCCTTCATGACGTGTGGCTGTAGAGGCAAGTTGCAAACTATCTATGCAGTGCGTCAGTTCCGAGGTGGAGCCGTTCGTTGGTGGAACACTCTAGGGAAGACTTTAAGCCCTAATGAGCCACTACAATTGTCATGGGCAGAATTCTTGGTGCAGTTCAAGCGCAAGTTCTGCTCGGCTCAAAATCTGTTGGAACTAGAGAACAGGTTTCTGACATTGACGAAAGGCAGCATGTCAGTTGATAAATACACCAATAACTTCACCAATAAGATGGAGTTTTCCTTGCGTATCGTCCCATACGAGCTGACAAAGGTGGACCGGTATGCGAAGGGACTCCCATGGGAGTACGAGGTGCCAGTACGTCAGGCACATACTCTAGAGGCAGCTATCTGGGCTGCCAAGTCTGTTGAGAACATAATTAAGGGGAGAACCACCGTCAAGGTTGAGGTTGGTGAGAAAAGAAAGTTTGAGGGAACATCTGGTTCCGGTAAGAAAGGCAAATTTTTGAAATCTAATTTGAAAAAGTTTGGAGGAAAGGGAGGCGAAGCAAAGTGGTGTGATAAGTGTAAGAAAAAGCACTTTGGGAAATGTAGCGAGGATGTGACCTGCTACAAGTGTGGAAAGGTTGGAAAATTTTCCAATGAGTGTCCGACCAACAAAAGGATGTGTTTTGGGTGCAATGAAGAGGGGCACATTTTGAAAGACTGTCCGAAGAAGAAGGAGGCAGCTAGGCCCAACATTCCACCAAAGCCGAAGGCGAGAGCCTTCCAGATGACACTTGAGGCTGCGAAAGATGAAGCTGATGTCGCTTCAGGTACCTTTCTCGTAAACGAATTACCTGCTCAAATTTTGTTTGATTCTGGAGCCAATTACTCCTTTATTTTGCATAAGTTTGGTAGAAAACTAGCCTTGCCTATTGATAGACTAGATAATGCTTTATTAGTCGAAGTTGCTAGTGGCAAGTTTGTACCTGTTAGCCATCGTATGAAAAACATCGTAATCGACCTTAATGGGAATAAGTTTCACGAGGAATTATTGCCTATCGAACTTAATGGTTTCGACATCGTGTTGGGAATGGATTGGCTTAGCGCCAATGATGCCGAAATTTTATGCAAGAAGAAGATAGTTAAAGTAAACATGCCTGGGAAAGATTCGTTTATGGTGTATGGGGACAAACGCAGATTGAATTCTGGAATCATTTCCCTAATGAAAGCCAGAAAGTGTTTGACCAAGGGATGTACATCATATTTACCATTCGTGATTGATGCTAAGAAGGAAAAGAAGGTGATGCAGAGTATTCCAGTGGTGTGTGAGTATCCGAAAGTATTTCCCGAAGATCTTCCTGGATTACCACCTGATAGATAAGTGGAGTTTAGAATAGACATGTTACCAGGAACCACGCTAATAGCAAAAGCACCTTACCGATTAGCACCGACGGAGATGAAGGAGCTGATGATGCAACTTCAGGAGTTATTGGACAAAGGTTTCATTAGACCTAGTTCATCGCCCTGGGGAGCTCCGGTGTTATTCGTGAAGAAGAAAGATGGAAGTATGAGAATGTGCATCGATTACAGAGAGCTGAACAAGGCAACAATAAAGAATAGATATCCGTTGCCAAGGATTGATGACCTGTGTTATCAATTGCAAGGTTCGAGCTATTTCTCGAAGATCGATCTTAGGTCAGGATATCATCAACTAAAAGTAAGAGAGCAAGATATCGATAAGACTACATTTAGAACTAGATATGGACACTACGAGTTCTTAGTTATATCGTTTGGACTAACCAATGCTCCGGCCGCATTTATGGATTTGATGAATAGGGTTTGTAATCCGTTCCTTGATAAATCTGTGATAGTGTTCATAGACGACATTCTGATTTACTCGAAAAGCCGGGAGGAGCATGGCAGACACTTGCGAGAAGTGTTGGAAGTTTTGAATCAGGAGAAGCTGTATGCGAAGTTCTCCAAATGTGATTTTTGGATTCATGAAGTCCAATTCTTGGGTCACTTGGTCAACCAAGAAGGGATAATTGTTGATCCAGCAAAGATTGAAGCTGTAATGAAGTGGGAACGACCGAAAAGTCCCACGGAGATTCGAAGCTTTTTAGGATTAGCCACATATTACTGCAGGTTTATCCAAGGATTTTCTTCGATTGCTACTCCATTAACAGCTTTGACCCACAAAGGAGCTAGTTATGCTTTGTAACAACCTGATATTTCAACTCTTTGTAAGGACCTAAAAAGTCAAGTATTGTAACCACCTTGGGGTAATAAAATTTACTTTGATAATAAAATGCCCAAATCCGACTTCATATATTGAAGTTAAGAATTTTTTTCAAGTTCGGCTTAGCAGTAGACAGCTAAAAACTCGAATCGGAGATCGAACAACTTTTGGCCAGAATGACCTAAACGAGAATCGAAGGACTCGACAATGGTATTTCAGCGGTAAAAAGTCTGGCAAAAACCAACGTCAGATAAAGAAGTTATGAATTTTTAAAGAAATTCCTTAAACATGACGATTTATAAAATAAATAATAAAAATAATTTCAGAATTTGCCAACGGAGTCTAAACGAAAGTTGTAGAGCGTAGTCTCACCTACGCGTGGATATAAAGACTATCAAAAACGGAGTTCGTATGAAGAAGATATGAATTTTTGAAATTTATTAAATAAATTATAATTAAATTTAAATCAAAATGCTAGTAATATCCGAAGAGGAGTCAGCGTCCTCATCCGAGGTACGCGCCGCGTAACCCCGTACACCCCGCGTACCCGAGGGCCTTGGTCTCGGTTCGTCCACGTCGCCCCTATGTGAAGCTACCGACCCGCCCCATCCGACCTGCCGTCCTATCCGAAGTCGAGGCAGTCGAGGACTCGGTCATGCATGACGTACGAGTACGCGCTGCGTACGAGAGTACGCCCCGCGTACCGAGGCCTCTCAGCCCCTATAAAAGGGATGCGAGGGTCTCCGAAAAAAGTGCTCATTTCTTCTCACTTCTCTTGCGTTTTGCCTCGTTTTCCATGCCCATTCAAACCCGAAGCCCTGGTCATTTTTGCTCAAGTCCCGAAGGTCGATTTTACTCCCGAGATTCCCGAGAATCCCGAGAAAAATCCGTTTCCCGAGACGAAACTCTGCCCGGTTTTCCACCTCGCTATCCTCAAACTTCCAAGTGAGTTCATATCCCCTTCGAACACACTTTAAATACATTTTAAATGCTTTTATACTCTTTTAGGGGAGGAATACAAGTAAACATACTGTTATTATCGTGTATTTCATAAAATTTCATTTACTCGTTTCTATCAAATGAATCACTTGTGATTTAGTTCTACTATGTGAAAACTCTTGTTATACTTTGCATGCAATAGATTTATACAAAGTATTTAGTAACTCCAAAGTATCTTTCGTTGCTAAACCGTTTCATATATTCTAAAAACTTATGATTTATGTTTGTCAAACATTGTGAAAAGGATAAACTTTGCATACAAAACTATCACTTTAATATAGACTTAGTTGAGAATCCATGAGACGTGTATATCTTCAAACACTGCCTTTTTGATAAAAGGTATCGCTACAAGTCATGTCTATAACCAGAGTCTCCCGTTCGGAGAACGTGTCAAATGTGTATAGATCTATACGGGAAGTCATGATCCCGCGCCCTGACTGTTAGCTACAGTCCGTCTTTTGGGGTGACAGTTTGTCATAACGCTACGACGCCTGAAGAACGTCGCTACAGGCATATTATGTTTAGTATGGTTATAAAACTCATCGGATACACAACTATTATAGTACTTTTGAATAATGAATGAGTAGTTACTACAGTTATTCATTATCTAACAAACTGAAATCTTCCGATAGGTTTACTTTTTAAATCTATGTTGAAAATTATTCTAAAGCATGTGGATTGCTTCAAAATGTTAGTCTTGGACATTAAACAAACAACTATTAGGAAAATAAGGGATTTTCTTGGTTCAACTATCTACATTTTTCAATACCAACATTCTCATGCATTTTACACTTTTATAAGGAAATATGGGATTTTCTTGGAAAATATACACTCATTTTGGAATGGAATTAATGTTTCTAAATCACTTATGAACTCACCAACTTAATTGTTGACACTTTTTCTTTGAAATAACTTGTATTCTCAGGGAATCGTTAAGCAGGTTTGGAAATCAACTTTTGGTGAATAACGCGCTGGCATTATTTACTTCTTTTGAAAGATGTTTATGCATTTATCTTTTGAGCATGTAATGAATACAATGATGTAAACATTTTTAAAACCTTTATATATGTATGGTGGTGTGTACTTTCCTTTCTATGAACTGTTATGATACTGAATATGACGTCCTCCGGCCCTGAACGTTTCCGCCGTTCTGGTTTGGGGGTGTGACAGATTGGTATCAGAGCACCGTTTATAGTGAATTAAGTATATCAAAACCATTTTTGGTATACAACTATAAACTCATCTGGGCAAAAACACTCTAAGAAGAGTCATACTTTTTGAAATTAAATTTATTTAGTTTTGTAAAGTAAGCATGCATTCATCCCGTACTAAGAACAGTTCCACATCGGACCATTTTAGAAGTATTATAAATAAGTTGTGCAGTGCAGGTACGCCTTGGGACATGTAGTCGGAACTGGGAAGGATATAGCCTGATCAACTATATTTGTCCGAGAGCCGACTAACGTGTGCCGAGGAGTGTCTGCAGTGGACAACAAATTTTAAAACTTACCAAAAGCACGTCATTGCATAATACTAAGGGAGCTTTTGTGTCGTCATCAACCATTAAACATAAGGGTAAAATAAATGTGCTCTAACTTATAGTAAATTCCTAACCCTATTCTTGTACAGACTAAATGGCTGGATTCCACCACCCTAATGACCCCTACTTTCGCAACCAAGGCAATGGAGGATGGATCGAAGATGATCCCGAAGAAGACGATGAGCCGATAGAATTGGATGGGGGAGATGAATCTGGTACAGATTTAGAGCCAGAGGTTATCAATCCACCGGCCCCACAACCTCCTGTCCATGTGAGGAACTTCCAAGGACCCACTCCTGTGTGCGGAAGTCACCTCCACCACTGGAGCCGACAACAAAGCTTACGCCCTCCCTACGGCATGTGTCGAGACTTTTATGATGTCAGAAGCGGGGGATCGGCAGACCGGGTACTTCCGGTCATGGTTGGCAAACTAGCCAACCAATGCTATCAATCCGGAGTTCAAGCCAACCGGATCCGCGAGATCAACGTAGAAGTGCAGGTCCACACTTCTGACATCCGTAGGCTGGATGGAATTCAGGACCATGCCCAACTCCAATCTGAGGCATTTCAGGCACAGATGATTGCAGCCCTAGCCGAGTTAAGGGAGCAACAAGCCGCTTTTGATCAGCGTCTAATGGAATCAAAGCAATTAGATGCGGAGTCAAGCTCCAAGCGCAACCTACGTCGCAAATAGTGCTTGTCAGGATTTCAAATTTTGTTATAAATTAGGACTTCGGATAAGAATATTATTTCTTTAAAATTTCTGTAATCGGAGACCTTTAGAAAGGTCAAAAAGTTTTGTCTAAACTCGGATGTAACACAACTATATGATTAATATATATAGGGCATATCTCTTTCTCGTTTTAATTATATGTAGTCCGTGCAATTCATAAGTACATCCATTCAAACATTATTAATGAATCAAGCTCAAAACCCTGTGTTGACCAAACCAAATTCTTAATCTATTTAAGGTAGTTAACTCAATATCATTCAACTCGCAACCACCGGAACTTATAATCTCTCATTTTTCTTTTGGCAGCGTGATGCCTCCTCGTAGTACAGCACGTACAAACGCAACCCCACCACCACCTCCACCACTAACTTATGATCCGGCAATGGTCCAGGCTGCTATCACAGTAGCAGTAACAGCAGCTCTCTCACAAATAAACTCCAATGCAAATGGAGGTACAGGAAGCAGCATGAATCATTCCAATCGTGGCACCGGCCATGGTCAAGTAAGGGAATGTACCTACAAGGAGTTCTCCAACTCAAAGCCAAAGCTTTTAATGGCATTGGAGGAGTCATGGCACTAATGCAATGGTTCGAAAAAGACCGAAATAGTCTTCGAGATCTGCTCGTGCCAAGAAACAAGCAAGGTTAAGTTCGCTGCTTGCACCTTCATAGATCGAGCCCTCACTTGGTGGAAAAGCCATGTGAATTCGGTGACGCTCACTGTCGCCAACGCCATGAGTTGGGAAGATCTGAAGGTTCTACTACTGGAAGAATACTGCCCAAGGGCCAAAGTGCAAAAGCTTGAGCAGGAGCTCTGGAATCTGAAAATGACTGGGTCTGATCTAGTCGCCTACACAGCTAGGTTCAACGACCTCGCTGCATTGTGCCCTACCATGGTCAACCCAGAATCAAAGAAGGTCGAAAGGTACATTTGGGGGTTGTCACCCCAGATTCAAGGGCATGTCCTAGCTTCCAACCCTATCAACTACAACAGCGCTAAACGCCTGGCTCAACGTCTCATCGACCACGGAGTGAAACAGAGTACCATTGCAGCAGCAACAAATCCACCTAGGGAGGCTCAGGGCCAGAGTAAGCCTTGGAACAAGAGGAGGGGACAAACCCTCCAGGAGAACCCCAAGAAACAACAAGTGATAGCGACCCACGCTATTACTGTACCTACCAACTCTGCCCCCACAAGTTCATACAATGGAAAACTACCGAAATGTAACCAGTGCAACTTCCACCACCACGGTCTCTGCCGTGACCTTCAATGCACTAGGTGCAATAAGAAAGGTCATACAGCCCGCTATTGCGAAGAGCCAGCCCAACAATCCGCGCCCACTTCTAATACCGGAGTAAGCCGCGCCTGCTTTGAGTGCGGAGACACAGGGCACTGCCACAGGGACTGCTCGAAGGCAAACAACAGGAATACCGGCGGAAGAGGCCGAGTTTTCGCAATGGGACAAGATGAAGCCATTGCGGACCCTACTGTTGTTACGGGTACGTTTCTTCTCGATAACTCGTATGCATCCATTTTGTTTGATAGTGGAGCGGAAAGGAGTTTTGTGAGTCACGACTTTAAAGGCATGCTAAAACCAATACCACAATCATTAAGTGAACCATTCATAGTAGAAATGGCCAACGGGAAAACCGAAGGCACTAAGGAGATATATTTAAACTGTACCCTAACTCTAAACGATAATCTCTTTCAAATCAACCTCATGCCAGTCTCGATTAAGAGTTTCGATGTCATCATTGGCATGGATTGGCTGAGTTCACATCGTGCGGACATTTTATGTTATGATAAGGCCGTTCGCCTTAATCTGCCAACTGGTGAAACCTTCCTTGTCTTGGGCGACAAACCTAGTACCACTCTTAGTATCATCTCAAGTATCCAAGCTCGGAAGTACCTACACAAGGAGTGTCACGCATTTTTAGCACATGTTGTAGATGTGAAACGCGAAATCCAGGACATCAAGGATGTGCCCGACGTATGCGATTTTCCCGACGTGTTTCCCGAGGACCTTCCAGGAATACCTCCCGTAAGACAAGTCGAATTCAGAATCGATCTAATTCCCGGAGCTACCCCAGTAGCCAAAGCACCCTATCGATTAGCCCCGGCAGAGATGTAGGAGCTATCCAGCCAACTGAATGAACTACTTGGAAAAGGATTCATCAGACCGAGCTTCTCGCCATGGGGAGCACCCGTGTTGTTCGTGAAAAAGAAAGATGGATCGTTCAGGATGTGCATCGACTACCGAGAACTCAACAAACTTACCATCAAGAACCGATACCCCCTACCCCGAATCGACGACTTATTCGATCAACTCCAAGGAGCCAACTACTTCTCCAAGATCGATCTAAGGTCGGGATATCAGCAGCTGCGAGTCCTAGAGAGTGATGTTCCCAAGACGGCCTTCCGAACGAGATACGGACATTATGAGTTCGTAGTGATGTTGTTCGGACTAACCAATGCCCCGGTCGTATTCATGGATCTAATGAATCGGGTATGTCGTCCATTCTTAGATAAATTTGTGATAGTATTCATAGACGATATACTCATTTATTCAACGAATAAAGAGGAACATAGTCAACACCTGAGACAAGTCTTAGTGACGTTACGAACTGAGTGACTTTATGCAAAATTCTCAAAATGTGAGTTTTGGATTAGAAAGGTGGACTTCCTCGGTCACGTGGTCAGCAAGGAAGGAATCCACGTGGACCCCTCAAAGATCAAGGCTATCGAAAAATGGTCTGCACCAACCACACCAACCGAAATTCGCCAGTTTCTAGGTCTTGCTGGTTATTATCGAAGTTTCTTCCAAAATTTCTCCAGCATCGCAAAGCCTCTTACCGCTTTAACCCAGAAAGGTGTGACCTACAACTGGGGAGAAAAGCAAGATGCTGCATTTCAGACTTTGAAACAATCCCTTTGCAGTGCACCTATCCTTTCTCTTCCGGAAGGGACCGAAGATTTTGTGGTGTATTGCGACGCTTCGAAGCAAGGGCCGGGCTGTGTGCTAATGCAGAGGGGAAAGGTTATTGCATATGCCTCACGACAACTGAAAACGCATGAGGTCAATTACACCACTCATGACTTAGAACTTGGAGCAGTGGTCTTCGCTCTTAAAATCTGGAGGCACTACCTTTACGGTACCAAGTGCACTGTCTTTACACACCACAAGAGCCTCCAACACATATTCGACCAGAAGGAGTTAAACATGAGACAACGACGTTGGGTCGAATTGCTCAACGACTACGAATGTGAGATTCGCTATCATCTGGGAAAGGCAAACGTCGTAGCCAATGCCCTTAGTCGAAAGGAGTACTCTGGCCGAAGAGTGAAGTCATTAGCCATGTCGATCCATTCGCACCTGTCAACGCAAGTCAAGGAAGCTCAAATAGAGGCCTTGAAACCCGAGAACGTGATAGGTGAGACCCTTAGGGGAATGGACAAGAACTTAGAAGTCAAGAGTGACGGAGCACGCTACCTCATGAACCGGATCTGGACACCCATGTTTGGTGGATTCAGAGAGGTAGTTATTAGCGAGGCACACAGGACCCCATACTCCGTACACCCAGGGTCAGACAAGATGTATCTAGATCTCAAGCAACTTTACTGGTGGCCAAACATGAAAGCGGAGATTACTACTTATGTGAGCAAGTGTTTAACTTGCGCCAAAATAAAAATAGAACACCAGAAACCCTCAGGTCTACTCCAACAACCTGAAATACCTGAGTGGAAATGGGAGCAGATTTCCATGGACTTCATAACCAAACTGCCCAAAACTCAGAGTGGCCAAGATACTATTTGGGTAATCGTCGACAGATTAACCAAGTCAGCCCATTTCTTACCGATCAAGGAAACTGATAGGATGGAAAAACTATCAAGAACCTACATCCGGGAGATCGTACGACTTCATGGCGTACCGATGTCAATCATCTCAGATAGAGACAGCAGATTCACTTCCAGATTTTGGCAATCACTGCAAAAATCCATGGGAACAAGGTTGGATATGAGTACGGCATATCACCCACAAACTGACGGACGGAGTGAGAGGACGATCCAAACCTTGGAAGACATATTGCGAGCATGTGTAATCGACTTTGGTAAGGCATGGGATGTTCACTTACCTTTGGTCGAGTTCTCTTATAACAATAGTTACCATACTAGTATCAAGACCGCTCCATTCGAAGCCCTTTACGGCCGTAAGTGCAGATCACCTCTGTGCTGGACGGAAGTGGGCGACACGCAATTGGCAAAAGGTATAGTCCCTAATAGCACCCTCACTGGTCCGAAGATCATCAGAGAAATGACTGAAAAGATCGTGCAAATACGAGAACGACTGAAGTCCTCAAGGGATAGGCAAAAGAGTTATGCCGACAAGAGACGTAAACCCTTGGAATTCCAGATTGGCGACCGTGTACTACTGAAGGTCTCACCCTGGAAGGGCATGATACGCTTTGGGAAGCATGGAAAGCTAAATCCTAGGTACATTGGACCCTTCGAAATGATTCCGAGGGTTGGTCCAGTGGCCTACAAACTCCAACTTCCAATCGAGCTTAACAAAGTACATCCAGTATTCCACGTATCGAACCTGAAAAAGTGTTTGTCCGACGAAACACTTGTAATTCCACTCGATGAAATCGAGCTAAATGAAAATCTTAACTTTGTGGAAGAACCCGTCGAGATCATGGATAGGGAAGTTAAACGAACTAAACAGAGTCGCATCCCAATAGTAAAAGTTCGATGGAATGCTAAGAGAGGACCCGAGTTCACATGGGAACGGGAAGACCAAATGCAACAGAAGTATCCGCACCTCTTCCTCAGTCCCTAAGACTTCTATTTTGTATTAAAATTTTGGGACAAAATTCACTCTAACGGGGGGATGATGTAACAACCCGATATTTCAACTCTTTGTAATGACCTAAAAAGTCAAGTATTGTAACTACCTTGGGGTAATAAAATTTACTTTGATAATAAAATGCCCAAATCCGACTTCGTATATTGAAGTTAAGAATTTTGTTCAAGTTCGGCTTAGCAGCAGACAGCTAAAAACTCGAATCGGAGATCGAACGACTTTTGGCCAGAATGACCTAAACGAGAATCGAAGGTCTCGACAATGGTATTTCAGCGGTAAAAGGTCTAGCAAAAACCGACGTCAGATAAAGAAGTTATGAATTTTTAAAGAAATTCCTTAAACACGACGATTTATAAAATAAATAATAAAAAAAATTTCGGAATTTGCCAACGGAGTCTAAACGAAAGTTGTAGAGCATAGTCTCACCTACGCGTGGATATAAAGACCATCGAAAACGGAGTTCGTATGAAGAAGATATGAATTTTTGAAGTTTATTAAATAAATTATAATTAAATTTAAATCAAAATGCTAGTAATATCCGAAGAGGAGTCAGCGTCCTCATCCGAGGTACGCGCCGCGTAACCCCGTACGCCCCGCGTACCCGAGGGCCTTAGTCTCGGTTCGTCCACGTCGCCCCTATGCACAACTACCGACCCGCCCCATCCGACCCGCCGTCCGATCCGAAGCCGAGGCAGTCGAGGACTTGGTCATGCATGACGTACGAGTACGCGCTGTGTACGAGCGTACGCCCCGCGTACCGAGGCCTATCAGCCCCTATAAAAGGGATGCGAGGGTCTCCGGAAAAATTGCTCATTTCTTCTCACTTCTCTTGCGTTTTGCCTCGTTTTCCGTGCCCGTTCAAACCCGAAGCCCTGGTCATTTTTGCTCAAGTCCCGAAGGTCGATTTTACTCCCGAGATTCCCGAGAATCCCGAGAAAAATCCGTTTCCCGAGACGAAACTCTGCCCGGTTTTCCACCTCGCTATCTTCAAACTTCCAAGTGAGTTCATATCCCCTTCGAACACACTTTAAATACATTTTAAATGCTTTTATACTCTTTTAGGGGAGGAATACAAGTAAACATACTGTTATTATCGTGTATTTCATAAAATTTCATTTACTTGTTTCTATCAAATGAAGCACTTGTGATTTAGTTCTACTATGTGAAAACTCTTGTTATACTTTGCATGCAATAGATTTATACAAAGTATTTAGTAACTCCAAAGTATCTTTCGTTGCTAAACCGTTTCATATATTCTAAAAACTTATGATTTATGTTTGTCAAACATTGTGAAAAAGGATAAACTTTGCATACAAAACTATCACTTTAATACAGACTTAGTTGAGAATCCATGAGACGTGTATATCTTCAAACACTGCCTTTTTGATAAAAGGTATCGCTACAAGTCCTGTCTATAACCAGAGTCTCCCGTTCGGAGAACGTGTCAAATGTGTATAGATCTATACGGGAAGTCATGATCCCGCGCCCTGACTGTTAGCTACAGTCCGTCTTTTGGGGTGACAGTTTGTCATAACGCTACGACGCCTGAAGAACGTCGCTACAGGCATATTATGTTTAGTATGGTTATAAAACTCATCGGATACACAACTATTATAGTACTTTTGAATAATCAATGAGTAGTTACTACAGTTATTCGTTATCTAACAAACTGAAATCTTCCGATAGGTTTACTTTTTAAATCTATGTTTAAAATTCTTCTAAAGCATGTGGATTGCTTCAAAATGTTAGTCTTGGACATTAAACAAACAACTATTAGGAAAATAAAATATTTTCTTGGTTCAACTATCTACGTTTTTCAATACCAACATTCTCATGCATTTTACACTTTTATAAGGAAATATGGGATTTTCTTGGAAAATATACACTCATTTTGGAATGGCATTAATGTTTCTAAATCACTTATGAACTCACCAACTTAATTGTTGACACTTTTTCTTTGAAATAACTTGTATTCTCAGGGAATCGTTAAGTAGGTTTGGAAATCAACTTTTGGTGAATAACGCGCTAGCATTATTTACTTCTTTTGAAAGATGTTTATGCATTTATCTTTTGAGCATGTAATGAATACAATGATGTAAACATTTTTAAAACCTTTATATATGTATGGTGGTGTGTACTTTCCTTTCTATGAACTGTTATGATACTGAATATGACGTCCTCCGCCCCTGAACGTTTCCACCGTACTTAAAGACTACGACTGCGAAATACTTTACCACCCTGGTAAAGCTAATGTTGTTGCTGATGCTCTCAGTCAGAAAGTCAATCTTGAAAGGAAAAGGCCAAGAGCGTTGAGAATTGAAGTTGTCTCTACCATTGTGGAAAGTATAAAGAAAGCTCAAGAGGAAGCTTATGAAAAGAATGACTGAAAGGAGGAACGTTTGGGTAAAACGTTGGTGTTTGGTACAAACGGTCATGGACTGAAGGTATTCCAAGATCGTATTTGGGTACCTAAGTCAGGAGGAATTAGGGATCTATTGATGGAAGAAGCTCACAAAACCATGTACTCAATTCATCCTGGTAGCACTAAAATGTATAGAGACCTGAAACCCTACTACTGGTGGCCGATGATGAAGCTTGATGTTGCAAAGTATGTGGCTGAGTGTGTGACTTGTGCGAGAGTAAAGACACGACATCAGAAACTGTACGGGAGTTTAGAACCATTGCCTGTGCCTATGGGTAAGTGGGAAGACATTGTTATGGATTTTGTCACTAAACTGCCCAGAACAAAGAATGGTCACAACATGATTTGGGTGATTGTTGATCGATTCACTAAGAGTGCGCATTTCATAGCAGCCAAGGAGAAATGGTCTATGGAAAAGCTTGTGAATTCTTACGTGAGGGAAATTGTGAGGCTTCACGGTGTTCCGTTAACGATTGTATCGGATCGTGATAGCCGTTTCAGCTCAAGGTTTTGGAAAAGTCTACAAGAGGAAATGGGTACCAAGTTATGTTTAAGTACAGCTTATCATCCGCAAACTGATGGTCAAAGTGAAAGAACGATACAAATACTTGAAGATATGCTGAGAGCATGTACCTTGGAATTCCTAGGTAATTGGGATAAACATTTACCATTGGTAGAATTTTCCTATAATAATAGTTTTCACTCGAGCATTAAGATAGCACCTTATCAAGCTTTGTATGGACAGAAGTGTCGTACGCCGTCTTGTTGGCTTGAGGCTGGGGAAAAGCAGTTTATGGGACCGGAGATGGTTCATCAAACTGCTGAAAAGTTGAAAATAATTAGGGAAAGAATATTAGCAGCCCAGGATCGTCAAAAGAGCTATGCTGACAAAAAGCAAAGACCGATGACTTTTGAGATTGGAGATTCGGTTTTGCTTAAAGTCTCGCCGTGGAAGGGACTTATAAGATTTGGTAAAAGGGGAAAGTTAAGTCCAAGGTTTACTGGACCGTTTAAAGTTCTTCAGAGGGTTGGGAACCAAGCTTACAAGCTCGAATTAACCGAAGAACTGAATGAAATTCACAACACTTTTCATGTGTGTTATTTGAGGAAGTTCACGGGAGAAGTTCCCGACATAATTCCAATTTCTGAAATGAGAATTGATGAGACAAAAGGTTGACTGAAGAACTAGAGGGATTGTTGACCGAAAGACTACGAAGTTGCGACGCAAAATGGTTGGGTTAGTGCTTGTCCGATGGAAACACACGAATGGGCCGAATCTCACCTGGGAGACGGAGAGTGACATGTTGAGTCGCTACCCGCATTTGTTTGTTGATGTGTGATTCCAGGGACGGAATCATTCTAAGGTGGAGAGAATTGTAACGCCTGTGTTTATGGGCTTGCCATTTTTAGCAATGTAATAGTCTAGGTTAACCTTTGTAACCCGTTTCGAAATAATAAGATTCTATTATTTGAGTATTATGTGTTTTGTGCTTAATTGCTTAATTATGTGGTTTGATTAATTAAGAATAAAAATTAGCGTCAAAATTTAAGTGTAAAATAAACTTGATATCTTTGGTTAATGTTGTAGTAGTTGAAACGAGGTTTCCGAATATATATAGAACGCCCAAATCTGACTTCGTATGAGGAAGTTATGATTTATCGAAGTTTCGGCTTAGCGGAATGCAGCCTGAAATACTTGATTTGGTATCGAAGCAATAAAAAGCTAGGCGAGAACGGACGTCAAATGAAGAAGTTATGAATTTATAACAAAGTTTTTCTGTCCCGGCCTATTAAAAATAAATAATAAAAATAAATTTAAAATTAGTCGACGGGGTCTAAACGAAAGTTGTAGAGCGTAGTCTCACCTTCGCGTGGATATAAAGAACGTCGAAAACGGAGTTCGTATGAAGAAGATATGAATTTCTGAAGTTTATTAAATAATTTGTATTTATTTTTAATTGGAAAATCCGGCATTATCCAAAGAGGAGTCATCAGACTCATCCGAAGTACGCCCCGCGTACACCGAGGATGTCGACACTCGCACTCGAGTACTTCGGATACGTAAGCAGTGACGATTTCGGACCTGTACGCCCCGCGTACTCCGAGGCTCCAGCCTCCTATAAATAGGATCCGAAGGCAGCCAAGTTCTTTTGCTATTTTCTCTCTTCTCTCTCCTGTTTTGCATCGATTTGCGTGCCATAAATACCCCGAAGCCCCGGTATTATTCCCGAGTCCCGAAGCAAGTCCCAAGATCCCGAAGATCCCGAGAAGTGCGGTTCCCGAGCCGAAGCTCTGCCCGCATGAAGTTCGATTTTTGTGAAGATCTTCCAGATCTGCTGAGGATTACTACTTCTGCAAGTCGTAGTGCTATCCGATCATCTTCTGATCAAGTGAGTGTATACTACCTTTCATATACATGATAGTAATACAAGTATGGTTCGAGTGTATTAAGTATATTGTTGTTTATAAGTGTGAGTGTGTGGTCATTTTCTTCTAACGCATAAATATGAAGTATTTTATACGAAATACGTGTTATGTGTATATTTTGTGTTATATGTGTGAATGTATATTCACTCTCTTCTATCTCATAGATCTGATTTGTTTTCTATGAAATACGTGTTATGTGTGTGTGCCTCATCTGTTATGTGGAATATGTATTGATCAAAGCATGCTATACAGGTTTTTATCTATGTATAAAAATGTATATTTTTATCTACTAATATGTTGGGTAGAACATGGGTAGATAGCTGGTGTGTAATAAACAGATGAGAGGCCTCGTTGTTGTTTGATTCAGTCATCTAGCGGAGTTTAGATGACGACCACAGATTTTTCTAGACAGTCTTGTGGAACATTAGCAGGTTCGCCACCTGTAGGTGTTAATGAACTTGGGTTTTCATTCGCTGTACTCCATCCCCCTCATGGTTGCCTTATTTGACTTATATTGCTGAGGAACCCCCAAAGCATGTGTTGTCGCCCCGATGAAATATTCTTAGACTAGGTCCCTTATGTTAGTTGTCTTAGGGACATAAAGTGAGAATAACGGGAATGGGTAATTGGGTTATTGTTGGTTGGTGAAAATTAAATATGATTATTTATTATGGGTTGAAAACCCTATATGCTCACCAGGCTCCCAAGCCTGACCCACTCAGTTTTATTTGTATTACAGGAAGTGGCGCGAGGGCATAAGATGGATGAACCATCAAGTTGTTTTGTTTACAAGTCTGTATATGTATATATTTGTTGAATGACTTGTAATGTTATCGTTTATGCTTATTGGTCTGTATCGGAACATGACACCCCGAGTTTTGATTATATAATGAAAATACATTTCTTTTATGAAATGCTTTGGTAAACATTGTTTTATCATGTTTTGTTTTTGGGAACAAATTCCGCAACTCTTTCAAATCAAAGGATTACTCTGAAATTATTTTAAAAGCATAAATGAAAATCGGTCTTTTCTGGCTGAGATTTTGGGGATATCACAAAAGGTTAACCTAGACTATTACATTGCTAAAAATGGCAAGCCTAGAAACAGAGGGGTTATAGCTACACCTTCGGAAGGCCATAACTTTTGCGTACAAGCTCCGTTTTTGTCGTTCTTAATATCCATGCGAAGGTGGAGATGTACTCTACAACTTTCATTTAGAACCCTAAGGCTAAAAAGTATTCTATCATAAACTCACTTTTATGATTCTCGGTCTCATGCCGATGTTGTCGCGAAACTTCGACAGGTCATAACTTCTTCGTTATAACTCAGATTTCAGCGTTCTTTATATCTCTAGAATCTTTGCCCCGACCACTACAAATTTCATCAAAGATATTCAGACTATCTATGATTTTAATTTTGACTCTTTATTTTTTATTCTAAATTTATTATATCTTATAAATAAGTATAATGCATATAATTCACATAATATTCAAATAATTTCTCTTTATTACTTCAAACGAGGTTAAAATTGTTTACCCTAACTATTACACCATTGTAATAATGCTTAGCCTAGAAACACAATCATTTCAATTCTCTCATCCTAGGATGATTCTGTCCCAGAATCATGCATCAACAAATAAATGTGGATAGCGGCTCATCATGTCACTCTCTGTTTCCCAGGTGAGGTTCAGCCCATACGTATGTTACCATCGCACAAGCACTAAGTCGACCATCTTGCATCGCAACTTCTTAGTCTTATGGTCAACAATTGCCTCAGGCTCTTCGATTGGCCTCTTATTTTCATCTATCCTTAACTCTGGAATTGGAATTATATCGGGAACTTCTACCATAAACTTCCTCAAGTAACACACATGAAAAGTGTTATGAATACCATCTAATTCGTCTAGCAACTCCAGCTTGTAAGCTTGGTTCCCAATCCTCTGAAGAACTTTGAATGGTCCAATAAATCTTGTACTTAACTTTCCTCTCTTCCCAAATCTTATAATTCCCTTCCATGGTGAGACTTTAATCAAAACCAAATCTCCAACTTCGAATGTCATCGGTCGTTGCTTTTTGTCAGCATGGCTCTTTTGATGATCTTGAGCTGCTAACATTCTTTCTCTAATCACCTTCAACTTCTCAGCAGTCTGATGGACTATCTCAGGGCCCATAAACTGTTTTTCTCCTGCTTCAAGCCAATAAGACTGCATACGACACTTTTATGCATACAACGCATCAGAAGGTTCCATCTTAATGCTCGAATGATAACTATTGTTGTAGGAAAAGTCTACCAGAGGTAAGTGATCATCCCAATTACGTTGGAATTCTAGGGTACATGCTCTAAGCATATCTTCCAGTGTTTGAATCATTCTTTTGCTCTAACCATCAGTCTGCGGATGGTAAGATGTACTTAAACACAACTTCATACCCATTTCTTCCTGTAGAATTCTCCAGAACCTTGACATGAAACAACTATCACGATCTGATACAATCTTTAATGGTACACCGTGAAGTCTTACCACTTCCTTCACATAAGCATTTGCAAGCTTGTCCATAGACCATTTCTCATTGGCTGCTATGAAGTGTGCACTCTTAGTGAAATGATCCACGACTACCCAAATCATGTCATGACCTTTCTTCGTCCTAGGCAGTTTAGTCACAAAATCCATAGTGATGTCTTCCCATTTACCCATGGGTATAGGTAAAGGTTCTAAACTCCCATAAGATTTCTGATGGTGTGCCTTAACTCTTGCACATGTTACACAATTGACCACATATTTAGCAACATCGAGCTTCATCGTCGGCCACCAGTAGTAAGGTTTCAGATCCCTATACATTTTAGTGCTACCAAGATGAATCGAGTACATGGTCTTGTGAGCCTCTTCCATCAGAAGATCCCTTATTCCTACCATCTTAGGTACCCAAATTCTATCTTGGAATACCTTCAATCCTTGATTATTTGTACTGAATACCAACATTTTGCCTAAACGTTCTTCCTTTCGGTTATTTTTCTCCAAAGCTTCTTCCAGAGCTTTCTTGATGTTTTCCACAATCGTTGAGACAACTTCTATTCATAACGCTCTTGGCCTTTTTCTTTCAAAATTTACTTTTTGATTTAGAGCATCAGCTACAACATTCACTTTACTAGGGTGATAAAGTATCTCACAATCAAAATCTTTGAGTAACTCTAGCCAACGTCCTTATCTCATGTTCAATTCCTTCTGTGTTAAAGACATACTGGAGACTCTTATGATCACTGAAAAGTTTAGACTTCATGCCGTAGAGGTAACGCGTCCATATCTTTAAGGCGAAACCTACCGCAGCCAAATCTAGATCAAGACTGGGGTAGTTCTTTTCGTGCTCCTTTAATTGTCGATATGCATATGCTATCACCTTTTCTCTTTGATTTAGAACACATCCTAACCTGACTCCCGACACATCGCTATGCACTGCGAAGTCTTCAACTCCATCGAGTAGAGAAAGAATCGATGCTTCACATAACTTCTTCTTTAGCTTCTCGAATGCTTCTTCGTGCTTCTCTCTCCAAGTGTAAGTTGCTCCTTTGTCGGTCAAAGCTTTCAATGGATTACCTATTGAAGAAAAGCCTTGGATAAACCTTCGGTAATATCCAGCTAATCCCAGAAAGCATCAAATCCCCGTGGGACTTTTTGGTTGTTCCCACTTCATTACAGTTTCTATCTTTGCCGGGTCAACCATTATTCCCTCTTGGTTAACCACATGACCCAAGAATTGGACTTCTTTAATCTAGAAATCACATTTAGAGAACTTAGTATACGACTTCTCCTTTTTCAGAACTTCTAACACTTCCCGTAGATGCTTGCCATGCTCCTGCTGACTCTTCGAGTATATTATAATGTTATCTATGAACACTATTACAGATTTATCGAGGAATGGTTTACAAAACTTGTTCATCAAATCCATAAATGTTGTTGAAGCATTGGTTAGTCCAAATGACATAACCAAGAACTTGTAGTGTCTATATCTTGTTCTGAATGTAGTCTTCTCAATATCCTACTCTCTCGCCTTCAGCTAATGATATCCTCACCTAAGATCGATATTTGACAAATATTTCAAACCTTGTAGCTGATCGAATAGGTTATCAATCCTTGGCAATGGATACTTTTTCTTCACCGTTGCCTTGTTCAACTCTCGGTAGTCTATACACATTCTCATACTTCCATCCTTCTTCTTCACGAATAATACTAGAGCTCCCCAGGGTGATGAACTAGGTCTAATGAAACCTTTGTCCAGTAACTCCTGAACTTGCGTCATAAGCTCCTTCATTTCTGTTGGTGCTAATCACTATGGTGCTTTCGCTATTGGTGTCGATCCTGGCAACAAGTCTATTAGAAATTCAACTTGTCTATCATGGGGCAATCCAGGTAGATCTTCGGGAAAGACTTTCAGATAGTCACACACCACGGGTATACTTTGTATCTCCTTCTTCTCCTTCTTAGTATCGATCATAAATGCCAACAATGATGTGCATCCTTTGTACAAACATTTTTTGGCTTTCATCAGGGAAATTATTCTAGAATTTACTCTGCGTTTGTCCCCATACACCATAAATGACTCTCTTCCAGATGGGTTTACTCTTACCATCTTCTTCTTGCATAGTATCTCAGCATCGTACGTACTAAGCCAATCCATTCCTAGCACGATGTCGAAACCATTAAACTTAATGGGCAAGAATTTCTCTTGGAATTTATTCCCATTCAATTTGATGACGATGTTTTTAATGCAATTACTAACAAGTGTGAACTTGCCACTGGCAACTTCTACAACTATAGTATTATTAAGTTTATCTATAGGAAATGTTACCCTTCTACCAAACTTATTCGATATAAAGGAGTAGTTTGCTCCTGAATCAAATAATATATTGGCAGGCAATCCATTTACGAGAAAGGTACCTGAAGCGACATCTGCTTCATCCCTTGCTTCTTCCAGTGTTATCTAGAAAGCTCTGGCTTTCGGTTATGGTGGGACATTGGGCCTTGCCGCCTCCTTCTTCTTCGGATAGTCCTTCAAGATGTGCCCTTCTTCATTACACCCATAACAAACTTTCTTGTCGAGGGTGAATTCATTGACATAGTGCCCAGGCTCCCCACACTTAATACAAGTGACTCATCCGTTACATTTCCCTAAGTGATTCTTCTTGCACTTCCCACACCATTTCGCTTCACCTCCTCTTCCTCCAAACTTCTTCGAATCAGACTTCAAGAATTTTCTTTTCTTGTTCGACCCTAAAGATCCATTGAACTTCCTTTTATCACAAACTTCAACCATGTTGGCGGCTCTTCCCTTGATCTTCTCCTCAACAGACTTGGCAGCCCAAATAGCTACCTTTAGAGTAGGTGCTTGGCGTACTGGCATAGCATATTCACATGGTAGTCCCTTTGCGTACTTGTTGAATTTTGTCAGCTCATCTGGAACGATGCGCAAAGCATACTCCATTTTTTATGTGAAGGCATTGGTGTATTCATCAATGGACATGCTGTCCTTCTTCAACATCAGAAATTGGTTCTCCAGCTCTAGTAGATTTTGAGCCGAGTAGAACATGCGTTTGAAGTATACTAAGAACTCTACCCATGTCAGTTGTAGTGGCTCATTAGGGCTTATGGCCTTCCCTATAGTGTTCCACCAGTGAACAGTGCCACCTATAAATTGATGTACTGCATATGTGGTTTGTAGTTTTCCCTTGCAACCACATGTTATGAAATCCAACTCCATCTCCGAGATCCAATCCATGACTCCAACTGGATCTTCTTTCCCAGTGAAAGTCGATGGCTTGCAAGTTGTGAAGTCATTATACTTCCATCCATTCCTTTTGACTATTTGATCTTGGTTGTTCCTCCTAACCATTGGCGGTTCAGCTTGACTAACAGTCCTACTGTAATTCCATTCTTTTGACTGTTCGTCATTCAGCTCAGGCTGTTCAACAGGAATCGTAGGTTCATCCCTATTATGTTGAAGTAAATGCCTTGTCTCCTCCATCTGGCGGTCCAACATCATCTTGATCATAGCTTGTACCCCAGCCATCGTCATTGGCTGAGGTGTAGCTGTTATAATTGGTACTTGCTCAATCACTGGGGGTTAAGGTTGTTGATTGTCATTTACATTGACATTTTCGACTCCACTTCGGGTTCTTGCCATGACGGTCTATACACCAAATCAGACGTTCAGTGTGTAGTGACGAGAATTAAGATAGGAAAACTTTATCTACGATAAATGTATTAAATCCACCTTATTACTCCTAAACGTTACATGCCAATTCAAATATCGTAATTAAACGTTTAGAATCCTGAACATATAATGTTTCAATATCCAGTTGGCAATAGACCATAGATCCGAACAGTTAATAACATATAAGGCATTCTTCTAGCTATAACATAAAGCATTTAGCACATCAAAGAATTTTAAGCATATTTCCTAAAATAAACTAGTGCTCGTGTCTAAAATATAGCAGACACTCATCTCACAATCATCGCTTAGCATTCTAAGTTTATGTCTAGAAATCCTACAAACTCCTAGTTCGCTTAAACGAATGCTCTGATACCAAATGTGACATCCCCAAATTCACGCCCAGAAAAGACCGATTTGTTTATGCTTTATTTGAAAATCAGAGTATATTTTTAACGAAATATAATGCGGAGTTTGTTCCCAATATATATATATATATATATATATATATATATATATATATATATATATATATATATATATATATATATATATATATATATATATATATATATATAGGGAAAGGTTATATGGAAAATAAACAATTAGGGCAACACATGTTTGAACCAATGAAAGCATGACAACACATCACTTTGGAATAACTACATAAATAACTTCCATAATACATTGCTTATGAATAAAGAAATGGACACGTGTCACTTGATCATTGGTTCCAGCATATGTTGCCCTAATTGTTCATTTTCCATTGAACCTAACCCTATATATATATATATATATATATATATATATATATATATATATATATATATATATATATATATATATATATATATATATGATAATGAATTTATCAAAGCACTTCCAAAGAAATGTATTATATTAAAAACCTCGGGATGGCATTGCTAATAAAGATCAAAAGCATAAATATAAACAACACAACCCTTATAATATCTATTTATTCTAGTGGCCTATAATCCATTGATCTCTTATCAGATCATCACTCCTGTGCTCTCTTGCCACTACCTGTATACGATAAAACTGAGTGGGTTAGGCTTGGGATCCTGGTGAGCACATAGGATTTTCAACCCACAGTAAATAGTTTATTAGTTTCATCACAACAATCAACCCGATTACCCATTCCCGTTATCCTCACTTTACGTCCCTAAAACACCTATCATAAGGGATCTATCCTAAGGATTTTCATCGGGATAAACACTACTGCTAAGCGGGTTACTCAATAATAAATGTGTGTAAGGTAATCATGAGGGGGATAGAGCACACCGGTGAACACATCGTTCACAAACACCTACAGGTTGCGAGCCTGCCATCATTCCACTAAACTGCCTAGAAAAGTGTGTGGTCGTTATCTATACTCCGCTAGATGACTGGAACAACAACAACAACATTGAGGCCTGTCATCGTATTATTTCATCACCCCAAATATTTCATCTACCTATGTTTTACCCAAACATATTTGTAGATATAAAATATATATACAGTTTAAAATCAGTTAAAACATGTAAAAAACGTTCATCCAACATAGATATCAGGTAAATAAATAATATGCACACATAGCATGTAATTTATAAAATACTTCATATCTATGTGTAAGAGGAAAATAATTATGCACTCACATTAGTAGCGTGAGTTGATAAAATCTAACTAGAAACGGTTGACGGTTCATGATCGTCGGGCTTGGGACGCGGAACAGCCTCAACAAATGAGAGAGAGATAAGAAATTTAGGTGTAACGATACTAATAGTCGAAATGGCTATTTAGAGGCTTATTTTTGGCCTCTCACGTCGCGAGCCAAGCATGTTCACGCCGTGAGCTCGATCCTGCTCACCTCGTAGACCCTCCATTTGGTCCCTAGCTTCGGATGGTGTCCCTTTGACACCTCACGACATGAGAAATCCATGCTAACATAGTCAGCTTTTTAATTATCACATCGTAGGCTTGACATGCATCTTCTAGCTCCAAAATGTGGTGTTTTGACTTCTAACGTTGTGATAATTAGTGCTCACATCGTAGGTCCAGCAAATTAGGGTTTCTGACATGTGTCATGCTCTCAGATGGCTACACCTTTGAAAGGCCATAACTTTTGCATACGAGCTCCATTTTTGACATTCTTAATATCCACGCAAAGGTGGAGATGTACTCTACAACCTTCATTTAGAACCCTAAGGCTAAAAAGTACTCTATCATAAACTCACTTTTTATGATTCCTGATGTTGTGTCAGTTTTGTCGCGAAACTTCGACAGGTCATAACTTTTTCGTTATAGCTCAGATTTCAACGTTCTTTATATCTCTGGAATCCTTGCCCTGACCAATACAACGTTCTGATAGGTTTTGCCCATATGAACATTCCTATGTGCACATGCAAACCCTAATGCTTGGATCTAGGTTTCTCTAATTAAACATGCATTGAATCCAATACTTCTAATGACTAATAGAGCATAATAACATATGAAATCAGAATTAGAAGGTTACCTTGAATCACTTGCTTGATCTTCTTGTCCTTGGAGCTCTAGAGTCAAAATTGTCACTCCTCTAATGGCTTACAAACACCAACTAGCAAGAGGATGATTTGAGAGAGAGGAGAGGGAAGAGAACATCGGCCAGGGTTTCTTTTCTAACAAGAGTGCTGATTTCCCTTGACCCTTAGGGTCTATATATACTAGTGAGGCTCCTAGGGTTTCACCGTTAAACCCTAATTGGATAACTTAGGCCCTAAGCAATCCAATACCCTAATTGATAATTCTTTGGATGAATTCTAAGCCTATCCTAAGCCCTAGAAATCGTCCACCATTATCCATAAGGGATTTATAGCCCAAAGTACAACTATCATACAATTAACAGTTTATACCCCTTTATTCAATTAATCTCTTTAAGTCACCAAATTAATCCCTAATTAATTTATGACTTATATTAATCAAATAATATTATTATTATTCCTTATATTATTCTCATAATATATTAATAATATTTCTTCTCTCAGAATAAATAATCCTGTCAAGTTGCTATGGTGAAGGCAACCCAAAAGGACCATGCACAACCGGGTCAAATACTTGCCTAATATAGTTGCAGCCTTAGACACTATTCCAACAGTCTCCCACTTGGATAAGTCTAGTAACTATATATACAAGTATAATCCGATTAGCAATCGTAGCTCTCAAAGACGCTGTCAAACTCTGATCTAATCAATCTTGTCCTTTAGATAAGGGATCATACACTCCTCTGTTTAGGTATCATGCTGAAAATTCTATGGAACAATTTGTCTAGCATTTGGTTTCTCGATCTCCGATTTATTTGATAGAGAACTTGATCGAACACATCAATTCAGTTTTGACCGGGCCTGGCACATAAGTCAAATCAATTCATCGAGCGGCCGAGATATCGCTTTTACCCTCTTAGGATAAAAGTAACAGATAAACTTCGACTTATATGCATTTACTTATTCATTAATCAACTATACACAACAATGCGTTTTATAACATCAAGTTACTGATGCGGTTTTGCATTATCAATGTACAACCAATTAACAAATAACAAACCATATATCTAGGTTTTAAGACCATATGATATTATCGGCTTGCGATCACCCTTTTTATTACATTCCATAAGGTGATTCCAGCAAGCGCGGGTTTGTTCCAATGCTCAAAACTAGATCATAAGCACTCATGAATGTTGCAGCAACCTTTTGCTATGTCTAATACCATTTAGACATTCTAAACACCAATTCATGACAATCTTCATTCATACCTACTTCCAACATATGAACGATTGTGGACAATTTGAATAATTCGATTATTCTTAATAAACTCAATTATTCTGGAAGTCAAAACATGCAAAGTGAAACAATAGTTAAACAATTAACATTACTCATAAATAATACTCTTTTATTTAATCATGAAATGTTAATTACATTTATCTATTACACGTTTCTAATACTATATAATCTATACTAATATCATCCTTCAGCCCAATACTCCTAGCATGCTGCAAGTGCTTAACCCTACTCAGTCCCTTCGCAAGCGGATATGTTGGGTTATCTTCTGATGATATCCTTTTCACCATGAGTTGTCCTTCTTCTACACGATGTCTAATAAAGTGATATTTTTTGTCGATATGTCGAGATCTACCATGATCCCTCGGTTCCTTGGTCAAGGCAACCGCTCCTTCATTATCACAGAAAATCTCCATGGGCTCCTTAATGGCAGGTACAACTCCAAGATCAACGATGAAGTTCTTCAACCATATAGCCTCCTTCGACGCTTCGCTCGCTGCAATTTACTCTGATTCACACATTGAATCAGCTACAGTTTCCTACTTGGAACTTTTCCAAGTTACTGCTCCTCCATTCAGGGTAAAGACCCATCCCGACTGCGAACGGTAGTTGTCCCTGTCGGTCTGAAAGCTGGCATCACTATACCCTCGCACCTTGAAGTCATCACTCCCTCCGAGGACTAAGAACCATTCCTTCGTCCTCTGAAGGTACTTAAGGATATTCTTAACCGCAATCCAATGGGCTCTGCCAGGGTTCCCTTGATATCTACTAACCATGCTCAAAGCAAAGGCTACATCAGGGCGAGTACAAGTCATATCATACATGATTGAGCCAACAGCGGAAGCGTATGGAACTCGGTTCATTTCTGCAATTTCAGCTTCGGTACTCGGACTTTGAG
Source organism: Lactuca serriola (assembly GCF_051521515.1). Taxonomy (NCBI): domain Eukaryota; kingdom Viridiplantae; phylum Streptophyta; class Magnoliopsida; order Asterales; family Asteraceae; genus Lactuca; species Lactuca serriola. The sequence continues at coordinate 208,218,287 of NC_136416.1, forward strand.
TCTTACTCAACTTGGCATTACTTTGTATCGATAATTCTCCCTTCTTCGAGTTTTCCATACTAAAACATTTTAGTACTTTATCTAAGTAAGTGTTCTAACTAAGTCCTAATATTCTCTTACTTCGTTATCTCACTATCCTTATTCCCAAAATATAGGAAGCCTCTCTGAGGTCCTCCATAGCAAAACACTTCCCGAGCTAGGACTTAACCTGCTGCAGAGTTGGGACGTCGTTTCCTATGAGTAGTATGTCATCGACATACAAAACGAGGAAGCTTACTATACTCCCACTGGCTTTGACATATACACATGATTCATCTTCGCTTCGTACAAATCCAAACTCTTTGACGTTCTCATCGAAGCAAAGATTCCATCTGCGAGACGCTTGCTTAAGTCCATAAATGGACTTCTCAGGCTTACACACTCTATTCGGATGCTTCGTATCAACAAACCACTCTGGCTGAGCCATGTAAACATCCTCAGCCAACTTCCCATTAAGGGAAGCGGTCTTGACATCCATTTGCCATATCTCATAATCATGAAATGCGGCAATGGCTAGCATCACTCTAATAGACTTTATCTTCGCAACTGGTGAGAAGGTCTCATCATAGTCAACTCCGAGAGTTTGAGTAAAGCCCTTCGCAACCAATCGTGGCTTATATGTGTGTATGTTTCCATCCACGTCGGTCTTCTTCTTGAAGATCCATTTGCACCCAATGGTCTTACGTCCGGGCACATTATCAACCAAATTCCAAACTTGGTTGTCATACATGGACTGGATCTCGCTGTCCATCGCCTCTTTCCATTTTGCAAACACCGGGCCTGCCATGGCTTCCTTATTGCTATTAGGTTCATCTAGATTTATTAGTGCACCATCACTAATATACGTGTCCCCTTCGGTAGTAATATGAAAACCATAAAACTGGGGTTGAACTCTAACTCTTTCGGAACGTCTAAGAGGTAATGATTCGTCAATCGGTTCAACCGGAGTTTCCTCCTAGGGTTGAGTGCCAGCGGTAGACGTTCCTTCATCTATCGACTCTTGAATCTCTTCAAGCTCGATTTGCCACCCACTGTGTCCTTCGCTTATGAGTTCTCGCTCTCAGAAAACTCCTCTCCTCGCAACAAAGACAACATTGTCATGCGGTCTATAGAAGAGATATCCAAAGGATTTCTGTGAGTAGCCAATGAAAATACATCGCTAACTACGAGGTTCGAGCTTGTCGTGAGTATCTCGTCTCACGAAAGCCTCGCAACCCCAAACCTTTATATGTGCTAACGAGGGAGCTTTCCCTGTCCACATCTCGTGAAGTGTTTTGGCAACCTTCTTAGTAGGGACTCGGTAAAGGATGTGGGCGGCAGTCTCTAAGGCATACCCCCAAAAAGAGATAGTAGTGAAGCACAAATGATCATAGAGCGAACCATGTCTAACAAGGTTCGATTACACCTTTCTGCCACACCATTCAACTGTGGTGTCCTAGGTGGCGTCAATTGTGAAACTATTCCACACACCTTGAGATAGTCGTGGAATTCAAGACTTAGGTACTCTCCTCCTCGATCGGATCGAAGCATCTTGATTTTCCTGCCCAACTGATTCTCCACTTCATTCTTGAACTCTTTGAACTTTTCAAACGGTTCTGACTTTTGCTTGATTAAGTAGATATACTCATATCTACTATAGTCATCGGTAAAAGTCACTTAGAAACGGTTTCCATCCTTCGTGGTTGATCTAAACAGTCCACATACATCGGTATGTATGAGGTCTAATAGACCCTCACCCCTTTCACACGTACTAGTGAAGGGTGACTTAGTCATCTTTCCAAGCAAACAAGACTCGCATGTGTCATCTTCCCTAAGGTCGAATGACTCCAACACTCCATCCTTTTGGAGTTGGGCTATGTGCTTCTTGTTGACATGTCCAAGACGAAAATGCCACAAGGATGCTCTATCCATACCATTAGAAGAATCCATGCATAAAAAATCATTTCCTAAGTTATCTACAATCATAACAGTTTCATAAATTCCATTACACGGTATTGCTTCAAAATATAAGACACCATTTAGATAAGCAAGAATAGAACCATTCTCATTATTAAAAGAAAATCTAAAACCTTGTCTAAACAAACCATGAAATGAAATGATGTTTCTTTCCATTTCTGGAGAATAGCAACAATTGTTCAAATCTAAACATAAACCATTCCTAAGCACTAAAGAATACACTCCAATCTTCGTCACAGGCGACGATCTTCTGTGCCCCATGATTAGATTTATTCTTCCATGCTCCACATCCCTATTTCTTCTTAGTCCCTGCAATTCAGAACAAATATGGTAACCACAACCGGTATCAAGGACCCAAGAAATAGCATGAGATGAATCGTTAGATTTAATTGTGTATATACCTGCGAAAGACGGCTTGATCTTTCCTTCCCTTATGGCTTGCAGGTAGTCTGGACAACTTCTCTTCCAATGCCCTATTTTGTGGCAATGATGGCACTCTACCTCCTTTGGGTTAGGGTTAGGTTTAGCGGGATCAACTTTGGTCCCACTAGAAGAGGAACCATCTCGGGACTTTCCCTTGCGGTGGCTCTTAGACAGAGCCTTCCTCTTCTTGCCTCTTCCATGCCCAATGGCCAAAACAGGAGCAGCTGGTGGATTGGGAGTGGGTGCAACAAAATTGTCCTTGAGGTTGCTTTCGGCAACCCTAAGGAGACCTTGGAGCTTACTTAGGGTGACCTCTTCTTTGTTCATGAGGTAGGTCATCCTAAATTGATTGTAACATGGAGGCAAAGAGTGAAGCACGATATCGATCGCCAAGTCTTCCCCAAAGTCAACATTCAACTTGCGAAGGCGATCGACATACCTTTGCATCTTTTGTAGGTGCACGGTTAAAGATTCTCCATGACCCATTTTGGCGGAAATCATGTTAGTGAAAATCTTGTAACGCTCCTGCCTCGCATTTTGGTGGTATCTCTCCAACAAGTCTTGGTGCATTTCGTATGGATACATGTCCTCATAGGACTTTTGGAATTCGGCGTTCATTGTGGCTATCATGATGCAATGAACCTTCGTTGCATCACGCTCATGAGTCTCAAAAGCAGTCATTTCAGCCGGAGTAGCGATTTCTGGGTTGATTATCTCGAGCTTCTCATCGAGGACATACTCCTTGTCCTTGTAGTGAGCAATCATGCGAATTTATCTTATCCATTCACTAAAGTTCGTCCCATCGAAAGTCACCTTTTGTCAAAGGCTCATCAATGTGCACGAGCTTGCAACAACGTTGTTCGTGTTCTACATCTACAAATAGAAAGGACAAAGATAGATTAGAATTTGAATCCTTAATTATCACCCAATAAGAAAAATTAGGGCTAGGATCCAACAACAATATTTACATATTAGAAAACGGATGTCGTAATCTAACATGCAAACAATTTAAAGGTAAGTGAATGACGATCCACTAATTCTCCATCACGAAAACATAACTTTAAGTTCTAAATGTATTGAGAATTCCTAGGTTTGGATGAGATTCATTGAAACCTTTCAATGGCATGTTTAAATCTCGATATGCCCCTCTCGTTTGTGACTGGGATACCGAGGATCACAAAGTGGGTGTGAATTACCATGCAAATTCACATGGTGCCTTCATTGTAACAATCACCTATTCGATGTGCCGGTAAACCAAACAAGCTCCATCGAACAATGATAAACAATGAATCACCCTTTGTCACATTTGCTTAGAACCAATTAGTGTGCCGGTAAACCACACACGGTCCACTAACTTCTTAGCAAGGGTGCAGAGTGTAATTTCATGGGATTGCATCAATTCACTTTTCCTAAAGTAACTAGGAATGGGAAATTTTGAAAAACATGTAGTTACTTTGTATTTCATATTATACTTTTAATGAAGAGATGAGGTTTCCCTATCCTACCCGTTCGGCTAACGACCCTCCACCGATCAAGCAAGCGGTGGGTGTGAGTGTACACCCATTAAGCGCCATTTTATAGGGAGTAACCTTATACCCACCTTATAGACCGGCTTCGTGAATGAGGCCTACTAACGGTAAGACTAGCATTTTAATTATACATATATATATATATATATATATATATATATATATATATATATACATATATATATATATATATATATATATATATATATATATATTAATCTTGTAATACTATATTAGTATAGGGTTGAATTTTAAAGTTGTAAAATTCTAGGGTTTGAAATTTAAATTGTCTAAATTAAACTTTTAATCACAAAACATAAATTTCAAAACTTGAGGGCAAGTTTTAAACTTTTCAAAACATAGGGGATAAAATAACAAATAATCTAAATTAACATTTAATCACATAATTATCCATATTGGATTTATTTAATAATTTCTTGCAAAACAATTTACCAATTTAATCAAAATAATCAATCAATTATCACATAAGGAAATAAATATTTTATTAATTGATAAATATCTTCAATTAGATCAAGAATATACTCATATATATCATAAAATTTGATTTATATTGATCTAATATGATAAAGGCAAGTATCTCACAGATAAACAGCAAGAAATCTCGATATTTGATCTTCCTGATGCTTGGACTCGCCGAGTACCCCAATGGACTCGCCGAGTCGAGCCTACTCGCCGAGTCCACTATTGGACTCGCCGAGTCCTTCAGACAGAACCACAAAATTCGAATTTTGAAGGCATCAAATAAGCAACCAATGCATCAATTCAATAGAAACCAATCTAGGCTCTGATACCACTGATGGGTTTTGGCCATATGAACATTCCTATGTGCACATGCAAACCCTAATGCTTGGATCTAGGTTTCTCTAATTAAACATGCATTGAATCAAAGACTTCTAATGACTAATAGAGCATAATAGCATATGAAATTAGAATTAGAAGTTTACCTTGAATCACTTTCTTGATCTTCTTGTCCTTGGAGCTTTAGAGTCACAATTGTCACTCCTCTAATGGCTTACAAACACCAACTAGCAAGAGGATGATTTGAGAGAGAGGAGAGGGAAGAGAAAATCGGCCAGGGTTTCTTTTCTATCAAGAGTGCTGATTTCCCTTAACCCTTAGGGTCTATATATACTAGTGAGGCTCCTAGGGTTTCACCCTTAAACCCTAATTGGATAACTTAGGCCCTAATCAATCCAATGTTGGATAAGGTGTCTAAGTCCATAACTTATTTGGTATATACTTGACCCGACCGGCATGGTCCATTTGGGTTGCATCTCATCCAAACTATTATGGATAATTTTATGAGAGTTATACACATATGTTTATTAATATATTATGAGTTATAATATATTAATATGAAGTTACGTTATTTAATTAGTTTTAGTCTTAAATTAATTATGGATTAATTTAGAGATTAAAAGGAATACTAATTAAATTATGGGCTATTTATATAGTGTGGGCTAATACTCATTTGTTAATGGGCTAGGCTTATGTGGAAGTCCATGGATGATCCATGGAGCTTTTAACCCATGGATCCTTGGAATAGGAAAAGACATGGGTTATTAGGGTTTCACCCTAACCATGCATACTATATAAGCATGCTTATGGAGCATGAAAGAGAGCCTAAGATAGCCTAAGAGAAAGCTAGTGTTCTAGTGTGTGTGTGCATGTGTGTGGCCGAAAATACAAGAGTGTGTATACTCTCTCAAAGTTTTCCAAGAGTTTGTGGTGTTTGTGATTCCATTTGAGGCATTCACACTATTGGTGCTTGGCCCTCAAACTCCTAAGAACCCAACACAACAAAGGTATGTAATCTCTTCTAACTCTTTTATGTTGAAATATTCCCCATGCCATGTTAGATAGGTTATAAACCTTGGAAAATTATTATTTTGCATGTATTTAGACAAACATAGATCCAAGGTTTATTAGGGTTGCATGCACACTTAGGAAGTGTTAGATTGCTCAAAACCCAACAGTGGTATCAGAGCCTAGGCTTGCTTGTTTGATACTTGATGCAAAATAGTGAAAAAAGTCGAAATCGTTGCTGTCTGCATGCTAGACTCGCCGAGTCCATTGGGGGGACTCGCCGAGTCCAAGGCAAACTTCAACCTACTCGACGAGTCCGTTCGTGCACTCGGCGAGTAGGATCGAAAGAATGCAGAATCTCGACTTTTGCTGCTGGAAATGGACTGGAAACATTACCCTAAATTGTTTTGGTGTTGTAAAACTTATTTTAGTTGGTGTAATGGTTGTTCTAATCCATTTACAATAGCATATATCAAAAATCCATGATTTTATGTGTTCATATAATTCTTGAATTTTTGATGATCATGTTCATGTTCTTATGAATTTAGAAAATGATAGGAATTATTTGCTGAATTGTTTAGAATTAATTCTTAATCATTTATGTGTTTTAAGGGAGTCCATAATTTGTCCTCAAGTTATGGATTACCAAAGGTCACTTTCATTTAACACACACTTAAAACACATAAGTTACATGAAAATGAAGAGTCTTCATTTTATGAACCTTTAATTCATAAGTTATGAAATGAAGAGTTTTGCAAAGTTACAAAACTTGTCCTCAAGTTTTGGAATTTGTAAAGTTTCACACACTTTAATAAACTTTAATTCCAAACCTTAGAGTTTTAATAGTTAAAATTCAACCCTTATACTATTTATAACATTAATGGTTAATTATTATATATATGTATAAGAATAAGTCGTTTTACCGTTAGTAGGCCTCATTCACGAAGCCGGTCTATAAGGTGGGTATAAGGTTGTTGCCTATAAAATGGCGACTTAATGGGTGTATACTCTCACCCACCGCTTGCTTGATCGGTGGAGGGTCGTTAGCCGAACGGGTAGAACAACGACTTTAAATCCTCATTAAAAGTATAATGAATATTATAAAATAACTAAACTCTTTTAATTCCCAATCTTAGTTATTTTAGGAAAATGTGAACATGGTGCTAATCCATGGAATTCACACTTTGTACCTTACCAAGTCGTTAGTGGAGCGTGTGTGGTTAACCGGCACACTAATTAGACTAGTAAGGATCACGAAGGGTAACTTAATGTTGTCATAGATCAATGGAGCGTGTGTGGTTAACCGGCACATTGATTAGGTGATAATATTAGGAGTACCAAGTGAGTTAGCATGGTTATTCACACCTTGTTTTGTGATCCTCGGCATCCCAGTCACAAAACTTGAAGGGCACAATCGAGATTGAAACATGCCATTGAAAAGTTCAATGAATCTCAAAAGAATCTAGGAATTTCAAATCCAATTAAACCTAATTAATCATTTCGTTTTCATGGTGGAAATTGGTGAATCGTCATTCGCCTACCTTTCAAATATATTATTACTTAGATTACGGCATCCCTCTTCTAAGTGTAATATATTGTGATTGGATCCTAGCCTTAATATTACATTTGGGTGTCTTATTAAGGATCCTAAATATCTAAATCTAAACTTACTTTCTTCTTTCAGATGTCTTCCAACACTAATGCTTCAGGCTCTAACCCAACTGGTTCTTTCTCTCTCATGAATCTTTGTGGGAGGGTCATCTTTGATGGTTCCAACTTCATGGATTGGATTAGGAGCATCAGGATGGTTACTCGTTACGAGGACAAGGAATATGTCCTCGATAAGGAGTTAAAAGAACTTGATGAGTCTACTGCTACTCCTGAGGAGATCGCTGAATTCAGGACTCATGAGAGAGATGCTACTAAGGTGGCATGTATCATGATGGCCACGATGACAGCCGAGCTCCAAAAGTCATATGAAGATTTCTACCCTTTTGAGATGCACCAAGACTTGATGGAAAGGTACCATCAGAGTGCTCGTCAGGAGCGGTATGAAATAATCTCCTCCATAATAACTACCCGCATGAAGGACGGTGAATCCGTCACGGGCCACATGCAAAAGATGCAAAGGTATGTGGACCGTTTGCTGAAGCTGAATGTTAACATCCCCGAGGAGTTAGCAATTGACATCCTTTTGCACTCCTTGCCTTCTTGTTATGATCATTTTCGAATGACATATCATATGAACAAGGAGGAAGTTACCCTCAGCAAGCTTCAAGGACTCTTGAAGACCGCTGAAACCGGTCTTAAGGGTAAAGCGGTTGTTACCTCTACTACTCCTACTCCAACTTCTACCCCTGTTTTAGCTATTGGGCAAGGCAAAGGGAAAAAGAGGAAGCACCCTTCGAAGGGTACCAAGGGAAAGTCTCTTGAAGGCTCCTCATCCAAGACTAAGAACGGTTCTGTCACTCCTTCTGCCATTCCAAAGGATGCTGAATGCTTTTATTGCCATGAAAAGGCACACTGGAAGCGAAACTGCCCTAAGTACTTGCAGGATCTAAAGGATGGGAAAGTGAAACCCACCTATGCAGGTATTTACACTATATTGTCTAATTACTCAACATATTCTAATTCTTGGGTGCTTGATACAGGATGTGGTATTCACATATGTTCTGATTTGCAGGGCCTAAGAAGAAGTGAGGATGTGGAGCACGGGAAGATAAACTTAATCATGGGGAATAGGAAGGCTTCACCTGTTTCCAAGATTGGAGTTTATACTTTGTTGCTTAATAATGGGTTAAAATTAGATTTGAATAAATGTGTATACTCGTCTGAAATGGCGAGGAATATTATTTCTTTTCATGCTTTGTACAAACAAGGTTTTACCTTTTCGTTTGATAATGAATGTGGTGGTATTAATGCTTTCTTTAATAATGTGTTTTATTTTAAAGCATTACCTTGTGATGGCGTGTATGAAACTGTGTCGATTGTAGACAACTTAGGAAATAATGTGTTGTATATTGATTCTTCTACTAGCCTAGATAAAGCATCATTGTGGCATTATCGTCTTGGACATGTAAACAAGAAACGCATAGACCAACTCCAAAAGAGTGGAGTCTTGGAATCATTTGACCTCAAATCAGATGATAGTTGTGAATCTTGTCTACTTGGAAAAATGACAAAATCACCCTTCACTGGAACTTGTGAGAGGGGTGAAGGTTTGTTGGACCTAATACATACTGATGTATGTGGGCCATTCAAAACCGCCACAAGGGACGCTAATCGGTATTATGTGACTTTTATTGATGATTATAGTAGATATGGGTATGTCTACTTGATCAAACACAAGTCCGAAACCTTTGAAAGGTTTAAGGAATTCAAACAGGAAGTAGAAAATCAATTGGGCAGGAACATTAAGATGCTTCGATCCGATCGAGGTGGTGAGTATCTTAGTACCGAGTTCCTTGACTATCTTAAGGAGTGTGGGATTGTCTCACAATTGACTCCTCCCAGGACACCACAGCTGAATGGTGTAGCTGAGAGGCGTAATCGTACCTTGTTGGACATGGTTCGCTCTATGATGAGTCGAGTTTCGTTACCAATCTCTTTTTGGGGGTATGCCTTAGAGACTGCCGCCCATATCCTTAATCTAGTCCCTACAAAGAAGGTTACCAAAACACCTCATGAGATGTGGACTGGGAAGGTTCCCAATTTGGACCACATCAAAATTTGGGGTTGCGAAGCCTTCGTGAGGCGTGAAACTCATGATAAGCTTGAACCCCGAAGTGAAAGGTGTATTTTCATCGGCTACCCACAGAAATCCTTCGGTTACCTTTTCTACAGACCCAGTGAGAATGTGGTCTTTGTAGCACGAAGAGGGATCTTTCGCGAGAAAGAATTTATAAGCCAAGGAGACAGTGGGAGGCAGATTGATCTTGAAGAAATTCAAGAATCAATTGGTGAAGGAACCTCAGACACTAGCAATCAACCTGAGGAAGAAACTCCTGTTGATCCAGCTGACGAGTCTGTACCTCCGAGACGTTCCACACGGGTTAGGAACACACCTTCGTTTTATTATGGTTTTCATATTACTACGGAAGGTGATACGTTTATTAGTGATAGTACACTAGTAAATTTGGATGAACCTAGCAGTGTTAAGGAAGCCATGGCAGGCCCGGAGTCTGCTAAATGGAAGGAGGCTATGGACAGCGAGATACAGTCCATGTATGACAATCAAGTTTGGAACTTGGTTGACAATGTACCAGGCCGTAAAACAGTCGGGTGCAAATGGATCTTCAAAAAGAAGACCGACATGGAAGGAAAAGTGCATACTTATAAGGCTCGACTGGTTGCGAAGGGTTTTACTCAAACTCAAGGTATTGATTATGATGAAACCTTCTCGCCGGTGGCCAAGATTAAGTCTATTAGGGTTATGTTAGCCATTGCAGCATTTCATGATTATGAAATATGGCAAATGGATGTCAAAACCGCTTTCCTTAATGGAAAGTTGGCTGAGGATGTGTACATGAATCAGCCAGAGGGTTTTGTCAATGCAGAGTACCCTAATAGAGTATGCAAGCTTAAGAAATCCATTTATGGATTAAAACAAGCATCTCGTAGCTGGAATCTTTGTTTTGATGAGAAGGTAAAAGAGTTTGGCTTCTTGAGAAGCGAAGATGAGTCTTGCGTGTATGTCAGAGCTAGTGGGAGTATAGTTAGCTTCTTGGTACTGTATGTGGATGACATACTACTCATAGGAAATGACATCCCAACCTTGCAGGAGGTTAAGTCCTGGCTTGGGAAGTGCTTTGCTATGAAGGACCTAGGGGAGGCTACCTATATCCTAGGGATAAGGATATTAAGAGAAAGGAGTAGAAGACTAATTGGACTTAGTCAGAGTATCTACTTGGATAAGGTGTTGAAAAGGTTCAACATGGAGAATTCCAAGAAAGGAGATTTACCGATCCAAAGCAATACCAAACTGAGTAAGACTCAGAGTCCGAGTACGGAGGCTGAGATAGCTGAGATGAGCCAATTACCATATGCTTCCGCAGTTGGCTCGATCATGTATGCTATGACTTGTACCCGTCCTGATGTGGCATTTGCTTTGAGCATGGTCAGCAGGTATCAGGGGAACCCTGGCAAGGCTCATTGGACCGCAGTAAAGAACATTCTCAAGTACCTGCGGAGGACTAAGGATTGGGTCCTTACCCTTGGTGGCAGTGATGACTTGAGAATATTAGGGTATAGTGATGCTGGTTTTCAGACTGATAGGGATAATTTCCGCTCTCAGTCGGGCTGGATCTTTACCTTAAATGGAGGGGCAATTTCTTGGAAGAGTTCCAAGCAGGAGACGGTGGCTGATTCGACTTGTGAATCAGAGTATATAGCAGCGAGTGAAGCAGCGAAGGAGGCGATATGGCTAAAGAACTTCATCGGAGACCTTGGAGTTGTACCAGCTATTAAGGAACCTATAGAGATTTTCTGTGACAACAATGCTGCGGTTATCTTAGCCAAGGAACCAAGAGATCATGGCAGATCCCGACACATTGACAGAAAATATCACTTCATAAGGCATAAGATTGAAGAAGGACTCCTTGTGACAAGGAGGATATCGTCAGATGAGAATCCTGCAGATCCCCTTACGAAGGGACTGACGAGGGTTAAGCATTTTCAGCATGCGAGACGCATCGGGCTGAGGGACGATATTAGTTTTACAGATTAGATAGTTTTCCTGAAACTTGTAAAATGTAATCGACGTTTGATGATGAATAAAATTTGTGATTTATTTATGAGTAAAGTGTTACTATCATTGTCAATTATTTACTATTGTTTCAGTTTTGCATGTTTTGACTTCCAGAATAATTAATTTGTTCAAACCTCCACAATCGATCATACGTCGGAAGTAGGTATGAATCAAGATTGTCATGAATTGGGTTTGTAGATGCCTTAAAGGTGTTTAGGCATGGCAATGGTTGCTGCAACATTCATGAGTACTCATAAGTTATGAGTATTGGTATAAACCCACGCTCACTTGTATCACTTCATGGAATTTATCTCGAGTGATCGTGAGACGATAACATCATATAAATCTTTAAACCTAGAGATATGAGTTGTTACCTATGAGTTGGTTGTGCATTGATTGCACGTAAACGCATCAGTAACTTGATGTTATAAAACGTGCCTTTGTGTACAATTCAATAAGTAGTAGAACAAGCATATCAGTCGAAGTTTATCTGTTCCTTCTAGAAATAGAAGCGATATCCGGGCCCCTCGATGATTTTGTGTTGACCCATATACCAGGCCTGGTCAGAACTAAACCGATGTGTTCAGTGAAGTTCTTCGTCAAACAAATCGGATAATCGAGAAACAACTGCTAGACAATAAGCAAGACATAGTTCCATGTGTTTGTCCGGCTGATATCATGAGAACAGAGGATTATGTGATCACTTATCTAAAATGGCGCTTCATAGTTCGACAGAGTCTTCATTGTTCGAGGGAGTTTTCGAGAGCTACGATTGTTGGTTGGTTCCTGAAGTTATAGGCAAATATAGTTATTAGACTTATCCAAGTGGGAGTCTGTTGGATAAGGTGTCTAAGTCCATAACTTATTTGGTATATACTTGACCCGACCGGCATGGTCCATTTGGGTTGCATCTCATCCAAACTATTATGGATAATTTTATGAGAGTTATACACATATGTTTATTAATATATTATGAGTTATAATATATTAATATGAAGTTACGTTATTTAATTAGTTTTAGTCTTAAATTAATTATGGATTAATTTAGAGATTAAAAGGAATACTAATTAAATTATGGGCTATTTATATAGTGTGGGCTAATACTCATTTGTTAATGGGCTAGGCTTATGTGGAAGTCCATGGATGATCCATGGAGCTTTTAACCCATGGATCCTTGGAATAGGAAAAGACATGGGTTATTAGGGTTTCACCCTAACCATGCATACTATATAAGCATGCTTATGGAGCATGAAAGAGAGCCTAAGATAGCCTAAGAGAAAGCTAGTGTTCTAGTGTGTGTGTGCATGTGTGTGGCCGAAAATACAAGAGTGTGTATACTCTCTCAAAGTTTTCCAAGAGTTTGTGGTGTTTGTGATTCCATTTGAGGCATTCACACTATTGGTGCTTGGCCCTCAAACTCCTAAGAACCCAACACAACAAAGGTATGTAATCTCTTCTAACTCTTTTATGTTGAAATATTCCCCATGCCATGTTAGATAGGTTATAAACCTTGGAAAATTATTATTTTGCATGTATTTAGACAAACATAGATCCAAGGTTTATTAGGGTTGCATGCACACTTAGGAAGTGTTAGATTGCTCAAAACCCAACATCCAATACCCTAGAAATCGTCCACCATTATCCATAAGGGATTTATAGCCCAAAGTACAACTATCATACAATTGACAGTTTATACCCCTTTATTCAATTAATCTCTTTAAGTCACCAAATTAATTCCTAATTAATTTATGACTTATACTAATCAAATAATATTATTATTATTCCTTATATTATTCTCATAATATATTAATAATATTTCTTCTCTCATAATAAATCATCCTGTCAAGTTGCTATGGTGAAGACAAGCCAAAAGGACCATGCACAACCGGGTCAAATACTAGATTAATATAGTTGCAGCCTTAGACACTATTCCAACAGTCTCCCACTTGGATAAGTCTAGTAACTATATATACAAGTATAATCCGATTAGCAATCGTAGCTCTCAAAGACGCTGTTCCAGAATATTATTATATCTTATAAATAAGTGTAATGCACATAATTCACATAATATTTAAATAATTTCTCTTAATTACTTCAAAGGAGGTTACAATTGTTGACTCTAACTATTAATCCATTGTAATAACGCTTAGCCTAGAAACACGGGCGTTACATTTAGACCTTTGTACATTTTTCTAGCAACATTGTTCCAGAATATTAAGGTGGAGGATATAAGGAAAGCAAAAGTAGACATTATTGAAATCTTGTGCCAGTTAGAATTGATTTATCCTCCAGTGTTTTTTGACATTATGGTTCATTTACTTTTGCATTTACCTGATGAAGTGATTGTCGAAGGCCCAGTATGTATGAGATGGATGTATCCCTTCGAAAGGTATATGAAAAAACTAAAAAACTATATGAAAAAACTAAAAGACTATGTCAGAAACAAGGCGAGGCCGAAAGGATCTATAGCTAAGGGTTATGTTGTTGAAGAAGCTTTATCATTTTGTTCGCTGTAGCTTCGAGATGTACAAACTCAATTCAATCGTCCTAAAAGAAATGAATAGCTGTGAAAAAAAATAAGACAGTATATCAAGTAACTATTCTTATCTCTAACTTTCATCCTTAAACTTTATTTTTCTATCTTTTTACATCTATATCTTTTTGTCATCAACATCGGAAATTCAAAGTTGAACATCCCCAAAGTGATGAAAAGAGAGAATTTCCTAATAGGTTTCGTGAAAAGGTAATACAAATTAAGAAACAAATTTGATTCATTAATCTAAAGAATACATAATACATATTACTTTATATTTCCGAGGTTCATCAAATGAAAACAGAAAACTCTCCAGAATTCCACAAAGAGTTGTCAGCTCTTGCAATCAGTCTGCAAATGAATGCTTATACTTACACAACATGCATAGTCAACTGTGTTAGGTTTATGGTATTTTTCATGAAGCGCAACGCACAACACAGAACTTTCGGGTTTTAGCGGTGGGTGAGAAAGGCGAGAAATATTATGGCCAGTTAGAAGAGATTATAGAGTTGCGGTATACACATGATTATTCAACTATACTATTTTGTTGTGTAACATCCCGAGATTTTTGTAGGTATTTCTGAACCCGCTTCTATCATTACTTTGTCATTTATAGTCCTTGGGGTTGGAAGTGAAGATTCAAGATAAGTTTAAGGTGCAAGTTTACAAGATTGGGCTAAGAGAGAGTACCCTACACGTACATAATAGTACACTAAGTGTACTGAAGTCTGCCTTAGTACGCTGGGCATACACTTCTGTATGTTAAGCGTACTAATGTCAAGGTGAAACCCTAATATTTAGGGTTTGGGACCTATATAAGCAACATTATGAGCACCAAACCTTCCCTTACCTCAGCCTCCACTGATTAGAGTCGTCTTCCCCAAACCCTAGCCTTTCCTTTGTGTGTTTGAGAATATTGAGTGTTTTCTTGAGTGCTTTAAGAGGAAGGTATTGCATCAAAGACTTGGAGAATAAGATCAAGCTTGTAGATTTGAAGTTAGCTTGTGCCCTAGAAGCTCCATAAGGTATACAACTGCAAACTGTATGCATATATGTATAGATCTTGCCATTTTGCATTAGGAGAACCATTTCTTGTCCCAAAATGTAACACCCAAAATTTCAAACCAATTTAAACTTTAAAAACATGTCAAGTTCATCAAAACATTACAAGTTTGTTTTCAAAATATTAATTATCAGAGTTTTCCCAGAAACATAAACATAATATGAGGAGTTGTACGATCAGGCCTTTGCCTTGCCACGATCCCCTGATGTACCTGAAACAATAAACTGAAACTGTAAGCTTGAAAGCTTGGTGAATTACCCCCAAAATATCGATACACATACAGTCCACATAGCCATATCAACAATAACATATCATAAGAATCTGAAACAGAACAGCACGTAACGGGCAACAGCTTTACAGACTGGAATAACCTTGGGCCCACAGTGTGAGTCTGGAATGCCTACCGAGCCCTCAGCTCACATCTGGATTGTCATCAAGCCCTCAGTACGAGTTTGTAATGCCTACCGCTCCCTCAGCTCGTATCTGGAATGCTCCCAAGTCCTAAGTATGAGTCTGGAATGCCTACCAGGCCCTCAGCTCATATATGGAATACTCTAGGGTTTGTTGGCTACCGCATGGAGCAGTACAACCTCAACCCAACCCACATAACATATAACATAACTACTAAGCATGTAATAATCATATAAAATCACAGGTAGTCCTATAGGTCTACCTAACTGGCATAACCACTAGCATGCAACACTAACTCTCACACAAAAATTAACACTACTATGATAACTTATCCAATGGGTCGGCTTTGGTGCCTTACACGTCTTAGTATAGTGAGGATAACTCACCACGTAGATGTCAACTCAGTAGATAAATCCCAATTCTCAGATCACTTGCCAAAGACTCAACCACCTATTACTATAGTATGAATACACTCATAAGCCCTCATCCTCACAAAGTACTCCATAAACCAACTAGTTAACCCCCGATCAAAGTCAAAGTCCTCCATCAAGGTCAACAGTCCATGTTGACCTTAACTCGCCGAGTACCCTCGGCTACTCGCCGAGTTATCAGGGTGTCTCGTCGAGTTCTTACGACTTTCGATCGAAACCCTAAGGCCACAAGTCAAGTTTCCTTCTAGCAACATGATGGATACACACATAATCATAACTTGGGGAAAACTCATCCGACTTGCCGAGTTGTTCATACAACTCGTTGAGTCTATGGCAATCTTTATCGGACTCGCTGAGTTGTTCATCTAACTCGTCAAGTTCACGGCCATCTTCATATGTCTCGCCAAGTTGACCTTGGAACTCGTCGAGTTCCTTCAGTCCTTAAGCCATACAGACTCATTTAAGCCATGCAATAGCTCCAAATTACAGATCCAAGCTTCCAGGGCGTGCCTTTCACGTAAAGTTGCAGACTTTACGTGCATGCATGGCTAAAAGGGCTCTTAATGCCAAATCTAAGCTCTTAATGGGGTTTCATGCACAAGGAGGGCCTCATCCACGACCAAAACAGAAACTTTATGATTCTAGAACTCGAGAAGGGTCCAGATCTGAAGTTACAACTTCAGTTCTAGCTCATATCTCGCAATATCAGCTCATTCAAACCATAAACACCCTAGATCTCCACCATATGAGGTCTAGAATGAAAACTTGATACCTTCAATGGATGCTAACTGAGGTAGATTTCGGATTTCCACTCCTTCCTTGTTCCTATCCTCTTGCTCTCCAAGTTCTTCCTCCCAAAAACCTTCTTTCCAAGCTTACAATACATAAGAATGAAGCACCACATGAGTTAGGGTTTCTATGAGCTCTCAAGGACTGCAAAGAGGCCAAATGAGGCTTATGCTTCCTTAAATAAAGTGCAGAACCCCAGGATTTAGGGTTTCATCTGCCAGCTCCTACTCGTTGAGTCCCTTTATGGAATCGGCGAGTAGGTCACTAAATATGCCATCCCACCTCGTTGCTACTTAACGAGTAGGGCAACCCTAACTCGTCGAGTAGAACTTAAAACCAAAGAAATTCTTATTTGAATTAATACCTGAGAATCGTGGCATTACAAATCTCCCCCACTTGAACTAGACTTCGCCCTCGAAGTCCACTGGAATAAATAACGTTGGGTAGTGCTTGCGCATCTTGATGGGTTTTGGTCCTAAGAACATCCTATGTGCTCATACAAACCCTAATGCTTGGATCTAGGTTTCTCTATTGTACATGAAAGTTATCCAAGACTATAAACCCTAATTCTAGCATACAAGTAATCATATTAACATGAGAATGGGTTTAAGATATTACCTTGATTGTTATGTAGCAATAACAATCCAATTCCTCCTTGTATTGACTTTAGAAAGCTTAGAGTCACAAATGTCACTCCTCCAATGGTTCACAAACACCATAAGCAAGAGGATGAAGAGGAGAGAGGATGGAGGCTGCCCAAAAACATGTGAAACCCTAGAAGAAGTCTTAGCCACGTTTTTGGGTCATAAGGGATCTATATATATGAGGCTATTAGGGTTATCTAACAAGGAAACCCTAATTTGGATGCTTAAGCCCTAAGCAACCCATGGATCCCTTTCCTTAAGGCCTTGGACGATTTCCTTATGGGCTTCCCCATAGAATTCGTCCACTCCTTAATATAAGGCAATCCATGGCCCAAATTGCAATTATCTTATAATTACAATTCCAGTCCCTTATAATTACCAATTAATTCTTGACTAATATTAATTAAACAATATGATTTCTCCTTTAATATTTTATTCTCATAATATATTAACAAATCATATTTAATCATTTCTCTCCATAATTCATCCTATCAAGTTGTTGTGGTGAAGGCAACCCAAAAGGACCATGCAGTATCGGGTCAAGTACATACCAAAATAGTTATGGACTTAGACACTAATCCAACAGTCTCCCACTTGGATAAGTCTAATAACTATTATGCGTATGACTTCAGATCCTGATCTACAATCGTAGCTTTCCAAAGCTGCTGTCAACTCTGATCCTATCAGATACACGTATCCTTTAGATAAGGGATCATATGTTCCTCCATTCTAGATATCATATGAGATATGATTTCAAATCATTCTCTTTGTACTATATATCGATTCCCGATTTATGACGACTGACTAATTGAACAAATCAAATTAGCCCTAGCCCAACCGAGCATTTACGTTTGTCATCGCTAAATCATCGAGGGGCCCAAAGATATCGCTTTTATCCTACTTTGGATAAAAGGAAGGGATAAACTTTGATACAACGCTTGCTTGCACTCACTCACCGAATCACACACAACAATAGGTTTTATAACACCAAGTTACTAGTGTGTTTACATATTATCAATGTGCAACCGATTTGCAAGATACAACTCACACATCTCGGTTTCAAGAGTATAAGATGTTATCGTCTCACCAATTACTCGTGATACAATTCATGGAGTGATCCAAGTGAGCGTGGGTTTAATCCAATGCTCAAATTCATATTCATAAGCACTCACGAACATTGCAGCAAACATTTGCTTATGTCTAATGCTCTTTAGACAATCCACACACCAATTCAAGACAGTATTCATTCACACCTACTTCCAACATATGAACGACTGTGGCCCGTTCGAATAATTTAACTGTTCTTAACCAATTAAATTATTCAGGAAGTCAAAACATGCAAATGTGAAACACAAGAATAATACTAATCCCATATGGCCTCAAACCTTTGAGTATAAATAAAACACCTTTTATTTATCACCATATCGATTACTCATTATTTGTCGTTTCGGGTAATCAACTTCTTACTTGAATTATTACACTTGTCCCATGCTCTTAGCATGCACACAATGTTTACCTATGGTTCTTACTTTGTGAAATAGACCAAATTGAGCACATTTCCAATCATTCTCATTTCACAACTCCAAATCCGTTTTCATAAGTGAAAGAATATCAAATTCTTGCTACTTATAGAATATGCTAGATTCTAACATTCTATGCAACGATCCTTTCGTAATGTCACTGCACCAAAGTCACAAAGACTATTGCCAATGATATTACAAAGTCCTCTATCGGTGATTGTTACAAGAAAATTCCTTATATATGATGTCTCTCACTCAAAGTACTTCCTTTGAACATCCTTTTGCATAAAAGTTTCTAATCTAGTCATAGATTTTTTGAATATTCAATTTCCAATATGGATACATTTCCATATTTTCCATATGACAACTTATTCTTAATAGAATCTTATCTATAATAATGTCGATATGCTCCACTCAATACCATGCTTCCAACTACTCACAAGCAACCAATTCTCGTCGAACTTTGGATTGTCCTTTGATAGTTGTTTAATTATTTTAGTCAAAACTGATTCTTGTCCTTTTTCCCTCTAAATGCGCTAGACATTTGGAAAATTTTAGAATGGTCAAATATTATAGCATTTGCAATCGATCCTATACCCGTAGCGCATGGGACACGATGCATAATGTCTTACATAAAGATTTGATACTTTATCATTCTTCTGACATAATATTTCATTTGCTATTTTCTCAAAATTCGAATTGTGAAGAGTAATGCCGTAATCATAATCGAAATTTTGAGAACACACTATATCCCTTTGACTAAATTTATTAACATTCCACAACCTAAGCCTTTAGATTTTAAATGAAGCATAATATTCTCTCCCTTAATTATAGCAAAACAACCTTTCAACTCTTACAACTTTGCAAAGTATGACTCTTGTTTTCTATAATTAATATTGCTAACCTTGCGATACTTTCCTTAATAATCATTCAATCATAACATTTATGCTCCCACTATCATGATGAGTATTATAAACATAACACTTATGCTCCCACTAGCTTCGACATGTATTCATAAGCATCTTAACTTTCAGAAAAACAATACCTATTGAATTTCTTAAGTCCATGTTTCTAATACTTAATGCTTTGAAAACCTTTTATCAAGGCTTTTTGAACTTATACACCTTTTCCTTAGATAGTTCATATGCGTGTCTAAACAATTAAGACTAATTGCCAAACCTCACAATTCAAATCATGGAAAAGGATACCGTAACCATAACTGAATTCGAGAATGCAATTTTACAATCACTATCTTCTTAAAATCTTTCTTAGTGAAAGCATTTCCTCACAATCATTTTCATGAAGGAGGAAATCTTATGACACTTAGATTTAAATGGTGTATTTGTTCCTATCCATGTGAATTTGTCAAAACTAAAGTTTACGACAAATTCAAACTCATATGGATCGAACTTTCTTAATCTTGATTTCTTGCCTTATGGTAGCACAGATGCCCACCATGTCTTCCAAGTAGTTAAGCAACTCACCTTTTCTTATCAATGTACTTTTCATTGATCAAGGTCCTTGCCTTTTATGCATTCAAATGAGAACTCATAGGACTCACATGCATAATTAACTCGATTGGATTGGCACAGAAACAAAATAATGTCAACACGATGGGTTGTAAACCTCAACTCGTGTGCTAGTGATGATCGATAAGGTTTATTTGATTTGTTCTTGAAACCTTTCAAGTCAATTAAGACTCGCACTGACTCCTTGATATATAAGATTCTCTTATCAATAAACATTTCTTGACAAACAAATATTCAAGAGTTAGTGTAGTTTTTATCAAAACACTTCATAAATTGGTCCTAGTTGGTCTTTGTCTTATCCAAGACATCACAACTTTCCACATTTGATGAATGTTATTGTGACAACCCGATATTTCAACTCTTTGTAATGACCAAAATGGCTCAAGTATTGTAACCACTTTTGAGTAATAAAATTTACTTTCATAATAAAATGTACAAATAGTTCTATTTAATTTCCTTCTATGTTTAAATGTCTTTGAACCATGATCGTACGTGAAAAGAACGCCCAAATCCGACTTCATATAGCGAAGTTATGATCTTTCCAAGTTCGGCTTAGCAACAGACAGCTAAAAACTCGAATCGGAGATCGAGCGACTTTTGGCCGGAATGACCTAAACGAGAATCGAAGGTCTCGACAATGGTATTCCAGCGGTAAAAAGTCTGGCAAAAACCGACATCAGATAAAGAAGTTATGAATTTTCAAAGAAATTCCTTAAACACGATGAGTTTATAATAAATAAATAAAAAATAATTTCGGAATTTGCCGACGGAGTCTAAACGAAAGTTGTAGAGCGTAGTCTCACCTACGCGTGGATATAAAGACCATCGAAAACGGAGTTCGTATGAAGAAGATATGAATTTTTGAAGTTTATTAAATAAATTAATTATTTATTTAAATCAAAATTCGGACATTATCCGAAGGGGAGTCAGCGTCCTCATCCGAGGTACGCGCTGCGTACCCCTATACGCCCTGCGTAACCGAGAGGATTGGCCTCTGATTGTCCACGTCGCCCTATCCGAGGAATCCGACCCGTCCGAAGCGCCGACCCGTCCGACCCGCTGTCCCGTCCGACCCGCCGTCCCATCCGACCCGCGTACCCAGCAACCCGTCCCATCCGAAGCCGAGGCAGTCAACGCTTCGGTCATGCATGACGTACGCATACGCGCTGCGTACGAGCGTACGCCCCGCGTACCGAGGCAGACCAGCCTTCCTATAAATAGGATGCGAGGGCTTCCAAGAAAAGGGCTCATTTCTCTCCTCTCTCTCACAATCTTGCCTCGTTTTCCGTGTCCGTTCAAACCCGAAGCTCTGGTCTTTTTGGCTCAAGTCCCGAGGGTCGATTTTACTCCCGAGATTTCCGAGATTCCCGAGGAAAATCAATTTCCCGAGACGAAACTCTGCCCGGTTTTCCATCTCGCTATCTTCAAACATTCAAGTGAGTTTCATACCCCTTAATCAACCTTTTTAAATATTCTAAATGCTTTTATATACTTTCAAGGGGGGGATTACAAGTAAAACACACGAGTATTATCGTGTGTTACATAAAGAAACTCTTTTATATGCTGTTATATATTCAAATCACATGCGATTTATAAACCTTTAAGGAACCTTTATATATATATATATATATATATATATATATATATATATATATATATATATATAACATATGTTACAATAGCATTCTATCTTTTGAAATATAAATTTGTTGTAATGCACGTATAAACTAAACTTTTCTTAGATTATTCTTTTCTATCTTAGACTCTACACCAAAAATCTATGCTTTCATAAACAAGTGATTCTTTTTCTAGGTATTTCTAAACAAACAAGACACACTTTTTGAAAACTATAATAGGTATAGTTTTACGAACAGATTTCTAACTCTTATGTACTAGAAACATGAATTTCAAGAAGTTTACTTTCGTATACAAGAACAAACGTAACATTTTAACAAGTAGATCTGTTTTTATACCACGGTTTTGTGAGACACTAACTTCTTGTACGTTCGAGTACACATTTCAAGTCCTGTATTATATACCAGAATCCCTTGGAGGGGGAGCATGGTGTTTGTGTATAGATCTATACGGGCTTGACAACCCGCGCCCTGACTGTTAGCTGCAGTCCACCGTTTGGGGTGACAAACGTCATAACATTCCAACGCCTGAAGAACGTTGTGTATAGGCATTCCGAGTCAATAGTATGGTTATAAAACTCAAATGGGGTATTAAAAATGCATTGATTTACAAGGTTTTCAAACTCATTGGTTATTTTACACTTACATACATTTTGGAAAGAAACATTGGTCTTGAGTGAAGGCTACTTTTATACTAGTAGAAAATATAGGATTTTCTAAACACAAACAAACAAAGATAAAACATTTCATTTCATTCAAACATTGTCACTTAAATACTTATGAAATTCACCAGCTTAAATGTTGATCTACTCTTTCAAAATTACTTGTATGTCCCAGGAAATCAGTAATTTCAGGTATTCATTACGCTTTTGATGAAGGGATGCTGCGGTGCCAGTTTAATCTCGTATTTTGACATCATATTGTAATTGAGTTTTGAACATGTAACTTTTGACAAATGTAAACTTTCAATTATATATATGATGGTTGTATTGCTTTCTTTACTATGTATTCATTTGTTACGTTACCACATGAAGTCATCCGCCCCCGAACGTTTCCGCCGTTCAGGTTTGGGGGTGTGACTGATTGGTATCAGAGCAATGTTTATAGTGAACTAAGTATATCGAACCACATAAGATATACAAACTATAAATGCTTAAGGGACTAATACTCTCTGACAAAACAAATTTTCTTTTTACGCTTAAGCAGTTTTGCGTTCAACTTAAATTGATAGTTCATTTAAGTACAATTACATGCATACCACAAGCTATTTTCATGTTATACAACTATACAAGTATTTAGACAAGTTGACACTACGATTGAGACTCGATATATGTAATCAGATTTTGGACAAATATAGCATGATCAACTATATTTGCCCGAGATTGGACCAACGTATATCGAGGAATGATCGTAGTAAGCAACAAGTCAAAACTTACCAAACCATTACAAGAATCAAACACAAGAATTTAAATATTATAGGAATATTTGCTATCTAAACTAGTTTAACTTACATGTTTTGCATGTTCCGACTTTATTCAATTCTTATAACCCTATTTCTCGTACAGTCAAATGGCTGGATTTCACCACCCTGGCGACCCCTAATTTCCCAACCAAGGCAACGGAGGATGGATCGAAGATGATCCCGAAGAGGACAAGGAACCCATAGAAGTGGGTGATGACTCCGGTACCGACTCAGAGCCGGAAGTTATCGATCCACCACCCATTCAACCTCCCGTCTTCGTAAGAAACTTTCAAGGACCGACTCCCGTCTGGGGAAGTCACCTCCACCATTGGAGCCAACAGGAAAACCTACGCCCTCCCTATGGCCTGTGCCGGGACTTCTATGATGTCCGCGACGGAGGTTCGGCTGATCGAGCACTCCCGGTAATGGTGGGTATGTTAGCCAATCAGTCCTATCAATCTAGAGTTCAAGCTAGTCGACTCCGGGATATCAACGTGGAAGTGCAGGTTCACACTTCTGACATCCGTAGACTGGACAAGATGCAAGACAACGCTCAACTCCAAACCGAAGCATTTTAAGCGCAAATGATTGCAGCCCTCGCTGAACTGAGGGAACAACAAGCCGCTTTCGATAGGCGTCTAATGGAGTCAAAGCAATCAGATGCGGAGTCAAGCTCCAAGCGCAACCTTCGACGCAAGTAGTGCTTGTCAAGGACTCAAATTTTGTTATAGCTTAGGACCTCGGCTAAAAGTCTTTAAATTTCTCGAACTTTGTAATCGGAGACCCTTATAGGGGTCAAATTTTCATGATCGTTGTAACAACTTTTATATTAATATAAGTGACACTATTACTACTATGTTAAGTATTTCGTTCGAACCTTGAATGGTCTTTGTAAACCCAAATACTTGTTTCATACCTTCAGTCTTACAAATAACTTTCATTCTTCTATTTTAAGACTCATACTATCATCTGTTGTTGAACTATAGCGATTTAGTTCATGAGACACATACATTTTCTATTCTATGAAATTCTTATCCTTGTCTTTTCAACCTATAGTTGAAGGATGCCTCCGCGTAGGAATCCAAGGCGAAACAACGGTGAGGAAGAACCTGTACCACCTCCACCACCCCAATTTGATGCTGTAATGTTTCAAGCAGCAGTCACCGCAGCGGTGGCAGCTGCCATGTCACAGATCAATAACTCGAGTACTAATGGCTCGGGATCTGGCACACACCTATCCAACCATGGCGAGAGTCATGGACCACCTCGAGAATGCACCTATAAGGACTTCACTAATGCCAAGCCCCGAATGTTTTATGGTACTGGTGGTGTGATGGCCCTGAGGCAGTGGATTGAAAGGACGGAGGCAGTCTTTGAAATCTGCTCCTGTCCCGAGCACAGCAAGGTCAAATTTGCAACTTTCACCCTTCTCGATAAAGCTTTAATTTGGTGGAATGGCCACGTTAAAGTACTTACCCTAATCGTGGCAAACTCCATAAGATGGGAGAGCTTGAAGGCCATGATGATGAGACAATACTGCCCACGGGGAGAGATTCAAAAGCTTGAACACGAGCTATGGACTCTCGGAATGGTTGGTACCGACATCGCTACTTATACCAACAGATTCTGTGAACTGGCAATCCTTTGTCCAGATATGATTGCTCCGGAGAGCAAGAAAATAGAAAGGTACATCTGGGGACTGACGCCCCAAATGCGGTCAAGCGTGTTAGCTTCTAAACCTGACACCTTTGAAAGTGCTAAGGAACTGGCACAATCTCTGATCGACTACGGAGGTCATCAGAACTCAACCACTTCTGCACCAACACCACAGAAAGGAAACAACAACAACAACAACTACAACAACAACAACAACAACAATGGCAGGAAGAGAGCGTGGATTAAAGGGAAGAGTGGGTCTTCCCAAGAATCCGCAAAGAAACAACTGGTTTCAGTGAATGCTGCCACTGTACCTGCTACAGCCCCTACAAATACCTACCCAACAAAGCCTTATACAGGTAACCTCCGAAAATGCACCAAATGCAATTACCACCACCATGGACCTTGTCGAGAAATGCAGTGCGCCAACTGCAACAGGAAAGGACACACAACCCGTTTCTGCAAGGAACCCGTGAAGCCGATCACTCAAGTTCCCGGTGCGGGTGTAGGGCAGACTTGCTACGGTTATGGCGAGGTGGGCCACTATAAGAGGAACTGTCCTAAGGCAGCAGGCACCGGAGGTTTGGGACGAGTTTTGGCAATAGGCCACGACGAAGCTGTAGCTGACCCAACTATAGTTGCTGGTACGTTCCTTCTCGATAATTCATATGCATGCATATTATTCGATAGTGGAGCGGAGAGAAGCTTCGTGAGTCAAAACTTTATTCATTTACTTAAACCTAAACCTAGCAAGTTAGAAAAATCATTCACTGTAGAGATGGCCAATGGAAAAACCGAAAACACAAATTTCATATACATGGGCTGTACGTTAACATTA
Source organism: Lactuca serriola (assembly GCF_051521515.1). Lineage (NCBI taxonomy): Eukaryota > Viridiplantae > Streptophyta > Magnoliopsida > Asterales > Asteraceae > Lactuca > Lactuca serriola. Next base: position 208,244,317 of record NC_136416.1, read on the forward strand.
GACGACCATTCTTTCCCAATCAATCTCATGTCGGTTCAAATTAAAAGTTTCGACGTCATAGTCGGCATGGATTGGTTGAGTCTTCTTCGCGCCGACATCATGTGCTTTGAGAAAGCAGTTCGTCTTAACCTCCCTAACAACGAAACATTAGTTATCTACGACGACAAATCTAGTACAAACCTTCGCATCATTTCGTGCATCCAAGCTCGAAAGTGCTTGCGGAAGGATTGTCGAGCATTCCTAGAGCACATCGTTGATACAAGTCAAGAACTGAAGGACATCAAGAGCATCTCGGTAGTACGCGACTTTCCCGATATCTTTCCAGAAGAACTACCAGGATTACCACCGCAACGCCAAGTCGAGTTCAGAATCGACTTAATTCCAGGAGCTACCCCAGTAGCGAAGTCGCCTTATCGTCTTGCGCCAGCAGAGATGCAGGAACTTTCCAGTCAACTTAATGAACTCCTTCAAAAAGGATTTATAAGACCAAGTTTCTCACCTTGGGGAGCACCGGTCTTGTTTGTAAAGAAGAAAGACGGATCGTTCCGTATGTGCATCGACTACAGAGAACTGAACAAACTTACTATCAAGAACCGGTATCCTCTATCCCGTATCGACGACCTATTCGATCAACTTCAAGGAGCGAACTACTTCTCAAAAATAGACTTACGATCCAGATATCACCAATTACGAGTTCTATAGGGGGACATTCCAAAGACAACTTTCCAAATTCGTTATGGACACTACGAATTCGTGGTGATGCCGTTCGGATTAACCAATGCACCAGCAGTATTTATGGACCTAATGAATAGGGTATGCCGCCCTTACTTGGATCAGTTCGTCATCGTCTTTATCGATGATATACTTATCTACTCTCGAAGTGAGGAAGAGCATAGTCAGCACCTACGAAAAGTCCTAGAAACACTGCGAACGGAGAAACTCTATGCGAAGTTCTCTAAATGCGAATTTTGGATTCGAAGAGTCGAATTTTTAGGTCACGTTGTTAGCGAGAAAGGTATACACGTGGACCCCTCCAAAATTAAGGCTATTGAGAACTGGTCGGCACCAAAGACACCTACAGAAATTCGTCAATTTCTAGGTCTAGCTGGCTACTATCGCAGATTCATAAAGAACTTTTCGAGCATTGCGAAACCCCTTACTACATTAACCCAGAAAGGTGTGGCCTTTGATTGGGAAGCGAAACAAGAGAAGGCATTCCAGACACTAAAGCAGGCCTTGTGCACCGCACCGATACTATCCATCCCCGAAGGGATAGAAGACTTCGTAGTGTATTGCGATGCGTCAAATCAAGGACTTGGTTGTGTTCTTATGCAAAGAGGGAAGGTTATCGCTTATGCCTCCCGACAGCTTAAGACACACGAAGTGAACTATACGACACACGATCTCGAGTTAGGAGCAGTGGTATTTGCTCTGAAGATCTGGAGGCACTACTTATACGGAACAAAGAGTACTATTTTCACCGATCACAAGAGCCTTCAACACATTTTCGATCAAAAGGAACTCAACATGCGACAACGACGATGGGTTGAGTTACTGAATGACTACGAATGTGAAATTCGTTATCATCCTGGCAAGGCCAACGTAGTAGCTGACGCCCTCAGTCGAAAGGAATACACTGGTCGGAGGGTCATATCTCTGACCATGACTATCGATTCCCACTTATCCACACAAATTAAGGAGGCACAAATGGAAGCTTTGCAACCTGAAAATGTGGCAGGTGAATCCCTGCGAGGAATGGAGAAGAATCTAGAAGTCAAGGGTGGCGGAGCCTACTATCTCATGGACCGAATCTGGACCCCGAAACATGGTGGTTTCAGAAACGTAGTCATGACCGAGGCTCACAACTCAAGATATTCCGTTCACCCGGGTTCAGATAAAATGTATCTGGATCTTAAGAAACTGTACTGGTGGCCTAACATGAAAGCAGAAATTGCTACCTTCGTGAGTAAATGTCTTACTTGCGCTAAGGTTAAGGTCGAGTATCAGAAACCGTCAGGATTACTACAACAACCAGAGATACCAGAACGGAAATGGGAGCGGATTACAATGGACTTCATAACCAAGTTACCCAAGACGACAAGTGGACTCGATACCATATGGGTCATTGTCGACAGATTGACCAAATCCGCGCATTTCCTACCCATCAAGGAGACTGACAAAATGGAGAAGCTTACAAGAACTTACTTAAGGGAAGTAGTGCGACTGCATGGTGTTCCGATATCCATTATCTCCGATCGAGATAGTAGATTCACTTCAAGATTCTGGCAGTCACTACAAAGTTCCCTGGGAACTAGGCTAGACATGAGTACAGCCTACCACCCACAAACAGACGGACAAAGTGAGAGAACAATACAAACTTTAGAAGATATGCTGAGAGCCTGCGTGATTGACTTTGGAAAGGCATGGGATATTCATTTACCCCTCGTCGAATTTTCATACAACAATAGTTATCATACAAGCATAAAGGCTGCTCCGTTTGAAGCCCTCTATGGTCGAAAGTGCAGATCCCCTCTGTGCTGGACTGAAGTTGGCGATACCCAGTTAGCTAGAGGAAAAGTTCCTGAAAGCACTCTCACCGATCCGGAAATCATACGAGAAACGACAGAGAAGATCGTTCAGATTCTTGAACGATTGAAAGCCTCTAGAGACCGGCAGAAAAGCTACGCTGACCAAAGGAGGAAACCTTTGGAATTCCAGGTAGGAGACCACGTCTTATTAAAGGTCTCACCGTGGAAGGGTTTAATACGATTTGGAAAGCGTGGGAAACTAAATCCAAGATACATAGGGCCTTTCGAGATTCTTGCCAGAATCGGCCCTGTGGCTTACAAGCTTAACCTACCGCGCGAACTTAGTAACATCCATCCAACCTTCCACGTCTCAAACTTGAAAAAGTGTCTGTCCGACGAGACTCTTGTTATTCCACTCGACGAGATCGAGATCAACGAGAGCCTCAACTTTGTGGAAGAACCAGTAGAAATCATGGACCGAGAGGTCAAACAAACAAAACAAAGTCGCATACCCATCGTGAAGGTTCGCTGGAACGCCAAGCGGGGACCTGAATTCACATGGGAACGCGAAGATCAGATGAAACAAAAGTACCGTCATCTCTTTCATGTTCACTAGTATCTTTACTACTTTAAATTTCGGGACGAAATTCTCTCTAACGGGGGGATGATGTGACAACCCGATATTTCAACTCTTTGTAATGACCAAAATGGCTCAAGTATTGTAACCATTTTTGAGTAATAAAATTTACTTTCATAATAAAATGTAAAAATAGTTCTATTTAATTTCCTTCTATGTTTAAATGTCTTTGAACCATGATCGTACGTGAAAAGAACGCCCAAATCCGACTTCATATAGCGAAGTTATGATTTTTCCAAGTTCGGCTTAGCAACAGACAGCTAAAAACTCGAATCGGAGATCGAGCGACTTTTGGCCGGAATGACCTAAATGAGAATCGAAGGTCTCGACAATGGTATTCCAGCGGTAAAAAGTCTGGCAAAAACCGACATCAGATAAAGAAGTTATGAATTTTCAAAGAAATTCCTTAAACACGATGAGTTTATAATAAATAAAAAAAAATAATTTCGGAATTTGCCGACGGAGTCTAAACGAAAGTTGTAGAGCGTAGTCTCACCTACGCGTGGATATAAAGACCATCGAAAACGGAGTTCGTATGAAGAAGATATGAATTTTTGAAGTTTATTAAATAAATTAATTATTTATTTAAATCAAAATTCGGACATTATCCGAAGGGGAGTCAGCGTCCTCATCCGAGGTACGCGCTGCGTACCCCTGTACGCCCTGCGTAACCGAGAGGATTGGCCTCTGATTGTCCACGTCGCCCTATCCGAGGAATCCGACCCGTCCGAAGCGCCGACCCGTCCGACCCGCTGTCCCGTCCGACCTGCCGTCCCATCCGACCCGCGTACCCAGCAACCCGTCCCATCCGAAGCCGAGGCAGTCGAGGCTTTGGTCATGCATGACGTACGCGTACGCGCTGCGTACGAGCGTACGCCCCGCGTACCGAGGCAGACCAGCCTTCCTATAAATAGGATGCGAGGGCTTCCGAGAAAAGGGCTCATTTCTCTCCTCTCTCTCACAATCTTGCCTCGTTTTCCGTGTCCGTTCAAACCCGAAGCTCTGGTCTTTTTGGCTCAAGTCCCGAGGGTCGATTTTACTCCCGAGATTTCCGAGAATCCCGAGGAAAATCCATTTCCCGAGACGAAACTCTGCCCGGTTTTCCATCTCGCTATGTTCAAACATTCAAGTGAGTTTCATACCCCTTAATCAACCTTTTTAAATATTCTAAATGCTTTTATATACTTTCAAGGGGGGGATTACAAGTAAAACACACGAGTATTATCGTGTGTTACATAAAGAAACTCTTTTATATGCTGTTATATATTCAAATCACATGCGACTTATAAACCTTTAAGGAACCTTTATATATATATATATATATATATATATATATATATATATATATATATATATATATAACATATGTTACAATAGCATTCTATCTTTTGAAATATAAATTTGTTGTAATGCACGTATAAACTAAACTTTTCTTAGATTATTCTTGTCTATCTTAGACTCTACACCAAAAATCTATGCTTTCACAAACAAGTGATTCTTTTTCTAGGTATTTCTAAACAAACAAGACACACTTTTTGAAAACTATAATAGGTATAGTTTTACGAACAGATTTCTAACTCTTATGTACTAGAAACATGAATTTCAAGAAGTTTACTTTCGTATACAAGAACAAACGTAACATTTTAACAAGTAGATCTGTTTTTATACCACGGTTTTGTGAGACACTAACTTCATGTACGTTCGAGTACACATTTCAAGTCCTGTATTATATACCAGAATCCCTTGGAGGGGGAGCATGGTGTTTGTGTATAGATCTATACGGGCTTGACAACCCGCGCCCTGACTGTTAGCTGCAGTCCACCGTTTGGGGTGTCAAACGTCATAACATTCCAACGCCTGAAGAACGTTGTGTATAGGCATTCCGAGTCAATAGTATGGTTATAAAACTCACATGGGGTATTAAAAATGCATTGATTTACAAGGTTTTCAAACTCATTGGTTATTTTACACTTACATACATTTTGGAAAGAAACATTGGTCTTGAGTGAAGGCTACTTTTATACTAGTAGAAAATATAGGATTTTCTAAACACAAACAAACAAAGATAAAACATTTCATTTCATTCAAACATTGTCACTTAAATACTTATGAAATTCACCAGCTTAAATGTTGATCTACTCTTTCAAAATTACTTGTATGTCCTAGGAAATCAGTAATTTCAGGTATTCATTACGCTTTTGATGAAGGGATGCTGCGGCGCCAGTTTAATCTCGTATTTTGACATCATATTGTAATTGAGTTTTGAACATGTAACTTTTGACAAATGTAAACTTTCAATTATATATATGATGGTTGTATTGCTTTCTTTACTATGTATTCATTTGTTACGTTACCACATGAAGTCATCCGCCCCCGAACATTTCCGCCGTTCAGGTTTGGGGGTGTGACAGTTATAAATGTTCCTAATACTTATCACTCAATGTCACAATCTTAACTTTAAGACTTGTTATTGGAACAAAGTATGATTGACTTCTTGATTTAACCATTTCTTCAATCCTTGATTCCTCTTCTTAAACATACAATTGTACTGAGACTCACTTAGAGGATCAATTGAGATATGGTTCTTAATCATTAAGACCTATCATAAAGCATAAAAGCTACTCTCCCTTCTTCTTAGAATGGAGAAACTTTTATCTTTCTGCCTACTTGATTCTTCTTATTCGTTTTGCTATTGATTTAAACGTTTTCAATCAATTCCGACTTATACTTAATCTTATAAGTATAATCATATTTACTAAACCTTTAGTAAATCATGACAAATATCTTTGTTACTCTTATGGTGGACTTGATCAACACACAACTTTGTGTGCTCGATCTCCTAGTCCTTCACTTGACACTTTGTCAATGAATTAGTCTAATTCCCAAATATGAAATTTCTAATTCATCGTGCAACCAAGTTGCATGATTCCAAGTTTCTGTCCAATTGAAACTTGGGCGATGAGAAACTCTCCCTATTTGGTAAACTCTCGACTTTCCATAAATAACATAATAAGAACCAAATCCATTATTGCTAATATTCAAACATCAATTTTTCATATACGCCATTGCAAGGGTAAATAAATAATATAAAATCAAAATTTATTTTATTGCGGAAAAATTTGTCCTTACAATGCAATTTATTTAAAACTATGTTAATACATCTTTCTTAGCAATCTAATTCTAACTCTAAGTAGTAGATCAAGAATCTAATCTTTGAGAAATGCGATCGAAATCCATTCCTTCACGGTTAGATTCTGCTCACTTCTTCCCTTAAGCTTCCTTTCTTTTCTTCGATCCTACAAAACATCAATTGTGATCTTATCACATTATGTATTAATAATCTAGAATAAAAGCTTAAAAGAGTTAGTTAATGGATTTTACCTATATTAGAGCCATACGTTTCGACTCTCCCATCTCTTAGATCTCTTGGGTAAATGGGGCAGCTTTGTCTCCAATGCCCTTTCTCTTGGCAATAAGAGCGAATTGACTCTTTTGGAACATGACATGGAACTACTTCAGACATTGCCTTTCTCTTATGATCAAACTTTTCGCTCATAGCATGTCTTTCATTGCCATTGTCTATATCCATAGAGGTCTTGAAGGCTGATTCACCAATCAACTTTGCTTTTCTATTGCGCCAAACCATTGCTGATTCAGCAGCAATAAGCATATATGTGAGATCTATAAGGGTCACGTCGCAGTTCATCATATAGTACTCTCTTACGAACTCACTATATGAGTCAGGAAGTGACTGAAGAGCCCAATCAACATCCATTTCCTCACAGACAATGGATCCCAATATTCTTCACCTATCAATGTGTGACTTCATCCCTAGGACGTGTGCACACACCGACTTTCCTTCTTTATGTTTACTTGCCAAAAGGGCTTGAGTGATCTTGAACTTTTCAAGCCTTTGAACTTGTGGGTTAGGGAGAATAATTGGAGGAGGAGGAGGAAATGAAGTATGATCTCTTGTTCCTCGATCGAATCGTGCAATATCATCTTCATGTGGAATGCTTGTTCCACAGGATTTGAGAAGACCATAGTTGTCGAACTTTGACATCTACAAAACGGGAGAAAACGAATTCAAGTTAGTTGATTGATTGAGTCCTTAGTAAATCACCCAAATGAGATACTAAGGCTAGGACCCAACACAATATTCCACAACTCAGGAGAGGGATGCCGTAACCCTAATTGTAGAATATTTGAAGGTAAGTGAATGACAATTCACTAATTTCCACCATGAAAAACGAAAAAGAAATTTAAGTTTTAAATCTATGAAAACTCCTAGATCCTTTGAGATTCATTGAACATTTCATTGGCATGTTTAAATCTCGATATGCCCCTCTTGTTTGTGACTGGGATGCCAAGGATCACAAAGCGGGTGTGAATAACCATGCAAACTTACATGGTGCCCTCACATGTTACAGTCACCAATTCGATGCGCCAGTAAACCACACACGCTCCACCGAACTATTACAAACATTGAGTCACCCTTTGCTACCTTTGCTTAGAACCATTTAGTGTGCCGGTAAACCACACACGCTCCACTAACGTCTTCGCAAGGGTACAAAGTGTAATTTGATGGAATTGCATCAATTCACTTTGCCTAAGTAACTAAGATTAGGAGTTTGAAAAACATTTAGTTACTTTAGTAATTCATTATACTTATAATGGAAAGTTTCATCCTATCCTACCTGTTCGGCTAACGACCCTCCACTAGTCAAGAGTGCGGTGGGTAAGAGTGGATACCCATTCAATCGCCATTTTATAGGCAATTTCCTTAAACACCCCTTATAGACCAGCTTCGTGAATGAGGCCTACTAACGGTAAGACTGACTTTTACTCATACATATATATAATGTTAGACTGTTAATGTTATATATAGTATAGGGTGTATTTTACACTTTTAAAATATTAGGTGGTCTAATTTAACAATTATGCCTTTAATTCAATTAAATTGTAAATCTAAACTTTTATGGATTTATTAAACCTCTTTTAATTATACTCCTAAATTAATTAATAAAACCATAAGGGTATGATTTGAACTTTTCAAAACAAAACTAGGGTTTTAGAATTTAACATTCCTAATTAAACTTTTAATCAACTTTTAAATTCCAAAACTTGAGGGCAAGTTTTGAAACATTTCAAAACATTAGGGTTTAGAATTTAAATATGCATCAAATTAAACTATTAATCCAAAATTTTAAATTCCAAAACTTGAGGGCAAGTTTTGAAACCTTTTTCAAAACATTAGGGTTTTAACTATTTAAATTTCAAAACAACAAAACTTTTGGGTTCAAATTTAAACTATAAAACCTAAAGGGGAAAATATGAAACTTTTCAAAGCACAAGTATCAAATAATAAATAATCTAAATTAACATTTAATCACATAATTATCTATATTTGATTTATTTAATGATTTCTTGCAAAACAATTTACCAATTTAATCAAAATAATTAATCAATTATCACATAAGGAAACAAATATTTTATTAATTGATAAATATCTTCAATTAGATCAAGAATATAGTCAAACATATCATAAAATCAGATTAATATTGATCTAATATGATAAGGCAACTATCCTTAAGCAAAAACAGCAAGAAATCCCGGTTTTCCCTCCATCTGACCATCCGACTCGCCGAGTCAGGCATGGACTCGTCGAGTCACCTTGGACTCGGCAAGTTCATCTATGGACTTGGCGAGTCCATCCTCCAGAAACCAAAAAATAGAATTTTTCAAACATATAATTCATCAACACAATAGAAACCAGTCTAGTCTCTGATACCACTGATGGGTTTTGGTCCTAAGAACATCCTATGTGCTCATACAAACCCTAATGCTTGGATCTAGGTTTCTCTATTGTACATGCAAGTTATCCAAGACTATAAACCCTAATTCTAGCATACAAGTAATCATATTAACATGAGAATGGGTTTAAGATATTACCTTGATTGTTATGTAGCAATAACAATCCAATTCCTCCTTGTATTGACTTTAGAAAGCTTAGAGTCACAAATGTCACTCCTCTAATGGTTCACAAACACCATAAGCAAGAGGATGAAGAGGAGAGAGGATGGAGGCTGCCCAAAAACGTGTGAAACCCTAGAAGAAGTCTTAGCCACGTTTTTGGGTCATAAGGGATCTATATATATGAGGCTATTAGGGTTATCTAACAAGGAAACCCTAATTTGGATGCTTAAGCCCTAAGCAACCCATGGATCCCTTTCCTTAAGGCCTTGGACGATTTCCTTATGGGCTTCCCCATAGAATTCGTCCACTCCTTAATATAAGGCAATCCATGGCCCAAATTGCAATTATCTTATAATTACAATTCCAGTCCCTTAAGTTTTAATTAATCTCTTTTAGTCACAAAACTAATTGCCAACTAATTCTTGACTAATATTAATTAAACAATATGATTTCTCCTTTAATATATTATTCTCATAATATATTAATAAATCATATTTAATCCTTTCTCTTCATAGTTCATCCTATCAACTTGCTTTGGTGAAGGCAACCCAAAAGGACCATGCACCATCGGGTCAATTACATACCAAAATAGTTATGGACTTAGACACTATCCCAACACATCTCTGCCTCTAGCTCCCATGACCACTCGGATCCCCTCTGATGCTACCACTGGACCTTCACGAAAGGTATTTCCTTGTTCGGCAAAATCTTCTTCTTCCTATCGAAGATGGCCACAGGCCTCTCCATGTAGTTCAGGAGCTCATCAACCTGAATATCATCCAGCGATACTACTGCCTCTTGGTCCGTGATGCACTTCCGTAACTACGAAACATGGAATATGCTGTGAATCCGGCTAAGCTCCTCCGGAAGCTCAAGCCTATAAGCCACTTTGCCAACCCTCGCAATGATCCAAAATGGCCCAATATATTGAGGGCCCAATTTTCCCCTCTTCTTGAAGCGGATCACACCCTTCCAAGGTGAGACCTTCAGAAGTACCATGTCACCTACTTCCAACTCAGATCGGCATCTGTCAGCATAACTTTTCTGCTAACTATGAGCGGTCTGTAGTCGCTGATCTGCGTTATCTTCTCGGTAGTCTGCAAGACCACTTCCGTCTGACCCATCACCCTGTGACCAACCCCACCCCAACAAACCGGGGTACGACACCTCCGCCCGTACAACAAATCGAATGGTGGGGCGCTAAGACTAGAATGATAGCTATTGTTGTAGGCGAACTCCGCAAGCAGTAGGTGAGAGTCCTAACTCCCGCCGAAGTCAATGACACACTCCCTCAACATGTCCTTGAGGGTGTGAATAGTCCGCTCGCTCCGGTCGTCTGTTTGTGGGTGGAATGTTGTGTTGAAGTGCAACCGCGTGCCAGCTCCTCGTGAAGCTTTTTCCAAATGCGGGAGGTAAACCTGACATCCGAATCAGAGACAATGGAAACGGGAATCCCATGGCCAGACACGATCTCGCAAACGTATACATCGGCCAACTTCTCGACTGATGAACTCTCCCGTATGGCCAAGAAATGGGCACTCTTGGTCAGTCGATCAACGATGACCCAAATGGCATCAAAACCCTTCGCCGTCCTTGGCGGCTTTGTGATAAAGTCCATTGTGATATGTTCCTATTTCCACATGGGAACCTCCAGGGGCTGCAGCTTGCCATACGACCTCTGATGCTCGGCCTTGACCATCCTACAGGTCAAGCACCTCTCGACGTACCAAGCGATCTCACGCTTCATACACGGCCACTAGTAGCTCAAACTCAAATCTCGGTACATCTTGGTGGCCCCGGGTGAATAGAGAAATGAGACTTATGAGCGTCCTCCATAACCGTCTGCCTAACCCCACCAGACATCGGAACCCAAACCCGACCGCATCGGGTCAATAGTCCCTGACTATCTTGCACGAACCGGGTATTCTCACCCTTGATCCTCTCCAGCTTCTAATTCTCCGGTCATATGCCCTCTACCTGGGCATGTCTGATCAAACTCACAAGCGAAGAATCCACCGATGTCCTCATATATACCACGGGGGTAGATGACCCAGCCGACTTACGGCTCAAAGCATCCGCAACCATATTCGTTTTACCAGGGTGGTAAAGGATCTCACAATCGTAGTCCTTGACTACATCCAGCTACCTGCGCTACCTCATGTTCAGGTTCGGTTGATCCATGATATGTCTCAAGCTCTTGTGATCCGTGTAAATGGTACAACGGACCTCATAAAGGTAATGTCTCCATATCTTGAGGGCGAACACCACTACCCCAAGCTCCAAGTCATGCGTAGGGTATCTCGTCTCATGCGGCTTCAGCTTCTACGATGCGTAGGCTATCACTCGTCCTCTATGCATGAGGACCGCCCCTAAACCTGTGATGGATGCATCACAGAACACCACAAAATCCTCAACTCCCTCCGGGAGTATCAAGACTGGTGCCTCATACAAACGCTAACGGAGGGTCTCAAACACGCTCTGCTGCTCGAGGCCCCACCGAAAATCCACCATTTTTCTCATCAGACGAGTGAGGGGTACTGCAATCTTGGAGAAATCTTGTATGAATCTCCGGTAGTATCCTACCAATCCCAGAAAACTCCTAATAACTGAGGGAGATTTCGGGATCTCCCACTGCATAACCGCCTCAATTTTGGCCAGATTAACCAAAATCCCCTCCTGGTTAACGAAATGTCCAAGGAACTGGACCTCTCGCAACCAAAACTCACACTTCAAGAACTTGGCGTACATCCGTTCTCGTCTTAGGACTCCCAATAGCTCTCGCAGATGCTCCTCAAGCTGCTCTCGGGTCTTGGAATACACCAAGATATCATCTATAAACACTATGACCGGGCGGTCAAGCATCGGTCTGCAGACCCGATTCATCAGGTCCATAAATACTGCTGGCGGGTTGGTGAGCCAAAATGGCATCACCACAAACTCGTAATGTCCATAACAGGTTCGGAACATGATCTTCTCCACGTCCTCCTCTCTGACCCTGACCAGATGATACCCCGACCTCAAATCTATCTTGGAAAAGCAAGATACGCCCAACAACTGATCGAAGAGATCATCTATCCTCGGGAGTGGGTAACGATTCTTCACCGTTAACTTGTTCAACTCCTGGTAATAAATGCACATCCAGTGCGAACCGTCATTCTTCCGGACAAAAAGAATCAGTGCTCCCCATGGAGAACTTCTAGGTCGAATGAACTGCTTGCCCAACAGTTCCTATAACTGCGACGACGGCTCCTGCATCTCTGGTGGCGCCAATCGGTACCATGCCTTAGAGATAGGGGCCACACCTGGCACCAGGTCGATCTTGAACTCGACCTGCCTCTCCGGAGGTATCCCTGGTAACTCCTCCAGAAACGCATCTGCAAACACCCTGACCACTGGTACATCGGAAACCGAAATCTGGTCCCTGACCCGCGTATCTACCACATACGCTAGATAACTCTTACACCCATGTTGAATGTACTGTCGAGCCCTGACAACTGAACAAAACCCTGATCCTACTCTGGTGCCCTCACCATATACATCCAGTTCTCCCCAACTTGGTGTTCGAACTACCACTCGCTGGCCCTCACAATCAATCATAGCACCAAACTGACTGAGCCAATCCATTCCCACAATCACGCACACCACCCCCATGAGGATCGGAATCAAATCTATCAGAAAGGACATCCCGAAAATGTCCAAGTCACACCCTCGATAAACTGAAGAAGTAGAAATCCCGTGTTCGTTGGCGATAGACACTTGCAACGGACACTCTAACTCGCCCACTGGCGCACTGAACTCCCTACTAAAAAACTGAGATATGAAGGACCGACTCGCGCCCAAGTCAAATAAGACCAAAGCAGGCAAAGAGTTCACCAAAAACGTACCTAATTATAGGTACAACAGATAAGCATACAACAGATAAAGAAAACGAGATGAGGATAGAAACATACCAGCAACCACATCGGGTGCTGCTCTGGCCTCCTCCGTCGTAAGTTGGAAAACACGACCCTGAGCCTTCGGAGGCTCTTCCCTGACTGGTCTCCCATCCGTGATCCTCAAAGTGGCCGGCGCTGCAGCCTGCACCGGTTTGGCAGCAAGTAGTGGATAGTTGGCCTTCATGTGGCCAACCTGATCCAAGTGATAACATAACCTCATACTCTGAACTGGGGCGGCCTGGTGATAATCCTTCGCGTAATGCCCCTCCTTGCCACACTTGTGGCACCCACTACCAACCTGACATACATTAGAATGACCCTTGCCACACTTACCGCAAGTGCGGCCCTGCTGACCCTCGATCCTAGTATCAGCAGTCTTAGACCGCTTCGGCGCCGGCTGCGACTGTGCCGGGGCCGGCCGCTGCTCCCTCAGCAGCAGCTCAATCTCTAACTCCCGTTGTCTGGCGGCCTCCTGCAACTCCAGAAGAGTATCACATCGCTGGGTAGATACAAACTGTTGGATATCAGTCTTGAGCATACTTAGATAATGGGTCATCTGAGACCACTCAGAAGCAAACTCTGGGCAGAACATCGCACACTCAGTGAACATACCGGTGATCTCTTTCACCGACTCCCCATCGTATTTCAAACTCAAAAACTTTTGTGCCAAACGTTCCCGCTCAACCCGCGGAATGCAACGGGCACGGAACATATCCCTGAACTGCTCCTAAGTAATAGCAGCTCTCTGATCATCAGTGTATGCCCCAGTCGCAAGTCTCCACCAGTCCTTGGCCTTGGACCTAAGTCGGTTCAAAGCACACCTGACCTTCTGGTCAGCAGGACACGAGCAGTTGAAGAAACACTCCTCCACATCTGAAATCCATCTCATAGCCTTGATGGGATCCTGCTTCCCATCAAAAGTAGGGGGCTTCGTGTTATCGAAGTCCCTGCAACGAAAACCCCTACCAACTGCTCCCCCTGCTGCAGATACAACTGATCCAGCTACTGTGGCGGTTGTCTCTGCAGGGGCTGTGCAACGCTCATCAAAATACTCCACCATGGCGGTCTTAATCAACCCAAACATTTCCGACAATTCGGCCCGGAACAACGCAGCAACCTATCGGGCAGGATCTCTCGGATCCTGCCATTCATCTCACTTGGCCTCATTTGGCCGATAGTCTCGAGCGCTATCAGCGCCCCCTTTCCACCCTCTCCGGATCCTGATCCTAATCCCGAAACGGATCCAGTCACAAAGCGCCTGGTCATCACCATTCTGAAACATAACACAAGGTATCAGATAACTCATACAAATAACTGGTAACCAACCCCCGACAAAACCCTTGGGGTTGTGACTTCCTTGCTACGCGTATGGGTCATGTGCTTTCAGTAGTACGGGCCCATACTACCTTCCACACCTACCCATATTTGTCCCAAGTATCATCACAATGCCCTAACAATACATATAATCAAATCGAGCACTCAAGCCTCACTCCTAAAGGAAGGCTAAATGCCTCGAAGTCGGCAGACTCATCCTAAACAACCTATCCACCCACGAAACTTCCACCAACCCTGCGGCACTAGTGTATGCTAACCATACATAATGTTGGACCCTATAGACTTTCGAATATTCAATCCTACCCTAAGCTCCCAATCAAACAAGAAAAGATCATAAGGCTAAATCAAACATTCTCAGGCTATAAGAACTTAATTATGTATAACCACGATGCATACACTAAGCAACTCCAATAATGATGTCAATTTCATATAAGGGAAACCCTAGGCTAGCAGGCATCATGTAATCAGGCAATTCTACCATTCAATTCATGAAGATCCCTAGCCTAGTACTAGCATGTTGTTCTAACATATCACATAATCAAATAACTGTGTGGTATTTTGGGGTCTACTTACTAGCTTCGGCTGATCGTACACCCTGCATCCTCCTTTACTTATTTTGAAAACCATTTAAAACCATTTTGAAAATCTTTCCTTGATTTGAGACTGGATTCACACGAATGTTCCTCCAATTCACTCAAACCAAGGCTCTGATACCAACTTGTAACACCCAAAATTTCAAACCAATTAAAACTTTAAAAACATGTCAAGTTCATCAAAACATTACAAGTTTGTTTTCAAAATATTAATTATCAGAGTTTTCCCAGAAACATAAAAATAATAAGAGGAGCTGTATGATCACGCCTTTGCCTTTCCGCGATCCCCTGATGTACCTGAAACAATAAACTGAAACTATAAGCCCGATACACATACAGTCCACATAGCCATATCAACAATAACATATCATAACAATTTGAAACAGAACAGCACGTAACGGGTCCACAACTTTATAGACTGGAATACCCCTGGGCCTACAGTATGAGTCTAGAATGCCTACCGAGCCCTCAACTCACATCTGGATTGCCATCGAGCCCTCAGTATGAGTCAAGAATGCCTACCGGGCCCTCAGCTCATATCTGGAATACTCTAGGGTTTGTTTGCTATCGCATGGAGTAGTACAACCTCAACCCAACCCACATAACATATAACATAACTACTGAGCATGCAGCAATCATATAACATCACAGGTAGTCCTACAGGTCTACCTAACTGGCATAACCACTAGCACGCAACACTAACTCATACTCAAAATTTAACACTACTAGGATAACATATCCAATGGGCCGGCCTTGGTGCCTTAGACCCCTTAGTATAGTGAGGATAACTCACCTCGTAGATGTCAACTCAGTAGATAAATCCCAACTCTCGGATCACTTGCCAAAGACTCCACCACCTATTACCATAATACGAATATACTCATAAGTCCTCATCCTCACAAAGTAATCCATAAACCAAGTAGTTAACCCCCGGTCAAAGTCAAATTCCTCAGTCAAGGTCAACAGTCCATGTTGACCTTAACTCGCCAAGTACCCTCGGCTACTCGCCGAGTTCCATGAAGTTCTTTCCCACTCGCCGATTCACCGAGGTGACTCGTCGAGTTCATATGATTTCCGATCGAAACCCAAAGGCCACCCATTGAGTTTCCTTATAGCAACACGACAGATACACACGCAATCATAACTTGGGGAAAACTCATCCGACTCGCCGAATTGTTCATACAACTCGTCGAGTCTATGGCAATCTTCATTGGACTTGTTGAGTAGTTCATCCAACTCGTCAAGTTCACGGCTATCTTTATATGACTCGCTGAGTTGACCTTGCGACTCGCCGAGTTGCTTCGGTCCTGAATCCATACATACTCATTTAATAGGGAGTTCAGAGTGCCAGTAGGCGAGTTAGAGTGTCTGTTGCGATTCTTTGTCACCAACGAACATAGGCTTCTGCTTCATTGGTCTACCGATGATGTGAGTTGGAGATCTTTGGGGTGTCCTTCCTGATAGACTTGATTCTGATTCCCATGGGGGAGGTGTGTGTGATTGTGGGGATGGATTGGCTCAGTCAATTCTGTTCCATTATTGATTGTGAGGGTCAGTAGGTGGTAGTTTGAACCCCGAGTGGGGGAGAACTGATTGTGTATGGCGAGGACACCAAAGTAGGATCAGGGTTTTGTTCAACTGCCAGGGCTCGGCAGTATATTTAGCATGGGTGTATGCGTTGTCTAACGTTAGTGGTGGATATGCGGGTCAGGGATCATATTTCAGTTTCAGAGGTTCTAGTGGTTAGGGAGTATGATAATGTGTTCCTGGAGGAGTTACCAGGGATACCTTCTGAGAGACAGGTCGAGTTCCTGGTCGACCTAGTGCCAGGTGAGGCACCTATCGCCAGGGCACCGTACCGATTGGCACCACCCGAGATGCAGGAGTTGTCATCACAGCTGCAGGAACTGCTGGGCAAGTAGTTCATTCGACCTAGCAGTTCCCCACAGGGAGCACCGATCCTCTTCGTCTGGAAGAAGGACAGTTCGTACTTGATGTGGATTGATTATAGGGAGTTGAACATGTTAACGGTGAAGAACCGTTATCCACTCTCGAGGATAGATGATCTCTTTGATCAGTTACAGAGTGCACCTTGGTTTTCCAAGAAAGATTTGAGTTCGGGATATCATCAAGTCTGGGTTAGAGAGGAGGACGTGGATAAAACCGTGTTTCGGACTCGTTATGGACATTACGAGTTAGTGGTGATTCTGTTTGGGCTCACCAACGCGCCAGCAGTATTCATGGACCTGATGAATTCGGTCTATAGACTGATGCTTGATTGCTCAGTCATCGTGTTTATTGATAATATCTTGGTATATTCCAAGACCCGAGAGCAGCACGAGGAGCACCTCAGGGAGTTGTTGGGAGTTCTGATACGAGAACTGTTGTATGCCAAGTTCTCGAAGTGTGGTTTTTGGTTACGAGAGGTCCAGTTCCTCGGATATCTCATTAATTAGGAGGGGATTTTGGTTGACCCTGCGAAAATCAAGGAAGTCATGTAGTGGGAGGTGTCGAGATCTCCTTCAGACATTAGGAGTTTTCTAGGATTAGCAGGGTACTACCGGAGGTTCATACATGATTTCTTCAAGATTACAGTACCCCTCACTCGTCTGACGAGGAAGGGGGTGGATTTTCGGTTGGGCCCTAAGCAGCAGAGGGCGTTTGAGACCCTTCGACAGCGTTTGTGCGAAGCTCCAGTGTTGACTCTCCTGGAGGGAGTTGAGGATTTTATGGTGTTGGTGTGATGCATCCATCACAAGTTTGGGGGAAGTCCTCATGCAGAGAGGATGGGTGATAGCCTACGCATCACGGCGGCTGAAGCCGCATGAGACGAGATACCCTACACATGATTTGGAGTTTGGAGCAGTGGTATTCGCTCTCAAGAATTGGAGACATTAACTCTATGGGGTCTGTTGTACCATATACACAGATCACAAGAGCCTGAGACACATCATGGATCAGTCGAACCTGAACATGAGACAACGCGGGTGGTTACATGTAGTCAAGGACTATGACTGCGAGATCCTTTACCATCCTGGTAAAGCGAATTTGGTGACGGACACTCTAAGCCGCAAGTCAGCTGGGTCTTCCACCCTAGCGATATGTATGAAGATAGCAGTGGAGTAGCCTTGTAAGTTTGATTAATGATGCTCAGGTTGAGGGCATGCGACCAGAGAACTGGAAACTGGAGAGGATTAGGGGTGAGAACACCCGGTTTTGTGCATGATAGCTAGGGATTATTGACCCGATGCGGTCGGGTATGGGTTCCGATGTTTGGTGGGGTCAAACAGATAGTTATGGAGGAGGCTCACAAGTCTCACTTCTCTATTCACACGAGGGACACCAAGATATACCAGGACATGAGCTTGAGTTACTGGTGGACGTGCATGAAGCGAGGAATCGATTGGTATGTCGAGAGGTGCTTGACCTGTAGGATGTTCAAGGCCGAGCATCAGAGGCCGCATGACACGCTGTAGCCCCTGGAGATTCCCATGTGGAAATGAGAACAAATCAAGATGGACTTCATTACCAAACTGTCGAGGACGGCGAAGGGGTTTGATTCTATATGGTCTAATGACTCAAATTTCAAAGCCAAATATTTCATTTTTGAATTAACAATTCCATAAACATTTTTACCAAAATATTGTGAAATAAACAACACGCCACAAAATCATATTGTTATGTTCCAAACCATAACATCAAAATTAATGAAAATCAGAGTACAGTCCCAAAAACTCCTTGCGGAAACCAGGTGTGTGTGTAATGCGCTGCCACACCGCCGGCTCCTTCCCCTTCGACGAAGAGGTACCTAAAACCAAAACCAAAACTGTAAGCACAAAGCTTAGTGAGTTCCCCCATCATACCACATACCATATAATATCGTCGGTATCTTTCAACCGGTAACCATCATCAGTATCTTTCAACCGGTAACCATTATGGGTATCTTTCAACCGGTAACCATCATCGGTATCTTTCAACCGGTAATCAACATCGGTATCTGTCATCGGTATCTTTCAATCGGTAACTGGAGACTATTTCATCCCTACCACTAGCATACAATCAACAGATATAAGCATACAATCAAGCATATCTGGGTACTATTTCATAGAGGATGGGTGATAGCCTACGCATCGCGGCGGCTGAAGCCGTATGAGACGAGATACCCTACACATGATTTGGAGTTTGGAGCGGTGGTATTTTCTCTCAAGAATTGGAGACATTAACTCTATGGGGTCTGCTGTACCATATACACAGATCACAAGAGCTTGAGACACATCATGGATCAGTCGAACCTGAACATGAGACAACGCGGGTGGTTAGATGTTGTCAAGGACTATGACTGCGAGATCCTTTACCATCCTGGTAAAGCGAATTTGGTGACGGACGCTCTAAGCCGCAAGTCAGCTGGGTCTTCTACCCTAGCGGTATGTATGAAGATAGCGGTGGAGTAGCCACTTGTGAGTTTGCTTAATGATGCTCAGGTTGAGGGCATGCTACCAGAGAACTCGAAACTGGAGAGGATTAGGGGTGAGAACACCCAATTTTGTGCAGGATAGCTAGGGATTACTGACCCGATGCGGTCGGGTATGGGTTCCGATGTCTGGTGGGGTCAAACAGACAGTTATGGAGGAAACTCACAAGTCTCACTTCTCTATTCACCCGAGGGCCACCAAGATATACCAGGACTTGAGCTTGAGTTACTGGTGGACGTGCATGAAGCGAGGAATCGATTGGTATGTCGAGAGGTGCTTGACCTGTAGGATGTTCAAGGCCGAGCATCACAGGCCGCATGACACGCTGCAACCCCTAGAGATTCCCATGTGGAAATGGGAACAAATCAAGATGGACTTCATTACCAAACTGTTGTGGACGGCGAAGGGGTTTGATTCTATATGGTGTAATGACCCAAATTTCAAAGCCAAATATTTCATTTTAGAATTAACAATTCCATAAACATTTTTACCAAAATATTGTGAAATACACAACACGCCCCAAAATCATATTGTTGTGTTCCAAACCATAATATCAAAATTAATGAAAATCAGAGTACAGTCCCAAAAACTCCTTGCGGAAACCAGGTGTGTGTGTAATGCGCTGCCATACCGCCGACTCCTTCCCCTTCGACGAAGAGGTACCTGAAACCAAAACCAAAATTGTAAGCACAAAGCTTAGTGAGTTCCCCCATCATACCACATACCATATAATATCGACGGTATCTTTCAACCGGTAACCATCATCAGTATCTTTCAACCGGTAACCATCATCGGTATCTTTCAACCGGTAACCATCATCGGTATCTTTCAACCGGTAATCAACATCAGTATCTTTCAATCGGTATCCGTCATCGGTATCTTTCAACCGGTAACTGGGGACTATTTCATCCCTACCACTAGCATACAATCAACAGATATAAGTATACAGTCAAGCATATCTTGGTACTAACAATAGATCGATTAGTTTCCCTCACCCTTTACTCGTCCTTATCCATGTCTCGACTCGTCGAGTTTAGCATCGACTCGACGAGTTTCTCACTTATATGAACACCACATGAAACTCATCCGACTCGCCGAGTTGTATGAACACTCGTCGAGTCCACCTTCATCTGATGAACACGTCTTGTCCTCGATTTTCCGAGTTGTATGAACAACTCGTCGAGTTCATCTTCAATCTTAAGAATATTGCCTTGGACTTGTCGATTTTGTTCTAGTACTCGTTAAGTCCCATGAACTCCAGGTCTAAAATTACGTCCAATGCGTTGGGTCACTCTTTCTATCCGGGTACAACCCTTCTAACACTCAACTGGGTTCCTTTGACCCTCAACAGATATGCGACTCAAAGCCTCGGACTTGTTGAGTCCCAGGAATGGACTCGCCGAGTCGGTCACGTCCACTCTCTAAATCTTCGATTTCTGATGTACAACCTTTGATCAAAAGATAGATCCAAGCTTCTACAATCGATCTAGCACGTAAAGTTACAAACTTTACGTGCTTGCATGGGACTTTGATCTCAAAAAAGCCATAAAACAAGCTCCTATGATGCATGGGACCTTTCATGGGTGCAAAAGCAACCCAAATCTGCCTAGTTACTCCTTTAATGACGTGATTCCGAAGATTATACCCCCAACCATGTTAGCAAACATGGTTGGTCACCAAAAATGGCTTACAAAAGCCCTAAATCTCCCCAAAGAGGGATCTAACAAAGGAGTGAGCATGTTAATAGCTTTTTACCTTCAATGAACTGCCAATGATGAAACAAAATCGAATCCTTCAGTCCCCTCTTGATCCTTCTATGCTCTTCCTTCTTCCTTGAGGTCAAAACCCACAAAAATAACTCAAAAGCTTCAGATCTTACACCAAAACGCATAGGGTTTGCTATGGAGTGTTCCTGGGAGCAATAAGGACGAATGGTGGCTGAAAGAGATGATTAAATAGGCTGTAAACCCTCATATTAGAGTTTTTGTCCAGACAGTGCCTACTCGTCGAGTCTGGGGTCCGACTCGTCGAGTCCATCGCTTAAATCCTACGTCCCATCCCGCTTCTATTTGGCGAGTTGGTCCTTCAACTCGCTGAGTCCAAGGCCAAAATACAAGATTTAATATAATTAATAAAAAGAAATACGTACCAAGAACAAGGTGCTACATATGGGTCATCATGGATCGATTGACCAAGAGTGCCCATTTCTTGCTTATACAAGAGAGTTCGTCGGCCGAGAAGTTGGCCGACGTGTATATCCGTAAGATTGTCGCCCACCACGGGGTTCTGGTCTCCATTGTTTTCGACTGAGATGTTAGATTTACCTCCCGTTTCGGGCAGAAGTTCCACGAGGAACTGGGCACGCGGCTGCACTTTAGCACAACATTTCACCCGCATACCAACGGTCAGAGTGAGCGGACCATTCAGAACCTCGAGGATATATTGAACGTGTGTGTCATTGACTTTGGTGGGAGTTGGGATTCCCACCTACCCCTTGTAGAGTTCGCCTACAACAAAAGCTATCATACCTGCATTAGCGCCACGCCTTTCAAGCCATTGTATGGGCGGAGATGTTGCACCCCGGTTTGTTGGGATGAGGTCAGACACAGGGTGACGGGACGGACGAAGGTAGTCTTGCAGACTACCGAGAAGATTTAGCAGATTAGAAAATGACTGCAGACCAATCAGACTCAGCAGAAAAGTTATGTCGACAGACACCGATCTGAGTTAGAGTTCCAGGTTGGTGATATGGTACTCCTGAAGGTCTCACCATGGAAGGGTGTGATCCACTTCAGGAAGACGGGGAAATTAGGTCCCCGTTACATTGGGTTGTTCAGTATTATTGCTAGGGTTGGCAGGGTGGCATACATAGAGCTATCGGAGGAGCTTAGTCAGATCCACATCACTTTTCACGTTTCGCAATTGCGAAAGTGCATTATGGATCAGGAGGCAGTGTTATCGTTGGATGACATTTAGGTCGATGAACGCATGAATTACGTGGAGAGGCCTGTGGCAATACTAGAGAGGAAGATGAAGGTTCTACGGAATAAGGAGATGCTTTCGGTGAAAGTACAATGGGAGCATCGGAGGGGATACGAGTGGACGTGGGAGCCCGAGTCCGAGATGCGGGAGCATTAACCAGATCTATTTGTCGCAACAGACTTCAAGGACAAAGTCTAGGTCACGTGGGGGAGAATTGAAACATCATGAGATTTGTGCAGGTATTTCTGAACCCTCTTCTATCATTACTTTGTTATTTACAGTCCTTGGGGTTGGAAGTGAAGTTTCAAGACATGTTTAAGGGCCAACGTTGCAAACTTGGGCCAAGAGAGAGTATGTTGCGCGTACATAAGAGTACGCTAAGCGTACTGAGGTTCGCCTTAGTACGTTGGGCATATACTTGTGTACGCTGGGCATACTAATGTCAGGGTGAAACCATGATATTTAGGGTTTGGGACCTATATAAGCAACATTATGAGCACCAAACCTTCCCATACCTCAGCCTCCACTGATTAGAGTCGTCTTCCCCAAACCCTAGCCTTTCCTTTGTGTGTTTGAGCTTATTTAGTGTTTTCTTGAGTGCTTTAAGAGGAAGGTATTGCATCAAAGAGTTGGAGAAGAAGATCAAGCTTGTAGATCTGAAGTTAGCTTGTGCCCTAGAAGCTCCAGAAGGTATAAAGCTCCAAAATTTATGCATATATGTATAGATCTTCCCATTTTGCTTTAAGAGAATCATTTCTTGTCTCAAAAAGCCATAAGATGGTGCATGATGTGATTTGGAAGAAAAGGACTGTCCTTCCAGACTCTTGAAGGGACTTTGAGAGATAAAAATGAGGTCCCATTAGATGAGTGTGTCCCATGCATGGAATAAGAAGGTCTTAATGGATTAATACCAAGTATTAAGAGTTTTCTGGACGTCCAAATTGATAAAGTTCATGACTTTATAGGTCTCAGTCATGTTAGGTCACTGGATCTGAATTTTAGGCTTAAGTGCTTAAGCCATTAAGCACTTAATAAGGTTTTGACAAACAGTCGAGTATGCCCAACGTAAATCCAGTATGCCCAGCATACTGCGTCAACCACCCCGATGGTGGTCAACATCTGGTGAGTACGCCCCGCGTACGTCCTCTGTAGGGCCTTTGACAAATGGGCTTTGGGTTTTGGGTTGTTTTTGGACTAATTAGATTTGGGCCTTTGCTGGACTTTATGAATAATATATTTTGGGCCAAGTAGTGATAATGGATCACGGGATTAGGCCCAATTAGGAAGTTGGGACCAATTTAGTAAATTGGGCCAATAATGGGCTTTATATATGGACTTTCAGGTTAAGGACTTGGTATTGGGCCTTGGCTCAATAAAGAGAATGGACTTAATGAGTGGTGTGGACACTTATTTAAGAAGGTTATTTTGGATATTAACTTAGTATTTATTATCTGATAGTTCGGGATTATCGGTGAGACATCTGTTAGAGATTTACAGTATTTCGACACTACTTGCAAGGTGAGTTATCCTCACTATACTCAAGGGTCTAAGGCACCAAGGCCGACACTTTGGATTGTTATATGGTTAGGTTATGCTAGTATGATTTGTTAGATTGGTATCCTGGTAGATAGGATGGTATTGTGTGTTATGTGGCTATGCTCTGTTAGATCAGTTTGTTTGTCTATAGATTGTTATGTGATTATCTGTTATATGTGCACATGTTTGTTTGGCGGTTGAGGCTTATCTGCTTTGTGTGGAAGCCAATAGACCCGGGCATTCCAACCTGTTGGTTGTGGGCCGTGAGTATTCCATCCCGAGGATGATTGGACTCATAGTATGTGGGCATTCCAACCTGTTGGTTGTGGGCCTAGGGTATTCCATCTCGAGGATGATTGGACCCATAGTATGTTGGCATTCCAACCCGTTGGTTGTGGACCTGGGGTATTCCAACCCGATGGTTGACTGGACCCATAGTATGATGTTTATGTTTATATGTGTATTGTTGTGGGTATGGGTATTTTCGGGGAACTCACTAAGCTTTCGAGCTTACAGTTTCAGTTTATTGCTTCAGGTACATTGGGGATCGCGGCAAGGCAAAGGCGTGATCATACAGATCCTCATGTTTTGTTTATGTTTCTAGAAAAACTCTAATATTATACATTTTAAAAACAAGTTGTAATGATTTAATGGTTTTGAATTGTTTTTAAAAGTTCGAATTTGGCATGATTTTTATGTGTATTACATGTTGCAAGTGGTTTGATACTCGAACATGAGTTATTTCTAGTGATAATTTCACCAGTATCAACACACGACGCGAAGCACACAAAAATGATCAACTCATATATGCTTCATGTAACATCCATAAAATTCAAGCAAAATTATATTTTTTTAAACATTTAAAACCATTAAGTTATTACAGTTTGTTTTCAAAATAGTTTAAACATCAGAGTATCCCCAGAATCAAATCATGAAAAATATAAAGAGGTGCACAATCATGCCTTCTCCTTCCCGCGATCATTAGAAGTGTTGGAATAGTGTCTAAGGCTGCAACTATATTTGGCAAGTATTTGACACGATTGTGCATGGTCCTTTTGGGTTGCCTTCACCATAACAACTTGACAGGATGATTTATAATGAGAGAAGAAATATTATTAATATATTATGAGAATAATATAAGGAATAATAATATTATTATAAGTCATAAATTAATTAGGAATTAATTTGGTGACTTAAAGAGATTAATTAAATAAAGGGGCATAAACTGTCAATTGTATGATAGTTGTATTTTGAGCTATGATTCCATATGGATAAGGGGTGGACGATTTCAGGGTTTGGAAGAACCTAGAAATCGTCCAAGGCTTATCAATAAGGATATTGGATTGCTTAGGGTCTAAGTTATCCAATTAGGGTTTAAGGGTGAAACCCTAGGAAGCTCACTAGTATATATAGACCCCTAGGGGCGAGGAAATTGGCACCTCTTGGAATTAGAGTTACCCTGGCCGACTTTTCTCTCCCTCCTATCTCTCTCATATCATCCTCTTGCTAGTTGGTGTTTGTAAGCCATTAGAGGAGTGACAATTGTGACTCTAAGCTCCAAGGACAAGAAGATTCAAGCAAGTAATCAAAGGTAATGTTTCAGATCTGTTTTCATACGAATGTTTTTCATTAGATCTATCAATCAAAGTCTTGGATCCATTGCATGTTTAATTAGAGAAACCTAGATCCTAGCATTAGGGTTTGTATGTGCACATAGGAATGTTCTTATGGCTCAAACCCATCAGTGGTATCAGAGCCTTGATTGGTTTCTATTGAATTGATGCATTGGTTGCTTGATTGTTTATTGCAAAATTCGATTTTTGTCCATCTGCTTGATGAACTCGGCGAGTTCCATAGTGGACTCGGCGAGTAGGCCTCAACTCAGCGAGTCCAGTGTGGTACTCGGCGAGTCCGAGCGTTAGATGGAGCTATTTTCGGGATTTCTTGTTGTTTAGCTTATGGAAACTTGCCTTTATCCTTATGGGTCAATATAAATCCGATTTTAATATATATTTGAGTATATCCTTGACCTAATAAAAGATATTTACCAATTAATTGAATAATAATTTCCTTATGTGATAATTAATTGATTATTTTAATTAAATTGGTGAATTGTTTTGCAAGAAACATTTAAATAAATCAAATATGGATAATTATGAGATTAAATGTTTAATTTAAATTATTTCTTATTTGATCCCTTGTGTTTTGAAAAGTTTAAAACAAACCCTCAAGTTTTGAAATTTAGTTTTGTGATTAAAAGTTTAATTCGGACAACTTAAATTTCAAACCCTAGAGTTTTACAAGTTTAAAATTCAACCCTATACTAATATAATATTACAAGAATAATATGTATATATGTATGACTAAAACGCTAGTCTTACCGTTAGTAGGCCTCATTCACGAAGTCAGTCTATAAGGTGGGTATAAGGTTGCGTCCTATAAAATGGCGCTTAATGGGTGTACACTCACACCCACCGCTTGCTTGACCGGTGGAGGGTTGTTAGCCGAACGGGTAGGATAGGGCAACTCTATCTCCTCATTAAAAGTATAATGCTAAATACAAAGTAACTACATGTTTTTCAAATTACCAATCCTAGTTACTTTAGGAAAAGTGAATTGATGCAATCCCATGAAATTACACTTTGCACCCTTGCTAAGAAGTTAGTGGAGTGTGTGTGGTTTACCAGCACACTAATTGGTTCTAAGCAAAGGTGGCAAAGGGTGATTCATTGTTTATCATAGTTCGGTGGAGCGTGTGTGGTTTACCGGCACATCGAATAGGTGATTGTTACAATGAAGGCACCATGTAGATTTGCATGGTTATTCACACCCACTTTGTGATCCTCGACATCCAAGTCACAAACGAGAGGGGCATATCGAGATTTAAACATGTCATTGAAAAGTTAAATGAATCTCATCAAAAACCTAGGAATTCTCAATACATTTAGAACTTAAGGTTATGTTTTCATGGTGGAGAATTAGTGAATCGTCATTCACTTACCTTCAAATTGTTTGCATGTTGGATTACGGCATCCCTTTTCTAATGTGTAAATAATGTTGTTGGATCCTAGCCCTAATTTTTCATATTGGGTGATAATTAGGGATTCAATTCTAATCAAACTTTGTCCTTTCTATTTGTAGATGTCGAACGCAAACAACGCTGCTGCTAGCTCATTCATGGTAATGAGCCTTTGCCAAAAAGTGACTTTTGAGGGAATGAACTTTAGCGAATGGATAAGATACATTCGCACGATTGCTTGCTACGAGGACAGTGAGTATGTCCTTGACGAGAAGCTCGAGAAGATCAATCCAGAAATCGCTACTCTGGCTGAAATGACTGCTTTTGAGACTCATGAACGTGATGCGACGAAGGTTCATTGCATCATGATAGCCACAATAAACGCCGAATTCCAAAAGTCCTATGAGGACATGTGTCCTTACGAGATGCACCAAGACTTATTGGAGAGATACCATCAAAACGCAAGGCAGGAACGTTATAAGATATTCACTCACATCATCACCACTAAAATGGGACGTGGAGATTCTCTAACCGTACACTTGCAAAAGATGCAAAGGTATGTCGATCGTCTTCGCAAATTGAATGTCGACTTTGGGGAAGATTTGGCTATCGACATGGTACTTCATTCTTTGCCTCCGTGTTACAACCAATTTAGGATGACCTACCACATGAACAAGGAAGAGGTCACCCTAACCAAACTCCAAGGTCTCCTAAGGGTTGCTGAGAGCAACCTCAAAGACAAGTCTGTTGCACTAACTCCTAATCCACCCGCTGCTCCTCTTTTGGCTATTGGGCAAGGAAGAGGAAAGAAGAGGAAGGCTTCGTCAAAGAGCCACCGCACGGTAAAGTCCCGAGATGGTTCCTCTTCTAGAGGGACCAAGGTTGATCCTGCTAAACCCAATCCTAACCCAAAGGAGGAAGAGTGCCACCATTGCCACAAAATAGGGCATTGGAAGAGAAGCTGCCCAGAATACCTGCAAGCCATCAAGGAAGGAAAGATCAAGCCGTCTTTCACAGGTATTTATACAATTAAATCTAATGATTCATCTCATGCTATTTCTTCAGTTCTTGATACCGGGTGTGGTTACCATATTTGTTCTGAATTGCAGAGACTAAGAAGAAATAGGGATGTGGAGCGTGGAAGAATAAATCTAATCAAGGGGAACGGAAGATCATCTCCTGTGACCAAGATTGGAGTGTATTCTTTAGTGCTTAGTAATGGATTAAATTTAGATTTGAATAATTGTTGTTACTCACCAGATATGGCAAGAAACATCATTTCTTTTCATGGTTTGTTTAGACAAGGATTTAGATTTTCTTTTAATAATGAGAATGGTTTGATTTATGCTTATCTATATGGTGTCTTATATTTTGAAGCAATGCCTGGTAATGGAATTTATGAAACTGTTATGATTGTAGATAACCTAAGAAATGATGTTTTATACATGGATTCTTCCAATGGTATGGATAAAGCATGTTTGTGGCATTGTCGTCTTGGACATGTCAACAAGAAGCGCATAACCCAACTCTAAAAGGATGGAGTGTTGGATTCATTCGACCTTAGGGAAGATGACACGTGTGAGTCTTGTTTACTTGGAAAGATGACCAAGTCACTCTTTACTGGTTCTTGTGAGAGGGGTGAGGTTTTGTTGGATCTCATACATACCGATGTATGTAGACCCTTTAGATCCGCCACAAAGGATGCGAACCGCTTTGATGTGACTTTCACCGATGATTATAGTAGATATGGGTATATTTACTTAATCAAGCAAAAGTTAGAAACATTTGAAAAGTTCAAAGAATTCAAACATTAAGTGGAGAATCAATTGGGCAGGAAAATCAAGATGCATTCATCCGATCGAGGAGGAGAGTACCTAAGTCTTGAATTCCATGACTATCTGAAAGAATGTGGAATCGTTTCGCAATTGATGCCACCTAGGACACCGCAGTTGAATGGTGTGGCAGAAAGGCGTAATCGAACCTAGTTGGACAAGGTTCGTTCTGTGATGAGTCGTGCTTCACTACCTATCTCATTCTGGGGGTATGCCTTAGAGACTGCCGCCCATATCCTTAACCGATTCCCTACAAAGAAGGTTGCCAAAACGCCTCACGAGATGTGGACAGGGAAAGCTCCCTCGTTGGCACATATCAAGGTTTCGGGTTGCGAGGCTTTCGTAAGATGAGATACTCACTGTAACGACCGAAAAATACAACCAATTTTAAATTTTTCAAAAACAGCTCGATTCCATTAAATCTTTACAAAAAGGTTTTCAATACAAAACATTTAATGTATTCCCAGAATCACATTACTACAAAATCATGAGGAGCGGTACGATCACGTCTTCGCCTTGCCACGGTCTCCTGAAGAACCTGAAAAACATAAAACCACAACTGTAAGCCCGAAAGCTTAGTGAGATATCCCCAAAATACCAACCACTTATACCATACACGCATAACATGCCATAACATATCTGATCACAGAAAAACCATGCACTTCGGGTCTACTGTGTGACTGGTCCGCCGCACCGGCCTACAGTCCACCTGGTCCACCCTCTGAGTCTAACCACATACATCGAGTCTGCAGTGTGATTGGTCCGCCCGCACCGGGCCTTCAATCCACCTGGTCTACTCTCTGAGTCTACAGTAAGACTGGTTCGCCCACACCGGGCCTTCAGTCTGCCTGGTCCACTCTCCGAGCCTCGGCACATTTGGTCCGCCCTCTTGGGACCTATAGCCTATCCGGACCGCTCGCTGGGCCTTCGAAACAACCAGTCCACCTTGGGTATCTTGGCCTACAGCACAAATCAGGACCCGCCTCAACCCAACTCCAGTCCAAACAACCATGTGCACATATACATGCAATCATATAGCAATTCACAGTCAACAAGTAGATCAAACAGATCACATAACATATCATCATCCTAACCAGGATACTGACCTAACAGGTCACTAGCATAGCATCTCCCTATCTCTCAGGATACCGATCTCAATCAGGTCTCTAACATATACCATCCTAGCTCTCAGGATGCAAACATATCATAGCAACAACATAACAACAACTACCCGTATCTCAATCCGATAAGGGACAGCCTTGGTGCCTTAGACCCTGTTGATATAGTGAGGCTAACTCACCTCGAAACTGCCGGCTGAAAGGATAAGATCCCGCTGCTCCAAGCTCCAACACGAACTCCTCCACTGAACACCAACACACTCAACTCAATAAATACCCTTAATTACTAAAATACCCCTGAAAGACAACTAGTCAACCTTTGGACAAGATCAAAGTCAACCCCTGACTGACTCTACTCGCCGAGTCAACCCGATGACTCGCCGAGTCCCCATACTCAGAACTTCCCTCAATCCGCGACCTAACTCGCCGAGTCACCCCGAGATTCGCCGAGTCCAACAACTCTGAGTCCACTCGCACACAACTCACCGAGTCATCCCTTGACTCACCGATTCTCGACTCGACCAGAAAATATTGGGACTCTTTGACAAGACTCGCCGAGTCTAAAGCTATCTTCAACCTACTCGCCGAGTTCCAGTCCATCTTCATCCAACTCGCCGAGTTGTTCTTCCAAATCTCAACAATCACTCGACCATATGGGCTAGAAAACCATGAACCATCGGATCCCCGATCCAAATCCCACTCTATCCATTCCATGTTGATGGAAAGACCCATTATTCAATCTCAGAGCAACTCCCACGAGTTCTCCTCTTGCAATCACATACACATGCTGAACTAGCTCTAGCAGCCTCAGGTTAGGAAACCCGATATACTGATGATATCCTCAAACATCCCCCAGGATGAACCACTAACACATACCTAATACCCTGATCGGAATCACACTGAGAGCCCAAGGCTCTCTCCCTGCATCCCTTCTGAGCCTCTTGGCTCTACACCTGCGGAATTCCCTCCGCGACCTCAGCGGACATCCCAAACCGGATGAGCTTCTATTCCACTGCCGCAAACACGCTACTCAATAACCATACCCAAATTACTCTAATCATAACTCTGCTCTGCCGCTTTCACTTCCGTGAACTTGCACTCCCTCTCGGAGTTACACACCTCTCTCTTTTCCTTTACAAAGGAATCCACTTGGCCACATTGTCACTCCGACAAGTGTTACGGTGCTCGCCCAACGCTACACCACCCTTTTATAGTGTATCCGCTATCCATCCAGCACACATACTCTGACTCTCATCGCAGGGACTCTCAAGCCCATGCACTATCTCAACTAATCAAGATCACTACCCGGGGCCAGACCTTCTAATGCAATCACACCGCAACATACACAATCCATATCCACGAACCGATCCAACAATACCTGCAGAGTCTTCAGCATGACTGGACCGCCTCACCAGGCCTTCAGCCAATCTGAACCACTCTCAGAACCTTCAGCCAATCTGGACCGCTCTCAGTGCCTTCAGTTTGGATGGACCGTTCTCTGAGCCTTCGGCCTGACTGGTACGCCTACCGGCCTTCAGTCTATCCGGACCGCTCAAATAGCATTCAACATTCCGAGCCATCACTCCCGGGAATCCTCCTATGCGCACTATTCTAGCCCTTTAAGGGTTCCGAACTCTGTCTCAATCACACATGCTCGATCCCGGCCTGCTCCCAGGCCATCCACAATCAAATGCCCTAGGTATGTATCCCACCCCGCATGCCCGACACTTGCTCCTACCAGCCTATACTCTGGGCTGACAGAACACTGCTAAATCCCAACAGCTAACCACCCACAAATACTCATCGATCTCCCGGAGAATTCTCCAATTCTCCCCCACTTGTAGCACTGATTAACAACCACCGGTCGCTATCACCGACCTCCCAGAACAACTCTGCACAAAGAAAACACTTACACGCGAACTGCTTCCCACAAGCATAAACAACCTTAACAAGATCTCACATCAACACCGATTAACCCGCTTGAAAGAAACTCAATCTACATCTAACCACTCCTCAGAAAGCAGATGCTACCCGGCCTTCAAACCAATGTCAGGTTCCCACTAATAACTCTCATGGATGATGACCAACAAAATTCCCAAAACAAAAACCCATAACCAAACCACAACCCTCAAAACGACGAATACCGCATCAAAAACCACACAAAGATACCAGCACATAAACAATAAACCACAATAATCACAAGATAACAAGATATCAAGAAAGAAACATACCCGCAGGTGCATCCGGCACTGCTCTGACCTCCTCTGCCGCAAGCTGATAAGCACGACCCTGAGCCCTTGGGGGCTCCGCTCCATCCTGACCCCCACCTTTGATCCTCAAAGTGGCCGGTGCTGGAGCCTGCGGTCCTGCAGCAAGCTGTGGACAGTTAACCCTCAAATGTCCAATCTGATGACAATGATAACAAATCCTCAAATCCTGAACCGGCGCTGACTACCGACAATCCCTCGCATCGTGCCCCTCCTTTCCGCACTTGCGACATGCACCACCGGACCTACAAACTCGGGTGTAACCCCTCCCACACTTCCCACAAGTGTGGCTGCTTAGATCCCCCACTCTAACATCAACGGTCTTGGACCGTTTCGGCGCCGGCTGCGACTGCACCAGAGCCTGTCTCAGCTCACGCAACTGCAACTCAATCTCTAACTCACGCCGCCTAGCGGCCTCCTGCAACTCCAACAAGGTCTCGCACCTCTGCGCAAACACAAACTGTATGATGTCCCTCTTGAGCATGCTCAGATATCGAGACATCTGAGCCTGCTCCGAAGCGAACTCTGGGCAAAACATCGCCCTCTCAGTGAACATCCTGGTGATCTCAGTCACCGACTCCGAACCCTGCTTCAGCTCAAGGAACTCCTGAGCCAATCTCTCCCTCTCAACTTGCGGAACATAACGAGTGCTGAACATTTCTCTGAACTGATCCCATGAAACCGCAGCCCTCTGCGCATCCGAATATGACCACGTAGTCAATCTCCACCAATCCTTCGCCCCGAGCCTCAACAGGTTCAGAGCACACCTCACCCTCTGATCAGCAGGGCATGAACACGTGAAGAAACACCCCTCCACATCTAATAACCATCTCATAGCGACGATCGGGTCCTGAACTCCATCGAAGGTGGGAGGCTTCGTATTATCGAAGTCCCGATACTGAAAGCCCCGACCAGCTCCTCCCCCTGCCGCCGCTACAGCCGATGTAGCCGCCGCGGCAGCCGTCTCTGCGAGAGCCGCATAGCGCCCATCAAAATACTCAACCATGGCAGTCTTGATCGACCCAAACAGCTCCGGCAACTCAGCTCGGAACAACTCAGCAATCTCATCACATAGGATCTCACGAATCCTCGCACCCAACTCGCACGTGCTCATCTGACCGATAACCTCGGGTGGTACCGATCCGCCCGGAACTCTCTCTCCTGCTCCCGATCCTGATCCGGATCCATTCTCATCATGCCTCGGAATCTCCATACTGAAAAAACACCACACAAAATCTCTGACTCTTCCCACTATCCTGGGATCCAACTCTCTCAACCCAACCCTAGAGATCATGGTTTCCCTGATACACGTATGGGTCTTGTGCTTTCAGTAGTACGGGCCCATACTACCTTCCACACCTACCCATATTTGTATGAAGTAATACCACAACACCCTAGAGAAACATGCATAATAACTCTCAACCCTCATCACTAGAGGAACTCTAAAAATCTCCCACAAGGAAACCCTAGGCTATAGGCATCACAAATCAGGCAACATTATCATGAAATCCTGAAGATCCCTAGCCTATCACTAGCATGTTCTTCTATCAAAGCTCAAAAACAAATATCATGCATGGTATTTTGGGGTTACTTACTGGCTCCGGAAGATCGTACCTCCGCGTCCTCCCTTACTCATTTTGAAGACCATTTTAAATACTCTTTTGAAAACTCTCCTCGATTTGAGACTGGAGTCACACGAATGTTCCTCCAATTCACTCAAATCAAGGCTCTGATACCAACTTGTAACGACCGAAAAATACAACCAATTTAAAATTTTTCAAAGACAGCTCGATTCCATTAAATCTTTACAAAAAGGTTTTCAATACAAAACATTTAACGTATTCCTAGAATCACATTACTACAAAATCATGAGGAGCGGTATGATCACGTCTTCGCCTTGCCACGGTCTCTTGAAGAACCTGAAAAACATAAAACCACAACTGTAAGCCCGAAAGCTTAGTGAGATATCCCCAAAATACCAACCACTTATACCATACACGCATAACATGCCATAACATATCTGATCACAGAAAAACCATGCACTTCGGGTCTACTGTGTGACTGGTCCGCCGCACCGGCCTACAGTCCACCTGGTCCACCCTCTGAGTCTAACCACGTACATCGAGTCTGCAGTGTGATTGGTCCGCCCGCACCGGGCCTTCAATCCACCTGGTCCACTCTCTGAGTCTACAGTATGACTGGTCCGCCCACACCGGGCCTTCAGTCTGCCTGGTCCACTCTCCGAGCCTCGGCACGTCTGGTCCGCCCTCTTGGGGCCTACAGCCTATCCGGACCGCTCGCTGGGCCTTCGGAACAACCGGTCTGCCCTGGGTATCTAGGCCTACAGCACAAAGTAGGAACCGCCTCAACCCAACTCCAGTCCAAACAACCATGTGCACATATACATACAATCATATAGAAATTCACAGTCAACAAGCAGATCAAACAGATCACATAACATATCATCATCCTAACCAGGATACCGACCTAACAGGTCACTAGCATAGCATCTCCCTATCTCTCAAGATATCGATCTCAATCAGGTCTCTAACATATACCATCCGAGCTCTCAGGATGCGAACATATCATAGCAACAACATAACAACAACTACCCGATCCTCAATCCGATAAGGGCCGGCCTTGGTGCCTTAGACCCTGTTGATATAGTGAGGATAACTCACCTTGGAACTGCCGGCTGAAAGGATAAGATCCCGCTGCTCCAAGCTCCGACACGAACTCCTCCACTGAACACCAACACACTCAACTCAATAAATACCCTTAATTACTAAAATACCCCTGAAAGACAACTGGTCAACCTTTGGACAAGATCAAAGTCAACCCCTGACTGACTCTACTTGCCGAGTCAACCCGATGACTCACCGAGTCCCCATACTCAGAACTTCCCTCAATCTGCGACCTAACTCGCCGAGTCACCCCGAGACTCGTCGAGTCCAACAACTCTGAGTCCACTCGCCCACAACTCACCGAGTCATCCCTTGACTCGCCGATTCTCGACTCAACCAGAAAATATTGGGACTCTTCGACAAGAATCGCCGAGTCCAAGAACAGACTTGCCGAGTCTAAGGCTATCTTCAACCTACTCGCCGAGTTGTTCATACAAATCGCCGAGTTCCATGCCATCTTCATCCAACTTGCTGAGTTGTTCTTCCAACTCGTCGAGTTCCAGCTCATCTTCAAGCAACTCGTCGAGTCCACCCATGTGACTCGTCGAGTACCACCAGTCTGAATCCATATAGAAGCATTCCAGGCCATGCAATTGATCCAAAACATAGATCTAGCCTCCTACAACCCATCCATCACGTAAAGTGGCAAACTTTACGTGAATCCAAAGAGATCTATGCATTTTGCACATTAGGGCTAAGGTTTGGGACATGATAGCTTCACCCAACACTCAACACAGGGACTTTATACACATTAGGACCATCACCACTCCAGATCTGAGGTAGCAACCTTAGATCTAACTTCCAAACTCCAAAACATACCAAGATAAGCTCCCCACAAACCCCAAAATGATGAATCCATAAGAGTAACAACCCAAGGACGAGATATTACCTCAAAAGAACGCCCCAACTGCTATGGAACTCGAATCCAAGCAAAGCCCCTTGGTCCAAGCCTCTTCATCTTCAAGATTCCTCAACAATTGCTTCTCCAAGCTCCCAAATGCAACTTGATCCACTCACATACGAAGGATAGGGTTTCTGGACTTGAGGATGAGTACAGAGGCTGGGGGAATGGATTTTATGTTTTTTATATAGGGCTCAACCCCGAGAATTAGGGTTTTCTCCACTCAGCGCCTACTCGCCAAGTCCATCTTTCTGACTCGCCGAGTCGACTACTTAACACGCGACCAAGTCGCGACTCTACTCGCCGAGTCGCTCTTTCCTAATTTACTCTTTTAGCCCTTCAACTCTACTCTTGATATTTCGGGATGTTACACTCACGGCAAGCTCGAACCTCGTAGTGAGCGATGTATTTTCATCGGCTACTCGTATAAATCCTTTGGATATCTCTTCTATAGACCGAATGATAATGTAGTCTTCGTTACAAGGAGAGGGTTTTCCGAGAGCAAGAACTCATAAGCCAAGGAGACAGTGGGAGGCAGATCGAGCTTAAAGAGATTCAAGAGTCGAGTGATGAAGGAACCTCCACCGCTGGCGCTCAACCCGAGGAGGAAACTCCGGTTAAGCCAATTGACAAGTCCTTACCTCTAAGACATTCCGAAAGAGTTAGAGTTCAACCCCAGTTATATGGTTTTCATATTACTACCGAAGGGGACACGTATATTAGTGATGGTACACTAATAAATTTAGATGAACCTAATAGCTATAAGGAAGCCATGGCAGGCCCGGAGTCTGCGAAATGGAAAGAGGCGACGGACAACGAGATTCAATCCATGTATGATAACCAAGTTTGGAATTTGGTTGATAATGTGCCCGAACGTAAGACTGTTGGGTGCAAATGGATCTTCAAGAAGAAGACCGACGTGGATGGGAATGTACACACATATAAGGCACGATTAGTTGCAAAGGGCTTTACTCAAACTCCCGGAGTTGACTATGATGAGACCTTCTCACCAGTTGCGAAAATAAAGTCTATTAGGGTGATGCTAGCCATTGCTGCACTTCATGATTATGAGATGTGGAAGATGGATGTCAAGACTGCTTTCCTTAATGGGAAGTTGGCTGAGGATGTTTACACGGCTCAGCCAGAGGGTTTTGTCGACACGAAGCATCCGAATAAAGTGTGTAAGCTTGAGAAGTCCATTTATGGGCTTAAGCAAGCGTCTCGCAGATGGAATCTTTGCTTCGATGAGAAAGTCAAAGAGTTTGGATTTGTACAAAGCAAAGATGAATCATGTGTATATGTCACAGCCAGTGGGAGTATAGTTAGCTTCCTCGTTTTGTATGTCGATGACATACTACTCATAGGAAATGACGTCCCGACATTGCAGGAGGTTAAGTCCTGGCTCGGGAAGTGTTTCGCTATGAAGGACCTCGGAGAGGCTTCCTATATTTTGGGAATAAGGATAGTGCGAGAACGAAGTAAGAGACTAATAGGACTTAGTCATAACACTTACTTAGATAAAGTACTAAAACGTTTTAGTATGGAAAATTTGAAGATGGGAGAATTACCGATACAAAGTAATGCCAAGTTGAGTAAGACTCAAAGTCCGAGTACCGAAGCCGAGATAGCAGAAATGAGCCGAGTACCATACGCTTCCGCAGTTGGCTCAATCATGTATGATATGACTTGTACTCGCCCTGATGTAGCCTTTGCTTTGAGCATGGTCAGTAGATATCAAGGGAAACCTGGCAGAGCCCATTGGATTGCGGTCAAGAATATACTTAAGTACCTTCGGAGGACGAAGGAATGGTTTTTAGTCCTCGGGGGGGGGGGGGGAGTGATGACTTAAACGTGCGAGGGTATAGTGACACCAGCTTCCAAACCGACAGGGACAACTACCGTTCGCAGTCGGGTTGGATCTTTACCCTTAATGGTGGAGCAGTAACTTGGAAAAGTTCGAAGCAGGAAACCATAGCTGATTCAACGTGCGAATCAGAGTACATTGCAGCAAGCGAAGCGTCGAAGGAGGCAATATGGTTGAAGAACTTCATTGGTGATCTTGGAGTTGTGCCTGCCATAAAGGAGCCTATGGAAATTTTCTGTGATAATGAAGGAGCGGTTGCCTTGACCAAGGAACCGAGGGATCATGCTAGATCTCGTCATATCGACAGAAAATGTCACTTTATTTGTAACGCCCCGTCTCTGGTATGTTGCTTCCGTGGCATTTATTTAGAAGTTTTATTGAGGGACTCGGCGAGTCTATGGCCTGACTCGTCGAGTAGGGTCGAGTTTTTGTGCACGTGTTAGTCGGCGACTCGAAGAGTCCATATTCGGGACTCGGCGAGTCTGCCTACCTGGAAGAAACCCTAAATCCCCGAGTTGCTCATTATTTAAGCAATGCTATGAGCCCCAAACTCGCCTCCTTCACCCTCAGAGAGCTGTGAGAAAACCCTAATCCATCCCTTATTGTTTTAAGTGCTTTTGTGTGTGGATTTTGACGGCTTGAAGAAGAAGAAGAGAGGAGCAAAGAGAAGAGGTGTAGAGCAAAGATCCAAGGGCAAAATCAGAGTTCATTGAGGTATTTCTCGGATTCCTTCTGTTTTATGCTTTAGACCTCCATTAGACTTCTTCTAGGGCTAGTTTGATGCATTTTTTCCAAGCCTTATAGTTGTATGGATGCCTTAATAGGTCGAGATATCCCTAGATCTGTTCATCTAGGAGGTGTAGAGCCCGGATCTATTGCCTTTTTGAAGATTCTTTGCATAAGGACCCTAGATCTAGCCTTTATTATGCTTTTTGAGCCTTATTATCTTCTTGGTCGCTTTTCGGCACGTAAAGATAGAATCTTTATGTGCTAATCGAGTTAAGGAAGCCCAGATCTATAAGTTTCAGCCACTGGATTCAAGCAGAATCGAGTTGAGAGTAGCTGCATGGATGTGACTCGGCGAGTCGGAAGAACGACTCGGCGAGTCAAGTCGCGAGTCCTGTTTTCCCCTTTGAGTGTTGACGAGTGGAAGCCTGTGAGTAGTAGAGTGGACTCAGTGAGTTGGAGGGCAGACTCAGTAATGGAGGAACTCGACAAGTTGTTCATACAACTCGGTGAGTCCAAGGCAATCTTCTTAGCTCAAGAACAACTTGTCGAGTTGTTCATATGACTCGGCGAGTCGGATGAAGATTGTCTGAGTTCTTGGATCGAGAGGGTACTCGTCGAGTCGATGCCATACTCGACGAGTGGCCATGAGTAGGGTTGAGAAGTGAGACTAGAGAACTCGACGAGTTGGCGGCCCAACTCGGCGAGTCAGGTCAACTGTGAGTTTACTTTGACCGAGAGTGTTGACTTTGACCAGGGGTAAAAGAGTCATTTTACCCAATGCAGTGATTAGCAACTGATTGAGTGTGTTATGGAATTGTAGCTGGGGAGATACCGGAGCAGCAGCAGTTAGTTTCCAAAGCCATACACACAGCAGCCAGTTCACGAGGTGAGTTTCCTTCCAGTAGGAACGGGTCTAAGGCCACAATGCCGGCATGTTCAGTCAGCTGTAGTTTCAGGACTTCGGTCCAATACAGAAGTTAGTATGTTTGACGCCTCCATGGCTCAGACAGGATTTAATTGTTTATGCTAGTTGATATGTTATGCTATGCTGTGTTCAGTCAGTCAGCTTCGGACTTCGGTCCGATGTAGGGGACAAGGTCCCAGTCAGTCAGCTTCGGGCTTCGGCCCGATGTAGGGGACAAGGTTCCAGTTAGCCAGCTTCGGACTTCGGTCTGATGTAGGGGACACGGTCCCAGTCAGTCAGCTTCGGACTTCGGTCCGATGTAGGGGACAAGGTCCCAGTCAGTCGGCTTCGGGCTTCGGCCCGATGTAGGGGACAAGGTTCCAGTTAGCTAGCTTCGGACTTCGGTCTAATGTAGGGGACACGATCCCAGTCAGTCAGCTTCGGACTTTGGTCCGATGTAGGGGACAAGGTCCAAGTCAGTCAGCTTCGGACTTCGGCCCGATGTAGGGGACAAGGTCCCATACAGTTAGCTTCGGACTTCGGTTCGATGGAGGGGGCAAGGCCCCGTATGTGTTTTATATGTTATTGCATGGTATGTGGTAGTTTGGGGGAGCTCACTAAGCTTCGTGCTTACAGTTTCAGTTTTGGTTTCAGGTACTTCCGCAAGCAAAGGGAAGAGCTCGAGATGATGGCATCGCACACACCACAGCTTCAGTTTTTGTCGTGGGAGTCGATTCATTTTCTTCTTATGTTTGGTTACATTGGGACATAGTTTTCCTCATAGTGTTTTATCGTGGTTTTTGAGACATGCAACGTATGGTTTTATTATGTGATACTTAGTTCCATGGTTTTATTATAATAAAAGTCGAAATTTTTGGGTCGTATTTTTGGGTTGTTACAAGTTGGTATCAGAGCCAGGGCACGGGTCGATGTGTTCGACAGGGACGTCGAACCCTATAATGGGGGGTGAAAGTGGGTTAGATCTGATCCCACATCGGCTGGGAAGGAGAATTAAGCATTCCTTATAATGGGTGTCGATACCTTCCCTAACACAACGTGTTTTAAAGCCTTGAGGGCAGCAGATCCCATAAGAACTCCGCAGTTAAGCGTGCTCGGGCGGGAGTAGTACCAGGATGGGTGACCCCCTAGGAAGTCCTCGTGCCGAGTGGCCCAAAGCGGACAATATTGTTATACGTGCCAGAGGGGGATGTTACATTATTAGACATCGAGTAGAAGAAGGACACCTCATGGTTAAGAGGATATCATCGGAAGATAACCCAGCAGATCCGCTTACGAAGGGACTGAGTAGGGTTAAGCATTTGCAGCATGCTAGGAGCATTGGGATGAAGGATGATGTTAGTTTAGATTAGATAGTTTTA
This sequence comes from Lactuca serriola, assembly GCF_051521515.1. Classification (NCBI taxonomy): domain Eukaryota; kingdom Viridiplantae; phylum Streptophyta; class Magnoliopsida; order Asterales; family Asteraceae; genus Lactuca; species Lactuca serriola. The sequence goes on from NC_136416.1 coordinate 208,285,008, forward strand.
GAAACTTGTAATAGATAAATGTAATTGACATTTGATGATTAAATAAAGGAGTATTATTTATGAGTAAAGTTACTGTCATATGTTAATTGTTTAACTATTGTTTCACTTTGCATGTTTTGACTTCCTGAATAATTGAGTTATTAAGAATAATCAAATTATTCAAACAATCCACAATCGTTCATATGTTGGAAGTAGGTATGAATGAAGATTGTCATGAATTGGTATGTAGATTGTCTAAATAGTATTAGACATAGCAAAGGTTTCCTACAACGTTCATGAGTGCTTATGAACTAGTTTTGAGCATTGGAACAAACCCGCACTTGCTGGAATCACTTTAAGGTATATATATATATATATATATATATATATATATATATATATATATATATATTGTAAGTGATCGCAAGATGATAATATCATATGGTCTTAAAACCTATATATATGGTTTGTTATTTGTTAATTGATTGTACATTGATGATGCGAAACCGCATCAGTAAATTGATGTTATAAAACGCATTGTTGTGTATAATTCATTAGTGAATAAGTAAATGCATATAAGTCGAAGTTTATCTGTTACTTTTATCCTAAGAGGGTAAAAGCGATATCTCAGCCACTCGATGATTTGATTTGACTTATGTGTCGGGCCCGGTCAGAACTAAATTGATGTGTTCGATTAAGTTCTATATCGAATAAATCTGAGATCGAGAAATTAAACGTTGGACAATGATTGTGTCTACGTAATATCTTAACAGAGGACTATACGATCCCTTGTCTAAAGGACAGGACTGATAAGATCAGAGTTTGACAGCGTCTTTGAGAGCTACGATTGCTAATCAGATTATGCTTGTATATATAGTTACTAGCCTTATCCAAGTGGGAGACTGTTGGAATAGTGTCTAAGGCTGCAACTATATTTGGCAAGTATTTGACCCGATTGTGCATGGTCCTTTTGGGTTGCCTTCACAAAAGCAACTTGACAAGATGATTTATAATGAGAGGAGAAATATTATTAATATATTATGAGAATAATATAAGGAAATAATAATATTATTATAAGTCATAAATTAATTAGGAGTTAATTTAGTGACTTAAAGAGATTAATTAAATAAAGGGGCATAAACTATCAATTGTATGATAGTTGTATTTTGAGCTATGATTCCATATGGATAAGGGGTGGACGATTTTAGGGTTTGGAAGAGCCTAGAAATCCTACAAGGCTTATCAATAAGGATATTGGATTGCTTAGGGCCTAAGTTATCCAATTAGGGTTTAAGAGTGAAACCCTAGGATGCTCACTAGTATATATAGACCCCTAGGGGTGAAGAAATCGGCACCTCTTGGTATTAGACTTACCCTGGCCGACTTTTCTCTCCCTCCTATCTCTCTCATATCATCCTCTTGCTAGTTGGTGTTTGTAAGCCATTAGAGGAGTGACAATTGTGACTCTAAGCTCCAAGGACAAAAAGATTCAAGCAAGTAATCATAGGTAATGTTTCAGATCTGTTTTCATACGAATGTTTTTCATTAGATCTATCAATCAAAGTCTTGGATATATTGCATGTTTAATTAGAGAAACCTAGATCCAAGCATTAGGGTTTGTATGTGCACATAGGAATGTTCTTGTGGCTCAAACCCATCAAGAAGTACCTGAAACATAATCAACAACTATAATCTTGAAGCTTAGTGAGTTTCCTCAAAATACCAAAAACATACAGATATAACCATATCATATAAAACAACAGCATGCATAATGAGCCATCCTCCTGACTGGACCGCCTCGCAAGCCATCAGTCTATCTGGACCGCTCTCCGAGTCTTCAGCACATCTGGACCGCCTCTCAGAGTCTTCAGCCTATCCGGACCGCTCGCCGGGCCTTTGGCCGGACAAATATACCCTCCCGAGTCTGCAGTCTATCCGGTCCGCTCACAGTATGTTGGCCTTCAGCACAAAGTAGGTCCGCCTCAACCCAACCCCAATCAAACAATCATGTGCGCATAAATATCATACGCTAGCATGTATATAACAGTCAAACCGATCTAACAGATCACTAATCATAGTTGTTGGATAAGGTGTCTAAGTCCATAACTATTTCTGGTAAATACTTGACCCGACCCGGCATGGTCCGTTTGGGTTGCATGGCACCATGCAATTGGATAAACTAAATGAGAGAAATAACACATATGGTTTATTAATATATTATAAGTTCTAATATATTAATAATATTATTTAATTAGTTTTGATCAAGAATTAATTAAGTGATCAAAAGAATAACTAAGTAAATATATGGGTAGATTATGTAAATCTTCCATATCTTATATAGTGGGCTAAAAGGCTCCATGGATTATCAAGTTGGGTTCCACCCATAGGAGGCTCCATGGATGCTCCATGGAGTTAACCCATGGATTGAGAAATGAAGAGTCATGTTACATTAGGGTTTTACCTAATGCAACACACTATATAAGGACCATGCCTCTCCCCAAAATCGGCTGCACTAGTGAGACACAAGTGAAACTAGAGGGCTTAGCCGATTTTGAGTGTGTTAGAGTATTCTCTCAAGTTTATACTTTGCATTTTGTGTTGTGTGAAGCATTTGAGGCATCACACTTGAGGTGCTATGCTCACAAGGTTTCAAGGAACACTATCATCAACAAGGTATGTAGTTCTATCTTTTATACAAAGAAAAATTGTTCCCCATGTATGTTAGATAGGTTCATAACCATGGAAATCAATTTTGCATGATAATTAGACAAACATAGATCCAAGGTTATTAGGGTTGCATGTACACTTAGGAAGTGTTAGAATGCTCAAAACCCATCAGTGGTATCAGAGCCTAGGCTTGCTTGTTTGATTTTTGTGCAAACTGCTTGAAAAATCGAGTTTTTTGTTTTCTGCCCGTATGAACTCGTCGAGTCCATGGGGGGACTCGACGAGTCCATGACCAAATGCAAGCTACTCGTCGAGTCAGTTCATACACTTGACAAGTAGAGGCTGTAGTTTTCAGAATTTCGATATTTGTTGTTGGAAATGGACTAGGAACATTACCCTAAACTGTTTTGGTGTTTTAAGACTTGTTTTAGATGGTGTAATGTTCATGCTAATCCATTTACAATGACAAATTATCAAAATTACAAGTTTTAAGTGTAATTTTTGATTCATGAAAGTGTTCATATTCATGTTCTTGATCTTATGATGTTTAGATGATCATAGGAATTATTTGTAACCTATGTGGTAGATTAATTCATGATCATTATGTGTTTTAATGGAGTCCATAACTTGTCCTCAAGTTATGGAAAATCAAAAGTCTTTTGTTTAAAAACCATTAAAAGAACACATGGGTTATAAAAATGAAGAGTCTTCATTTTTAATACTCTAATTAACTCATAAGTTACAAGAAATGAAAAGTTTTGAAAGTTTACAAAACTTTCCCTCAAGTTTTGGAACAAGTAAAGTCTTGATTAAAACTTTAGTTCCAACCCTTAGAATTTTAAAAGTTAAAATTTAACCCTTATAATTATAAAATCAAAGTCGTCTTACCGCTAGTACCGCCTCATTCACGAAGCCGGTCTATAAGGTGGGTATAAGGTTGTTGCCTATAAAGTGGCAACTTAATGGGTGTCCACTCTCACCCACTGCTTGATTGACTGGTGGAGGGTCGTTAGCCGAACGGGTAAGACAAGGACTTACAAATTCTCATTAAAAGTATGATGAATATTATAAAGTAACTAAATGTTTTATTAAATTCCCAATCTTAGTTACTTTAGGAAAAATGTGAATAAGGTGCTAATCCATGAAATTACACTTTACACTTTGTCTAAGTCGTTAGTGGAGCGTGTGTGGTTAACCGGCACACTAACTTGGACATAACAAGGTAGGTAAAGGGTGACTTAATATTTATCATAGTATTGATGGAGCGTGTGTGTTTAACCGGCACATCGATTGAGGGGTAAACATTATGGGTACCAAGTGATTTGCATGGTTACTTCACACCTCGTTTTGTGATCCTCGGCATCCCAGTCACAAAACTTGGAGGGCACACTCGAGATTGAAACATGCCTTTGAAAAGTTCATTGAATCTCAAAAGAATCTAGGAGTTTCTAAGAACCAAATTAAATATTTTTTTTAATATTTCGTCTTTGGTGGAAATTGGTGAATCGTCATTCACCTACCTTTCAAATATGTTATTACTTAGATTACGGCATACCTCTTCTAAGTATAATATATTGTGATTGGGTCCTAGCCTTAATACTACATTTGGGTGTTTTATTAAGGATTATCTCTATATCTAAACTAATCCTTTCTTTCTTCTCTTTTAGATGTCTGCAAACAACTCTGCTTCTGGCTCTAATCCTAGTGGCTCCTTTTCTCTTTTGAACTTTTGTGGGAAAGTCACTTTTGATGGATCCAACTTTAATGAGTGGATCAGAAACATCCGAATGATTACCCGCTACGAGGACAAAGAATATGTCCTCGATAAGGAGCTTAAGGAGATTGATGAGACAGTTGCTACTCCTCAAGAGATCGTTGAGTTTAGGGCACATGAAAGGGATGCCACCAAGGTGGCATGCATCATGATGGCCACTATGACCGCGGATCTCCAAAAATCCTATGAAGATTTCTACCCCTATGAGATTCACCAAGACTTGATGGAAAGATACCATCAAAGTGCTCGTCAAGAGAGGTATGAAATCATCTCCTCCATGATAACAACTCGCATGAAGGATGGTGAACCCATCACGGGCCACATGCAGAAAATGCAAAGATTCGTGGACCGTTTGCTGAAGCTTAATGTGAATTCCCCCGAGGAGCTTTCAATAGATATCATTTTGCACTCCTTACCTTCATGTTATAATCAATTCCGCATGACATACCACATGAACAAGGAAGAGGTCACACTCAGCAAAATTCAAGGACTCTTAAAGACCGCAGAAAGTGGTCTTAAGGGTAAGGCGGTTGTTACTACTCCTATTCCTACCAACTTCACCTCTGTCTTGGCAATCGGAAAAGGACGAGGGAAGAAGAGAAAGAGTTCTTCGAAGGGTACCAAGGTTAGTACCCTTGATGGCTCTTCTTCAAGTGGAACCAAGAAAGGTTTCATCACTCCTTCTTCTGACCCAAAAGAGGCTGAATGCTTTTATTGTCATGAAAAGGCACATTGGAAGCGGAACTGCCCAAAGTACCAGCAAGATGTGAAGGATGGGAAAGTTAAACCCAACCATACAGGTACTTACACTATCTTATCTAATAACTCATCCCATTCTAACTCATGGGTCCTTGATACCGGTTGTGGTATTCATATTTGTTGTGACTTGCAGGGACTAAGAAGAAGTGAGAATGTGGAGCAAGGAAGAATAAACGTAATCATGGGGAATAGGAAAGTTACACCTGTCACCAAGATTGGAGTTTATACTTTATCGCTAAGTAGTGGGTTTAATTTAGATTTGAATAAATGTTGTTACTCACCAGAAATGGCAAGAAATATTATTTCCTTTCATGCATTGTACAAACAAGGTTTTACCTTTTCATTTAATAAGGAAGTGGGTTCTATTGATGCTTTCTTTAATAATGTTCTTTATTTTAAAGCATTACCTTATGATGGCGTGTATGAAACAGTATCTGTGGTTGATAACTTAAGAAATAATGTGATGTGTATTGATTCGATTAATAATAATAACTTGGATAAAGCATCATTATGGCATTGTCGTCTTGGACATATAAGCAAGAAACGCATAGGCCAACTCCAAAAGGATGGAGTCTTGGAGTCATTTGACCTAAAGTCAGATGATAGTTGTGAATCATGCTTACTTGGAAAAATGACAAAGTCACCCTTCACATGTTCTTGTGATAGGGGTGAAGGTTTGTTGTACCTTGTACACACGGATGTGTGTGGACCATTCAAACATGCCACAAGGGATGTTAATCGTTATTATTTGACTTTTACTGATGATTACAATAGATATGGATATGTCTACTTAATCAAGCATAAGTCAAAGACTTTCGAAAGGTTTAAGGAATTTAAACAGGAAGTCGAGAATCAATTGGGCAGGAACATTAAGATGCTTTGATCTGATCGAGGTGGTGAGTATCTTAGTTCAGAGTTCCTCGACTATCTTAGGGAATGTGGGATTGTCTCACAATTGACACCTCCCACGACACCACAGTTGAATGGTGTAGCTCAGAGGCGTAATCGAACCTTGTTGGATATGGTTCGTTCCATGATGAGTCGAGCTTCGCTACCAATCTCATTTTGGGGGTATGCCTTAGAGACTGCCGACCATATCCTTAATCTAGTCCCTACAAAGAAAGTTGCCAAAACTCCTCACGAGATGTGGACTGGTAAAGTACCCAAACTAGACCACATCAAGATTTGGGGTTGCGAGGCTTTTGTGAGACACGAGACTCATGATAAGCTTGAACCCCGAAGCGAGAGGTGTATTTTCATCGGCTACCCACAAAGATCCTTTGGTTACCTATTCTACAGACCTAGTGATAATGTCGTCTTTGTAGCAAGAATAGGAGTCTTTCGTGAGAGAGAATTTATAAGCCAAGGAGACAGTGGGAGGCAAATTGACCTTGAAGAAATTCAAGAGTCAAGCGGTGAAGGAACTTCAAACCCTAGCCCTCAACTTGAGGAGGAAACTCCTGTTAAGCCAATTGATGAGTATGTACCTCTGAGGCGTTCCACGAGAGTTAGGAATGCACCTGAGCATTACTATGGTTTTCATATTACTGTGGAAGGTGAGACACTTATTAGTGATGAGACACTAGTAGGTCTGGATGAACCTAATAGTTACGCGGAAGCCATGGCAGGCCCCAAGTCTGCGACATGGAAAGAAGCTATGGATAGCGAGTATGATAATCAAGTTTGGAACTTGGTTGAGAATGTACCAGGTCGTAAGACTGTAGGGTGCAAATGGATCTTCAAGAAGAAGACCAACATGGATGGTAATGTACACACTTATAAGGCTCGACTGGTTGCAAAGGGTTTCTCTCAAACTCCTGGAATGGATTATGATGAGACCTTTTCTCCAGTAGCCAAGATTAAGTCTATTAGAGTTATGTTAGCCATAGCTAAATTTCATGACTATGAAATTTGGCAAATGGATGTCAAAACCGCTTTCCTTAATGGAAAGTTGACTGAAGATGTTTACATGAGTCAGCCAAAAGGTTTTGTCAGCAACGAGTACCCTAATAGAGTGTGTAAGCTTAAGTAATCCATTTATGGATTAAAGCAAGCACCTCGCAGATGGAATCTTTGCTTTGATGAAAAAGTCAAGCAATTTGGCTTTTCTAGGAGTGAAGATGAATCTTGTGTGTATGTCAAGGCTAGTGGGAGTATAGTTAGCTTTTTGGTATTGTATGTGGATGACATACTACTCATAGGAAATGACATACCAACTCTGCAGGAAGTTAAGTCCTGGCTTGGGAAGTGTTTCTCTATGAAGGACCTAGGAGAAGCTGCCTATATTCTAGGGATAAGGATTATGAGAGACCAGAGTAAAAGACTAATTGGAGTTAGTCAAAGTACCTACTTGGATAAGGTGCTGAAGAGATTTAGCATGGAGAACTCCAAGAAAGGAGAATTACCTATCCAGAGTAACGCCAGACTGAGTAAGACACAAAGCCCTAGTACTGAGGCTGAGATAGCAGAAATGAGTCGAGTACCTTATGCTTCGGCAGTAGGATCGATCATGTATGCTATGACGTGTACTCGACCTGATGTAGCCTTTGCCTTAAGCATGGTTAGAGGTATCAGGGGAACCCTGGCAAGGCTCACTGGATTGTGGTGAAGAATATTCTCAAGTACCTACGAAGGACTAAGGACTGGGTCCTTACCCTCGGTGGGAGTGATGACTTGAGAGTTGTAGGGTATAGTGATGCTAGCTTCCAGACTGATAGGGATAATTTCCGCTCTCAGTCTGGCTGAGTCTTTACCTTAAACGGAGGAGCAATCACTTGGAAGAGTTCCAAGCAGGAGACAGTGGTTGATTCCACTTGTGAATCAGAGTATATAGTAGTGAGCGAGGCAGCAAAGGAGGCTATATGGCTGAAGAAATTCATTGGAGACCTTGGAGTTCTACCAGCTATAAAGGAGCCTATGGAAATTTTCTATGATAGTGAAAGTGATGTTGCCTTAGCCAAGGAACCAAGGGATCACGGGAGATCCAAACACATCGACAGAAAATATCACTTTATCAGACATCGCATAGAAGAAGGAATCCTCGTGGCAAAGAGGGTATCATCGGATGAGAACCCAACAGATCCCCTCACGAAGGGACTGAGTAGGGTTAAGCATCTCCAGCATGCTTGGAGCATAGGGCTGAAGGATGATATTAGTTTTAGTAGTTAGATAATTTCGAAATTTGTAAAGTGTAATTGACATTTGATGATGAATAAAAGTTGTGTTTATTTATGAGTAAAGTGTTACTATCTTTTGTCAATCGTTTACTATAACTTCATTTGCATGTTTTGACTTCCAGAATAGTATGTTGTGTTCTTACATATTATTCAAATTTTCCACAGTCGGTCATATGTTGGAAGTAGATATGAATCAAGACTGTCATGATTGGTTGTAGAGGTCTAAGGTGTTGGACATGGCTACAACGATCATGAGTGCTCATAAGTTATGAGTATTGGAATCAACCCACACTCACTGGAATCACTTCAAGGAATTTTATCTCGAGTGATCGTGAGACGGTAATATCATATAAGTCTTCAAGCCTAGAGATATGATTTGTTACTTACGAGTTGGTTATACATTGATTGTATGAAAACGCATTGGTAACTCGATGTTATAAAACGTGCTTTTGTGTATAATTCAATGAGTGGTAAAACAAACATATGAGTCGAAGTTTATCTGTTCCTTCTTGGATTAGAAGTTGGTTATACATTGATATCTGGGCCCCTCGATGATTTTGTTTTGACCTACGTACCGGGCCCGGTCAGAACTAAGTTGATGTGTTCAGTTAAGTTCTTTGTCAAACAAATCGGAAATCAGGAAAAAAAATTGTTGGACAATAAGTAAGACATTGTTCCATGTGATTGTCCGGCTGATATCTAGAACAAAGGATTATATGATCACTAATCTTAAATGGCGTATCAACATCTTCTCAGTTCCGAGAGACCTTGAAAGAGCTACGATTGTCGATCGGTTCCTGAAGTATTGCAGTTATAGTTATTAGACTTATCCAAGTGGGAGACTGTTGGATAAGGTGTCTAAGTCCATAATTATTTCTGGTAAATACTTGACCCGACCCGGCATGGTCCATTTGGGTTGCATAACACCATGCAATTGGATAAACTAAATGAGAGAAATAACACATATGGTTTATTAATATATTATAAGTTCTAATATATTAATAATATTATTTAATTAGTTTTGATCAAGAATTAATTTAGAATTAATTAAGTGATCAAAAGAATAACTAATTAAATATATGGGTAGATTATGTAAATCTTCCATATCTTATATAGTGGGCTAAAAGGCTCCATGGATTATCAAGTTGGGTTCCACCCATAGGATGCTCCATGGAGTTAACCCATGGATTGAGAAATGAAGAGTCATGTTACATTAGGGTTTTACCTAATGCAACACACTATATAAGGACCATGCCTCTCCCCAAAATCGGCTACACTAGTGAGACACAAGTGAAACAAGAGGGCTTGGCCAATTTTGAGTGTGTTAGAGTATTCTCTCAAGTTTATACTTTGCATTTGGTGTTGTGTGAAGCATTTGAGGCATCACACTTGAGGTGCTAGGCTCACAAGGTTTCAAGGAACACTATCATCAACAAGGTATGTAGTTCTATCTTTTATACAAAGAAAAATTGTTCCCTATGTATGCTAGATAGGTTCATAACCTTGGAAATCAATTTTTCATGATAATTAGACAAACATAGATCCAAGGTTATTAGGGTTGCATGTACACTTAGGAAGTGTTAGAATGCTCAAAACCCATCAATAGCAACATCCTATAACTAGGATACCGACCTATCCGATCACTAACATAGCATTATCCTATATACCAGGATACCAACCTAACCGGTCACTAACATAGCATTATCCTATATACTAGGATACAGACCTAATCAAGTCACTAAGCATATCACCATCCTAACAACTAGGATGTAAATCAATAAGCATATCATGCAATAAACCTAGACACCAATCCGAAAAGGGCCGGCATTTGTGTCTTCGACCCTGTTAGTATAGTGAGGACAACTCACCTCACAAGTAGCTTAGAATGATAATGTCAAACTCCTCAAAATACAACTCAAACTCTGACACCTACATCCACCAATGATCCACTTCCATAAATTCCCAAATTACTAAAATACCCCCAGAAGTCTAACTGGTCAACCCTTGGTCAAAGTCAAAGTCAACGGTCAAGGTCAACATTCCGTGTTGACCCAACTCATTGAGTGCAGATCACTGACTTGTCGTGTAGTTCTAGAACTTGAGAAGTCGTGAAAACCCTAGTCGACTCGCCGAGTTTCCAAGTAACTCGTCGAGTCTATGCGTGTCCAAATGTCAGGAAAACCCTAACTAATTCGTTAATTCGTCTCACTGACTCGTTGAGTCCATGTAGAAACCCACAATGGCTAATCTTCATCCGACTCGTCGAGTTGACCATGCAACTCGTCGAGTCCCTTTAGTCAATTTCTCATTCAGACGTTTTTAAGCTACCTCAAAGCTCCAAATTGCAGATCTAACCTCCTAGGGCATGGTTTCCATGTAAAGTTGCAAACTTTACGTACATGCAAGGTCCTAGATGCCAAAACCAAGCTAAGGGAAAGGTTTAAACCAAAGAGAAGGGCCAACGCTTTCTAAATATAGGGACTTAGGGAGTCCAGATCTGAAGTTAAAACTTCAGATCTTCCTAATACCCGAAATAACCCTCAATTAACTAGAAAATGGCCCTAAACCTTTACATGAAGAGATCTAGCTAAAAATAAGTCAAGGTAATGACTTGTTACCTTCAAAATGATGCTAAGATGAAGTAGAGTTAGATCCACCAACTTCTAATTGCTCCAAGCTCCTTAGACTTCAAGCCTTCTTCACAAAATCCACCTTCCAAGCTTCTTTACACACAAGAATGGAGAGTAGGTGTGATTAAGGTTTTCTGAGCTCAAGAGGGACGGTAAGGGAGGCCGAGGGAGGCTAATGACCCTTTAAAAAGGGTACAAAACCCTGGAAATTAGGGTTTCATATTCCAGCTCCTACTCGCCGAGTTAGGGTCCTCCGAATCGTCAAGTAGACTTCCTTAATTGCATGAAATCCCTAAAATCTCATTCTCGGAAAGTGGGATGTTACACTTCGCAAGCCAAACAAGTGTTCTACATCAGAGAGCCTTCTCGAGCAAACCAAAATGATAACCATTGGTGTGTTGTCAAGCATGTTAATCATCGAAGTATTTAGGGTCTACCATCGAACGATGATCCTGTCCAACTTGTTTACAATGACTCTGTCCAAAATGTTGACAATGGCTCACACGAAAATGTTGACAATGTCGATGTAGTTCAAAATATCTCTTCATCAGATGTTCCAATTTTTATCGATTTTAGCATGTACTTTCAAAACATTCCTAGAGTCGTTGTTGATGTAGAAAGTGCAACTGAAGTTCCTCCGCCAACTGGTAGAGTCAATGATATTTCTAATTGCGAGACTGATTACGATGAGACCAATTCTGATTATTATACTGAAGAAGACACTGAAGGATATGAGGAAGATTCTTATTAGAATAGTTCTTATGTAATGTGTATTTGTAATATGACCTTTATTTGGATTACTAGTTTAAATACAATGTTATTCCTATGTAAATGTGTATTCCTATGTAATATGTATTTTTAATAAAAAATTTATCTGTATATCTTATAACTTTTCAGGAAATGATATCGATATGGATTTTGTTTGCGTACACCATGGCTATTGTTATAGGCCTTGGACACGGGGGTGATGGAGCTGAGGACGCACCTTTCCCAGGTGGTAGAGGTATTGTTCATCATGAGTAGGACCGTAAGTCTTATTATGAATTTTTATTTACTATTTTTATTCAGTTATTATAAATTAAATACCTTTTCTAATACTTTTTAATTATATTTGTAGTTGAGCAACGTAGGAAAGTCCGAGGCAAAGCCAAAAATATTAAGCTTGAAAGAGCGCTCTTACAGAATAACGGCAAACCGATTCAAATGGATTATGATATGGATATAAATATGATCCGGTAAGAGAGCAAAAAGACATGTTTGCATAAGATGTTGGAAAAATAATGCGGCAGATGGTCCCTTTTGATAAATGGACTTGGAAAAAATTTCTCCTTCAATAAAGGATACAATCATACAACATTTAAGGGTAAATTATTTATATAAAAATATTTTATATGGTTAATTATGATTGGTTTTTACTTGGTTAACTTTTTTTTAGACAAAGTTTGGTTTGGATCTGATGTATCAGGATCCAAAAACTCATCTGTTGACATAGAGTTTTCAAGCAGCTTTGTTAAAAGGTTATCGAGAGCATAAATCTTATGCAAAAGAATATTTTACTCAATTCGGAGGGTATCAGGATATCCCGAGAGAAATAGCCAACCCTCCAGATGGTATGGATGTTGATAATTGGAAGAAAATAATTGAGTATTTGCAAATAGACAAACACAAAATTTCTTCAGTAAAGAACAAAAAAGTCCGAAAAATGCAAACGACCGTGAATCGTGGGGGGTCGAGCTTCTATAGCAGTACTTGCTATAAGAAGGTAACATACGATACATGTAATTTTTATTCAAAATATAATCTAATTTTTTAATGTTAAACAGAAACTTAAGAAAGTGGAAACGTTTCGCAAGGCTCATACTGATAAGGATGGTATATTTGTTACTGTTGAGGCGGAACAACAATACGTAAGTATTTAATTATAATTTTATCATATAATTAAGTGTTTATTTATACTTAATTTCTAATCACTTTTGAGAAATACGGAATCGGTTAATGGAAGAGCTCTTAGAACAAACGCAAGGGCCAGAAAGTGAAAGAGAGTTAACACACGCACAAGAAAGAGTTGCTTTCGAGAAAGTATTAGGAGAATGACATGACCATATCAGAGGCATCGGCCGGAAACCTTTTGTTATCTCGTCGATTTCACAGCCATCGCAACCACCACGACAGCCATCACAACCAACACATGTAAAACAAGATTATTTTATATGAATAAATGCATGTTGACTTGCTAATTGTGATTTTGTCCCAAGTACAAGAAATAACAATGTACTTTGGTTTTTTGTCTCTAGTTTAAAAATAGCAATGTACTTTGACATCATAAAATGCATGTTAATTTGGTAATTTTGGTTTCTTATGATTATTTGCTAAAAGCTTTGTTAATTATGCTTTTATCCCAAATGCAAGAAATAACAATGTACTTTGGTTTTTTGTCTCTAGTTTAGAAATAGCAATGTACTTCGGCATCATAAAATGCATGTTGATTTGGTAATTTTGGTTTGTGGTGATTATTTGTTAAAAGCTTTGTTAATTGGGTTTTTGTCTCAAGTGCAAGAAATAGCAATATACTTTGGTTTTATGTCTCTAGTTTAAAAAATAGTAATGTACTTTGGTATCATAAAATGCAAGTTGATTAGGTAATTTTGGTTTGTGGTGATTATTTGCTAAAAGCTTTGTTAATTGTGTTTTTGTCCCAAGTGCAAGAATAACAATGTACTTTGGTTTTTTGTCTCTAGTTTAAAAATAACAATGCACTTCAGCATCATAAAATGCATGTTGATTTGGTAATTTTTGTTTGTGGTGATTATTTGCTAAAAACATTGTTAATTGGGGTTTTGTCCTAAGTGTAAGAAAAAGCAATGTACTTTGTTTTTATGTCTCTAGATTAAAAATAACAATGTACTTTGACATCATAAAATGCATGTTGATTTGGTAACTGTGTTTTTATCCTAAGTGCAAGAAATAGCAATGTACTTTTGGTATATCTTTTATTTAAGTGCAAGAAATAGGTATGTACTTTGGTAGTTTTTGTTTATGTTTTAAATTTTAACTTATAAATTTATATATGTTGTTATTTATTATGTAGTTGGAAAATTTTCGGACAATGCTCAACGACCCGACATGTAGGGAGGAGTTTTATTCGTTTTTTCAATCACAGAATAATCAAGAAGGAAATGATGGGAACGGAGATGATGATATGTAGGGAGAGCTTTATTTGTATGGTACACTTGTTGTCATGCTTTGCTATTTGTTAGAATTGTAAAACTTAATTTGCTACTTGTTACAATTGTAAAACTTTTGGTTGTTTTATTTTGGTATGAAATTAATTATAACAATATTTTGTATTTAATCGGATGTTGTTATATATATTTTTTCTTTTTTTAACGTTGTTATGTATCGGTTTTTTCTATCCAATATCGTTGACTAGAAAAAATAAAAAAATAAAAAATGTTATTACCAGCGATATTATTATCGGCGACGGCAATATCAGCGGCGACACGAAGCATTACCGGTGACAATTCTTTTTAGCGGCAACAATCTAATCAGCGACATAGCAGTAGCGACGAATTTTTACAGGCGACGTGTCACCGCTATTGCCCGGCGATTAACTAACTCTTTATTGACGACTATTGTCGCCGCTATAGCCCGGAATTCTTAAAAAGAATTAACATCGTTTAAATTTAAAAACTAACCTAAACGAACTCCTCAATTCAAAGCCAATCCGTAATTAAGGAGTCTTGTTGATAATTTAATTATTTCTATGGGATTTTGGGACATAATAAGTAATGTAAATGTTTATTTGATAGTGATGCATTTTTTTTTTGTTGTTTTAAATCTACAATTTTTCTATTTTTACCATTTGGCGGAGAGACATTTTTTCAAAACATTTGATATCTTAAGGTTACCCTTTGATTGTTACAAATATAAATCACGAGTAAATTTCTTGTTATTATACATCATGTCACAACAAAAAATATTTTGTTGCTTCAAAAGATAGGGTATTACACCGCTGATGCCATTAACGACAATATGTCGTCGCTACTGGTGAGTGTCGCTAAAAGTCAATGTTGTCGTAATTTCTCATCACCGCTATTGATTAATTCCGGTGGTACACTCGTGTAATCAGGCTAACGGTACACTGTTGCCGACGTTACGTTGTCGCTAATTGTACACGTTGTCCATATTGGTGTTACCAATTAAATCTTATTTTTTATAATAATACTTATTATTAATTTATCATTATTCTTTCATTTAGTTTTCTATTTACAAATAGCAAATAACATGTTTGAATGACTCATTTTATTCTTGGAACCAACTAAACTTAACAATAAAATGTAATGAAGTTTTTGCATGACTTACATTACAATTACAAGACTCGATGACAAACGTACATTTTTTTTATTGTGACTTCTCTTATCTCTGTAAGTGAAGTATCCAAATCGACTTCAGACTTACACATCTCAAAATTGTTAATTAGTCGGGTACACTGAGTGTGTTTTATCGTTTTGATTGATGAGGTTAACCCCATTATTCCCTGACCCGTAAATATGACCCATCTTGGTTCGCTTGGTCTCAAGATATTTCTTGTTGTGCTCCGTGATCAAAGTCAAAAGGGGAACTCTGCTTGTAACTTCCAAACCATAGCCTTTGAGCCCAATGCATTTAGCCGGATTGTTCGTCATCAGCTTCATCTTTCTAACACCAAGGTCTTTTAAAATCTGCATATGGTTCAAACAAATCAAGATTGTCTAATTGGGTTGCGTTTGTTACATAGGAAATGGCCCGACAAAAATGCAATAGCGCACACTTGTATATAGTACCATATAATATAATATTGTATTGTAGTACAATATAATATTGTAGGGTAGTACAAACAAGTATTGTACAATAGTATATAATATACAATACATACTACACTAGTGAATGAGACTAGGCAAGCTTTATGTGGCTATTTCCAACATGGTGAGCGCCTATACCTGTGCTGCAACGTCATATTCCCTTGAGTCAACAGGCAAGCCGAGGTCCTCATTGGCTTCCACAGTGTCACGCCCATCATCTTGAAGGTTATAAGCACGAAGTTTGTGGCCTAAACCGATGCCTCGACCCTCATGACCTCTGAGGTAGACCACTACACCCCTCCCAGCCTCTTCGATGTGTTGCATTGAAAGTGCGAGTTGGTTCCCACAATCACATCTAGCAGATCCGTATATATCTCCTGTTAAGCATTCCGAGTGTACCCTCACAAGTATATCATTACCATCCCCGATTTCACCCTGTTTGTTTCAACAAGCACAATTTCTCATCATTTTATTCCCAACTTTCTATACTGTTTTGAGTTTTAGGCCATTTTTGTAATACATGAGACGACTGGAAAAACACGATGGTCTTGTACTGCATTTGTTTTGCATTGGACTAGAATGATGTCAATGGGACAAAAAATGCCCCATTCTATAAGATGGGAAATCGCTTTTGAGTGTAAAAAAAAACATGAATGTAGCTCACCTTGACCATAGCGACATGTTCCATCCCGTTTAAGATCGACTTATAACAGTAAGCAACAAACGACCCCCATGTAGTAGGTATCCGTGCAGCAGAAACTTGCTCTACTAAATGATCGGTTTTCCTCCTATACCTGCCAATTTGAATCAAATGTCAAGAAAACCACACTCATACATTCCCATATTGATCAAGACCACATCACCCACCTGATAAGATCAGCAATAGAAATGATTTTCATGTTCTCCTTTTCGACAAATTTCCTAAGTTTTGGTAATCTAGCCATCGAGCCATCATCATCTACCACCTCACATATGACTGCTACAGGGTCGAACCCAGCTAACATGGCTAGGTCAACCGAAGCTTCGGTGTGACCAGCTCTTTTCAAAACACCTCCTTCTCTGTATCTTAATGGAAATATATGGCCTGGGCGATTAAAGTCCTCGGGCTTTGACTCTTTTGAAGCTAGAGCTTTTACTGTTGTTGCCCTATCATGAGCCGACACCCCTGTGGTTGTTCCATGTTTTGCATCCTATAATTTTTTATTAGAAAACTATCAAACATCCACAACCGACAAATATTTTCCTTTTTCAGGTAAGGATAAATGCAAGAAATATCTAAATACTTTCATTTATGTGTATACTAGAACATCGCACTTTCCCTTTTTTCTATGGCTTTTACTTAATTAATTAAGGTATTATGATACTTTGAAAAATCTATAATTAGGTAGATTTTTCAAGTGTGTTGCTATAATTAGGTAGATTCTTTTGCAAGATGAATCCTTTATAAGATTACGTACCACTGAAACTGTGAATGCTGTGCGATTCTTGTCCTCATTATGTTTTACCATTAGAGGAAGTTGTAATCTTTCAAGATCTTCTCCTTTCATGGTTACACAAACAATCCCAGTTCCATGCTTAACAAAGAAAGCCATAGCCTCAGGTGTAACACTTGATGCTGCCATTACTAGATCCCCCTCATTTTCTCTGTCCTCATCGTCTACAACCATCACCATCTGTGGTATAAACCAAAGGGTTAAATGCAATAAATTATAGCAACATACGTTCATAAAACTTTTTTATTACCTGTACTTAATTTCATTTCATACATTGTATATTAGAATATCTTCTCAGTTATAGTAGTATCATTGAATACAAAGCAAGTTTAAAACAACCTTTCCTTGGCGAATATCTTCAATAGCATCTGAAATGGATGAGAAGCCAGGTGTGGGGAGATCCAAGTCATATTCATCAGCACCAAGTGGGAAAGAATTCATGGTGGCAATGGAATCTGCTGTTAGCATTTCAATCCCAGATGACACACTTACAGCAGTTTTCCACAAATCTACTGGCAAGAATGAAGCTTTGGACCTACCATCAGATTTACTTATGGAGCATGACTTTGTACCAAGAAACGCCTCTGAAACATGCATGAGATTTCGAGAATGAAGACCATTGATTGAGCTGAAGTTTGTGCTCATGCTACATTCAAAAAAAGAAAGTTAATCAATTAGTATACTTCCTACAAAAATTTATAGCCAATTAAGGAAGCTCTAATTCTAATTTTAAAACATGAACCACAAAAATCAATATGTTGGATTTCATCCATGAAACCAATCCATGGAATCACAAACTTGTTTAGTAGCCAGCTAAAACATAAACACGAAAACATCCCTGTGATTGGGAGCTCAAAGAAGTCACAAAGTAATGGAAAAGAATCCAAATCGTGATGAAGCCCAAAAGCATTATTGAAAAGGAGATCATTATGAACAAAAGAGACAATGGCTCTATTTTTCTGAATAGAAAAGCGCATTTATCAAAACAAACTGAAGAAAATAATTAACAAGATACATGGAAGAAGCTTTACTTGGAACATAGTAGTGGTGAGGAAGACGAAGTCAAGCTAATGGAAGCCATTTATCAGAAACTGGGTTGTTGTATTTTAAATTTGGACTCGGAAAGGGATTTTGATTAATTTGAGTTGAAAGATAACCAGATTACTGACATTTATATACATGGAAAATAGCCTTCTTTTTTTTAAGAGTGTATTTCCATGCAACCAATAATAATCTGCCTGCTTCATGCCTTCGTCATTATATATGACAAAATCATGTGGTCCACGTGATTTAAAAAATCACAAATTTAGTCCAAGTTGCCAGTTCATTATGTGGTGACCCTTATGGTTTTACTTTATTTTGGTTTTGGTCTCTAACCCATTTCAACATGATAAGAAAAAACGAGTAAAGACACAGCGAGACTGAATCGGAAAAAACAAATAATAAGAGCATATGAACACGACAAAAGCTCCAATATGACAAAACTAAATAACAGAATCAGTAATCCAAAATGAAATCTGGTTCTTGAAAAAGTAGCTTTAGAGCATTATGGTGTGAAGAAGTTAAAGAAGAACCCTAAAAGTA
Organism: Lactuca serriola; assembly: GCF_051521515.1. Lineage (NCBI taxonomy): Eukaryota > Viridiplantae > Streptophyta > Magnoliopsida > Asterales > Asteraceae > Lactuca > Lactuca serriola. The sequence continues at coordinate 208,303,911 of NC_136416.1, forward strand.
GGGGAGTTTTGCTAAATGGTGAAAAAAGGTGCTGCTTCTTTTTAGACAGCTCGCATCCTTCCATGAAATATATTTTGAGATTTCAACAGAAATTACAATACCAGGATAATTTAAAAGAGTTGGCCAAAACAAACGAATAAGAATGGTGAAGTTACCACCTGCAATGATTCTATAAATAAATATATGCGCAAGAATTTATCCTCTGCAAATTTCTCTAAAAAAAAAACCGAGTAATTATTATGTTTTGACATTCGAAGTATGATCAGGCTTATACTATATCAGATATATCACAATCACATGTTAAAATCTCAAATTTTAGCTCCAAGAAAGTCAAACAATACATGTAAGTTGAAAGCCTGATCATTTTTTTTCTTAAATTAAGGTACTGGACATTCTTAGTTATGTTATTTTTTTCATTGGATGTACCAGCTAGTGAAAATGACAATGCTTTCAATGTCAGCTTTTTGGATCAAAAGTTTATGGAATAACAGCTGATAATTTACAAACTTTCTGATAATTTGAATCTAATAAGAACATTCTTAAGAACATAAAATGGCAAGAATAGTGCTTCCGTAAAGTTGCATGGAAGATGGTCTGAATTTGATGGAAGCAAAGTTGAAGTGTCGAATTGGGGTGGGGCTTTTAATCATTTAGAAGATTTTAGAAGATTTGATTGATACCTCGTGGTTAATTAAATAAATGTCCACGTGTTATATATATATATATATATATATATATATATATATATATATATATATATATATATATATATATATATATATATATATATATATATATATATAGGTGGGTTCAATTGAGAAAATAAAAAAGGTTGAGAATGGGGGAATCATTCTCAGCCACTCATTTAATCTAAGCATAAAAGACACGGTAGAATACTTGTAAATATCGTAATAACCTTCAATCTCAAATACGTAACTATAGAGAATTCGATAATTGTTCGTTCATCATCAAAAACTTTCCTCGAACCTTCAATAATCATCCAGATTTCTTCAACTAAACCGGAATTTCTTCGCTGTTCATGAAATTGGAATCGGAGTTCTGGACTCGCAGTCACAGTCGACATTGAGGGACTTAGAATCGGTAATCACAGGTTCCCAATCGAATTTTCGGAAAATCAAAATCAAATTGAGAAATCGATCAGAGATAGGATGTCACATCTGAAGTCGAAATTGGAAGTATATGATGATTTGGAATTGATAACTTGATGTTTTTAACATTTTTAAAATAGTTAACTTGTTTGCACTCCAACTGTTTGATGAAATGCATAAACTAAATTACCACGTTATATTCACATATGAATATGTTTTCTCACCTGAATCAGTATATGATTATTAAAAACACAAAACAAATATGCAAGTTTGTATGTTATTCATATGTGAATAACATATAAAAATTATATATATTTGTCAAAATACCTTCAATATTCATAAGTGAATATACCTTGTAATATTTATATATGAATATACTGTGTAATATTCATAAGTGAATATATTATCTAATATTCACAAGTGAATATATTCTATAATATTCACATGTGATATACCATGTAATACATGTAATATTCACATATGAAATATCATTTAATACTCATAAGTGAATATATCATCTAATATTCACAAGTGAATATACTATGTTAATATTCACAAGTGAATTCATCGTCTAATATTAAATTATGAATATACTATGTTTATTATATGCTATATTCATATATGAACGATACTTAAATTGTAAAAAAAAAAATCATACTTTTTATTCATAAGTGAATAACGAATGTACTCTAATAAAACTTGATGCATTGTTGTTCATTTATGAATAATGATAGCTGAAAATATAAAAAAAAATTATTTTATCTTAAAACTATATCAATATGGATGTCTATTTATAGAGAATAAAAAATCATCAATTTTGGTATATTTAAAATCATTTTTTGATAAAAATAACTTATAAAAATTAAAAAAAAAAAAAAAAAAAAACGAAAAAAACTATGTTTTTGTATATATTAAGGTAATGATTAGCATAGTTTAAGGAAATATGATATGTTGGAAAACACATATGCATTCGTTTCCTATTTCCGCCGGTACGTTAGAGGCTTTTGCGGCAAAAATAAAAGATTGGCTGAAAATGATTCCCCTATTCTCAACCTTTTTTTTTCTCAATTGAACCCTCCCCTATATATATATATATATATATATATATATATATATATATATATATATATATATATATATATATATATATATATATATATATATATATATATATATATATTCAATAGAGAACCACAATTATTTATACTTCAAGTAACCAAATCTTTTTTTCAATTGCTAGATCTTATTCTCTATCGAAAAAAAAAATCTAAAAATATCTAAATTCATATATTAACAATGTGAATGTGAAAAATACTTTTCGGATTCACTGTGTGAATCCGGATTCACGTTGTGAATTTTCAAAGATTCACATTGTGAATTTGACGTAAAAACAATAAATAAATAAATCGAATTTTATATCATTGGAAAAAGGATAAAAAGTTATAAATTTCTGTATTTTTAGTTTTTTTTTATAGAAATAATTCCTAAAAGTTGAAAAAAAAGATTGGTTCATTGGTTCTTTGGTTAATTATGGTTCTCTATTAAACCTCACTATATATATATATATATATATATATATATATATATATATATATATATATATATATATATAGGATTAAGTTCAAATGAGAACATTATTTAATATGAGAACGTGAGAACACTACTTTATGTTACTATTCTACTATGAATTTGTTATATACAACGATATGACAATATTCATCAATAAATATACGAACAATTACATATTAATATTCACATTAAAATTTTGTATGTAAAACTTTATGACATTATTAATCGCCGAATATATAAACAATCACATATTTAACATTCACATTAGAATTTATTGAATTACTACAAATATATATAAATTTTATAGTAGAATAGTAATATAAAATTGAATATATTCATATTATAGTTACTACAATACTATACATATTAAATTCATAGTAGAATAGTAACATAAAGTAGTGTTCTCACGTTCTCACATTAAATAGTGTTATCATTTGAACTTAACCCTATATATATATATATATATATATATATATATATATATATATATATATATATATATATAGGCTTAGGTTATTATATTCAAAGTAATTATTGTGTTATTGTATACATAAATGTAGCCCAATCATTTTCCTTATTTTAAAAAAGTGATTAATACATATTTTTGAATTAAATATAATTGAAAAATACCATCTAATTTAACTAGAAAGGTATTTTAGTCAATTAACATAGATTTAATAAAGGAAATTTGCATATTTTAAAGGATCATAGATTCTATTAATTTTAAAAATCCGATTTTACGAATTATAAGGTTTTTAATTCGGACATTCTGACAAAATATGTTTGAGTATATTCAAAAATAAAAATATTCTTAAACCATAAAATAATAAAAATATTTTTTAACATATTTCTTGATCATGACTTTAAAAATTTCTAGTAGAATAACAAAATTTTTGAACCATCAATTGAAGAATTATAACAAAAATTACATTAATTCTTATAGAATACATGTAACAATTGTTAAGAATTACATTTGTTGTTAAAGAATAAAACTAAAGACACTTTCAAATCTGGAAAAAAAACATCAAAATCTAACAAAGACACTAATACATTCTGAAAAAATAATGTTGCTAAGAGGCGTCGTTCAAATTTCATGGTCCGTTCTTCAAGCATCAACTTCTGTGGAAAAAAAATCCAATAAATAAATTAGTGAGAAAATATATATATTCCATTCCAACATAATTGGAATTCGTGATTCCATTCTGATAGAAATGGAATTCATTTACCAATAATTATATTAATTCGGGCATTCTAACAGAATATGTTCATGATTATCATAAAAAACATTCTTTTCTTATAGAATATTATAAATGAATAACAATGATAGCATAAATCTTACGGATTGCAGCTTCTTTTAATATTAAATATCATCTAGTCCCAAAGATTTACATGTGTATTTTTTGAACACTAAGGACTAGATGTGGTTTTCTTTGTGTTAAATTGTATAAAGAAAATTCTAATTATCTATATATGTACAGGTAGTCTACAAAGAAGAATGTCACACCCCCAAACCAGAACGGCAGAATCATTCGAGGGTGGATGACTTCATGTAGTATCGAAACAATTGAATACATAGTAAAGAAAGTAATACAACCATTATATATATAATTTGAAAGTTTACACTGTAGAAAGTACTTGTTTCAAAATAAATTACAATACGATGTCAAAATGAAATTAAACTAACGTCGCATCGTCCCTTCTTCAAAAGCAGTAGTTTACATGTATTACTGAATCCCTGAGAATTACAAGTAGTTTTGAAAGAGTATGTCAGTATTTAAGCTGGTGAGTTCATAAGTATTTAGTGACAATGTTTGTATGAAATATAATGAAAATGGTTTGTACATGTTTAAATATTCCTAGAAAATCCCATATTATCTACTATAGTAGATGGTAGTTTAATTGTTCCAAAACTGTAATGCAATAGTGCTTTTCATGCATTAAATAGTAGGTTTATGTATAAATCGCTAAGGCATTTGAGAAACCCCGTAAATCAATGTGTTTTTAATACTCCAAATAAGTCTTATAACCATACTATTTGACCAGGATGCCTATAACAATGTTCTTTAGGCGTTGGAAAGTTATGACGTTAGTCACCCAGGCCTGCCGGCCTAGTTGTAGCTAACAACTTAGATGCAGGATTGTCAATCCCGTATAGATCTATACACAAGAATCACGCTCCCCCTATAAGGGATTATGGTATATAATACAGGACTTAAAATGCATACTCGAAAGTACGTGAAATGTCTCACAAAACTTAGTATAAAATAGATTTACGTATAAAAATGTCCATTTGTTCTTGTGTATGAAAATATCTCTTTGATATAGTGTTTCTAGTATGTAAATGTTCATGATTTTCTCGTAAACTATACCTCTTATAGTTTTTCAAAATGTGTGTTTAGTTTGTATAGTAAACCCTTGTGTAATGGTCACTTGTTATGAAATCTATAGCTTTTGTAGTACCATAAATGGACACATATACTTAAAGTATAAACATAGTTTTTGGTTTGTATATATATATATATATATATATATATATATATATATATATATATATATATGTATATATATATAACAACATATTTCATTTCAAAAGACAAGATGTTATCGTGATATATTTTTCCTACGAAAGTTTCCATATAGTAGTTATGAATCACATATGATTCACTTGATAAAAAGTGTATAATGAAACTTTTATGTAACACACGATAATAACCATGTATTTACATGTATTCCCCCCCTTAAAAGCGTATAAAAGAATTTATAAAACATTTAAAAATGTAGATTAGAGGGGTATGAACTCACTTGGTTGATTGAAGAAAGTGAGATGAAAATTGAGCAGAACTTCGGCTTGTGAAAGTCGATTTTCTCGGGATTCTTGGGAATCTCAGAAATGCAAAACCTTCCTTCGGGACTTGTACGCGAAAACCGGGGCTTCGGGAGGGTCTTGGGGGCTTAGAAGCAGAGTTTCAGCACAAGAGAAGAGAGAATTGAGCACTAGAACTCGAAACCATCGGTTTCAATTTATAGGCTGAGTTTTGGGGTCTCACGTTGTCATAGCCCGAAAACCAAAGGCGGAAACATTTCTAGGGTTGACTCCACGTTGAGTATCAAATCCAATGTACATAGTAATCACAGTAAACAACCATTACATTACATATATTTGAAAGTTTACATTTGTTTCAAAAGTAAATTGTACAAGTGTTATACATATATCATATGAACAAAAGTTGAGACGAGTCTTCTGAGCACTCCGTCTTCTCCAAAAGATATCGCCGGGTACCTGTCTAAAGTGGACCTGAGAATACAAGCGGTTTGAAAATCAGCATAAAGCTGGTGAGTTCATAAGATGTTTGTTTTCTGAAAAATGTACCGGTTTCCTTTAGTTTTCCGAAAGGTTTGTTATCCAAGAAAATCTCATATTTTCTTATGTAAAACAGTTTAGTTATCTTTCATTACAGTTCAATTACGTGTTATATGTTACCCCAGGAAAATCCCATATTTTCCTAAATACAAGACCGATTTAATATCACATAGTATAGTTTAATACACAAAACTATATATTGAGAATCTTGGGATTACTATCCCGAATTAGATATAAAATACTTTAATATTCGTGAACAGTAGATGGAAAATAGTTTGAACACCTTGAGACTAACATCCCGTACTACATATAGATTTAATACCATGGGACTATCATCCTGTACTAGATACAAGATAGTTTGATATACTTGAAAATATAGACTGAAAACCATGAGACTACCATCCCGGACTAGATACAAGATAGTTTGATAAAACCATGGGATCACTATCCCGAACTAGATATAAGATATTTTGATAAAACCATGGGATTACTATCCCGAACTAGATATAGATTCTAACCATAGGAATAACATCCTGCAATAGATATGAAACCTATAGACTAAAAACCATGGGATTACCATCCCGTACTAGATATATATCCAAAACCAAAACCATGAATAAACTTATATTAATACGTATTATGAGTCGGGTAACCATGCTGATACGACAACGAGACCTCCTTGACGCTTGTCAGACGTCGGACGATATCCAAAATTTGTCACCCCAGGCGTGCCCGCCTAACTGTAGCTAGCAGTTAAGGTGTGGGATTGTCAGTCCCGAATAGATATATTCACAAATTCCTCGCTCTCCCTCCAAGAGACTCTGGTTACACTTCCGGGGAGGATTTACTGATCATCCATAAAGGGTAGTGACGAACTCACAAACTAGTACTAAACTATTCACAGGGTTCTCATACGATATCAAACATACAAAAGATTATGAAACATAATATAGTGAATATAGATACATACAATGAAACTGTCTGGCAATACATTCAAATGATGCGGAGATAAACTGAATCAGACATAGTTTATCTAATAACTTTATACACATATCAGTACATGATTAAACGAGAACTAAGGAACCCCAAATTATTCCCACAATAATTTGATTAGTTTGGTTATTTTCTTAACTAAAATCCATTTAGTTGTAGTTGATAAATCATCCCTTATGCTCAGCATAATACATAAGGAGTAAAAGTGTTTATAAATTTGCCAGATATTATTTGAAACACATCAATGTTATGTTTTTAAAACAGTTATAGTTTGCTTGTATTCCCCCCCCCCCCCCCTGAAAACATTGAAAAACCATTTAAGAAGAGTAGGGGTATGAACTCACCGGACGAGAAACATGACGATTTAGGATGCTAAACGTTGGTTCGGGGCTTGCAAATGCACTAGGTTCCTAAGTATAATGCAAAGATACACATTTGTATCTAATTAGGACTTAGATTATTTAATTGTTAGGGACAAACACTTTTAGTCGCGGAAACACCCCATTGCAAGAGTTTGGAGGGACCCGGGTGGCGTTTAAGGACTTGAATGACCGGGAAATGGAGTTTACTCTTCAGGAGTAAACTCTTACAAGAGTTTTCGGCCTATAACACCCATTCCCCATGAGTTTACGGCCGTAAACTCATTGTGGGGTGGTTTATGGTGCAAATTGGCTTGAAACACTAAAAGGGAAATTTCTAGGGTTGGTTTAAGGGCTTGGAATTAATTTAAAACACCAAATGACAACACTTAAGGGAGTTTACGGCCCTAGCATGGCGCTTACGGCCGTAAACACCTATATACCCTTGAATAAGTGTTTTAATGACTCCAAATAAATCACATGTGGGTCCTAAAATTGTTCCAAGGCCTTTCATGAAGTTTTAAGGGACTTTTGACAACATTTTTGGAGTTTACAGCCCATGAGACCCCCTCATGGTCGTGAACTCCCCTAGTGTATGATTTATTATGTTTAAAGGTCTAAAACTTGTTTGTATGCACTTCTGGAATTCACTCTAAGGCTTTAGGGTTGTTAAAGTGGCTTTTTAACACTTTTAAAGGAGTTTACTCCCCAATATGAAGGGTTTACGGCCCAAGCATAAGTCTTGTCCGTAAACTCTCAATTGTCCCTCAAATTATATGTTTAAGGCCCTTAAACCATTTTTAGTTGGTTCTATGATTTATTCCAAGGCTTTTGGTGAAGGTATATGGCTTTCTAACATGTTGAAAATGAGTTTATACCCATGCTTGAGGGGTTTACGGCCCAAGCATGTGCCTTGGCCGTAAACTCCTTCAAATCCCTCAAAATCAATGTCTAAAGTGTTCTAAGTCCGTTCCATGAAGTCATTTAGCTATATCTATGTCCCAAAATTGTTTAGGAGGGGTTTAAAGGCATAAAAACCCCCTTACTATGTGTTTATGGCCCAAGCTCCTTCCACAGCCGTAAATTCATATACAAGACCTTAATTCATGTTTTAATCCTGAATTTGAAAGCCAAATATGCTATACAATGAGTTTAGGAAGGTACCTCAAAGATTTGAAGCCTTAAATTGCTGATTTGGACCCTTAAACTTGAATTTAGGAGAGAGGTTAGAGAGAGAGTAGTGAGAGAGAGAGAGAAAAAGCTTCAAATGAAAGGTTTAACACGTTTATATAGGTTGCAAAACTTGGACACGGTGAAATTCTACCCGATACCGACATTAAATGGGGCTTTTGGTCGCAACCGATTTAGTTTCCGTAATCCAGCGAGGACATTTCTAAAATTTATGAAATAAACATTTTGGGCTAAATTCATGAGTTCCTAAGAGGTTTGGACACTCATTAGCATCAATTAAACATATAAGTTTGATTAACTTAACCCAAAAACGACATCGGAACGTTTCGATATACGGCGAGTTATACGGGTAGAATGGGTTTTCGGCGATGAACAACTTCGGGTTGTTACATTATCCCCCCGTTAGAGGGAATTTCGTCCCGAAATTCAAAGAATAAGATATAGATCATGAATTGGAATGAGACACGAATGGATTTGTTGCCTTAGATCTTCACATTCTCAAGTGGGATCAGGTCTCTGCTGAGCGTTCTAGCGAATTCTCACTATCAGGACGTGTCTTTGTTTCGTACATTGACTCTCTCTCAATCTATGATCCCAATTGATTCTCCCATGGAGGTTTCAACCTTGGATGACTTCGGTCTTCTCAAAGGAATCACTAGGGTTTCATTGGGTAAATACTTCTAAGGATTCGAGACGTGAAGTACCGGATGGATGTTACTAACTTCTGAGGGTAGCCGAATTTGAAAAGTTACGAAATCGATTCTATGAGGATCATGAAGGGCCTAATGTATCACGAGGGAAGTATTCTATACTTCCTAAAGCGTATCATGTTTTTCTAGGATAAAGCCATCAACTGGACACACGCTCCAACAGGAAGGCACGTCTTCATGGAGCCGAGTGGCTAAGGGTCTGATGAATTTAGAAGAAATTTATAGGTAAGACTGCGATATTAGTCGATGGGACCCAAGAATCGACAAGTTTCTATGGGTATATTTGGTGCCGACTAATTCCCTATCGCCTTAGACGTTGGAAAAGTACACGGTTACGACTACTTTGCTTGGCTACATGATCGAGGGAAAGAGATTTGACCGAAAGGATACCACTACTAATCCGTAGTGATCATATCGGTTCTTGGTCACCGTTTTGAACACGTCATTCTCACTGTGGTTCGGTCACGAGGTAGGTCCAGAGATTAGGCCGATGCGGAACTAAGCTAAACGTTTGAAAGGAATTCTCGGGAATTCTTCGGGAAAGACATTTAGGGAAAAGAGCTGCAGACTTCCCGTTTCTCAATGATTACAGGAACGAGGGGTGCATGGCAATTCATATCGGGAAAACTTTTGAGCTTTAAGGCATGAAATGATACGAAGGTTTGATGCCGAAGATCACGAGAGGCGGGTCGGGGAAAAGATCTAGACGAGCGACCCTTTCAAAACCAAGGATAACAACATGAATGAGACTCAATCAGTTCATGTCAAACATAGCATCAAAGTATTTTGTGAAAATTTTCCCCCATTTAAATCGAATGGAACAGAATAATCCTTCGGACTGAGGATGCAATCTATAGGTACGAAGTTAGTGTTCTCTATCTCACTGGTTAGCCATCTCGATTGTACTCAATTTCGATTACAAACAAAGGATTAAGTTTAGAAATTGCTCGGATGGATAGATAACAAGTTTCCCTTCTGGTACTAGAATCGAAAAGAGTTGCAGGTATAAGAATTGTCAAAAAGGAGTATACCTGCGGCGACAGTGGGATCAGCGGTTGTAGCTGCTTTGGGGCAATTTCTTTTGAAGTGCCCTACTTCACCACAATTATAGCAGGCTGAACTGATTCCCGTTCTGGATGATTGGTTCGTTGATTTGGCTGGTTTTCTGCAAGTTCGAGCAAGATGACCCTTCTTGCCACAGTTGTCACAGATCCTTTCGCGACATGGACCAGGAATGCGGTGGTGGTAGCTGCACTTACCACACCAAGGAAGGGTACCAGTGTATCCACTGGTAGGAGTTTGGGCCGTGGACCCGACAGCTGAAACAGCAACAGGGGCAGTAGCAGCATGGACTGCTACTGTTTGCTGTTTCTTAGAAGACCCTTGCGTACTCTGAGCCTTCCGCTTGTTCCAAAATTTCTTTTTACTTCCACCTCCACTTGTGACCGGTTCGGGAGTGGTAGCCACCTCATCAGAGTTGTCTTCGTGATCGATCAGGATTTGCGCAAGACATTTAGCACTATCAAAGGTGTCTGGCTTCGCAGCCAAGGCATTCCCTTTGATTGGCTGGGTCAATCCCCAGATGAACCTCTCAATCTTTTTACTCTCCGGGGTAACCATTCCCGGACAGAGTAACGCTAGATCATCGAATCTTGAAGTATAAGCGGCTATGTCGGAACCCTTCATCTTAAGGTTCCAGAGTTCGTGTTCTAGCTTTTGAATTTCGCCCCGAGGGCAATATTCTGCGAGTAGAATTTGCGATAAAGTATAAACTCCAATCTTGGTGACAGGTGAAGCTTTCTTGTTCCCCATGATCAAGTTTATTCTTCCTTGCTCCACATTCTCACTTCTTCTTAGTCCCTGTAAATCAGAACAGATATGAATACCACAACCAGTATCAAGGACCCATGAGTTAGAATGGGGTGAGTTATTAGATAAGATAGTGTAAATACCTGCATGGTTGGGTTTGACTTCCCCATCCTTCACATCTTGCTGGTACTTTGGGCAATTCTGCTTCCAATGTGACTTTTCGTGGCAATAGAAGCATTCAGCCTCTTTTAGGTCAAAAGAAGGAGTGATGAAACCTTTATTGGTTCCCCTTGAAGAAGAGCCATCAAGGGTCCTAGCCTTGGTACCCTTCGAAGAACTCTTTCTCTTCTTTTCTCTTCTTTTCCCGATTGCCAAGACGGGGGTGGAGTTGGTAGGAGTAGGAGTAGTAACAACCATCTTACCCTTAAGACCACTTTCCGCGGTCTTTAAGAGTCCTTGAAGTTTGCTGAGAGTGACCTCTTCCTTGTTCATGTGGTATGTCATGCGGAATTAATCATAACATGAATGTAAGCAGTGCAAAATGATATCTATTGCTAGCTCCTCGGGGAAGTTCACATTAAGCTTAAGCAAACGGTCCACAAATCTTTGCATTTTCTGCATGTGGCCCGTGATGGGTTCACCATCCTTCATTCGGGTTGTTATCATGGAGGAGATGATTTCATACCTCTCTTGTCTTGCACTTTGATGGTATCTTTCCATCAAATCTTAGTGCATTTCAAAAGGGTAGAAGTCCTCGTAGGACTTTTGGACATCAGCTTTCATAGTGGCCATCATGATGTATGCCACCTTGGTGGCATCCCTTTCATGTGCCCTAAAGCTCTTGAGGAGTAGCAACTGTCTCATCAATCTCCTTAAGCTCCTTATCGAGGACATATTCTTTGTCCTCATAGCGGGTAATCATTCGGATGTTTCTGATCCATTCATTAAAGTTGGATCCATCAAAAGTGACTTTCCCACACAAGTTCATTAGAGAAAAGGAGCCATTAGGATTAGAGCTAGAAGCAACAGTGTTTGCAGACATCTGAAAAGAAGAAAAGTTTAGTTTAGATATAGAGATAATCCTTAATAAAACACCCAAATGTAGTATTAAGGCTAGGACCCAATCACAATATATTATACTTAAAAGAGGTATGTCATAATCTAAGTAATAACATATTTGAAAGGTAGGTGAATGACGATTCACCAATTTCCACCAAAGACGAAATATTAAAAATATTTAATTTGGTTCTTAGAAACTCCTAGATTCTTTTGAGATTCAATGAACTTTTCAAAGGCATGTTTCAATCTCGAGTGTGCCCTCCAAGTTTTGTGACTGGGATGCCGAGGATCACAAAACGAGGTGTGAAGTAACCATGCAAATTACTTGGTACCTTTAATGTATTACCCCTCAATCGATGTGCCGATTAACCACACACGCTCCATCGATACTATGATAAACATTAAGTCACCCTTTACCTACCTTGTTAAGTTCAAGTTAGTGTGTCGGTTAACCACACACGCTCCACTAACGACTTAAACAAAGTGTAAAGTGTAATTTCATGGATTAGCACCTTATTCACTTTTTCCTAAAATAACTAAGATTGGGAATTCAATAAAGTTTAGTTACTTTAGTATTACCATTATACTTTTAATGAGAATTTATATGTCCTTGTCCTACCCATTCGGCTAACGACCCTCCACCAGTCAAGCAAGTGGTGGGTGAGAGTGGACACCCATTAAGTTGCCATTTTATAGGCAACAACCTTATACCCACTTTATAGACTGGCTTTGTGAATGAGGCGTACTAGCGGTAAGACGAATTTGATCTTATACATATATATATATATATATATATATATATATATATATATATATATATATATATATATATATATATATATATTATTAACATATAATATTATAAGTATAAGGGTTGAATTTTAACTTTTAAAATTATAAGGGTTGGAACTAAAGTTTTAATCAAGACTTTACTTGTTCCAAAACTTGAGGGCAAGTTTTGTAAACATTCAAAACTTTTCATTTCTTATAACTTATGAAGTTAATTGAGTATTAAAATGAAGACTCTTCATTTTTCTAACTCATGTGTTCTTTTAATGGTTTTAATTCAAGTGTGACTCTTGGTTTTCCATAACTTGAGGACAAGTTATGGACTCCATTAAAACACATTATGATCAAGAATTAAACTACCAAGTAGGTTACAAAGAATTCATATGATCATCTAATCTTCATAAGTTCAAGAACATGAATATGAACACTTTCAAGAATCATAAATTACACTTAAAACTTGTAATTTTGATAATAGCCATTGAAAATGGATTAGCACAAACATACACCATCTAAAACGAGTTTTATAACACCAAAATAGTTTAGGGTAGTGTTTCTAGTCCATTTCCAACAGCAACACACGAGAAACTGCATTCTGCAAGCTAAAGTCGTCGAGTTCCCTAAGGAACTCGTCGATTTCATTTGTTAACTCATGAACTCAGCGAGTTTTTGGCTAGAACTCGTCGAGTTTTGCAGTCTATACAGTTTTAGGTTTTGAAAAATAAGTTTTGCATCAAGTATCATACAAACAAGCCTAGGCTCTGATACCACTGATGGGTTTTGAGCATTCTAACACTTCCTAAGTGTACATGCAACCCTAATAACCTTGGATCTATGTTTGTCTAATAATCATGCAAAGTTGTTTTCCAAGGTTATGAACCTATCTAGCATACATGGAGTACAATTTTCTTTGTATAAAAGATAGAACTACATACCTTGTTGTTGAAAGTGTTCATTGAAACCTTGTGAGCCTAGCAACTCAAGTGTGATGCCTCAAATGCTTCACACAACACCAAATGCAAAGAATAAACTTCAGAGAATACTCTAACACATGCAAAATCGGCCAAGCCCTCTTATTTCTTAGTGTAACCGATTTTGGGGAGAGTTACATTGCTTATATAGTGCGTTGCATTAGGTAAACCCTAATGTTCCATGTGTCACACCCCAAAACCACGAACGGCGGAAACGTTTAGGGGTGGAGGACGTCATGTACAGTATCACAACAGTGTAATATAATAAACAAGCAACAACATCATCCATTGCATTATAAGTAAAGTTTTAATACATGAGTGTTATTTCATAATGTACAACAATAAAATGAATAATCAAAATAAGGCGAGTCTTGTTTGTGCTCCATCTTCTCAAAAATCTGGCCATCACACCTATCTAACTGATAACCTGAGAATACAAGTTATTTTGAAAGAGAGTATCAGCTTTAAAGCTGGTGAATTCATAAGTAATTAAGGTGTCATTGTCTGGCTTATGAAAATCTATTATGAAGGCCATGTAAACCTTTAATGAAAATGTTGATGTAAGTATGAAAAACCCTAGGGAATCCCTTGCTTTCTATAAGTATGAAATGTAGTCTTCTACCAAGACCCGCATGTTTTGTTATGACAATGTAGTCTTCTACCAAGACCCGAATGTTTTGTTATGACAATGTAGTCTTCTACTAAGACCCGAATGTTTTGTTATGATAATGTAGTCTTCTACCAAGACCCGAATGTTTTTTTATGACAATGTAGTCTTCTACTAAGACCCGAATGTTTTGTTATGATAATGTAGTCTTCTACCAAGACCCGAATGTTTTGTTATGATAATGTAGTCTTCTACTAAGACCCGAATGTTTTGTAGGTAAAATGATAGTTTTTCCTTCAATTGTTTAGTACTAAAGTACTTAGTCTAACTCATCGTTTATGTGAAAGTATCACAAAATAAAGTAAACAGGAAAATGTACTACTGTAAGTGTTGTCACTGGGTACTAGGACTAAAACAACATCGCATTAAGCGAAATATGTAACCTAATGAACATCCGAAGATTGTCCAGAACAAGTATTAATGTAAGTTGTACTACTATAAGTGTTGTCACTGGGTACTAGGACTAACACAACATCGCATTAAGCGAAATATGTAACCTAATGAACATCCGAAGATTGTCCAGAAGAAGTATTAATGTAAGTGTCATCGTTGGGTACTAGCAGTAACACAACATCGCAATAAGCGAAAGGTATAACCTAATGAACAATCGAAGATTGTCCACTTGTCCTCTGTAGCAGCAGCAGGTGGGTGGAGGGGTTAGCCCCGGTTATCGATCTACCTAGTATAAGTAGTAACCTTAGACCTCCGTAGATGGTCATCGACCATTGGTGCTAATCAGTGGGGTTAGGAATGGTAAGTCCCGCCGAGCTATCCCATTGAACCGGGATAGGAAAGATAATTTACATAGTAAGTACTAATAAATCATCCACGTAGTTCTAAGTACAAGTATCCTGGTAAGTGAATACAGGATAAGGAACCTATGTAGAAGTGTTCCTGTATGGTGTTCATGTAAGTGTGTTAATGTAACAGGTAAGTATATGTAAACATATTCATGTATCATGTATTCCTAAGTATGTGTACTCATGTATCATGTAAGGTATTGGTATAGACTCATGAATGAACTGACTCTTGTGTGATTCCTTGTAGTAGTAATAATGTTTTGTTTCTTCTAACTATCCCTATGATAATTAACTGTAAAGTAAGTGATTGTTCAAGTAGATTTATGCACCCTCGATACACCAGGGTGTGGGAAACTGAACGAAGGATGAAAACTATAATCTCTAACATATAAATGAACATATGTGCATAAGTATAGTTTGATTCAAGAAGGTAAAATAATGGTTTTGCAAGATATCTAGGAGTTTTGAACAATAATTAGGAATGACTTGATGTCATTTTAATAAACATTTCAAAACTAATACTTTTGTTATCAAGGTATTTTAAGATAGAAAACCACTTCATGTGTCACCTTTTGAAATATGTGAAATCTACTGAGTGAAAACACAGTTACAAAATACATAAGATTGATTTAATAACATATTGTTTTCTACTTGTATCCCCCCCCCCCCATTAAAACGTTTAAAATCATTTAAAACATTTATTTAGGTGTATGAACTCACCTGTTGTTGGTAGTTCGGATGAACTTGACGGCGTAGGATTGCTAGGTGTCAAGTGAGGACTTGTACACACACTACGATCCTAATGAACATATATTCACACATATATGCACTCAATTAGTCTCAAATCACTAATTAATAATGATAAGACATCCTAGACAAAATAAACACTTTATATAAGTGTTTTAAGCCCTTAGGGTTGCATCTAAGCTATTGTGGTTCCAAAGGACCCCATATATGAGTTTACTCCTCATATACCATCACACATGGAGTTTACAGTTGTAAACTCTTGAGTTTACGGCTGTAAACTCCCAACCATGGGTGTTTGGTGTGTTTTGAAGTTCCAAAAGATTCCTAGAATTATTCCAACTTGGTGGTTAAATTCTTGGAAGGGTTTAAGGCATAGAAACACTCCATTTAGGAGTTTACGGCCCTAAGGCCATTTCCCTTAGAGTTTGCGGCCGTAAACTCTTAAGTATGGGTGTTTTTGATGCTTTCAAGTCTCTTGCTCATGTGGTATAGGTTCTAGGCAATTGTTCAATGCTTTAGGAGGAATTTTGGCACCATTTGGCACCATTTATTGGAGTTCACGGCCCTAGGACCTTTTGGGTCGTGAACTCTCTTTCTCCCTTGAATATTAATTGATTTGGTGGTCTAAACATGTAATGTAGGCTTCTAGTTTGAGATCCGAGGCTTTGAGGGACTTTGGGACACCTTTAGCCCTTAAAATGGAGTTTACTCCCCAAGTGTTCTTGGGCGGTAAACTCCCGAATCTTTGGGTTTTGTTTGTTTTCTAGTCTCAAACACACTTATATACAAGCCTAAGGTAGTTACCTAACATGGGGAAAGACTAGGTAGCATTTAAGCCACATATAGGAGTTTACTCTCCAAGAACGTTCTTGGGCGGTAAACTCCCGAATCTCACAGATTTGATATGTAATCTATGTTATTAAGCACATAATAACCATTATAAGACAACTAGAGAAGTGTACTCACGATTTGGGATAAAAACCCGAAGATCTGTGAGAGAGAAAATGGCTTTTCTCTAGTTGGAAATGCGAATAATGACATAATTTGGTTAAGAATTCTTTTTATAGTCCTAAGATATTTTGGCAGAAAAATATTTTTATTCCCGAAATGATTTCTAATATAACCGAGTGTTGGAATAACAGTGTTGCACAAAAACCTAGTGCAACCACTCTCCTGATATCTCCTTAAGTGTAAATCCTGAAAACTGCCAAACTTATACCCAAAGTTTGGAATTTTGCTGAAACTATTCTAACTTCTATTGGCTTGATATGGTTTGTTCAGAATGGAAATTTCGGGTTGTCACATCATCCCCCTGTTAAAGGTAATTTCGTCCCGAAATTAGAATTTAGGCAAGGAAGTATGTACGAATGATCGAGTCGTTATGTGAACTTCCTAATCGATTGGTTCTCGTACTCCTAAGTGAAATCGGGTTCTCGGTTGGTATCCCAACGAACCTTCACTAACGGGCGACGGCGTTGCTTCGTCTGCTTGACCTCTCGGTCGAGGGTCATTACGGTCCTAATACGAAGGCAAGGATCTCGTAAATCTCGATCTCGTCGAGAGGGATTACGAAAGTCCTAATGGAAGGATACTGTTTCAAGTTCGAGACGCGAAGGGGAAATGTACGTTACTGAGTTCGCGGAGTAGGTCTAGTTTGTGAAATGCAGGACCGATTCTGGTAAGAATCTCAGAGGTCCTAACTATATTGGATTTTAGCTTTCCACGCTTTACGAAGTGTATTAATCCGTTCCCAGAGTGAGGTTTCCTAAAGAATTTGGTCTCTCACTTGGAATTCCAAAGGTTCTTTCTCCCACTTACTTCCCAGTCAAGGGCCATCCCTTGCTGGGTCAAAGTCGAAAGGGTTTCTGAAATTTGTGGGGAGTTCCGAATGGACTATGATAGTAGGTCTGTAAGACCTAGAATTTGGCGAATTTTCCGTCGGTGACTACGGTGCCGACAATTTCCCAACGGTTTTGGATAATTTGACAGAGTACTCAAGAATTTCCACAACACTAAAAGTGTGTCTCAGGAAATTTGACTCTAAATTCAAAAACTCTTGTTCAGAGAACTTTGCGGAAAGTATCTCCGAGGGTAATGTTTCTATGGGTTCTTTCTTACTACGAGGGTAGATAAGTAGTCATTTTATGGAGAAATGACGAACTGATCCCAGTAGGAAAGGCGTACTCTACATATTCAGCTCATGAATACTATGGGCGTATTGGTCCTATCCGAGGGGTATCGCTACGGACTCGAAGTGTCTGTATCGAGTTCGGAGGGTAGTCTTTAGGACACCCTTCCCTACACTCGAACTGATGATATTCAATTCTCAGGTCCATTTCTGAAAGTAACACTTTCCCTGTGTTTGCTCAATCAACTCTTCTAAGCGAGGCAGAGATAATGATTTCTAAAGGAAATCTAAATGAAGTCTCCGGACGTCGAGGTACATATGATGCACTCCATCGACTTCTGGTAAGAATAAGACCGGAGCTCTCAAGGGTGAGAAGCTTGGTCTTCTAATTCTATTGTTGAGTAGTTCGTTGTGTTGTCCGGACTGTTCTTGTATCTTCCGTAGGTGTTTAGACTGAAGGCGATCTGGTTATAAGAGTCATACTGGGTCCTAAGTTGGTTCCTATGCCAATGCAATTTCTCGTACTCCTGGACAGTCTCCGTCCTGAAGTTCATATTAGAATTCATACGTGATTCAATGATCACAATTTCGTGTATACGAGTCGTATATAATTAAGATTGAAAAGGTAGTCGAATAACTGATTCTTCCTTAAACTCACATCCCATCGAGGGAAAAGAAATTAAAGTGAAATCATCAATTGTAAGCCTGTAGAACATTAATTATATAACACTCTCATGCATACAGTCTTCAGTGATAGATCAACCGTATGAATCCTGGAATTAAACTTGACGTACTGCACGAGAAATAATGTGGGGATTCCTTCGGAAAGGAAAAGAACTATAAGGTACTCCTGGTATGAGTACTTCGGTGTTCTGATATGACGGCTTCGCTAAAAGACGTTTACAGAGAAAGAGATGTACTTATGAAGCTGGTATTGCGAGGATCGAATTGAATCGAGTCATATGATAATGTCGGAATCATACAGAAACTTAAAGACATTAGATTTGAGCATAAAACGTTTACAGACAAAAACAACCGTGCAACCATGATTAGAGTTACAGTACTTTAGATTTGCTACAAGACTATTGCTGCGAATCAGATATACTACAAAAGAAAAGTATATGCAGCACGAGCATCCCTATACCGACAGGATCCCTCAAAAGATAAGACTCTAGTTGCACTTGTTTTAAACATGTTTTTGAACATATAGAATACTGACAACTTGGAGGGAAACTATACTATATTAGGTTCCTTAACTGCCTCCTTGCATTCTGAGGTCAAACTCCTCCGGATTCGTCGTTGCCCTTCCCTGCTGGACAGTCCCTCTTGAAGTGTCCCATGACGCCACATAGATGGCATATCTGAGAGGTTTAGACATTGGTGGTTGAAGAAATGTGTTGGATTTGGACTCTACAGTAACTGGCAGTATGTCCATTCCTGTTGCACTTATAACAGTGTAACGGTCGGCAACCGCCCAGATGATGAAAGCTACACTCATAGCATTTCGGTAGGTTTCCGGCATATTGTCTGGCGGGTGTATGTCACACCCCCAAACCTGAACGGCGGAAACGTTCGGGGGCGGATGACTTCATGTGGTAACGTAACAAATGAATACATAGTAAAGAAAGCAATACAACCATCATATATATAATTGAAAGTTTACATTTGTCAAAAGTTACATGTTCAAAACTCAATTACAATATGATGTCAAAATACGAGATTAAACTGGCGCCGCAGCATCCCTTCATTAAAAGCGAAATGAATACCTGAAATTACTGATTTCCTGGGACATACAAGAAATTTTGAAAGAGTAGATCAGCATTTAAGCTGGTGAATTTCATAAGTATTTAAGTGACAATGTTTGAATGAACTGAAATGTTTTATCTTCGTTTGTTTGTGGTTAGAAAATCCAATATTTTCTACTAGTATAAAAGTAGCCTTCACTCAAGACCAATGTTTGTTTCTAAAATGTATGTAAATGTAAAAGAACCAATGAATTTGAAAACCTTGTAAATCAATGCATTTTAATACCCCTTGTGAGTTTTATAACCATACTATTGACTCTGAATGCCTATACACAACGTTCTTCAGGCGTTGAAATGTTATGACGTTTGTCACCCCAAACGGTGGACTGCAGCTAACAGTCAGGGCGCGGGTTTGTCAAGCCCGTATAGATCTATACACAAACACCATGCTCCCCCTCCAAGGGATTCTGGTATATAATACAGGACTTGAAATGTGTACTCGAACGTACATGAAGTTAGTGTCTCACAAATTCGTGGTATAAAAACAGATCTACTTGTTAAAATGTTACGTTTGTTCTTGTACACGAAAGTGAACTTCTTGAAATATGTGATTCTACTACATAAGAGTTAGAAATTTGTTTCGTAAAACCATACCTATTATAGTTTCCAAAAAGCGTGTCTTGTTTGTTTAGAAACATTGAGAAAAGGAATCGCTTGTTTATGAAAGTATAGATTTTTGGGTGTAGAGTCTAGGATAGACAAGAAAAATCTCAGAACAGATTAGTTTATACATGCATTACAACAACATTATATTTTTAAAAGGGAAAATGCTATTGTGACATATGTTATATATATACATATATACATATATATATAAGTTCCTTTAAATGTTTATAAATCGCATGTGATTTGAATATATAACAGTATATAAAAGAATTTCTTTATGTAACGCACGATAATACTCGTGTGTTTTACTTGTAATCCCCCCCTTTGAAAGCATATAAAAGTATTTAGACTAATTAAAAAGGTTGATTTAGGGGTATGAAACTCACTTGAAAGTTTGAAGATAGCGAGATGGAAAACCGGGCAGAGTTTCGTCTCGGGAAACGGATTTTCCTCGGGATTCTCGGGAATCTCGGGAGTAAAATCGACCTTCGGGACTTGAGCCAAAAAGACCAGAGCTTCGGGTTTGAACGGACACGGAAAACGAGGCAAAGTTGGGAGAGAGAGAAGAGAAATGAACCCTTTCTTTGGAAACCCTCGCATTCTATTTATAGGAAGGCTGGTCTGCCTCGGTACGCGGGGCGTACGCTCGTACGCGCTGCGTACGCGTACGTCATGCATGACCGAAGCCTCGACTGCCTCGGTTCGGATGGGACGGGTTGTTGGGTTCTCGGGTCGGATGGGACGGGTTGCTGGGGAGGTGGGTCGGATGGGACGCCGGGTCGGATGGGACGTCGGGTCGGACGGGTCGGATGGATCGGATTCCTCGGATATGGCGACGTGGACGATCCGAGGCCAATCCTCTCGGTTACGCGGGGCGTACAGGAGTACGCAGCGCGTACTTCGGAGGAGGATGCTGACTCCCCTTCGGATAATATCCGAATTTTGAATTAAATAAATAAATAATATATTTAATAAACTTCAAAAATCCATATCTTCTTCATACGAACTCCGTTTTCGATGGTCTTTATATCCTCGCGTAGGTGAGACTACGCTCTACAACTTTCGTTTAGACACCGTCGGCAAATTCCAAAATTATATTTTTATTATTTATTAAAAATCCATCGTGTTTAAGGAATTTCTTAGAAAATTCATAACTTCTTTATCTGATGTCGGTTTTTGCCAGACTTTTTACCGCTGGAATACCATTGTCGAGACCTTCGATTCTCGTTTAGGTCATTCCGGCCAAAAGTCGCTCGATCTCCGATTCGAGTTTTTAGCGGTCTGTTGCTAAGCCGAACTTGGAAAAATCACATCTTCGCTATATGAAGTCGGATTTGGGCGTTCTTTTCACATACGATTATGGTTCAAAGACATTTAATCATAGAAGGAAATTAAATAGAACTATTTGTACGTTTTATTATGAAAGTAAATTTTATTACTTAGAAGCGGTTACAATACTTGACCCATTCTGGTCCTTACAAGGAGTTGAAATATCGGGTTGCCACATCATCCCCCCGTTAGAGAGAATTTCGTCCCGAAATTTAAAGTAGCAAAGATACTAGTGAACATGAAAGAGATGAGGGTACTTTTGTTTCATCTGATCTTCGCGTTCCCATGTGAATTCGGGTCCCCGCTTGGCGTTCCAGCGAACCTTCACGATGGGTATGCGACTTTGTTTTGTTTGTTTGACCTCTCGATCCATGATTTCTACTGGCTCTTCCACAAAGTTGAGGCTCTCGTTGATCTCGATCTCGTCGAGTGGAATAACAAGAGTCTCGTCGGACAGACACTTTTTCAAGTTTGAGACGTGGAAGGTTGGATGGATGTTACTAAGTTCGCGCGGTAGGTTAAGCTTGTAAGCCACAGGGCCGATCCTGGCAAGAATCTCGAAAGGCCCTATGTATCTTGGATTTAGTTTCCCACGCTTTCCAAATCGTATTAAACCCTTCCACGGTGAGACCTTTAATAAGACGTGGTCTCCTACCTGGAATTCTAAAGGTTTCCTCCTTTGGTCAGCGTAGCTTTTCTGTCGGTCTCTTGAGGCCTTCAATCGTTCACGAATCTGAACGATCTTCTCTGTTGTTTCACGTATGATCTCCGGACCTGTGAGAGCGCTTTCAGGAACTCTTCCTCTAGCTAACTGGGTATCGCCAACTTCAGTCCAGCACAGAGGGGATCTGCACTTTCGACCATAGAGGGCTTCAAACGGAGCAGCCTTTATGCTTGTATGATAACTATTGTTGTATGAAAATTCGACAAGGGGTAAATGAATATCCCATGCCTTTCCAAAGTCAATCACGCAGGCTCTCAGCATGTCTTCTAAAGTTTGTATTGTTCTCTCACTTTGTCCGTCTGTCTGTGGGTGGTAGGCTGTACTCATGTCTAGCCTAGTTCCCAGGGAACTTTGTAGTGATTGCCAGAACCTTGAAGTGAATCTACTATCTCGATCGGAGATAATGGATATCGGAACACCATGCAGTCGCACTACTTCCCTTAAGTAAGTTCTTGTCAGCTTCTCCATTTTGTCAGTCTCCTTGATGGGTAGGAAATGTGCGGATTTGGTCAATCTGTCGACAATGACCCATATGGTATCGAGTCCACTTGTCGTCTTGGGTAACTTGGTTATGAAGTCCATAGTAATCCGCTCCCATTTCCATTCCGGTATCTCTGGTTGTTGTAGTAGTCCTGACGGTTTCTGATACTCGACCTTAACCTTAGCGCAAGTAAGACATTTACTCACGAAGGTAGCAATTTCTGCTTTCATGTTAGGCAACCAGTACAGTTTCTTAAGATCCAGATACATTTTATCTGAACCCGGGTGAACGGAATATCTTGAATTGTGAGCCTCGGTCATGACTACGTTTCTGAAACCACCATGATTTGGGGTCCAGATTCGGTCCATGAGATAGTAGGCTCCGCCACCCTTGACTTCTAAATTCTTCTCCATTCCTCGCAGGGATTCACCCGCCACATTTTCAGGTTGCAAAGCTTCCATTTGTGCTTCTTTAATTTGTGTGGATAGGTGGGAATGGATAGTCATGGTCAGAGATTTGACCCTCCGACCAGTGTATTCCTTTCGACTGAGGGCGTCGGCTACTACGTTGGCCTTGCCAGGATGATAACGAATTTCGCATTCGTAGTCATTCAGTAACTCAACCCATCGTCGTTGTCGCATGTTGAGTTCCTTCTGATCGAAAATGTGTTGAAGGCTCTTGTGATCGGTGAATATAGTACTCTTTGTTCCGTATAAGTAGTGCCTCCAGATCTTCAGAGCAAATACCACTGCTCCTAACTCGAGGTCGTGTGTCGTATAGTTCACTTCGTGTGTCTTAAGCTGTCGGGAGGCATAAGCGATAACCTTCCCTCTTTGCATAAGAACACAACCAAGTCCTTGATTTGAAGCATCGCAATACACTACGAAGTCTTCTATCCCTTCGGGGAGGGATAGTATCGGTGCGGTGCACAAGGCCTGTTTTAGTGTCTGGAATGCCTTCTATTGTTTCGCTTCCCAGTCAAAGGCCACTCCTTTCTGGGTTAATGAAGTAAGAGGTTTCGCAATGCTCGAAAAGTTCTTTATGAATCTGCGATAGTAGCCAGCTAGACCTAGAAATTGACGAATTTCTGTAGGTGTCTTTGGTGCCGACCAGTTCTCAATAGCCTTAATTTTGGAAGGGTCCACGTGTATACCTTTCTCGCTAACAACGTGACCTAAAAATTCGACTCTTCGAATCCAAAATTCGCATTTAGAGAACTTCGCATAGAGTTTCTCCGTTCGCAGTGTTTCTAGGACTTTTCGTAGGTGTTGACTATGCTCTTCCTCACTTCGAGAGTAGATAAGTATATCATCGATAAAGACGATGACGAACTGATCCAAGTAAGGGCGGCATACCCTATTCATTAGGTCCATAAATACTGCTGGTGCATTGGTTAATCCGAACGGCATCACCACGAATTCGTAGTGTCCATAACGAGTTCGGAAGGCTGTCTTTGGAATGTCCCTCTCTAGAACTCGTAATTGGTGATATCCGGATCGCAGGTCTATTTTGGAGAAGTAGTTCGCCCCTTGAAGTTGATCGAATAGGTCGTCGATACGGGGTAGAGGATAGCGGTTCTTGACAGTAAGTTTGTTCAGCTCCCTGTAGTCGATGCACATACGGAACGATCCGTCTTTCTTCTTTACAAACAAGACCGGTGCTCCCCAAGGTGAGAAACTTGGTCTTATGAATCCTTTGTGAAGGAGTTCATTAAGTTGACTGGAAAGTTCCAGCATCTCTGCTGGTGCAAGACGATAAGGCGACTTCGCTACTGGGGTAGCTCCTGGAATTAAGTCGATTCTAAACTCGACTTGGCGTTGCGGTGGTAATCCTGGCAGTTCTTCTGGAAAGATATCGGGAAAGTCGCGTACTACCGAGATGCTCTTGATGTCCTTCAGTTCTTGACTTGTATCGACGATGTGCGCTAGGAATGCTCGACAATCCTTCCGCAAGCACTTTCGAGCTTGGATGCACGAAATGATGCGAAGGTTTGCACTAGATTTGTCGCCGTAGATAACTAATGTTTCGTTGTTTGGGAGGTTAAGACGGACTGCTTTCTCAAAGCACATGATGTCGGCGCGAAGAAGGCTCAACCAATCCATGCCGACTATGACGTCGAAACTTTTAATTTGAACCGGCATGAGATTGATTGGGAAAGAATGGTCGTCTAATGTTAACGTACAGCCCATGTATATGCAATTTGTGTTTTCGGTTTTTCCATTGGCCATCTCTATAGTGAATGATTTTTCTAACTTGCTAGGTTTAGGTTTAAGTAAATGAATAAAGTTTTGACTCACGAAACTTCTCTCCGCTCCACTATCGAATAATATGCATGCGTATGAATTATCGAGAAGGAACGTACCAGCAACAATAGTTGGGTCAGCTACAGCTTCGTTGTGGCCTATTGCCAAAACTCGTCTCACACCTCCGGTGCCTGCTGCCTTAGGACAGTTTCTCTGGTAGTGGCCCACCTCGCCACAACCGTAGCAAGCCTGCCCTACACCCGCACCGGGAATTTGAGTGATCGGCTTTGCGGGTTCCTTGCAGAAACGGGCTGTGTGTCCTTTCTGGCTGCATTTGGCGCACTGCATAGCTCGACAAAGTCCATGGTGGTGGTAATTGCATTTGGTGCATTTTGGGAGGTTGCCTATATAAGGCTTTGTTGGGTAGGTATTTGTAGGGGCTGTAGCAGGTACAGTGGCAGCATTTACTGACACCAGCTGTTTCTTTGCGGATTCTTGGGAAGATCCACCCTTCCCTTTAATCCATGCCCTCTTCCTGCCATTGTTGTTGTTGTAGTTGTTGTATTTGTTGTTTGCTTTCTGTGGGGCTGGTGCAGAAGTGGTTGAGTTCTGATGACCTCCGTAGTCGATCAGAGATTGTGCCAGTTCCTTAGCACTTTCAAAGGTGTCAGGTTTAGAAGCTAACACGCTTGATCGCATTTGGGGCGTCAGTCCCCAGATGTACCTTTCTATCTTCTTGCTCTCGGGAGCAATCATATCTGGACAAAGGATTGCCAGCTCGCAGAATCTGTTGGTATAAGTAGCGATGTCGGTACCAACCATTCCGAGAGTCCATAGCTCGTGTTCAAGCTTTTGAATCTCTCCCCGTGGGC
The DNA here is from genome assembly GCF_051521515.1 of Lactuca serriola. NCBI lineage: Eukaryota > Viridiplantae > Streptophyta > Magnoliopsida > Asterales > Asteraceae > Lactuca > Lactuca serriola. The sequence continues at coordinate 208,330,230 of NC_136416.1, forward strand.
AGTATTCTCTCATCATCATGGCCTTCAAGTTCTCCCAGCTTATGGAGTTTGCCACGATTAGGGTGAGTACTTTAACGTGGCCATTCCACCAAGTTAAAGCTTTATCGAGAAGGGTGAAAGTTGCAAATTTGACCTTGCTGTGCTCGGGGCAGGAGCATATTTCAAAGACTGCCTCCGTCCTTTCGATCCACTGCCTCAGGGCCATCACACCACCAGTACCATAAAACATCCGGGGCTTGGCATTAGTGAAGTCCTTATAGGTGCATTCTCGAGGTGGTCCATGACTCTCGCCATGGTTGGATGGGTGTGTGCCAGATCCCGAGCCATTAGTACTTGAGTTATTGATCTGTGACATGGCAGCTGCCACTGCTGCGGTGACTGCTGCTTGAAACATAACAGCATCAAATTGGGGTGGTGGAGGTGGTGGTGGTATAGGTGCTTCCTCACCGTTGTTTCGCCTCGGATTCCTACGCGGAGGCATCCTTCAACTATAGATTGAAAAGACAAGGATAAGAATTTCATAGAATGGAAAATGTATGTGTCTCATGAACTAAATCGCTATAGTTCAACAACAGATGATAGTATGAGTCTTACAATAGAAGAATGAAAGTTATTTGTAAGACTGAAGGTATGAAACGAGTGTTTGGGTTCACAAAGACCATTCAATGTTCGAACGAAATACTCAACATAGTAGTAATAGTGCCACTTATATTAATATAAAAGTTGTTACGACGATCATGAAAATTTGACCCCCATAAGGGTCTCCGATTACAAAGTTCGAGAAGTTTAAAGACTTTTAGCCGAGGTCCTAAGCTATAACAAAATTTGAGTCCTTGACAAGCACTACTTGCGTCGAAGGTTGCGCTTGGAGCTTGACTCTGTATCTGATTGCTTTGACTCCATTAGACGCCTATCGAAAGCGGCTTGTTGTTCCCTTAGTTCGGCGAGGGCTACAATCATTTGCGCTTGAAACGCTTCGGTTTGGAATTGAGCGTTGTCTTGCATCTTGTCCAGCCTACGGATGTCAGAAGTGTGAACCTGCACTTCCACGTTGATATCCCGGAGTCGGCTAGCTTGTACTCCAGACTGATAGGACTGATTGGCTAACTTACCCACCATTACCGGGAGTGCTCGATCAGCCGAACCTCCACCGCGGACATCATAGAAGTCCCGGCACATGCCGTAGGGAGGGCGTAGGTTTTGCTGTTGGCTCCAATGGTGGAGGTGACTTCCCCAGACGGGAGTCGGTCCTTGAAAGTTCCTTATGAAGACGGGAGGTTGAATGGGTGGTGGATCGATAACTTCCGGCTCTGAGTCGGTACCGGAGTCATCACCCACTTCTATGGGTTCCTCGTCCTCTTCGGGATCATCTTCGATCCATCCTCCGTTGCCTTGGTTGGGAAAGTAGGGGTCGCCAGGGTGGTGAGATCCAGCCATTTGACTGTACGAGAAAAAGGGGTTATAAGAATTGAGTAAAGCCGGAACATGTAAAACATGTAAGTTAAACTAGTTTAGATAGCAAATACTCCTATAGTATTTAAGTGCTTGTGTTTGATTCTTGTAATGGTTTGGTAAGTTTTGACTTGTTGCTTACTACGATCATTCCTCGATATACGTTGGTCCAATCTTGGGCAAATATAGTTGATCACGCTATATTTGTCCAAAATCTGACTACATATATCGAGTCCCAATCGTAGTGTCAACTTGTCTAAATACTTGTATAGTTGTATAACATGAAAATAGTTCGTGGTATGCATGTATTTGTACTTAAATGAACTACCAATTTAAGTTGAACGAAATGCTGCTTAAGTGTAAAAAGAAAATTTGTTTTGTTAGAGAGTATTAGTCCCCTAAGCATTTATAGTTTGTATATCTTATGTGGTTCGATATACTTAGTTCACTATAAACATTGCTCTGATACCAATCTGTCACACCCCCAAACCTGAACGGCGGAAACGTTCGGGGGCGGATGACTTCATGTGGTAACGTAACAAATGAATACATAGTAAAGAAAGCAATACAACCATCATATATATAATTGAAAGTTTACATTTGTCAAAAGTTACATGTTCAAAACTCAATTACAATATGATGTCAAAATACGAGATTAAACTGGCGCCGCAGCATCCCTTCATTAAAAGCGAAATGAATACCTGAAATTACTGATTTCCTGGGACATACAAGAAATTTTGAAAGAGTAGATCAGCATTTAAGCTGGTGAATTTCATAAGTATTTAAGTGACAATGTTTGAATGAACTGAAATGTTTTATCTTCGTTTGTTTGTGGTTAGAAAATCCAATATTTTCTACTAGTATAAAAGTAGCCTTCACTCAAGACCAATGTTTGTTTCTAAAATGTATGTAAATGTAAAAGAACCAATGAATTTGAAAACCTTGTAAATCAATGCATTTTAATACCCCTTGTGAGTTTTATAACCATACTATTGACTCTGAATGCCTATACACAACGTTCTTCAGGCGTTGAAATGTTATGACGTTTGTCACCCCAAACGGTGGACTGCAGCTAACAGTCAGGGCGCGGGTTTGTCAAGCCCGTATAGATCTATACACAAACACCATGCTCCCCCTCCAAGGGATTCTGGTATATAATACAGGACTTGAAATGTGTACTCGAACGTACATGAAGTTAGTGTCTCACAAATTCGTGGTATAAAAACAGATCTACTTGTTAAAATGTTACGTTTGTTCTTGTACACGAAAGTGAACTTCTTGAAATATGTGATTCTACTACATAAGAGTTAGAAATTTGTTTCGTAAAACCATACCTATTATAGTTTCCAAAAAGCGTGTCTTGTTTGTTTAGAAACATTGAGAAAAGGAATCGCTTGTTTATGAAAGTATAGATTTTTGGGTGTAGAGTCTAGGATAGACAAGAAAAATCTCAGAACAGATTAGTTTATACATGCATTACAACAACATTATATTTTTAAAAGGGAAAATGCTATTGTGACATATGTTATATATATACATATATACATATATATATAAGTTCCTTTAAATGTTTATAAATCGCATGTGATTTGAATATATAACAGTATATAAAAGAATTTCTTTATGTAACGCACGATAATACTCGTGTGTTTTACTTGTAATCCCCCCCTTTGAAAGCATATAAAAGTATTTAGACTAATTAAAAAGGTTGATTTAGGGGTATGAAACTCACTTGAAAGTTTGAAGATAGCGAGATGGAAAACCGGGCAGAGTTTCGTCTCGGGAAACGGATTTTCCTCGGGATTCTCGGGAATCTCGGGAGTAAAATCGACCTTCGGGACTTGAGCCAAAAAGACCAGAGCTTCGGGTTTGAACGGACACGGAAAACGAGGCAAAGTTGGGAGAGAGAGAAGAGAAATGAACCCTTTCTTTGGAAACCCTCGCATTCTATTTATAGGAAGGCTGGTCTGCCTCGGTACGCGGGGCGTACGCTCGTACGCGCTGCGTACGCGTACGTCATGCATGACCGAAGCCTCGACTGCCTCGGTTCGGATGGGACGGGTTGTTGGGTTCTCGGGTCGGATGGGACGGGTTGCTGGGGAGGTGGGTCGGATGGGACGCCGGGTCGGATGGGACGTCGGGTCGGACGGGTCGGACGGGTCGGATGGATCGGATTCCTCGGATATGGCGACGTGGACGATCCGAGGCCAATCCTCTCGGTTACGCGGGGCGTACAGGAGTACGCAGCGCGTACTTCGGAGGAGGATGCTGACTCCCCTTCGGATAATATCCGAATTTTGAATTAAATAAATAAATAATATATTTAATAAACTTCAAAAATCCATATCTTCTTCATACGAACTCCGTTTTCGATGGTCTTTATATCCTCGCGTAGGTGAGACTACGCTCTACAACTTTCGTTTAGACACCGTCGGCAAATTCCAAAATTATATTTTTATTATTTATTAAAAATCCATCGTGTTTAAGGAATTTCTTAGAAAATTCATAACTTCTTTATCTGATGTCGGTTTTTGCCAGACTTTTTACCGCTGGAATACCATTGTCGAGACCTTCGATTCTCGTTTAGGTCATTCCGGCCAAAAGTCGCTCGATCTCCGATTCGAGTTTTTAGCGGTCTGTTGCTAAGCCGAACTTGGAAAAATCACATCTTCGCTATATGAAGTCGGATTTGGGCGTTCTTTTCACATACGATTATGGTTCAAAGACATTTAATCATAGAAGGAAATTAAATAGAACTATTTGTACGTTTTATTATGAAAGTAAATTTTATTACTTAGAAGCGGTTACAATACTTGACCCATTCTGGTCCTTACAAGGAGTTGAAATATCGGGTTGCCACAGTGTAGGGGCAATTGGGACACCAGAAGGAATGGTAGTAGGAGGTGCAGATGTCGTAGTTGTGTTCTTATTCGCCCCTCGAAGCGATTTGTTCTTCCTTTTGGCCCAAAACTTCCGGCTGTTACTCTTGGCCTCGACACTCGGGGTACGGTGGTAGTTTGTTGGTCGTTGCGGGGCTGGGTTGTTACTTGGATTGGAATGATTGATAGCGATCCTACTAACACTTGCGTTGTTAGCGTTTAGGTGGGTCATAACAGCTGACACGGCAGCCGAGACTGCAGCTGGAAAGGTAGCTGCATCAATCTGAAGAGTTGGTGTTTGGTTGATGGGCTGATCGTTTTTCTTGGGATTCATGATTCTGTTACACCGAAAGAAAATGAATTTGTGAGCGAAAATGGTTGAATCTAAACGTAGTTCGATTGCTCATGTAAATAATAGAAGTATGTTCTCTAAGGTTCGACCTACATCCCTATGATGCAGTCCTAGTATGGAATGGAAGTATGTTCACGAAGGTTTGACCTACATCCCTATGATGCAGTCCTAGTATGGAATGGAAGTATGTTCACGAAGGTTTGACCTACATCTCTATGATGCAGTCCTAGTATGGAATGGAAGTATGTTCACGAAGGTTTGACCTACATCCCTATGATGCATTCCTAGTATGGAATGGAAGTATGTTCACGAAGATTTGACCTACATCCCTATGATGCAGTCCTAGTATGGAATGGAAGTATGTTCATGAAGGTTTGACCTACATCCCTATGATGCAGTCCTAGTATGGAATGGAAGTATGTTCACGAAGGTTTGACCTACATCTCTATGATGCAGTCCTAGCAAACATCGGAAGTAAGTTCATGCAATGGTCTCAAGATGTTTGTCGTTCTAGCCGAGGTATCGTTGGTTGGCGAATAACATGATCCAACCATTACCAGAGACTTGGACATGTCTTCGGAGTTAAATGGCTATAGTCCAATGACTTGACTAGAGCATGTTTCAAATAGTCTCAATGAAAGTATGATAAGAGTATTCGAATAAAGAACGACACAGAAGTTAGCCGACTGTCAATATATTTGATATTCATGACGTATAAGTTCGGGAAAATGACCTTGTAAAAAGGTCTTACATCATATCCAGAGAAGATAGTTCTTGACAGCATAAAGACCTAACTAAAGTACTTACAGTACAAGACAGTTTTATAGAAAATGCCACATCGGGCATAGATAGAAAGACGATTCCTTTCTAACAAGGAAAAATAAAGTAAAGTATCTACTACTAGCGACAGTCATCCCTCTGGTGAACTCTCAGTTCAGCTAGTTGGCGTTCCACATCAAGTAGGTATCTTTCGTACACTCTCTGGCGTACCCGAAGTTTCATGACTTCGGCTCGTGATTCAGCCAGTGCTTGCAGCAGGGTTTCATGGTCTCTCTCAGACCTCTCACGAGCATGTTCGAGGCGACTGGTGCGAAGCATATGCATTCCCCCATTTGTATCAACTTCTGCGATACGTTGTAGAGTTGTCCTGCCCTGAATTTCGTTTCGGGCAACTCTTCGGATCAGAATTGGCATGATTCTGCCTGTTGAGCCCCCATTGCTCAGGTCATAGAAGCTTCGGTCACCATTAAACGGCATGGGCTGATCTTGTCCTTGGCTCCATGTTTCCAAACATTCCACCCACTCAGGCGCCGGGCCATGAAAAGTCGGACGAGGGTTAGGAATTGGAAAGGGAGCTGCCTGGGGTAGGTTCTCAACCTCGGGTTCGGAGATGGCATCGTCTGAAAGGTCTTCAGCATGGTGATCATTCAGAGGGATTGGATGATCATTAACTGGTTCTTCTCCAAACCATCCAGCAATAACCGCGTTCGGATGGAACGGGTTGTCGTGGGGATGGAATCCAGCCATGTTATCTACGCGAGAATTTGGGGATATAAGAAATAGCTACATAGACGAACTGACTAAGATAATTACATTAAGACCAAATACCCCTATGGTATTTATTTATGGTTGTGTTGGTAAGTTTTTAGACTTGTTGCCATATCACAACCATTCTTGGGCATATGCTAATCACTCCTCGGACCAGCATAGTTGATCAGGCTATGCCATTCCCAAGACTGACCATATATCCCCAGGCTTACTTGTGATATTCAACAATCGTAATACTTTTGTTCTTGTCGTTGTGACACTGATTTTAGTATGAATGCAAGCATGTATACTTTGTTAAATATTTTATTATTTAAAGGTATAACTCTTAGACAGAGTGTTTTAATCCCGATGTATTTATAGTTAGTATATCTTTTATGGGTTGATATACTATATTCACTATAAACAATGCTCTGATACTAATCTGTCACACCCCAAAACCACGAACGGCGGAAACGTTCAGGGGTGGAGGACGTCATGTACAGTATCACAACAGTGTAATATAATAAACAAGCAATAACATCATCCATTGCATTATAAGTAAAGTTTTAATACATGAGTGTTATTTCATAATGTACAACAATAAAATGAATAATCAAAATAAGGCGAGTCTTGTCTGTGCTCCATCTTCTCAAAAATCTGGCCATCGCACCTGTCTAACTGATAACCTGAGAATACAAGTTATTTTGAAAGAGAGTATCAGCTTTAAAGCTGGTGAATTCATAAGTAATTAAGGTGTCATTGTCTGGCTTATGAAAATCTATTATGAAGGCCATGTAAACCTTTAATGAAAATGTTGATGTAATTATGAAAAACCCTAGGGAATCCCTTGCTTTCTATAAGTATGAAATGTAGTCTTCTACCAAGACCCGCATGTTTTGTTATGACAATGTAGTCTTCTACCAAGACCCGAATGCTTTGTTATGACAATGTAGTCTTCTACTAAGACCCGAATGTTTTGTTATGATAATGTAGTCTTCTACCAAGACCCGAATGTTTTTTATGACAATGTAGTCTTCTACTAAGACCCGAATGTTTTGTTATGATAATGTAGTCTTCTACCAAGACCCAAATGTTTTGTTATGATAATGTAGTCTTCTACCAAGACCCGAATGTTTTGTAAGTAAAATGATAGTTTTTCCTTCAATTGTTTAGTACTAAAGTACTTAGTCTAACTCATCGTTTATGTGAAAGTATCACAAAATAAAGTAAACAGGAAAATGTACTACTGTAAGTGTTGTCACTGGGTACTAGGACTAACACAACATTGCATTAAGCGAAATATGTAACCTAATGAACATCCGAAGATTGTCCAGAACAAGTATTAATGTAAGTTGTACTACTGTAAGTGTTGTCACTGGGTACTAGGACTAACACAACATCGCATTAAGCGAAATATGTAACCTAATGAACATCCGAAGATTGTCCAGAAGAAGTATTAATGTAAGTGTCATTGCTGGGTACTAGGAATAACACAACATCGCAATAAGCGAAAGGTATAACCTAATGAACAATCGAAGATTGTCCACTTTTCCTCTGTAGCAGCAGTAGGTGGGTGGAGGGGTTAGCCCCGGTTATCGATCTACCTAGTATAAGTAGTAACCTTAGACCTCCGTAGATGGTCATCGACCACTGGTGCTAATCAGTGGGGTTCGGAATGGTAAGTCCCGCCGAGCTATCCCATTGAATCGGGATAGGAAAGATAATTTACACAGTAAGTACTAACAAATCATCCACGTAGTTCTAAGTACAAGTATCCAGGTAATTGAATACATGATAAGGCACCTATGTAGAAGTGTTCCTATATGGTGTTCATGTAAGTGTGTTCATGTAACAAGTAAGTATATGTAAACATATTCATGTATCATGTATTCCTAAGTACGCGTACTCATGTATCATGTAAGGTATTAGTATAGACTCATGAATGAACTGACTCTTGTGTGATTCCTTGTAGTAGTAATAATGTTTTGTTTCTTCTAACTATCCCTATGATAATTAACTGGAAAGTAAGTGATTGTTCAAGTAGATTTATGCACCCTCGATACACCAGGGTGTGGGAAACTGAACGAAGGATGAAAACTATAATCTCTAACATATAAATGAACATATGCGCATAAGTATAGTTTGATTCAAGAAGGTAAAATAATGGTTTTGCAAGATATCTAGGAGTTTTGAACAATAATTAGGAATGACTTGATGTCATTTTAATAAACATTTCAAAACTAATACTTTTGTTATCAAGGTATTTTAAGATAGAAAACCACTTCATGTGTCACCTTTTGAAATATGTGAAATCTACTGAGTGAAAACACAGTTACAAAATACATAAGATTGATTTAATAACATATTGTTTTCTACTTGTATCCCCCCCCCCCATTAAAACATTTAAAATCATTTAAAACATTTATTTAGGGGTATGAACTCACCTGTTGTTGGTAGTTCGGATGAACTTGACGGCGTAGGATTGCTAGGTGTCAAGTGAGAACTTGTACACACACTACGATCCTAATGAACATATATTCACACATATATGCACTCAATTAGTCTCAAATCACTAATTAATAATGTTAAGACATCCTAGACAAACTAAACACTTTATATAAGTGTTTTAAGCCCTTAGGGTTGCATCTAAGCTATTGTGGGACAAGGCACTTGTGTTTAGGGTTCCAAAGGACCCTATATATGAGTTTACTCCTCATATACCATCACACATGGAGTTTACGGTTGTAAACTCTTGAGTTTACAGCCGTAAACTCCCAACCATGGGTGTTTGGTGTGTTTTGAAGTTCCAAAAGATTCCTAGAATTATTCCAACTTGGTGGTTAAATTCTTGGAAGGGTTTAAGGCATAGAAACACTCCATTTAGGAGTTTACGGCCCTAAGGCCATTTCCCTTAGAGTTTGCGGCCGTAAACTCTTAAGTATGGGTGTTTTTGATGCTTTCAAGTCTCTTGCTCATGTGGTATAGGTTCTAGGCAATTGTTCAAGGCTTTAGGAGGAATTATGGCACCATTTGGCACCATTTATTGGAGTTCACGGCCCTAGAACCTTTTGGGCCATGAACTCTCTTTCTCCCTTGAATATTAATTGATTTGGTGGTCTAAACATGTAATGTAGGCTTCTAGTTTGAGATCCGAGGCTTTGAGGGACTTTGGGACACCTTTAGCCCTTAAAATGGAGTTTACTCCCCAAGTGTTCTTGGGCGGTAAACTCCCGAATCTTTGGGTTTTGTTTGTTTTCTAGTCTCAAACACACTTATATACAAGCCTAAGGTAGTTACCTAACATGGGGAAAGACTAGGTAGCATTTAAGCCACATATACAAGTTTACTCTCCAAGAACGTTCTTGGGCGGTAAACTCCCGAATCTCATAGATTTGATATGTAATCTAAGTTATTAAGCACATAATAAGCATTATAAGACAACTAGAGAAGTGTACTCACGATTTGGGATAAAAACCCGAAGATCCGTGAGAGAGAAAATGGCTTTTCTCTAGTTGGAAATGCGAATAATGACATAATTTTATTCCCGAAATGATTTCTAATATAACCGAGTGTTGGAATAACAGTGTTGCACAAAACCCTAGTGCAACCACTCTCCTAATATCTCCTTAAGTGTAAATCCTAAAAACTGCCAAACTTATACCCAAAGTTTGGAATTTTGCTGAAACTGTTCTAACTTCTATTGGCTTGATATGGTTCGTTCAGAATGGAAATTTCGGGTTGTCACACCATGACTCTCCATTTCTTGATCCATGGGTTAACTCCATGGAGCCTCTTAGCCGACTATATAAGCTATGGAAGATTTACATAATCTACCCATATATTTAATTAGTTATCTTTTGATCACTTAATTAATTCTAAATTAATTCTTGGTCAAAACTAATTAAATAATATTATTAATATATTAATAAACCATATGTGTTATTTCTCTCATTTAGTTTATCCAATTGCATGGTGCCATGCAACCCAAATGGACCATGCCGGGTCGGGTCAAGTACTTACCAGAAATAGTTATGGACTTAGACACCTTATCCAACAAATACAACACTACATAAATAGCCAGATAACCAGACAAAAACGAAACAAAAACATACCCGCAACTGCATCCGGTTCTGCCCTGACCTCCTCTGTTGTGAGTTGAAAAGCACGCCCCTGAGCCCTCGGAGGCTCCGCTCCACCCTGACCCCCGCCAGTAATCCTCACAGTAGACGGTGCTGGAACCTGCACTGATTTGGAAACAAGCTGTGGATAGTTGGCCCTCAAGTGACCAACCTGATGGCAATGATAACAAATCCTCAAATCCTGAACTGGGGCTGACTGACGGCAATCCCTCGCGTAATGCCCCTCTCTCCCACACTTGCGTCATGCACCACCGGACCTACAAACTCTGGTATGACCCTTCCCACACTTCTCATAAGTGTGGCTACCCTGACCTCCCAACTTGGAATCAACGGTCTTAGACCGTTTCGGCGCTGGCTGCGACTGCACAGGGGCCCGCCTCTGCTCTCGCAACTGTAACTCAATCTCCAAGTCACTCCGCCGAGCGGCCTCCTGCAACTCCAGCAAGGTCTCACACCTCTGCGTAGACAAAAACTGCCTGATATCCCTTTTGAGCATACTTAGATATCGGGATATCTGAGCCTGCTCCGAAGCAAACTCAGGGCAGAACATCACCCTCTCAGTGAACATCCTGGTGATCTCCGTCACCGACTCTGACTCCTTCTTCAGCTCCAAGAACTCCTGAGCCAACATTTCTCTCTCTCTCTCTCTCTCTCTCTCTCTCCCTCTTAACTCGCAGAACATAACGGGTAGTGAACATCTCCTGAAATTGATCCCAAGAAATCGCAGCCCGCTGCGCATCCGAATAAGATCCCGTAGTCAACCTCCATCAATCCTTCACCCCGAGCCTCAAAAGGTTCAGAGCACACCTCACCCTCTGATCCGCAGGGCATGAACATGTGAAGAAACAACCCTTCACGTCTGAAAACCATCTCATAGCAACTATTGGATCCTGAACTCCATCAAAAGTAGGGGGCTTCGTATTATCGAAGTCCCGATACTGAAAACCTTGACCGGCTCCTCCCCCTGCCGCTGCCACAGCCGCTGCAGCTGTCGCGGCAGCCGTCTCTGCAAGAGCTGCATAACACTCATCAAAATACTCAGCCATCGTGGTCTTGATCGACCCAAACATCTCCGTCAACTCAGCTCGGAACATAGCAGCAACCTCATCATGCAGAATCTCGCAAAACCTGGTATCCAACTCATCCGTACTCATCTGACCAATGACCTCGGGTGGCGCTGGTCCACCCTGACCGCCCTCTCCTGATCCCGATCCTGATCCGGATCCGCTCTCGACATGCCTCGTAACCACCATACTGAAATCACACCGCAAGAACATTAGATGCTTCCCAATAACTCGGGAACCAACTCCCAACCCAACCCTAGGGGTTGTGACTTCCTTGATACGCGTATGGGTCCTGTGCTTTCCGTAGTACGGGCCCATTCTACCTTCCACACCTACCCATATTTATATCAAGTATCACCACAACACCCTAGCGATAAACATATACACGGAAAACACTCAATCCTCACCTCTAGAGGAACTGCTAACTACCTCACACAACAGGAAACCCTAGGCTAGCAGGCATCATATAATCAAACAATTCTATCATGCAATTCCTAGAGATCCCTAGCCTAGTACTAGCATGTTGTTCTAATATATCACATAATCAAATAACTTGTATGGTATTTTAGGGTCTACTTACTGGCTCTGGCTGATCGTACCTCCGCATCCTCCTATACTCATTTTTGAAAACCATTTTAATTTCACTTTGAAAACTCTCCTTGATTTGAGACTGGATTCACACGAATGTTCCTCCAATTCACTCAAACCAAGGCTCTGATACCAACTTGTAACATCCAAAAATTTACAACTAATTTAAACTTTTCAAAAACAACCCATATTCAGTAAGTTATTACAAAAAGGTTTTCAATTAATTTATTATTATAGTATCCCAGAACATCAACATAAAACTGAGGAACAGTACGATCATGCCTCCGCCTTGCCACGATCTCCTGAAGTACCTGAAACAATACACTGAAACTGTAAGCCCGAAAGCTTAGTGAGTTACCCCCAAAATACCAACCATAATACCATACACATATCATATCATATCAAAAACAGAACAGCCATGCATATCGAGTCTACAGTGTGACTGGTTCGCCTGCACCAGGCCTTCAGTCCACCCGGTCCACTCTCTCTCCGAGTCTACGGTAGACTGGTCTGCCCGCACCGGGCCTTCAGTCCACTTGGTCCACTCTTTGAGTCTACAGTATGACTGGTCCGCCCGCATCGGGCCTTCAGTCTATCTGGTCCACTCTCTGAGGCTCGACACGTCTGGTCCGCCCTCTTGGGGCCTTCAGCCTATCCGGACCGCTCGTCGGGCCTTCGGTCTAACCGGTCTGCCCTGGGTATGTTGGCCTATAGCACAAAGTAGGACCCGCCTCAACCCAACCCCAGTCCAACAACCATGTGCACATAAACATATAATCATATAGCAATTCACAACTAATCAACCGATCTAGCAGATCACATAACATAGCAACATCCTAACCAAGAAACCGACCTAACCGGTCACTAACATAGCATCATCCTATATACCAGGATACTGACCTTAACCAGGTCTCTAACATATACCATTCTAACTATCAGGATGCAAACATAGCAAAGCAATAACATAACAAACAACTACCCGGATCCCCATCCGATAAAGGGTCGGCCTTGGTGCCTTAGACCCTGTCGATATAGTGAGGATAACTTACCTGCTATAGCTGACTGAAGAGATAAGATTAGGCTGCTCCGACCACCGACACAAACTCCAACACTGAACACTACCAATTAACCAAATCCAATAAATACCAATAATTACCAAATACCCTTGGAAGTCAAACTAGTCAACCCTTGGTCAAAGTCAAAGTCCTCAATCAAAGTCAACCTTCCTGGTTGACCCTACTCGCTGAGTCAACCCGTCGAGTCATCGGGTTCCTTTATTCAGAAACTCCCATAAGAAAACTCAACTCGCCGAGTCTCCTTAAGACTCGTCGATTCCAACAATCTCATAGTCGCATCCTGCTTAACTCACTGAGTCGTCCCTCGACTCACCGATTCGAGGCTTAACTAGAAAAGGTTAGGGTTCCACGACCAGACTCGCCGAGTCCAAGAACAGACTCGCCGAGCCCAAGGCAATCTTCAACAGACTCGGCGAGTTGTTCTTCCAGCTCGCCGAGTCCAAACGTGACATCTTCATTCAGACGATTTCAGGCCATTTCATTGCTTCCAATACATAGATCTGGACTCCTAGGGCCAGATTCACACGTAAAGTTTCCAACTTTACATGCATGCAAGGCTCAACAAGCTCCAACCAAGCTACAAGAACGTTTTGGGACAAAGGCACTCTCAATCAAGCCCCATGGCCGATGCTTTCTGCCCTCATGGATCCAATACAACCTAGATCTGAAGTTGCAACCTCAGGTCTAGTCTCTATACCCAAAATAGATCTCAATCATGCTAAAGAATCCCAAAACAACCACCATGGATGAACAATAAGGAAAAAGGCTTAAGGAGGTGACTTCTTACCCCAAAGATGAGTATAAGTTGATGTACACTTCAAATCTACAAGATCTCTTGATGCTATCCTCGAATTCCTCAACCTTTCTTTACCAATTTCCTCTTCCAAGCTTCACTTTCTTCAATCAAAGGAGAATCACACACTTCTAGAGTTTTCTCTGGAGCTTTCTGGAAGAATAGGGTCGAATTGAGGACATGATGTCCTTTAAATAGGGTGCAATCCCTGAAAATAGGGTTTCTTATTCCATCACCGACTCGTCGAGTCTAGCCACCGACTCGCCGAGTCGGGTCACTTATTCACGCGATCCACACGCAACTCGACTCGTCGAGTTACCTTTCCAACTCGCCGAGTCCAAACCTCCATTTACACTTTACACCCCCGATCTCTTTCTTTGGAACTTGGGATGTTACAAACTGAGGTTCTTAATATGGATAAAGGAATTTGTTTGAATCAGAGGAAGTACCGTCATGAAGTTCTTCATAAGTTTGGAATGCTAAGCTGTAAACTTGCTTTTACTCCTTTAGAACCTAATTTTGTTCTAAAAAGAGATTATGATAGTAGTGATCCTTTACTTGAAAATGTCACTAAATTTCAAAAGTTAGTTGCAAAGTTAATATACCATACAGCTACTAGATATGATATTTCATATTGTGTTCAAATTCTCAGTTAGTTTATGCACAAACCCCATAAGTCTCATCTGAATATAGCTTTCAGATTACTAATGTACCTTAAAGGTTGTTCTGGTAGGGGTATTTCTATGTTAAAGTCAGATATTTTGACTTAATGGGTTTTGTGAATGTTGATGGGGAAAAATAACTTTCCTCTAGGAGATCTATTACTGGTTACTTCGTTTATGTTGGAAGTTCATTAGTATCTTGGAAGAGTAAGAAATAGGAAACTGTTTCTAGATCTTCCACTTAATCTGAATACATAGCATTAGGATCCGTAACCTGTGAAATTATTTGCATTCTAAAACTTTTGTTTGATTTGGGTATTAAAGGTCTAACTCATGTAAAACTTTTTTATGACAATGAATCTACTATAAAACTTGCATTGAATCATGTGTTTCATGAAAAAATGAAACACTTTGAAATTGAGTTGTATTTTGTGAGAGAAAAAACTGCTAATGCAGTTTTGAAAATTGACATAATTGGTTCTTCAAAACAAGGGCTAATATTTTAACTAAGTTTTTAAAAACTTCTCAACATAATTTTTTATTAAATGAAATTGCATGGTTTGGTTAATCCTTTTAACAAAGATTGATTTTTTGTATGAATGTGAAGTTTTAGAAGGGGTATTAAAATATAAAATAAATGTTACAAACTTAACATTCTTGATTTTGCAGGGTTTAAAGGTAAAATATATATTAATTATTTTTTTCTTGAGTTATTTATGTCAATTACAGAAAATTTGTGGGGTTACATCTCACGTTTGTTGATTATTGTTCGGGTTAACGCACGGGTTGCATGGATTCGTTTACCCGGAGTACTTAATGCTTGTTGGTGGCTCATTTTGTTTATTCAGTCAAAATAGCTCACACAATGTTCTCTCTCGTTCTCTCCTTTCTCTAGGGCTTCTCCATTTTTGAGTTACTTCATTGTTCTTGTTTACACATATAGACTAGGATTGAGTGTTTTGTTATGATGTAACGACCTAATTTTACAAAGAAAAATTTTCACTTTTGAGTTAATCAAAACAATCTCATAAACCACAGATTCCCAAACATATGTTTTCAAATTAATATTCATTACATCTTTGTTTTCCTTTTTAAGACATCAGAAGATCCCAAATACATTAAAAGAGAGATAGAGTGTGCGCCACGTCATCACGTCGGGCCCTTGCCCTTGGGATCAGAAGTACCTGAAACAAATCAACAACCTGTAAGTGAAATGCTTAGTGATTTTCCCAGAGTATACCATACACAACCACATACATATAACCGGATAGCTAATTAAAGCTACAAACATGCCACATAAACCATGCAATACAATCAGCAAGAATGTCATGGGCTACCCCACATGGTCTCTACCTAGGACTGCCATGGGCTACCCCACATGGCCTGACGTCCAATGCCATGGGCTACCCCTACATGGTCTTTACCTTGAATGCCATGGGCCGGCCTTGGTGCCGTAGACCCATAGGTATGGTGAGAAGATTCACCTCCGTCCGATGAATACGAATACTGCCCTCCTAGAAATTCGCAGCCTCCCTAGCTGAATAACAATAATCATATTACAATCAATAATAGGGCCTTAAATTACCCAAATAGAAGCCCAATCTTCAAAGTCTACCCCAAGGCCCAATTACCCTTTCATTGCAAATGGGCCCCAAAGTCTAAGTCCAATATCCTTAATGGGCCCCTTGGCCCAATAAGGCCCAATCAATAAGTCCACGGCCCAAACATGAAAGAAGGCCCATAACTCACAGAATCTAGTCAAGCCCAACAACCAAATGAGACCCAAAGGCCCACAGTCCCAAAACAGCTTAGGGCCCAACTGAGTTGCGTACACCCAGCGTACCACCTTGGTACGCACGGCGTACTGAAGGTTTGGACACTACGCACCGCGTACAGCTGGTTACACCCAGCGTACAAACAGCTTAAGCACTTTTTCCATTAAATGCTTAATACTCGAATCCATCACGACCAAAAGTTAGATCTAAGTCTGAAAAGGTGTCCTAAGGCATAAAGTTGGAAACCTTATGCCCTTGCATGTCCCATACACACCCAACCATTCCATTAAGGGCGTGTTTGGCACAGAGCTTTTGGAAGCGTTTGGGAGCTTCTAGCTTTTAGCTTTTAATAAAACGCTCTAGTTTAAACAAAAAGCCATGTTTCGTAGTACGAGCATTTAGCTTTTAGTTTTAACAAAACGCTCTGATTCTAAAAGCTACTTCATGTAGCGTTTAACAAAACGCTCATGAGCTTTTGAAATCAATTTCCATAATTAACCTTAAAAATATATTTATATATTTATTTATTTTTAATCAATTGTCCTTTTATGTAATTTTATATATTTCAAAAGCTTCCAGCTACTTTTTCCAAACATTCATATAACAAATAAAAGTTACAGCTTCCCGCTACCAGCTACCTGCTACACGCTACCAGCTAACCGCTACCCGCTTCCAGCTTACAACTACTTTTTCCAAACATGTCCTAAGACCTTTCCAAGGTATTTTACTCATGCATGAGGCCAAATACTTCATCAAGCTTCCTTTTTATACTCCTAAATGACTAGGGGACCTTAGATTGGACTTTCTTCTCAAAAGGGAAGGCTTTCCTCAACAAAAGAGATCCAAAGTTCATAAAAGGGACAAACCACCAAAACCCTAGCTAGATCTAAAGATTAGAAAGGAAAGATGCAAGCTTTTTACCTCCAGAAGCTTTGCAAGGTGCTTTTGATGCAGGATCTTGAAGC
Source organism: Lactuca serriola (assembly GCF_051521515.1). Lineage (NCBI taxonomy): Eukaryota > Viridiplantae > Streptophyta > Magnoliopsida > Asterales > Asteraceae > Lactuca > Lactuca serriola. Next base: position 208,347,502 of record NC_136416.1, read on the forward strand.
ACCCACTTGATCCATGCTTGCTTGACCACCCCTTCTACTTGAGATACACACAAAAAGGCCACAAATGCACACTTTAAGGCTTAAGAATGATCTCACAAGGTTTCCAGGAGTATAAGTACATTCTAAGGCTGTGGAGGCTCTCTAGGGTTTAGTCCAAGGAACATAAGTTTGCTTAAATAGGCCTCAAGTCCGGATAATTAGGGTTTTGCAACTCTAGCACGTACGCCCCGCGTAACTCAAGGTACGCCCAACGTACCTTGATTCATCCGCGACCACCAACATGCAGTACGCTAAGCGTACACTTAAGTACGCCAGCGTAGTTAATGGACCATTTATGCTAAAAATATAATCCTTAGGATCTTAGGCTATTTAGCTTGAGCCCCTGCAGCATGTACCTTCTCAGTCTCCCACTTCGTGCGGGACTCCAACTCCCTCTCCCTCTCCCAAGCCTTCTCTACCATCTCGTTCAGGGTTTTGCACCCTATAAAGCTCACAAACTCCCGAACATCATCCCTCAACATAGCATGATATATTGTCACACCCCCAAACCAGACCGCGGAAACGTTTGGGGGCGGAGGACGTCATATTCAGTATCATAACAGTTCATAGAAATGAAAGTACACACCACCATACATATATAAAGGTTTTTAAAATGTTTACATAATTGTATTCATTACATGTTCAAAAGATAAATGCATAAACATCTTTCAAAAGAAGTAATTAACGCCAGCGCGTTAATCCCCAAAAGTTGATTTCCAAACCTGCTTAGCGGTTCCCTGAGAATACAAGTTATTTCAAAGAGAAAGTGTCAACAATTAATTTGGTGAGTTCATAAGTGGTTTAGAAAATTTGTATGCCATTCCAAATTGAGTGTATGTTTTCCAAGAAAATCCCTTATTTTCTTATAAAAGTGTGAAATGCATGAGAATATATGTATTGAATAATGTAGATAGTTGAATCAAGAAAATCCCTTATTTTCCTATTGGTTGTTTGTTTTGTATACAGGAAAATCCCATATTTTCCTAAAGTAATAGTTAGCCTAATGTCCCAGACTAAAAACCGAAAGCAAATGACATGCTTTAGAAGGTTGAACCATAGATTTATATAATAACACCTATTAGAAGATTGCAGTTTGTTAGATGGAGAATAGTTTTAATAGCTACTCATTCATCAATCAGAAGTACTACAATAATTGTATATCCGATGAGTTTTATAACCATACTGAACATAATATGCCTGTAGCAACGTTCTTCAGGCGTCGTAGCGTTATGACAAACTGTCACCCCAAAGGACGGACTGTAGCTAACAGTCATGGCGCGGGATCATGACTTCCCGTATAGATCTATACACATTTGACACGTTCTCCTAACGGGAGACTCTGGTTATAGACAGGACTTGTAGTATTACCTTTTAACAAGAAGGTAGTATTTGAAGCTATATACGTCTCATGGATTCTCAACTAAGTCTGTATTAAAGTAATAGTTTTGTATGCAAAGTTTATCCTTTTTCTCAATGTTTGACAAAGCATAAATCATAAGTTTTTAGAATGTATAAAACGGTTTAGCAACGAAAGATACTTTGAAATTACTAAATACTTTGTATAAGTCTAGTGCATGCAAAGTATGACAAGAGTTTTCTATAGTAGTAATGAATTCCACGTGATTCATTTGATAAAATACGAGTGAAGTGGAACTTTATATAATACACGATAATAACCATATGTTTACTTGTATCCCCCCCCCCCCTAAAAGAGTATAAAAAGCATTTAAAATGTACTTAAAGTGTGTTTGTAAGGGTATGAACTCACCTGAAGGTTTGAAGAAAGCGAGGTGGAAACCGGGCAGAATTTCGTCTCAGGAAACGGATTTCCTCGGGATTCTCGGGAATCTCGGGAGTAAAAACGACCTTCGGGACTTGAGCAAAATGACCGGGGCTTCGGGTTAGAACGGGCACGGAAAACGAGGCAAGAACGCACAAGAGAGGAGAGAAATGGAGCCCTTTCTTCGGAACCCTCGCATCCCTTTTTATAGGGGCTGGAACCACCTCGATACGCGGGGCGTACGAGGGTACGCGGGGCGTACGCGTACGTCATGCATGACCGAGTCCTCGACTGCCTCGGATTTCGGATGGGACAAGGGGTAGCTTCGCATAGGTCGGGACGTGGACGATCCGAGGCCTAGGCCTTGAGTACTCGGGGCGTACGAGGGTACACAGGGCGTACTTCGGCCCTATCTGCTGACTCCTCTTCGGATATTACCAAGAGTTTATAATTAAATTTATATTTAATTTAATTAATAAACTTCTAAAATTCATATCTTCTTCATACGAATTCCGTTTTCGATGGTCTTTATACCCACGCGTAGGTGAGACTATGCTCTACAACTTTCGTTTAGACTCCGTCGGCAAATTTTGAAATTATTTTTATTATTTATTTTTAAAGTGTCGTGATTAAGGAATTTCTTTAGAAATTCATAACTTCTTTATCTGACGTCGGTTTTTGCCAGACTCTTTACCGCTGAATTACCATTGTCGAGACCTTCGATTCTCGTTTAGGTCATTCCGGCCAAAAGTCGCTCGATCTCTGATTCGAGTTTTTAGCTGCCTGCTGCTAAGCCGAACTTGGAAAAATCATAACTTCAATACACGAAGTCGGATTTGGGCGTTCTTTTTACGTACAATCACGGTTTTAAAGACATCTATCACAGTAGGTAATTAAATAGGAACTTTTTGGACATTTTATTTTCGAAGTTAATTTCATTATCACAAAAGTGGTTACAATAATTGACTTTTTAGGTCATTACATAGAGTTGAAATATCGGGTTGTCACATCATCCCTCCGTTAGAGGGAATTTCGTCCCGAAATTAAATACAAAAGAAAACTTTTAGGGGCTGAGGAAAAGATGCGGATACTTCTGTTGCATCTGATGTTCTCTTTCCCATGTGAATTCAGGTCCTCGCTTAGCGTTCCAGCGAACCTTTACTATTGGTATTCAACTCTGCTTATTTCGTTTAATTTCCCTATCCATGATCTCGACGGGTTCTTCCACAAAGTTAAGATTTTCGTTAAGTTCGATTTCATCGAGTGGAATTACTATTGTTTCGTCGGACAAACACTTTTTCAGGTTCGATACGTGGAATACTGGATGTACTTTGTTAAGCTCGATTGGAAGTTGGAGTTTGTAGGCCACTGGACCAACTCTTGAAATGATTTCGAAGGGTCCAATGTACCTAGGATTTAGCTTCCCACACTTTCCAAAGCGTATCATGCCCTTCCAGGGTGAGACCTTCAGCAGTACACGGTCGCCAATCTGAAATTCCAAGGGTTTACGTCTTTTGTCGGCATAGCTCTTTTGCCTATCCCTTAAGGATTTCAGTCGTTCTCGTATTTTCACAATCTTTTCAGTCGTTTCTCTGATGATCTCTGGACCAGTGAGGGTGCTATCAGGGACTAGACCTTTTGCCAATTGCGTGTCGCCCACTTCTGTCCAGCACAGAGGTGATCTGCACTTACGGCCGTAAAGGGCTTCAAATGGAGCAGTTTTGATACTAGTATGATAACTATTGTTATAATAGAACTCGACCAAAGGTAAGTGAACATCCCATGCTTTACCAAAGTCGATTACACATGCTCGCAACATGTCTTCCAAGGTTTGGATCGTCCTCTCACTCTGTCCGTCAGTTTGGGGGTGATAGGCTGTACTCATGTCCAATCTTGTTCCCATGGATTTTTGCAATGATTGCCAGAATCTGGAAGTGAATCTGTTGTCTCTGTCTGAGATGATAGACATTGGCACTCCATGAAGTCGTACGATCTCTCGGGTGTAAGTTCTCGATAGCTTTTCCATTTTATCAGTTTCCTTGATCGGTAAGAAATGAGCGGACTTGGTTAATCTGTCGACGATTAACCAAATAGTATCTTAGCCACCCTGAGTTTTGGGCAGTTTTGTTATGAAGTCCATGGAAATCTGCTCCCATTTCCACTCAGGTATTTCAGGTTGTTGGAGTAGACCTGAGGGTTTCTGGTGTTCTATTTTTATCTTGGCGCAAGTCAAGCACTTGCTCACATAGGTAGCAATCTCTACTTTCATGTTTGGCCACCAGTAGAGTTGCTTGAGATCTAGATACATCTTATCTGACCCTGGGTGTATGGAGTATGGAGTCTTGTGTTCCTCGCTCATAACTACCTCCCTGAATCCACCAAACTTGGGTGTCCAGATTCGGTTCATGAGGTAGCGTGCTCCGTCACTCTTGATTTCTAAGTTCTTGTCCATTCCCCTAAGGGTCTCACCTGTCACGTTTTCGGGTTTCAAGGCCTCTATTTGAGCTGCCTTGACTTGTGCTGACAGGTGCGAAAGGATCGACATGGCTAATGACTTCACTCTTCGTCCAGAGTACTCCTTACGACTAAGGGCATCGGCCACGATGTTTGCCTTTCCCGGATGATAGCGAATCTCACATTCGTAGTCGTTGAGCAATTCGACCCAACGTCGCTGTCTCATGTTTAACTCCTTCTGGTCGAAGATGTGTTGGAGGCTCTTGTGGTCTGTAAAGATAGTGCACTTGGTACCGTAGTGCCTCCAGATTTTAAGAGCGAAGACCACCGCTCCAAGTTCTAGGTCATGAGTGGTGTAGTTGACTTCATGCGTTTTCAGTTGTCGTGAGGCATATGCAATAACCTTTCCCCTCTGCATTAGTACACAGCCCAGCCCTTGCTTCGAAGCGTCACAATACACCACAAAATCTTCGGTCCCCTTTGGAAGAGAAAGGATGGGTGCACTGCAAAGGGCCTGTTTCAAACTCTGAAATGCAGCATCTTGCTTTTCTCCCCAGTTGTAGGTCACACCTTTCTGGGTTAAGGCGGTAAGAGGCTTTGCGATGCTGGAGAAGTTCTGAATGAACCTTCGATAATAACCAACAAGACCTAGAAATTGGAGAATCTCTGTTGGTGTAGTTGGTGCAGACCAGTTTTTGATAGCCTTGATTTTTTATGGGTCCACGTGGATTCCTTCCTTGCTGACCACGTGACCGAGGAAGTCCACCTTTCTAATCCAAAACTCACATTTTGAGAATTTTGCATAAAGTCTCTCAGTCCATAACGTCTCTAAGACTTGTCTCAGATGTTGACTATGCTCTTCTTTATTCTTTGAATAAATGAGTATGTCATCTATGAATACTATTACAAATTTATCCAAGAATGGACGACATACCCGATTCATTAGATCCATAAATACGGCCGGGGCATTGGTTAGTCCAAACGGCATCACTACGAACTCGTAATGTCCGTATCTCGTTCGAAAGGCCGTCTTGGGAACATCACTCTCCAGGACTCGCAGCTGGTGATATCCCGATCTCAGATCGATCTTGGAGAAGTAGTTGGCTCCTTGGAGTTGGTCGAATAAGTCGTCGATTCGGGGTAGGGGTATCGGTTCTTGATGGTAAGTTTGTTGAGTTCTCGGTAGTCGATGCACATCCTGAATGATCCATCTTTCTTTTTCACGAACAACACGGGTGCTCCCCATGGCGAGAAGCTCGGCCAGATGAATCCTTTTCCAAGTAGCTCATTCAGTTGACTGGATAGCTCCTGCATCTCCGTCGGGGCTAATCGATAGGGCGCTTTGGCTACCGGGTAGCTCCGGGAACCAGATCGATTCTTAACTCGACTAGTCTCGCGGGTGGTATTCCCGGAAGGTCCTCGGGAAAAACGTCGGGAAAATCGCATACGTCGGGCACATTCTTGACGTCCTGGACTACGCGTTTCACATCTACAACATGTGCCAAAAACGCGTGACACTCCTTACGTAGGCACTTCTGAGCTTGGATACTTGAGATGATACGAAGAGTGGTATTGGGTTTGTCGCCCAAAACAATGAAAGTTTCGCCGGTTGGCAGATTAAGGCGAACGGCCTTATCGTAACATAAAATGTCTGCATGATGAGAACTCAGCCAATCCATGCCAATGATGACATCGAAACTCTTAATCAAGACTGGCATGAGGTTGATTGGAAAGGGATTATCGTTTAGAGTTAGGGTACAGTTTAAGTATATCTCCTTAGTGCCTTCGGTTTTCCCGTTGGCCATTTCTACTATGAATGGTTCACTTAATGATTGTGGTATTGGTTTTAGCATGCTTTTAAAGTCGTGACTCACAAAACTCCTTTCCGCTCCACTATCAAACAAAATGCATGCATACGAGTTATCAAGAAGAAACGTACCTGTAACAATAGTGGGGTCCGCAACGGCTTCATCTTGTCCCATTGCGAAAACTCAGCCCCTTCCGCCGGTATTCCTGTTGTTTGCCTTCGGGCAGTCCCTGCGATAGTGCCCCGTGTCTCCGCACTCAAAGCAGGCGCGGCTTACTCCGGTATTAGCAGTGGGGGCGAGTTGTTGGGTTGGCTCCTTGCAGTAGCGGGCTGTATGTCCCTTCTTATTGCACCTGGTGCATTGAAGATCACGGCAAGGACCGTGGTGGTGGAAGTTGCATTAGTTGCACTTCAGAAGTTTTCCATTGTATGAGCTTGTGGGGGCAGAGTTGGTAGGTATAGTAATAGCGTGGATCGCTACTACTTGTTGTTTCTTGGGGTTCTCCTGTAGGGTTTGTCCCCTTCTCTTGTTCCAAGGCCTACTATGGCCCTGTGCCTCCTTAGATGGATTGGCGGTAGCTACAACGGTACCCTGTTTTACCCCGTGGTCGATGAGTCGCTGAGCCAGGCGTTTAGCGTTGTTGTAGGTAATAGGGTTGGAAGCTAGGACATGCCCTTGAATCTGGGGTGACAACCCCCAAATGTACCTTTCAACCTTCTTTGATTTTGGGTTGACCATGGTAGGGCACAATGCAGCGAGGTCGTTGAACCTAGCTGTATAGGTGACTAGATCAGACCCAGTCATTTTCAAATTCCAGAGCTCCTGCTCAAGCTTTTGCACTTCGCCCCTTGGGCAGTATTCTTCCAGTAGTAGAACCTTCAGATCTTCCCAACTCATGGCGTTGGCGACAGTGAGCGTCACCGAATTCACATGGCTTTTCCACCAAGTGAGGGCTCGATCTATGAAGGTGCAAGCAGCGAACTTAACCTTGCTTGTTTCTTGGCACGAGTAGATCTCGAAGACTGTTTCGGTCTTTTCGAACCAATGCATTAGTGCAATGACTCCTCCAATGCCAATAAAAGTCTTTGGCTTTGAGTTGGAGAACTCCTTGTAGGTACATTCCCTTACTTGACCATGGCCGGTGCCACGATTGGAATGATTCATGTTGCTTCCTGTACCTCCATTTGCATTGGAGTTTATTTGTGAGAGAGCTGATGTTACTGCTGCTGTGATAGCAGCCTAGACCATTGCCGGATCATAAGTTAGTGGTGGAGGTGGTGGTGGGGTTGCGTTTGTACATGCTGATCTACGAGGAGGCATCGCGCTGCCAAAAGAAAAATGAGAGATTATAAGTTTTGGTGGTTGCGAGTTGAATGATATTGAGTTAACTTCCTCTAATAGTTTAAGAATTTGGTTTGGCCAACACAGGGTTTTGAGCCTGATTTATAAATGAAGTTTGAATAGATGTACTTATGAATTGGACGAACTACACATAATTAAAACAGGAAAGAGATATGCCCTATATATATTAAACATATAGTTGTGTTACATCCGAGTTTAGACAAAAAAATTTGACCTTTCTAAAGGTCTCGGATTACAGAAAGTTTAAAGAAGATAATACTTTTATCTGAAGTCCTAATTTATAACAAAATTTGAAATTTTGGCAAGCACTACTTGCGACATAGGTTGCGCTTGGAGCTTGACTCCGCATCCGATTGCTTCGATTCCATTAGACGCCTATCAAAAGCGGCTTGTTGTTCCCTTAATTCGGCTAGGGCTGCAATCGTTTGTGCTTGGAATGCCTCGGTTTGGAGTTGGGCATTGTCCTGAATTCTATCCAGCCTACGGATGTCAGAAGTGTGAACCTGTACTTCTACGTTGACATCCCGAATCCGGCTAGCTTGAACTCCGGATTGGTAGGACTGATTGGCTAGCTTGCCCACCATTACCGGTAGTGCCCGATCAGCTGAACCTCCGCCGCGGACGTCGTAGAAGTCTCGGCACATGCCGTAGGGAGGGCGTAGGTTTTGTTGTTGGCTCCAATGGTGAAGGTGACTCCCCCATACAGGAGTGGGTCCTTGGAAGTTCCTTACATAGTCGGGAGGTTGTGGGGCCGGTGGATTGATAACCTCTGGCTCTGAATCTGTACCAGAGTCATCTCCTTCATCCAACTCTATAGGTTCTTCGTCTTCTTCGGGATCTTCTTCGATCCATCCTCCATTACCTTGGTTGGGGTAGTAGGGGTCATTGGGGTGATGGAATCCAGCCATTGAGTCTGTACGAGAATAGTGTTAAGAATTTACTATAAGCTAGAGCACATGAAATTTACCCTTAAGTTTAATGGTTGTTGATACTCAAATACTCCCTGAGTATTATTTAACGATATGCTTTTGATAAGTTTTAAGTTTGTTGTCCACTGCAGACACTCCTTGGCACACGTTAGTCGGCTCTCGGATAAATATAGTTGATCAGGCTATATTCTTCCCAGTTCCGATTACATGTCCCAAGGCGTACCTACACTGCACAACTTATTTATAATACTTCTAAAATGATCCGATATGAAACTGTTATTAGTATGAAATGAGTGCATGCTTACTTTACAAAAACTAAATAAATCTAATTTCAAAAGTTTGACTCTTCTCAGAGTGTTTTTGCCTGGTTGTGTTTATAGTTGTATACCAAAAATGGTTTTGATATACTTAATTCACTATAAACGATGCTCTGATACCAATCTGTCACACCCCCAAACCAGAACGGCGGAAACGTTCGGGGGCGGAGGACGTCATATTAAGTATCATAACAGTTCATAGAAAGGAAAGTACACACCACCATACATATATAAAGGTTTTAAAAATGTTTACATAATTGTATTCATTACATGTTCAAAAGATAAATGCATAAACATCTTTCAAAAGAAGTAATTAACGCCAGCGCGTTAATCCCCAAAAGTTGATTTCCAAACCTGCTTAGCGGTTCCCTGAGAATACAAGTTATTTCAAAGAGAAAGTGTCAACAATTAAGTTGGTGAGTTCATAAGTGGTTTAGAAAATTTGTATGCCATTCCAAATTGAGTGTATGTTTTCCAAGAAAATCCCTTATTTTCTTATAAAAGTGTGAAATGCATGAGAATATATGTATTGAATAATGTAGATAGTTGAATCAAGAAAATCCCTTATTTTCCTATTGGTTGTTTGTTTTGTATACAGGAAAATCCCATATTTTCCTAAAGTAATAGTTAGCCTAATGTCCCAGACTAAAAACCGAAAGCAAATGACATGCTTTAGAAGGTTGAACCATAGATTTATATAATAACACCTATTAGAAGATTGCAGTTTGTTAGATGGAGAATAGTTTTAATAGCTACTCATTCATCAATCAGAAGTACTATAATAATTTTATATCCGATGAGTTTTATAACCATACTAAACATAATATGCTTGTAGCGACGTTCTTCAGGCGTCGTAGCGTTATGACAAACGGTCACCCCAAAGGACGGACTGTAGCTAACAGTCATGGCGCGGGATCATGACTTCCCGTATAGATCTATACACATTTGACACGTTCTCCTAACGGGAGACTCTGGTTATAGACAAGACTTATAGTATTACCTTCTAACAAGAAGGTAGTATTTGAAGATATATATGTATCATGGATTCTCAACTAAGTCTGTATTAAAGTAATAGTTTTGTATGCAAAGTTTATCCTTTTTCTCAATGTTTGACAAAGCATAAATCATAAGTTTTTAGAATGTATAAAACGGTTTAGCAACGAAAGATACTTTGAAATTACTAAATACTTTGTATAAGTCTAGTGCATACAAAGTATGACAAGAGTTTTCTATAATAGTAATGAATTCCACGTGATTCATTTGATAAAATACAAGTGAAGTGGAACTTTATATAATACACGATAATAATCGTATGTTTACTTGTATCCCCCCCCCCCCTCCTAAAAGAGTATAAAAAGCATTTAAAATGTACTTAAAGTGTGTTTGTAGGGGTATGAACTCACCTGAAGGTTTGAAGAAAGCGAGGTGGAAACCGGGCAGAATTTCGTCTCGGGAAACGGATTTCCTCGAGATTTTTGGGAGTAAAAACGACCTTCGGGACTTGAGCAAAATGACCGGGGCTTCGGGTTAGAACGGGCACGGAAAACGAGGCAAGAACGCACAAGAGAGGAGAGAAATGGAGCCCTTTCTTCGGAACCCTCGCATCCCTTTTTATAGGGGCTGGAATCGCCTCGGTACGCGGGACGTACGAGGGTACGCGGGGCGTACGCGTACGTCATGCATGACCGAGTCCTCGACTGTCTCGGATTTCGGATGGGACAAGGGGTAGCTTCGCATAGGTCGGGACGTGGACGATCCGAGGCCTAGGCCTTGAGTATGCGGGGCGTACGAGGGTACGCAGGGCGTACTTCGGCCCTATCTGCTGACTCCTCTTCGGATATTACCAATAGTTTATAATTAAATTTATATTTAATTTAATTAATAAACTTCTAAAATTCATATCTTCTTCATACGAATTCCGTTTTCGATGGTCTTTATACCCACGCGTAGGTGAGACTACGCTCTACAACTTTCATTTAGACTCCGTCGGCAAGTTTTGAAATTATTTTTATTATTTATTTTTAAAGTGTCATGATTAAGGAATTTCTTTAGAAATTCATAACTTCTTTATCTGACGTCGGTTTTTGCCTGACTTTTTACCGCTGAATTACCATTGTCGAGACCTTCGATTCTCGTTTAGGTCATTCCGGCCAAAAGTCGCTCGATCTTTGATTCGAGTTTTTAGCTGCCTGCTGCTAAGCCGAACTTGGAAAAATCATAACTTCAATACACGAAGTCGGATTTGGGCGTTCTTTTTACGTACAATCACGGTTTTAAAGACATCTATCACAGTAAGTAATTAAATATGAACTTTTTGGACATTTTATTTTCGAAGTTAATTTCATTATCACAAAAGTGGTTACAATAATTGACTTTTTAGGTCATTACATAGAGTTGAAATATCGGGTTGTCACATATATGGTCTACCTCATCTCCTTATCCGCAGCATACTGAGGAATCAAAAAAGATCGCTCATGAAACTTGGCGATGATCTCTGCCATCGTCTCAGTAGTCTTCTGCAGCCCATGAAACTCCCTCACCAACCGTTGCACCTCAATAGGTGGTGCAGACTCCATATCAAAACCTCGAACAAACTGAAACCACGACATCTCAGCCACACCGGCTACTCCCACCCGGCTAGTAACCTCGCCCCACCAGTCTCTGGCCCTGTCCTCCAGCATACAGGAAGCAAATCCAACCTTTGCCTCCTCTGGGCAAGAACTCATGTGCTGGGCATTCTCAATGTCCGCTACCCAGCATCTGCTCACAATGGGGTCCCTGACCCCATAGAACTTTGGAGCTCCACATGCCTTGAACTCCCGAAATGAGGGAGCTCATGCTTCACCCTGCCCCGCAGCAACATCAGCCCTGAATGCCCTAAGTCTCTCCTCTATGATCTCCATCATACCTTCCTTGACAGTCCCAAAGATGACTGGGGTAGCGTCAAGGATGCCCCTCGTAACCTCGGCCGCAATCAACTCACGCAGCCTCTCATCAATGTCATCAGTAGGGCCGCCTGACCCAGCCCCGGATCCAGATCCGGATCCTGATCCCGATCCCGATCCCCCTGTTCCTAACCGTGTGATCACCATGATGAACTGAAATGTCATAAATCAAAATGATCAGGATTTCCATATAAGGGATCTTCCCACACTGGTCCTCCTCAAGGTCGTCAGATCTAGCAATGCTTCGGGTACAGCTCCTATGCTTCCAGTAGTACGGGCCCAATACTACCTTCCACACCTACCTGTACCTTTCCCCACTGCTCTACCTAATAACTTCAATTCGTCCCATAACCCTACCATACCCTACAATTACCAAATACATCAACCTCAAGCTGTCCTAAGACTCGTTCTACTCATATCAACCAAACCAATCATGACAGGCTGCTTTTATGCATGCAAATTATACATAGAAAGGATCAAATAGTCTTTCGAATAAGAGATTCTACCCTAAGACTATATCCAAACGAAGGAAAGAGAGTAAGGCCAAATCAATCATTCTGAGGCTATAGGCTCCTAACCGTATACAATTTTAAAAACATACATTTAGCAAGTTCCACATAATCAATAAAGCTCAATATCAATATCACATGGTTATTCAAATTGGGAAACTACTTACTTGGCTCGGCTGATCACGTGCGTCACACTCTCATCTTTTTTATTTCTTTTAAATTCCTTTACAGTTACTTTTGAAAACATTTTATCGCCTCCTTAGTTTGAGTCCTGACACACCCGAGGATGTGTCTGAATCCCTCAAACCAAGGCTCTGATACCAACTTGTAACGACCCAATTTTACAAAGAAAAATTTTCACTTTTGAGTTAATCAAAACAATCTCATAAACCACAGATTCCCGAACATATGCTTTTAAATTAATATTCATTACATCTTTGTTTTCCTTTTTAAAACATCAGAAGGTCCCAAATACATTAAAAGAGAGATAGAGTGTGCGCCACGTCATCACGCCGGGCCCTTACCCTTGGGATCAGAAGTACCTGAAACAAATCAACAACCTTTAAGAGAAATGCTTAGTGAGTTTCCCAGAGTATACCATACACAACCACATACATATAACCTAATAGCTAATTAAAGCTACAAACATGCCACATAAACCATGCAATACAATTAGCAAGAATGTCATGAGCTACCCCACATGGTGTTTACCTAGGACTGTCATGGGCTACCCCACATGGTCTTACGTCCAATGCCATGGGCTACCCCACATGGTCTTTACCTTGAATGCCATGGGCTACCCCACATGGTCTTATATCCAGGAATGTCATGGGCTACCCCACATGGTCTTATATCCAGTGGCACGGGCTCCGCCCAGGGTCTTCCATACCAGCATAATATCACATAACATAACAATTCATAAATGAATAACACACATACAACTTGTACACATAATGGGCTGGCATTGGTGTCGTAGACCTATAGGTATGGTGAGAAGACTCACCTCCGTCTAATGAATACGAATACTGCCCTCCTAGAAATTCGCAGCCTCCCTAGCTGAATAACAATAATCATATTACAATCAATAATAAGGCCTTAAATTACCCAAATAGAAGCCCAATCTTCAAAGTCTACCCAAAGGCCCAATTACCCTTTCATTGCAAATGGGCCCCAAAGTCTAAGTCCAATATCTTTAATGGGCCCTTTGGCCCAATAAGGCCCAATAAATAAGTCCATGGACCAAACAGGTAAGAAGGCCCATAACTCACAGAATCTAGTCAAGCCCAACAACCAAATGAGGCCCAAAGGCCCAAAACAGCTTAGGGCCCAACTAAGTTACATACGCCCAATGTACAACCCTGGTACGCGCAACGTACTGAAGGTTTGGGCACTACGCACCGCGTACAGCTGGTTATGCCCAACGTACAAACAGCTTAAGCACTTTTTCCATTAAGTGCTTAATACTCGAATCCATCACGACCAAAAGTTAGATCTAAGTCTGAAAAGATGTCCTAAGGCATAAAGTTGGCAACTTTATGCCCTTGCATGTCCCAGACACACCGAACCACTCCATTAAGACCTTTCCAAGGTCTTTTACTCATGCATGAGGCCAAATCTTTCATCAAGCTTCCATTTTTATACTCGTAAATGACTAGGGGACCTCAGATCTGACTTTCTTCTCAAAAGGGAAGGCTTTCCTCAACAAAAGAGATCCAAAGTTCATAAAAGGGACAAACCACCAAAACCCTAGCTAGATCTAAAGATTAGAAAGGAAAGATGCAAGCTTTTTACCTCCAGAAGCTTTGTAAGGTGCTTTTGATGCAAGATCTTGAAGCACCCACTTGATCCAAGCTTGCTTAACCACCCCTTCTACTTGAGATACACACAAAAAGACCACAAATGAACACTTTAAGGCTTAAGAATGATCTCACAAGGTTTCTAGGAGTATAAGGACGTTCTAAGGCTGTGGAGGCTCTTTAGGGTTTAGTCCAAAGAACATAAGATTGTTTAAATAGGCCTCAAGTCCGGATAATTAGGGTTTTACAACTCTGGCGCGTACGCCCCGCATAAATCAAGGTACGCCCAGCGTACCTTGATTCCTCCACGACAACAACCATGCAGTACGCTAAGCGTACACTTAAGTACGCCCAGCGTACTTAAAGGACCATTTATGCTAAAAATATAATCATTAGGGTTTTAAGACTTGCCAAAATTTTGGATGTTACATATGAGAGTATAATAGTAATTTTATAATGAGTTTTGTTGTTGTAAGTACGTTGAAAACCTTTTGATTCTTTGTCCTCTAATGATACAAAAATCGTTAATGTTAGAAATATCTATTTCTTTACTTTTTCACACAATCACATTGGAATTTTAACGAGATTTCCATGCACGAGATTATAACCCTAGTTAATAACTATTACAAACTAATTAATGGAAAAAATAATATTATCTTTTTTCATTTTGATTATTTTATAATAATTTTTTCATATTATTTTAATATAAATTTTCATTATAATTAATTTAACATGCTTATTCCCATTTTCAATTACGACTTTTATTACAGTATAAATTTGAGTATATCATTGAGACCGCCTAATTCTAGATAATGATATAAATTTGTCTCGATATGACATATATCACGAATGACTTATTTTCAGCTAGTCTTAAAAATTATTTGTCTCTATGATTTAGCATATAGAGTGTGTATTTTTTATAATATTATAAATTATGTTTTTCATAATATATAATACTCTGTATAAATACAAATTTCTATAATCGTGACCATCTTAGTTAGCAATAGTCTATTATTATGTTTTGCCTTTATATAATTACTTTTAGTTGTTTAGCCACATTTTTATCATAACTTTTAGTCGCAATCTCGATATAAATATGCATATATCATTGAGACTATGTTATTTAATTTATTAAATTATACCAATGTAATTTAATAAAATGACTTAAAAGCCCAACGAAGTTTCCAAACCATTCAAAAAACCTCAATCATGTTTTGTCTGTTCAAAAAAACTCAAAGAATTTAACATTTTGTCTAAAAAGTCCAACAAAGTTTCAAACCGTTCAAAAAATCTCAATTTTGTTTTGTTTAAGTTCGTTGGGTTTTTTTGAACTGTCAAAACATGATTGGAGTTTTTTAAACGTTTTGGAAACTTCGTTGGTCTAGCAAGTCATTTTTCCGATACGGTAATAAGTCACGTCATCTGTTTCTCTTATTTAACTTTCAGGAAAGTGTAACTTAGTTGGACTTTTCAGAAAAAATGTTAAGTTTGTTGGGTTTTTTTGAACAGACAAAACATGATTGGGGTTTTTTGAACGGTTTGAAAACTTTGTTGGGCTTTTAAGTCATTTTCTCCTTTTTTATTTATATTGTTATAACAGATGTTAGTACTTATTCCGTTTATCAGATTGTTGAAAGATGAAGTTCTGTGGACGTTGAAATCCATCGAAATTTAATAAAATCTATGTTATTTTCCAGTAAACCTTACATACTAGATGACAAACGGACATTTTCTTTAATGGAATTTTTTTCATTCATGACTTCTCTTATCTCTATGAGTGAAGTATGTGAATCCACTTCATACTTATACACCTCAAAGTTGTTAATTAGTAGGGTATACAGAGTGTATTTTATCATTTTGATTGATGAGGTTAACCCCATTATTCGCTGACCCGTAAATGTGACCCATCTTGGTTCGCTTGGTCTCAAGATATCTCTTGTTGTGCTCTGTAATCAAAGTCAAAAGGGGAACTCTGCTTGTGACCTCCAAACCATAGCCTTTGAGCCCAATGCATTTAGCCGGATTGTTCGTCATTAGCTTCATCTTTCTAACACCAAGGTCTTTTAAAATCTACATATGATTCAACACAAATCAAGATTACAAGCTGCGTTTCTTACATGGGAAATGGCCAGACAAAAGTGCATATCACATAGTAGTATACAGTGTCATATAATATTATATTGTACTATATTATATTGTACTAGTGTACAATATAATATTATATGATACTACAAACAAATATTGTACTGTATAATATTATATGAACTTGTTCGTATAACATTATATATAATATTATATGAACTTGTTTGTATTTGTTTGTATAGTAGTAAAAACAAGTATTGTACAATATAGTACTATATGGTATAGTATGGTACTGTATTGTAATACATAAGACTAGACAAGCTTTACAGGGCTATTTCCAACGTAGCGAGCCTACCTGTGCAGCAACGTCATATTCCCTTGAGTCAACAGGCAAGTCGAGGTCCTCATTGGCTTCCACAGTGTCACGCCCATCATCTTGAAGGTTATAAGCACGAAGTTTGTGGCCTAAACCGATGCCTCGACCCTCATGACCTCTGAGGTATACCACTACGCCCCTCCCAGCCTCTTCAATTTGTTGCATTGAAAGTGCGAGTTGGTTCCCACAATCACATCTAGCAGATCCGTATATATCTCCAGTCAAGCATTCCGAGTGTACCCTCACAAGTATATCATTCCCATCCCCGATTTCACCCTGTTTGTTTCAACAGACACACAATTTCTCATCATTTTATTCCCAACTTTCTATACTGTTTTGAGTTTTAGGCCATGTTTGTTATACATGAGACGACTGGAAAAACATGCATGATCCTATTGTACTACATTTGTTTTGCATTGGGCTATAGTGATGCCAATGGGACAAAAAATGCCTCATTGTAAAACATGGGAAATCGCTTTTGATTAATCTTGTGTGTAAATGACATGAATGTAGCTCACCTTGACCATAGCGACATGTTCCATCCCATTTAAGATCGACTTATAACAGTAAGCAACAAACGACCCCCATGTAGTAGGTATACGTGCAGCAGAAACTTGTTCTACTAAATGATCGGTTTTCCTCCTATACCTGCCAACTTAAATCAAATGTCAAAAAAACCACAGTCATACATTCCCATATTGGTCAAAATTAACGACATCACCCACCTGATAAGATCAGCAATAGAAATGATTTTCATGTTCTCCTTTTCGACAAATTTCCTAAGTTTTGGTAATCTAGCCATCGAGCCATCATCATCTACCACCTCACATATGACTGCTACAGGGTCGAACCCAGCTAACATGGCTAGGTCAACCGAAGCTTCGGTGTGACCAGCTCTTTTCAAAACACCTCCTTCTCTGTATCTTAATGGAAATATATGGCCTGGGCGATTAAAGTCCTCGGGCTTTGACTCTTTTGAAGCTAGAGCTTTTACTGTTGTTGCCCTATCATGAGCCGACACCCCTGTGGTTGTTCCATGTTTTGCATCCTATAATTTTTTATTAGAAAACTATCAAACATCCACAACCGACAAATATTTTCCTTTTTCAGGTAAGGATAAATGCAAGAAATATCTAAATACTTTCATTTATGTGTATACTAGAACATCGCACTTTCCCTTTTTTCTATGGCTTTTACTTAATTAATTAAGGTATTATGATACTTTGAAAAATCTATAATTAGGTAGATTTTTCAAGTGTGTTGCTATAATTAGGTTGATTCTTTTTCAAGATGAACCATTTAATAAGATTACGTACCACTGAAACTGTGAATGCTGTGCGATTCTTGTCTTCATTATGTTTTACCATTAAAGGAAGTTGTAATCTTTCAAGATCTTCTCCTTTCATGGTTACACAAACAATCCCAGTTCCATGCTTAACAAAGAAAGCCATAGCCTCAGGTGTAACACTTGATGCTGCCATTACTAGATCCCCCTCATTTTCTCTGTCCTCATCGTCTACAACCATCACCATCTGTGGTATAAACCAAAGGGTTAAATGCAATAAATAACAACATACTATCAAAAAACCTTCTTATTACAACTAATAATTTCATTTCTTACATTGTAATTTAGAAAATCTTCTCAGTTATAGCAGTATCATTGAATACAAAGCAAGTTTCACTGCTATATAACCGAGTAGATTTAACAAATTAAGTACGATGTCATAATGAGGAAAAAACTGGAAGGTACCACGCTATATCGGATTTTTAAAGGTGTAGTGTCCTAATAAGAAAAAAAAAATGATGTGTTTTTAGGGCATGATATATAGTATCAGCTTGCTTAGAGATTCTAAGAATTACCCTTTTGTAGAAAGAATAACCCAATGTTGAACTACTCATTTAGTTTTATCACATAGTAAAATCACGAGGGAAAAGAAAAAGAAAGTTTAAAACAACCTTTCCTTGGCGAATATCTTCAATGGCATCTGAAATGGATGAGAAGCCAGGTGTGGGGAGATCCAAGTCATATTCATCAGCACCAAGAGGGAAAGAATTCATGGTGGCAATGGAATCTGCTGTTAGTATTTCGATCCCAGATGACACACTTACAGCAGTTTTCCACAAATCTACAGGCAAGAATGAAGCTTTGGACCTACCACCAGATTTACTTATGGAGCACAACTTTGTACCAAGAAACGCCTCTGAAACATGCATGAGATTTCGAGAGTGAAGACCATTGATTGAGCTGAAGTTTGTGCTCATGCTACATTAAAAAAAAAAAAAAAAAAAAAAAAAAAAAAAAAAAAAAAAAAAAAAGAAGAAGTTATAATCAATTAGTATACTTCCAACAAAGATCTATAGCCAATTAAGAAAGCTCTAATTCTAAATTTAAAACATGAATAAAAAAAAAAATCAGTATGTTGGATTTCATCCATGAAACCAATCCATGGAATCGTAAACTTGTTTAGTAGCCAGCTAAAAAATAAACACGAAAACATCCCTGTGATTGGGAGCTCAAAGAAGTCACAAAGTAATGGCAAAGAATCCAAATCGTGAAGCCCAAAAGCATTATGAAAAAGGAGATCATTATGAACTAAAGAGACAATGGCCCTATTTTTCTGAATAGAAAAGCGCATGTATGAAAACAAACTGAAGGAAATAATTAACAAGATACATAGAAGAAGGTTTACTTGGAACATAGTAATGGTGAGGAAGACGCAGTCAAGCTAATGGAAGCCATTTATCTGAAACTGTGTCGTTGTATCTTAAATTTAGACTCGGAAAGGGATTTTGTTTGATTTGAGTTGAAAGATAACCAGATTACTGACATTTATATACAGGGAAAATAGCCTTCTTTTTTTAAGAGTGTATTTCCATGCAACCAATAATCTGCCTGCTTCATGCCTTCGTCAGACAAAATTACATAAATGGTCCACGTTATTTAAAAAATCACAACTTTAGTCCAAGTTGCCAGTTCATTATGAGGTAAACCTTATAGTTTTATAATTTTATTTCGGTTTTGTTCTCTAACCCATTTCAACATGATAAGAAAAAATGAGTAAAGACACAGCGAGACTGAATCCGAAAAAACAAGTGATAAGAGCATATGAATACGACAAAAGCTCCAATATGACAAAACTAAATAACAGAATCGGTAATCCAAAATGAAATCTGGTTCTTGAAAAAGTAGCTTTAGAGTATAATAGTGTGAAGAAATTAAAGAAGACCCCTGAAAGTAGGGGAGTTTTGCTAAATGGTGAAAAAAGGTGCTGCTAAACGAATAAGAATGGTGAGTTTACCACCTGCAATGATTCAATAAGTAAATATATGCGCAAGAATTTATCCTCTTCAAATTTCTCAAGAAAAAGAAAAACAGAGTAATTATTATGTTTTAACATTCGAAGTGCGATAAGGCTTATACTATATCAGATATGTCACAATCACATGTTAAAATCTCAAATTTTAGTTCCAAGAAAGTAAAACATTAAATGTAATTTGAATGCCTGATCATTTTTTTTTCTTAAAATAAGGTACTGGACATTCTTAGTTATGTTATTTTTTTCATTGGATGTACCAGCTAGTGAAGATGACAATGCTTTCAATGTCTTAAAATACAGTTTTTGGATCAAAAGTATATGTAATAACAGCTGATAATTTACAAACTTTTTGATAATTTGAATCTAATAACAACATTCATAAGAACATAAAATGGCAAGAATAGTGCTTCCGTAAAGTTGCATGGAAGATGGTCTGAATTTGAAGGAAGCAAGTTGAAGTGTGGAATTGGTGTGGGGCTTTTAATCATTTAGAAGATTTTAGAAGATTTATTGATACGTCGACCGTCGTGGTTAATTAAATAAATGTCTACGTGTTATATATATATATATATATATATATATATATATATATATATATATATATATATATATATATATATATATATATATATATATATATATATATATATATATATATATATATATATAGGGAAATGTTATATGGAAAATAAAGAATTAGAGCAACACATGTTGGAACCAATAAAAGAATGACAACACATCACTTTGGAATAACTACATAAATAACTTCCATAGTACATTGCTTATGAATAAAGATATGGACACGTGTCACTTGATCATTGGTTCCAGCATATGTTGCCCTAATTAATCATTTTCCATTGAACCTAAACCTATATATATATATATATATATATATATATATATATATATATATATATATATATATATATATATATATATATATATATATATATATATATATCTTTTAAAAGAAATCTTACTATTTCTAAAAATAGATTGAATATAATAATATTATTTTTGTTAAGACGTCCAAACTATTAAGCTGAAAATACAATTAACCACTAATAAAATAATATTAAATTTAAAATGTCCAAATAACTAATCATAAAATACCATTAATCAATGCATATACAATGTTATCTTCCAATTAGAACTTATCTCTTCCTGCTGGTTGACCCAGCCCTTTTAAATCCCTAGAAATTTCGTTGATTTACATATCACATGTTTAATTTTGAAGTCCATTTTCTCGGCATCTATCTCTAGAATTTGGCCTCATCACTCTATATTTTGCGACTCAATACTTGGAGAAACCCAAAAAAAATTGCAGATTCTTCTTCCTCAACCTTACTCTCAATTCCCCAACACGAACCTTTTCTTCCCTTCATCTATCTCGACATCCCTATATATCGTCATTTTTTGTTCATGTAAATTGAATGTTTTATATGATGAATGGATAACCAATTAATTTCCAAATTAGATTGAATCATCTGATACATTCGGTTCTAGGGTTCTAGCTTCCTCTCATAATGCAATGCTCTCAAACGACATCACACTCAAAACCCTAGATCCATCGCTTCCCTCCTCTTTAAAGTAGATCCATGTTCTGCCTTCAACCACCCATAGATAGCCACACATAGACACATAAACGCCCTCTACCGACTAGCGTCCACATCTTTGAGTTTTAAGCTACAACTTCGGGGAAATTAAAGGCATGTTTATTTTTTTTAGTTTATTTTCAATATTTATTTAGTGGGACACTAATTTCTACTAATTGGTTAATGTTTGTGAATCAGGTAATCTGGCGTATGTGAAGACGTATCAAAATCTCAAGTTTTTTGTTTCATGGAGGCATATTCAACTGAGTATACCACTGAACAGATGTCACCACGCACCGCACCAGCAGGAATGCCCATAGACACATAGGCCCTTCATCAACGACCATCTTCGTCTTTTTTTTTTCTCGGTAACTGTCATTTTCTCACTACCCTCTCCTCCATCTTAAGGTAATATTCAGAATTTTAGATGTTAGGGAGTTTTATGATTTGGTATTGTTTGATTTATGTTAAGTGGTATTAAGGGTTCAAATTTCCATCCCTAAATGCATGTTAACGTGATTTCCGTTAAGTTGGATTATAGGTTCAAATCTTATGGGCCAAAATCTGTTGATATCGAATCAGGTATGTCCCAATTTCATCATTTAGCTAATGATATTGTGTTTTAAAGAGTATAAACATGATTTCATTTTCTAATAACAGATTACATACATTATGTATTCAGTTGAGTTATCCATGTAATTTACTTATAAGTTCAAACCCTAAAAGCTTAAAAGTTCTATATACATCAGGTGATTTTCGTCTTTCCCCCCGTATGGACGATTATACCCTTGATGATAGTGTCCACCTTTTTGGAAAATACTGATGGATTCTGGTGATGATCAGAAATAAAAAAATTCAGTTTGTCTTAATTGGAAGTTACATGCTGTTTTTGGTCCTTGGTACAGGTCAAATAATTGTTTGCTTATGGTGCAAACACGATATGGTAAAGTTAACGGTCATTTGGTTGTGTGCAATATTCAAAAATTTTGATTCAGATTCATTATAATAGGGAATTGAAATTATAAATTTATTTCTCCTTTGATTTGGATGAATTTTCCTTTGATGTTGGGTCATTATTTACTGATGATGTTGATGGATCTTGGTGATACTAAACATTATATGGTGAGTAATGAGAAAATATAAAATGCCAAATGAAATTTGGGTACAAAGAGAGTTTGCTTTATGGTGGTGAAGAAGATTTCAGATGGTATCTTTCATAACATTGCTTGGTTGATATTTCCCGTGCTAATCCCAAACATAGTTGCTATGAAAAGGTATTTTATCAGTTATTCTTGTTGCAATTAACAGGTTTGAGGAGTTTTCCATAAGTATCTGTTTATTTTTGTGATGTCTAGAGGACCCCACTGCTAATTTTATATATACTAAATTATTAAATTTTAATACTTTGAAAGTTAAGGGTTAAATGCAAGAAATAGCAGCTAACTTTCATTTATTTGTTATGATAACATCCTACTTTCGTTTATTCTTATTCCATTTATTATTTACCTTGATTATTTTTATGTTTTGTTGTTAAAGTAAATGCAGATGCCTACTAATTATGTGTTATTGGAGAACTCTTCTACATCAAGTCCCGAAGCTTAAACGGACATGCTGATGTCGATGCCCGCGTAAGGCCTTGATCAAGCTCGTTCAGGAACTTCTATTTTTGAAGTTTTGTTTGTTAACTTTGCTTATGTTGGGCTTGCTTTCCAAATTAAGTGTATGCAAAATATGTAGTTGTTAATGACCAATGCTAATCATTTTCCAAATTAAGTGGATCAAATAATGAATTTGTAAGTTTATTTGGTAACTTTACTTAATTATTACCTAGGTACCCGTTAATGTCAAATTAACTAGAAACAAATAATGTAATTTTTTTAGTAATAAACAAGACTTTTTTTTCTTTTTATAAAATAAAATAAAATAAAGTAAAACTTATAAATTTGATAGAATAAAGTACTTTTTTCTTATACAAAATCTACTAATAAAATTGTAAGCTAGTATTTTAAAGGGCAATAACCATATATTTATAAAAATAAATATTTTTTAAAATGTTTTTCCACTTCAATATTTGAAATATATTTTGGGAATTGTACATGAAATGTTTTTTTTTTGTTTTTTTGTTTTTGATATATGAATTTTGGTAGTCCGTTTTCAATTGTAAATCATAATCTTCTTAATATTTCTCTTTATTAATCGTGATTAGGATATTTATCATTTAAATTTTAACGTCTTAAAGAATATATCTTTTACTTTATTTGTTGTCATCGAACAATATTTTACAAATATATTCTTCCAATTTTTTTTTGGTAAACAACTTGCATTTATTTCTAACAAAATATAATAACATATTTGTATTTTTAACCAAGAACAAGACCGTACTTGTGTTTTGAAAGTAATGTAGTTAATTACTTCTATTTTTCCCCTAAAATTATAATTGTTTTTGTCTACACTTAAAACAACAACATTCTATTCCTAATGAGTCGAAATAGTTCAAGGGAAAAAACTATCCATTGCATTATAAGTTTCATCTTATAAATTCTACTTTATGGCCTATCAATTTGGATGTACTTAGGGGGTGTTTGGATTAGCTTATTAGTTTATTGCTTATTAGCTTATTTGTGGTGGGAATAAGCAATAAGCAATAAGCAAGGGGAGAGATGCTTATTAAAATTAGCTTATTTAGCTTAATCCTAACACAATAAGCTGATTTTTTAAGGATTTTATCCAAACACTTAAACTTACCTTATTGTGGTGGGAATAAGCAATAAGCAATAAACACCCTGTTTTTCCATATCCAAACACCCCCTTAGTCTGCTATGTTTGTAGATTGATGGTGATATCTTTATAAAGATGATTATAAGGAAGCCGCCATCTTCAACTGCATCTTTGTTAAACATCATTTAATGTTTATTTGAACCTGGTTATGCATATGTTTTACAATCATTTAATGTTTTTTTTGGATTTTTTTATATATTTCAACCATTTTATTGTATGATGTATCAGTTTTTGTATCTTATTTAGGATTTCATTGAACACCTAGATTGCATAGTCGGTATTACTACCCCTCTTGAAATTTTCTTATTTGAGAATTTCATTTCAATTTTCTTGATTGTTTTAGTGCAAACTTTCTGTTACAACATTGTTCTTAAAAAAAATCTATTCAATTATAAAATATTGTTGTAAATAAAATGAAAGTATGAATAAAATAAAATCATGGTGACCGGATCATTGTGGTTATTTGTAGTCTTTTGTTTTTTTTGGTGTTGTATAGGGACAAAAAGAAGGCAAAAACAAATAAATAGTGTATATTATGGCTACATAATTCAAATGCAAAATAATAGTTAGCTTTTTCAAAATAAAAATTGTTATCAAGGAAGAACTCTAGAGAAAATATGGCATGCTTTAAAAAAAACGAAATCTCACAAGGAAAGGAAACTAAACTAATTATTGTACGTTCTCAAAAACCCTAACTTTTTTTATAATGGGGTTGCAATTCGGGAAAACCAGCAACATATGAGAACAATGTGTCCCACCTTTGTGGAATGCAATCGAATTCCGATACCTTGCATGTTCTTTGGAAGATGACATGTTTCTGTATAGAAACCAAGGTTCTAAATAACTTAAGGTGTGACTTGGTGGCAATGTCAAGCTTCAAGCTTTTCCGAGCCTTGGCGAGCCACGTTGTTTGTAAGGCGTGACTTAAGGCGGCAATTTTGTATATAATTCATATTTTTATATGTATTTTCAACTATTAATTATTTTTATAAACATATATAAGTCAAGACGACATTATGGTAAAGCTTGACAGCACATACAAGTCTTAGAGCCATGATGAGCTTTTTAGATCATTGATAGAAACTAATCGTTGAAACAAATAAAATCGCAAAAGGAAACTATTTGGCGAAAGGAAACAATTCATTTCCGCAAAACCGACGGATAACAATATGTATATGTTGTGTGTTTCGTAAAATATAACATGTTTCGGAGTAGAGCTGATCGCCAAAGGAAACTAATCGTCGCCGCTGCTTTGCGTGGGTGTACGGCTTATATATATATATATATATATATATATATATATATATATATATATATATATATATATATATATATATATATATATTAGCCGCTTACCCGCACAAAGCGACGGGTGCGGATCAACAAAATGACATAAAAAAATTTGTTAAACAAAATGACGAACATTTAGAGATTTCTTATACCTGGGCTAGGATTAAACGTAAGACATTTTTGAGCTTATTCGATTTTAATAGAAAGAAAAACAAAGAAGGAGGTAGAGAGCATGAGAGAGAACCAAGGTTTTGCGGTCAATGGCAAGGCATTCATGATAGACGAATGCTAGATTAATGCACGTCTTCCAGTTTATATGAAATATTTTATAATGTGTACATCGTATTAGACCGATTCAAATGGATATTAAGAACACTTGGTCAAACTTTGACCCATTCAAAATCTTATCATCATCTTATTTGACTTTTTCATTATTATTGACAAATTCAGTATTTAGCGATTCAATTGGATATGAGGAACACTTGGTCAAAGTTTGACCCATTCAAAATCTTATCATCATCATCTTATTTGATTTTTTCATAAATGCTGACCGGATAAGATTTAGTATTTACCGATTCAATTGGATATGAGGAACACTTAGTGAAACTTTGACCCATTCAAAATCTTATCATCATCATCTTATTTGACTTTTTCATAAAGGTTGATCGGATAAGATTTAGTATTTACCGATTCAATTGGATATGAGGAACACTTGGTCAAACTTTGACTCATTCAAAATCTTATCATCATCATCTTATTTGACTTTTTCATAAATGTTGACCGGATAAGATTTAGTATTTACCAATTCAATTGGATATGAGGAACACTTGGTCAAACTTTGACCCATTCAAAATCTTATCATCATCATCTTATTTGACTTTTTCATTATTATTGACAGATTCAGCATTTAGCGATTCAATTGGATATGAGGAACACTTGGTCAAAGTTTGACCCATTCAAAATCTTATTATCATCATCTTATTTGACTTTTTCATAAATGTTAACCGATTAAGATTTAGTATTTACCGATTCAATTGAATATGATGAACACTTGGTCAAACTTTGACCCATTCAAAATCTTATCATCGTCATCTTATTTAACTTTTTCATAAATGTTGACCGGATAAGATTTAGTATTTACCAATTCAATTGGATATGAGGAACACTTGGTCAAACTTTGACCCATTCAAAATCTTATCATCATCATCTTATTTGACTTTTTCATATTTAACCCATTCAATTTGAAGATAAGCTTAGAAGACCTATTCAAAATCTGTCTTTAACCGGATAAGATTTATGATTCTCCGATGCATAAAATTATTGTATATGATGTTTAAAAGCTTGTACCTCTTAAAATTCAGCAAAATCTTGTAAATTTTTTTATCATCATCTTATTTGACTTTTTCATTATTATTGATAGATTCAATATTTAGCGATTCAATTGGATATGAGGAACACTTGGTCAAAGTTTGGCTCATTCAAAATCTTATCATCATCATCTTATTTCACTTTTCACAAATGTTGACCAGATAAGATTTAGTATTTACCAATTCAATCAGATATGAGGAACACTTGGTCAAACTTTGACCAATTCAAAATCTTATCATCATCATCTTATTTGACTTTTTTATAAATATTGACCGGATAAGATTTAGTATTTACCGATTCAATTGGATATGAGGAATACTTGGTCAAACTTTGATCCATTCAAAATCTTATCATCATCATCTTATTTGACTTTTTCATATTTAACCTATTCAATTTAAAGATAAGCTTAGAAGACATATTCAAAATCTGTCTTTGACCGGATAAGATTTATTATTCTCCGATGCATAAAATTATTGTATATGATGCTTAAAAGCTTGTACCTCTTAAAATTCAGCAAAATCTTGTAAATGTTTTTTAAGGTGTGTGTATGTATATATATATATATATATATATATATATATATATATATATATATATATATATATAGAGAGAGAGAGAGAGAGAGAGTTTATGCGAAAATGCATATAATTTGCGAAAACGCAAAAACAAGAAAAACTTATGACATTGTGTCACCTCATTCTTATATTTTGGATAATAATTTATCCAAACTTTGAACTAAATCATGATAATCGATCATCTATGAGAAATTATTTCATATTAGAAAAGCATAATTTTTGACATTTTTATTATTAAACCATGAATTTAAAAATTGTTAAAGACGTAAAAAAAAATTGTTACAACCTTCTTCAAATCTATATTACCATAAACAATCTAATGTAAACTAATTATGTTTAATTTACTGTTAATAAAATTAACTTTTATAGTACTTGTGCTTGATTTTTATAAGAGAAAATTAGTTTTCGCGTTTTCCCAAAATATTTATATTTTCGTATGAACCTACTTATATATATATATATATATATATATATATATATATATATATATATATATGTGTGTGTGTGTGCAGGTTCATTTGAGACCATGCTAATTTTGTGTGATCGTGAGACCAAATCAAACAATAATTTTAAAATGCAAAATAAAAGGAAAAATCCAAAATTTCTTTTTTAAATTATTATTTTCGGAACTTTAATTACCTAAAAAAAATTAAAAAAATCATCGTTTTTTTTTTTGAAAAATACGTGAAATATTCTAATAGAATATTACATTGTAAATATTCTAATGTGATTTTAAAATGTTAGAATATTATATTAGATTTCTTAGATATGTAGAATATTTTATTTATTCTACTAGAATATGTAAAAAAATGTTTTTTTATTATTTTTATATTTTTTGGTATTTTTTTTTTGGAAAATACAAATTCCGAAAATAATATTTTGTAAAAAAAACATTACGAAGATTTTCAATTACTTTGCATTATAAAAATGTTTTTTGTTATATATACCAAATGAATAGCTAGGATTACGTCTCACGGTCTCACAAAATTAGGTCGTCTCACGGTCTCACAAAATTAAGTCGTCTCACAAAACTAAACATGTTAAAATCCTGATTTATTTTGTCTTTTTGGTACGACAAGGGCAAAATTGTAATTTTTACAGTCTAATATTTTCATTCATACATTGATTCATAATGTAACACAAAAATTATATAAAATACAAAATTTAATAAAGTACATTCATAGTTTAGTACACAAAATTCACTATTTAATATAATCATAATATCATTAATTCACTAACTTAAGAGAGACAAACTCAAACTCTATCACCACCACCAACTACCACACGTCAGCACCAACCATTTATGTCAACATCGTGACCGTCATTCCTTTCAAACCAAATATGTATATAAAATCATGCATTGTCACCTAAAATACTATATTCACAGTTTAATAAACTTATTAATTCACTAATATAGAGTTCAATGTAACATTTATAAAAACTAATAGATTCTTACATATTTACTCCACAAAAAATACTCACATAAAAATTAATACAAATGTTTATATTTTAACATAAAATTCATAAAAATATCATAACTTAATACAATAGATTCACAGCTTATTACAGTTAATTCATAATTAATAAATAAAATTAACAGCTTAGTATATCAAATTCACAATTTAATACATAAAATCTATACATTCACATCCATATTCTCATTCTAAAACTTACATTTATACCTTCAGATATGTGGGCTGGTGTTTCTTTCAAAATTTCATTTACATAATATTCACAATTTAAATTTTACATATTTTCTTCAAAATTAGAGAAAAGAAAATATATATATGTATAATGCTTCTTTCATCTCATATTTTCGAAGAAAACATAAAATTCATAAAAATCACTATTCTAATAAAAGAATAGTTTTGTTCTCCTTTTGACATGTGTCATCCTATTAGGCTTCCTAATTAATACATATTTTATCCTCATTTTCCTATGTGTCACCCTATTATGTCTCCTAATTAATGCATGCCACTTGTCAACTTATTGATTCTTCATTTCAAATTTTAAATTTCTCACTTTAATTACATTCAATTTTTAACATTAATAAAAATTAAAATAAAATTAATACAAATATAAATTGATATAACTTCACATATTTATTTAAATCAGTGACTATAATTTTGTGTAACTAAAAAATCTCTTAATTAATAATTTATTTAAAATAATTGATTAATAATTTTGAGTTTTTACTATAAAAGTTTAATTAATTTTGTAACCGTGGTTCCCACGGGTTATAAACTAGTACATATATAAACAATAACAGCTTAATATACTCAATTCATATTTTAATATACTTAATTCACAATTTAATACACAAATTCCTAGTTTAATAAAATATATTTACAAGTGAAAAATTACATCTGATGATGTTTGGAGCCTTGGAGGTTCTATTAGATAGCAGTTCATACACTCATCACAACTCACAACTTAAAAAACCTAAATTCACATTATTTGAGAAAACACTAATATAATACAAACATGTTAAATTCACATTAAAACATTTACTAGTTAAAACTTATAAAAAAATCATTTAATCACAACTAAAACTTATAAAAAAATATGCATTCACAGCTTAATTCTTACAAAAAATCATACATTAATAGCATAAAACTTCTTTTTAACTGAAACAATCATATATGTATAAAATACATGCATTATTAAATTTATAACTATAAAAAAAAACACTTATTCATAGCTTAAGAAACTAGTCTAGACATTTATTCACAATTTAATAAACTAGTTCAGAAACTTATTCATATTATTCAAAGTTTAAAAACATACCTTGTTTTCAGGGAGACATTTCATCAACCACCTTCAATGCATCTTATATCCAGATTTGAGATTGTTCCCTTGCTTCAGATCCATAAGCACTGATGGTAGGCAGCAACCATGGTGGTGCGACTTCAGTTGTGGTAGAGGTGGAGTCACATTGCCGGTGGGAGCATCAGATCTGTTGGTGGTGATTTCCATCAGATCTATTGTTTTGACGAAGCAAATCGAAGATGTTTACTTGTATTCCATCAAATTTGGACGTCGAAGATCTTGAGACTAACTAGATCTGGACTTCGGAGTAGAGTGTGACATTTTTTTGTTGTCCCAACGAAGCAAAGTAACTGATGTTAAGTGGCGGTCGGTGGTGATAAGGTCGAATATCAAATATGACCAAATCGCACCAGATCTGATATGTTTTGCGTTTCACAGAGAGAAAGTGAAGATGAAACAACTTCTTGACTCCGGTTCTAAGACCAGGTGACGATTGACGGTGGATGTGGAGGTATATCATAAGATTTGTGTTTCTGTTGGTGGTAGGGTAACGACACGGAAGAGGAATCCGTGATGACAGTTATAGAGGAAGGTGGTGGTTATTACCGCTTGTCGGGGATCATAATCTAGAAGAGAAAATCGAAGATCTGAAGTTAAAATATATTGATTTAAAGACGAAAACCATCGATCTGAAGACGAAAATCATAGATCTAAAGAGGAAAATCGTAGATCTAAAGCTGAAATTGTAGATATGGAGCCAAGCGAAGCTTGTGGATCTAGTGGTGGTGGTTCGTCGGTGGTACGAAGCGGCATCAGTTCGTCGGTGGTAGGAAGCGGCGGCAGTCAAGGGTGGTAGCTGGTGGCTAACTGGTGGTAATGTTTATGTGTTCTTCAAGTTTGAGATGAGAGAGAAGATAATATGTGAGAGTGTATGTAGTGTGTAGATCTGATATAACAAAAGATGAAAGTGAGTTCTTTTGTTATACTTTAATAAAAATGGTTCTTAAGTTGTTCTTAACTGTCACATCCCCGAACCTGAGAAACGGCGGAAACGTCCGGGGGTTGGGTGACTTCAACTTGTAATATCATAACAGTGTATATAACTGAAACAAGAGAACATCGTCATCACACATACAATAATACAACAATTTACATCATTGTAATTGTTTATAAAAGTTACATCCTTAAAATATAAAGTGATCTTGATGTCCCCCTGCTCAACGATTTCCTGAAAATACAAGTTATTTTGAAAATGTCAACATATATAATGTTGGCGAGTTCAAAAGTATGTTGTAAGAAAAGTCGTGTATCGCTTTGTAAACACCAGAAAATCTGATATGCTCTGTAAAATGGTTTAAAAGTTTTGTATCAAATCTTGTGTAAAGCATGTGTGTTTCTGTTTTGAAAATGTATAAAAAGAGTATTCCAGAAAATCCTATATTTTATGTTGTAAGTAGAAGGTACTGTATAATTGTATGTTTTCCCAGAAAATTTGATATTTTCTGTTTATAAAGGTGTTGTGGTCTTAAAAACCCTAAGACCGAATACCAGTGTATGTATGTATGTTTTTGTATCATCAAAACTGTATATGTATTCCGTAAATTTTACAATGGAGTTAATATCTATGTGGGTGGTTTATAACCATACTTGATAATGACTGATTCGCTTGTCATGACGTTTTTCAGGTGCCAACTTGTTTAAGGTAAGGTTTGTCACCCTAGACTGACCTAGTCTAACTGTAGCGAACAGCTCAGGTGTGGGGTGTCAACCCCATATAGATCTATACACAAACTCTCGCTCTCCCTCTAGGAGACTCTGGTTATAACTACAGGCTTACGGTTATACACTAGATAGGTACGAATGAATAAAATGTCTCACAAGAGCCTTAACTAAATTTATGTGAATATTGTATTACACTATGTAACGTAGTAAATGATGTTTCCGTGTATGTTTTAAGTTTACAATGCCCAACAAGCATGTAAATGGACAACAAAGGCCCAATAAACATATAATGAATATTTCAGACCCAATAAGCATGTAAATGGACCACAAATGTCCAATAAACATGTAATGTATATTCCAGACCCAATAAGCATGTAAATTGACCATAAAAGTCCAATAAACATGTAATGTATATTTCAGGCCCAATAAAAGTGAAAATGACGTATTTAGTCTATTTGTTATTACGTCGTTTATTTAAGCTCAATTGTTTACCAAAATGACATAAAAGGCCCACTTTTTGTAATAAAAACATTTTCGGTCCATAAAACTGAAAATTTACAATTAAGGCACATTTTTGGTAAAAATGAGACTTTAGGTCCCTTAAGACCAAAAGTTTACATTTAAGGGCTTATTTCAAATAAAATAACATTTTTAGCCCACTTTATTAGAAATAACATTTTGGCCCAATTTTATGAAATTTGACATTTTCGGCCCAAATGTATAGAAATTTACCTTTTCGGCCCAAGTTTAACAAAATTGACATTTTCAACCTATTTAACCGAAAATTTACATTTTTGGCTCAAATTTGTTTAACATGACAATTTAATCCACAAAAGTCAAAAGTTTACAAATTAATCCCATGAAACCGTGAAGGCCCAACTTTAAGCCTATTTTGTGAAAATTAACACTCCTGGCCCTTGTAAAACCATAAATGTCCTTAAGCCCCATTTTTTTATAAAATGACTCCTTTGGTCCTTGTAAAACCGTGAATGCCCTAAAGGCTTCCCCTTTTGTTTATTTGTCAAAAATGGCCCATAAATCAGTTTGGATTGTTTTCTAGTGTATCATAACAAGTTTTAAACTTTCCATTTTCATAGTAAGTTGCATGTAATGATTTAGTTTACAAATATCGCCAAGATTTGTTAGTAATTTCGAGTTACATAAGGTTTTAGAACGTAATCACAACATAGAACATGGAAAAACACACATATACATGCATAAACACATAGATCTAACACAAAGCAACTTGTATCCTCCCCCAAAAAAATAATATAAAACCGAAAATAAGGGGTATGAACTCACTTTGGATTGATGGATTCGGTTTTTGAAGAAGATTGGAGGAGGTTTCGGTCCTAGCAAGCTTCCTTGAAGAGATTTTTTGAGTTCTAGGAAGCTTTAAGAATCAGGAATCATAAAATGGAGTGATTAAGAGTAATAAGTTTAACATAAACATGAAGTTAATCTTCTTAAGTGGAAGTAGCTTATCAAAATGAATGGATTTTGATGGATTATCCTTGGTCTCAGCACAAGCACCCACGATTTTTATTGGAGGAAAATGACAGGTTTCTTAAGAGTTAGATAGGATTTTTGTGTTTGAAAAATGAGTGAAGTGAGGTTGGTTAGGGTTCTCTTGGCCTAAGGTAAGAAGAAGAGAGAGATGAGACAAGATGTGGCATGGAAACATGAGATTGCATAGATAAATGTTGTGTTTTGTGCATGGATATACATTATGTAATATTGAGGTCTCACTACTTCAAATAATCCATGTTTCTTTTCCTTTTTTTTTATAAAACCTGAGAATTAGAGATGGGAGGGAAAAGAAATTTGAATGTTGGGTTAGAATGGAACAACAATCGAAAATATATGGCCTAATAAGTAAGTTGTCGGCCCATTGGGCCCACTTGTGTGTTTACGGCCCAATATAAAAAAAGAAATGGGTTTTTCGGCCCATTCAGGTTTAAGGAAGTTATTTACGGCCCAATAAGGCCCATGAAGCAAAGTGAGACATTTTAGGTCCAATAAGGCCCATAAAAAGTCTTATGGCCCAAAATGTTATAGTTTAATGAATGTGGGTCTATTTAGGCCCCAAATGAGGATTCTTACCCCAAAATAATCAATTGAGAGTTTATTGGCCCATTAGGCCCAATAAATGATTCCTGGCCCAATAATAGGTTTGAACCGGGAAGTTAGGGTTACAACCCAAAGTCGAGTTAATGTAGTATATTGAATTAGGTTTAGGGATTTACAAGTGAGTTTTGATTCGAGTAGTTGTTTTTGAATTGAATAACATGAATAGCTTCAAGATTCGTCAAAAGTTGATCATACACAGATAGAATTTCCTAGCCAAAAACGCTAGTTGTAACATCAACCTTTAGTGGGTCTCATTTGATCTTTTCTCTCTCTCTTCCGCTCTAACCCTCCAGCGTACCAGAGCGACAGGCCTATTATAATCATAAATGAATATATAGCGTCGCCAATTCCTTTCTCCACCGCCACCACAACCGCCAACGAAATGACCATTACCACCACCTCTAACACTAGTCGACCCCACAATTGTTACCCCTGTCACTTATATCACCTCTATCTTTATCACCACTACCTCCTCTGCCACCAACTTTCGTAATCATAGAGGATTACTCAATTTGTGAACAGACATATATATATATATATATATATGATCATTTATGATTAAGCATATACATATAAACATATATAATCATATACGAATATACCTCTCTGCCATATAATCATTTATGATTAGGCATACTTCGTTGTTGTCGGTACGCTGAAACGTTAGTGCGGCAAATAAGAAATATGTGGTTGGAGTTGAATCTCAAGATCTCTACTTTTTTTATCTCAAATGAACCGTCCCTATATATATATATATATATATATATATATATATATATATATATATATATACACACACACACACACACATATATATATATATATACACACACACACACACACACACACACATATATATATACATATATTAAAAATCAATAGAAAATGCATAAACCTCAAAAACAAAACCCTAAAACCCCTAAAAATATATAAAAAAATACCTTGAGATAGCTAATCTTTTTTTACTTTATAAAATTAAAAATCACAAAAAAAAAATTAATTTTTATAAAAAAAATTCATTTTTTTCAGCGAATGTGACTCAAAACCTGCGATTTTTAGCCCTTTAAAGTAAAAAAAAAAATTAGATTAGATATCTTAAACTATTTTTTTCTTATATATATATATATATATATATATATATATATATATATATATAAGGAATGGTTCAAATGACAATCCCTAAATGTTAAGAACCCTAAGAACTACTTTTTAAAATGTTTTCATTAAAGACATTTTGGACAAATCAGACTCTAATATTATATTAAGCATATTTTTTTATTATCAAGTTTACAACTAATTGCCACTTGTTGTCAGACCGCTGCCAGACCACCATTGATCCGTCGTCGGACTAACACAAAATTCAATGACATTTTTCTGGTCGTATTCACAATTTAATAAAAAAAAACATTGTAGTTCACATTTTTTTTGTTAATAAATTTTAACACATACAATTTCATTTTTGAAATATATATATATATATATATATATATATATATATATATATATATATATATAATTTTTAATAAAAAAAAAATAGAATTATGCTTTAAAAAATTCAATTTTGTTTTTTTCTAAATTATAGATTTTTAAAATAAATATATCATATATAAGACATATTCGCAATTTAAAATATCATGGTCACAGTTTAATAAACATATTATTTCAGTAATACTCAATTTAATATCTTCATGCACACCTTCATTCATATTTAAATATAAAATATACAACTTAATACAGTCTATTTTTAGTTTAATATATAAAATTCACAACATAAAATAATACAATTTATTTTACACTAATATATACATATTTTGAGAAATTAAACACCAACTCTATCACCACCAACTATCACATGCCACTAATCACATGTGACTTTGTCACAACCATCATTCCTTCCAAATCATATATATATATATATATATATATATATATATATATATATATATATATATATATATATATATATATATATAATCATGGATTCACAGTTTAAATATTATATTCACAATTTAATAAATCAATTAATTCACTAAGTCTGAGTTTAATGCAAAATAATTATAAATTTTAATACATTCTTACATATTTATACAACATAAAAATGAATGTATTCACAAGAAATTAATACAAACATTCATACATAAATCATTTATATTTTAACACAAAAATCATTAAAACAGAGGTTAACAAAAGTTAAAATTGAGATTAACAAAAGCTAAACAACAAATGAAAAATTAAAATAATATTCAGAACTTAAAAGACTAGTTCAGATACTAAGGCACAACTTAAAAATACTAGTTTAGCCACTAAGTCTCAACTTAAGAATACTTGTGTTACATCCATTCACAGCTTCATAGATTACACTCATTTACAACTTAAAATATACAATCATTTCATTGAAGCTATTAAATACCTTCTATGCACATTGTTTCTAGTTATTTTATCTATACACTTTTCTACCAAATAACCGATCATAGCAGATAACACATGGTAAGCATTTATCAAATACATTATGTGCATAACACACGTCAAATCTATAAGCACACCACATAAGATCTAACATGATTATACATCAAACACCTTGAGTAGAGGTCAATGGTGGTAACGTTCGTCAACAATAGCAGCGGTCAAAAATGGTGGTAGCGGTGTGATGTCGTTAGTAGAAGGTAACAAAATTCGTTGTGAAATAGAACAAAATTCTTAGATACATATTAGATTTGAACAGATCCGGTATGAGAGAGGGCAGTGATGGTCATCGATGGTGGTTTACGGCAGATCTGGAGGAGATGAGCATCAAAGATAGTTTGGGCTTCAAATTTCATGACAAATAATGGCGTAGAACTATATTTGGATGTGTAGATATTAGATCTAAAAGAGAGTATTGTCGATCTATTACCAGAAAAGTAGAGTTTGTGGTGTTTTCTTTTATTCTAAAAAATAATAGTGGTTGGTAGCAGGCGGCAATCAGGGCGACGATGGTAGAAAAAGGTGGCAGTTAGGTGATAATGGCATCTTTGAAGGCAGATGTTATAGATCTAAAGGCGCGGGTTGTAGATCTGACCATATGTAGACTAGGAACACCATCAGAGACAAGGAAAACCCACAAGAATCATTCAGATCTAAACAGATTTGAGCAAAAAAACACAAAAGAAAGTGGTCGGAATCACGTCACTAGAGAGGATAGTCGGACGAGGTGGTCCGCCGCAGGTATGAGACAAAGTCAGGGGAGGATAACAAAGTTGATGTCGTCATTGGAGGTAATGTCCTCGGAGTTGATACGGACCTCGTCGGTTGTCTGTGGTGGCGCTTATTGTTATAAATCTGATATTTGGAGGTGGAGGATGACGATGTTAGCGATGCATCTAGTGGTTCTTTGGTGGTTGGATACAATAGATCTAGAGTAAAAATGAAAGATCTAGTAGACAGCGACGGTATGCACTTGGATTCCAGAGAGGTGGTGGTGAGGAAAACATCAGCAGCAACGGCAGTTGGAGGCTCCTGTCACCGATGATATAAGAAAGGAGAGGATGGAGGGGTTGATTTTTTTTATAACTATGAAGAAATGAAACAAATCTTGCTTTTAGATCTAGTTTGCAACATCTGATAAATTGTTTGTGAAACTAGGCTATGATGTGTTGTTATTAACAATAATGTCATTCTTTTTTTAATAATTGGCAGATGAAAATGCCCTTTTTAATATTTATAAACATGTATTTGATAATTGACAAATATACTCATAATTATAAAGCTAAAACTAAAAGTTTTAAGGCATCAACAAACTTTTTATCTATAATAAATTTATGTACCAAATTTCACATGTGTATGTATATATGCATATATAAGAGAATTCCAAAAAAAAAATTGAAAAAAAATTATATGTATGTACATATGCCCATGTATTTTAAAAATGTGCATATGCATAAAAAAATATATGAATATGCATTAAAAATGGATTTTTTTTTAGAATAATTCGTTTTTAAGTATTATTTTCGATTATCTAAAAAAATTAAATTATTTTTTTAATCAGCAATCATACGATGATTATATAAAAACCGTCGAGAGTATATCATCATATCATAATATCAGAGTACAAATCCCAAAATCACATGAATACGGAAAAAAATGGGCAGATGCAGTGCGATCAAGCCGGACCCTTCCCTTTTAAACTGGAAGTATCTGAAACATAAACTGAAAATTGTAAGCACAATGCTTAGTGAGCTCCCCCAAAATACCTCATATTATACATAAATTCAGTCAAACATATATGAGTATATTTGAACCCCTTCGGTCTCTTTCAACCGGTATTGGGTCTATTTCAACCCCTTCGGTCTCTTTCAACCGGTAGTGGGTATATTCCAACCCATTTGGTCTCTTTCAATAGGTATTGGGTATGTTTCAACCCCTTCGGTCTCTTTCAATCGGTACCAGGTCTATTTCACCCCATACACCTAGCATGCATACATATCAGTACAAGTCATAGAGACATCAATCATATACAAACATAACATGTAATTGTCACGAAGTCAATTACCACCCTAAAAAAATAATCTAGTGGCTCGTCCTTGGTGCCTTCGAATCATGAGTACATCATAGTAAACTCACCTCTCGATCGATAATCAACTAGTGTTGCTCGCACGGTTAGCTATAATGGTGCTACTCCACACCTAGATAATCATGCAAGGCAAATCTTAGGTTTACCCCTTCAAAACCAACTGCGATAAAAAGTCAACGTCTAGGGTCAAAGTCAACTTTCCCCTCAGATCACCCTCACGTCGTGACCACTAAGGCTCATGCCGTGAGAATGGACTCGACCTGTTTCTAATCAGTGAGTCGACTCAGTTTCATCAATCCAACAGAATCCTCATATTGGGACAATCATCTTTCTCACGTCATAAGGTTCCATTCCTCATGTCGTGAGATCAGTTCTGATCAACTTTGAGTATTAATCTCTTAATCCTTTAAGATATACATTGGGACTTTCCAGAGTACCTTCCTCGACACTAAGGACCATAAAAATCATAGCTTTTTAGTCATGCATGTCCAATGCATGACTTAGACACAAACTAGGTCAAAAGAAATGTAATAAGATCAAGACTCATGATTGCAGTCCAAAACAAACACGGAAACTCAGATCCATGGACTCACATGAAAAAAATGTCCCAATGATCCATAAAAGTTGCCAACTTTATGGATCTCATACATGTTACACAACCCAACCATGCAAATAAAGGCTCTAAAGCTTAGATCTAACATGCATGAGGCAAAAAGGTAAGAGCTTTATGACTTACAAATGCCCAAAAGCTCAACAAGACCAAAAGGTAAAAGCTAGATTTCCAAAATGAAGCACCACAAGAGTCGTCTTCCACTTCAAAGAACCACAGCCTCCAAGTAAGATCTTCAATATCACCAATAATGGCCACATGTCTCAAGGAGGTTGAGTTTAGGGTTTTAAGGGAGCGAGGGAGTGAGAGTGTAACATCCCAAAAACCATGACCGAAAATTTCATTTTTGATATAACGATTCATAAAACAATTTATAGAAAAATCATCAAGTTATTTCATTTCATAAAAACCATAGATCATATGTCTCAAAACCATTTTATAATTTACTAACAATGTCAGAGTACAAATCTCAAGAATCTCATATACGAAAAATTGTGTGTGTGATGTGTTGCGCTGCTACCATGCCGACTTATTTCCCTTTGAAGAAGAAGGACCTGAAACAAAAACTGAAAACTATAAGCACGAAGCTTAGTGAGTTCCCCCGTCATACCACATACCATACATAACACATACTGTCTACCATATCCGGGTACTAGCTCCCCTTTCAGTCTCTTTTAACCGGTAACTTGCCTAGCATATCAGGGTAATGGCCTACCCCTGCAGTCTTTTCGACCGGTAACTTGCCTAGCATATCAGGGTGCTGGCCTCCCCCTTCAGTCCTTTCGACCGGTAACTTGCCTAGCATATCAGGGTGCTGGACTATCTCTTCATTCCTTTCGACCAGTACCCGGGACTATTTTACCCCTTACTTCTACCACAAGTCTCGTATCCAATAGTTCCATTCCTATTTAATGATTTTGGGGCCTCCAACTCGTCAAGTCCCTTCAAAAATGAGAAAATCATAATTAGAAATACATACCAGGAGTCGGGCATTACAGAGAGAGGTTGAGGATAGGAAACCCTTGCTCTCTCATTCCTTTAAATACTCAAAAATTAGGGTTTGGGTCATCAAGTCTGGCTCACATTGTGAGACCTTATGCCTCAGGTCATAAGGTTCAAAAATATAGGTCAAATAGATAATGGTCACTCTCACGTCATGACAACTATGGCTCACATCGTGAGCCTCCTCCAAAATGAAAATATTCAAGAATTTAAGTAACTCAAGGTTTTGGATGCTACATATATTAGGCCCACTCCGTCATCGGGCCCCACCCGATACATTCATCAGGCCCCGCCCAGTATACATACATACATACATAGTCAACACATGCAAGAGTTACAAAGACAAATAGCATACTATACCATAATCCAATGGGTCGGAATTGGTGCCTTCAACTCGCAAGTACTGTAAGAAGACTCACCTCAATCTATTGGAAAATCAGGTAAATGATCGGCTGATAATCCGGGAAATCTCCGCATTAAATACGATCAAATAACATCCTAATTAATAATTAGGTCATAAACCATAAACAATACTTTATTTCATAATTCTCGACTCCAAGGATAAAGGATCATTTTACCCTTCCTTAAATAGCCCAAACTAACTAGAACTCAAAGCTCTAAAATGGCCCAAGTTCATAAGATATTCAAGGCCCAAAATCCTATAGCCCAAAAATGACCAAAAATCAAAGGAATCCCACAGCTTGGCATACGCCCTACATAACCTATATGTATTCCCCGCATATGCATGTTGACCCGGAAGCATGCTGCTGACCTAGTACGCGTAGTATACTAAGGAGTATGCCTGACGTAATGGCCAGAGTCCTAAAAGCCAACCTAGGGTCTTAATCCCTTTAGACCTTTACGTCTAAACCTGAAATCTACTACAAAATAAGGTTTTAAATCATAAATTTGACAACTTTAATAACTTGCATGGCTATAAAGAACCCAACACCAAACCCTAGGTCCAAAACTACATAAAAAAGGCCAACAACTCAAGCATGCCTAAAGATTCGATTTTTATGACTTCATACACTCCTAAATGTCCAATAGCACAACTTAAATGTTCTGGAGTAGTCCATACTCTAGAAGACCGAGGTTTTGGGAGAAAAAGTACATAAACATGGACATAATGAGATCTAGAACAAAGAACTCCAAGGTCACTAAAAAAGCTCAAGAACTCTCAAAAGCAAGCTAGGGTTTCATGGGATATCTTCTAGGATATGAAGGCTGGTGCGGGGAAAGGTATTGTGTCCATAATGATGCTTAAATACGGTCCAAACCCTAAAAATTAGGGTTTGACCCCGTAGCATATGCCCGACATAACAGAAGTATGCCCCGCGTATGCACCCCATCCTTAAGATTTACACTTTCGCCCCTTGAGACCAAATTTGCAAGCTAATTTGATATCAATGGTCAAAATAAGAAGCACATTGAATCTGGGTGTTACAATTCTACCCTACTTGAATTAGACTTCATCCTTGAAATTTGCTGCCGCAAATAACTCTGAGTAATGCTCCCTCATCTAGAACTCAGGCTCCCACATTCGCTCTGAACCCTTTTGGTGTTGTCACTGCACCTTCATGAGATCCACCGCCTTGTTCTGCATGGTCTTCGTCCTCCTATCAAGGATCACCATTGGTCTCTCTATATAATTCAGGCGATCATCCACCTGAATGTACTCCAATGAAACCACTGCAGAATCATCAACCAAACACATACATAGCTAAGAGGCATGAAAAGTGTTGTAAATCTGACTAAGATCCTCGGGCAGCTCCAAACGATATGTAACCCTGCCTACCCCGACTATCACCCTGAAAGGACGAATATTCTCGGGGACTAGCTTACCCCTCTTCTTGAATCCCATGACACATTTCCAAGGTAACACCTTCAGGAGCACCATGTCCTCAACCTCGAATTCCAAGTATAACCGCCTCCTTTCTGCGTAACTCTTTCGTTTTCTCTATGTCGTCTGAAGTCTACCGCGAACCTACTGAATCAATTATGTCATCTTGGGTACCCAAACCCTAGTGGAATCTCTTCCAGAACCTGGAAGTAAACCCAACATCCCTATCAGATACCACAAACACTAGCACCTCATGTCTTGCCACCGCCACCCGAATGTAGATATAGGCCAGCTTCTCCGCCGAAATGCTCTCCTAAATAAGAATAAAATGTGCACTCTTAGTCAATCAATCCACGATAACCCATATTGAATCCACTCCGTGCGCCGTCATAGGCATTTTGGTGATAAAATGCATCGTAATCTCTTCCTATTTCCAAACGGGAATATTCAACGGCTCCATCTTGTCGTGGGGTCGCTAATGCTCGGCCTTGACTTTCCTGCAAGTCAGGCACCTCTCCACATACTAGGCCACGTCTCACTTCATACATGGCCACCAATAAGCACATTGGAGATCTCTATACATCTTTTTTGCTTCGATATGAAAAGAGAATCTCAACTTATGCGCCTCCCCCATTAGGACCAGACGTGCACCACCCTAGTATGGGACCTACACCCTCCATTAAAGGGTCAATAACCCTCTGTAATCATAATAAAAGGAAGTCACCTGACCCACTATACGCTCACTCTTCCAGTGCTCTTCCTTCATTGCCTCAACCTAAGCCTCCTGAATTTGCTCCAAGAGTGGGGTAATCAGGGTCATCCTCAAACATGCATCCCTGATCGGGGCAGTAACCACCTTACGCCTGAGAGCATCGACCACCACGTTTGCCTTCCCCGGGTCATAAACGATCTCACAATCATATTCCTTCACCACATCCAACCATCTATGCTGCTTCATGTTTAAATTTGGCCGATCCATCAAATACCTCAAACTCTTATGGTTAGTGTAAATAGTACAACGAACCACATAGAGGTAATGTCGCCAAATCTTAAGGGCGAACACCATAACCCCCAACTCAAATTAATGTGTGGGATAACTCACCTCATGAGGCTTCAGC
This sequence comes from Lactuca serriola, assembly GCF_051521515.1. NCBI lineage: Eukaryota > Viridiplantae > Streptophyta > Magnoliopsida > Asterales > Asteraceae > Lactuca > Lactuca serriola. The sequence continues at coordinate 208,390,565 of NC_136416.1, forward strand.
TGCCTCGTAGCATAGGTAATCATATGACCTCGTTGCATAAATGATGCACCCAAAACTACGAGTGATGCATCACGTTACACCATAAAATCCTCAACACCCTCTGTCAGGGTCAGAATCGATGCCTCATACAATCTCTACCTCATAGTCTCAAAAACTGACTGTTGCTCAGGCCCCCAACAAAAAGTTGAAGTCTTCTTTGTCAACCTGGTCAAAGGAATTGCTATCTTGGAGAAATCTTGAGTGGATCTCCTATATTAACCTTCCAATCCAAGGAAACTTTGAATCTTAGATGCAGACATCAGAACTTCCCACCTCATCACTGCCTTGACCTTAGTCGGGTCGACCATGATACTGTTCTGGTTAACAAGGCGCCCCAGAAACTGCACCTTGCGCAACCAGAACTCACACTTGAAGAACTTCGCATACAACCTCTCCCTCCTCAGAGTCTCCAATACCTCCCTCGGATGCTCCTCATGTTACTCTTGTATCTTAGAATAAACCAGGATGTCATCAATAAACTCAATCACCGACCGATCAACATAGGCCTGCATACATGATTCATGAGATCCATGAATGCGGCTAGAGCATTGGTGATCCCGAAGGGCATCACCACGAACTTGTAATGACTATAATGGGTCTGGAAGGCTATCTTCTACATATCCTCCTCTATGATCCTCATCTGATGATAACCCGAATGCAGATCAATCTTAGAAAACCAAGATGCACCCTGAAGTTGGTCAACTTCAATCCTCTGGAGTGGATAACGGTTCTTCACTGTTAGCTTATTCAGCTCCTAGTAATCTATACACATCTGATGCGATCCATTCTTTTTCTTCACGAGCAAGATCGGCGCTCCCCATGGAGAACTACTTGGTCTAATAAATCCCTTGTCTAACAGCTCATGCAGCTATGTAGACAACTCCTGCATCTATGGGGGTGCTAACCGATAAGGTTTTTTGGCTATCGGAGCCGCACCTGGAACCAAGTCAATCCGAAACTCCACCTATATCTCCGGAGGCACTCCAGAAAAATCCTCCGAGAACACATTTGGGTATTCCTGAACAATTGGTATATCATCCACCGTCGTCTTAACCTTCTCCTGGGTATCCATCACATAAGTCACGAACCCAGAACATCCCTGCTGCAGATAGTGACTGACCCTAGCTGTTGAACATAGAGTCAGTCCATGTTGAACACCCTCTCCCTGAATCACTAACTCTCCCCCTACTTGGGATCCGAATAAGCACCAACTAATTCTCACAATCAATCATTGCCCCATTGGGGTTCAGCTAATCCATCCCCACAATAACATTGCTCTCATGCAGAGGAATAAGAACCAAAACAATCGGATACCACTCATTGAACAATTCCAATACATGGCCACGATGAACCCTTGATACCCGCACATGACGATCATCAGCAATATCAACCTCTTATGGACATTCCATTTCCTCTGGAGCATCGGCAAACCTCTTGTTGAGCGCAAGATATACAAAGGATCGGGTGACCCCCGAATCAAACAAAACCAAAGCATAGATACCGTTCATAAGGAACGATCTTAAAAACAAAACACATAGATATAAAAGGAAAAAACAACATAAATAAAGATATAAGGAGAAGATACATACCTGTCACTACATTAGGTGTTGCACAAGCCTCCTCAGTTGTCAGCTGAAAGTCTCTAATCCTTACAACAGGCGCCTCTGCCTTGCCCTAACGACCATCCTTAATTTGCAAGGTTTCCAGAGCGTGTGCTACCAATGGTCATGATGCTGCTAGGCTCGGGAAATTTTCCTTCTTATGGCCCCTCTGACTGCAATGGAAGCTAATCAGATCATATATTTGGGTGCTGGTGGTGGCGGCAGTGCAATCCATACTGATGTGTCCCATCCTTTCGCACTTAAAGCAGCCAGAACCATCCACCCTACAAGCTCCATCGTGCATCTTGTTACACTTGCGGTAGCAACCCCAACCCTGCAGGCCCCTTGATCTCGAATCAAACAGCTTGGGCCTCTTTCCCAAACCCTCATAATCCTGATCCTGATTCGAATTCCTCTTCCTCTTTATCTCCAAGTCAATCTCCCTCTCTTTGGATCGTGCCACTATATCCTCCAATGTCCTACAATTGGATATACTCACAAACTGTGTGATATCGCTCCTAATCATATTGTGATATCTCTCCTTCTTCATCTCCTCGTCCGCCACATACTAAGGAACTAGAAATGCCCTATCTCGAAACATAGCGGTGATATATGACACTGTCTTAGTAGTCTGGCAAAGGTCCTAAAACTTCATCACCAACTGTTGGACCTCAATCACAAATGAAAACTCAACCTGAAACCTCGTTACAAAATCCTCCCAAGCCACCGACTCAACCGCATCTCCTCCCAAGGCCTGACCAACCTCCTCCTACCAATCTCGTGTTATGTCTTTCAGAAGACAGGATGCAAGTCTAACATTTTCCCCCTCGAAACAACAACTAGTTCGGAAGGCATTCGTGACATCCATTAACCATCTCCTACTGGCAATCAGATCCTTCTTCCAGAAGAACTCGAGGGTTCCACATGCACGGAACTTTCGGATAGTCAAAGTGCGAGCTCCCACCATCGCTACCATCTCAGAACAGAAAGCACCCAAGCGCTCATCCAAAATCTCCAGAATACCCTACTTGACCGTACCGAAATCACAAGAGCCTGATCAAGAATACTATGGGTAATCTTTGCTGAAATGAAATCCCACATCTGTCATCCACAAACCCGGCCCCAGAGCCCGAACCATTACTAGAACCGCTACCAGAACGTCCTCGAGTGACCACCATACTTAAATATAGGGGTGTAAGTGAGCTGAGCTACTCGTGAGCTACTAAGGAGTGACTCATTAAAAGCTCGACTCGAGATCGAATTAAATGAGCCCGAGCCTAAATATGAGGCTCGTTTATTAAACGAGCTCGAGTCGAGCTTCAGTTAGTAGGTTCGCGAGCCTAAACGAGCTTATATATATATATATATATATATATATATATATATATATATATATATATGTGTGTGTGTGTGTGTGTGTGTGTGTATAAAGAGAGAGAGGCTCGTTTAGGTTTGCGGGCTCACTAAATTGTTCACGAGCCGAGCTCGAGCTTCATTTTATGGTTTGAATCTAGCTCGAGCTTCTTCAAAATTAAACGAGCCGAGCTCGAGCTTGATCAAGCTCGGGCTCGGCTCGGCTCGTTTACACCCCTACTTAAAATAAACCATATAAACTATCAGAATATACTTGAAGAATCCCATATTCTACAAGCTCCTTGGTATCATCGTGACTTTCGTTGACTTAAGTACAGATCCTCTGCTTCCAGTAGTATAGGACATACTACGTTCCACATATATCTGTACTATCCTCAAGAATCATCCAAGTTACTTCTCTATCAATCCAAAAAACCCTTATAAAAACAAAGCTCTCGGCATCGAATCATCTCCTAGGTTTTCCTAGAGCCACCATCACACCACTCTCCGTTGTCAGCTGCAAAAGGAACTCCCCATAACACCCTATAACTTTCTTATGGTTACAATTACATGCATCACACTACAACGATTAGACTCAAACAAGAGCTCATAATAGAGTTAAACCTAACCTTCTACAATTATCTAATATCGGTAATATGTAACTTAGCGTATTAACATACTAGTTAGTTGATGTTAATGGGAACTCCTAAAAGCACAAAGAAAGCAACATTTGAGCATTGAGTATTTGGAAACAAAGCATAACCTAAACATGTCATCATATCACTGACTGATTAGTACTAGCATGCAAGTCTACAAGCTCATATAGTAGGCAAATAAAGGAATCTCTCCTAGCATTCTATCATGCAATCCTGAGCAGATACTTAGATCTAATCTAGCATGTGATTCACATATTCTCAATTCCAAGTATCACACAAAACATGTATGGGTATTTTGGGAAAACTTACTTGAGCTCGGTCGATTTCATGCACCACAACCCTTTCATTCATTAGAAACCTTTTTAGAAAACCATTTCTTTTTATGAAAAACTTACCAAATCTTCAGTTTGAGTTCAGACACACCTGAGGGTATGCTGGAATCCCTCAAATGAAGGCTCTGATACCAACTTGTAACGTCCCAAAAATTCATAAATAAAAATTTCATTTTTAGATTATATAAAACCACAAACCATTCATTGTTTATAGCAAAAACATTATGTGAAAATCAAAGTATAACGAAAATCATCCAAAAATACATCGGAGTCGACATGCGGAAATCATAGGTGCATAGGATACGATCAACTCGAGTCGTTCCCCTTGGAACCGGAAGTAACTAAAACATGTTAAACATAAACTGTAACCACAAAGCTTAGTGAGTTCCCCAAAATACCTCATTCCATACAAATCATGCATACATACATACATTGGCCCCCACCCATCATCGGACCACGCCTAGTAGCGGGCCCCGTCCGGTATACATACATACATAGACAACACATGAAAGAGTCACAAAGACAAATAACATATTGCAACATAATCCAATGGGACGACATTGGTGCCTTCGACCCACAAGTAATGTAAGGAGACTCACCTCAATCTACTGGAAAATCGGGTAAATGATCGGGTTGCTAATCCGGGAAATCTCCGCACTAAATACAATCAAATAACATCCTAATTAATAATTAGCTCATAAACCATAACCGAGACTTTAAATCATAATTCTTGATTCCAAGGATAAAATATCATTTTACCCTTCCTCAAATGGACCAAACTAAGTAGCACTTAAAGCTCTAAAATGGCCCAAGTCCATAAGATATTCAAGGCCCAAAATCCTATAGCCCCAAAATGACCAAATATCAAAGGAAGCCCACAACTTAGTGTACGCCCCGCATATGCATGTTGACCTGGAAGTGGTCTGCTAACCCAGTACACACAGTGTACTAAGGAGTATGCATGTCATGTTGGCCAGAGTCCCAAAAGCCAACCTAGGGTCTTAATCCCTTAAGACCTTTACGTCCAAACCTCAGATCTACTAAAAAATAAGGTCTTAAATCATAAATTTGACAAATTTACTTACTTACATGGCTAAAAAGGACCCAACACCAAACCCTAGGTCCAAAACTACATAAAAAAAAGGCCAACAACTCAAGCATGGGTGAACTTCAACCCCAAAGATTCGATTTTTATGACTTCATAGACTCCTAAATGTCCAACAGGACAGCTCAAATGGTCTGGAGTAGTCCATACTCCAAAAGACCAAGGTTTTAGGACAAAAAGTACATAAACATGGACATAATGAAATCTAAAACAAAGAACTCAAAGGTGTGAACTTTATACTTTCTATAGATGCACAAGAAGGTGTAGAATTTGGATCTAAGGACTTAAATGCACCACTTTTCTTCAAGGAACTTCCTTCACCACCAAGAATCACCCAATAGCACTAAAAGGTCACTAAAAAGCTCAAGAACACTCAAAAGCGAGCTAAGGTTTCATAGGATATCTTCTAGGGTATGGAGGCTGGTGAGGGGGAAGGTCTTGGATCCATAATGATGATTAAATAGGGTCCAAACCCTAAAACTTAGGGTTTGACCCCGTACATCATATGCCTCGCGTAATAGAAGTACGCCCCGCATACGCACCCCCTCCCTAAGATTTACACTTTCGCCCCTTGGGACCAAATTTGCAAACTAATTTGATATCAATGGTCGAAATAAGAAATATCTAGCATTCGGGTGTTACATGGGTGGTTGTCGATGGTCGATGGTGATAGGTAGTAATGGGAGGTAGGTGGTGGTCGGTAGTCAGTGGTGATGGGTGGTGGGTTGTAGGTGGTGGAGAGTGGTGCGTGGGTGATGTTGGTTGGTAGGTTTTTTAGTTGTTGTTTTATTTATAGAAAATTCTTTTATGATTTTAATTAAATAAACAAAAATAATTTGCCCAAATTTGTTTTTATGTTTTCAAATCCGATAATTATTCTCATTTTAACCTCTCTGTTGAGAACTTAAATATTCGTGAAAACCCAAAAACTTTTTCCAAACCCATATTTCTGATATTTTGTAACCAATCTTTACGGGCCTAATTCGTTGAAAAAAAAATCAAGATAAATGTCTTTTCCATAATGGTGCATACATGCAAATTTCTGACGTGCACAGATGCACATCAAACATTTTTATATATGCATATTTTTTAAATACAATTTTTTTGGATTTTTTTTTCAAAAATGCTTAAAAGCTAGCAACTAAGACCCCCAAAAAATTGGGAAAAAAATCACATAAAACATTTCTCAAGTTTACAAGAATCTTATCCTAACTTGTGTTCAACTTAAGTGAGCATTTCAAAATGGTCGGCGTGACGTCACCATGGTGAGCCTTTTAGGACACATTTTGGGGAGCATAATGGAGGTCTTTTTTCAATTATGACTTCTCTGATGTGTGTAAGTGAAGAATGTGAATACAAATCATAGTTTACACCTCAAAACATGTTAATTACTGAGGTTCACAGAGTTTGATTAATCTTTTTCATTAACAAAGTAAACTCCATTATTTCCCGAGCTGTAAACATGACCCATCTTGGTTCGCTTGGTCTCAAGATATCTCTTGTTGTGTTCTGTGATCAAAGTCATAATGGGAACTCTTCCTGCAACTTCCAAACCGTAGCCTTTGAGCCCAATGTATTTAGTCGGATTATTCGTCATCAGCTTCATCTTTCTTACACCAAGATCTCTTAAAATCTGCATATGGTTCAACCCAAATCAAGATTACAATCCAGTTGGATATTTCAAATATGGCGAGCCTACCTGTGCACCAATGCCATATTCCCTTGAATCAACGGGCAAACCGAGCTCCTCGTTGGCTTCCACAGTGTCACGCCCATCATCTTGGAGGTTATAAGCACGAAGCTTATGGCCTAAACCGATGCCTCTGCCCTCATGACCTCTAAGGTATATCAATACACCCCTCCCAGCATCTTCAATTTGTTGCATTGAAAGTGCGAGTTGGTTCCCACAATCACATCTAGCGGAACCGAATATATCTCCCGTTAAGCATTCTGAGTGTACCCTCACAAGTATATCATCCCCATCCCCGATTTCACCCTGTTTCAACACGTAAAAAATCGCTCATCGTTTTGTGGCAAGTTGGTTACACGGGACATGACAGACAAACATGAAAGTTTTATACTGTGTTTGGCGTGCATTAGACAAGGAATGAAACGGATGTCAATGGAACAAAATTTGCAATTTTTTTCTGCTCATCCAAAAAGGTGGGATAAAAAATCGTTTTTGACTACTTGTTTGTTGAAAAGACGTGAATGTCCTCCTTATATTTATCATCGAGAATAGCCCTAGAAAGTTTGTTTGGTCCCGTCTAATCTCAATCCTTGCAACAAACACAACTTTACGCTGTGTTTGTTACAAGAGATATGACCGAACAAAACGGGACTGGACAAACTTTTTATGGCATTTTTCGATGATGAGGATGAAGAGGGTATTTACGTCTTTTCAACAAACGAGTAATCGAAAGCAATTTTTTGTCCCACCTTCTGAATGAGACAAAAAAAATTGCTATTTTTATCCCATTAATATCAGCCTTGTAATCACAGTCCAATGCATGTCAAACACAGCATAAAGACCTACCAATTTGGTTTTCAATCTAAGTTGACCGTAAAAGTCAAACAAAAGTTGCTCACCTTGACCATGGCGATATGTTCCATCCCGTCCAAGACTGACCTATAACAGTAAGCAACAAACGGTCCCCATGTAGTAGGGATCCGTGCAGCAGAAGCTTGTTCCACTAATTTATCGGTTTTCCTCCTATACCTACCAATTTAAACAAAATATCAAAAATACCCTTTTTTTTTTTTTCAAACATATATACAATTCCAAGATAACAAAACTCGAATCACCTACCTGATAAGATCAGCAATAGAAATGATCTTCAGGTTCTCTTTTTCGACAAATTTCCTAAGCTTTGGTAATCTAGCCATGGAACCATCATCATCCACCACCTCACATAAAACCGCCACAGGGTCAAACCCCGCTAGCATCGCTAAGTCAACCGAAGCTTCGGTGTGACCAGCTCTTTTCAAAACACCTCCTTCTCTGTATTTTAATGGAAATATATGACCTGGCCTATTGAAATCTTCTGGCTTTGACTCTTTTGAAGCTAGAGCTTTTATTGTTGTTGCCCTATCATGAGCAGATACCCCTGTGGTTGTACCATGTTTTGCATCCTATAAATCAGTATTACAAAAATTCTATCAAAACATATAACTCAAAAATATAGCTATAATTACGTAGATTTTTGAAATATGAATTATTGAACAAGATTACGTACCACTGAGACTGTGAATGCTGTGCAAAGCTTCTCTTCATTATGAGTCACCATTAAAGGAAGTTGCAATCTTTCAAGATCTTCGGCTTTCATGCTTACACAAACAATCCCAGTTCCATGCTTAACAAAGAAAGCCATAGCCTCGGGTGTAACACTTGATGCTGCCATTATTAGATCCCCTTCGTTTTCCCTATCTTCATCATCTACAACCACCACCATCTGTGACATAAACCAAAGGGTTTAATACACTTTAATTTAACTTTTCATTACATCAATGCACTTTCATTTTTTCATTGCAAACTTTGAAAAAACGACTCAGTTATAAAAATAACCCTTTTGTTGAAATAATAAACGGATGTCGAACTACTCATTTAGTTTTTTCACAAAGTAAAAACTCGAGGAGAAAAGGAAAGTAAAGTTTAAAAACAACCTTTCCTTGACGAATATCTTCAATGGCCTCTTGAATGGATGAGAAGCCAGGAGTGGGAAAATCAAGATTGTATCCATCTGCATCATGTGGGAAGGAATTCATGCTAGGAATGGTTTCTGCTTCTAATGTCCCCAATGCTATTGAATCAGATTGTAATTCAATTCCAGATGACAAGCTAACAGCAGTTTTCCATAAACCTATAGGAGAAGCTTTGAAGCTTCCATCAGATTTACTTATGGAGCACAATTTTTTACCAAGAAACGCGTCTGTTACATGGGTGTTGCATGAAAAAGGATTTAGAGAGTAAAGAGCATTAAAGGAGCTGAAGTTTGGATTCATCCTACAAAACAAAAGTTATAATCAATATTTATATTTATATTTGCAATTTTGACATGTTTCCATAAAAGGAAAGAACAAAAGAGAAGGTACAAAATATGATTAAGATTGAGTAAGTAAATAGCAGTAAACTTAGTATGTTAAGCAAAAAAAAACGCCTCTTCTCCTGTTCTCCATTGCTATAAAAATAGGAACCAATGAAGAACACATACGATCCCTGATAATTAATTACATGAAGTTTCTCAAACCATAAGATCATAGAAGAGTATAGCCGTTTCAATTCAAAAACATTAAAATCTGATACAAAACAAACCCAATACATCGAAATTCACCCTTGAAACCAATCCACAGAATCATGAACTTATTTAGTAGATAGGTAAAGGATAAAACATGGAAATACCCATGTTTTGAGCTCAAAGAAATCACAAAGTGATGTCAAAGAATTAAAAATCGAGGAGTAATATCTCAAGCCAACATGAATTCAGAAAAACCCAAGAAGCACCGAGCACGATCGCATTATCATGGAAAGGTATATAGCTTGTTTCTGAATCGAAACACGCATTTACCAGAAGAAATTGAGGAAAATAACATGAGAAGAAAGCTTTACTTGGAGCGTAGTAGTTGTGAGGAAGACGAAGCCATGTTAATGGAAGCCATTGATTTGAAACTGGGTCGATGTATCTTTTGGGACAGTAAATGGGATTTTGGTTGATTTGAATCTTGAAAGAAAACCCAGATTGCTGACAGTTAAATACATGGGAAATAGCATACGAATATGGGGGGAGTAGCGTGGCAGAAGATAGAGGAATTTATTAATAACGAAATTATGTGGAAAGTCGGAAGGAATTTGGTAGGTGATTCTCCTACATCACCAACCAATCCCAACCGTGAAAAAGATAAAATGTTTTTTTAACATCAAATTTAATCAGTTTTATATATTTTTCAAGTAGGATCTAAATCTTCGACCTCAAACGAAATTAAGGAGGTAAACATATGATATCGATGGGCTAGGCATTCTTTGGAGAATTTTTTTTTATCTATTACTTGGTTATTTCAGCCTCCAAATCGGTTATAAATAGATAAATTGAGTTTTTTTTTTTTAAAAAGCTTTATACTTTACATTTTTTTCTGTTTTAGACTTCTTTTTTTTTTCAAAATAAACTCAACTTTAACATATCTATTGTTATGTTATTAATATAGTCGGTTACCAACTGTTTTAACTCACGTACATCCTAAGATCAATCACTTAAAAAGATAATTGATTCTAAAATCATATGCCGGTTTCTACTAAAGATGTTCATCGGTTCAAATTCAATGGATTTCGATGGAACCGATCAAATCCAATTATCCATTGGATGTTAGACTTTTCAACCAATCCAATCTAATTCAGTATAAAAAATTGAATTGAATCGAACTAATTGATTTTGGATTGGATCAGCTTTATCCATCGGATATTTTGATTGGTTATCTATTACTAGATATAAAACTCATTAATTATATGGGTTAATTTAAAAAAATTAAATATAAAGGTCTAAATATTTAACAACTTTGGATTTATAAAAAAAAAATATAAAAATAATGAATTATTAAAATTGATTTTTGTTATCTTTTAAATTTAAATAAATAAACAAAATAAACGAATGAGCTTTAATTTGGGAATATTGAAATAAGAAGATAAGTTCATTAATGAAATTGATATTCATTTATTACTATATTTATTGTAATTATTACATTAAAGTATTATGTAGAATTTATTAAAATAGAAAAACTCATGAAATGACATGTGGAAAAAAAATTAATTCAAAATAACCACAAAATGACACTTGTCAAATTGAATGAGAGTGTGACATGTGACAAAAAAAACTTCATTTATTAGAGCAGAAGATTCAACCAATTGTAATACATTTCTATGGAATAACCACATATAACTATGATAACTAAAAATGAAACCGCACACAATTACGCTAAATAAGACTAACAAAGTAACATTAACTTTAAGTCTTCAACTTATTTTTTATTGAATAATTAATAATACTAATTGGATTCGAATTATAATATTGGATATTTATTTGACTAAAATTGGATATCCAATTGAATCGAATCGGTTCGGTTATCCATTGGATTTTCAGGATGATCCAATAAGCAATCTAATCCAATTGCATTTTGAAATTTCACATCCGATCCGATCCAACTTTAATTGGATATACAATCCAATTGGTCGGTTCCAATTGGATTGGTTAATTTTTGGACACTAGTATCTGCTTCTTCTTCTCCTCCTTGTACAACATATTAGGTCCCTTAAAATGACATTCAAGATACAAACATAAACTTAGTAAGAAATGTTGAAATGGAATTTTGCTATTGTGATAACGAAGCTCAATTATTTACCTCATGTGCCACAACTTTCTTCACAAGATTAAGTCTTTTTTCAACGTCTTCCGATGACTATTTTTATAAGGTTTGATAGTATGTTTATTTTAACAGTATATTAGGACAATATTGTAAGTAAGTTGTTATTTTGTAACGCTTTTTACATATTTGTTTATGCATATAAGGTTCTCTTTTTTAATATCACTTTAAAAAAAGTAGAAGTGTATTTTTACAAATAGTTAAATATAATATACTACAAGTTATGTCTTATATTATACATACACAAAATCCTTTAACAACATCATGCAGGAATTGAATTCTTTCATATAATAACATAATCATATATATATATCTCTCTCTCTCTCTCTCTCTCTCTATATATATATATATATATATATATATATATATATATATATAATACTAACTTGGAAACATGTGCACTTACGATGCATCGTGCGGGTGCAAAACCTAGTTTATGAACATTTTATTGGGACAATTTAATTTAAATATTTTCTTTTGTTTATGACTATGAAAAATATATACAAGCCCCTGCGATAGAAGCCTAGCGGTGGAGGAGTAAAATTCGACAAAAGAGGTCCATAGTTCAAACTCTAGCACACCTAAAATATTGCTAGTATTTCGCGATTGACCGCCCACGTGAACCGTGGGACAGGTTGATGTGGGTCGCTTAGATGATACAATTTACCTTCTTCTTTATAAAATATATGCAAGTGGTTATGACATATAATGTGAAAATTTCACTTCAACACAGGTAATAGGAGTTGTTATTTATAAATCAATTTACGCTATAAAATAGAAATGGTTCACGGGGTTGTCCTTCCTATGTGAGTCTTAGGGTTGTATTTTGTTACCGTATAAAATGACTAAAATGCCCTTATTTAATTTCTTTTATCATTTTGTTTTGTTGAATTTGATTAAAGAATTATTATATGTTTGTAACATCCATAAAATTCATGAAAAATTTAAACTTTTAAAACCAATCCAAAAATCAACATTATTTACAAAATAGTTCTCAAAACATGTTTAATATCATATTTTTCCAAAAATCATAAAACAAAACACGACGAGGTGCACGATCACGCCTTCACCTTCCCGCGATTATCTGAGGTACTTGAAACATAACCTAAAACTGTAAGCCCAAAGCTTGGTGAGTTCCTCCAAAGTATCAACACACAAATGAATAACACATATACAATAACAACATTTTATGGGTCCAATCAACCATCAGGTTGGAATACCCTAGGCCCTTCAACCATCGGGTTGGAATGCTGACATATTATGGGTCCAATCAACCATCGGGTTGGAATACCCTAGGCCCCTCAACCATCGGGTTGGAATGCCAACATATTATGGAATCATCCTCGGGATGGAATACACTCGGGCTCATTCAACCATATGGTTGGTATGCCCTGTCTTGTTGGCTTACGTACAAAGCAGTGAAGCCCAGACACTGACCAAACATGTGCACATATAACATATAATCATATAATAGTCTACAGCCAGTCAAACAGATCTACAGATCACAAAGCATAACATCGTCCTATATACCAGGATATCGATCTAACAGATCAATACAATACATTAGCATGCATAACAGGATGTCAATCCAATGGACCAACATTGGTGCCTTTAACTTGCAAGTACAGTGAGGAAACTCACATCGTAAATTGAACAGAACTGATGAGGTCCGATTCCGAATCTCAGCTCTCTAAGGTGATATTGCTAAATAAAATATGATACTAATGGGTCACACTAACAACAACTTGATACAATAGATTATTTATTAGAAATTGATTTTAATACATATTGAATAAAACACTTATAATTAAATTGGGACTTATTTATTTCAAGGAAATAATTAATTTTCATTAGCAAGTAACATAATATATCATATAGTATGATTTATTAAGTCATGTACAATATTTTGGACCAAAAGGACTTTTTATCTTTTACCAAAAGGTTAAGGTTTATATTTTATAAAAGAGTTTATACAATTTACCATGTTTGACTTTTTTTATACAAAAAAAAATGTGAGCACACTTACAAGCATGCTAGTGATGGGTTTTTTATTTGTTTAATCAAAAGAAATCATGCTTTAGAAGTATGCATGGACACTAGTATGACATGGAGACAAGTTTGTCTAAAGTTGAAGGAACTAATGGTTAGTAACTTCACTTTATGCATATAAATAGGAGGGCTTTCACTTGGCGTCTTTGCTTATTCACTCAAAGAAGCAATGGTTGAAAGTTCCTCTTCTCCCTCTCATTTTATCTTAATTATTTAAGAACACTTGAAGTTACTTGCATCTTCAAGCCTTCTTTAAGTTCATATTGGTTATGAACTTAAAGCTTAAGGGTTTAAGAGTTTTGGACTAGCATCTACATCAAGTTGAGTCATTGTTGGTGTCTCAAAGGTTCCACATTCTTCATCAACTTCCAAGCCTCCCAAGAGGACCCAAAGAACTACAAAGGTTGTTATTTATTCACCTCTTCTTTGGTTGGTGCTTTAATCTTTCTATAACTTGCAAGAAGATCCTTTGTGGGTATAAAATGTTTATGTTATTTCAAAAATTAAAGTCTCCTATTGCTATATTTTTCTAGTTTATGAAACTACTTTTGAATTAAAACTCAACATGTACGCTCAGCGTACACACATGTATGTTTGGCGTACTCCTTCATCCATAAAATTACGAGAATGCCACTTGGGCTTTAAGGCAAATTCTCTTGGACTTAGGGACCAAAATGTCATATAATAAACTTAAAGGGGTAAATTTAGAAGTAACTTAACATCGGGATGTTACAATGTTACCCCCACCAAACCACACCATGCCCATCCTTTCACCATCCCTCTATTAACCCCTCTTTCTGTCTCTTATCATTGCATCTCACCTATTATCGAAAACACTCTATCATTACTCTTTGTTTTATAGCTTTGTGTAAACCATTAATTCCCAAACAAAACTTGCAATCTATTTTGTTATTTGAGTTCCATGGTTGCATTAAGAACTCAAATTGAATCATGTATACATAAGTAAATAACTTATTTTTAAGACGATGGATACAAATATCATTCTAACTCGAACATGTAAAGAGCTACTCTAATTCTTAAATTGCACTTTCCTAGCCTTCTTAATTTCTAGTGCTCTCTATATCCTTTGATATCATCACATATGCAAGTGTTAAGTTTATGAGTCATCAGTAGTTACACCGTACATAACTAAAAAGTTTTGTTTTTTTGAAAACATCACGAACCTTAGTACCATTGTAACATCCTAAAAATCACGATAAAATTTTTCAATATTTAGTTAAGGTAAAATCATTGTTTCTAATCCAAACCCAAGTCAAAACCAAAACCCAAAGCCATAAATCCAAACCCAATTCAAAACCAAAACCCAAAGCCATAATTGTTTACAAAACATAGTTCCTAAAATGTCAGAGTATCCCAAAATCAAAACTCATAAAATCTGAAGGATGTGCACGATCACACCTTCGCTTTATCCCTGTCTGAAGTACCTGGAACAATAAATCAAACTGTAAGCCATAGCTTAGTGAGTTTCCCCAAGGTACCACCATACAAACCATATAACAACATGCATATTAGGTCCACAGCCATCGGGCTGGATTACCCCTGAGCCTACAGCATGAGTCTGGCTTGTCTTCCCGACCGACAACCCATGTTTGGATTGCTCCCGAGCCCACAACATAAGTATGGCTTCCTTACCGGCCCACAACTTATGTCTAGCTTGCTCCCAAGCCCACAACATAAGTCTGGCTTGCCCTTCCTAGCCCACAACTTATGGCTGGTTTGCTCTCAGGTTTGTTGGCTTCTACACAAAGCAGTATTGCCTCAACCCAACCACACTCTGTCGACATATGTAACAAATAAACATATAACCAACAAACAGATAATCATGCAGATCTAACATATCACTACAACATAGCAACATCCTATATACCAGGATACATAACCTAGTAGGCCATCATTGGTACTTTCGACCCACAAGTACAGTGAGGATAACTCACCTCACAGTTTGAAAAGATAGCAAAAAAGAATGATGCTCCAAGTGTAAACTTTACAGGTCACCTATACAATAAACAGTGACCTAAACTCAAACTACAACTCAAAATATCAAAAATACCCCCAAGTCAAACTTGGTCAAAATTCGGGTCAAAATTCAAAATTTCAACGAGTCAACTCAAACTGAGTACGCTCGGCGTACTCAGCCAATACACCCATCGTAGTGTACTCCTGGCTAGAAATATGGGTTCTCGACCAGGTACGCACAACGTACCATCAGGTACGCCAAGTGTACTCGGCTAACGTCTTTTTTTCTCTTTGAAGTGCTTAATCTATTAAGACACATCATCCAAAACTTCAAATCTAGTCCCGAATAACCTTCTAAGTCATAAAATTTCCGACTCTATGACTTTTCAAGGCTAGAATGGGTCCAACAACTAAACCCTAACTTAATACACAAACCAAAACCTCATATCTCATGCATGAAGAAAGAAAAGGGACCCAAATCACATTTTTATGGTTTTAAGAATCTAAAAATGCCTGGAAGGACAGCCCTTACGGGTTAGAGTAAGCCATACTCATGAACACCAAGATTATGGGACTAAAATCATAAAAACCTAAGAATTAGCAAGATCCAAAGCAAATATGCATCAATATTCGAACTTTATACCTCCAAATGATGCGTGGGGGCAAGATACTTCTGGATCCAAGATGCATTGAGCTTCTTAGTTGATTCCACTCATTTCTTCTTCCTTCAAGATCACCAAAAGCACACTTTTAAGCTCAAAATGCTCACACAATGGATTAGGGCTAGCAAGGGGCGATTTGGGAGATGGAAGATGATGTGGGAAGAGGTCTTGAAGAGATAATATTGTTTAAATAAGGCCGAAACCCTACAAATTAGTGTTTGACCCTCATCCACATATGCCCTACGTATGCTGAGTACACCCAATATACTTGGCAACGCACACGACCTCACTTACATAGCCAAGGAACCAAATTTGCAATGTAATTTCATTTTAAGGGCAAAAACGAAAAATACTTGGATCAAGATGTTACAATCGTACTATTAATATTTGTTTCAGGTTTGGTTTTTGATCATCACTAAATTTTGGTTATTTTTTAAAAATTATGATATATGATAAATTTTATAACGATTATGGTTATAAAAAAAGATACAATTATTATATAATCTTTAGGAATACAATATTTAATAGGTTAAATTAAAAATATAATTAGTTACTATGAGATTTCAATATAATTTAGAGAGTTAAAGTCAACAATTATTATGAATAATTCTGAAAAATACAAAACTAAATAAAACATTTAGTATATAATAAATGATTGATAGAATTTGATAATAGGGTTATCTATTACAATGATTTAAAAAATGATAAATAATACAAAACTCATTAAGTTTTAAAAAAAAATTAATTTGAGATTGTGTTTTTTTGTCTCAAAATTGACATTATGTTTTCTAATACAAAACTCATCAACCCAGTTGTCTGGTGATATGACATGATCATGTGTCAGTTTTGATAACCTGACATGCTGATGTAGCAAAATTGAATTTTTTTTTCATAAAATACACTAAGTTTTCACTTTTTTCAATTTTAAAACTAAGTTTTAATTTTCTTTTTTCAATTTTGAAACTAAGTTTTAATTTTCTTTTTTCAATTTTGACACTTCATGTTTTAAATTTGCTCGAATTTTATGGTGTGACATGTTCGATTTGGAACAAAAACATGAAGTGGGTCGAGTGATTATTGAGATTTAGAGCAGAGTTGCATCTTGGGTAATTCTTGGTTACAGAGAGCGATGGACAGTACAGAGCTCGGGCTGCAGCCAACAGAACAGATTCAGCAGATGAGACAGAGGTTATTGACCGCCCAGAGCCGACAGGAAACTTATGCAAACAGACGCCGGTCCGAGCTTGAGTTTCAGGTCGGTGACTCCGTTCTCCTGAAAGTCTCTCCTTGGAAAGGAGTGATTCGATTCAGGAAGAGGGGCAAGTTGGGGCCCCGGTATATTGGACCATTTCGGGTGATTGCAAGGATAGGTCGGGTAGCCTATCGATTGGAGTTGCCAGCGGAGTGGGGACAGATCCACGACACCTTTCATGTGTCGCAATTGAGGAAGTGCTTAGCTGATGAGTCGGCAGTGGTCCCATTAGAAGACATTCAGGTGGATGCGGGCCTGAATTATGCTGAGAGACCAGTGGTCATCAGAAATCGGAAGATCGAGGCTATGAGGTATAAGGAGATACCTCTAGTATTAGTTCGGTGGTAGCACCGGATGGGCCGGAAATGACCGGTGAGCTGGAACGTGAGATGCGGGAGCAGCATCCGGAGCTATTTTCAGAGTGAGACTTCGAGGGCGAAGTCTAGTTCTAGTGGGGGAGAGTTGTAACAGCCCGGAATTTCAAATATCGATATAATTATGATTTGGGGGTGTTTTAAGAAGGGACTCGGCGAGTTGGAGCCTAGACTCGCCGAGTAGGATCGCAGACCGGGTCGCGGGTTCGCGACTGGACTCGACGAGTCCAGATATGGACTCGGCGAGTCTGCGCTGTTTGGCGAAAACCCTAACCGTTCAGGTTTGGGACGTATAAGAGGCACTTATTGGCCGTCATTGTTCCGTTTAGCTTTCTGAGAAGAACCCTAAATCGATTGTATGCATCTAGAGCAAGGATTATAGGCCATTGTTGATTATAGAAGAGTGGTTGTGCAAGGAAGAGAAGGGATTGGCTAAAGGAGCAGCAAGGGAGTCACATTCTGAGGATTGGGGACACAGAGAATACATCATCCAGGTAAGAATTCGAGTTATGCTCTGCTATATTGACGTGTTTATGGAATTAGGGTTTGTGGAACCCTTTTTGATTAGACTGAATGCTATCCTAGTTCCCCAAACGATTATAACCCTGTATTAGGACCTTAGAGGTCCAGAAGGTCCCATGCTTGTGTATTTCGGGACAATACTTATCTCAGGAAGCAGTTTGATCGACTGCATGGCATGGACTCGACGAGTCCGATGAACAGACTCGGCGAGTAGCTTGAAGAATAACTGGGACTCGTCGATTTGTTCTTCAGACTCGGCGAGTTGAGTCGAGGTGGCCCCGCGATTCTTCCAGGAGGAACTCGTCGAGCAAAAAGGGGATACTCGACGTGTAGGGTTGACTCGGCGAGTAGGGTCAGTCAGGGGTTGACTTTGACCTTGTCTTTGACCAAGGATTGACCAGTGGTTCCAGGGGTATTTTGGTAATTGTTGTTATTGTTTGAGTTCAGTGCATTGGTGACTATCCAGAGGTGGAGATCGTATCAGTGATCGGAGCAGCTTGAGCTATCTGTTCAGTCGGCAGTTTCGAGGTGAGTTATCCTCACTATATCGCTAGGGTTTATGGCACCAATGCCAACCCTTTTATCGGATGGAAATCCGAGTAGTTGTCAGTTGATATATGTTATGGGCCGGAAGGCATTACTATGTGGACCGGAAGGTCATGGCCTGGAAAGGCGTATGTATGCATTTAGTATGTTGACTGATTCATAGAGTAATGTTATGATAGTGACCGGCTAGACCGGTATCTTGTTAGAGTAATGCTATGATATGTGATATGTATGCTATATGTGGTAAGTTATTTGTTATATGTGTGCTATGTATGTCATGGGCCGGAAGGCGATTATATTATGGGCCGGAAGGCAATATGTTATGGGCCGGAAGGCGATATGTTGTGTGATGGACCGGAAGGTCGGCGTGGGTAGGACCGGAAGGTTTACCCAGCAGGGACGGAAGTCCCCTGAGACACATGGACCGGAAGGTCAGGGCCTGGAAAGGCGTATATGTGGTTGGTATTCTGGGGGTATCTCACTAAGCTTTCGGGCTTACAGTTGTGGTTTCATGTTTCAGGTTCTCAAGAGTCTGTGGCAAGGCAAAGGCGTGATCGTACCGTTCCTCGCGTTGGTGTTTTATGATATGAACCTGGGAAATTACTCTGTTTAATAATGTATTGAAAACCTTTTTGCAACAATGTTAATAAAATGGGTGATTTTGAAAAGTTTTAATTGTTTTGAAATTTTGGATGTTACACCAAGGCTCCATACTACATATCCAAGCTCCCAAGGCATGCTTATCACGTAAAGTTGCAAACTTTACATGCATTCAAGGCTCTAATGACTCAAAATGCCAAAACCAAGCTTGAAATGGGGTTTTACACTTAAGGAGGGGTTCATGTTTGCCAAAGTTGATAGCTTTATGGACTTATAAATCAAATAGTGTTCAGATCTGAAGTTACAACTTCAGATCTAATCTCATACCCAAGAATAGCTTCATAACCAAGCCAAGAAGCCCTAACTTCATCTAAAGAGGTCTAGAAAGGAATGAGGCCAAGATCATGAATTGATACCTCAAATGAAGCTAGCTGAGATAGACTTCATACCTACAAACATTCTTTCTTCCAACTTGTTGATCTTCAAGCTTCTTGCATCAAGGTCTTCTTTCCAAGCTTGAAATTTACACTAATATGGAGCACACACACGAATTAGGGTTTCTGGACTCTCAAGAGGCTGCAAAGGAATTAAGGGAAGCTAATGATCCCTTAAATAGGGTGCCAAACCCCGGAAATTAGGGTTTCAACCTCCAGCTCCAACTCGTCGATTCACTCTTCCGACTCGGCGAGTTGGTCACTTAAACACGTGGCCCAAACCCGTTGCTACTCGGCGAGTCAGGCAACCAACTTGTCGAGTAGATCTTGAATTCATGAGAATTCATAACCATAAATTGGTATTCGAGAATCAGGGCGTTACAATTCTCCCCCACTTGAACTAGACTTCGTCCTCGAAGTCTGCTGCGGTGAACATCCTCGGATAGTGCTCTTACACTCTGCCTTTGGCTCCCACGTCCACTCGGACCCTCTTTGGTGCTCCCACTGGACCCTTACCAAAGGTACCTCCTTGACCCGCAGAACCTTCACCCCTCTGACCAGAATGGCCACAGGCCTCTCCACATAATCCAGGCGCTCACCAACCTGAATGTCATCCAATGATACTATCGCCTCCTGATCCATGAAGCACTTTCGCAAATGCGAATCGTGAAATTCACTACTAGAAAACAGGCCTTTAAGGACACACAATTTATGGCACACACTGATTTATGATACGCAAAAGTGTGTATTGTAAAAAAAACGTTATCTCTAATAAAATTTGAAGTATTTAGGTCACGCATTTTTGCGTGACCAAGAATTATGTGCCGTTTTATATTTTTTCAGGTGATCGCGCGCCTCCTTTGGTAGCTACGAGTGGGAGATGAAAATTCTAAAAATTAGAAATACCGCCTTCCTTCTTATCCCTCATTTTTGTTTCCTTCTTTTCCATAAGCCTTAAGAATGATTCTTTACGCCGCCTCCCTCAAACATCATCAGTGACTCCACCAACATCACCCGCACTTCAGTTTCTAAACCCATGATCGGTTGATTTTTTTTTCCGGCTTCCATCTCCTCCGCATTCACGGCCGTCTATACAGATGATGACGGTGATGAGAACTTGGATGAAGTTGACTTCCTTTTTCAATTCGATTTCGAACCCTATGTACATCATCATCCTGGAAAAACACTAGCCCACCATCCCTAAAACGCCCAATAGAAAAACCCAGGTCTTTTCAACTATCTTCAATCGACCGCTTCAATGTCTTCAATTTATTTCCTTATCTTCAATCGATCGACTTTTCTTCCATCACCACCGATCCTCTTCTTCATTATTTGATTCCCATGATTGATTCATGAAATTGATTTCATAAATTCTATTTACAAAATGGAATGGGCATTCAGGCATTGGAGAAAGAGTAGGGATCCATGGAGGTTAATTGGCTGGAGCACAGTGTCCTTTATATGTGTTTGCTTAGCATAGTTATCCTTTTACTTGATATCTTCCTTCTTCGCCTTCTATACCTTTTTATATTCTCAGGTTCTTCTGTATCTATGAATATCTATGTATGTGGTAGTGGTGATTTTTATTTTTAAGATTTCGAATTAATTTTGAGGTTTTTCTATGCTCGGTGATGGCATTGATAGGGATGACAACATTAAAGAGAAGATGCAAGAGGTTATTTGGACTGCGTGGTTCAACTCCTGCCTTCTTGATTGCGAATCTATTGTTCATTTGGTGTGATTATGTGATTATAATATGACAAGGTATCCTCTTGATTTCAGTTGTCTGTTATGCTTTACTCCTGATCGTATTTGTCTTTTTGACTATACAGATAATCATGTAATGTAAACGTAGTATAGAGTACAAACATCTGTTTCAGTTTTTGGTGTTTGTAGATAATGAGGAGAGTCAAGTCCTAATGTAGCGATAAAACCTTGAATAGAAGAAAGGGAACAGAATACCCAAAATAAGCATTGTTGCAAGTTGCAGCAAACTAATTAACGTAATACCCAAAATACCCCTCCTTGATAAAATACTCTAATTATTCTTGTTGGTTTCCTGTAAAACCCTTTTGTAGAAAATATGAGACTAAGTAAATGCTTAGAAATTGATAATCCCAATCATTAGGACTTAACTTTCCTCATTATCTACAAACACCAAAAACAAGGTAACCTCTTGATTTCAGTTGTCTGTTATGCTTTACATTACATATATTGATGCATAATAAATAAATATTGCTTCTAAGTTCTAACTTCTAACAAACTACTCTTTGCTCCATGGAGGCAGCCAGGGAAGAAATAAGCAAAAAGACGGATACGCCCTTGGATTTGGATCCATTGCTGCTTTTATGATAAGTGATGTAAGCTTCTCATTCATGGACATCCTATTTTTATCAATTTTACATTATCACATCAAAGTTAGTCCTTATTCTTGTCTTGAATGGAATTTTAGGTAATTAACTTTTTTTATTTTATAGAAATAGTAAAATCTTTACCTTTTTTTCTTTGATTTAAAGAGCTAGGCTTTTGAAGCTTTTGAAGCTTTTCTTTGATTTACAGAAATGGTAACAATTTGCTCTCTGTGATAACACTATAAAGATATGAAAAGGAATTAATTTGGCCTATTTTTGCAATATGTGATGAGGTTTTATTGTATTACAGGGAATCACACTACTGTTGGAAGCTCTTTCTTCTTTTAAGGGAGTCATTTAGGAGATAGCTTGCTAGTGCAGTTCCTTGAACTCTAAGATGAGTTTCATTATTAATTATTATTAATATAAATTGTTTTCATAATGTTTCAGTAAAGTTGTTGGAGTGCTAGCCAAAAGTTGAGAAATCCATCTATCAGAATCATTTTTCCCACCATTGAGAGGGTAAAAATGCCAAGTTGTGGACTTTTGGCTTCAAAATACATCCTGTGTTTCACACAAGTAGGATCACTAGATGAATTTTGATGATGTATATTTGTCATATTATTTTGTAAATCTATGTATTGAATTAATTTTGCTGTTGAACAGAAAAGTTGCGACAGGTTGAGACATTTGGGTATACTTCACGATGCGGTTCCTCATCATGTTGATAGAGTCAGGCATCCTATGCACGTTAAGGTAATTTAAATAGCAACTTTGAGCATTTCTCTGCCTTAACTTAAACTAGATAGAACTAGCCTTAATAAGAAGATGTTTCTGATGAATTTGCATCACTCATACTCAAAAATAAAATCCACCATTTTTGCTTATGATTTGTTATTCATGTGGTGCAACTGCTACATGTCAGCAGTAAATGTAAGTACTAAGTATAGTTATTCTCATTTTTACATATTGGTTTTTGTGAATCTAATGGTTGCAATATTCAAATTTGTAGATCTTGTTTATGTGCATAATGTCAATCAAAGTAGTTTGGATGTTGTGAAGGTGGGCAACAAGTTCTTGTGGTTCAATTATTATTTGTTGATGACTTTCATCTCTTTCACATTGGATGTATTATATTTGTCTGCTATTGGAATGATTATTTGTATGACATTAACTTTTGTGCAATGGATTGTATTTTTTTGTATATGGTATTTTATTTTCTATTATGAGACATGAAATGCAAATTTAATATGAAAATTAGTAAATAATTTTTTTTAAAAGAAAAAAATTAAAATTACGATACGCAAAAATGTGTGTCATCTTCAATTATGACATGGCCTTTCTTGACAGCGGCTTTAATGATACACAATGCGTGTCATAAATGAGCGTCGTAAATGTGCGCCGTCTAGAGACAACGCGCAAAAGCGTGTCGTCTCTCGTTATGACAAGGCCTTCCTTGACACGCATTTGCGCGTCGTCTGAGCATTGTACAACACACATTGCGCGTCATAAAAGGCTGTTTTTCTAGTAGGTGAGGCAAATCCCAAACGAACCTTTTAAAAAGGCCTAACATACAAGCCACTTTGCCATCTGACAAAATCCTATGATCCAACGTATCGGAAACTCAACTTTCCCTCTTCCTGAGGCGAACCCTTTGTGCTGACAGGAAAATTGTCCCTCAACATCATACAAAATCAATCCACTGAAACACGAACACTCACGCCTGGCCCAATCAGCCTTGGGCTCGAATGTCGAGCATGCCTACGACGGGTCCAGTCATCCCTAGGATAGAATACCCTCGCATCCCGCACTTGTTTGGCCCATTCAACCCTCGGGTTGGCATACCAAACATATAAGGTCCAATCAATCACAGGGTCCGGTTATCCCTAGGATGGATTATGTAACGCCCGTAGATCCGGGCTAGTCAATTTAGAGATAATAAGGGTCGAAAACGGCTTTTTGACAAAATATTATTTAGAATAAACAATCTTAACCAATCTTTATAATATGTCTCAAGGGTTCCGTACATATGAAGAACGCCGAAATCCGAGTTATAACGAAGAAGTTATGGCTCGTCGAAGTTTTACGGCAAAACCGGCACGGCACCGGGAGACGTAAATAGTGATTTTTTGATAAAGGACTTTTTAGCCTTATTGATCCAAATAAAAGTTGTAGTATATGTTAAACCGGGAACATACAAAAAAAAGAACGCCCAAATCTGACTTCGTATGAGGAAGTTATGAATTTTATAAGATTTAGCATAGCAGTGCCCGACCCGAAACTCGAATTTTAGTTCGAGCGGTTTTTGGCCTATGCGACCTAAATGAGAATTGAATATCTCATTAATAGGAACTCAACAGTAAAAAGACAGACGAAAACAGAGTCCGTATGTAGAAGTTATGAATTTTATGCGGATATTTAACAGTATAATCTCCTCGTACTGTTAAATTTAAGATAGGTTGAGAACTAGCCGACGGGGTCAAAATGAAAGTTGTAGATCTTATTTTTACCTACGTGTGAATATAAAGAACGTCAAAAACGGAGGTTGTATGTGAAAGTTACGGATTTTAGAAGTCAGAAGTGTGTTGTGCGAAAATGGGTGATGTGGCACAATCTTGGCAATTGCTTTCTCCCAAAGTCTTGCCACTAGATGGTGACATGTGGCACCAAGTTCAGCCATTTTCACCCTATAAATAGAACCTCTCCCACCCTCATTTTCTTCACACCTTTCTCATTCTTTCTTCTTTTTACTCTCTCTCTAGAACCTCTCTCTAGCCCCGAAACCCCCCGAAAAAGCCTAGGGAACCTCCCTAACACGAGGCGGAAGCCCCGGAGTGCTCGACAGCTCTGAGAAGAAGAGCTTTTCAGCTCGGGAACGCTGCTCCAAGCAAAGCCCAGTTTTCTATAAAACTCGTTGTAAGTGAGCTACGCCTACGTTATTTTTAATATATCGTTTATTTAATTATAGTAATGTTATTAGGACTTATAATAAGTACTTGGGCTATTATTATGGGTTATATAAGTATTGTTTAATGCTTATATAATAGTAGTAATAGCTAGACTATTAATTAGTCTCGACAAATAATAGACTAAACTCTAGTGGTAATAATACTATGTTTCGTCGAATGAAATTATTTTTAAGAAGCGAAGCGCTATCTGAGTTCGGAAGCACCATCTTTTCAAGTGAGTGCATAGTCCCTTTCATGAACATGATTTTAATACAAGTATTACTTGAAGTATTAATTATATGTTTATGTGCGAGTTAATTGATGTTGCCTGAAATACGTGTTAAAGAACATACCTGATTATACATGATAATTTAGGATAAAGAGTAAACCTAAATTAATTATGAGGAATATTGGGTAGTATTTTCTTACGAGTACGAGTGAGTTATACTCAGAGAATAGAACTTTAATATATGTCATTAATCCGGGAGCATGGATTAGACATAGTCATCGTCCTCGGTCCGGAAGTATGGATAGGACATAGTCATTCATCGTTAATCCGAGAGAATGGATTTACGCATAAATACTTGTCCCTAATCCGAGAGTATGTAATGGGCACAATTATTAATCCGAGAGCAGGAATTAGATCCGAGATTATGGGTTAAATAAGAGGTAAAATTTAAGTTTCGAGAGTATGGATAGTCTCGTTGTAAGGATTAACGCGGGGGGGGGGGGGGGGGGGGGGGGGGGTAAGAGTTGCTTATGTATATATGGTGAAATTGTATATTTTGTGAATTCTAAATTATATATATGATATAACATTGTGGGATTGAAATCCCTATGTACTCACCAAGTTTCCCAACCTGGCCCACTCCAGCTTATTTGTATCACAGGTGTCTATATGAAGTTACATTACATTGAGAGATTAAGGAGATGTAAATCACTAGTGATAATGAATGTAAGTTTTGTTTATGCTTATGCTTTTGTATTAACGATGACATCCCAATGGTTTAAAATAAATAAAAAAAATACATTCTTTGGAAATGCTTTGATAACGTATTTATCATGTTTTTCTTGGGAACAAATTCCGCAACATTTTATTAAAAAGGGTACTCTGATTTTTATAAAGCATAAACATAATCGGTCTTTTCTGGCCGTGAAAATGGGGATGTCACAGATTACCCTAGATTGGAATACCTCTATGAACATAACTCGGGTCTACTCATACTTGAGATCCAAGGATCTATCCTTGCGTCTCATCCACCATTCTCTGATTCGTCACAATCGAGTGCAACTCCCCCGAATCTTCAACAATACATCCAATCCGAACACGCTCCTACAACAGACATAACCAACACAATCTCTATGCCCACAGCCTATGACTTGAATACCATTACGTGGTCCTCAGCATAGGTCTGGATTGCCTCTGAGCCCACAGCATGAGTCTGGTATGCCCTCCTCGGCCCTCAGCTCATGACTGGAATGCTCCTGATGACCGACCGGCATTATTGTCGTCACTTCAGTTGCCCAACACTCCGACCCTGCGAATATCCACTTTCCTCCGCCACTTGAAGGGCCTAATCGATGCTCCTCTCATCAATGAGCAACATAACGATACAAAAACTACTACCACACATTAATCCCAAGTCATAAACCCACTTCAACTCTTCCTACTACCATATGACGTTTCTCAAGCAAAGTCGAACCTCCTTGGTCCCAACTTGTCTGCCCACAACCCAAACATCGGACACCTCACCGATTACTGAACCAAAACACACACACAAACGGCACTCCCACTTGTCTTCCCGAGAAGAAACCAATTGGCTGGACCTGCTTCCACGCCCTGCCACCAACTCCTGCCACCATAATGAATGTTACATGACCCACGTCAACCTCACATCCGACCCGGTCTTTAGTGACCCATCTTCTCCTTACTTTAGACACGGTATGGCTCTATCACAGATGAAACCAACCCAAGACACATCACAATAACTCAAACCGTCATCGACATACCTACCACTACCGGCCAACAAGCACGACACTCATATCTAACCCATATATCACCCCCTTCGGGTTAGGATACCAACATGTCTAATCAATTCAACTATCGAGTCGAAATTCTCAGGGTTTGTTGGCCTACCGCTCCAACCTTACCGCTCCCTTCGAGCCTCCATGCCTACGACTTACAGTCGGCCCGCACCGGGTATCTTAGCCTACTGCATAGAGCAGGACCACCTCAACCCTATCCAAATGCCATAGACGATCATGAGAAAGATCTAACACGATTCCCAGAACTTGAATGATAGGATATTCTAATCCCAAAACTTACTAATACCCATTCGGATCCACCTCCAATCCCCAACTGGAGTATTACCCGATCCAAGAAGACAAAACCTCAGAGACACTCTGAACCGCTGGGATCACCAAGATCCTTAGCACTCTATCTGATCTCTAACAACAACTTCCGATCAAACCAAAATACACTAGAGTCTTCAGCCTATTCCAGCAACATGTTCAATAATTGGGGACAGACCTAATGATTGATATAGCATAGTAGTATACCCAATACCCGCACATAGTTCTACAAACACATACAGGGTCTTCAGCATGACTAGACCGCCTTACCAGGCCTTCAGTCTATCTGGACCACTCTTAGAACCTTCAGTCTAACTGGTATGCCCCACTAGCCTTCATTCTATCCGGGCAACTCTAAACTGTTGAGCACCTCCCTGGACCCCCTTCCTGATGCTCTCTCCCATGCATCCTGTTCTCACCCACTTGGGGCTTCGAACTCCGGATCTACTCTGTGGACTATATCCCCAGCCTAACCCAAGGCCTCATGTCAATCGTCCACCCTCTCGGAAATCTGTGATATATACTTGTCCAGCATGACCACCACATACGCTAAATAACTCACACTCCTGTGTTGAATGCACTGCTGAGCCCTGGCAGCTAACAAAACCCTCAATCTATCAATCCAAAAAACCTTAGAGTCGAGCACACCCTCGACCGAATACTCTAACGGAACTCGATTCTTGACTAAAACTCCAACCTGGTTCCCCAACTTCTGCTATCAAGCACCCAGAAGACGTTTTCTTATGTTGGGGAGTTTTGTCGAACCCCCAATCAACACAACCCTCAAACCAAGCAGCCACTAGAGCCTCCATTCTCCCTATCGGGTTGTGAAACTTATCACCGTTTCAAAACCTCTCCCACTTCCGCATCTCATGGTAACCTCCCCCACTTAGATTCAACTAAGCCTTCAAAATACATGAAAATTAGAGGATTCTAAATCCTTCTCACTTCCCAACGATCGATCTGATAACGACCAACTCTTTCCCACTAGTGCTCCATTGCTAGATAATCCCAATCGATCACATACTTCTAAGAACCAGATGAACACTTCTTCAATCCCAGTGAAACCTTCAGCCACTAATGCTTGAACGACCCCACACTCATGTTCCGAAGATCAACAAATAAATGCTCCAACTAACACCTCGGCAACGAACCCCTTCCATTGGCGCTTGAGTCCGTCAATCACTAACGGTTGCTAACCATTGAATCCTGACAATGCTGAATAACCCTTCTGTGGGACCCTATCCGCAGGCCTCCCACATAATACCCCCTTTTCCAAAGGTGTACCAAACAAGCTTCCCGCTCTCGGGCTCTAGAAATCATTCTCTTAAGGGTTCGCATCCTGACTCTAAATCCAGCTCAAACACCCATAGCTGAACTGCAACAACTAACACAACCTCTGCCCTAAACCGAGCTACAAACTACTCCCAAGATATAGTCTACAATCCTAAAAGTGCAATAGATTGCACAACCAATCCTTTCCATCCGATACAAGAGATCCAAGGCAAACCGGTCCTCACAAATATTTATGCCACGTTGACTGTCCTGTGCTTACCGGCGCTGAATAATGTTGCCTATTTCTGCAACCAACTGACCCCGAGCTGGAATACAACCTGATCCTGGGGTCACAAGTCTGCTCACTCCTTCGAGCTCGAAAGAATGAGAAGGCACAATCCTTGTCCTACAAAACGACAATCCAATCCATCAATTAACCATTCCACTTCCAGCTGCAAAATCCCAGTTTAACATAATCACCATTCCTTTCCGGAGTCCCCGCAACACATAATCCGGCCTCGAGCAAACCCCCGAGCCTCAAATCTAGAACTCATAAGCTAGACTCCCCCGCTCAACCCGCTGAAATATAACGAGTACAGATCATCTTCCTGATCCCAGATAACCGCAGCCCTCTACTCATCAGAATATGTACCAATAACAAGTCCTGGTACTGGAAAAGCTCGTCCAGCTCCTCTCCCTACCATCGTTACAGTTGTTTAAGTTGTCGCAACAGCCGTCTCAGCAATGGCTGCATAGTGCTCGCCGAAATACTCAGCCATGGCGGTCTTAATAGACCCGACATCTCCGGAAACTGCCCCCGGACAATCTTGATCACCTACTCCCGAATATCTCACTAACACGATCCCCTGAAAATGTTGGCCTATCATGGCTGCCCACTCCTGATCCTAACCTGGATCTGGTCTCAAGACGTCTTGAATATTCCATACCATAACTGGGAACCACCTCCCAACCCAACCCTAGGGGTTGTGACTTCCTTGATATGCGTATGGGTCATGTGCTTTCAGTAGTATGGGCCCATACTACCTTCCACACCTACCCATATTTGTCTCAAGTATCACCACAACATCCTACCATATACATATACATAGTGAGCGATAAATCCTCACTCCTAAAGGAATGCTAAATATCTCATAACTGGCCTCCCGACCTCTCACTACCCACCCATCCATGAAACTTCCACCAACCCCTGCAGCACTAGTGTATGCTAGACATACATAACGTTGGACCCTATAGACTTTCGAATATCCAATCCTACCCTAAGCCCTAATCAATAAGAACAGAACATAAGGCCATATCAAACATTCTCAGGCTATAAGATCTTAATTATATACAATTGTGATGCATACACAAGAAACTACAATAATGATGTCAGTATTATATAAGGAGAACCCTAGGCTAACAAGCATCATGTAATCAGACAATTATATCATGCGATTCCTGAAGATCCCTAGCCTAGTACTAGCATGCTGTTCTAACATATCACAATATGAAATAGCCGTATGGTATTTTGGGGTCTACTTACTGGCTTCAGCTGATCGTACACTTCGCACCCTCTTTTACTTATTTTGAAAACCATTTAAAAATCATTTTGAAAATCTTTTTTTGATTTGAGACTGGATTCACACGAGTGTTCCTCCAATTCACTCAAACCAAGGCTCTGATACCAACTTGTCACACCATAAAATTCGAGCAAATTTAAAACTTTTTAAATCATTTGAAACCATTCAATTATTACAATTTGTTTACAAAATAGTTTATACATCAGAGTTCCCAGAAATCATAATCGTCAATCGAGGAAGTGTACGGTCACACCTTCGCCTACCCGCAGCCATCCGTTGAACCTGAAACAATAAACTAAAACTGTAAGCCCGAAAACTTAGTGAGTTACCCCCAAAATACCCATACACACAACCATACACATACAGCAATGAACAACATACTATGGGTCCAGTCAACCACAATATGAGTCTCCCTCAGCTCGTATCGGGAATGCTCCCAAGCCCACAGTACGAGTCTCCCTTAGCTCGTATCTGGAATGCTCCCGGGTTTGTTGGTTACCGCACGGAGCAGTTTCACCTCAACCCATCCCACATAATATGTCGACATATAACACAACTAATACGCATACATATAACCACATCATACTACAGGTAGTCCTACAGATCTACCTAACTGGCATAACAACTAGCATGTAGACAGTCAGACCAACTATAGGTCGCTAAGCATAACCACATCCGATCTACCAGGATACCGATCTAACAGATCATACTAGCATATCACCATCTTATCTACCAGGATGCCGAGCTAACATATCACAATAGTAACTATCTCAAATAACAAATCAAAGGGTCGGCCTTGGTGCCTTAGACCCTTGAGTATAGTGAGGATAACTCACCTTGCAATGCCGGATGGAACCACGAAATCACGCTCCCGAAACACCGCCCCAAACTCCAACACCTATAACCATCAATGATCCAATTCATAAATATTCGCTTACCAATTACTCTCAAAAGTCAAATTGGTCAACCCTTGGTTCGAGGTCAAAGTCAACTGTCAAGATCAACAGTCCATGTTGACCTCAACTCGTCGAGTACCCTCAGCTACTCGTCGAGTTCCTTGCATAACTTGCCAACTCGCCGAGTCACCATGCCACTCGCCGAGTCCAAGGCAATCTTCATCAGACTCGTCGAGTTGTTCATCCAACCCGTCGAGTTCATGACCATCTTCATATGACTCGCCGAGTCTACCATGCGACTCGTCGAGTCCCTTCAGTCCTTCATCCATGCAGATGCTTTTTAAGCCATGCCAAGGCTCCATACTACAGATCCAAGCTCCCAAGGCATTCTTATCACATAAAGTTGCAAACTTTACGTGCATGCAAGGCTCTAATGACTCAAAATACCAAAACCAAGCTTGAAATGGGGTTTTACACTTAAGGAGGGGTTCATGCTTGCCAAAGCTGATAGCTTTATGGATTTATAAATTAAAGAGAGTTCAGATCTGAAGTTACAACTTCAGATCTAAGCTCATACCCAAGAATAGCTTCATAACCAAGCCAAGAAGCCCTAACTTCATCCAAAGAGGCCTAGAAAGGAATGAGGCCAAGATCATGAATTGATACCTCAAATGAAGCTAGCTGAGATAGACTTCATACCCACAAACATTCTTGCTTCCAACTTGTTGATCTTCAAGCTTCTTGCATCAAGGTCTTCTTTCCAAGCTTGAAATTTACACTAATATGGAGCACACACACGAATTAGGGTTTCTGGACACTCAAGAGGCCGCAAAGGAACTAAAGGAGGCTAATGATCCCTTAAATAGGGTGCCAAACCCCGGAAATTAGGGTTTCACCCTCCAACTCCAACTCGTCGAGTCACTCTTCCGACTCGGCAAGTTGGTCACTTAAACACGTTGCCCAAACCCGTTGCTACTCGACGAGTCAGGCAACCAACTCGTCGAGTATATCTTGAATTCATGAGAATTCATAACCATAAATTGGTATTCGAGAATCGGGGCGTTACAGAACATCATATATTTTTTCAATTTTGTTCAATGTTAAGCATTTCCATTTGAAATCATATAATTTTTTTTTTACATTTGAAATCGTATAAATACATTTTTTTCAAACCATTTTCTATTAGAAACGTGTTCAAACAATTTTCCAATTTATACGGTTTCAAATGTAATATATATATATATATATATATATATATATATATATATATATATATACACACACGGTTTCAAACGGAATCTTTTACATTTGAAACCGTATAAATATATTTTTTTCATTTAAAAAGCATATTTTTTGTATAATTAAAGGTTTTTTTTACATTCAAATCATAATGTTATGTATAAATATGTATTAATTATATTATAAATGTATTTTTCATGTATTTGATTATGTGGCACGTGACATAATGATGGAGTAACATAAAACGATATTTGGAATAATCTAAGAAAACTAAATTTAGACTTCATGTAAAATCTAAAATTCAGAAACATAAAATACATTGTTTTGTTTGATGTTCTTTGAAACAAGATTTTTGCATAATAATGTTAAGTGAAGACAGAAATATTTCGGCATTAACCAAAAATTATGAATATATATACAACGAACGGTCCCACCTTGGTAATTAAAGCGACCTTCGAACTCTCGTGTTTCCGAGATTAATATATACATAACATAGTGGTTTGAATGTAAGCAAAACATTGTATTTATACAAAAATATCGTTTTTAAATGAAAAAATGTATTTATACAGTTTCAAATGTAAATATATATATATATATATATATATATATATATATATATATATATGTATATTTATACCGTTTCAAATGAAAAATGGTCAACATTGAACCAAATTGGAAAAATGATTTCAATTTAGAACAAAAAAATGGAGTTTCAAAATTGAAAAAAAAAATTAAAATCTTAATGTTAAAATTGAAAAGGTGAAAACTTAATGTATTTTGTAAAATAAATCAATTTTAACAAGTCAGCGAACTGGCACATCATCATATCATGTCAGCAGACAACCGTGTTGACCGGTTAAATGGTCAGAATTGTAATAAACTGAAAAACATTATCAAGTTTTAGACAAAAAATATCAAATTAGAATTTCAATGTAAATGTAATGACTTTTGTGTTGTTTACCCTTTAAAAATATATTAACATATAATTGTTTTTAACTTTTATAAGAACTTCTCCTGTTAAAGATGTTCTAAATAAAAAATTTTGGATTTTGAACTTTATCATAACATTCGAAGTATGAATACCTTTTCTAGACTACTATTGGGATCTCTAATTTCCACATATTAAAAGTTGGATTTATTAAAATTTGATTGATTTTCTCCTTGTTTGCTATACTTCATTTATTCTGTCCAAATTCATATAACTTAGTTCATAAGTATGTGCATCGAGGTCTTCGATATATGTTTAATTGAATGTGAAGGTCTGAAGGAGATGTTGAAAACTTGAAATTGATTTTATATTATTTTTGATTGCCATCATCTCATGTGCTTGCCCATACAATTATTGTCAAAATTAAAATAAACAAATAAATAAATAAAATACGCCATCTCTACTTCCAATAACCGATCTTACTATCAAGTATCAACATATGTATTATAGCTACACAAATACTTGTGCGCTGTGTAAAAAGAAATAAATATATGATTTTATATTAAATTAAAAAATTTATGTATTTTTTTTAACCTCAGTAAAATTTCTTAATTCTCTCATACAAATTGAAACCAACATACATACAAATTGAAAATTAAAAAGACGAGAAACTACCAACCTCTTATCACGACTCACGAGTTGAAGAGACCGGCGGGGGAAATGAACGTGATATTATATTCAGTGAAAAGAAAATGTTCAGCACTACATTTTTTAATTTAAAAATACATTATTTTATTTTTAGTTTTTTTTTTTTTTTTTTTTTTAATATTCCAAGTTTTTTTATAGGAAACAAATTAATGAGATTGATTTTGGTTCATGCTTCTTATGAACTTTACATAATAATATTTTTATAATTGGATATTATTAAAAACAAAATCTAGCCTAATTTTTGAAATTTTTTACAAGAAAAAAAAAATTACAATAGCCAAGAAAATGGGCCATATTGGGCTGCGATTTCCGTGTTTTGGGCTACGATACATACGAAGATGGATACCAGAAACATGAATCGGACTTCGGCCCAAGGCTTTTGGTAGCCCACCAACAAGGAGCCCAACAAAGACCAGCAACCCACGAGCAAGACTCCACGAGTCGTGGGGGAAAACAGTTGACATGAAGTTGCAATTTGTATATACATGAGGGACCATTTCTGTAATATAATCTCTAAAGTTTAACTAAAATACAATTTTTTTGGCAGATTAGAAAATAATAAAAAGTGCATAGTTTTAGCCGCAAACAGATTCATATTCCTGGGCACAAAACAAATTCTGTGGCGGACTCATCTTCGTGCTTTCCGCCCAGCCATCACCATTTCTGTGAATCTCAGAGCTTCTTCTCCGCATTGGCAATGGAGGCTTCAGCCCTTTTCTCTACTGCCTTCTCACCACCTTCCATTCATCTTCGATCTCGTATTCTCACTAAATCTCGACCCCATGTTTTCCCCACTAAAAAAACCAGTTTCCATCCCCTCCTCCGATCACCACCACCCGTCGCCACCAACGCTCGCCGCCTCTTCTTCACCACCACCTCCAAACCCTCCCTCTTCACTTCCCTTCCAAAACCCCTCAAACCCATCTCAGCAGCATCAACTAGTGTGAGCTCAATCGCCGAACCAAAGAAAACCCAATTACAAGGCGCAAAAATCGTACCCTTAGCACTTTCAATCGCGATCGGTCTACTAGTGCGTTTCGTTGTCCCAAAACCAGTTGAAGTCACTGCACAAGCATGGCAACTCCTCTCGATTTTCGTCTCAACCATTGCCGGACTTGTTCTCTCTCCGTTACCCGTCGGCGCCTGGGCTCTTTTAGGTCTGACCACCACCATTATTACCAAAACCCTTACATTCACCACGGCGTTTAGCGCCTTCACCAACGAAGTCATTTGGTTGATTGTGATTTCTTTCTTCTTTGCTCGTGGGTTTGTTAAGACCGGATTAGGGGATCGAATTGCGACCTATTTCGTGAAATGGTTAGGGAAAAGTACACTGGGTTTGTCTTATGGATTAACTTTGAGCGAGGCTTTGATTGCTCCGGCGATGCCCAGTACCACCGCCAGGGCCGGCGGAGTGTTCTTACCCATTATTAAGTCCTTATCACTGTCAGCTGGGAGTAAACCCAACGATCCATCTTCAAGAAAACTCGGTTCATATCTTATTCAGTCTCAATTCCAGGTTAGCTCAGCCCTAAAATTTTCAATTCGAGTGCATTTTATTTGCATTTTGGTTTACTAATTTCGCTCAGCTTCATACATTTGTCATCGATGAAAGTAATATGATTAAAATACATTAATTTGATTCATCTAGTCACTAATGGCCATGAGATTTGCAGTAAGATTACACAATTTGAATTTTAAAATTGAAGAATTGATGCAGAAAACTAATGATCTTTGCACCCAGTGATTAACCTCATTTGTTAATTATGCTTATTATTTAATTTCATGGGTCCATATTCAATGTCGTGAGGATAAATGGAGTCTTCTAGACAAATGGAATTTTTTACAAGTTGTCATTAAATTACATCTTTATGTGCATTAAGTATGGCCTCTAATGGAGCTAGAGGGCAAGTTTTAATTTATTAAGTTAATTGATTACTAGTATGGTCAACTTTAAGTAGAGGTCTTGTTTAATATTCGAAATATGAAATTTTTTGATTTTTCATATTTTATTGCCTTGGACTTGTGGTTTGCTTTTAGAATTATATAAATATTTCATTCCTAGAATTACTTATTTCTTCCTATTACAACATTGTACCTTGAAAAATATACCCAATTGTAGCAATCTCATCTTAATACAAAGCAACTTTCACTATTACAATAAGAAAAAAATCAAAATTACAGTGCTATATTTGGGTAGATTTTCCAAACTACAATGCCTAACAAGAAATAAAATGTTGTTATAGAAAGAAACAAAAGTAGGATACTAGAGTCTATAACACACAAATATACAAACATACATTAATATTTCTTGCATTTAACCCAAAATAAACGAGCACAAAACTAGGGTTTAATGAGGAAAGCCTCATTTCCTTGACTTTCTGTATTAAAGTCAAAAAGAAACACCTATATATAGCTTATGATATCAACTAGAAGGACAAAATGTTTGTTATTTTGATGAATTTGTTGATATAATTAAAAAATTTATTTAACAGAGTGCGGGAAATTCTAGTGCTCTTTTTCTAACTGCTGCAGCACAAAATCTTTTGTGTCTAAAATTGGCTGAGGAGCTTGGATTAGTGATTGCAAGTCCATGGGTTTCATGGTTCAAGGCTGCAAGTTTGCCTGCTTTTGTTTCACTTTTACTTACTCCATACATTTTGTACAAAATCTACCCTCCAGAAACAAAAGATACACCAGAGGCCCCTGCCATGGCTGCAAAAAGGCTTGAAGCCATGGGTCCTGTCACAACTAATGAATGGGTCATGATTGGCACCATGATTCTTGCAGTGTCTCTATGGGTACTTGGGTACGTAATTTCTTTATTTTAGTCTTTTAACATTTTTCATTATGTGGGTCATGGTTATATATAATATACGCGAGAAGAAATGGTCCCCTTTTGCTTAAAAAAAGTGAATATGGTTGAAAAGATTGTAATGTAAAAGAATAAGGGTTAAAATGGTGAGAAATCGCAACCTACTTAATCATGATTTGTTTATTATAGCATCCTACATTCATTTTTTGTCTATTACAACATTTGTACTTTGAAAAATCTACCTAATTATAGCAATGAAATCCAATTACAAAGAAATTTTCGTTTCTATAATTGGATAAAACTTTCAATGTACAACGATCCAACAAGAAAAAGAAATTGGAAGTAGAATGCTATAATTTGGTAGATTTCCTACGTACAATGCATAAAAAATCATAACAACAATGTTGTAATATAAACAAAAGAACATTGCTATTTCTTGCATCTAGCCCAAAAATCAAAACAAAAATCGTTGTGACTCTACTACATTACATACCCTAAAAGAATTAGATATAATAGCATATACCCTTGTGGAAAACACCACGGGACCCACAAAATGATATAAACAAATACAAATATATGTAACATGGTTTTGTTTTCTAGGGACAAAATTGGAATACCAAGTGTAGTCACCGCAATGTTGGGATTATCGGTATTGTTATTATTAGGAGTACTCGAATGGGACGACTGCTTAAGTGAGAAATCGGCGTGGGACACTTTGACTTGGTTTGCAGTTCTTGTGGGCATGGCGGGTCAATTAACAAATCTTGGAATAGTGACATGGATGTCTAGTTGTGTAGCTAAGTTCCTTCAATCTTTCTCTTTAAGTTGGCCCGCAGCATTTGGTGTTCTTCAAGGAGCTTACTTTTTAATCCACTACATGTTTGCGAGTCAAACGGGTCATGTGGGTGCCTTGTACTCTGCTTTTCTTGCTATGCATTTGGCGGCCGGAGTCCCCGGTGTGTTGGCGGCACTTGCTTTGGCTTACAATACGAATTTGTTTGGTGCTCAAACTCATTATAGCAGTGGTCAAGCCGCGGTTTACTTTGGAGGTTTGTTCACTTTCTTTCTCTTAAATTGTTTTCTTTGTGGATGTCGTTTGACTTTTTTTTTGAGGTCAAATAAAATATTTTAAAAGAAAACTTGAGCAATCATTGAAGTGTGGGAGTTTCAGTTTCAATGTCTGGTTGGTTGGGTAGTGGGGCCCTTATGTCGGCCACGTTTTATGTACCTGATTTATATCTCGCATGATGATAACCAATTTGTGGAAACGTTTTACTTTCATTTCTTTTAAGTACGATATTGGCCTTAATAAGAAAAAAAAATCGAAAGTAGAATGTTGTAATAGAAAGAAGTGAAAGTGCATTGCTATTTCTTGCATTTAGGTAATTGGAACTAACTTTGTTTGTTTTGTTCTGTTTTGTCAACAGCGGGATATGTGGACCTCCCTGATGTATTTAGAATTGGATTCATTATGGCTTGTATCAATGCGGTGATTTGGACGGTTGTTGGCGGTGCATGGTGGAAGTTTTTGGGGTTGTACTGATTCTTGAGTACTTCCATGTAAGTAGAAGACATCTTTCATTTCCGATAACACCCTTCATTCGCAATAGGGTTTTGAGCACTAAAGAAAACCTCACTAATTTTGTACTTTTGGGTTTTGACATTTTGGTATCAACAATGAACGTATGTAACAAAGACTTATTTGAGAAAGTCAGATTGATTGTTGAGTTGTGGATTTGTAGTTGCATAAAATGCATTTGTTATATTGTGTTTGACATGCGTTGGACTGAGATTTATGTCAGTGAGACGAAAATTGCAATTATTTGTCACATCCGGAACAAAATAGGACCAAAAAATTGTAATTCATTATTCGTCCAACTGAAAGGTGAAACAAAATGAGAAAGATTTGCTATTGATATATCGTATATGTAAAAATATATATATATATATATATATATATAAATATTCTCATAAAAATAGCCCTAAAAAATTTGTTTAGTTTAATAATGTTCCTTGTAACAAAGGAAAAGGTAGCCTTCATATGTTGGGATGGATGGTTTGTTTATGGTCTTGGTTTGTGTGAAGTCTAGCACACATATGGGCATATAGGAGGATAATGAAGTGATAAGGTGTCTCTTGGACAGATAGAAGGCCATTAGCAAAGAAGAGCAAGATCTTTTTGTCAAGAGTGAAAATGGATAAAGGAAGAGCAGTGTACAAGTTTTACTTCAAAGGGTATAAGCTATAGTAGCATTGTTGGTCTGTATTTGGGAATTGGTGGGAATGGTACTCAAATGTGTGGCAAACATAGTACATATATCTTGCCACCTTGTTTCATGATTATAACTTATAAGTTTACATCAAATAATTTGAACCCATGTGATCATGACTTTTAAATGAAATATCGTTATATCCTATGAGTAAAATATGTAATATTGATAACATGACAAATTACCCCTCACTGCCTCACATTACATCAATTAAATATTTGTTTATGCAACAATTTTTATTTAATTACTAATTTAGGCGAACAGTTTTCAATTAAACATTTTTTTTTCTTCAACGATATTTATATTTACCTATTTATACATCCAAAACAAAATAAAAATCACTATCAAAGTTGACCTCGACGTGGGTATTTGGCAACATGCAAATCGAAGTTATGATTCTCCACGTGCAAATGTTTTTAAACAGCCTCCATTATTTTATATTAATTAATTCGCTTTTGGTGGTTTAGAAAATTAGCAAAATCAATTAACTGAAAATTAAAATTTTATTTTATACTACTAATATACCTCTACAATTTTTTTTACTAGCATCATATATATTTAATAGCATCTATACTTAATTTCACAGACAATAAAATTTTTTCATTTTCTATCACCTGGTACATCTACATAACCACATACGCCAGATTCTGAGATTCATATGGTTATCGTCGAACTTCATCAAGAGATTTTAAGCTTCTTAAGGATCTGTTCTTCTTGCTTGGCATCTGAACCATTAGTCAAGGACTTTTTTTGTTTAATTTAAAAATAATATCAATGTATTATAACTTATAAGCTATAAGAGAATTTAAAATAAAAAAAAAATAAAAAAATAAAAAAAAGGATACATTCTTGATCAGGGTTATGAGTGAAATTGGAGTGCAATGCATTCCCAACACTATCAACAATGGCCGATGTTGTCATAGATGACTCGATACATAAGATCGCTGTGATGGCATCTAATCGAGTCACTTCGTTTCTAAACATCAATCGTGCATGTGCTACAATCATGATACGTCAATACACAGTACACAATACACAGTACGCAGTATACAGTATAAAAGATTTACCTTGAGCAAGTCGAATTAAACTCTCAAGCATTCGGACAGTAGTCCTTGCTGCATTTTCAGTTGCAATGCTTCTTTGAAGTTGGTAATATCTCGAAATAACATTTTCCGCCTCTTTCGATAGAGTTGGTCTAAAATACCCTTTTACAAAATGTATATAACTGCAACATGGTGTCAAGAGTTAAAAATGCTCCCCATTAAGTTCTAATTATTTACAAATCTGCCATCCTACCTTCTGAGAGTGGAAAGAGGCCACATCTTATCAAGATCTTCATGACATTTATTTTTCTCTGATTCTGCCTGAAATAAAGACCAGATTCAGTCATATGTACGAATGAAGAACAGGGTGCACACAACATCAAGTGGTCTAGCATGTACCTGATCAAGAATATGATCCGAGACAACTTTATCCCATTCGGGATTTTTGGTGTCCAAGAGAACAAGAACTATGTCAAATCTGCTTATTAAAGGCCCAGATAACGTTGTGTTCACAGATAAAGCTGAATTTTGTCAAGAAACAAATTATATTTTGTGACATAATAAAGGGAAAATTAATAATACTATATAATAGTATTCCAAGAAATGATACATTGATTAGGATCATATTGGCCTTTGGGATTTGTTGCGCCAAAGACTATAGTTTTTGTACTCAGAGTGGTTACAAGACCTGCCTGGAAATTAAATAGTTTTTCAATATAAATGACAGGGATCGAAATTGTAGTTTTTTAAAAGATAAAGGGTATATTGGATAATGTATACCTTAGCAATACTTATAGTCTGCTGCTCCATTGCCTCATGTATAGTCGCTCTATCATGTTCCCTCATGCTTCATATAAAGATTACAAAAATATCTTATTTTTTACTTCTTTATTTTAAAAAATTACTTTTTTTTTTTAAATATTGTACTACCTATCGAATTCATCAATGCAACATAGTCCACCATCAGCTAAAACAAGGGCCCCAGCTTCCAGCATCCATTCACCTACAAGTTCCTTGGATTGAATTATGGGGCATTCCATTCCATCAGGTAAAACAAACAGCTTTTTTTTCAGTTCCAGTGGAATCAGCGATTCCATCCTACCAAAGGAACAAGTCTAACCTCCATCTTTGACTGCTGTGACAGTCAATCCAGCACTAGTGCTTCCCAATCCAGTAGTAATAACAGATCTTTTACTCAACTTAGCAGCAAATTTCAAAAACTGAGACTTTCCTGTTCCTGAAAACTTACATAGTTAAATAAAGGGCAAATTCCCTTAAATAAACTCAATAAATTTTGAAAAATTTAATTCAAGAAAATAGAAACTTGGCATCACCTGGATCACCAACAAGAAGAAGATGGGATTCGCCTCTAACTTTTGTCCCTGAACCATCAACATGTTGTACTCCTCCAATAAGTGTCAATGTAACTACATTAAACAACACTTGTCTTCATAACTATTTAATCTAACTTTTTAGGTTAAAATTAGAAAAGTTACCTTTTTAGGTTAAAATTAGAAAAAGTTACCTGCTAGCTTTACAGTGAAGAGCCCATAAACTTGTGGACAAATAGCCCGTAGAATGGCATTTCTACCTGTTATTTTATCTATCAATAAGGTATATATGTATATGATAATAGATGATTACCATAAAAAGAACACAATCTCACCTTTTAATGGAGTGTCTTTGAAATCTGACCAAAAGTTTTCGAATTTCTGAATAACATCATCAGGGATTTCAATATCCAACTTTATCTCATTTATTCGCCTAAAGCAACAAAACCCAAGTTAAACCAAAAGCAAAAAAAAAATGATAATATGCCTATTAATTAGTACCTCACATAATTGGCCACAAATACAGGTTCAAGATCACAGCGAACATCCTTCAAATCTGGTGACCATTTAGCTGTCAAAACTCCTGTGACAATAACATCATCTGCAGATAATCTTATAAATAATTAGACTCCAAAATTCATCCTGCAAAATATAAAAAGATTACATGATACCTCCAGCTTTAACAATGTCAACAAGATCATCCTGCAAAATAACAGGAATTGAACGTGGGATTGCCCCAACACCCAAAACTTGAGTGCTTTCTTGAATCTTCATCTCCTGGTAATCATGACACACTTTGTTTCCATCTAGAAGCTGGAAACTTGTGCTTTCACAGAATTTGGGCTTCTGTAAAGATGATAAAAAAAAATATATAGGTGGCAAATTTGTAATTTTGTTGTATACACTTACTGGAACAAGTAAAGAGTGAAAAATCAAAAATGACCTGAAAGGGGCAAAAAATGGGCTTGGGTATGGAATTTCTGCTTTCGAGTTCAGGATGAACTTTAAACCTGCAAATCAAATAATCAAGTTTGTATTGTATTTAAAGATAATAATGTTTTATAGCTATGGAAAAGAGCAGTTTAATGAAAAGCAACCTCTTTTTACATTTCCTGCATTCATATTCCCTTTCCCCTTCTATCATCTTAATCGATCCAGACCTAATTACTGTTCCTTTCAGAGTGAGAAGAACACCTCGATGCTTCACACGAACACGTCCAATGCTAGGACATAATTCTGCATAATAAGAAACTGTAAGATTCATGAAGTAAACAGAAAGCTTATTGAAAAAGGGAATTTTACCAGGATTATCAAGCATAGGACCACGGATTTCAATCCTAACATGCACAAATTCCTTGATAGTTGGAGGTGGACGTTCCAGACCTTCCTTATAACTTTCATTCTCCCAAATTTTCTTAGTCTGTTCATACATGATCTCCTAAATCCAAAACACTTATGACTTTCGTGCAAATGTATTAATTACAACGGAAGATTGTTATGGAAGAGAAATGAAACCTGAGCCAATTTTGCTGCTTCGTCGAATAAAGGCAAGTACTTTGTTGGTTCGAAAAGGATTTCATGAGCAAGCGGAGAATCGTGCTCCATCACTTCAGCAAAACTGGTAGCAAAA
Organism: Lactuca serriola; assembly: GCF_051521515.1. Taxonomy (NCBI): domain Eukaryota; kingdom Viridiplantae; phylum Streptophyta; class Magnoliopsida; order Asterales; family Asteraceae; genus Lactuca; species Lactuca serriola. Next base: position 208,433,841 of record NC_136416.1, read on the forward strand.
ACGAGAGAAAAAATCAATTGAGATTCGTGATTGAACAGGCTCCATAAAGTATAAAATCCATTGTCCCCTGTAAACAGGGTTTAGTCTCTTCTGTTTTCAAAACTGCGAGGCTAAGACTGTTGTTTCTTTTGGGATACGTACTCTACATAGAGGGGGTAATGAAGGCGATGGTCGGAGGAGTGAAGGATCGATTGAAGCTGATCGGAGTAATATTCCGTCAAGAAATCCGATAGGGTTTTCTTTGATCCGTCGTCGTCGTCCATTTCAACAAGTAATTCGATCCCACCGGAGGACCACTTGAAGAAGGTACGCCGGAGAGCTAAGGGGTTTCAATGGATTTGGCGGGAGAGAGGTGAGCAACAAATTGCAAAAACGAGGCAATTTAGTGAGAGGAGGGCAAAGAAGGAATATCGACATAAGTGATCACTTTTTATTTTTGTATCAACTAAAATTGCCCTATTAATTGTCTGGAACGTATCATGTCGGTGATTTTAGTGTCAAATCAAACACAAATTCAAACAGTTACCAACGGTTGTGTTAGATCCCATATATAAAGGCATTCTCGAATGTGGCATGTATAAAGGCATTGTAGAATGTGGCATATATAAAGGCATTTTAGAACGTGGTGCATGTCGGTGATTTTAGTGTCAAATCGTTTAGTATAATCAGTTTTAACTCAAGACAAGATGAACTTAACTTTGGCTATATACAAACATAGAGACGTGGAGTGCACGCTCGGAGAAGCTAAAATGATCTCGAAAACACGGGAGTCTTAAAGCAACGCCTTGGTGGGGTTCCAAGGGGTATCGCCCATCCGCACAATAAGCGGGATAAGGGTGCAAAAGTTACTCACCAAAAGCGGATCTATATGTAAAGGATATAGCATTCGTTAATTTTTGCCAAAAGTCTGTTTGTTCCCAACAAACACAAAATTAAATATTATCATTAATATACGTACTTGCATGTTTGTTTTGTTGCAGAATAAAGACAAAACTTCAAAAATGGTCCCTGTGGTTTCCAGAAATATCAAGTTTAGTCCCTAAGTTCAAAAAATCTCACAGATGGTCCCTGTGGTTTCAAAACTTTTAACAAATGGTCCTTCCGGCTCACTCCGTTAGCATTTCACCGTTAACTCATTATTTAATAAAATATTGCAGGGGTAATTTCGTCATTTCAGGTGTAACCTTCTCTCTTTAAAAGAAATTGCATGTCCGATTTTTGGGCAAATCCTTTAGCTTCATCAGTCGATCATCTCTCCTCCTTTCCACTGTTGCTCGACCGTTGCACCCTTCACGACATCCAATCGCTTCTGATTCAAAGATGGTGACTTGCAGATGTGGGAATGAAGCAATGAAGATCACTTCATGGACGGATCGTAACCCTGGAAGACAATTTTGGAACTGTAGAAGATGTGGTTTCATTCGATGGTCTGATCCCCCTATGTGTGCTAGGGCATTGGTGGTGATTCCAGGTTTGATAAGATCAATGAATCGATTGGAGGAGAGGGTTGCCATTGTAACTGTAGAATTGTGGAACTACCAGCTGATGTTGTTTTGTTCATGGGTGTTTTTTTTTTGTATTATTTTAATCTTTAAGTATCTTGTGAAGGTTTGGATGGTAATGGAGTTTTGGTTTTTGGTTTGTAACCATTGCAGGTTTTTTTTTTTAATCGGATAGGGTTTTTTTTTGCTTTCAGTTTATGTAGGTGGTTTTGGAATTGGTGTTGTTGTATTTGGTTTATGTATCAGATTAATGTGTAATGCAGTGGTAATGGTAATGGTAATGAAATGTAGTTTGTTATAGTTCACTGTTCAATTTCTTGAATGTTTTTGAAATGCAATTGTTAAGTGTATTGTAAATGCATCTTGAAGATGGTTTTCATTTGCAATTGAAATGTACAATGTTATTAATTGATCTGTGAAGGGTAGTACACAAAACATATTAATTCATCACCAAAAAGTGCATACACACCATTACATTCAAAGTTATAAAGTTCTTAACACAACCATGATGCAAAGTTTTCAAAAGACCTACAACACAAGCATTAGATGCAAAGTTTTCAAGTTCTTAACACATCTTCAAACAAGTACACATTACATAAGTTTCTAAATACCTACAACACCAACATCCTAATAACCACTAAAAATAGTTTTCAGCCCCTTCCAACTTCACCACTGCCTCCCTGCCCTTTACATGTTCTGGAATTGTGCCCTTTGTTATGACACTTTGAACAAGTGACTGCCAAATATTTCCTGCTCAATCTACCAACTTGGTTGTTTGGCTCATCAACACCCCTCCTTCTCTTCTTCTTAGGCCTCCCAACCTACACATGTTGATATACTATAGTTAAAATTGAATTCATTCCATGTTCACATGTATACTATATTTTTGGTGTACTTTAAATACAAACTTGTGTCTTATGTTTTGGTGGAAGTAAAGTGAATGGGCAGTCACTTTTAGGCCACATTGTACGTCCATTCAATGGATCAATTTTGTTGAAATACATGGCTTTCCATGTTGATAACCTATAGCAAGGATGGACCCATTCATTAACATGTGGGGCATTTTCACCATTTTTAATTTTGTCCCATATAGCACAAACAACATGTCTACATGGGAAACCTGTAATCTCCCAAAACCTACAACTGCAACTTTGATCATTCAAGTTTACCACATTATTGGTCTTGCCATGTGCTTGCCACTTGGTACTTCCCTGCCCCATTGTATTTAGCCACATACTTTGATGCATCAGCCTTAATATTTTCAAACAGTGTAGTTGTAGTAGGGGTTAGAAGTCCTTCACACTTATCTATTTCCTTTTGCACTACACATAACCTCTTCATGAGATACTCTCTAATATACTCTAAGCAAGTGATAATAGGTTTATCCCTACCTTCATCTAGCTTTGAATTGAATACCTCACAAAGGTTATTCAACAAACAATCAGTATGTGCCCTTCCTGAATAATAGATATTAACAGAAGACAATTACACATATAGTAAACACACAACAGGGAAGATTAACATTTCTCAATAAATTTCTGAAATGGTTTAACATGAACCTCTCCATGTGAGCATGTACTTGACTTACTCAACTCTTTTAGCAGTCTCTTCCTATCATCTTCATGAAATCCTACAAATTGATAATCATCAGTGGAAATAACTTCCAACTCATCATCAACCACTCCAATCCCATCATCTTTTGAGTGATTGTTCAAGATTCCATGTTCATCTACATCAACAGCATTATGGAATTCACTCATGTCTACATCTACATCAAATTGTATGTTAGACTCATCCACATTGTATTCACTGTCATCAAAATCATCTCCACTATCCTCAGAACCATGGCCACTCTCAGAGTAGAAAGCCTCTCCACTATCATCACTCACCATACCCTCTAGATAATCCACTTCTGGTTGTTTTTCAAATGAAGTTTGAACATTAAACTCAGCATCATAATCAGCATAAAGTGAGTAATCCTCTACAAATGGTTCATAGTCATCAACCGTTGTAGTATTAGCTCCATCATCAGCTTGGCAGCTTGGTTCCTGTACATGGTAAGTTCCCAATTGTTCTTCAGTTTCAACTGCACTAGTGATCACTTCTTCTTGAGTTTCAATTTCATGATTCACCACTTCCTTTTGAATGACATGACTTTGTTTACCTTGTGACCTTATAAATGGTAGAATACTCTTTGAGTAATCATGGCCTTCATCAACATCTAACACTCGTGACTGCTCATAATCAGGGTTCATAGACTTGTTTAGATCAAGCTTTCTACTACATGATCCTGCTTCTCTCCTACAAGGTTTCTTTCTATTCATTTCAGGTGACACACTATCAGGCTCCAACTCTTCAATAACAACTTTAGAAGGAGACTTGTAATAACTAGCTACCCTTGTCTGACCAGTTTCAATATACACCCTAATAAGTCTGTGTTTAGGGACATATGATACCATTTTAAGTACATCTTGATCATTACCTAAAGGCGTTAAGCCATAGTCCAAAGGGTATTCAGGGATACAGAAATGGTAGTAAAGGGTTTGCTCAGTTTTGTACCCTAGTTCTCGAACCATGTCATCAAGCTCATGAACTGAAAATAAATCAGTGTCAACATAATCTACATATGCTACAACACCATCAACGTATTTCCTTCCAGGTGCTTTGGTGAAGACACCATTGTAGTGTATCTTCAACGTGAAATAGTTCTCATAACCTTTTGTAAACACAAAAAAAAGAAAGAGTAAAATCAATGATTTTCTTACGTCAACACAATAGACCAAGAAAAAACAAGTTTTGTTGTAATATTGTACCGTATGTTTTTCCTAAGTCCACCACGGTTACAAATGTTTCTCGAAAACACCATATTGATAGCACCATTGTAATTTCTGCAGCTTAAAACCCTAAATCCCAATTTATGTTCTTGCTTCTACGATGGGAATGAACCCGATGACTAAACCTGTAACTGGTTATCTTCTTGGGAGAGGGACGGGTAGTGATGTGCAAGCAAGTAATCATTTCATATTAAAGAGAGAAGGTTACAACTGAAATGACGAAATTACCCCTGCAATATTTTATTAAAAAATGAGTTAACGGTGAAATGCTAACGGAGTGAGCCGGAAGGACCATTTGTTAAAAGTTCTGAAACCACAGGGACCATCTGTGAGGTTTTTTGAACTTAGGGACTAAACTTGATATTTATGGAAACCACAGGGACCATTTTTGAAGTTTTGTCTAGAATAAATTTTTCTCAAAGTATTGTATCCAAAACATCAAACAAAGCAAGATGTTTTTGTGTTTAAATATTGGATTTTGCTTGAAATCCATATTACGTTTTTTCCTTCAATTAACCCTGATTTAGTGATCCCCAAACAATAGGATCGAAATCACAAATTTTGGAAAGTGTTTTATACAATGTCCTTGAATATATCCGAGTTGTTCCCTTTACGAATATTTATTTTAGCCTTTTCTAACTCACATCATCTATCTTGGATTAGTTTACATATTGCATAATTTATTCGGTACGAGTACGGGTACATTGACAAGAAAATTGTTACCTATCTATTTTTGTTCTTCTTATTATTATTTTGTTATTTTCTCATATCGAGGGTAATTGTCGAAAGCAATCATCCCTACCATCTAACATCGATAGAGACTGCCTATTTCTTACCTTCCATTTACCCCTTTTTTGGAATTAGGGTAATGGTATTGTTAGTGTTCTTGAATTTATCTGAGTCGTTGACCGATATTCTGACCCGAAATCGAATAGTGCCCACCACATCCTAGAATAACATTACACACACTCCATAATTACTAGAAAAATGACATGCAATGAGTAAGAGATTTGGTGTTGTGGGTAAGTTCTTGTTTATGTAACTATGTTTTTTCATTATTGTAGCGTTTGAAAAAAAACACAATATGGGATGCGATGAACTTATCTGAAATGAGGTATGATTTTAGTATAAAACACTTAAGAATTGTGGGGTATACCATTACTTAGCCTACTATGTGGTGAAACATCTTGTCGCACCTCATCATCATTCGGGAAAAAAACTAAACCCACAAAAAGAAACCCCAAGAACCTTACATCATCATCATTTGTGTTTTCTATATTTTCCAGTTTTATTAATCGTGAATGTTAGTCTAAGTATATGTCCCTAATTTCCAATAAAGTTATTGCTTTATGCTTTCCCTAGGGTATAAAGGGGAGGGCTTCAGTGAGGTGGATGGTGGTGTTGTTGGAGGACGATGAAGTTTCATCAATAGAAAAGAGCATTAACAAAGAAAAAAGAAAGGAAAAGGGATGGGAGGGTGGAGGGTGTTTGGGTGGGCTATGGGGTGTGGGGATGAGTCTTATTAACATTCAATGTTATATAAATAATAAAACAAGAATAAAAGTCAATAAGAGTAAAATTGTAATTTTAAATTGATCCATGATCAAAACTTAGACAAAACAAACCACATGGGTTATCCAAGTGAAAATTTCCACATAGGGACGAAAATTGAACATTGGAACAAACCAGAGGGACTATTAATATAGTTTTCTCTTTTGTTGGGCCAAGGTAGAAAGCTGCAGCTGCTGGAAGCCTGGAAAATTAACCGAAGGAGCAACCGACGGGAGCGCCTCTTGACGACGCTTGACCCATTCTCTGTTGAAGGATCTCCTTCTTTTCAACGTCTTTCTGAACACATTCTGTAATTTTCCAACGGAAATCGAGAGAGAGAAAGAGAGAGAAGAATCATGTGGGCATTCTACCTGATCTCGTTACCCTTGACGATGGGTATGGTGATGTTGACGATAAGATACTTCGCCGGACCTGACATACCTCGTTACGTCATATTCACCGTTGGTTACACGTGGTTTTGCTCTCTCTCCTTCATCGTCCTCGTCCCCGCCGACATTTGGGCTGTATGTTATTCTTCGCCTCTCTAAATTGTTTGATTGTTGATTCGTTGCACATGCATCTCTGGTTTCCATATATTTTAGAAATTTTCTTAGGATTTCGTTTGAATTGAGAAAGCGAAACCTTCATTGTTGCTTATCTTTCGAAATTAACACCAACATTGTGTTATTCCACCACCTGTATGCTTGCTATTTGCCCCATTTTGTAGTTCATATCCGCATAGTTTGAGATGAAAGTCATGTTGTTGTAGGACTATTTATTCATATTACTGGTTATAGTGTGATCATATTGGGGTACTAAATCTCTGCAAACGATTAATATACAAGATCAACTGATAAAAGTATTTTAATGTTCAATTAGCAGAAAACTATGAGTATCTTGTTTTGGACATATTGTATTCCCATTGTATTCTAATGTTTCATATCAAATGTTCATGAGCTTCCAATGAATGAATCAATATGTGTGCAGGCTATGAGTGATCAGGCAAGGGGAGGCATTTCTTTCTTTTGGAGCTGGTCATATTGGAGTACATTTTTACTTACTTGGTAAGGCTTTAAAATAATATCTGTTACTTTTTTTTTATCCTCTTCTTACATTTTGCTCCTAGATTAGTATTCCCATTTTGCTTTGCAAGAAGTTAAATAAATATTCAAAAAAAAACACATATAAACAATAAGGTGATTCTGCATAACTTGCATCCAATATTCACAATGTGTATATGTTCATGATCTTAATTTGTTTCTTGTAGCCTTTCTTGGTGTTTATATTCTTCCATAGTTTCATAACATATTAGCTTCTAGAATCTAGATGCATCATATTCTCATAAATTTGTATTGAACAATTTTTCTAAGCAGGGCTGTCGTGCCTATCCTTCAGGGTTATGAAGATGCTGGAGATTTCACAGTAATGGAAAGATTAAAAACCAGTTTACAAGTGAATTTACTTTTCTACCTCATTCTTGCTTCTGTTGGACTCTTTGGACTTATACTGCTTATTTTATTGCATGAAAACTGGTTTGTTTCTTCATACCTTTACTTAATTCTCTAAACCTCTACTTTTCTTATTATTGTTATTATTATAATTATCCTTTTAAATTGGTTGATAGGAGAGGTGGCATAATTGGGTTTGCCATGGCTTGTTCAAATACATTTGGACTTGTTACTGGTGCATTTCTTCTTGGTTTTGGTTTAAGTGAAATCCCAAAGGGTATTTGGAGTAAATCTGACTATGTTTCCCGCCAAAAAGTTCTTTCCCATAAAGTGGCTAGAGCAGCTCTAAAACTTGATGATGCTCATCAGAATTTGTCAAATGCTATTGTTGTAAGAATCACTCTTTGTTTGTTTTAAGACTTTTGACATAAAAGTCCTTTAAGTTTCGCAAGTTTTGTCGGTTTTGTCCTGGTGACAATTTTTTGTTTGTCAATGCCCTTTTTTTTCTTCATGTTTGCCCTTGTTACCTGTAATAGCAGGTTTCTAGGGACAAAACCGACAAAATTTGACAAATTTAAGAACTTTCATGTCAAATTTGAAAAACATACTTAGGGTAAAATCATAAAAGATTTGTAAACTTAAGGACTTTCATGTCAAATTTGATAAACATACTTAGGGTAGAAACATAAAAGTTTTGTAACAAGGGCAAAAAAAAGAAAACATGACAAACTTTGGACATTAACAAACAAAAAATTGTTACAGGGACAAAACTTGTCAAACTTAAGGACTTTTATGTCAAAAGCCCTTTTTAATAAATAACATTTCAATACAACTTAGATACAAGTAATGTTTATAATGATTTATTGTATTAGGCTGCTCAAGCAACATCAAAGCAAATGTCAAATCGTGATCCATTGAGACCCTACATGGATATCATTGATGTAACATTGACAAATATGGTGAGTTTTCTTTTTATGTTTGTAGCTCAAATTTTTAATATTTTTCACTTTCTGATTTTGAATCTACAAGACAAAATGATATTAATTTCTTATATCCAGCTTAATGAAGATCCATCTTTCAAGCCTCAAGGAGGAAGATTAGGGGAAAATGATATGGATTATGATGCTGATGAGAAATCTATGGCAACACTAAGACGCCAGCTAGGCAGAGCCAAAGCTGAGTACTATCGTTGTAAAAGGTAAGTAAACAATAATTCTATTTTTGTTTTTTTTTTCTTTGTTTTCTAAGACATTTATGTTTTTTTTTTTTTTTTAAATCAGTGAATATATGAATTTTGTGCTGGAAGCTCTTGAGCTTGAGGACACTCTAAAGAATTTTGAGCGCCGAAATGCAACTGGATGGTTTGCTCTCAATCCAGGCTTGTTATTCTTCCCATTGTGTCTCTCTTTTTCTGAATATAAAAATGAAAAAAAAAAAAAAAACTTTTGTTCTTCATCATATATCAAATTCTTGGAACCCCAACAGAAAACATAATCCAAAGTTTAAGAGAGTTTTGACATTGTTAAGTTTAAGATGATATATATACCTTTGTTTATGTTAGGGACCAATCTTGTAAAACAACATTTATATAGGTGCTAATGTGTAATTTTCTATAAAATATTCAAAACTTTTCTATTGTTTTACTTCTTTTAAACTGCAGGAAATATATTTCAAGCTACAGGCCCGAGCGGGAAGGGAAGCTAGGATTTTGTCTTGACACAATTGGTAATCGTTTTACTTTTTATGCTCCAAAATAATAATATATTTTAATTTTATTTAAAAAAAATCAATTAACACACACATATATATATATATATATATATATATATATATATATATATATATATATATATATTTTTTTTTTTTCAGAGCTGGTATGGCGATGTATTTTAAGGAAGCAACTCCAAAAGCTTTTGGCTATCATACTTGGTTGCTTAACTGCTGCAATTCTTGTAGCAGAAGCCACTATACTCCCTAAAGGAGTTGACTTTTCTCTTTTTTCTTTTTTAATTAATGCAGCTCAAACAAATGGAGTACTTGTACAGGTAACTATTTCTCTACTTCTAACTAATATTACAAACCTATCTCTCTCTCTCTCTCTCTCTCTCTCTCTCTCTCTCTCTCTTTTTATTTATATTTATATAGATATATATATATATATTTTTTTCAGGTTGTTAGTTTCATACCCCTAATGTACATGTGTGTTTGCACTTATTATTCATTATTCAAAATCGGAATGTTGACTTTCTACTCACTTACTCCAAGTCAAACAAGTTCAGTCAGCCTCTTAATGATATGCTCGTAAGTATTAAATATTGGTAACCCTTTTATATATTCATAAAAAAAATATACTCTTATATTTTAAGTATTTAACATTAAAATATTTACCAGACAGGTGGCGCGATACGCACCTCCAATCTCATATAACTTCCTAAATCTTATTCGTCTTCCACGAAATACTAATACTGTATTTGAACAGGTTAGATTTTCATATGTTTTTTTTTTTTTTTTTTTATAAATTTTAAAGAAAAATGGTACTTTTTTTTTACATGTATTATATGTAATGACATGCAGAGAATGGGGAAAATTGATGATGCAGTTCCCTTTTTTGGGGAAAATTTTAACAAGGTTTATCCGCTTATTATGGTTGTATATACCATAATTGTCGCAAGCAATTTTTTTGATCGAATTATGAGTTATTGTGGAAACTGGAAGATATTCAGACTGAGAAATGAAAGTAGTGATGATGTTGATGGATTTGATCCATCTGGATTGATGATTTTGCAAAAAGGTAAGTTTTTACTTGTTCTGATATTTATTTATACACATAAATTATTTTTAATTTTTAATTTTTTTTGTGTTCATAGAATGTTCTTCCATTACAAACGGACATAAAGTTGGTGAACTTGTGATTCCCTTAGCAAGATATTTTAATGATGCGAATACAGATATAGAAACAGTAAGTTAATTTATATCTTCTTAATTTCGGTTCTATTCTTATTAAAACAATTTCCTTTATACTCTTGGTATTTGTTTTAGGTTTCCCCTGATTCAAAAGCAGCTCTTTCGATAAACGAACCCCATGATACCACTAACAAAGAGAAAATGAACCAAAAATACAAAGCATTAAGAGCGGATGAAAAAATCCGTACAAATAGAACCTTCTCAAATGCTTCTTCACTCGATATCGACACTAACACTAACAATTCAGAAAGTGGACAATCTTCAAGAACATCGGCTTCTAGAATATCATCAACATGGGTGTCGATGAAGACAAATTTCCATAATTTAAGGTCTAATATGGCGGCTAAAAGATTCATGCAAGTACCTCAATCACAACCACCTCAACAATCACCTTCTCAATCTCTCGACGAAATCTTCGAGAGGTTAAAACAACCGTCACGAGCTAATGATGACGAGGATCTTGACGGTTTTGCTGTGGGCCCGAGTAATCGTGGGCCCCAAAGGTGAAATACATGGATGTTGTTGTAAATTTTGTTATATAGGATGAAGATTTGTGTTGATTAGTGTGTAAATGTATATTTATATTGTATACGTGCTTTGTTTTAAGAGTAAGAATGTTAGAATCCATAAGTGACTCTCAACAACTTTTAGTTGTTGTGTGATTTTGGTGGGCCACGTATAGAGGCGTAGTGCATCCATGTTTTAGATGAGTTAAGTTGATATGTACAACATTGGTTTGGGATACACTTAAATGTATTTTACTCATGCGTTATATTTCCATTGCAAAATGTCGAGCTTTTATTGAGTGATTTGAGTTTAAATTCAATTTGTTAAGCTTCGATGAGATCGAATTTGAAGATACAAATAAACTTTTGGAGTTTATAAGGTTGTGACTCGAATTAAGGGTATGACATCAAGATCGATCTAATGGGATAAACTTGAAGAGGATATGACTTGCTGATTTTTTGGAGAGGGAATGATGTGTATGGTTTTAATATCTTCAAACCCTTGCCACAATCGTATTTGTTGAGCCGACTAAACAACCCATGCCAACATTTTTTTTGTTTATGTGCCATCATCTTGACCACGTCAGCACGTTAACCGGTTTTAATTGTAGACAATTCCCCATCAAGTCATTTCCTATTTTAATGGTTTAAGTGATACAAATTTAGTTTAGTGACTATTTAACATGAAAGTGTTTTGGTGTCCATAATCCTATTACTTTCCCTTAATTATTACGTTTTATACTAGATAACTAATTCAATTGTTTTTTAAAATTTTATTTTGATTCTAGATAAATTAATAAATATTGTACTGGATAACTAATTCAATTGTTTTTTTTAATTTCATTTTAATTCTAAACAAGTTAATAAATATTTATAAAAAAACATAAAGTAGTTTTAAAGGTTATTGTCATTGTAGCTTAACGTTATTTAGTATATTGGTTTAAAAAGTCTCTTGTGATTTTCTTTTGTCTTTTAGGGCATATATTTATGTTTTACCATTTTAAAAGACAATTATCAAAAATATAAAGGGGTCACCCGGTGAATCCCTTTCTAATCATCAATTTTGATATGTCACGTGACATTTGGTATGCGTCCAACTGTTTCAAACAAAAAGGGATAATGGAATCAAACAGTTCATTAAGAAAGTACTAAAACCAAAAAGATCAATTTTGTATGACATAAAATAATCAAAGTCAGTGGATCATTACGAATTCCTAAGTTCTAGTAAAGATTTACTATAAAATAAGTAAAATTATAAAGAAAAGGTAAAGATTCAACCTTGTTTCCACCACCAATGATGACTAGATGATCGCAGAGACAAAGATGCATATCCTTCTTCGAACCACACTTGGCTGAACTGCCGCCGTCTTCCACCTCCGTCAAAATCTGCTGGTATTCCGGAGGCAATAACTTCTTTCATACGATGTCTTATTCCGTCGCAAATCGGAAAACAAAACACATGAATGATAATCTACAGACATCCCTAGGGCTCGTGAGTGCCAACGCATTTGCGACGAACTCCTCATGCAACGATTCAAAGAAATTGCCCACAAAACCGCTATGGATTTCGCTTCTGTGCTTATCTTTTTTCCATATTCGAAAACTCACCTCTCATTTTCGCCCCCAAATCAAGAAATTGACAACTTTTCGTAGACTAAGATTGTGTGTATACTATATAGAAAGTTAGAAAGATTGTAAGATAACTTAGCGGTTAAGTTCTTTTTTTTATAATTGTTTTAATCCTTTCTTAATGAACTGTTTCATGGAAAAAGTATATCAAAATCAGAAATTCATTCAAATTTGGGTACCTGAAAAGCACTCCAATCGGAGCTCTCGGAGGTGTCGATGCTAGTGATGATATGTAGCCTCTGACCCTCTGCTATATTTACGATATAGAACTAGCTTGGATTCTGTACAAATCTATAGATTTCAAATCTTTTTCAACGAAATCATCTTTATAGACCAACCCGATTTTCAGAAATTTCTTCCATAATTTTGGTTCCTTTTCAGACTCGTTGTTGGGTTTCAAGTACAAAATCCCTCCTTTTTGTCGACTTTAAAGCACTTTAACGACTGTGTAGTACGACCGGAAGGAAAACAAGAGAGAAGGAGGCTTTGATCGAATAAAAAAGAAAAGGGGGTGGCTTTTTGCGATTTTAGCAGAAAAAAAAAGAAGAGTAAGATAAAGAAGCAGGGGTTGACCGACTTAGAAGAAAAAAAAAACCCTGTAACAATCCAAAATACGATCCAAAAATTTTTGTTTTAATATTACTAAAAATATCATCATCGAATGTCATATATACTAAAAACCATAGAATGAGTAACTCAAAAGTCAAAGTAACTGTGTCAAAACAAAAATTGTATCAATCATATCAAAATATCTGAATAAATCTCCCAGGATAAAACTGTAACCGTGGTGTGTGCCATGTCATCATCCCGAGCTCTTCCCCTTGCTAGCGGAAGTACCTGAAACCAAAAACTAAAACTATAAGCACAAAGCTTAGTGAGCTCCCTCAAACTACCACATACCATACAATAACATATAAAGCACATACTGGGCCTTGCCCACTGCATCGGACCGAAGTTTGGATACTGCATCGGACCGGTGTCTGGAAACTAACCAGGGCCTTGCCCTCTGCATCGGACCGAAGTCCGGAAACTGCATCGGACCGAAGTCCGGAACTAACCAGGGCCTTGCCCTCTGCATCGGACCGAAGTCCGGAAACTACATTGGACCGAGTCCGGAACTAACTAGGGCCTTGCCCTTTGCATCGAACCGAAGTTCGAAAACTGCATCAGACCGAAATCTGGAACTGACTGGGACCCTGTCCCTGCATCGGACCGAAGTCCAGAACTAACTGCATCGGACCGAAGCCCGGAACTGACTGAACATAACATAACATAATCATATCAACTAACACATAAAATGCATATTGCATCGGACCGAGGTCTAGAACACATAACACAAAGACATGCTTGAATCACAAAGACATCAAGCACATTGAACTACTGCATCGGACCGAAGCCCGGAAACTACTGCTGACTAAACGGACCGACATTGTGGCCATAGACCCGTTCCTATTGGAAGAAAACTCACCTGCTGAGATACTAAATCAGGAACTGGCTGACTGCTGCTCCGGAACTCCCCGGCTACAAACCCATAAACACTAAATCAGATACTAATAACTGTTCTCAGGGTAACATGACTATTTTACCCCTGGTCAAGTCAACTTCCTGGTCAAAGTCAACTTTCAGTTGACCGAACTCGCCGAGTTGGGCCGCCAACTCGCCGAGTCCCTATCATTCATTCTAATCCTCTACCCGCTTCTACTCGTCGAGTTTGGAAAAGACTCGACGAGTTCTTCTTCGATACTAACATCGAGTCTAACTTCATCCGACTCGCTGAGTTGTATGAACAACTTGTCGAGTTCCCCTTCAACAGAAAAACACATACCAGTCTATGACTCGCCGAGTCGTATGAACAACTCGTCGAGTCCGTCTGCTTCCAGATCCAAGTCTTAACTCACTGAGTCCTTACTCTACTCACTGATTCCACCCTAACTTTCAAACGGGGAAAACTCGAGAACTCGCGACTCGACTCGTCGAGTCTGAAGAACGACTCGTCGAGTCCTATGCATGCCATTACTATGCAGTCGATTCTGCTCGAATCCAGTGCATACCATTCATAGAAACTTTACGTGCATGCATGCTCATAAGAAGCTCAAATGTCCAATAAAGAGCTGAAAGAGGAGATATAGGTTTGGAATGGGGGTTTAGCTCAATAAAGGTGGCAACCTTGAGCTTAAGGAGTTCTGAAATGCTTAGATCTGAAACCCATTCATCTTAACTACTCTTAAATCAACGTCAATGACTAGAAAATGGCTCAAAAACAACACTAATAAGATTTTAAGGAGATCTACATGATAACTAGCAAAGATTCGAGCTTTATACCTCGATGGAAACTGGAATGACACAAGAATCTCATATCTTCTTTGCTCCTCTTGAAAACCCTTCTTCTCTCTTCTTCTTCTAACTCCAAAATGCACCCAAAATCCTTCACAATATGAGAAATACTCCAAGAATGCTTAAAGGAAGGCTAGGGTTTAGTAAGGGACATTCTGAGGGTGATGGAGGCTGGTTTGGGCGCATAGTGTTGTTTAAATAGGGTGCAAACCCTTAAAATTAGGGTTTCATCCAAACTGGCAGACTCGCCGAGTCCAAGAATATGGGCTCGTCGAGTAGCCAGCTTAACCCGCGTGCAAATCCCGTCTCTACTCGACGAGTTGGGCTACAGACTCGTCGAGTACCCCTTAAGAATTGAAAATTACTTTATCTTAAATCACATACCAGAAATGGGGCGTTACAAAACCCATCATGTACTATTCTTTTAAAAAGAAAAATAAAAAGCCAAATAAACTTTTTGTAAATGATAAACCGGCTTAAAATATGGTTCATCCCTTTGTTAGAAGGTAAAATACAACTACGTAACCCTAAAAAGCAAAAAGTAAACAAAAAAAAATCGTGAGGGACCTTTTTAACCACAATTTTAAATAATCAATCTCTTCATAGAAAACCCTCAAGTTTTCAAGAAATGTTCGGTTATTTCCTAAGTCCATTTTATGTCCACAAAAACCGTATATTTGGGCAAAAAATGTCATCATTGCCATATTTTTGATTTTACCCTTCTATGACATTAGTGGGTGTTTGGTTACAGATTGACACGTGTTAGGGGATGTTTGGCATTAGGGGATGTTCCGGCGACCTGCAACTTCCGACAACCCTCTGTTAGAACAACGAGATGAACAACAAAATACCTTAAAGGCCTTATCATAGCCTAAAACGATACACACTTGACCACTTCAGTTGTCCCCAATACTCGATGCAACATAAATTTTAGATACCTTTTGTATTTCTTCAAGAAATTTTATTTCTAAATTAAGGGCATGAATGCAAGACTCTGAAGATTGATAATCAGATGATAAAAATATTGTCCTAGAAGTTTTAATGTCCAACCTGAGGTCGTAAAGGCAAGAAATGGGTTTTCATTTTTTACTGTAAAGTAGATAATGCAAAGCTCAAATTTAAAAGAACCTATGAGAATCCATAATCATTTACTTGTTTGTCAAAGATTAATCTTTCTTACTTTCAAAATAAAAACCCACTCATATTTCACAAAACAATATGTTTCAATAACCTACAAATCAATAATCACTCTGGTGTATCCATTGATTCTCCATTATGAATGTTAGAAATTAGATGAAGCTATGAAAATTATGAAATGATTTTTACGTGTTAAACTAATTTAAAAGAGTCAAACCTTTAAAGACCCCATCTTTAGTGTTTCTCCATTTCCTTCAACTTTTCTCATATCTGAAAGAGGTCTCCATTAGCATGTTCGATGATGGTCATTTATGGTTGTGTGGGTCTGAATACATGGGTCGGGTGAACAAAAAGAGGTAAGGGTTTATAGGGAACATACTTTGAAATTTTGATTATGTTTGTCTAAAAACAGAGGCTAGGGTTTTGCTTGGCTACGATGGCGGTGGTGTAGGCTTTGTTTAGGAGATGTGGGTGGTGGTAGTTTGGTAGTGACCTAAGAGTGATGGTGGTCGTGGCGGGCATGATAGTGGAGAGGGTGTTAACTGGTGGTCAATGGGTCTCAAGCTAAAGATCCAATCCTGGTTCTATTGAGAGGCATATTTGAAGTTTGTTTCTTGATTCCTGCTTCCGTTCTTCTTCTTCTTCTTCTTCTACAAAGCAGGCGAGCAACGGAGGTACTTTCCGGATCCACCCTGTTGCTGATTCCTTTTCCTCTCGATTGGTTGTCGCCGACGATAAGAGAAGGACCATGAAAGGTCATTGGAAGTTACAGGTCGCCGAAACATCCCCTAATGCCAAACATCCCTAACATGTGTTGATTTGTAACCAAACACCCCTTAATGCAATAGAAGGGTAAAATCGGAAAAGAGGCCAATTATGACAATTTTTGTCCAAATGTACGGTTTTATGGACATAAAAATGAACTTAGGTGTTGTTTGGTTTGCAGAATGTTGCTGAACGAATTTGAATTGGAATTGGAAAAAGAATCTGTCAGGAATTTGAATTCAATTCCATATGCTGTTTGGTTGACAGGAAATGGAATTGGAATTAATTCCAGATTCTATTTGGTTCGCAGGAAATCAAATTGAAATTCATGTAAAATGACAGAATTGCCCTTTTGTCTGTTTTGCTTAATTTTACTTTGTTTTTTTTAAGTTATATGTAAACATATATCATATAAATTATTGAAATAGTAAAATTTTAATTTATTGATTGAACATTCATACAAACATATTGCGAAAATCATGTTAATAAACATCATAAGTTAAAGTCATTCCACTTTGCATCATAATAACGTTACCAAAAAGCATATCAATATTTCGATACATCCCTATCGAAGATACCAAAAACTTACAAATCCAAAATATCAAGCAACATCCTAATAAACATTTCAAAAGAGCTTAAAAATCCAAAATACGAATTAACATCATAATTAATAATACTACCCTTCCAAAATGTATTTGACCCAAACTTCTCTATCGCCTTCTTCAGTTTACCAAAAATTTTGTACGTTTATAGGATCACTTCTTATCTTGGTTAAAGCTTTGAACTTCTCGACTTGACTTAGGTCCTGTTTGAAATGCGTCTGACCGAGTCGGGTCAGACGTTTTTAGCTGACTCGGTCAGCAAAAAAGTGTTTGGTAATCAAAGTTTAGGCATCTGACTGGGTAATATTAGTCTGATTGAGATAGAAGGGGAAAAGTAGCTGACTGAGAAAGAGAAATATGTTCCATCTTTACCCTTGCCCTAGTATTCTCTTTCAGTGCCTCCATCTTCTTGCAGCGTTCCCATAGCCACGCATCAACCAGCCATCGAAGATTTTTGTGATAACGCCTCCATCGACAACCTCATCTCATTCTTCTCATCGACTGCCTCCACCGACGATCTCCTTAAAATCTAATTTTTTTCAACCTTAAAATGCATCCTCTGTGATACGACACCACCTCTCCATCCTTTCCATCGACGCAACTTCTTCCACACTCTCCATCACCATTCGCCGACGCTGCTCCTTCCTTTGTCGGACCTTCTGTCCCATCGCAGTCTTCGTTGTGCCTTCGTCGGAGTTTCCTTCTCCGTCACCAGGTTTGTTTTGATTTCCCTGAAATATGATTTTTTTGGAGTCTGATGAGCAAAATTGTAGATAGCTTGGTTATTTAATGATATTATACATGATAGCTTTGTTATTTCCTGAAATTGATTTTGTGAAGCTGATTGTTCCTTCTGATTTTTGTTGCTTCTAATTTTTGTTAATCTAATGTTTGTGGAGGCTGATATGATTTTTGTTATTTATGATTTGCTGAAATTGAGTTTATGATTTATGTTAATCTGATTTATACCTTGCACTATGATACAACAAATTGACATCTTTGTTGTTAATCTAATTTATGATATGTAGATTGTGTCACAGAAGAAGCAAATCTCAAATGGACAAAAGTATGCTCAGAGATTTGGGAATCTTCCAGTGGAGGATCAGGCTCGATAAAGATGGATCTTAGAGCTATAAGCATCTTATCGGGTTGGTGAATCAACATCAAATTGATGAAGATAGATTTTCATGAAATTAATGATGTGATTTTCATTAGAAAATCAATGTTTTTGTTTTGTATTAACATCAAACTGATGAAGATAGGTTTCCTTTTAAAGTTATTAAAATACTCTTTTTGTAATTATTTAGCAGTAGGAGGGTAAAATGGTCATTTTTCATGAGTCAGAACATTCAGTCAGATGTACAATCAAACAACATGTTTTCTTACTCAGTAAGAATTTATTACTCAGACAGACCTTTTTCAGTCAGCACTTTCTCGGTCAGCAACTATCAAACAGGACCTTAATGAATTCATCTTTAAAATCTCCGGAGGGATCTTCTCACTCAATTCGTTATTCTTCATGTCAAATTTAATACCTTGACTCAAATCTTTTGATATTTCTTTAATACTTTCACTAATCAAACCAACCGCATTATGGAACACATCATCAGCATGTTGTTTCCTCTTATTAGAGCGAACACTTGGTGAAGTTTCCTCATTTTGCACTGTTGTATTATGGCTAATTTCCTCGGATTCAAGGAAATCATCATCCGACTCTTGCATTTCTTCTTCTAAGTTCACATCTTGCTCCATCTCAATGAAATCTCTAGCTCTATTTCCTTGAGCTCAGTCTTTTCCAAAATGTTCTAATTGATTAATTAATAACACTTTGATTTTGAGAAGATAAACAACATTGTTTTCACAAAAACAACACTTTTGAATAAGCATAGATCTTCACAGAAACAACTAGATAATCAATATTACTGATAAAACTAAAAAGGAACAAGTTTGATTATCACTGAAATCGATTTTCAGGAAATCGAGAAGACAAGTTCAGTGTGAATCAACAGAAAACAGGAAACAATTAGATACATGTTTCAGGAAATCGATTTTCACTGAATAAATCTAGATAATCGATTTTCCTGAAATCGACTTATCACAACAAGAAACAGTGGGTCAAAAGAAATCAAGATTACGAGGGAGAGAGAACACTAGAGAGAGACAGTGAGAGAAATCAAGAAAACGAGTTGTATCGATACACACACCTGACAAAGAGATGGAGAACTAGTTAAGTTTGATGAAGCCTGCAATTTGATTTTGATGAAAAAATGGAGAAGATGAGCAATGGAGAAGATGAGCACACTGTGATGTTGGTTGAGTCCGATTTTGAGGAATACGTTCGAATAGGGTTTTTGCTATTAGAAGGGTTTTGTTAAAATATAAGGGGTATAATGGTAATATTTCACTTTCCTAGATGGTATGGAATTATTTCCTTTAGTTTGTTGAGTTTGTTGAAGGAATGTAGTTCCCAACTTATGAATGAATGTTTTCCTCGTTTAGGATTCCCTTTCCTTCCTTAAGTTGAATCAAACGTAGGAATTTGAGGGAATTGGAATCATTTTCCCTCGAATTCCAATCATTTCCTGCCAACCAAACACACTCTTATGATATAATCGAACATTTCTTAAAATTTGAGGAGTTTTATGACATTAGCCGTCCCAAAATAAAACCTTATGTGTCAAAGATTAAATTAAAATATATTATTTTATAAAATAAATGCGCCTAACCCTTTTTTTCTACACTATTGAGGTATATACAATCGTTCTCTTATCGGAGCCACTTCGCCGCCGTGCTGCACTCAGTCTCATAGTAAGTATGGACACCGCCATGGAAACGACGGAATCCCGAGCCGACGCCTCCGACAACCCCAACAATGGCTCCTCCGGCGACGATGACACTTCTCTCGAAATCAGCCATCCTCCCTCACTCCTAACCCCAACCGTTGCTCCTTCCCTTGCCGGTACGGCGTCAGACAAAGTCTTGCCGGACTCAACCCTCCAAACCACCGGTGAGTCTGTTGAACTTATGGAACCAGCTGCAGTTAACACCGATGGTCTACCTGCACCTCGAAAACGTCGCCGTCGAAAGAAGCAGTTCCCAGAGATGATATCCATCGCCGCCGCCGTAGACGGCCTGGGCGTTATCCGCCACAAATCTGGTAACAGATCAACAGAAGATATCGATGAATACGAAGACGACGACCCATCATCTCGCCGTCGACGGAGAATATCATCAGATCTCGACGTCGAGGGTCTAATCGCGATTTCCGTTGGATTCCCCGCCGATTCGCTGACTGAAGAGGAGATTGAAGCCAACGTCGTCAAAACAATCGGCGGAACTGAGCAATCAAACTACATCGTCGTTCGCAACCACATTCTCGCCCTGTGGCGATCAAATGTTGATGTTTGGTTAACCAGAGATCATGCACTGGAGGCGATCCGACTCGAACACACAAACCTTGTCGACTCTGCGTACTCGTTTCTCCTTGAACACGGTTACATCAACTTCGGCGTCGCCGCCGCCGTGAAGGAAGCCAAATTGAAACCCCCCGAGGGTGTTTCCAGAGGTGATGTTATCGTAATCGGCGCCGGACTCTCTGGATTAGTAGCAGCAAGACAATTGATTTTTCTAGGGTTTAAAGTCGTGGTTCTAGAGGGCAGATCCCGGCCAGGTGGCCGTGTTCGCACGAAGAAAATGTCAGGTGGCGATTGTGTCGCTGCAGCAGATCTAGGCGGCAGTGTACTCACCGGAATCAATGGCAATCCCCTTGGAGTTCTAGCTCGACAACTAGGGTTTCCTCTTCACAAAGTTAGAGACATTTGCCCTCTTTATCTCCCCAATGGAAGAACTGTAAACCCTGAAATCGATTCAAAAGTTGAAGTTTCCTTCAATAAACTCCTGGATAGAGTCTGCAAGCTCCGGCAATCAATGATGGAAGAAGCAAAATCCATTGACGTTCCATTAGGTACAGCTCTAGAAGCTTTCCGACAGGTTTACAGAGTAGCAGAAGACCCACAAGAGAAAATGCTCCTAGATTGGCACTTAGCTAATCTAGAATACGCAAACGCAACATTAATGTCAAATCTCTCCATGGTTTTCTGGGATCAAGATGATCCGTTTGAAATGGGTGGTGATCATTGCTTCATTCCAGGAGGAAACGATCTGTTCATCAGAGCTTTATCCGAAAACCTTCCCATTTTCTACAATCAAACAGTCGAACGCATCAAATATGGATCTAATGGCGTCTCAATCTCTGCAAACGGACAAGATTATCACGCAGATATGGTTCTCTGTACAGTTCCATTAGGCGTGCTAAAGAAGAAATCAATCGAATTCATCCCCGATCTTCCTGAAAGAAAGAAAGACGCAATCGATAGATTAGGTTTCGGGTTATTAAACAAAGTAGCCATCTTATTTCCTTACGATTTCTGGGGAGGCGAGATTGATACATTCGGTCATCTATCTGATAAATCAAGTATGAGAGGTGAGTTCTTTTTATTCTACAGCTACTCATCTGTCTCCGGTGGGCCACTTCTGGTTGCTCTGGTGGCCGGAGAAGCTGCAATTGAGTTTGAAAAGATGTCTCCGGTGGAATCTGTTACAAGAGTTATGGAGATTTTGAAGGGGATTTTTAATCCAAAAGGGATTGCAGTGCCGGACCCACTTCAGGCAATATGCACACGGTGGGGCCAGGATCAGTTTTCTTATGGATCTTATTCTTATGTTGGAATTGGTGCTTCTGGAAATGATTATGATATACTGGCGGAGAACATCGGAGGTGGTAGAGTTTTCTTCGCCGGAGAAGCTACTAATAAACTTTATCCGGCGACTATGCATGGGGCGTTTCTTAGTGGGTTGAGAGAGGCGGCTAATATGTCTAGAATTGAGAAGCGGAGGAGGTTGAAGTTGAATGAGGGCAAATAAGTCATTTTTGGTTGTTGGGTTAAAAGGATGAAAAAGTTAACATTTTATTTATTATGTGTATATAATTAGACATTAGAGTGAAATTAAGGGGTTTTATTTTATCATTTATGTCATGCTTTGGCATTTGTTTATGGAGCTTCCTCTTTCTAGTATATTTAATCATCAACCTGCATCTTCAAAAGACCAATGTGTTGTAGTTGTAAACTTGTAATATAATACAAGTTCATGATCACATGAATTATAGTAAATATAATACAAAATTTCAAGCATAAAGACATTTTTTTTTTGTTACAATTGTGTATATTTTGAAAATGAATGTCTTATCAAGTTGAAACTTTAAAGTAATATTTGGGTAAAATTGTAAAATAACAAGTCTTTTATCAAAAAAAATTGAACATTATTATTGCATTAAAAGAATATAAAAAAATGATATAAGAATACATAAATAAACAATTTTTTCCCAAATTGTAAATCGATCAGCCATGTTATTTTGTTTGCAACTTGTAAATCGATCAACTAAACTGAGTTTTGAATATTAAATCAAATACACGACTAATGTTTTAACACATCAATATCTTGTATCTTCTTGTACTAAAATAATAAAGCACTAATATTGGTTATTAGTTTGTTTATAATAACTCAAACATCTTCCGACCTTAGCTCAGTTGGTAGAGCGGAGGACTGTAGTGTGATCATAGCTATCCTTAGGTCGCTGGTTCGAATCCGGCAGGTCGGACTTTTTTGTTTTATATTTTTTCTCTATATTTATGTTGTAGTTGTTTATACTAATACCAACATAATCAACTAAAATATCAATGTTTTCTAACAATGGTTATAAATAAAATATACATCCGTTAGGATCTATCGTTTTTAAAAAAAAATTCAAATAACTCACACCAAAAGAGTTTCATTTTCTTGTTATTTAGATGTGTTTTTAATAAATTCAAATAACTCAAAATAAATAAATAAAATACAGTCACTCTTGAATAACTCAAAATTTTTCCAAAGAGTTGCATTTTCTTGTTATTTAGATGTGACAAAAAATATCAACTCCTGGTCAAATATGGAATGTGGCGGATGTTAAATGAAAGTTTTTTTTAATAAATTCAAATAACTTAAAAAACTCACAAGCAGTTACCTTTTCTTGTTATTTAGGCTTGTTTGGCGTACTAGCTGAAAAGCTAGCTGTTAGCTAAAAAGCTAGCTGATAAATGAAAAACTAGCTGATAGCTAAAAAGTTAGCTGATAAAAAATAATGTTTTGTAAAACTACCTGAAAAGCTAGCTGAAATTTATAAAATTACATAAAAGGACATTTAAGAGTATGTGTTTCTATAATTAATTAAGAGATGTATTTGGAAAATTTTAAAAAAGCTCCTAAAAAGCTAGTCTAAGTAGCTTTTCAAAAAACTAGCTTATAAGCTACTTTTTGGCTTACCAAACACGACATAAAAAAACTCGAAAAATAAGTTAGCTGTGGCGCACCAAACACAGCCTTAGACGTGGCAAAATATAGATTCCTTCTCATATGGAATGTGGGCACTAGGCCTGACAATCGTGTCGTGTTCGGGTTAACGTGTCGCGGGTTGGCGGGTCAAAATATGCCAACCCAAACACGACCCATTTAAATATACAGGTCACAGGTTGGCGGGTTTGGAACATAAACCCATATATGACCCGCTAACCCATTTATTTATACGGTTTCACAGGTTGGCGGGTTCGTGGGTCAGATTTCATAAATAAAATTGACAATTAAACATGAATAAATTTTTGATGGTTGATGCAAACATATCTGAATTTTAGACATTTAAGTCTTAAACATCCAAATTAAAATTAAAAACATTCATAGAAACATGTTACAAACTTAGCCTTACAGGTTACGACTTACAACCTTAGGTCATCCACCACGAGTCAAAATGTTAAAACAATCAAATGGTCTATGAATTAATGGTATATGTTATACAATACTTATTAAATATTAATACTTGATACATAAATACATTTAAAAATAAACGGGTCAACCCGTTTATTTTTTGAGAAACACATATAGTCATATATGACCCGTTTAATAAACAGGTTGGCGGGTTCGCGGGTTGGCGTTTTGAAAAACTCAACCCAAACCCATTTATTTCGTATCGTGTTGCGGGTCGTGTCACGAGTCGTGTCGAGAATTGCCAGCCCTAGTGGGCAGCATGGATGTCAAATGAAAGACCATTACGACATTAAATCATGGATGTCTAATGAAAGATGATTCCACTAAAATATCAATATTTTCAAACAATGGTTGTAAGTAAAATATACATTAGTTTTAATCGATCATTTGTTTAAATAAATTCAAGGGAAATCTTCGGAAAAGTCCTAATATTTCACCATAATTTACGAAAAAGTTCCAAACTAAAATTGGTTTATGAAAAAGTCCCGATTACCGGGAAAATGACGATTTGACCCATTTTTTCCGGTTTATCGGTTTCAATACTTACCCGGTTTCATTAAAGTCCAATTATTTTACTGTAACATCCCAAAAATACAGGCCAAAAATTTCATTTTTAAATACGTCATTATAAAACCAACAGTGTAATAAAACATTTGTAATATCATGTCATGTCAAAACCAAAGTAGAAATAATCAAACATGTTATCATAAAACAATATCATAGTGTAATCCCAAAGATCTCATGTGCGGAAAACCATAGTGTGATGCGCTGCGATCAAGCCGACTCCTTTCCTTTAAACACGAAGTACCTGAAACCAAAACTGAAAACCGTAAGTACGAAGCTTAGTGAGTTCCCCCATCATACCACATACCATACAATCACATATCATACGTATATTGCCGGGCATATCTGGGTGCCCGACCTACCCCTTCGGCCCTCTCGACCGGATACTGCCTAGCATATCTGGGTGCTGGCCTCCCCTTCGGTCCTCACGACCGGATACTGACTAGCATATCTGGGTGCTGGTCTCCCCTTCGGTCCTTACGACCGGATACTGCCTAGCATATCTGGGTGCTGGCCTCCCCTTCGGTCCTCACGACCGGATACTGACTAGACTATCTGGGTGCTGGTTTCCCCTTCGGTCCTTACGACCGGATACTGCCTAACATATCTGGGTGCTGGCCTCCCCTTCGGTCCTCACGACCGGATACTAACTAGCATATCTGGGTGCTGGTCTCCCCTTCGGTCCTTACGACCGGATACTGCATAGCATATCTGGGTGCTGGCCTCCCCTTCGGTCCTCACGACCGGATACTGGGGACTATTTCACCCCCTATTACTACCACATAACACATATCACATAGCATCATATCATACTAGCACATAAACATAACACAGGTAGTAGCAACCCTAGATGAATATCACAGAGACAATCATCTATCATATAACTCCTACTGGTGGGTCGACATTGTGGCCGTAGACCCACCGCTACTGGAAGGTAACTCACCTCACACTGCTGAAGTCCCGAAGACACAATCCCACACTTGCCGAAGTCCCGTAGACTCGACCCCAGTTGCTGGCTGACAGATTCCCGAACTGTCAACACCAAAATAACACCCAATTAATAATTGGGTCCCAATATATAACCATACATACATTCTTTGGGTAATTACTACATTACCCCTCGCTTGGCTTATTCAAGCCCAAGGCCAAATCCTTAGGCCTAAAGTCAATTAGGAATCAAAGCCAAACACATGACCCAATTTTCCAAATTGGGCCTAGGCCTATACATGGTCTCATTCTGAGGCCCAACATCATATACTCATTAAGGCCCAAACTATGGCCCATCTATGGCCTAATTTTCTAAATTGGGCCTAAGCCCCTTACTTGGGCCTTGCCCTAGGCCCATTAAATTGCTTTAGACCATTTGCTTGATCTTGGATAGCCCATTTGATATCCCAATCATTAAGGCCCAACAGAAAGGCCCAACCATAAACCCAAATGAAATTAGGGTTTCACATAAAATGATGATTAGGGTTAAGTTTCCTACTTAACCCATTAAGGACTTAATCCATTAAGTCCCATATTGCTTAGATTAGTCTTTGCCAATGATTATTATTTAATATCTCCAGTTATTAAATAATTCTCGTGTGGCCCGATTAATTCCCCCTAATTAGGGTTTCCAACCCAATACTAGTCCATTAATTAATTTGTTGGGCTTTTAGATCAATTAGGGCTTTATTGGGCCTATTAAGCCCACTAGAATATCATTAAGCCCATTAGGGTTTTATTAGGGACATTAGAGTCCATTAAGCTTCATTGGGCCCATTAGGGTTTTAGTCCTTTGTCCAATCATCCAAACAAGTCCAAACACCATCAAAGCACACCGCCACCCGACATGGCGGCCGGTGGCGGTAGGAGGCGGCAGCCACCACCCTACGGTGGTGGTTTGAGTTCCATTTCATTATTCTAATTTTTACAATTACAATGAACTTACGAAATTACACACACACACACACACTATACTAAAAAAATAACACACACCCACAACCACCCTTATGGTGGTCGGTGGTGGTACAAGGTGGCAGCCACCACCTCACGGTGGTGGCAGTGGCTTTCTAGGTTTTCCCAGCCACACAAAATACACACACACACGCACTCCAAAATATAGACTACACTCCAGCCACCCACCTGGTGGCTCATGGCGGCGGTGAGAGCTATTTCATAATGGCAGCGACACCGGAAAGTGGAAGTAATGGCGGCCGGTGACAAGATTAGCAATGACAGCCACATGGCGGCGATGGGTGGAGCTCGAAGGCATCACAGAAGTAGCTAACGGCGACAGTGGACCCGAGATGACGTAACAGTAACTGGCGGCGGCACCTTTACGATTTGATTACGCCTTCGGCGACCACGTCATGAAGGCGCTCATCTTCGTCCGTCGTCGTCGAAGGGCAGCAGCAGCAGCGCACGCCATGGCGGTCGTTACGGCTTCCACTGGCGGTTGGGAAAACTCGACCACAACGACGGCTCAAAATCTCGCTTCCACCGGACATGAAGGCAGCGACAAGAGGATAGAGGATAGCAACCTTCGTCTTCGTCGGGAACTAGATGACAACAGAGGTTGCCGGTGTTCGCTTGGTGGCCTCAAGCTGGTCGGAAACACGAACTAGATGGGTGGTGGTAGCAGCCGACGACTAGGAGGTATAAGGGGGGGGGGGGGGAAGGGGTGACGGCTGTTACATAGTTGCTAGGGTTAGGGTTTCATATCCAATATATATATCCGATGAACACAAACATATTACCATAATGGCAAGATAGGTTCCTCCAGCTCTCATTTATTTCAAAGTAGATCCAGATTTTACCTTTTAGACCCCAACTCGTAACATTCTTTTCAGAATAAGCCCAATTGTTACTAAACAACCCCTATCTTCAAAAATCTTTACAATACTAATACATAATTTACAAAATTACCCCTTTCTTGACGAATTCTTTTCAATTAAGGTCCAGAATTCACCCTCTAGCCCTAAACTTCTAAATTTATGACAGTTAGCCCCTCGAGACCATCCTTTGATATATAATTATTTATTTTTGGGCTACTATTCGCTCATTGATTGATTTATTTATTTAATAAATAAACGGATGTTACATTTACCATAATTTTCATTAAAGTCTCATTATTTTACCATAATTCGAGACTTATTCGTAAATTATGGTAAAACAATGAGACTTTATTAAAACCGGGTAAGTAATGAAACCGGTAAACCGGGGAAATAGGGTCAAATCGTCATTTTTACCGGTAATTGAGACTTTTTCGTAAACAAATTTTAGTTTGGGATTTTTTCGTAAATTAGGATAAAATATTGGGACTTCTCTGGAGATTTCCCTAAATTCAAATAAATGAAAAAACTCCAAAAGAGTTACCTTTTCTTGTTATTTAGATGTGGCAAAAATATAGATTCTTGGTCATATGGAATGCGGGCACCATAGATGTCAAAGGAAAAACCATTACGTATTAAATCATGAATGTCTAATGAAAGATGATTCCAAATTAAACTTCATGAAACACTATTTAAGTAAATAACCAAGCTCATGCCTAAATGATACCAACACATCTAAAAAAAATTTATGGTTTGGAAACTCAAAACACTGTAAATATATAACAAAAGCATCATTATAACATAACATATAGTAACATAAAAATTCATGAGTACTCATAATATTATGTTGGAGGGCTCAAATTCAATCTCCACCTGGTATTGTTTTGCAAAGTTAGACTGAGTGTACAATCTATCAAAGTGGCTCAAATTTTTTTTTGATGTATCATACTTTGACAATTGGGCGCCAATTGGCATAACTGCCGAATTATTGATCAAAGTCCTAATCTTAGAATTATCAGTTTCCCACGAATATAGTAATGATGCATAATTAGCAGCTTTCTCATCTGCTAGTTTACATATCACACGTACATTTGTTTCCTAGGCATATTTGTTTTCATTACATAACTCTTACGGACAAAATTCTTGCCATCAAGTTGTGTACTAAGAGACATAAACTCTTATAGGCAAAATTCTTGCCATCAAGTTGTGTACTAAGAGACAGAAGAGAATAATCTGTTTCAACCATTATACCAATAATCAATTGAAACATATATCTTGTACGAGAACAAAAACCAATATCCAAAAGCAAACCAACAACAAAGGATAACAACAATGAAAGTTAGATATAACGACATCAGAAAACGTACACAACAAAAATGAGATCGAAACCAAAAAATAAAATAAAAAATTGCAAAAATAATATGACTAGGGTTTATTTTTAATATTGAAAGGGAAAAATATATTACAATGAAAAGGAAAGATAAGTAGAAAAACCTTCACGTTAAAAAAACTATCTAGTTTAACATAAATAAAAGTCCAATACATAAAGCACAATATATCTTATTATGATAATATTATAAGTAGTCCAATATATCTTATTATGATATGAAAAGCCCAATACATAAGTAGTACAATATATATCTTATTATGCTAATAATATGAAAAGCCATATATATATATATATATATATATATATATATATATATATATATATATATATATATATATATATATCAACGAAAGCCCACTCGCATATTTCAACGAGCACCTAGACATCCGGAATGAGGCGGGTTTGGAACGAATCGACCTTGATCCAAACCTGTTTAACAAATTCCAAAATATGATCCAAACCTACTCCGTAACCCGCATGATTTTGAATAATCAAACCCATACCCTTATCCACTGAATCAACAGATATCCAAACCCGTCCCACACTCCATAGGTTTTTTGAATAATCAAACACATTTTACTAAATTCTTAAAATAACATTTCTTAAATAAAACAAACGTTGATTTATAAAACGCATTACATACTCGAGGACTTTCGATGGAAATTAAAATCACTATTCTAGTATGTTTGATTGATTTTTGACTGTTGAATGCAGTGATAATGTAACATCCCGAGAATTTGGTAGGTATTTTCGAACCCTCTTCTATCATTACCTTGCCATTTATGGTCCTTGGGGTTGGAAGTGAAGAGCCAAGATAAGTTTAAGGACCAAGTTTGCAAACTTGGGTCAAAAAGGGAGTACGTCGTGGTGTATTAAGGTCCGCCTTAGTACGCTGGGCGTACTAATGTCTGGGTGAAACCCTAATATTTAGGGTTTGGGGCCTATATAAGCAACATAATGTGCACCAACACCTCTTTTACCTCAGCCTCCACAAATCAAACTCGCCTTTCTCAAATTGTAGCATCCGGGATTTTTCTCGGTATTATTTTTATTCATTATAATTGAAGTATGGTGTGGTTTGGGTTGGGATTTGATCTTTGGGCCTTGCTAATGGACTGAGGGAGCTGCGTACACGGGGCGTATAGAGCCTGGTACACCTAGCGTACTCATGGAAAGGAAGCGTGGAGACCAAGCACGTACGCCCAGTGTACCAGGAGTACGCCCAACATACGTGTGCAGACCCTTTAAACCCTAAAATTTTAATTGCTCCCTATATAAAGAACGTAACCCCTCCTGTTGGTTCAACCTCCCTTCACTCCTACCCATCCACCGCGAAAACCCTAGCTCCCTTTGTGTGCTTTTGTGTTCTAGAAGCCATTGTTGAGAGTGTTTGTGTTATTTTAGTAAGAAGAGAAGAAAAGAGCTTGAAGAAGAAGCAAGGATCCACCACGAGCTTGTAGATCCAGAGGATTGACACCATTTCTGACTCTTTTGAGGTATCAAGCTCCATACTTGACCATTGTATGCTTGGATTTGTCTATTTGGGGTTTTATGTCCTTTTTGGACCCCATTGTTGGGAGTGTTTGAGTATGGTCAGTTCCAGAGCTTAAGAGCTATCCTTTTGGACTCTTGGAAGCAACTAGAGTCATAAAAATCGGATCTTGGTGGTTAAGTCAAAACCATGCAAGAACTAGATGGTCATAAAGTTGGATTAATGGACCAAAATCATGTTTTTACCCCAATCTTGCATGCAAGCACATAAAGTTCGTGACTTTATGGTCTAGGAGGTCTAAAAGGGCCTGGATCTACATTTTGGGCGTAAAGGCTGAATGGATTAAGTCATGGATGAAGCCCCAAGAAAGCTGGCCAAGACGCTGGGCGTACTCCCTGTACGTCGCACATATTGGGTCAACTTCCCGTATGCGGTCAAGGCCAGCGTATGCCAGGCGTACGTGCCAGGTATGCCGCGCGTACGCATACAGAGTGCACTCCTTGGGTTTTTGGGCCTTAGAAGGATGTGCCTGGACTTTTGGGCCTCATAGCCCATTGTAAAGCGTAACTTTGGGCCTGGGAATCTGGAGTTAGAAGAGTTGGGCCCTTGGGCTATGTTGGGCCATTTGGATTATTTTGTTTTGGGCTAAAGACTTAGTAGGAATTATAAAAAGGCCCATTTGAAGGGTTGGGCCCAATTTGGAAAATTAGGCCATCTGTGGACCTTTGGAGAGTCTAGATGGGCCAAGGGTGTGTTGAATGTAATGCACTAGAGTGGGGTCTTTTGAATGTTCTCAAATTGGACCAAGGGGTAAAATGGTCATTTTACCCCAAGGAATGTTATAGACTCTGATTGAGTGTTATGTGTCTCTGATAGCCGGGAGTCATCAGAGCAACTGTTAGAGATTCCTCCGCGAGATTCGACACACAATTTGCAAGGTGAGTTACCTTCCAGTAGAAGTGGGTCTAAGGCCACAATGCCGGCCCACTAGTAGGAGTTGTATGATAGATGATTGACTTTGTGATAATCATCTAGGTCGTTACTACCTGATATGTTTTGTGTTAGCATGATATGATGTTATGTGATAGTGGTAGTAGAATAGGGGAATAATCCCCAAGTTCGGTTGTTTAGGACCGAGGGGTAGGTCGGACACCCCGGTATGTCTGATAGGGGAAGGTTGAGCACCCCGGTATGCTCAACAGGGTAGGTCGGGCACCCAAATATGCCTGGCATGGGGTAGGTCGGGCACCCCGGTATGCCTGACAGTATGTGTTTCGTATGGTATGTGGTATGATGGGGGAACTCACTAAGCTTCGTGCTTATAGTTTTCAGTTTTGTTTCGAGTACCTCTTTAGCAAAAGGGAAGGAGCCGACGCGGTAGCGACACATCAGACTCACACATGTTTTCCGCACCGAGCTTTCTGGGATTGCACTCTAATTTTTTATTACTGTTGATGATACGGTTTTGAGACACGTTGTTACAGTTCTATGATTTGGTTTGACATTGGTAATGTTTTGGTTAAACTGTTTTATGAGTTTCTTAATTAAAAATGAAATTTTTGGTCTTGAAAATCAGGATGTTACACAAACCCTAGCCTCCCCTTTGTGTGTGTTAAGCTCATTTTGGTGTGTTCTTGAGTGCCTTAGGAGGAAACCATTGCATCAAAGAGTTGAAGGAAGAGACCAAGCTTGTAGATCCGAAGTTAGCTCGTGCACAAGAAGCTCCAGAAGGTATAAAGTTCCAAACTTTATGCTTATATGATTAGATCTCTCCATTTTGCTTTAAAAGACCCATTTCTTGTCCCAAAAACCACAAGGTGCTGCATGTTGTGTTTTGAACGAAAAAGACTGTCTTTCTGGACTCTTGAAGGGACCTTGAGTGATAAAAGTGAGGTCCCATTAGCTGAAGGTGTCCCGTACATGGAAGGATAAGGTCTTAATGGATTAAGACCAAGCATTTAGAGCTTTATGGATGTCCAAAGTGATAAAGTTCACGATATTATGGATCCTAGGCATGTTAGATCTTTGGATATGAAGTTTGGGCTTAAGTGCTTAAGCCATTAAGCACTTAACAAGGTTTTGGCAAACAGTCCAGTACGTCCGCTGTAAATCCAGTACGCCCAGCGTACTGGGTCAACCACCCTGATGGTAGTCAATGTCTGGATGAGTACGCTCCGCGTACCAGAGGGTTACGCCCCGCGTACGTCCTCTGTTGGGCCATTGACAAATGGGTTTCGGGTTTTGGGTTATTTATGGACTAAATGGATTTGGGCCTTTGCTGGACTTTGTAAATAAGATGTTTTGGGCCAATTAGTGGTAGTGGATCATGGGGTTAGGCCCAATAAGGAGATTGGGCCCAGTTTGGTAAATTGGGCCAATAGTGGACTTGTGTATATGGACTTTCAAGTTAATGACTTGGTGTGGGGCTTTGGCCCAACAAAAAGGAATGGACTTAGTGAGTTATGAGGACACTTAATCAATGGAGTAATATTGGGTATTAACCTAATATTTATTATTATGTGACAGTTCGGGATTCCCGGTGAGACAGCAATCAGAGATTTGCAGTATTTCAGTACTACTTACAAGGTGAGTTACCTCATTATACTAAGGGGTCTAAGGCACCAAGGCTGACCCACTGGATATGATATCCTAGCAGTTGGTCGTATGTTGAGTATGAGTTAGAGTTGCATGCTAGTTGCTATGCCAGTTAGGTAGATCTGTTGGACTATCGTAGTATTATGTGTTTATCTGTATGTGCATTAGTTGTGTTATATGTCGACATATTATGTGGGATGGGTTGAGGTGATACTGATCCGTGCGGTAACCAACAAACCTGAGAGCATTCCAGATACAAGCTGAGGGAGACTCGTACTGTGGGCTCGATGGCAAGCCAGATGTGAGCTGTGGGCCCGTAAGGCAATCCAGACTCACACTGTGGGCCCAGGGGGTAATCCAGTTTGTAAAGCTGTAAACCCAGTACATGTTGTTATTGGTATTTGTTTTAGGTGCAGTGTATCGGTATTTTGGGGGAACTCACTAAGCTTTCGGGCTTACAGTTCCAGTTTATTGTTTCAGGTACATCAGGGGATCGCGACAAGGCAAATGCATGATCGTACAGCTCCTCATGTTTTGTTTATGTTTTTGGGGAAAACTCTGATATTTTACATTTCGAAAAGAAAGTTGTAATGATTTAAATGATTTGAAATGTTTTTTTTAAGTTTAAATTTGGCTTGAAATTTTTGGATGTTATAGATAGAGAATAGCTATTGCAAACTTTCTTACGATTGATAAATGACTTTATTGATTGATAAATGAAATTAGTGATTGCTTGATTAAATATAAATGAATTGACATCATGATTCTTGTTAGAAGTTCAGAAGTCTAGAAGTCGACTCCTTGAGTCCTATATAAAAATAGTTTGGTCTTTGGCCTTTTCCCATGAGACTTTTAATTAGAATTAAAATTAAAGTATAGGTAGGTATAAAATATAAACTTATAATTCTATAATTTATACGTGGCGGGTTATAAACAGAACATATCAGTGATGATCCATGCCCGACCCTTTTAATAAAATGGTTAGCGGGTACAGGTCATTAACGAGTAAATGAATAAAAAACTATACTCCAAACCCATATAATTATTAAGGTTGCGTTTAGTTGCGGAAAAACAGTTTTCATTTTCTGTTTTCTGTTTTCCATTTTCAGTTTTCGTTTTCCGTTTTCATTTTTCATTGGAAAATTTAGAAAACGCGTTTAGTTCAGTCTTATTCATTTTTCATTTTCTGTTTTAGAAAATTAGAAAACGCGTTTAGATGTGCATTTTTCTATCGGTTTTCATTTTCCATTTTTTGTTATTTTAACTAATATCACAAACACCACCCCACCCCCACCCCACCCACCCTACCTACGCCACCCACCCCACCCCCACCCCCACCCACCCTACCCACCCCACCCCCACCCACCCTACCCACCCCATCCACCCACCCCACCCCACCCACCTTATCCCACCCCACTCTACCCTAACTCATACCCTACCCCTACCTACCCACCACCACCACCTCCAACCCCACCCTACCTACCACCCTTATTCTTTCTACCTATCACCCCCACCTACACATACATTTAATATATAAGAAGCAACATAAAATTCAATGTATCATTTAACATAAAAATGAACATTTTAATAAGACAAGTTTTACTATTTTAATGCTATCAATATTGTGAACGCCCCCGGCGACGTTGTGTATGTCTTTCCCATAACATGTTAGCAATTGAATCTCTAACTTGAAGCATTTCATCTTGATCTGTCATATCCAAAGGAAAACCCTCTTGAACCACGTTAAAGCCTTCTGTGAGTTCTTGAAAATTTTCACCACCATATGTATTGAATAAAGTGTCTGCCCTATCCTCCATCCGTATATAATTATGCAGTGCACAACATGCATGCGGGATCAACATTTGGCGTCTCAACGGATAGTTTGGTATATATTTCAAAATGTGAAATCTTTTTTTAAGAACACCAAATGCCCGCTCTATGACATTCCGAACAGATGAATGTACAAAGTTGAATAATTCTTTCTTTCCTCTAACTCCACTACCACTTTGCCAATCAGACCGATGATACCGCTCACCACGATATGGAGCTAAAAATCCCTTTAGATTTGGATACCCACTATCAACAACATAGAAATAATCTACACCACATAAAGCAAATATATATATTTAAGTCGAGTATTTAGAAACTAGATTAAATAAATTAGGTAAAGAAATGTTGAGAAGTCTTACCACCGGTCGGTATTGGAAATTTGTTTTCGGGTCTAATAACGGCGTCATAAAATACACGAGAGTCATTCGCTGTTCCCTCCCAGCCGGTATACACAAAAGTAAACATCATATCATGGGAACAAATCGCCATCACATTTTGTGTAACAAGCACTGCTTTTCTTCCGCGAAATGACTTTTGTTTTGATAATGGAGCCCAAGCTGCTACGTGAGTGCCATCAATAGCACCGATACAATTCTGCATTGAAATTATGTATGTTAGAGAGATAGAGGTTTTACGTATAAGTGTTAACAAAGAGATCAATGAATACCTTAAAGAATGGATACCATCTCGAATCTGCTCGAATTTCTGGTTGAACTTCACCTCTGTTAGTTGTTTTAACTACTGTAAGAGCAAATGCCTTCAAAGCTCTTAACACATACTTAAACCAATAATGTACAGTCCCCGTAGAATGTTGAAAACGATCCGAAATCATTCTATGGCTTGTTCCATGACATAACTATCGATGTACCATTCTTCGTCAAACTGCTCGTCATGAATAACCTGCAAAAAATTAAGCAGATTTAGGAACCCAAAGTTTCTTGGGTCCTTGTGAGCCTTTTACAGGACAGGGAATAGTAAGAGAAATAGCAACCATGTATGTGCGTTTAACTAAAGTTGTTTCATCTTTTCTTTTAATGGTGAAAACTTTAATTTCAGTTGATTTAGTAGGACTGGAGTTTGTGGTGTTGACATTAATATTCTTTTGATTCCGCAAACTCATTGCCAAACCTTCTTCTACACTAACATCCCTTCGATCTTCCAATAAATTCATCATCTTTAGTTTATCACACAAATTTAAAAAAACATGTGGCTTCATCCTAATTGCTTCATAACACTGGATAGGATTACCGCACATTATCTCTCGAATGTATTCTTTTCCACTTAGCATAGATGTCCTACAAGGAGTTCGGTCAATAAAATTCCTATTGTTCTTTATTAACAAAGCAATCATCATCATATCATCCAACTCATCATCGTCATCATCTGAGTAAGAGCTACTATCCGATGAATATGACATTGGGACACTTTATCTGCACCATAAACCATTGAATTTAATGTCAATCAAGTAAAATAACACAAAAAAAAAGTAAATTCACACATCAAGTTCCATACATATCATCAAAATGTTCCACAAAATGACATCAAGTTTATACATAAACATCAAAACATAAACTAGTGCAATATGTTTATATGACATCCCTAAATTCTAAAACAACTACCCATCTAAACTATCAAGCCACTGTTTCCTCCTATTTTCAGACATCATTAGGAACATTTTTCTCCAATTAATATCAGGAAAGAAGGACAATGCTTTAGTGTACGATCTTGCACCAACACCAGGTGTAGCTTCTAAAGTCGTCATACAATCACTAATCGAGTATTCCTCGGTCAATGAGCTTGTTACATCACCATACTTTGACTTATAATGTTCTGCTCTTGCTAAATCTCTTTCCTTTCTAGCGACTATTGATTCTGAAAATGCATCCAACAAGGTATCATATTTGGAATTTCTAGGACCTTTTTTCATTCTTCTTGAACCTGGTAAACCCTCCATTTCCTCTTCCAACATACGCTTTCCCTTCCGACTACCCCCATTAAACTCACTCTCACCAAAACTACCACCCTCTAGATACTCATCCTCAATTCTGTGCTCTTCTTCTGATGTTTGAGGGGCACAAGTTGAGGCATTATGAAAAGCACCAGAAGCAGTCGAACTATTGAAGACCAAACTCAATAAGGAATAAATCTTACAACCCTTTTTCTTGAACGATTTGAAAACTTTATCTCGCTGTAATATATGGTATACAAATACTTTATTAGTTAGCAAAATAAGTCAAACATTAATAAAATTATTAGGTTTAAGATATTTTATACCTTAAAAAAATCATCCCAAACAGTATCATTAGCAAACACTTTTCCAGAAATAGCATCCCATGTGACTCCAGTATGGTTAATCAATTCACTAAACTTTAGATGAACAGATTTAAGGCGGTGGTATTTTGCTTTCACCTTCTCAGGACCATATCTTAAAGCAAATTTCATAAAAATCTGTTCATCCATTTGTGTCCAATCAGTTCCTTTGAAGATTGGAGCCCCGTTAGGATCTCTCTTGACCCTTTCCTCTAAAATCTCTAAGAAATATTTCTCACAAGCTTCTGTCCACTCCATTGCATCCCCACTGTGCCCACCCATCTATATATAACCAAATTTATTTAAAAATAAACACACTAAAATGATTCTAAATCTAACAGAGTAACCAAATTAATTAGGAGTTATGTGATTACAATGTATAATTAACTCAGACTATTCAATGAATAAAGGTTATATTAAAATTAAATCTAGGAACATGTACAGTAATATAAGAGATCAAATCATAAAATAGAGTTGCACTATAGGCCATTTATGTTAGAGATACAATAGGAGAATGCTACATACATAAACAGATTTACACACAAAGAGATACACACATACAGACATGAAAATGAAAACACAAATACATGTTATCTCATTAGGGTTTTACATTCCTGTACAGACATGAAATTGAAGCAATATTGAGGGATAAGTTTAAAATGTATTATACTCAAATTGGCATAGATATCTATAATTAAGATCGAGGTTCTATATGACATCAAGAAATCAGCCCATAAACTGAAACTAGGGCAAAAATCAACTGATTTCATCACCATCAATAAAAAGTGAAAGAAAACATTAAACAGAACGATATATGCAATTATTTATCGAAGTAATTAGTAATCGAATATAAAAGATATCCTTAGATGAGAAAAAATTGTGAAACTGTATACGTAGCGTGATGGGTAAAAAGGGTGTTGACACTTGAGACTTACGTATAACAAAGAAATGGGAAAGAATTTGAGATCGATTATGCAACAACTGATTCTCGTCAGCACCAACAAACTGTGAAATCGTAACCACTAAATACATCGATTAAGCTACAAATAAAATTAAATTTACCTGTGTTTTCTTTTTCAATAACGAGCACAGAAAGAAGCAGACGCAAAGACGAGATTTAGTCGGAGAGAGGAACCGTTGTTGTTGAGAGGAGCTGCTATGGCGGCGAATGGAAGGAAGGAGCTGCTATGGCGGCGGCGGCGAATGGAAGGAAGGAGCTGCTATGGCGGCGAATGGAAGGAATTTAGATCGATCTGTGAGACCTTGGGTTGTAAGTGATACGCATCTGCACGGACTTGGAGTCTAGACGCACATGAATCACAACAATTGGGCCATGGGCCAAGAAATTGGGTTGTAGTCGTGAAAGTGGAGCATCAATAATTCATGTCTATCTCACATTGATAATCCATGGTTACCAAATAATTTGATGATGCATTTTAACATGTGAGACCTGGGGGGGGGGGGGGT
Organism: Lactuca serriola; assembly: GCF_051521515.1. Classification (NCBI taxonomy): domain Eukaryota; kingdom Viridiplantae; phylum Streptophyta; class Magnoliopsida; order Asterales; family Asteraceae; genus Lactuca; species Lactuca serriola. The sequence goes on from NC_136416.1 coordinate 208,472,432, forward strand.
AGGGGGTAGGGGTGGGGGTGGGTGGGTATTTGTGGGTAGGTTTGTGTGTGTGTGTGTGTGTTTGTAGGGAGTAAGGTGTGTGTGTGTGGGGTGGGGGTGGGTGGGTGGGTGTTTGTGGGTGTGTGTGTGTGTAGGGGGTGGGGGTGGGGGTGGGTGTTTGGGTGTGTGTGTGTGTGTGTTTGTGGTGGGTGAGGTGTGTGTGTGTGTGGGGGGGGGAGGGTGGGGGTGGGGTGGGTGTTTGTGTGTGTGTGTGTGTGGAGGGGGGGGGGGGAGGTAGGTAAAAGTGGGTGGGATGAGAGTATGTGTGTTTATATTTAGAAAAATTTTAGAAATAGAAAAATATGGAAAACAATGATTATTGGTTTTCTAAATTTTTTCAATTTCTTTGTAATTTTAGAAAACGGAAAATTTTCATTTTCCGTGAAAAATTTAGAAAAATAGACGAACTAAACACGTTTTCAAAATTCTCATTTTTCTTGAAAATTTTTTCCGGAAAACGGCCCATTTTTCCGTAACTAAACGCACCCTAAGGGCTTGGATCGGATCACGTTCAAAACCTGCTCCATTGCCAGACCTACGAGCACTCTGAGTTCGAGCTCCTTTACATGTCAAACCCAACCCCTATAGGGGTTTCCAGGGAAAATTTCCCCACATGTGGCACAAGTTTAAGAGGCACCCATTTTTGGGTTCTGCAGGTATTGAACTCTCGAGTCTCGTCCTCTGACCTCACGTGGGTATTAAACCCGACCTTACGCGCGTAGGTATTAAACCCGGTACCTCTTCCCAGCTAGGCTGGAATAATATGAACACTAATGTTACTGATGATACTTACCAATAGCCTGCATAAGTAATATGACGATGACAGCAATGCAACAAAAACAAATAGAGTTTAATCACTTGGATTATTATTGATGGGGAAGGAATTAAATTCTCTACCGCTAAATAGTTGTATTGATTTTTCCTAAGTTTTCTAACATATCTTCAACCAATTTTCCTAGTGTAACCAACGAAGATCCGCCTTTTATCAAAGACTTCCTGCTTTCCTCACTTATCTTCTTCACTCTCTCCCTCACTGGATTGGTATCATCCATCAAACAATTTATCGCTGTTTTTATCTGATCTGTCATCACTATCTCGCTCCCACTGCTTCTGTATACCAAACTCAATTCAACAGCCAATCCCAACTCCCTCACCATATAAAAAGCATTCATTTGTTGTTCTGCATTCAATGGCCAAGTTGCTATCGGGATCCCATACCACAAGCTCTCCAAAATGGAGTTCCATCCACAGTGAGACACAAACCCTTTAATGGCTACATGAGCTAGAACTTCGACTTGTGGTGCTCAACCACAAACCATACCTCTATCTTTCACTCTTTCCAAAAACCCATTTGGTAGAACCTTTTCATAGCTCGTGTAGTCTGTTGGAGCCCCATGCATGCCTTCTGGTGGTGGCTCTCGAATTGACCACAAGAACTGATGATCACTCTGCTCAAGAGCCATAGCAATCTGCTCTATCTGGGGTTGCTTAAAACACCCCATACTCCCAAAGCACAGGAAGATGACTTACTTTGAAGGTTGATTGTCGAGCCAGTTCTTGATCTCAGTCGATCCAGTAGACTTGTTATGGTTGATCTTTGGTCAAGCAAAGGCCCAACTGGGTATACAGTGATCGGGTGGGATACCATTGAATTAACAGCGTATGGTTCGAGTTCAACAAATGAGTTTATGATAATTCCTTTGGATTCCTGAAACCTGGTGCCAAGATAAAGGAAAGTTTCATACCCACCACCAGGTTTATCTAATGCAGCATCTGGGAGCACATTCGCAGGAACAGGATTCTCGTAGACATGGGATCACTGAATCAGGATCCGATGGGTTAAAGTTGAATTCACCATTGTTGTTGCGCTCCGGTAGATGGAGTAGAAATCCAAGAAAAGCTGTGTTTGAAGAGAAAATGACGTATGAAGGGACTTTGAATGTGTTGGCGACATCAATCATACAACAACAAAACATGTCAAGTACAAACCCAACAAGATGAGTTGAATCATCTGATAGCAACTCTAATACTGCTCGTTCGACATGAGATTTATGGCTCTCAATGAAGAGGCTAGCAAACTTTTCGAAGGCCATAGGTGCAGAAGGAGGTTGAGAAAGATAGTTAGTGGGAGGAATCATGGTGTATCTGATTCGAGCATCAGAAGCAGCAAGCGACTTTGTGTAGGAACCAAGATCGGTTTCACCGAGGGGAGGGATAAGAAGGACTGTGATGGATAATCTTTCATCTTGATCAAGCAAACGCTTTGCGAGTTCTATGGTTGAGGTTAGGTGACCGAAAGCAGGTACAGGGATGAAAACAAGCTCTGATTTCTTCATAACTGTTATCTCTTGGATCTGATTGACGTTCGATAACGAAGAGGTAATCGGGAGTACAGAAGAAGCCTACTTTGAAAGAAGCTTTAGTATGCGCGGGACAAAGATTTTTCTTTTTTTCCTTTTTTTGTCGGTTGGTTTGCTACTTTGCTACCACCACGTACCTCACAAAAAGCAATTTATTCAATTCAAACCCAATTAAAATAACTTTTTATTTATTTTTTAAATATTAAATGATCATTTGATTTTTTAACACGATATAAGACACAAAGAAAAATTTTCAATATTTTTACCCATATCAATTTGAAATCTTAAGTGTTCATCATTCAACCTAATTTATTAAATTTATTAAAATATTATCATATTAATATAAGACTATTTAATTTAATTTACGAATTATTTAATTTATTAATTTAAAATTGATGTTAAATATAAAACATAAATCAAAAATATGAAATAAACTTTACAAAATTATTTTTAAAATAATTAAAAAGCTTAAATAAATTAAATATAAACCTAAATTGGCATACAAATTTAACTAAAAATATCTAAAAACTAACATTATATATATATATATATATATATATATTAACGCCCGGATCTCGAGGTACTTTTTTTTTGCAATTAAAACTATCATTTTGAGATTATCACTACGTGGTAGAGGCACCACCATGACGTGGCGAGACGAAAATGGGTCGCGTGTTTATCCAAGTCACCCCGGCGTGGCAGCATTGGCCACAACGTGGTCGCGACTATCATGCAAAACCTATTTTTTTTTTGGGTTTTTCTCCTTATTTAAAGGAATGATGAGGCTAGGGTTTGCTCATATTCAACTTCCATCAGTTCCCTCAAGCCCCAAAGAAACCCTAAACACTTTCCTCCATTATCGAGCTAGTTTTGGTGTCCTTGAAGCTAAAGAAGGAAGAAGGAGGAAGTAGGAAGCAAAGATCAAGCAAGCAAATCTCCGTTCTTCACCCTAGCACTCTTTTGGACCTTAGTAAGTGTCCATGACTCGTTTTTATCATGCTAGGTTGCTAGATCTTCAGTTTTGTCCTATTAACTTCTTGTTCTTGTTTGTTGAGATTATGAGATCTCATAAAGTTTGCAACTTTATAAATCTCTGGGACATTTGGTGTATTTTGTTCCATGGATCTGGAGTTTGGTTGGGTTTTTGATCCATGTATGGGATTAGGTCATAAAAACCTTATTTTTGACCTAATATGGGTTCAAGACATGCATTGGACATGCATGTATATAAAGTGCCAACTTTTAAGTTAGTTTTGGTGCTATTCAAATGTTAATGACTTGTGGGTGTTATTCTATTGTTAATGTCTTAGTAGAAAGATTAAGGTCTCACATTGTGTGATTATCTAGGTGACATCTGTTGATACATGAAAAGTGAACCTTTAGCAATCCGAAGTCAAGCCATTCCGAAGTGAAGTGCATTCCGAAATGAAGCTCTTCCGAAATGAAGACATGTATGAGAAACACCTTGTATTCAACGCTATTTTAAGTATGTATTTGCATTTAATGCTTCTTGTTTTTTAGTCTTTGTTTTGTTGTAAAGATCATGAGACAAGATCAAGAAAATCCTATGTGTCAGCTTTTTGACTTTGCAGCTTTAGATAGTCAATTCAGTCTTTCTAGTTTGTCTCTTTATCACTCCTTGTCTATTTAAGGAGATGTAATTATCATGCAAATGTAACAGCTAGAACAACATTCTCTTTCACATCAATACCAAGTATCTTTCAAGTCAAATCATTCTCTCTATCATTCTCATTATTCTTAAAATCTCTTTACATTGTTCATACTCATCTTCTCATACTTGAATACTTTGTTGAACTTCTTACATAAAGACAAGACTGGTTTACCAGACTTGACTGGACTATTAATATTAGCAGCAGACATTGATCTTAAGTTAATTCAAGGTTTGAGTTTTCAAACCTTGTCCGCACACATATTATTGCACTCTCAATTGGTATCAGAGCCTAAGTGGTTGTACTTTGAATCCATAAGAACATGTTATAGTTAATTTGAGATTACCTTGGTATCTCAACCATTTCTGTGTTCAGGATAAAATTTCTTCTATATACCACTTCAGCTCTAATACTTTAGCTTTAATGACTGCTCCTAATCAATCTCAACAAATGTATCCAATAAAAATAGCAAATAGCATCACTGGAAAGTTAGAATGAAGAGATTTTTACTTGGTAAGGAAAAAGGTGAAGAGATATAGAGATCTGTGAAAGAAGGTCCTCATGTTCTTGTAAGACAAATGGTTAGAGATGTTGTTGCTACTCTCATGGGTCAAGAAGAACAACGTCTATCACCTCTAACTGCATCAGACCAAGAAAAGCTTCATGCAGATTAGATTGCGTTCTCGTAAATGGTGTTTGGTGTTCCTCCTTCTCTCTTTGAGCATATAAAATTGTGCAAATCTACTAAAGAGATTTGGGATACACTTCAAGACTTGTTCGAAGGTTCTGAGAACATGAAGGATAAGCATTTGACATCCGTTGTAAATGAATTAGATACTTTCACTAAAACTCTCGGTGAATCCATAGCCTCTGCATCAAATCGGTACAAGATCGCTGTGAACAACATGACATCACATGGAATAGTTAGAACTCCACTTAAGTACAATCTGAAGTTCATCAACAGTCTCAGAAAAGGATGGGGAAATGTTAAGTCATGTATTCAGAGTAATGGTTTCTAAATAAACTAAAGCTCCATCGGTTATTTAACGAACTGCAAGGCCATGAATCTAACGTTGCTCAAATGTTAAGAGAAATGTCAGGAGGTCCTCTTGCCTTAGTTAGTTCTGTTAACCTACTAATTCCGAACCCATCTATTCTGGATCCTTTTGGAACTATCCCACCTGTTTCATATGCTCAACCAACACTTCCTATTCCACATGTCCCACCTGTTCCGAACCATTCATTTAAGAAAATTTTGACCTCGATTCAGTTGATTCCGAACTTCGTTTCCAACAAGAATTCACACTTTTGTCCATGAGGTACAAACATTCTTGGAATCCCAATCACAAACCTTTTCAAAACCGATTTCAAGCTCCTTATCAAGGCAATCCTCAACGTTTCCCTAAACCTACATAAAATCCACCAACATACCAACCAAACATTCCGAATCACTCCTCTGAATCTCAGGAATTTCTGAAACCAGTCAAACCCAAGATTCTTAATTTGTCACAAATGTTGTCTCAGAAACTGATGGGTTTTATGCAAAACAAATAAAATCCTAAGTGTGCATGTAACCCTAAATTTTGATCTATGTGTTCTCTAAGGATATCTAGGCATTTTCGAAATCTAGAAAAAAAGAAAGAAAATATACCTTGAAGATTGCTATAGCAAAAAATATTTAATTCCTCCTTAAATAACTCTTGGAAGCAAGTACCACAAGTGTCGTGCCTCTAATGGTTCATACCCAAACCCTAGCAATCAAGGAAATTGAAGAGAGAGAGAGAGAGAGAGGTAGAGAGAGAGAGATGAGAGAGGTGGAATTTTTGGCCCTACCTCTAAAGGAATGTCATGGCCGAAGTTATAAGGATAAGGGTCCTTATATAGCTAAGGTAGCTTGGTGCCAAAGCTAGGGTTTAAGGAGGAAACCCTAATCATTTTCCTTGGTGACTAAACAACCCATTCCCTTCCTTATGCAAGGGCTTGGACGAAATTCCTTGGGCTTGCCCAAGCGATTTCTGTCCACCTCATCCAATGAGTTCCATGGGCTCATTTCCTTAACTTTCAATAATTAACCAAACAGACCATGCACTTTTAATTAATCCAATTAATCCGAAATTAATTCAAATTAATTTCGGATTAATGATTAATTATATAATACTATTTCCAGTTAATATATTATTCTTAATATATAAACAAACTATTTATTTTGATTTCCAATTAATTTATTAACCAATATAATAAATTAATCAGTCAGTCTCTCTCTCTCTCTAAAAGCCATCATATTCAATTGCTAGGTTTGAGGGTAACCCGGAAGGACCGTGCTACTATAAATTCAAATATATACCAATTATAGTTATGGGCTTAGACACCTAATCCAACAGTCTCCCACTTGGATAAGTCTAATAACTATAATTACCGGTATAACTTCTAAACTGATCAGCAAATTGTAGCTTCCAAAAGCTGCTATCGAACTCTAACCCTATTAGTTACGTGTCCAAAGATAAGTGATCAAATATTCCTCCATTTTACAAGATATCATATAGACACGAGACATGGATTATAATTAATCTCATTGTCCAAGTTTTTGTTTCCCAATTTTTGATTTATGACGACTGAAATCAGACTACCAATTGAGCACATCAATTTAGTCCAGGCTTGACCAAACACTTCAGATGTCGACATCAAATCATCGAGGGGACCTAAAGATATCACTTTTCCCATTAGAGCAAAAGGAACGCATAAACTTTGACTTATATGCTTTTACTATTTACTCATCAAATCATGCACAATAATACGTATTATCAATGCACAACTGATTTGTAAACAACAATTCATATATCTCTATTTCAAGATTATAAGATATTATTGTCTCAAAATTACTCGTGATAAAATCCATGAAGTAATTCTCTGAGCGTGAGTTTAGCCAATACTCAAAATACCCATTTTTCTAAGTACTAATGAACATTGCAACAAACAATTGCTATGTCTAAACCTTATAGACAACCTACAATTCAATTCATGACAATCTTAATTTTCTACTTACTTCCAAAAGTACGAGTGACTGTGGAATCTTGAATAATCAAATTATTTAGGAAGTAAAATGATGAGTTGAAAAACTCTTTGATCGTTTAGATCTTACACAGGTTAATCAGAATAATGCAAACAAAATAACAAACAAGAGAATGAATCAATAATGAGCTGAATGATTCAATAGATTCACGCCTCAGCAGAGCTCGATGAAGAACTTCCACTGTAGAGGCTTTTAGGGTTACAATCGATAAAAATAATGATCGCTTTGAATGATAGACTAAACAGCTACGTACAAAGATGCATGCAAGCATCTATAAATACTAAACCCTAATAATTAAAACACGGGTGGACAGGCCCAATCCGGATACAAAACTGGGCTAAGGACCGAGCCCAAGATGCAACACATAATGAACCCAACAATCTCCCCCTTTGCGTCAATTGGGGCGAGACTCTACTTTGGCTTACTGGATCCTGCTGCATCAACCTTCTTCGTGGTTTTGAACAGGCAAGGAATGAGGGCAAGAAGAGTTCGTCGGAAATGAATATACCAGTGGACCATGTCATTGAAGTATTTCTTATCATCTTCAGAATTTTGCTTACACCAATTGATGATCCCCAAAACATGCTCCAGACACGAAGTGGTGTAAAGATGTTTGTCAGCCAAAGCGAACAGACATTTCTGCCCTTCTTTCCTAGTGAACATAACCGAGTTTCGCTTCAGATCAATCCTCCCCATCTGCATTTTATTCAGATCACTTGTAGAACCGACTGGGGAGATGATGGGCTTCTTTCTAAGTACATTAGCAATTTCCTGATCCAACTTGGCAACCTCCATGATATAACAAACCAACATCCTCTTGAAGTGATCTATGATTGGCCCATATTCAGTCTCATTGGTGAGGAGGATGTTATGCAGGATGATCCAATCGTGAGGATTTAGGTTAGGAAGATCAGCGAGAGAAATGGCATGTTCGGCTTTAGCTGATCCCCTCAAGACTTTGAATCTGACATTCGTGAAGTTACCCTCCCGAAAGGGTTTGAGGACCCGAACATTGACAATCTTCTGTGCACTCCACATCTGATACTGAGGCTAAGCAAACCTCAGATAGAAATCAATAAGATCCCTATCAACCTTCGGGTGAGGATGAGGGACTTCAGCTATGTGGGGAAATGCATGAAAGATAAATGCCTTTCGGGTCAAGGGCATGTCGAATTGAGACTCAACAGAATTAGCCCTGTCCAAAGAGATCACAGGTTCAAGCCAGAGGATGCTGGGGGACTCGATAGCTTCTTTGACAAGCTTCTCAAGAGTCCATGGAGGGAATAGGGTTTTTCGACTTTCAAGGAGATCATGAGCCTCCTTCATCCTCCTTTCATTTGCTTCGGCCTCCCTAGCAATCTGAGCATTCATGTCCAGTTCCTTGTCCCTGGCCTGTTTCTTCAAAATATCAACAATGGTTTCTTTGTCTTCGTCTCTATCACTGTCATCGAGAACCTTTTTGCCTTTGTCTTGAGCACCCGAACCTGATGCATGACCAGTTGTTGGTGGTTTGGTTGCTTTAGTTGGAACTGATGAAGAAATTGGAGGCGGTTGGGATTGAGCTGTGGAAACAGGAGGAGGTTGAGATTGATTACTGCCCATTGAAGCTCATTCTCCCCCTTGTTTTGGATGGACCACTTGCTCAGGAAGCCCCTCAATTTTACTAAGCATGGCAAGGGCAGGAGCAAGTTTCTCAGCAAGAGTTCGCCTCACTGAGTAGTTGAAAATTGGGTTATGCGCTTCAATGATGTTCGAGAGGGCTCCGTGGACATCCGAAACACAACTCTTAATCACAGCACGCTCGGACCAAAGAGAATCAACCTCCTTCTCAGTTTGGGAAAGTTGAAGACTCTTGATTTTTAGCGCAGTTGTTTTGCGTGCAAGCGCATCCATCACATAATTTTCCGTGGCAAGGTCTTCTTGGAGCTTGGTCAGGCGATCCTTAACGGTTGTCTGGAAGGATTTGTTGTCTGCTTCTAGGGTCTGACAAAGACTGGCGAAGTGGTGCTGTTCTGTTTCAAAGGAAGTAGCCAGCTTCTCAACAATCGAATTAACCTTCGCTGCATTAGATTCGGCTGCCCCTGCAAAGACTCCAAAAAAAGGGTAGCATCTCGAAATAGTTTTTCGACTTTTTCGGTCGCAGCAGCACAAACCTTTGTTGATGCATCTATAGCAACAATAGCAGAGTTGATGGAGGCTTCGTGTGCCTTGGTGAAAGTATCGACCATCCCCTGAATGGCAGCTTCCGTGATATGGGACCGAGAGGAGGAGGAAGAAGCGACGAGATTATCAATCTTCTCGTGAAGTTCCTTAATGTGCTTTTTGGTGACAGGAGCATCATCATCATCATCGCTCTGAACCTGGTAGGGACTGTAGTAAACTGAATCAAAAGTCATATCTTCCCTTCCTAGAAATGTCTCAGTTTCGACTGAGTGATTGGGAGATAAAGGCGATGTTGGAGGTTCGGTTGTGTGAGTAGGTTCGGGTGTGGAAGTGGGTTTGGTTGTAGGTGTGTGTTCGGGTGCTGAAGTATGATCCCCCGTATCAGATACGTTGGTTCGAACTCCAGTGGTTGTTGTTTTTGTGGCTTCAAAGAAAATGGGAGGTGGTATAGGAATAGAAGTGGGTGGAATATAAGTAGAGGAAGTTATGGGGGGAATGGAAATAGAAATAGTGATAGGTGGAGAAGAGACAGGTTCGGTTGTGACTGGTACCTCATGTGAAGGCGAAAGGGGAGGAGAGTCGCCTCGAACCGACTCCTCTGAGTCTGAACCTTCATCCTCTGATTCGCTTGAGGAAGAAGCAAGAATAAGTTTTCTTTTAGGCTGAGTTTTCTTCTTCTTCGGTGGAGGTGATTGGGCTGCCTTTGTTGATTTTCTCTTCTTAGGAGTAGGGCCTTTCACCCCTTTGACCACTTTCTTTTCTTTCCCTTTCTCTGGTTTCTTGCCCCTGGTAGCAGGTTTGTCTGCGTCGTTGATGGACTGAAGCATCTCTGCAGTCAGCTCTCTCGGACCCGAAAGAGGAAACTCCTTGTAGGTCTTGATGACGTGGCTCTCTTCTGATACACAAGCATACATGGACTCAGGAATTGAGCCAACAAAGATGAACTTGGAGGGATCAGTGACGATGATCTTTGTAGTGTGGAACACGCCAATCGAGGAGAATGGAGAAGTGGCCACAGTAGGGACATGATACTTGTCCATTGCCCATTTGGTGACGAGCGTCCAGAACGTGGCATAGGAGATTTCAGTGTGTCGAGAAGTAGAGCCGAGACTTTGAATCAATTACTGCCAGAGAACTGAGCCATAGTCGAGGTTGATCCCATTGTACAACCCATAAAGAATTGTCATGAAAAAATGACTGGCCCCATCAGAACCTGCACTCCTCTCAAATAAACCTTTGAACAAAATCGTGAAGAAGCCGTTCGATTGAGGAGGAAGGCATGACTTCTTGAACTTCGTGACAGTAGTAAGGGTTTCAGTGTAACCCATGTTGTAAAACATGGAGAATAATTGACCCACAAAGATCAAATCAGGGTTAACCCTCGATTCGTCAGGTTCAAACCCTAGAAGCCAGCAAAATCGCTGCTTTGAGATGGAGGTTTTGGTGTCAAGGATGTTGAAGTAGATGCGATCAACAGATTTATCGTAGTGAGCTGTGGAGAAAATCTGGGATAGACATTCCATAGGCACAATTTCAACCATGGAGAGTGCGAGAACCAGTGGAGAGTATTTAAGACACTCCACTATGGGATACATGAAGGCATCATAGGAGATTGGGGTGAGGTCGATGACCAAGCTTTGCTGAGGTCTGATTGGGAGAATGTTGGATGTTTCATGAAAAGAGGAGGAATCCGCCATTGTTGAATGCTTCGAAGAAGAAGATGAACAGTGGTTCGAACAAAGTAAAGACAAAAGAGGAGGAATCCGCCATTGTTGAATGATACCTGCCCCATTGACATTCCAGAAACTGTTAACATAAACAGAAGTAAAGACAAAAGAAAGAAAATATTTTTGGAATTTTGATATTTTTGTAAAGAGAAAAACAAAACAAACCAAACAAATTTTTTTTGAACTGAACCAGAAATGGACCGAACGCTCGGTTCATTTCGTTTCCTTAAAAAAAATATTTTTGGATTTTTGGAAAACAATTGTACAAAAGTATACAACCAAAGACATCACCTTTTTGAGATAAGCAAAAACAAGTGAAGTGGGACCGAACCCGAAATAGACCGAGAGTTCGGTTCATTTCGGTTCCCGTGTGAACCGAGCCCGAAATAGACCGAGCGTTCGGTTCATTTCGCTTCCAAATTTTAGTTTTGAGAAGGTGTTTTTGGTACTGACTCCAATTCCATCATACCTAGGCCTTGTAGGATTTTATTGAAACTTGCTTCAGGAAGGGCTTTGGTGAAGATGTCGGCCAGTTGATCAGTGGTTCGAACAAAGTGAATTTCAACGTTTCCATCTTCCACATGATCCTTAATAAAGTGATACCTCAGTGCTATATGCCTGGTCTTGGAATGTTGCACTGGGTTATGACAGATCCTAATTGCACTTTCTGAGTCGCAATATAGTGGGATCTTTTTGATATTGAGTCCATAATCGCGGAGTTGGCTTTGGATCCAAATCACTTGTGATGTGCAGGAAGCGGCTGCAATGTACTCTGCTTCGGCTGCAGATAGAAAAACACATGTTTGTTTCTTCGATTGCCAGCTAACCAACTTCCCGTCTAAGAATTGGCAGCCTCCTGTGGGGCTTTTTCGGTCTAGACCACATCCTCCTAAGTCTGCATCTGAGTAGGCTTGAACGAAGAAACCTGAGTTTGAGGGATACCAGAGACCGAGAGAGGTGGTTCGCTTCAAATACCAGAATATATTCTTCACTGCCAACATGTGTGGTTCATGAGCATTTGCTTGAAACTTGGCACAATAGCATACTGAAAACATTATATCGGGCCTGCTAGCTGTGAGGTACATCAGGGAACCAATCATTTGGCGTTATAGCGTTATGTCGACTGCCGGTTTTTCCAAAGATGGTGTGAGCTTGGTGCCGAATTCCATAGGGAATTTGACCTTTGAGTCTCCCATCATGCCGAATTTGGCAAGGAGAGTCTTTGTGTGTGCTTCATGGTTGATAAAGATGCCTTCGGGTATCTGTCTAATATTTAAACCAAGGAAAAAGTTAATCGGACCCATTGAGCTCATTTCAAATTTAGTCTCCATCAACTTCCTGAATTCAGCTGTTAGGCTTGGATTCGTAGAGCCGAAGATGATATCGTCGACATAGATTTGAACGATCATAAGGTGGTTACCTTCCTTTTTACGAAAGAAGGTTGGGTCAACCGAACCTTGTTTGAATTTAGACATCTTTAAAAACTTAGTTAATGTTTCATACCATGCCCTAGGAGCTTGTTTCAGACCATAAACTGCCTTATCCAAGATGTAGCAGTGATTTGGATGCTTTTCATTTACAAAACCAGGAGGTTGCTCCACGTACACGATTTCTTCAAGTTCCCCATTCAGAAAGGCACACTTCACATCCATTTGGTAGACCTCAAAGTTCCTCTGTGCAGCATAGGCAAGAAATATTCGAACGGATTCCAACCTTGCAACCGGAGCGAATGTCTCTTCGCAATCGATTCCTTCTTCCTGGCAATATCCTTTCACCACTAGCCGAGCCTTATTCCGGATCACATTTCCCTCCTTATCCATTTTGTTTCTGAATACCCATTTGAGACCGACAACCGAGGCATCTTTTGGTGTTGGAATAAGTCTCCAGACCTTATTTCTTTCGAACTCATTAAGTTCGTCTTGCATTGCCTGAACCCAATCAGAATGATCGAGAGCAGTATTGATGGTCTTCGGCTCTATTTTGGAGATGAATGAATTAAGCATGCAAAATTCTACTTTGGAGAATAGAGCGGTTTGCTTCGCCTTCAGTTGTGATCGAGTTAGAACCTTTTCTGATGCATTACCCACTATTTGAGATACAGGATGATCTCTAGTCCATTTGGTGAGAGGAGGATAATTTGGATCATAAGAGGGATCCAATTCAGCATTTACCACTTCTTCCAACTCTGATTGAATATCATCATCATAATGCATATTGGAATTCTCCCCCTCGACAGATGATGAAACATTTGGATGTGAACCAAAAAATCCTTCTTCTACTGGACTTTCGGGCTGTTTCGGACTTTTGGTTGCTACACGACTTTCGGGTGCAACCGGGCTTTCGGTTCTAGCTGGGCTTTTGGTTCCGTCAAAGATTGGATTCTCCCCCTGGCCATGAGCATTATCATCGATTGAAAATGATGGACCCTCCCCCTGGATATGTGAGTCCTGTCGATCTGAAGAGAATTGATTCTCCCCCTTGACTGAAGTATTGCTCTGAGGAGGTTCGTTTCTAACCAGTTCTTCTTCTGCCATTTGTTTGGCTGCGTCTTCGATAATCTTCTTAAGGTGATCCACCTTGTTATCTGCTACCATGGCTTCAGAGTGAATAGCCTTCTTAGGTTCATCAAATAAATCCATGAACTGGTCAAAAAAATTGGCGATTGAGGCTGTGACCTGACTGGTTTGAGAGAAAATCTCTCTAATTGCCCCTTCGGTAGACTTCAACTTCTTGACGTAATTGTCATCGAACATTACATAATAGGTTTCTTCAATTCGTTTAGAACGCTTATTCAGAACCCTGTACGCCTTTGAAGTAAGAGAATATCCCAGAAAGATGCCTTCATCGGCTTTGACATCGAATTTGTTGCGATGCTATTTGGAGTTGAAAATGAAGCACCTCGAGCCGAACACATGAAGGAACTTGACATTTGGCTTCCTGTTGTTAAGAATCTCATAGGGGGTGAGAGAGAAACTCTTGTTGAGATAAGATCTATTTTGAGTGAAACAAGCTGCAGCAATGGCGTCTGCCCAGAAATATAGAGGAAGGGAGGAAAAACTTAGCATGGTTCGGGCCGCCTCACACAAGGATCGGTTTCACCTTTCGACAATTCCGTTCTGTTGAGGTGTATAGGGGGTTGATAAATTGTGACTGGTGCCTTTTTCTGCTAAGAAATCTTCGAATTCTTTGTTCTTGAATTCCAGTCCATTATCACTCCTGATGTTTCGAACGAATTTTCTCAGCTGCACTTCGACCTGCTTGATAAAGATCTTCAGCTTGGGAGTCGACTCAGATTTGTGCTTTAGAAAGAACACCCAAGTAAACCGTGAGAAGTCATCAACAATAACAAGGATATACTTGTTACCGCCAATTCTCTCGATTGATGATGGACCACATAAGTCGATGTGAAGCAGCTCAAGTGGTTCAACAACTTTGGTGTTTATGGTTGTTGGGTGACTTTGGCGACTTTGTTTTCCCATTTCACAAGCAGCACATAAGTGTTCTCGATCGAACTTAAGCAGTGGAAGACCCCGAACCTGATCACCGATGACTAGCTTGTTGATGTCTTTGAAGTTGAGGTGTGAGAGCCTTCGATGCCACAACCAACTTTCGTATGAATGGGCTTTAGACAATAGACATATGGCTGGATTCCCTTTGACTGGGTTGAGATTCAGAGGGAACATTTCACCTTTTCGTTCTGACTTGAGAATAACCTTGTTGGATTTCTTCTCTATTATCTCTGAACCTTCGTCATCGAACGAGACTTTGAGACCTGTACTTCCTACCAGTTGAGACACACTGATGAGGTTATGCTGCAACCCCTCTACATAAGCCACCTTCCTGATTGTAAAGTCTCCATTGGTTATCATCCCATAACCCTTTATTGTTCCATAGGAGTTGTTACCAAACTTGACGTTACCACCGTTTTGAAAGGACTGAAACTCCCTTAGCTCTTCTTGCCTTCCTGTCATGTGACGTGAGCAGCCACTGTTTATGTACCATTCTTAGTTGAACTGCTCATCACTTATAACCTGCAAAAATTAAGCAGATTTAGGAACCCAAAGTTTCTTGGGTCCTCGTGAGCCTTTTATAGAAACAAGAATAGTAAGAGAAGCATCAACAAGATAAGTTCATTTTGTTAATGTTGTTTTATCTTTCCTCTTAATAGTAAACAATTTGATTTTATTGGAGTTAGATTCAAGTGTTTTGGATTTAGGTTTAGGAGTTTGGACTTTAGCTTGGTTTCGGTCTTCATTTGCTGAGGAAATCTTACTTTTTCCTTTCAAATCCTTCGTCGACTGTGAGCTTGGTGTAGGACGAGAATTAGGCTTAGAAGAAGAATGAGAACGAGAAGAATTAGAGGAATAGAAATTAGAATGAGAATCTTTCCTGACTTGAGGTTCAAAATGACCCTTTTGGTTGTGATCATTTGAGGGACCGAACCTGGACCTTCGGTTGCTATTTGTTGATGGACGGAAACTGGCTTTTCGGTTGTTGTGGGTTGCTGGACCGAAACTGGGTCTTCTGCTGTAAAAGCTTGATGGACTGAACCCTGGTCTTTGTCTGTTGTTGTTTGGTGGACCGAAACTAGGCTTTCGGTTGTTGTTACTTTCAGGACCGAACCTATCCTTCCGGTCTTGTTCTTTCTGTGGCCCGAAAGTCTTCTTTTGGTTCTTTTGATCCAGCGGACCGAAGCTCCTTTTATCCTTATTCTCTTCTCCTTTTGGCTTGGAGTTTCTATCAAAGTGAGTATAGTGAGGATTTTGGGAGCGCCAAAATTGCTTTCGCTCTGAGAGATTTTTCTTGTATCTCAGATTCCTCTGTTGCTTTTGATTGTTCACCTGTTTCGGTTGTCTGTGAATATTTGCCTTGTGTTTCGGCTTCTGAACAACCGGTTCACTTTCCATGGAAGAGGTTTCGCTTGTTAAGGAGACGTATTCCACTGGAACCTCTTTTGTGCCACTGGTACTGGGCACGTCAAAGTTGGTAGGTTTATTAAGTGGTTCTGCCACATATCTACCTTTGACCATCCATGATGTTCGCTCCGATAAACCAACTGTTTCATCTGCGTTGTCTATCGGTGCAGACTAGAAAAACTCATCACAACCATCTGCATTATCTTCATTTACCAATGCAGTGAGTTCGGCTGTCTGATGTTCGGTTACTCCCGTGACCTTATAAACCTGATTGGGAGTGGTTCTTACCTTTTGGTATACAACAACCTTTTCTTTAAGGATTGGGGACTTATTTTCTGACATACGAGCGAATTCCACAAAATTTTCAGAAATCAAGTTTTTGTGGTTTTCAGGTTCGCTCCTAATAAACCCTGAACAGTCAACCTCATCCTCTACAAAGATTTCACTCATGTCATTGTCCTCATTAAGTTCAGATGCATTTTCAACATCAATTTTATTTTCTGAACTTAATTTGGTACTCAATGAGTCAAATTTTTGTATAGTTTCGGCTCTGAGTTTCAACCTATCATTTTCATCCAAAAGGTTCTTAAGCATGTCCTTATGGTCTTTGGACTTTATAAACGATTCAATTTTGTCCAGACCAAACTTATAAGTGGGATTTACATCATCTGAAGATACAACACTTTCACAGTTGTATGCTTCGGCATCGATTTCATCCTCCTTTAGCTCAAGGAAGGGCAAAATCATGCGATGTATTTTCTGGCCTATTTCACAGTCTAAACGCAGTTGTGTAATGTTAGTATAAAGTCTTTTTGCAATCAAACAAAAAACATTTCTCTGTGTTAACAACTTAAGATTGTCTCTTTGCAAATAGATATTTTCATCCCTAGACTTAACCAGCTCCAACTCCTTCTGCTCAATCCACATTCTTCGCTCCTCACTCTTGGATGACACCCTGCTCATTTGGTCAGTCAGATTAGAATTGGTGACTCGTGTTTGAGTTAAACAACTATCTAGATTTGAAATTCTTGAATTCAAGTTATTTAATTCTTTTTCATATGATGTTTGTGGAATTTTAAACGAAACAAAAATGGATTGTACCTTCTTGATCAGTTCATCAAGTTCACTGATCTGCACACTGAGAGGCTTCGCTGTAAAGCACACGTCCTCTCGCTCCTTAGCCACTTCGTTTCCACCATCAGTTTTGTATCCCCTCATCTGGGATACATCTGTCACCATCAAACATCTTCCACTAGCATCACCACTTTTCGCCACATAAGCCTTTCCATGAGTAGGCTTTCTCACTTCATCATCTTCTGAGTCGGTCGACCACACCTGTACACCACCGAACTCATCATCATCTATCGAACCCTACACAACTAGAGCATTCATAGAGGGATTAGTAGCAAATTTCTTCCTTTTAATCTCCTCCAGTCTTTTCAGGAGACTTGCTTCTTCATCCTTCTCCTCATCTTTCTCTGCCATTTTCTTCAACACGCAATCTTTTGCGTAGTGATTTTCCCTCCATAGTAAAAACAACTGACACCAGAATCAGTTTCACCCTTAGCTTCTTTCTTTGGTTCTTCAACCTTCGGTTCCTCTTTCGCTTTTTCAGAGCTGTAGCTTCCCTGCCAATTTCGATTCTTGTTGGTAGGGAAATTCTTATTGATGAACCTCCTGGGATTTGACACCATCATTGTATAATCTTCAGATGTCAGATCGTAGTCTCCCAGATTCAGATATTCTTCTTCTTCTTCTTCTGCTGCGCTCTTACCTTTAGATAGAAGGGCCAAAGACCCCATGTTTGAAACCATGCTCTTCTCTTGCAGCACAATCTTTTCCTGGGATTTCAGAATCCCCACAAGTTTCGCTAAAGAATATGATTTGAACTGCTCATGTGCTTTAACCGTCGACACAACTTCCCTCCATTCGGGTCTTAGGCCATTTAAGAAAGTGACCTTCTGTTCGATGAGCTTTCTTTCTATGTCATGTTTGATCATCTTACTGAGAAGATGATTGAACCGATCGAACGTTTGTGTAACAACCTCCTCTGGCTTCTGCTTGAACTCTCCAAATTCGGAGAGAAGTAGGGTCTGAATCGAGTGCTCCAGATCTTCATCTGTGGAATACAGCTCTCCCAGCTGATCCCTGATTTCCTTTGCTGTACCACATGAACTTACTAACCGAAACGTGTCGGATTGAAGGGCGAATCAAATTAGTCTCAATGCCTTAATGTTGCATTGGAACTTCTCCTTTTCATCTTGAGCGACGTCCTTCACATCTTTTAATAGATCATTGTACTCCTTCTGAGTTTTAATGATTTTTGAAGTGTTTGAGTGAGCGAAGGGGCCAACTGTGATTGCTTCCCATATCAAATACCCGTTATCTTCCGACCCAATAACGTAATCTTCAAAATGGTGTGTCCACACTTCATAGTATTGCGTGTAGAGGATTGGGATCTTGGTTGTAGATCCGATGCTGTTAGAGATGTTGATGGGATTGGATTGAGAATCGTCCATGCTTGATCGTTTAACCTGTTATAAGATTAGACTTTGTAATACGTAATATTAGGGCAAGATTAATAATTAATGAGACACGTCAATTATGGAGTGACGGCTCAATAAATATCAATGAATGCGGAATGAACCCTAATCACTTCTTTGACAGAAGAGATGTGTATGAATTACACAACCTCCTGCTCTGATACCAATTGATGAGTTGAAAAACTCTTTAATCGTTTAGATCTTACACAGGTTAATCAGAATAATGCAAACAAAATAACAAACAAGAGAATGAATCAATAATGAGCTGAATGATTCAATAGATTCATGCCTCAGCAGAGCTCGATGAAGAACTTCCACTGTAGAGGCTTTTAGGGTTACAATCGATAAAAATAATGATCGCTTTGAATGATCGACTAAACAACTACGTACAAAGATGCATGCAAGCATCTATAAATACTAAACCCTAATAATTAAATCACGGATGGACAGGCCCAATCCGGATACAAAACTGGGCTAAGGACCGAGCCCAAGACGCAACACATAATGGACCCAACATAAAACATGCAAAGTGAAACACAATAATAACTTAATTAACTATGGTCTAAAAACTATTGAATATAAATAAAACTCTTATTATTTAATCACCATATTAATTAAGACATTATTCATTGTATACTGTTTCGATTAATCAACTAACCACTTGAATTAAACATCAGTCATGCCATGTTATGACCATGCATACTATGTTTCTCTATGGTAACTATTCCGATGATACTCATTTCACAATTCCAAATTCTTGTCACTACTGAATGTGTTAGAATTCAAAACTTACATGCATCGTCCTTCTCTGATGTCGAAGCTTCAAAGTCACAGAGACTTAACCAATGATATTATAGAATGTTCCATTGGAACTTTATTAGTAAAAAACAATTCAATGGTATTGAAGTCACAAATTCAAGGTACACTCCTTGAACACTGATGTGTGTAAAACGAACTAAGTTTTATCCTACTTTTTAATTATGAATTAGACACACAAAGGCAGTGGACCTATCAATTGTGGTATAGTTAAATAAGTAGGGTATCGAACTCAGGGAACATAAATTAAACTAATTACTAATATTATCTAAGAACAAGTAATAGAAAGTAGGGTTTTCTCTAGTTTTGCAAGACTAGAAACTTAACTAAAACTTAACTAAGCAACTAACAGCTAAGCAATAAAAAATTAACCAAATTCAATAGTAAAAGAGACTTCTGTTTAGGTTTGAATCATTTGATCCTATGGTTGATTTTATGGTAAATGTGTCAGATTAACTTTTCATTGGCTACCGATTAAGGTGATTAGGTTCATGTTCAATATTACTAATCCTTAGAAAACAGATTAATTCAAGCAATGGATAGTTATCTAAATCAATGAATTTCCTAGTTTATTAATTCGGATTAAGTAAGACTTGTAGTGGTTAGTTAAATTAATAATTCACTTAACCTCTTGTTGATGGTTTATCATACAAGCTCACACATTAATTTACCTATTTTCTAATTAATCATAGTTTCACATTCGCTATTCCTAGGCACATAAATCACATGAGGTAACCAATTAAGAGTTCATGCAGCTTAATTACTTTTCAATTAACAGAAAATAGTTATGGTTAATGCATAATGATCTTTAACAAGCTTAACAAAACAATATCACCAAATTAAATTAATCCTAACCATAAAATCAATCCATATTCACAAAATCATCTACCTTAAACAGAAGATAAGGGTTTTAGTTCATAGTTGCAGTAAAAACAAACTCAAAAACGAATTCAACTAGTTCAAACATGATTCAATCAAAAGATTAACTAAGAATGAACTAGAATTTGCCTTAATCCTCTTCAAAATAGAATGTCGGTTGATTCTTCACTTCCCAAAGCTTCCACCGTGTTCTCAATCACAGATTAGCCTCCTAGGGTTCTCTAGAAGTCCTTTGTCTTGGTCTTAAAGTCCCTATTTATAGTTTTCTGGAAATAGATTTGACTCGTCGAGTCAAGGACTTCTATAGCTTCGCGAACCTTGAATCTGAGTCGCTGATTCAGGCGTTGACTCGTCGAGTTCTTCTTGTTTTCGACATTTTCCTTCTTTATTTCAACTCCCGAACTTCCGATTGTATCTCCTGCTTCCTTTTGCTCCCGAGCACATCTTTTGGACTGAAAATATAATTTAAACAAAATCAAGTACCTTTTGTCCATAAATTGCAAATAATTAGCCAATAAATAATAAAAATCTATACTAAATATATAGTTAAATATGCACATATCAAAATACCCCACACTTGACTTTTGCTACACCCAAGCAAAACTGAATTTTAGCACACTAATATTACATAAGACAATCCTAATCAAACCCATTCATTACGTCAAGACCGCAACGCATGCATTTGTGTCTAAAATTTTTCCTAAGGACCCCCCTAATTCTAAATACTAACAATCCTCATAAACACTCGACCACTTCTTTTGAACAATGCTCATTTTATGCATCCCTCCGAATCCATCCGCATAAAACTTCTTAACCTCAAGGTATTTTTGGTCAAGCAACCCAAGCATACATAATCTAGAAAATTACAATTTTTGATACCATTATAGAGCTCTTTTGGAATTCTTCACTCTTGATAATTCGACTTTAATTTCCTGGAATTCATCACCTTTTGGTTTTTGGTATCTTCAATTATTTGAATCTTCGGAATTTTGATCTTTTGATCTTCACTTTAATTGCTCCAAAATTCTTACAAATTTTCTTGTAATTATCTTTCCCTTTCTTTTTTTTTTAACATGTAACTCACTTTTTTTTCACTCAATACCTACATGCTTAAGCAAAGGTGCTCAACTTCAACCTTTATTGGTTAAAGATAAAAATTTTCCTGGATACATTTCAAGTACACGCTGCTAAACTTATTGCATCCTTCAAACTAAGCGAGGTTGTGTTTTTGTCCCATGATTTCACTAGAATAAAGAGAGGCCACAAATGCACTATAACGTATATAGGCTTAACTTAACATTTGGGTCTTCAAAGAATCATCAAACACAATATTAGCATGGAATCCTAATTGTTTTTACGAAAGTTTTCTAAATTAAGTCCTAGCAATTTATGCAAAAATTTCAAAATTATACCTAAATTTGGATTCTAATGTAACTAATATAATCAACCCTCTACCCCACACTTAATTGATGCAATGTCCTCATTGCATGTTAAAACAATTAAAGAACATAAAATAAATAGGGAATTCGGACAAACTCCCCTGGGATAGTAGTGGCAAGGTTGATCTTCTTCTTTTGAGATCCATCTTTAGCTGAGTTTAGATATGGGAACAACTCATCCATGTCTTGGGTGTCAAACGTCTCGTGTGGTGCAGCTCCAAAATTGCAGGACAAACTCTCGGAAAACTTCAGGAATTAATCTTCAAAAATGCAGTCAAGTGTCGTCTAAAATATCATCAAATCAGTAGCTTTAGAGGTGGAATGAAAAACAACTCGTCGAGTTCAGAATGTGCACTCGGCGAGTTCCACGCTGTGTAATAAAAATGTTTTATGCTTCAAATCCGGTTTGGTATGCTGAAGTAGCATCAAAAAGACACTCATGCTCTTCTCTTCTTCAGTATTCACGCACTCTTTAACCCTCTCTAGAACCAGACTCGATACTTGGACTCAAAACTTCACTCTCTCTCGCTTAGACTTGACTCTTTCCATTTTTCTTTCATTCTCTAGACCCTTTGCATGCATACCCTAATTCAAATTCTAAGAAGAACCAACAACAAACATAAAATAAAACAAACCAAACCCTACTTAGAAGTTCAAACAAAGCAAATAAAAACAAGCAAACAAATAAAAATTGTTTTAACACAACCAAACAAATAAAAGGATAGAACTTCAATATTCATCTTCTTCCTCTTCATCATCTTCTCTTGCTCCACTCCCACCGACTTCACTCCTTCGTGCATTTATCCGTTCTTCCCAAGTAGGCACATAAGGAAATTGTCTCCCGTCTATATGTTAGATGTTGAAGTGATTAAACATTTGGATAAATGAGCGGTTGGTGAAATTTATGCTCCTTCCCAAATTATCTTGGTATCTTCTTCCCTCCACATTAAACCATTCCGCGGGTATCTCATCTTCAACCGGAATCACCGGTGGGTCTTCACGTGCTCGGTCATGTCTCGACCTTACCCTCCTCCCCGGCTCCTCGGGTCTTATAACCGCATCATCATGAGGAATGGAATAGTGGCCCCCTCCATAATCATCAATAATTCTTGCTTTTCTAAAAAGAATGACAGTAAAAGGAGGGGTCGGGACCATTTTCATCAAGTTCCATGCTCCTCTCTCCATTAACCCATATGATTTTGCTAGGCGGGTCACAAACATTCCGCCATTGATCTTTGAAGTTTTTCGATCCTTGACCGCCCCCTCAACTAAATAAGATGCTATGCAGTACGGAAGATTGCAGAAAGTGTTTGGAGTAATAATACTCCATAAATAGAAAACATCAAGGTTAGGAACCTTGTCGTCATCTTTTCGCATGTTGATTGTATTAGCAATGAGGCGGTGAATCAATTGATGGGTCGGTGATCTAATGCTCCCCTCTTGAGCGGACTTGGGGATATAAACCTTGTTGGCAATAGTGTTCCACCAAGTGGAACCCACAACACCATCTGGGAATTCCTTGTGACAATGCTCCAGAAAGGTGCCAAAACCTTAAGTGCTGGCCAATTGTTGGTCATATATACCCAATATGCAAGCAAGTTCCACCATACTACATTGGCAGAATTCACCGCCAAGGCAAAAGGTAATGATTCCTGGGTTGTAATAATCGTTTCCTTCACGAAATTTGATGGTTGATAAAAGCTCCAAACACAACTCCTTGAACACCAGTTCTTGCATAAGGAATAGTCGACTTCATCCATCACAAGTGATGGATACCCCTTCATGCATAAATTCTTTGACAAGAAATGGGGCCAACTCCTCCTCATATCGGACTCTCCCTAGCCATTCCCAATTTATTGCATTTAGTACATAAATTTCTTTCTTTTTAACTTCAACCAACTTCTTCTTCCATCGTTTCATCATGGATTCTGAATCAATTATTGGAAAGTTTAACCTAGGATGATCCCCTTGGTTACCCCCAGAGCTCTGTACACCTCTTGAAAACATTTTCTACAAAATGACACAATCCATACAAACACAGAAAAACACAGAACATTAAACCCAAAAATGAGGACTGCCTTCAGGGACCAACTTGACGAGTCCACGAATAGACTCGACGAGTCATATGAACTGCTCGAGTCGCATGTCTGATTTCTACCAACTCCTCCAACAAAACTCAAAATTGCTTCCAGGGGTTTGTCTAGGAATGTATAATAAGTATTGATTCACAATAAATTTCACCTATAACATTCTATTTAGACAAAATTTTGAAACCCTAGAAACCTAATCAAGTCAAAACCGAGTTTGCAACAAAATAGGTCCATTATTTTGCAAAAATTAGAGCTTTAACAAGATTATAAACAACAAATGTTACCTTGTGGGGAGAAAGTAGAAGAAATCAAAGAAAAACGAAGATGGTTGCTTGAGAGAATCTTGGCACGTCGAGTGGGTGTCGGCTGGTGTGAATGAATGCGTTTTCTCAATTAGGGTAAAAATCCCTAATCTAAAGAAACGTAATTTTTTTTCTAGTACATTTAATCGACTTGTCGAGTCAGCATACGGACTCGCCGAGTCAGGTCGCGATTAAAACTTCCCTGATTCGTGTGGACTCGCCGAGTCACGGATGAACTCGTCGAGTTATAAAATAAATCATTATTTCAAATGTTTTTTACCATACCCCACACTCAGAACTTGCTTGTCCTCAAACAATCATTTATAGATGAATATGAAGAATTTAGTAGAAAAATCCTAAGAAAACCACGCAAAACAAAAACGAAAAAAAAACAAAAAAAGAAAGAAAAGCAAACTCTATCGACGGGTTGCCTCCCGTTTAACGCTTCTTTTTGAGGAGTCTTTAGCTGGACTACATCCCGCTTTATGTTGCTGCTGCCTCCTCCATTAGGATCTCCTTTTTCAGTTTCTGCACTTTATATTTTGTCTTGTAAATATGGATTCTTCTCTTATATTCCCTCTTTAATTCTTCCATTCTCTTTCTTGCAACAATTTCTTCAGCTTTACACTTTATCCCTTTATCATGCTTCCTTTTTTTTCACTTCTTCCTTTTCACGCCCCATCGTTTCCCTTCCTTCTTTATCTTCCTCAATTGTCTTTTCGGTCATTAGCTCATCATCACTTGAAGGCACAAATTCTTCTTCACTTTCATCACATATTAAAGAATACGGTGTTTTGAAAGTGAAAACTTCGAATGTAGTAGAGACAAGGGCACGAGGTTTGGTTCTTTTGCTTTTGGTTGACATCGCTATATCTGATTCAATGAAAGAGTTATGGTTATCATTATTCCAAGTTTTAGTATCCCCTTTATCCTATAAACTTTCTTTATCCTCTTCTTGGGCAGCCTCATCATTTAGCACAATTGTTTCAAGACAAGCCAAATGTGCATTCTCAAAGTTGACGAAATCTTTAACAACTTTGCTTTCCTCAAGAAGATTCTCCACGTAATCAGGAAAAATGTGTACATCTAGTTCATAAAGGGTACTAATGGGTTGCAAACTAAAATCTTCAACATTCGCTATTCCTAGGCACATAACAATGTTGTCACATAAATCACATGAGGTAAGCAATTAAGAGATGTTCATGTAGCTTAATTACTTGTCAATTAACAGAAAATAGTTATGGTTAATGCATAATGTTCTTTAACAAGCATAACAAAACAATATCATCAAATTAAATTAATCCTAACCATAAAATCAATCCATATTCACAAAATCATCTACCCTAAACAGAAGATAAGGGTTTTAGTTCATAGTTGCAGTAAAAACAAACTCAAAAACGAATTCAACTAGTTCAAACATGATTCAATAAAAATATTAACTAGGAATGAACTAGAATTTGCCTTAATCCTCTTCAAAATCGAATGTAGGGTTGATTCTTCACTTCTCAGAGCTTCCACCATGTTCTCAATCGCAGCTTAGCCTCCTAGGGTTCTCTGGAAGTCCTTTGTCTCGGTCTTAAAGTCCCTATTTATAGTTTTCTGGAAACAAATTCGACTCGTCGAGTCAAGATGCCGACTCGTCGAGTCCCTCATTAAAAATCCATGTACGACAAGGACTTCTATAGCTTCGCAAACCTTCGATCTGACTCACCGAGTCAGGCGTTGACTCATCGAGTTCTTCTTGTTTTCGACATTTTCCTTCTTTATTTCAACTCCCGAACTTCCGATTGCATCTCCTGCTTCCTTTTGCTCCCGAGCACATCTTTTGGACTGGAAATATAATTTAACACAATTAAGTACCTTTTGTCCATAAATTGCAAATAATTAGCCAATAAATAATAAAAATCTATACTAAATATATAGCTAAATATGCACATATCAAACACCTTTCTTGCATTAAAGTTTCTAACTCATATGCAGATTTTAATAATCAACTCCCATTATGGAAACATTTTCATATTCACATATGACCATCAATTTCGATCAAGAATCATCCCAATCTAAAACATGTCAATATGTGTCACACCCCCGAACCAGACGGAGGAAACGTCCGGGGGCCTGCACGTGACTTCATCTTGAAATATCGTCACAATTTTATATAATTGAAACAAGACAACATCATCATCATGCATATCAAATACAAGCAGCATTGTTTATGATGTGCACAAAAGTACCCACTAATTTTAATATTTATAACCTAACAAACTTTCGACTATCTATGCACTTATAGGCAGTGTACCTAGTTAGATTAAAGTATAGCTTAGGTAAGTCGGGTGTCGATCACAGGGAACGGTGGATTAATTTAATATATTTGATTATAGGTTACAGGTTACACGAAAAGAATAAAGAAATAAATATCAAACTAACAATTAATTAACTCCTTTCGATAAACTAACAGGAAAACAAATCTCTTCAGGTACTTTGGTTTAGATAAATTACACCTTAAAACATAGACAATTACATACTCAAATTCATTTATTCATGTTCACCGATTTTTAAAATGATTAGATTCGCATTCACTATAACTAATCCTTTAGCAAACAAGTCAATTTAAACAGTGATCAATTGATTAAACTAACATGCTTCCTAGTGTTCAGTTCGTATCAAGCAAGACTTGTAAATATAGTTAATCAATTAACCTCTTGTTGATGGTCATCAAACAAGGCTCACACATTAACTTACTTATTCTCAAATTAATTCTAGTTTCACATTCGTTATTTCTAGTCTTATAATCTCGATGGTCATCAAAAATCATAAGAGACAAGCAAATCAAGCAGATGTTCATACAACTTAATTCACTTAACAATTAACAGAAAATAATCATCATTAATACGTAAGGATCTTTTAACAAGCTTGGCAAGATAAATTAAACATTAACAAACAATTCAATATAGCAATTAGTCTAATAATCAAAGCTTCATTCAATCATAAACACAAAGTAAAAGGTTTTTACACCCAAATCAGAAACTAAATACAGAATAGTAACACAATGGAATGCTAAACATGGTCACGTTAGCAATCCATATGATTACCGACATGTATCCGCTCTCCAACCCTTCCAATCTCCGCTCCCGTTAGCTTAACGGCCTTCCGGCCGCCTTCTAGACCCTCAAAACGGCTTTACAGAAGTTTAATATCGACTAAATTAGGTTAGAAGTCGAATCCCCCTTCCTGGTTAGCTGAAAATCGACTTTTATAATCTTTGTGGCCGACCTAAGTACACTGGGCGTACTTAGGATTACGCAACGCGTACATAGGATTTACTCGCGATCAAGTCTATCCGGTGCAAGCAAGTACGCGGCGCGTACTCTTACCTTACGCTGGGCGTAAGTCGCTTTGGTCATTACGCGGGGCGTAATTACTCTGGACGCGGGGCGTAATCCACTTCTTCAACATTTTGATTTCTTTTAGCTTCGAAGTCCGGTTTCCGCTTCAGTCTTTTCTTTTGTGCTTTATTGACAACAAATAGCTGCAAAACATAATTCAAAGTATTATGAGTACTTTTTAGTTCTAAAATAGAATAAATAAGGCCAAAATATTAAGATAAAGTGCATAAAAATATATATAAAAATACACATATCAAAATACCCCACACTTAGCCTTTGCTTGCCCCCAAGCAAATTTACTTTTATTTTACCAATATCACACTAAACAATCCATTTAAAACTCAGCCATTATGCCAAGACCTCAACGCGTACATTTGTGTCTAAAATTTTCCTAAAGTACCCCCCCATATTTTAAATACTCACAATCTTCATAAACACTCGCCCACTTTTTCCGAACAATGCTCATTTTATGCAACCCTCCGAATCCATCCGCAGAAAACCTCCTAACCTCAAGGTATTTTTAGTTGAGCAACCTAAGCATACATAATCTAGAATTACAATTTTCCGATACCACTATGAAGCTCTTTTGGAATTCTTCATTTCTTTGACATTTTGATCTTTGATTTCTTTGAATTCAACACCTTTTTTTTTGATTTGATTTCTGGTATCTTCAACTTTTGAACTTTTTTAGAATTTTGATCTTTTGATCTTCACTTTAATTACTCCAAAATTCTTCAAATTTTTTTTCGTAATTCTCTCTCTCTTTTTTTTTCACATGTAACTCACTTTTTTTTTCACTTAAAACCTACATGCTTAAGCAGAGGTGCTCAACCTCAACCTTTATTGGTTAATGATAATAATTTTCCTGGATACATTTCAGGTTTAGGCTGCTAAACATATTGCATCCCTCAAACCAAGCGGGGTTATGTTTTTGTTCCATGATTTCACTAAAATAAGGGAGGCCACAAATGCACTATAACGTATATTGGCTCAACTAAACATTTGAGTTCTCATCGGATCATTCCATACAATAATAGCAAAAATTTAAATTATCACTAGATTTTATAAATTAAACTATTATTTCAAGTTTTCAAATTTTTAAATTTCCTAAATCTTGCAATTTCTCTCTCTTTTTAATTTTAATTTACTTTTATCGACCCCCTACCCCACACTTATTTCATACAATGCCCTCATTGTATGCTAGAACGGATTAAGAACATAAAAATGAGAGAAAAAGGAACAGACTCCCATGGGTAGTTGTGGCGAGATCGAATGGGGCTGCTACAAGTTGCTTCAAATATTGCTGAAAAACTGGAAACTGGAACTGTTGCTTCTGAATTTGCCGAAAAATAAAATCAAGACCGCCATCTTAAAAAATGTGGTGCAAAAGATTGCAACCAAATGCAATGTATAATAACCATGACGTGGGAAAGTGTCGACCACGTCGTCTCGTCAAGAATGACATCCTCTTCTCGCGATGAAAAATCCCCCATAACATAGGAAAGTGTCAACCATGTCGTGGCAGCCGGGATGATACTTCTTCCTCGCGTCGAAATAAAACTCTATGGTGTGGGAACTGCTCATCCATATCATAAGAGTCAAAACATTGTGAAAATTCCAATCTTCAAAACGATCGCTCACAAAATAAATATGCACCCCACACTTATGACAAATTGTGGGTCTCGACTATAATCTTCAACTCTCATACTGCTCTCTCTAGCAACAGTCGGACCTAGCTGCTGAACTTACTGCCAGCTTCCTAAGGGCGAAAATTCTGCAGAAATCTAAACAACCAAAGAACATCAACATGGAAAACAAAAGTAAAACAAACTAAATCAAAGTTTAATTACATACCAAATACTAAAAAAAAAACTAAACTAAACTAAAAATAACACAAAACAAAAAATAAACAAAATAAAAAGGATCACTCGTCATCTCCATCATCATGTGGCTGTGTCCCAGAAGTACCGGCCCCATCAAATCGTGACTGGAATGGTGGTGGAAAGGGAACCGAATGCTGAAACCCCTGGTGGGCAAAGAATGCGTTCAGCGCATCCCCATACCACTGCTGTTGCCTGTCCACATGTGCAACATACTCGCTAAGACGGTCAATGCCCTGAGCCAGGTAGCGCATATCAATCTCCCGCTCAGGTCCCTGCTGCGCTCCCCGAGGAGCAGGTCTACGCCGCTGGACCCGTCTCGGCTGTGGCTCGGCAGCACCCTCCTC
Source organism: Lactuca serriola (assembly GCF_051521515.1). NCBI lineage: Eukaryota > Viridiplantae > Streptophyta > Magnoliopsida > Asterales > Asteraceae > Lactuca > Lactuca serriola. The sequence continues at coordinate 208,502,059 of NC_136416.1, forward strand.
ATCTGCCACATCATCTGCTCGAACCCTCAAAACACCATCACCACCCCGCTCTAATACGCGCATCGACTCCAATAGCTGAAGACTCATCGGCCTCATGTCGTGAAACACCATCGATCTCGTGATATCATGTGTTAGCAACTGATATGACCGAGCTAACCGTGTGATAAAATGCCCTCTGCATATCGGGCTATCTCTCCGAAGTCCCCTGGCCCTCCGTCCCAAATATGCAGCTAACGCAACGGGAAGGTTCAGGTGCCTCCCTGGAGTAACTAGTGCCCATAGGAAATACAAGTCCATCGAAGGCACTCTGTCACTATTCTTGTGATGTGTGAGAGACATAGAAATCAACCGGTGCAACATTCGGTATGTAGTAGACTGAATCATCCCCCCTCGAGCGGTAGATGGTGTATAAACTCCTCCCGTAATCTCGGTCCAAAAGGTGTTCTCATTATAGTCCTTCGGCCGGTCCGTGAGACAGTCAGCAAGGAATGTCGGGAAGTGGACACTCCTCGTCTCATCGACTGTGTAAATACCCACCCGAGTCGCAAGCTCTATCACGCTGCATTCCCGGCTCACTCCTCCCAATCTGAAAGCAAAGGCTGTCCTGTCATCGAGTGCCTTCCTAGGATCATAGGAAACTATAGCGTAGAACTCCAGCAAAAACTCCCGATATACAGGCTCCTGGATCCTGAACATATGCGCCCATCCCTGACACACAAACAATTCCACACCATTCGCGTCCGAGTGTGTGTAATGCAAAAATTCCTGGATCAATGCAACAAGTCCAGTCCTGGTAGCCAATTCCCAATCAAATGAGGGTGCAATATCAATCTCCTTTGTGAGAAACAAGCTCAAGTTGGTGACATAACGCGCCTGGGTAGCATCGTTCAGCGTTTGTGGAAATTGTAAAAAACGATGATCGGTCACATCCTCGGGTGGGTTGGTTCTTTGTGTCCTTCGAGCCATAATCGAAATCGGTCCATTCAAGCCCTAATCAACACATGCATGTGCGGAATCGGCCCTAAATCAAGAACACTATGAACCTTGTGTGTTGGATTTAACAAGAAACTAAAAAAAATCGAGGATCTTGGAGAAAGTTGCCGTCCACAGCGTATGCGAGAAAGGAATTGGGTTTGAAAATAACAGAGAAGTCAAAGGGTCAAAAGATATACCTGGTCGCTGATGTACGCGGGGCGTAACACAAGGGTACGCGGGGCGTAACCCCAACACCCTGAAATGTTCATTCGCGATTCGGGGCTCATTACGCAAGGCGTAAGTTTAAATGAAAAGTTCCTTTTTTCTTTTAATTGAATTTCCTTTTCTTTTTAATCATTTAATCTAGGGACTTAAAACTTATTTATTTATTTATTTATTTTTTATTTTTTTTTCTTTTTAATTTCTTAAGCTAATGATGACTTCACGATGAGTGATAAAAAAAACGCCGATAAAAAAAATGGAGATGTCATAATCACTTATCTTTGTCAAGATCAAACAACAATGGTTGATCAAAAACCTTTGCATGCAAGAATTGGTTTGCGAAAACACCCACTTTCGGGACCCGTTAGAATATTTCCTTTGTTTTCCTTGCACCTTTAACTAAAAGCGGAACAAGAAGTGACCTAACTAGTCAAGAACAGCAAGAGCTCGGTCTTCCACTTAACCACCACAATACGCCTTGCTATACTACGCCTCATGGATTGAGTTGGACAAATCAACAAAGTAGTAGGCTAAACAGGTCAAGAATTCCCTAATCGCTTTCATTCCCGAAACCCATGCAAAAAGTAAAGTCAAGCAATGTGTACAATCCCAAATTCCTGCAAAATAAAAACAAGAACCTTCCCGACAAGTGAAATGATATCGTCGAAAATCAAACTAAAAATAAAAACTAACTAAAAACAAATAACGAATAATCAAATAAACTAAATGAATGACAAGCCATTCCCCGACAACGGCGCCAAAAACTTGATGTGCACAAAAGTACCCACTAATTTTAATATTTATAACCTAGCAAACTTTCAACTATCTATGCACTTATAGGCAATGTACCTAGTCAGATTACAGTATAGCTTAGGTAAGTCGGGTGTCGATCACAGGGAACGGTGGATTAGTTTAATATATTTGATTATAGGTTACAGGTTACACGAAAAGAATAAAGAAATAAATATCAAACTAACAATTAATTAACTCCTTTCGATAAACTAACAGGAAAACAAATCTCTTCAGGTACTTTGGTTTAGATAAATTACACCTTAAAACATAGACAATTACATACTCAAATTCATTTATTCATGTTCACCGATTTCTAAAATGATTAGATTCGCATTCACTATAACTAATCCTTTAGCAAACAAGTCAATTTAAACAGTGATCAATTGATTAAACTAACATGCTTCCTAGTGTTCAGTTCGTATCAAGCAAGACTGGGCCCAATAAGCATGTTAATGGGTCACAAAGACCCAATTTACATGTAATAGACATATTAGGCCCAACAATCATGTAATTGAGCCACAAAGGCCCAAATAGACATGTAATGGACTTGTTAGGCCCAATATTAAGAAATTAACATTTATGGTCCAGATATACATACGTGAATATTTTTGGCCCATTTTATAGAACTTGACACTTTTGGCCCAAAATATGTAAAATATTATTCTTTTGGCTCATTATTGTAAAGATTTACATTTTTAGCACATTTTTAAATAAAATGACACTTTTCGACTTAAGTTTTATAAAAATGATGTTTTCGGCCCTTTTATTATGATAATTTACATTTTCGGCCCATTTTGATAGAAATGACAATTTTAGCCCAAATTGTATAAAAATAACATTTTTGGCCTAAATTCGAGGAAAGTGATATTTTCAGCCCTTATATCCGTAAATTCACATTTTTGACTCAATTTGTATAGAATGACATTTTAGTCCACAAAAACCAAAAGTTTTACACTTTAAGCCCAAGAAAACCGTAAGGCCCATTATGCGAAAAATTTCACTTTTATCCCCTTGGAAACTATGAATATCATAAAAACCCATTTTTATGTAAAAAGTGACTATTTTAGTCCTTGTAAAACCGTAAATGCCAAGAAAGTCTCATCTTTTAGGTTAATGGTCCTTTTTCAAGATTTTGTTTAGTTTCTTGTGAATCATCACATGTTTAACACATTTATCCTCATAGTAAGTTATATAAATTGTTGTAGTTCCCAAATATTGTCTAGATCTATGAAGTTCTTTACACAATCACAACGTACACTTAGAAAACACACATAAACATGCACAAATACATAGATCTAACACATAACAACTTGTGTTCTCCCCCAAAAACAAAGTAAAACCAAAATCAAGGGGGGTATGAACTCACTTTGGAGTTCGAATTTGGTTTGATGAAGAATGAAGTGGAGATCTCGACCCTAGCAAGCTCTTTGAAGGATTCTCGAACTCTATGAAGCAAAGATGTATAAATCACGAAATGTTATGGTTTAAGAGGAGATTTTTGAAGAAATCAAGAAGCTAAACCATAGATCCAAATGAAAACTTACCAAGGATGATGATCTTGGTGAAGAATCTCTTGAGAATACCCATAAATCTCGAAAATTTAGAGGAAGAAAGAGGAGTTCTTTTGAGAGAGTTTTGAAAGTGCTTGAAATGAGAAATGGAGGTGGGGTGGTGGGAGTCTTGGCCGAAGATAAGAAGAAGGGAGGAGAGGAAGTTTGAGGTGATGTTTGCATGGATATCCACCATGCAAACATGAGGTGTCGTATGCACAAAATCTCTTTATTTCTCTTTTTTTTTTGTCTAATATGCATAATTATCTCTATTGGGCCGAGATTTGGGCCAAGGAAATAATAATGAAATGATTTGGGCTCAACCTTGGCATTGTTCAAAATTTTAAGAAGTCTAACCATATTTTTTGGCCCATTGGGCCTTTATGAAAGTTCACGGCCCAATATGGTAAAAAGGAATGGGTTTATGGCCCATTAGGATTAATTAAATCATTTATGGTCCAATTTGGCCCATTAGGAATAAAATGAATCATTTTAGGACCACATGGCCCAAAATGTTAAGTTTTATGAATGTGGTCCATTTAGAGCCCAATTAGGGTTCTTAGGCCCAAGATAGTCAAGTTGAAGGTTTATTGGTCCATTAGGTCCAATAAGAGAATTCTAGTTCATAATAAACTTGAATAAGAATTTCTAGGGTTTTCAACACATAATTGACTATAAGAGATGTATTGAGTGAGCATAGAGCATGATATTCATTTAGAGTACAAGTCATTACACTAGATGAATGTTTAAATGAGAATAGAATTTCCTAGCTAAAATGCTAGTTGTGACAATATGGTTATTCCAAACCATACCATACTTCCAACTGTTCACAAGAAATCGATCCTTTGGTAAACCTCATAATGCTCTCGACATTTGTTTAACAACTTTAGTCACACCAAGTTCTAGTCCTTTTTCTCTCTTAATTCCCTAGGCATTTGAAAAAAAAAACAGAACAAGTGAATATTATAGCATATGTAATCAAGCCTATATCCGAAGCATATGAGACTCGATTCATAATGTCTTTCATAAAGACGTTATATCTGATCAGTATCTTGCTATAATATTTCCATATATCGAATTTCTTATGTTGAACTATTTCAACATGATATTCATATATGTCCAAGACTAATTTCTTTTAAACCCTTCAATCTAAACTTTGCTATGTTGAAAAGACCTGTTATCTGATTAGTATCATGTTGTAATATTTCCATATATCGAATTTCCTATGTTGAAATATTTCAATACAATATTCACAAATGTCCAAGACTAAGTTTTTTTTAAACCCTTCAATCTAAACTTTTAGATTTGAAATGAAGTATGAGTGCCCTCTCCTTTAAGCCTTACTATAGCGAAACAATTTCCAAACTTTGCAACTTGCAAATTTGTAAACTTTGTTTCATACAAATAGTATTGCCAACTTCTAATACCTAGCATAACAGTTATGCTCCCACTAGATTTGACATGTATCCAAAAATCAACTGGACTTCTAGAAATCAGTACTCTTGAATTTCTTACTAAAGTGCAGATTTCTGATATGTGATGCTTTGATAAGTCTATAAGTAGACTTCTCAAACTTATACACCTTTCATTAGATAGCATATATGTGTGTGTTCAAACCCTTTCAGATCTTATAACCATATGTCTTGAAGGTTGAAACAATTCCTTGCCATATCTCACAAATTCGAACTATGAAAATGGATGCCGTAATAATATTGAGAATTTGAGAATGCCATTATCACAACTACTAACCATCATGATATTTATCAGATCTTTAAAATCTACTAGCGAAAGTGTTTCCTCATAATTATTCAAATTAGATCGAAACTTTTTACTACCTAGATTTTATGGTGTACATGTTCCCATCCATGTGAATATATAATTTCCAGCCTACAATCTTAAGACAAGGTTTATGAAAAAACCAAATTCGAATTTAGCATTTATGGACTGAACTTTGCTTATTCTTAATTTCTTGCCATCTGGTAGCACAAAGGCCTACCAGCGCTTCCATGTTGTTAAGCAGTTCACATTGATCAATATACTTTCATTGGCTAATGTGCTATGCCTTTCACTGTCAAATGAGAACCATAGAACTGATAAGTATTGCCAACCCAACTGGAAGGTGCACAGAAAAAAGAATGTGTCAACTTAACACGATAAGTTATTTACCTCAGGTTGCGTGCTTGTGATAACTAAAAGGTTTATTCTTTATTGAATCCTCAACCTCTTCAATATCATTAAGACTCCCACTGACTTCTTGACATATAAGTTTCTCTCTCAAGGAACATTCCTTCACGAGCAAAAACAAATATATAAAAGTTAGTATGGATTCTTGACAAGAAAAACTTCATGAAATTGGCCTTAGTTCATCCTTTGTTTTACCAAAAACATCACAACTTCCGATTCCAAATGTGCTAGAGTAAGAAAACATTATTACTCCACATTTCATGAGGTGTTATAAACCTACTTAGTATGAAATAAGTTTCAAGATATGATGTTTAGTAACTAGAGCATGAATCTATAACTTGATTAGAAACAAAGTATAACTCATCTCTCGATTGAACCATTTCAACAATATCTGATTCGTCTTCTTAGTAACACAATTGCACTAAGATGTTCTTCGAAGATCAATTATGGTATAGTTCCACAATCATTAATATGATCACAAACCATGATACTAAACTACTCTCCTTTCCTTTCTGCCTAATAGATTCTTCTTATTTGTTCTGCTACTCTTTGAATCTTTTCCAAAGAATCAGAATTATGATTAATCTTATGAACACAACCATATTTACTGATACATTAGTAATCATGACAAATAGAGTTATCATCCTTTGTGGTGGATCTGAATAGTCCAAATTAACATGTACTAGATCCACTAGTCTTTCACTTAACTTTGCTGTCAAGTGGAAGGCTCTGCTCTTCGCCATTGGCGTCTCTACCCGGCCTGACGGCCATCAATAATCCTCAATGTAGCAGGAGCAGGTGCCGCCACCTGTCATGCTGCTGCTAAACTAGGACACTAGGACCTCTTGTGGCCCCTCTCATTGCACTGAAAGAAAATCAGATCAGATACTGTCGTGGTAGTGGTGGTAGCAGTACAGTCCCTGCTGACATGACCAGCTCGGCCGCACTTGAAGCAACCCGAACTACCCGCCCTATACGTCCCCTCGTGCGTCCTACCACACTTGCTGCAGCGGCCTCGACCCTACTGGACGTTCCCTTAGGAATCTTCCTTAGGCTTCTTGCCCAAACCCTCCACACCAGATGCCACATGTGGTTTCCTCTTCCTCTCCATCTCTAAATCTCTCTCTCTCTCTCTCTCTCTCTCTCTCTATATATATATATATATATATATATATATATATATATATATATATATATATATATATATATCTCAAGCCCTCACAATCATATCCTCCAGTGTCTTGCAGCTGGATTGACTTAAAAACAGTTGAATATCGCTCCTCAACATGTCAAGGTATCAGGCCTTTTTCATCTCCTTGTCTGCCACATACTGCGGAACGAGAAGGGCCCTCTCCCTGAACATAGAGGTGATCTCCGTCACCATCTCAGTCGTCTGCCGGAGATCCTGGAACTACCGCATAAGGTGTTGCACCTCAATCACATGTGCGAAATCGGCCTTGAACCTGGTTGAGAAGTCGCTCCAGTCATAGTATCAAGGGCAGTATCACCAATAGCATGCACAACCGCCTCCCACCAGTCGCGTGCCCTATCTTTCATGAGATAGGAAGCAAGTCAGACATTGTCCCCCTCGGGACATCTGCTAGTATGAAAGGCGTTGGCGACATCTGCCAACCACCTGCTGCTAGCAATGGGGTCCCAAGCCCCATTGTAGTCTGGATCCCCGGAAGCTCGGAACTCCCTGAATGTCATTATGCGTGCCCCTATCATGACCGCCATCTTAGTGCGGAATGCACCTAGTCTCTCATCCAAAATCTCCAAGATACCATCCTTGATCGTACCGAAGATCACAAAAGTCTGGTCAATAATACTGCGCGTGATCACAAATGAGATGAACTCCCTCATCTGATCATTGAGCTTCCCGACTCCAAAGCCCGAGCCTTATCCCACTTGCGCCAGAGCTGTCAACTGGCTTAGTGCGTAGCATCACCATACTGAAAATACACCATAAAAATCATCAGAATACTCATCATAACTCGAGGGATCTTTGTAACATCCCAAAAATCATGACCAAAAATTTCATTTTTGATATAACGATGCATAAAACAATTTAAAGAAAACATCATCAAGTTATTTCATTTCATAAAAACCATAGATCATACGGATCAAAAGCATGTCATAAAATAGTAACAATGTTAGCATACAAATCCCAAGAATCTTATATGCAGAAAATCGTGTGTGTGATGCACTGCTACCGTGCCAGCTCCTTTCGCTTCGAGGAAGACGTACCTAAAATCAAAACTGAAAACCGTAAGCACAAATCTTAGTGAGTTCCCCCATCATACCACATATCATACATAACACATAATGTCTAACATATCTGGGTACTAACTACCCCTTCGGTCTCTTTCAACCGGTAACTTGCCTAGCATATCGAGGTACTGGCCTACCCCTTCAGTCCTTTAGACCGATAACTTTCCTAGGATATCAGGGTGTTGGACTACCCGTTCGATGCTGTCGACTGGTACCTCGCCTAGCATATCAGGGTGCTGGCCTACCCTCTCGGTCCTTTCGACCGGTACTGTGGACTATTTCACCCCTACTTCTACCACATAACATCCTAGTGCATTAACATATAAGTCATAAACTGCCTAGCTTATCCGGGTGCTGGCATACCCCTTTGGCGTTATCGACCGGTACTGGGGTCTATCGTACCCCTCCTACCACTATCACATAACATCATAACATACTAGCATATAAGCATAACAGATAGTGACATACCAGATAATTATCACAAAGACAATCATCTCTACTATAGTTCTTACTAGTGGGCCGGCATTAGTGCCTTCGACCCACTTCTACTAAAAGGTAACTCATCTCAATGTATCGTAGTAGCTGAACTGTCCTTGGCTCTGGGATCAACTCCTCTCAAACTCCTATACATAAAAATTTCCTTTAGTTACCCTTTCATGCTCATACCCCTTTAAGGGTCAACTTAGGTCAAAGTGAAAGTTAAGGTCAATATTTGGTCAAAGTCCTGGTCAAAGTCAACATCTAGTTGACTCAACTCGTCGAGTTGGTCCATCAATTCGTCGAGTTCCATAAACTAGAGAACCTCGAACTCGCGATCCAACTTGTCGAGTTACCCTCTAACTCGCAGAGTTCTTGTGTATGACAGAATCAGGACTTTTCGTTTCAACTCATCGAGTCCTTCCTTGGACTCGTCGAGTTCTTCATTCTTCAGAGCTCAAAAAACTTGGCCAACTCACTAAGTCATCTTCTAGACTCATCGAGTTGTTCAAAAATCCGAAAGATCGAGGGACGATGACCCAACTCGCTGATTTGGATGAACAACTTGTCGAGTCCCCTTAGTCTTAATCCATTAAGTCACTTTCTATTGAGTCCAACACTTCCAAACTATAGATCTGGTCCCCTAAGGCTGGAATACCACGTAGTTGCTAACTTTATGTCCATGCATGGTGTCAAAAAGCTAAAAACACCAAAAATGAGCTGCAAAAGAGGCATGGGGAAAGGCCAAGACTAGATAAACCTGACAACTTTCTGTCTCATGAAGCCACAAACGTCTAGATCTGAAGTCATGAGCTCAAGGCATGCTCAAAATCCAAGAATGGTTTCAAAACAAGCTACTAAAAGCCCTAAACTCCTCCACGAAGAGATCTAGCAAATGAATAGTCAAGGTATAGACTTTATACCTCAATAACGATGATTTGACAAAGAACTCTCTGGATCCAAAGCTTCTTCCTTCAACCAAGCACTTCTAACTTCCACCCATTCAATAAATTACCAAAGAATCACTCTATTTTCACTCCTACACATTCAAGAGGGATCAAGCTCACGGATTAGGGTTTGCTGGACTGAGGGGGCGATGAGGGAGGCCACAATGAGGCATTAAGGTCTTTAAATTGGGTATAAAACCATGAAATTAGGGTTTAATTTCTGCTAGCCTACTCGTCGAGTTAGGGCTCCCCAACTCGTCGAGTAGGTTTCTTAAGCCGCGTCCCCCCCCAATATAAAATAATTCATACTCGACGAGTTTGGTACCTCCAACTCGTCGAGTCCCTCTTCAATAATGAATGAATTATTCTAAAAACACATTCTAGGAACCGGGCGTTACAATCTTACATACTACAAGTTCCCTCGGTTCATATCAGCCTTCCTTGATTCGAGTATGAATCCTATGCTTTCAGTAGTACGAACCCAAACTACCTTCATATCTATCTGTACTTTCCTCAAGAACTACCTTGACTCCACCAAGTCCCTTTTCACTACTACTGCGTCACGCGCTAATCTCATCCTAGGTTTGCCCTAGGGTAATCTGCGTCCTACTCACCGCCATTAGCTGCATAAAAATTCACTGCTACCTTTCCTTAACTAGCTTGCTAATACTATTACATATACTAAGACCAGATAATTCTTTGAATGATAGGTCTCTCCCTATAATTGTTAGACTCAGACGAGAGCTGCGAAATAGGGCTAAACCTAACCTTCTGAAATTATTCAGTCCTCGTAATATGTAACTTAACATATTCGTTTACTAGTTAGTTAAAGATAACTAGAACTCCTAAAAGCACAAAGCAAACATCATTCGGACATCGAGTAACAAAACTAAGCATATCCTAATCAAGTCATTATTTCACTGACTAATCAGTACTAGCATGTAGTTCAATAAGCTCATACAATAGGTATACAAGGCATCCTTCCTAGATCCTTAGCCCTAATCTAGCATGCAGTTCACATATACATACAACAGGCATACGAGGCATCCTTCCTAGATCCTTAGCCCCTAATCTAGCATGAACTTCTCATAATCATATTATATCATAACAAACATGTATGGGTAATTTGGGAGAACTTACTTGAGCTTGGCTGATTGCACTCACCACACCCTTTTCTCTTTTGGAAATCCTTTTTATAAAAATGATTTTCTTTTGAAAATTTTCATACCAATTCCTCAGTTTGAGTCCATAAACACCCGAGCGTATGCCGGAATTTCTCAAACCAAGGATTTGATACCAACTTGTAACATCCCAAAAATCATGAAAAAAAATTTCATTTTTATTTATTAAAGAAACCATACTTATCAAAATCATTCCATCTCAAAAACATAAGTCATAGTCTCAAATCAGAGTATCATATCAAAACATCAGAGTAAACATCCCAGGCTAAACACTGTAGTGTGTGAAAGACAGTCATCTCGAGCTCTTCCCTTTGCTACCGGAAGTACCTGAAACCAAAACTGAAACTGTATGGACGAAGCTTAGTGAATTTCCCTCAAACTATCACATACCAAAACACATAATCTTGCTACTAGGAGATATGGGCTCCAACCACACCCAAGGAGATACGAGCCCCACCCACACTCGGCTAAATAGGAGATACGAGCCTCTCCAACAGTCTGCTAATTATGAGATATGTGCCTCACCCACACTCAACTAAATATGAGATACAAGCCTCACCCACACTCACTATCTACGAGATACGGGCCTCAGCTATACACATTATCTCTAAGATACGGGCCTCGCCCACACTCAACTACTAAGCACACATACAAGTATCACACACACAAGAAGTGTAACCAAATCTATCAATCGGTTCTATATCCATACTCAATAATGCTATGAGATACGGGCCTCGCCCACACTCCTCTATCTATGCGATACCGGCCTCGCCCCCACTCAGCTATTAATTTATACACATAACAAATACGGGTTGGCCTTAGTGCCTTTGACCCGTTCAAACCAGGAGGAAACTCACCTCACTATCGGAAGATAGCTGAAACGTCTCTACCCTGAATCATCTCTACTCACTCCCTAAATCAAAACAACCCCTTAGATACCATTCCATACTTATAACCCTTAAGGGTCAACTCTGGTCAAGTCAAAGTCAAAGTCAAGTAAAAGTCAACGCTCCGAGTTAACTCAGCTCGTCGAGTTTACCCTTTAACTCGTCGAGTTCCCATGAATCATAGATATGTGAAATCTCAACCTAACTCGTTGAGTTTTCCTCCAACTCGCCGAGTTTCGCCATCTCAACAGAAACAGGACTCCCCCAGTACAACTCGTTGAGATCCCTTGTGGACTCGCCGAGTTTCTTCAACATAATTGGGAATGTTCGACCCAACTCATTGAGTTCCTCTATGAACTCACCTAGTTCCTAATAGTTCTTAGTCTATTAATCCCTTTCGTCAGATATAGGGTTCCAAAATATAGATCTACATTGTTTCCATGGTATACATCTGTAAAGCCGACAACTTGATGGCTTTACATGCCTCAAATGGACCCAATCTCGAGATATAGCAACCTACTTCCATGGATATGGTATTTTATTGGACAAGAACGAGTTTAAGACCCTTTTTATGAATCTAAGGACCAAATAGCACAGGGAATGGAAGTTCTTAGCATAAGGACTATGAAGATTATCATGCTCCAATAATAGGGTAAAAAAGATCCATAAAACAACACTAGTATAGATCTAAGCTATTAATCATCAAGTTTGTGACTTTTTACCTCAGAAAGTTGCCAAAGATGGACGAGATACCACATTTAGTGCTCCTCCTCATGCTTAATGACCTTCTAGTTCTTCCAAGTCCTTCACCAAGCACAAGAACATACAAAAATCCACTCAAAACTTCTAGTTTCTCAACAAGGAGCTCACAATATGATTTAGGGTTTTAGGAGGATGATTAGGGTTGGTGAGGAAGGATTAAGTCCTTTAAATAGGGTGAAGAACCCTGGAAATTAGTGTTTCATCCCAGCCTGTCTACTCGTCAAGTTGAGGCTTCTCAACTCGTCGAGTAGGTTACTTAAATCACGCGGTCCTGATAATCTCTACTCGGCGATTTTGGGGCTTCCAACTCGTCGAGTTGCTTTGTAAACATGAATAAATTATAAATTAAATGCATACCAGGAATCAAGTGTTACAATTCTCCCCCAATTGTCTCAAACTTCGTCTTTGAAGTTTGCTATCTCGAATAACTATGGGTAATGCTCTCTCGTCTCCTCCTTAGGCTCACAAGTCCACTCTGACCCCTTGCGGTGCGTCCACTGCACCTTCACTAATTGTACAAACTTTTGTTACCATAGTGTCAAGAAATGTTCATGGTTACTGGTCTTCTGGTGATGAGAGTGAAGAAAAATATGAAAGGAACATGTGTCTTATGGCTAGACAATCAATTGAATGTGAAGAAGGCTACTGGTCTTCTGGTTCAGAAGCAGATGATGACGATACTGGGCCAAAAATTTGTTACATGGAAACAAATGATCTACCTGGCAGAAGCATCATACAACATGTAAAATCCATGATCATTGACAATAATTTTGATTTATCTATTTGTGAATCCTATCTAACTCAAATTCAATCAGATATGACAGTTATTCATAGAGCCTATGAGTCTGCCATAGAAGTTAGTGAGAAACTAGATAGTGAATTGACTCGTCTTATATTACATTTTGAAGACCCCAAGCTTAAGATTGAATCATTAGAGAGATTACTTATAATGACTAAGGATGAATGTATTATTTTGAAATACAAATATGAAATCACTTTCAGTGAAAGAAACATCTTAGTTACTGATAATAAACGTCTTAATGCCAAAATTGATGTGTTGCATAACTCTATTGATATTGTTGAAGCAAACAAATAGATGACACATAAGTTTTGTCAGCCATAGTTGAAAGCACTAGGTCTCGGAAGTGAGTTTGCGAAACCTTTTGTTTGTCCCTGGAAGGAACTTCAAAACCTAACCTTTATGGGAGACATTTCGATCAATACTTATTCGGATACCCCTGTCTCACCTTTGTTGTCCCTTCTTGAGACTTCAGACAAGTTTCAATCTCTGATTCTTGATTTTAAACCAATCACTATTACATGTTTTGATTCCACGCCTCTTCCGCCTCTGATATCCCTGGACCTGAATCAATCTTCAGAATTTTTCCCTAACACCGGTTGTACTAGAGTTCAATTTCCAAACTTTGGGCCACCGAACAATTGTGTTGTTGAGGAAATCATTCCTGAGACAAATAGAAATGACTCTGACAAATCCAACTTCACTTGGGCGTCGTTTGATAGGGATGTAAATGAAGAAATTTTGTGTGACAACTCATCTGATTCTTGTATCTCTAACTCTGATGTGATATCAAAATCAACACTAGTGCTAATTAAGCCTCGTTTCAATAATCCAACGACTAGAAAAACTTTCAAGTGATCATCTGACTCTCAGAAGAAACCCTGGATGAATAAGAAAGATACTGTAAATCCAAAGACCGAAGCTAGGAAAGCCTTTAAGAAAGAAAATAGGTCTAGGAAACCTTCTAGATTCCTTGAGAAATTTGAGAAGAAAGTGTCTCAAACAGTCAATCCAACTATTAGGAATCACAATACTTTTATGCATGTTAAGATCCTTAAAAGGCTATCAAATCGTGCTAGTTCGGATGTTCAGAACAAATCTGTCGATTTTTGTATAAAAAAGGTCATTGTTGAAACTTCTTTTGTGAAAACTAACTCTCCTCGAACAGTTTCTTCTTCTGTGTTTATTGCTAAATCGGATAGCATGATTTTCAAACCAAAACAATTTCCAAAATCTAATGTGACTTCGAAAGCAGCAAACAAAGGAAAAGTTTCTAGGAAAAGTGTTGTTAAGAAATCATCCAAAGGCTCAAAACAAAAGTTTGAATGGAAAGTGAAAAGGTCTGAAAACACAACTGTAACATCTATGAACACAATTATTCCTACAATATCTCAAAAATCTGTTCCTCCGAGAAAAGAAGTATCCAAACAACCATTGGTTGAATAAGATTTTTGGATAAATGAAAAGACTCTTACATTCTGCTTCTTTCCAAAAGAATCTCAGAAAAAGCCTTCTGAGATGCCCACTGCTCAAAAATCACAAACTAAGTCCAAAGCCATTTCCCAAGTCCTTAAATCTAACTCGGAGCCTAAAAACTTGAAATCTCACTGATTTTGCAGGCATTTTGTGCTTTAGAACAAGATACACTATGATATATTGATAATGCTAGTTCCATGCACATGACTGTGCATAAATAATTTTTGCGTGATCTTAAGCTCGCTCCTAACGCTGGTTACGCTACTTATAGAAGTAATTCAAATTCTCAAATTCGAGGTTATGGCACATTGACCATTGGGAATTTTTTCTGTCTCTAATGTGGCGTATGTAGCTGATCTCAAGCATAATTTGATCAGTGTGACTCAACTCATTGATGCAAGCCGAAGAGTTAAATTCTACAAGAAGCATAGCTACGTTATGACAGAAGAACTTAAAGAATGTCTTATCAAATTAGATTGCATAAAAAACACGTATCCTTTAGACATCAATATGATCATTAGAAAGCATCAACCTTGTCTTCTTTCAAAGGCCATTACTGACGTAAGTTGGCTATGGAATCGGAGGCTCGCTCATCTCAAGTTCCGATACATGAATGATCTAGTTTCTGGTGAAATGGTCTGAGGTCTTCCACTCCTCAAATTCGAAAATTATCATCTCTGTACTGCGTGTGAATGTGGGAAGAAATCAAAGAAATTTCATCCTAATATCATTGAAAAGTCCATTTCAGAACCACTAGAACTTCTTTATATTGATCTTTGCGGACCATTCACCATAGAAAATCTACATCACAAAAAGTATTGTGATTGTTGATGACTACACAAGGCTTACTTGGGTCTTCTTCCTAAGGCTAAAATCTAAAATAGTCTCTGAACTCATTAATTTCATTAAAGGAATTGAAGTTCTTCTTAAACTTCCTGTCCGAAGAATCCGAAGTGGTAATGGCTCGAAATTCACAAATGCTTCCATTGAGAAATTCCTCACCGAAAAAGGCATCGACCATAATTTCTCTGCTCCCTACACTCCTCAACAAAAAAGTGTGGTTAAAAGAAGAAGTCGAACTCTTGTTAAAGTCGCTTGATCGATGTTGAAAATTGCAAACCTTCCTCTCTAGATGAAACCAAACTCTTCTTGAAGTCGCTCATTCGATGTTGAAACACTACAAGAAAAAGACCCTTTTACGACGTGCAAACCACGACACTCATTGATTTATGTTACACAAAAGAGAGAGACATTAAAAATGTGTCATCTCTTCAAAAAATTTAAGGATTTAGGTCGCGCATTATTGTGTTCCCTTAAATTAGTGTCTTATGTAAAAAATTAAAAACATGGAGGGCACTTGTGCATCCTCTGTGAATGTCGTTTTATATTTTTGTTTTAAGTAACGCGCGTCTCCTTAGAGGGAAAATGAAATCCCTAAATTTTTTAAACCCTCGCCTTCCAAATCGATCCTCACACTAAATGGTTCGATGATTGCATCTCCTTTCAATTATAGCGCCGATCGACAACTACGACCATCAATTGAAGCTACCAGTTGAACAACCCCTAATCGACACCTCCACCTTCTCGTCTCTCATTCTCGACGAGGTTTTTTTTACGCTGGGAAATTTTGTAACTTATATTTTCCTTTACGTTTTTCTGTAATTATCTCACATGACAAAAGCCCCCACCTGTTTCCAAACCCTTCTTCTCTCTCCAACGATGTACATCACCGGCGACACACCTACGACTAGTCACTAAAGCTTTATTTGCGTCGGAAAATATATCTACCGTTCTGGAAGTTTGAACCGAAGGCGAACCAGCTGTTGCGGAGGAATTAGGGCAAAATGTTGATCAGATCATCGTGAAGGTTGATGAGGTACGCTTTCTGTTGCTGAATCTTCCGATTGTATAATTTTCCCAGTTTATATACACTCCAGCTTCTTAGGTTACATAAGAATGACGTATGGTTGAGTCAAATAAAGAAAATTTGTAAAAATTTAGGTCCATAGTTACATAATTCGCTGGAAGTGCCACGAATCTCGTACCGAAACGCGTTATGTTTGCGTTCCGGGTACGCTCGAGATTGCGTTTCCAATTCTGAAATTGACGTTCCCAAAATGCAATTGAATCGTACCTATTTCGGTTTGGATCATGAATTTGATGATTTTGATACGTGTTCTGGAGTCAATTGGGAACATCGTACCGGAAGTTATAAATTCAAGATTCTACTAAAGGTAAGGAAATTAATTGATGACCCTCTATAATCAAATGAACATTACGCACTATTCTGACCTATATTAGGCTTCCCTCCATTCTCATTCTCCATTCATTATAATAATTAGAAGTACATAATCATAATCTTAATTCTCAATTTTAATTAGATAATCATGGTTTTTAGAAAGAGTAGAGGTGTTGCAATCACAACAATACGATGATGAAGATGATTATGATGTTGACCTTGGCGATGAAGAAGATAATCAGAACCAGAATGTGGCTGAGTCAACTCAGCAACCAAGTTGGACTAATTAAAATATCCAAAACTTCAGGAACAGTAAGTTCACAAACTCATTAATTTTTTTGTTTTCTTTATAGCATCATTATAATTTATATGACCGTTGTTTTGATTTTTTAGGTGGGTGTATTTGGGTCAATTGCATATGTTATTCAAACATCTTGGATTCAAAGTGGGACAATTTACAATGATGCTGACATATATCTTCTTGATGACCCTTTCAGTGATTTAGATGCACATACAACAACAACTCTCTTTAATGTATGTTTTGAACTTGTTGAAATCAAATGGATGTTATTAGTTTGTCCTTTTTAGCTACTCCCTTAATCTTTGGATATTAAAGAAGAAAACTGTCATTCTTGTCACTCGTTAAGTGGAGTTTCTCTCATTTGTTGACAATATTCATGTAATCAAAATAAAAAATCTATAAATTTAGTTACACATGATGGCTTTATATATTGGTTTTAAGTCTATTTTACCATTTGCATTTAATTCTTTTTTCCCTTTTAAGGTTATGAAAGACGGTCAAGTTACACAATCAGAAAAGTATGAGGAGCTCTTGATGGCAGGAACTGCATTTGAAGAGCTTGTGAATGCTCATAAAGATGTCATTATAGGTTTAGAGCCTTCTCTATCTGAAAATAAAAATGAACTACTAAAACCAGTAACATTAAGAGGATTAATCATTAAGAAGACTTCTAGGCAACAACAAGTTATTGGCTAGCTGGAGTGCTGGGCAAAGACAACTCTTCTGTCTTGGAGAAGTTTTACTCAGAAGAAACAAAATCCTAGTGCTGGATGAAGCCACTGTATCCATCGATTCAGCCACAGATGCCACCCTACAGAAAATCATTTTAATATTATTGATTCAAGTGTAGTATTTATAATTTTTTGGTCCAAGTATAAATGTAATCTTTCATTTATGGTTTTTTAGGAATATGGGTATGGAGAACACCAGTTGAAATGGACATTGATGGAGTTAAAACCTCAGTCTTTTATCTGGATACAGAAGGATTTGAAAGTATAGGGAAATCAAACGTTTATGATGACAAATGTTTATCTTTTTCTTATTGTTTATAAATTATAAATTATAAATTATAAATTTATAATCAATGGATTTTCTTTTCTGATCCACATTTCTTCAGGATATTTGCTCTGGCAACGGTTTTAAGTTCAGTGCTTATCTACAATTTTCCTGAAACAGTTGGTTTCATCTTTAAAAACTGCTTTATTTATTTATTAGTTTTTTCAAACAAGAAATGTAAGTCTGCTGCTATTTTTTTTTAAATCTTTTCAGATACGTGAAGCTGATATATCCCGATTGTCATTTGCAGTTGAGCTTGCTGAAGAGTTCTATGGAAGGTTGGTTTTCATTCAAATTTGAAAACGATGATCTTATTGTTTAAAACTTAAAATCATATATCATGACCAAAACTGATTTTCGTTTCCTTTTTTTTTTTTTTTTTTTTTTTTTTTTTTTTTTTTGTGAATCTACAGAGTCAAGGTAACTTTTGAACAACTTGGATATTTTCTTGTTTATCTTACTAAAGATAGTAAGAGTGGTCAAATTTTTGGTTTGACTTTTTGATATAATTACAGGGGCAAGATGTCGGCACATTTTATCTCTGGTTTTAAATAAATTACAACTTTGGTCCCTGAGTAGTGAGCGTAGTTGAAGTTTCATAAAGATTTTGGTCCATGTGACCTGTAAGTAAACAGCATAGCTGATAGATTTTTCAAAATGGCCGTTTTACCCTTGGACCAAAACTGAAAAAAACAATATTTCACAGGGGCAAAATTTGTAAATTTCTCTTATTTGGTCCCTATGGTGTGTGTGTGTCTATATATATATATATATATATATATATATATATATATATATATATATATATATATATATATATATTTTCAGTTTTCGTCATAATGAAAAGTTCAACAGCCAGGCGGTTAACATAGATGCCAAGTGGACCAAAATCATAAGGAAACTTGAAAATAAGTTTTTGGAACAAAAATTGCAAAAATCAAGTATACCCAGACACAAGCTTGTATTTTCAAGGTAAACCCATTACATTACCCTTGATTTTATTTTTTATTATTAGGACAGTGTAGTTGAAAAATCTAGCAGTGAAAAGTGGTTTGTATACAAGTAGAATGCTGTAATTGGAAGAAATGAATATATATATTTATTATGCAGGTTGGAGACGACTGCAGACAAGATGTACTTGCTTTACAAGTGATTTCGCTTCTGAAAGTCATATTTGAAGCAGTTGGACTTGAACTTTATCTGTTTCCTTATGGAGTACTTCCAACTGACCCTGAAAGAGGAATAATTGAGGTCACTCATCTCTTACATTATTACATATCTACTTCAACTTCCATACTTTTTCTTCTAATTTTTAAGCAAAAAAAAAATCTAATGGTGTTGAATTGAAATTTAATTATATGTATTTATTATTGTGCAGGTTGTTCCAAACACGCGGAGTAGAAGCTCGATGGGTGAAACGACAGATGGTGGATTATATAGAAAGTAAAATATTTTTTGCCCATGATTAAAAGACGTAATTGCCCTTGTAGGTGGATGGAGTACCTGCATTGATTCGCCAGACTGAAGTGTCATGGGATGATACTTTGGACCCCATTTCCTATTTTAAAATTGGGAAGGTGTGATTCATGTTATATAATATAAACATGTTAAATATTAATTGGATTATTTTATATTTTTTTATACTTTTCTCAATAATTATAATCTCTTATTTTTAGGTCATTGAAGCAAATGTTCATCAATTAGATTTTTCACTCGAACGTGTATTCTTATCGTTGAAGGACATTATAGTAATTTATCTTCCAAGTTTAATATTTTGTCAATAAAAATATGGATAAAAATTACAATTTCACCCTTTTCTTGTGGCAACCAAATCCATTGATTGAGGCTTTGGAGGCTGTTGTTGGTGATCATGCAAACTTGGATGGACAATTAGAAGCAGCCCAATCCGATGAAGAGGTTTTTTTTTGACATTATATTAAAAAACATTTTCTTGATGAATTCTTGACTTGCACTGTCATAACTGTCGCTCACAAAGTTCCAACAGTCATAGACAGTGACAAGGTCATGGTCCATGTAGTTGACCAAAACCAAATTAAAAGAATCACACCCCTTCCTTCCTTCACTAAAGATGTCTTCCTCACTCCCTTCTTCCACCTCCTCCAATGGCGATCCCCTTCCAATGATTTCAGTATCCGGTCTACAACTTGCAGATTGCGATCATCATATTAGCTAGTTACAGATACCTATCAGACTGTTTCTTCTTGAGGTCTATCTTACTTCCACCTTCTCATCTTAATTATAAGGTAAGTGTCTTATTTGGTGCTTCACTTGCATATATTTATCTTATTACCTCATTTTGTTATTTGTTTTCTTACTATTAGTTAAAACTTTCATTCTTTAAACATTTTATATATTGTATATAGCACGTTAGCAACTGATTACACGATAAATAGATAATTTTTCATCTCTTGGTTGATGTGGACGCCAACTTAATATGATGTTTTTTTTATACAATTTGCGTTTCAGATACAGGGGAAAGCTTTAGAACTCAGGCATTTATGGCGGTGGAGGTTTCTAACCCATACTCATCCTTATAATTGAAGTTTTGTTTCTTTTTTATTTTACTTAATAGACTAAATGTGGACTAGTCTTATTTTGTAGTTATGTTTTTTTTGCAGACAATATAGATATTGTGAGCAAGTTCATAGATTTAGAGTCCTTGAGTGGTGTTATTAAGGAAGAGTGGAGACAAGTGAGACACAAATTTAAAAAATCAACACAAATCTTGTTTATAGTGAGGCACACATTAGGTTATTAGAACTATTAGTTTGTAAATTTCTGTTACAAATTCTATTGATTTGTTTTATTTTTCCATGGAACAATTATTTGTATAACATTAAATTTTATGTAATGCATTATATTTTTTGTATATGATATTTTGTTTTCTATTATGAGACATTAAATGCAAATTTAATTTGAAAATTAGTAAATCTATAAATAATATTTTTTTTAACATTTAAAATTATGATACGCAAAAAGATGTGTCATCTTCATTTATGACATGACCTTTCTTGACAGGGGCTTTAATGATACGCAATGCGAGTCGTAAGGTTACGACATGCAAATGTGTGTCATCTTCCTTTATGACAGAGTCTTCCTTGATACGCATTGCATGTCGTAAATGAGCGTCGTAAATGCGTGTCGTAAATGCGCGTCGTCTATAGACGACGCGCAAAAGCGTTTCGTCTCTCGTTATGACAGGGCCTTCCTTGACACGCATTTGCGCATCGTCTGAGCGTTTTACGACACACATTGCACGTCGTAAAAGGCTGTTTTTCTAGTAGTGAAATTTGCAAAACTTCCTCTCTATCTCTGGGCTGAAACCATCTCCATTGCTTACTTCACTCAAAATCAAAGCATCATCAATCGCCATCTCAAGATGACACCGTATGAAGCAATGAATGGTCGCAATCCGAGTATATCGTTCTTACATGTTTTTGGTTGTAGATACTGATGGGTTTTGGTCATAAGACATCCTATGTGCTCATACAAACCCTAATGCTTGGATCTAGGTTTCTCTATTGTACATGCAAGTTATCCAAGACTATAAACCCTAATTCTTGCATTCAAGTAATCATATTAACATGAAAATAGATTTAAGATGTTACCTTGATTGTTATGTAGCAATAACAATCCCAAATCTCCTTGTATAGACTTTAGAAAGCTTAGAGTCACAATTGTCACTCCTCTAATGGTTCACAAACACCATAAGCAAGAGGATGAAGAGGAGAGAGGATGGAGGCTGCCCAAAAACGTGTGAAACCCTAGAACAAAGCTTAGCCACGTTTTTGGTCCTTAAGGGGTCTATTTATAGTGAGGCTATTAGGGTTATCTAACAAGGAAACCCTAATTTGGATGCTTAAGCCCTAAGCAACCCATAGACTCCTTTAATTAAGGCCTTGGACGATTTCTTATGGGCTTCCCCATAGAATTCGTCGACTCCTTAATATAAGGCAATCCATGGCCCAAATTTCAATTATCTTATAATTACAATTCCAGTCCCTTAAGTTTAATTAATCTCTTTTAGTCACAAAACTAATTACCAATTAACTATTGACTAATATTAATTAAACAATATGATTTCTCCTTTAATATATTATTCTCATAATATATTAATAAATCATATTTAATCCTTTCTCTCCATAATTCATCCTATCAAGTTGCTTTGGTGAAGACAACCCAAAAGGACCATGCACCATCGGGTCATGTACATACCAAAATAGTTATGGACTTAGACACTAATCCAACAGTCTCCCACTTGGATAAGTCTAACAACTACTCTGCGTATGACTTCAGATCCTGATCTGCAATCGTAGCTTTCCAAAGCCGCTGTCAACTCTGATCCTATCAGATACGCGTGTCCTTAGATAAAGGATCATATATTCCTCCATTCTAGATATCGTATGAGACATGATTTTAAATCATTCTCTTTGTACTATATCTCGATTCCCGATTTATGACGACTGACTAATTGAACAAATCAAATTAGCCCTAGCCCGGCCGAGCATTTACGTTTGTCATCACTAAATCATCGAGGGGCCCAAAGATATCGCTTTTATCCTACTTTGGATAAAAGGAACGGATAAACTTTGATACAATGCTTGCTTGCACTCACTCACCGAATTACACACAACAATATGTTTTATAACACCAAGTTACTAGTGCATTTACATATTATCAATGTGCAACTGATTCGCAAGATACAACTCACACATCTCGGTTTCAAGAATATAAGATGTTATCGTCTCACCAATCACTCGTGATACAATTCATGGAGTGATCCAAGTGAGCGTGGGTTTAATCTAATGCTCAAATCATATTCATAAGCACTCATGAACGTTGCAGCAAACATTTGCTTATGTCTAATACTCTTTTAGACAATCCACACACCAATTCACGACAGTCTTCATTCATATCTACTTCCAACATATGTACGACTGTGGCCCGTTCGAATAATTCGATTATTCTTAATAAATTCAATTATTCTGGAAGTCAAAACATGCAAATGTGAAACACAAGAATAATACTAATCCCATATGGCCTCAAACCTTTGAGTATAAATAAAACTCCTTTTATTTATCACCATATCGATTACTCATTATTTGTCGTTTCGGGTAATCAACTTCTTACTTGAATTATTACACTTGTCCCATGCTCTTAGCATGCACAGAATGTTTACCTATGGTTCTTACTTTTGTGAAATATACCAAATTGAACAGATTTCCAATCATTCTCATTTCACAACTCCAAATCCTTTTTCATAAGTGTGAGAATATCAAATTCTTGTTACGTAAAAAATATGCTAGATTCTAACATTCTATGTAATGATCCATTTGTAATGTCACTACACCAAAGTCACAAAGACTATTGCCAATGATATTACAAAGTCCTATATCGGACATTTTTACAAGACAATTCCTCAAAGTACATTCCTTTGAACATCCTTTTGCATAAAAGTTTCTAATCTAGACATACATTTTCAATATCCAATTCCTAATATGGACACGTTTCCATATTTTCGATATGACAATTTATTCTTAATAGAATCTTATCTATTCGCAATGATGTCGATATGGTCCATCTAATACCATGCTTCCAACTACTCACAAGCAACCAATCCTCGTCGAACTTTGGATTGTCCTTTGATAGTTGTTTAATTATTTTAGTCAAAACCGATTCTAGTCCCTTTTCCCTCTAAATGCGCTAGACATTTGGAAAATTTTAGAATGGTCAAATATTAAAGCATTTGCAGTCGATCCTATACCCGAAGCGTATGGGACACGACGCATAATGTTTTATTTGCAATGTTCTCAAAATTCGAATTGTGAAGACGAATGCCATAATCATAATCGAAATTTTAAGAACACACTATATACCCTTGACTAAATTTATTAGCATTTCTCAACCTAATCCTTTAGATTTGAAATGAAGCATAATATTCTCTCCCTTAATTATAGCAAAACAACTTTACAACCCTTATGACTTTGCAAGGTATAACTCTTATTTTTCTATAATTAATATTGCCAACTTGCAATACGTGCCTTAATAATCATACAATCATAACATTTATGCTCCCACTATCATGATGATTACTATAAAACATAACACTTATGCTCCCACTAGCTTCGACATGTATTCATAAACATCTTAACTTTCAGAAAATCAATACCTATTGAATTTCTTAAGTCCATGTTTCTACTACTTAATGCTTTGATAATCTTTTATCAATGCCTTTTAAACTTATACACCTTTGCCTTAGATAGCTCATATGTGTGTCTAAACAATTGCCAAACCTCACAATTCAAATCATGGAAAGGGATACCGTAACCATAATCAAATTCGAGAATGCAATTTTACAATCACTATCTTCTTAAAATCTTTCTTAGTGAAAGCATTTCATCACAATCATTTTCATGAAGGAGGAAATCTTATGACACTTAGATTTAAATGGTGTATTTGTTCCTATCCATGTGAATTTGTCAAAACAAAGTTTACGATAAATTCAAACTCATATGGATCGAACTTTCTTGATCTCGATTTCTTGCCTTTATGGTAGCACAACTGCCCACCCATGTCTTCCAAGTAGTTAAGTAGCTCAACTTTTCTTATGAATGTACTTTCCATTGATCAAGGTCCTTACCTTTTATGCATTCAAATGAGAACTCATAGGACTCACATGCATAATTAACTCAATTGAAACGGCACAGAAACAAAATAATGTCAACATGATATGTTGTAAAGCTAAACTCGTGTGCTAGTGATGATCGATAAGGTCTATTTGATTTGTTCTTGAAACCTTTCAAGACCATTAAGACTCCCACTTACTCCTTGACATATACGATTCTCTTGTCAAAACATTTCTTGACAAACAAATATTCAAGAGTTAGTGTAGCTTTTATCAAAACTCTTCATAAATTGGTCCTAGTTGGTCTTTGTCTTATCCAAGACATCACAACTTTCCACATTTGATGAATGTTATAAACCTTCTTAATACTTTTCCACTCAATGTCACAATCTTAACTCTAAGACTTGTTTTGGAACGAAGTATGGTTGACTTCTTGATTTAACCATTTCTTCAATTCTTGATTCCTCTTCTTATACTTACAATTATACTAAGACTCACTTAGAGGATCAATTGAGATATGGTTCTTAATCATTAAGTCCTATGATAAAGCATAAAAGCTACTATCCCTTCTTCTTAGAATGGAGAAATTTTTATCTTTCTGCCTACTTGATTCTTCTTATTCATTTTGTATTTGATTTAAACCTTTTCAATCAATTCATATGATGGGATTAAAACAACTTTTAATCTATGAAGATCGATTAGATCTTGAACAAGTATATGAATATGAAACAACAAGAACGCAATAATAAGAACAAAACAGTTTGAATCAAACGAGTCGAATGATTAAATAAAATCCTCAGAAGAGCTCGATTAAGAACATCAACTGTAGAGGATTAGAAGATTACAAGAACGATTAACTAAAATATTGTACTCTGTATGAATCGCTATATCGATAATCTCAGCAATCTTAACCTAATATGCATGCAAGCATTTAACTTATATACAATACATAAAAGGCTCACGGTTGGACAGGCCCAAACCGGAGAATACAAGGCTAAACTAACGAGCCTAAAAGACGCAACATCAAAACTATCTTCAGCCCTACAATCTCCCCCTTTGCGTCAATTTGGAGCGAGACCTTCACTTCTTACTTGGGCCGGCAGCAGAAGCTGGTACCTTCTTCTTCACGGTGCTAAACAGACACTTGGTTATAGAGAGGATGGTCTGTCTAAACCGGATGTACCAATTGATCATATCATTGAAGTACTTGATGTCATCAGCCGAATTCTCCTTACACCGCTTGATAATTGATAAGATGTGCTCCAAGCAAGCTGTGGTGTAAAGGTGCTTGTCAGCTAAAGCGAACAAACATTTCTGTCCTTCGGCTCTAGTGAACATGACTGAGTTACGCCTCGGATCTATCTTGCCCATTTGCATTTGATTTAGATCACTGGCCGATCCCACAGGTGCGACTTTCGGTTTCTTCTTAAAAACTGTGGTGACCTCCTGATCCATTATGGCAACCTCCATGATGTAGCAGGCCAACATCCTTTTGACATGGTCTATGATGGGACCATATTCGGTTTCATCTGTCAGCAGGATATTGTACAAGACTATCCAGTCATGAGGATTCAGATTCGGCAGATCCTCCAGGGAGATGATGTGGGCAGTTCTTGCAGATCCTCGGATGAGCTTGAACTTAACGTTTGTGAATCTCCCCACGGCATAAGGCTTCAGCACCCGAACATTAACAATCTTCTGGGCGCTCCATGTAAGGTATTGAGGGCGAGCGGCCTCCAGGTAGAAGTCAATGAGCTCCCTGTCAAGCTCATCGTTCGGATGCGGGACTTCAAAAATGTTAGAGAAGACGTGGAAGATGAACGCCTTTCGAGTCAGCGGCATATCAAACTGCGAATCGATAGAGTTGTTGCAGTCGAATGATATCACCGGCTCGAGCCATAGTATGCTTGGAGTTTCTATGGCCTCTTTTATCATACGATCCCTGGTCCAGGCAGGGAAGAGCAACTTTCGGCTCTCAAGGAGATCGTGGGCTTCTTTTTGCTTTCGTTCGGCTTCTTCAGCCTCACGCGCCACACGACTGGCATCGTCTTCAGCATTGCGACTGTTCTTTCTTTTTAACATGTCCGCAATGGTCTCCTTGTCTTCATCTTCATCTTCATCTCCTCCCTCAGCTATGTTTTTGCCCTTGTTCTTCACACCCGAACCCGAGGCATGACCAGTTGAGGGTGGTTCGGTTGTGTGAGTAGCTTTGGAGGAAGGAGGTGGTTTCGATCCTTTCTTCTCATCTCCCCCTTGTTTCGGAATGGACACGAAACTCGGTAGGCCTTCAATTTTGCTTAAAAGGTCCATGGCCGGAGAGAGTTTTTCAGCGAGGGTACGCCTCACTGAGTGATTAAGGATGGGGTCGTGTGCTTCCAGGATGTTTGATAGAGCTGCGTGGACATCCGAAACACACGTCTTTATGACCTCCCTCTCGGATCGAAGAGCTTCCAATTGTTGTTCGGAGTTGGAAAGCTGCGTGCTCTTGACCTTTAGGGCAGTAGTCTTGCTCGCCAAGACGTCCATCAGAGAATTTTCAGCTGCAAGATCCTCTTGTAGCTTTGCCAGGCGGGCATCGATGGAGGCACGAAGTGCCGAGTTGTCGTCGCTAAGATGTTGTCTGAGAGTAGCGAACGAAGACAACTCCGTCGAGACAAACTTGGCCAATTGTTGAACAACTGGTTCCAGAGTTGTCTTAGTGGCGTCGGCGCTCTCCTGCAAGGACTTCAGCAGGATGGAAGCGTCGTTAAATAGTTTATCGACTTTTTCGGTCGCAGCCTCACAGGCTCGGGTGGAGGCGTCGATAGCAACAGTTGCTGAGGCCACGGAATCATGTTGAGCCCTGGAGAAGGCGCCAACGATCTTCTGAAGGGCAGCATCAGACAAAGATGACTGCTGGTTGGAAGAGGAGGCGAGAAGTTGATCAACCTTCTCGTTAAGCTCGCGAAGATGCTTCCGTGTCACTGGAGCATCATCCTCCTCATCACTCTGAACTTGAAACGGACTATAGTAGACCGAATCGAAGTTCATGTGATCACCACCAAGATATTGATCACCGCCGTCGGAGGCGTCTTCTGGAGATTGAGGTGGTGGTGAAGCTGGGGGTGTTATTGGTTTGGTAGGTTCAAGTTGAGTGGGTGGGGGTTAGTTTCAGGTGGTGGTTGTGTATGGGTAGGGTCGGTTGTATGTGTTTGAGTTTGTGGTGGTTCGGTTACATGAGGGGTTTCGGTAACTGGTGGTGTTTCGGTTGATGTGGTGAATATGGGTGGAGGTATAGGGATAGAGGTTGGGGGAATAGTGGGGTTTATGGTGGGAATGGAAATAGGAATTGTTGGTGGAGGTGAAGGAACTGGGGATTGATGAAGTTCCATCTCTGGGGTTGGGGACCGAGGTGGTGTGTTGCCTCGTTGAGGAGATTCGTCTCCTTGTGATCCTTCAGAGTCCGAACTCCCACCTTCGGATTCGCTTGAAGAGGAGGGAATAACGAGCTTTCGCTTCTGTTGGGTCTTCCTCCTTTTCGGCTGTGGGGATGAAGCAGCCTTCGGTTGTTTTCGCTTCTTGGGAGAAGGTCCCTTTGGTGCTTTGGACACTTGCTTCCCCTTCTCTGCCTTTTTGCCCCTGGCCACTGGTTTATCGGCATCATGAATCGATCGCAGCATGTCCGGTGTCAGTTCCCTCGGACCAGTTGGCCTAAACTCCTTGATCGTCCTGATCAGTCTGCTATCGACGGGCACATCGGCATACATCGACTCCGGGATAGAGCCAATGAATGAGAATTTTGATGCATCGGATACGATGATCTTCTTGGTATGAAACGTACCAATAGAAGACATCGATGCACCATCGGCTGTTGGAACATTGAACTTGTCCATGGCCCATCTTGTGATCAAGATCCAGAACCGAGCCAGCGACACCTCAAAGTGTCGGGATGAGGAAGAGAGGCTTTGAATCAGCTGTTGCCATAGGACAAACCCATAGTCTAGGTTTATCCCGTTGTACACCCCATACATTATCGAAAGGAAAAGACGACTTGCACCGTCAGATCCTGAGCTCCTTTCAGACAGTCCCTTGAAGAGAACTGTAAATAACCCATTCCACTGGGGCGGTAGGCAGGACTTCTTAAACTTGGCGACGGAGGTGAGAACCTCTGTGTAGCCCATGTTGTAAAACATGTTGTACAACATCCCAACCGGAATCGTCTCCGGGTGAACTCGCGATGGGTCAGCAGCAAACCCTAACATAGTGCAGAAACGGGGGCGAGAAATCGAAGTCTTGTGTTCTGCCACCTCAAAGAATACCCGGTCGACGGCCTTGTCGTAGTAAGCCGTCGCATAGACCTGTGATAACGCCACCATTGACACCGTTTCAATTCTTGACAATGCAGGAGCAAGCTGGGAGTACTTGAGGCATTCTATGACCGGCGACATATAGGAATCATACACCAGTGGGTTTAGATCAATGACCAGATATTGTTGAGGACGGATGGGGAGGATCTGAGAAGTAGCATGGACGGAAGAAGATTCAGCCATTGTTGCAGGTTTGGAGAAGAAGATGAATAGTGAATCGCTTTGGAGGTTTTTGCTCTTTAGAAAATCCGGAAGCAGTAAAAAGGTAAATGGTGTTGTAGACTGCCTTTTATAGTGAAGAATTGGAGAGAGAAAAATCGTTTCATATCTTTTATGCGATGATCACGTAGGAGAGAGAGTGTCAGATTCCTAGGATCACGCTACCCAACAAGCGCCGTTTTAGAGAGAGAAACCGTTTCCATTTCCACACGCGCCTTTAATGCCAGAGTGATGACGCTTGGTAATCGCACACACGTCCATAAGTGTCAGTAAAAGCGCGGCCGTTTCACATTCACACGCGCCCACTTTTTACTGTCGTTTGTAATTCAATCCTTTTAATCTCCCGCCGAGTCAGCAACCTTTCGTCTTATCTCTTTTAAACGCCATTTTTTTGAATTAAATTGCCACGTGGATTGATTTTGACCACAACCCATAATTAACCACGAAAGTAGAATCCAGCCTGTAAATAATTAGCAACGGAATTTGGGAAAATCAAAGATTTTCGTGCAAAGAGTGTAAAAGAAAAAGAAATAAAGAAACTCTTTTAAGGATATTTTGTGATGCCAATAATGACACGAAACTGATGATCCCGGGCACGAATCTCTTCCTTCAAGGTCAAGAAAGACCTCAAAGTGTTAGTGTGGTGTCCCGTTGAATTACGATCAAACATTTATTAATAAATGTTGAAAGGCTTCTTTTAATTAGGCTTATTAAGGGTGGTTTCGCTTTGATACATCAATTCAATGCTTGATATAAGAATGAAAGTGAACAAAGTACTTGTGAGACCGGTGTAGTCTGTTGAACAAGTAGGTAGGAGTTGATTTTATAGTGGCTTGGATTAATATGAAATCTCAGATAAAAATTTAAAACTGGATCCCTTGGGAAGAAATGTTATGGTGAGTAACAATTTCAGTGGAATCACTCAAAAGAAAAATTGAGATTCCTTGATGGTACATTCGTGAATTCATTGGTGAAAACTTGATCAAATTAATTGGTCACCGTCAATTCGTTGGTGTTGAATTTTGGGTTTCACTCAGCTCGTAGTGGCACGAAACTAAGATCATAAACACAGATGTTGTGTAACCATAAACCTCAGTGGTAGTTTCTGAGAGTCTCAAGGGTTACAGTGATGAAACGAATGTAATGGAGAAGTGTAATAGGGATGGTGTAAGAAAACATAGTACCTCTGCTGCGAAAATAAGGACCAAGCAGGGGACTCTTAACTCATGTGAGAAGAGAGTGAGGTAGCTCACGATTAGAATAAATGAGTTAGCCTTATTGGGAAGACAAGGTTTGTGTATACCAGGTCATGAAGGCTATTATTCAAAATCTTATGAGGCTTGGGACACATACAGCAGCATGCTTCTAGGGACACTTAAGTAAGTCATCGAACATATCCCCATAAACGAATGAGCACAAAAAAATATTTTTGGGGTTTTTGAAATTTATAATAAAAATAAATAAAAAAGATAATAAATAAAAAGAGATAAAAAAATAAAAAAAATAATAATAAAAAATAAGATTTAAAATAAAAATAAGACCTGAGAGGAAAAAAAACTTTGGAAAAATGAAAAACCGAACCCGAACGTTCGGTTGGTTTCGGTTGGGAAAAAGTTGAAAAACCGAACCCGAGCGTTCGGTTGGTTTCGGTTCTAGAAAATTTTGAAGAACCGAACCCGAACCTTCGGTTGGTTTCGGTTCCACAAAATGTTGAAAAACCGAACCCGAACCTTCGGTAGGTTTCGGTTTTGGAAAATTTTGAGAAACGAAGGAATTTAGATATAAAAGAAATAAATACTTTTAACACAAAGAAAAACAAAATTGTACAAGAAATATACAACACAGAAAAACTACCTTTGAAGTAATGAGCGAGTCAGATGGTTGAACCGAACCCGAACGTTCGGTTGGTTTCGCTTCTTACGTTTGAGGTTGAGAGGTAGTGTGAGGTACTGACTCTGATTCCATCATTCCTAGCCCTTGCAATATTTTATTGAATGATGCTTCTGGAAGAGCTTTGGTAAAGACGTCAGCCAGTTGATCAGTGGTTCTTACGAAGTGAACTTTGACATTTCCATCTTCCACATGATCTTTGATGAAGTGATACCTCAGTGCTATGTGTTTGGTTTTAGAGTGTTGCACCGGGTTATGACAGATCCTAATTGCACTTTCAGAGTCACAATATAGTGGGATCTTCTTCATATTGAGTCCATAGTCTCGAAGTTGACTCTGGATCCAAATCACTTGTGATGTGCAGGATGCAGCGGCAATGTATTCCGCTTCGGCAGTAGACAGCGACACACATGTTTGTTTCTTGGATTGCCAGCTGACCAATTTCCCATCAAGAAATTGACAGCCACCAGTTGTGCTTTTACGGTCGAGTCCACATCCTCCAAGGTCAGCATCAGAATAGGCTTGAACGAAGAAGCCTGAATTGGATGGATACCATAGACCTAAGGAGGTGGTTCGCTTGAGATAGCGTAGGATGTTCTTTACTGCCAGCATGTGAGGTTCGCGTGGGTTAGCCTGAAATCGAGCACAATAACACACAGAAAACATGATATCAGGCCTGCTAGCAGTTAGATACATCAGTGAGCCTATCATTTGACGATAGAGCGTGATATCGACAGCCGGTTTATCTAGTGAAGGGGTAAGTTTGGTGCCAAATGCCTTTGGGACTTTGACTTTTGAGTCTCCCATCATTCCAAACTTCGCTAGGAGAGTCTTCGTGTAAGCTTCCTGATTGATAAAGATGCCTTCGGGTCCCTGTCTTATATTTAAACCAAGGAAAAAATTAATAGGACCCATTGAGCTCATTTCGAACTTAGTCTCCATCAACTGTCTGAATTCAGCTGTTAAGCTGGGATTCGTGGAGCCAAAGATGATGTCATCGACATAAATTTGAACTATCATAAGGTGGTTACCTTCCTTTTTGCGAAAGAAGGTTGGGTCAACCGAACCTTGTTTAAATTTAGACATCTTTAAAAATTTTGTAAGCGTTTCATACCAGGCTCTCGGAGCTTGTTTGAGGCCGTACACAGCTTTATCCAGAATATAGCAATGATTTGGATACTTTTCGTTCACGAACCCAGGAGGTTGCTCCACATACACAGTTTCTTCGAGTTCTCCATTGAGAAATGCACACTTGACGTCCATTTGGAAAACCTCAAAGTTTTTGTGAGCAGCATAGGCCAGAAATATTCTAACAGATTCTAGCCTAGCTACTGGAGCGAACGTCTCTTCGTAATCTATTCCTTCCTCCTGACAGTATCCCTTGACCACCAGACGAGCCTTGTTCCTTATGACATTACCTTCCTTGTCCATTTTGTTTCTAAAAACCCATTTAAGACCAACAACCGAAGCATCTGGAGGAGTTGGAATGAGGCGCCAGACATTGTTTCTTTCAAACTCGTTCAGTTCGTCTTGCATTGCTTGAACCCAATCAGAGTGATCAAGGGCAGTGTTCACTGTCTTCGGTTCAACTTTTGATACGAATGAGTTAAACATACAAAACTCAACTTTTGAAAATAAGGATGTCTGTTTTGCCTTTAGTTGAGATCGGGTCAGAACCTTTTCAGATACATCACCAACTACTTGAGAGATAGGATGATCTCTGGTCCATTTGGTAAGAGGAGGGTAATTCGGATCAAAGGTTGGGTCTAGTTCGGCATTGATCATTTCTTCTGGCTCAGATTGGCTATCGTAATCAGGCGTCATATCATCGTGCTCCCCCTCAATTGACGAGTCTTGAGAAACATGAGGTTCAGGGGTTTCGTTTGGAGGGGCATCTTCGGTTGGTGAAGGACTTTCGGTTGAAGTTGTAGAGCTTGGCTCCCCCTGGACTTGAGAACTTGGCTCCCCCTCGACTGAAGCATTGTTGGATGGAGATTCATCAGTGGGCGATTCTCCTTCATGCATTCTTCTTGCAGCATCTTCGACAATTTGCTTCATATGATCAACTTTGTTGTCAGCTGCACCTGCTTCTGAGAGAGAAGCTTTTTCCGATTCGTCAAAGAGTTCCAGAAAATTCTCGTACAAATTGGCGATTGAGACTATGACTTGGCCAGTTTGAGGAAATATTTCCCTGGCCGTGTCTTCTATGGCTTGTAGCTTCTTGACATAGCTATCGTCGAAGGTCACATAGTATGTCTCTTCAATCCTTCTTGAACGTTTGTTTAGGACCCTGTACGCCTTGGATGTGAGTGAGTAACCCAGAAAGATTCCCTCGTCGGCTTTGACATCAAACTTGTTGCGGTGTTCTTTAGAGTTAAAGATGAAACACCTTGAGCCAAACACATGGAAAAATTTCACATTGGGCTTTCTGTTGTTTATAATCTCATATGGTGTGAGCGTGAATCGCTTGTTGAGATAGGACCTGTTCTGTGTATAACAAGCAGCAGAAATAGCGTCAGCCCAAAAATAAAGAGGTAAGGAAGCGAATCTTAGCATAGTTCGGGCAGCTTCACACAAGGATCGGTTTCGTCTTTCGACTATTCCGTTCTGTTGTGGTGTGTAGGGAGCTGTGAAATTGTGACTAATTCCCTTTTCTGCAAGAAACTCTTCAAACTCCCTGTTCTTGAATTCGAGACCATTATCGCTCCTGATGTTGCGAACGACCTTCTTGAGCTGGACTTCAATTTGCTTGATAAACACTTTCAGCTTTTGAGTCGCTTCAGATTTGAGCTTTAGAAAGAACACCCATGTAAATCGTGAAAAGTCATCAACGATAACAAGAATATACTTGCTACCACCGATGCTTTCGATAGATGAAGGACCACACAAATCGATATGAAGCAATTCGAGTGGTTCAACAACTTTTGTGTTGATTACAGATGGGTGACTTTGACGACTCTGCTTTCCCATTTCGCATGCAGCACACAGATGCTCTCTGTCGAACTTGAGCAATGGAAGACCCCTGACATGACCTCCAGTGACAAGTCGGTTGATATCTTTGAAATTGAGATGAGAGAGTCTTCTGTGCCACAACCAGCTTTCGTCGGATTGAGCCTTTGATAACAGACATATGGCTGGGTTTCCTTTGATGGGTTTCATGTTTAGAGGAAACATTTCACCCTTTCGCTCTGACTTCAGAATCATTTTCTTTGTCTTTTTCTCTATGATTTCAGAACCTTCATCATCGAACGAAACTTTGAGACCTGTACCTCCAACAAGCTGAGATACACTGATGAGGTTGTGTTGGAGTCCTTCCACATAAGCAACCTTCCTTATAGTGAAGTCTCCATTTGTTATCATTCCATATCCCTTTATGGTGCCGAAAGAGTTATTTCCAAACTTAACGTTGCCACCATTTGCAAGAGATCTGTATTCCCTGAGCTCCTCTTTCCTCCCTGTCATGTGACGCGAGCAGCCACTGTCGATGTACCATTCTTCGTCAAACTGCTCGTCACTTATAACCTGCAAAAATTAAGCAGATTTAGGAACCCAAAGTTTCTTGGGTCCATGTGAGCTTTTCATGGAAACGGGAATAGTAAGAGAGATGTCAACTAGATATGTTCGTTTTATTAGAGTTGTTTCATCTTTCTTTTTAATGGTAAAGACTTTTATTTTGTTAGGATTGGGTGTGTTCGCTTTGGACTCTGGTTTGGATTCATCGACCTTCTGCTTTCCCTTCTGTTCAGCTGATGAATGAGGCTTTTGAGAGCAAGCGGGATTAGCTTTAGAGCAAGATAGAGATGAATTGGTGGAAGTAGAAGAATTAGAAGAACGAGAAGAGTTAGAATGAGAGGTTTTGGATGGAGAGGACTTCCTGGCTGGTGACTTTAGGTGACTCTTTTGCTTTTGATCATTGGAGGGACTGACCTTAGAGTCTTGTTCTCCTTTGACTTCAGAACTGAACCTCTGCGTTTGGTTGGAGTTGTTTTTGGAACCGAACCTTTGGTTTCGGTTGAAGTCCTTTTCAGAACTGAACCCTTGCCTTCGGTTGGTATCTTCTTGTGAACCGAACCTTGGCTTTCGGTTGGTATTTTCTTGTGAACCGAACCTTGGCTTTCGGTTGTTGGAACTTTCAGGCTTTCTTACAGGATTGTTTTCATACTTCAGATTCTTGTCTTGGTGTGAGTAGTATGCATTCTGGGAGTGCCAGAATTGTTTCCTTTCAGAAAGGTTTTTCCTGTATCTTTGGTTCCTTTCTATCTTCTTATCTCTCATCTGCTTAGGTTGATGATGAACGTTCGCTTTCATTTTTGTTGTCTCCTTGGCTGGTTCCTTTTGAACTTCAGGAGTTTTACTTTCAGCCGAGGGAGCAGAGGGAGTATCCGAAGAAGATTCAGTTTGCACTGAGGGAGTAGAAGGAATGTCCGAAGAGGTTTCACTTTGAGCTGAGGGAATGGAAGGAATGTCTTCTTTTGCTGATCTCCCATCCTCCTGAGGAATATCTTTCGTACCACTGGTGCTTGGCTCACTGAAATTATCGGGCTTATTCAATGGTTCAGGTATGTATCTCCCTTTTCTCATCCAGGAGGTTCTTTCAGATAGACCAACGGTTTCGTTTCCATTATCTATTGGAGCTTCCCAGAAGTACTCATCACAACCATCTGCATTGTCTTCGTTTACAATATCTGTGAGCTCAGCTGTTTGATGTTCGGTAACTCCAGTCACTTTGTATACTTGATTCGGAGTGGTCCTGACCTTTTGATACACAACTGCTTTTTCTATTAATTTCGGGGACTTTTGTTGGGACAATCGAGCGAACTCCACAGAGTTTTCAGAAATTAGGTTTTTGTGGTTTTCAGTTTCGCTTTTAACAAACTCTGAGCAGTCAACTGTGTCCTCTACAGAAATTTCACTCATGTTATCGTCCTCGTTAAGCTCAGATGCATTTTCAACATCGATTTTGTTTTCTGAGCTTACGTTGGCGTTTAGAGAGTCAAATTTTTGCATGGTTTCGGTTCTCAGTTTAAGTTTGTCATTTTCGTCCAAAAGATTTTTGAGCATGTCCTTGTGGTCTTTGGATTTAATGAAGGACTCAATTTTGTCCAGTCCATGCATGTAGGTCGGATTGACATCATCAGACGATATCACACTCTCACAATTGTAGGCTTCGGCATCGATTTCATCCTCCTTAAATTCTAGGAAGGGCAAAATCATGCGATGGATCTTTTGGCCTATCTCACAATCCAAGTGAAGTTGAGTAATATTGGAATATAAACGTTTAGCTATTAAACAAAAAACATTTCGTTGTTTTAACAATTTCAAATTGTCTCTCTGCAAATAAATGTTTTCGTCTTTAACTTTAACTAATTCCGACTCTTTTAACTCAATCCACATTCGCCGCTCCTCACTCTTCGACGCCACCCTGCTTAATTGATCAGTCAGGTTAGAATTGGTGACTCGAGTTTGAGTTAAGCTACTAT
Organism: Lactuca serriola; assembly: GCF_051521515.1. NCBI lineage: Eukaryota > Viridiplantae > Streptophyta > Magnoliopsida > Asterales > Asteraceae > Lactuca > Lactuca serriola. The sequence continues at coordinate 208,538,759 of NC_136416.1, forward strand.
CTAAATGAGAAATTCTTGTATTAACATTTTTTAGTTCTTTCTCATATGAGGATGGTGGTACTTTAGATGAAATAAAAACAGATTGTACCTTCTTTATCAGTTCATCGAGCTCGTTGAACTGCTGGCTGAGTGGTTTGGCCGTAAAGCACATATCCTCCTGTACCTTCGGTCCATCGCTTCCTCCATTGGTATTGTATCCCCTCATTTGAGATACGTCAGTCACCATGAAGCATTTTCCACCACTGCTTTCCTCCTTAGCCACATAAGCCTTTCCATGAGTAGGCTTCCTCACTTCTTCGTCTTCTGAGTCAGTAGACCAAACTTCTGTGCTACCGAACTCATCGTCATTAACCGAACCCTGCACAATAAGAGCATTAATAGAAGGGTTTGCGGTAGACTTCTTCTTTCTCAACTCATCCAATCTCTTCTGCAGCACGGCTTCCTCATCATTTCCATTGTCCTTTTCAGCCATCTTCTTAAGAACACAGTCCTTAGCATAGTGGTTCTTGCCACCACAGTAGAAACAGCTTACTCCGGAATCGCCATCTGCTTTCGGTTCCTTCTTGGGCTCCTCAGCCTTCGGTTCATTGTTCACCTTTTCAGAGCTGTAACTCCCCTGCCAGTTTCGGTTTTTGTTGCTGGGGAATTTTTTTTTTATGAACCTCTTGGGATTGGATACCATCATGGCATAATCCTCAGTCGTGAGGTCATATTCCTCCAAGTTGAGCTCTTCATCCTCCATCACAACTTTACTTTTAGATAGGAAGGCCAACGAACCAAGACTAGAAACAACGTTCTTCTCTTGAACCACAATCTTCTCTTGGGACTTTAGAATACCCACCAGTTTCGCCAAAGAGTATGATTTAAACTGCTCATGGGCTTTGACTGTGGAAACCACTGCTCTCCATTCAGATCTCAGTCCGTTCAAGAAAGTAACCTTCTGTTCGATGAGCTTCCTTTCAATGTCGTGTTTGATCATCTTGCTGAGAAGATGATTGAAGCGATCAAACGTCTGGGTCACCGTTTCTTCGGCCCCTTGCCTGAATTCTCCAAACTCAGATAGAAGCAAGGTTTGGATAGAATGTTCAAGATCTTTGTCTGTGGAATACAGTTCGCGAAGTCTATCCCATACTTCCTTTGCCGTAGTACATGAGCTGACCAGTCTGAATGTGTCGGACTGAAGGGCGAATCTGATTAACCTTAGAGCTTTAATATTGCACTGGAATTTGTCTTTTTCATCTTGTGCAATATCCTTCACGTCCTTAAGCAGATCGTTGTACTCTTTTTGCGTCTTAATGATTCTGGATGTTGCAGAATGAGAAAACGGTCCATTGATGATGGCTTCCCAGATGAGATAACCATTGTCCTCCGATCCAATCACGTAATCTTCAAAATGATGCGCCCATACTTCATAGTCATGGGTGTATAAGATTGGAATCTTTGTCGTCGAACCGATGCTGTTGGAAATATTAATAGGGTTTGATTGCGTTGCGTCCATTATGATCGTAAAAACCTGTTCAAAGATCAGACTTGTAATAAAGCAGATTAGGGCAAAATAATAAATATTAAGATACGTCAATTAAGATGACGGCTCAATAAATATCAATGATTGCGGAAAACCCTAATGGAAATCTTTTTCATAGAAAAGATGTGTATCGATTACACAGCCTCCTGCTCTGATACCAATTGATGGGATTAAAACGACTTTTAATCTATGAAGATCGATTAGATCTTGAACAAGTATATGAATATGAAACAACAAGAACGCAATAATAAGAACAAAACAGTTTGAATCAAACGAGTCGAATGATTAAATAAAATCCTCAGAAGAGCTCGATTAAGAACATCAACTGTAGAGGATTAGAAGATTACAAGAACGATTAACTAAAATATTGTACTCTGTATGAATCGCTATATCGATAATCTCAGCAATCTTAACCTAATATGCATGCAAGCATTTAACTTATATACAATACATAAAAGGCTCACGGTTGGACAGGCCCAAACCGGAGAATACAAGGCTAAACTAACGAGCCCAAAAGACGCAACATCAAAAATATCTTCAGCCCTACATCATAATTACACTTAATCTTGTAAGTATAATCACATTTACTAAACTTTTAGTAAAAGATGACGAATATCTTTGTTACTCTTATGATGGACTTGATCAACACGCAACTTTGTGTGCTCGATCTCCTAGTCCTTCACTCTACACTTTGTCAATGAATTAGTCTAATTTCCAAATATGAAATTTCTCATTCATCGTGCAACCAAGTTGCATGATTCCAAGTTTCTGTCCAATTGAAACTTGGGCGATGAGAAACTCTCCTTATTTGGTAAACTCCTGACTTTCCATAAATAACATAATATGAACCAAATCCATTATTGCTAATAATAGAAACATTCAAACATCAAATTTTCATATACGCCATTGCAAGGATAAATAAATAATATAAAATCAAAATTTATTTTATTGCGGAAAAATTTTGTCCTTACAATGCAATTCATTGAAAAACTATGCTAATACATCTTTCTTAGCAATCTAATTCTAACTCTAAGTAGTATCTTAAGAATCTAATCTTCGAGAAATGCAATCGAAATCCATTCCTTCACGGTTAGATTCTGCTCACTTGTTCCCTTAAACTTCCTTTCTTCTCTACAAAATATCAATTGCAATCTTATCACATTATGTATTAAGAATCTAGAATAGAAGCTTAAAAGAGTTAGTTAATGGATTTTACCTATATTAGAGCCATAAGTTTCGACTCTCCCATCTCTTGGATCTCTTAGGTAAATGGGGCAGCTTCGTCTCCAATTCCCTTTCTCTTGGCAATAAAAGCAAATTGACTCTTTTGGAACATGACATGGAACTACTTCAGACATTGCCTTTCTCTTATGATCAAACTTTTTGATCATAACATGTCTTTCATTGCCATTGTCCATATCCATAGAGGTCTTGAAGGCAGATTCATCAATCAACTTTGCTTTTCTATTGCGCCAAACCATTGTTGATTCAGCAGCAATAAGCATATAGGTGAGATCTATAAGGGTCACGTCGCGGTTCATCATATAGTACTCTCTTACGAACTCACTATATGAGTTAGGAAGTGACTGAAGAACCCAATCAACAACCATTTCCTCACAGACAACGGATCCCAACATTCTTAACCTATTAATGTATGACTTCATCCCTAGGACGTGTGCACACACCGGCTTTCCTTCTTTATGTTTACTTGCCAAAAGGGCTTGAGTGATCTTGAACTTTTCAAGCCTTTGAACTTGTGGGTTAGGGAGAATTATTGGAGGAGGCGGAGGAAGTGAAACATGATTTCTTGTTCCTCGATCGAATCGTGGAATATCATCTTCATGTGGAAAGCTTTTTCCACGGGATTTGGGAAGACCATAGTTGTCGAACTTTGACATCTATAAAACAGGAGAAAACGAATTCAAGTTAGTTGATTGGTTGAGTCCTTAGTAAATCACCCAAATGAGATACTAAGGCTAGGACCCAACACAATATTCTACAACTCGGGAGAGGGATGCCATAACCCAAATTGCAGAACATTTGAAGGTAAGTGAATGACGATTCACTAATTTCCACCATGAAAAACGGAAAATAAATTTAAGTTTTAATTCTATGAAAACTCCTAGATTCTTTAAGATTCATTGAACATTTCAATGGCATGTTTAAATCTCGATATGCCCCTCTTATTTGTGACTGGGATGCCGAGGATCACAAAGCGGGTGTGAATAACCATGCAAACTACATGGTGCCCCTACATGTTACAGTCACCTATTCGATGTGCCGGTAAACCACACACGCTCCACCGAACTATGACAAACATTGAGTCACCCTTTGCTACCTTTGCTTAGAACCATTTAGTTTGCCGGTAAACCACACACGCTCCACTAACGTCTTTGCAAGGGCACAAAGTGTAATTTCATGGAATTGCATCAATTCACTTTTGCCTAAGTAACTAAGATTGGGAATATTATGAAAACATTTAGTTACTTTTATACTTCATTATACTTATAATGGAAGGATTCGTCCTATCCTACCCGTTCGGCTAACGACCCTCCACTAGTCAAGAGTGTGGTGGGTAAGATTGGATACCCATTCAATCGCCATTTTATAGGCAATTTCCTTAAACACCCCTTATAGACCAGCTTCGTGAATGAGGCCTACTAACGGTAAGACTGACTTTTACTCATACATATATATAATGTTAGACTTTTAATGTTATATATATATATATATATATATATATATATATATATATATATATATATATATATATATATATATATATAGTATAGGGTGTATTTTACACTTTTAAAATATTAGGTGGTCAAATTTAATAATTATACCTTTAATTCAATTAAATTATAAACCAAAACTTTTGTGGATTTATTAAACCTCTTTTAATTATACACCTTAATTAGTTAATAAAACCATAAGGGTGTGATTTGAACTTTTCAAAACAATACTAGGGTTTTAGAATTTAACATTCCTAAATTAAACCTTTAATCAACTTTTAAATTCCAAAACTTGAGGGCAAGTTTTGAAACATTTCAAAACATTAGGGTTTAGAATTTAAAAATACATCAAAATTAAGCAATTAATCAAAATTTAAATTCCAAAACTTGAGGGCAAGTTTTGAAACCTTTTTCAAAACATTAGGGTTTCAACTATTTAAATTTCAAAACAACAAAACTTTTGAGGTCAAATTTAAACTATAAAACCTAAAGGGGAAAATATGAAACATTTCATAACACAAGGATCAAATAACAAATAGTCTAAATTAACAATTAATCACATAATTATCCATATTTGATTTATTTAATGATTTCTTGCAAAACAATTTACCAATTTAATTAAAATAATTAATCAATTATCACATAAGGAAACAAATATTTTATTAATTGATAAATATCTTCAATTAGATCAAGAATATAGTCATATATATCAAAAAATCGGATTTATATTGATCTAATATGATAAGGCAACTATCCTTAAGCAAAAACAGCAAGAAATCCTGGTTTTCCCTCCTTCTGACCAGCCGACTCGTCGAGTCAGGCATGGACTCGTCGAGTTCATCATGAACTCGGCGAGTTCATCTAAAAAACTCGGCGAGTTCAGCCCCCAGAAACTCAAAAATCGAATTTTTTCAACATACAAAGCATCAATACAATAGAAACAAATCTAGGCTCTGATACCACTGTTGGGTTTTGGTCATAAGACATCCTATGTGCTCATACAAACCCTAATGCTTGGATCTAGGTTTCTCTATTGTACATGCAAGTTATCCAAGACTATAAACCCTAATTCTAGCATTCAAGTAATCATATTAACATGAAAATAGATTTAAGATGTTACCTTGATTGTTATGTAGCAATAACAATCCCAAATCTCCTTGTATAGACTTTAGAAAGCTTAGAGTCACAATTGTCACTCCTCTAATGGTTCACAAACACCATAAGCAAGAGGATGAAGAGGAGAGAGGATGGAGGCTGCCCAAAAACGTGTGAAACCCTAGAACAAAGCTTAGCCACGTTTTTGGTCCTTAAGGGGTCTATTTATAGTGAGGCTATTAGGGTTATCTAACAAGGAAACCCTAATTTGGATGCTTAAGCCCTAAGCAACCCATAGACTCCTTTAATTAAGGCCTTGGACGATTTCTTATGGGCTTCCCCATAGAATTCGTCGACTCCTTAATACAAGGCAATCCATGGCCCAAATTTCAAGTATCTTATAATTACAATTCCAGTCCCTTAAGTTTAATTAATCTCTTTTAGTCACAAAACTAATTACCAATTAATTATTGACTAATATTAATTAAACAATATGATTTCTCCTTTAATATATTATTCTCATAATATATTAATAAATCATATTTAATCCTTTCTCTCCTTAATTCATCCTATCAAGATGCTTTGGTGAAGGCAACCCAAAAGGACCATGCACCATCGGGTCAAGTACATACCAAAATAGTTATGGACTTAGACACTAATCCAACAGATACTTTATAAAAAACAACCGTGATCAACTAACAAAGTTTCAACCAAAAGCAGATGAAGCCATCTTTCTGGGATACTCAGCCAAGTCTAAAGCTTATAGACTTATGAATTGTAGAATTGTGTACTGTATGTTTCAGCAGTGTGAGGTGAGTCTCCTCACTGGGTTTACCAGGTCAAACGCACCAATGCCGACCTATGGTTTTATGTTAGGATGCTAGATGTCTATTCGACTCTTACACGTGTTATTTGATGATATGCTTACCGGGCAGGTGGCCCGATGCCAGGAGGGGCTCGATGAGGATATCATATGTTAGTTATCAATATGTGTTTTTATGATTACCAGGAAAGGCCCGATGCCGGGCGGGGCTCGATGACTGTATGGGATGCTATAGTCTTTATGATTATTGCATGTGCTAGTAGGTTATATGTTTATATGTTTATATGTTTATATGATTATGTGTGTATCGAGCAGGGCCCAATGTCAGGCGGGGCCTGGGGAATAACAAATCTGTAATCCGAGCGGGGTTCGATATCGGGCGGTGCCCGAGGCTGCGTCTGACTCGAGACCGGGCGAGGCTTGATGGAGGGTGGGGGCCCAGTATGTGATATATGTATGTGTGGTATGCGGTATCTTGGGATGATTGCAGAGCACAAACCACATGTTCTCGCGTTCTGTTAATTACTCTGATTTAATATTGTTTTGCTAAATCTTGATTACATTGGTTTTATGGAGATGTTATGTATTAACGATTTATTAATCTAAAAACGAAAATTTTGTGTCATTATTTTTGGGATGTTACACATAAGGCTCTATTTATAGTTGATTAGGAAACACTTAGAAACCCTAATTTGAACTTAAAATAATATTATTTCAAATAAGGTAATTATCCAGTTCCTTAATTATCTCCATGAAGGCTTCCAGAAGGCTCCAAGAGGAGCCTCTAAACTGTCCCACACATGAGAGTTCCAGAACCTGTCCTCTGCTCAACTTTTGAACAATTACAACTATAGTCCTTCAACTTTTGTTTAATTATTATTGACCCATAATTAATTTCAAATTAATTCTAATTTATTCTGAATTAATTATAACTATTTCTAATTAATATATTAGTCATATAATATATTAATAAAACATTTATCTCTCTCTCTCTCTCTAAAATCAATATAGAAAATCTCTTGGTTAGCAGGGCAACCCAATCTAATAGTCTCCTACTTAGATAAGTCGCTAACTATAATTGCTCATACAACTCCGAATGACCAATAAAGAGTGTTTTCAAGACACTACCAAACTCTGTTGGTCCTAAGATAAGTGATCAGTTATTCCTTCGTTCTTCATCATATTGTATGGACATGAGACATGAATTCGAATCAATCTCTAGTCTAAGATTCTGTTTCCTGATAATCTCATTTTCTGATGACGCCATTAGACTACCAATTGGGCACATCAATTTAGTCCTGATTGGGCTCATCACTATAATCTCAATATCAAAACACTGAGGGTCCAAAGATATCAAATTTTGTATTAAGACAAAAGGAACAAGTAAACTTCAACTATATAATCATACAATTTCACTCATCAAGTGATACATGGAATTACACTTTATAGCACCTAGTTACGAGATGCGTTGGCATAAACCAATGCACAACCAACTCATTAAATATGACTTATATACCCATTTTAAGAATAGAGGATATTATCGTCTTAGAATTAATCGTGATTAAAATCAATGAAGTAATCTCTCAGCGCGGGTTAAACGAATACTCAAAATCTCTATTTCTAAGTACTCATGAATTCTGTAGCAATCCCAATGCAATATCTAGTCACTATGAACAATCTACAAACAATTCATGATAGTCTTAAATCAACACTTACTCCTAAATTATGGCCCATTGTGGTGCTTTGGATAACTTAATATGCAGGAAGTAAAACATGCAAAATGAAACACAATAAAAATTAATTGACAAATAGCATCATACACATTGAATATAAAGAAATATCTATTTAATTAATCAATATTTAATTACAATTTTAATTGATATATAGTTTCAAAATCACATCAACACTAACATCTAAAATCTAATATCGCCTCTCAGTCTAATGCTCCAAGCATGCTCAAAGTGCTTGACCTTGCTCAGACCCTGCATGAGAGGATCAACAAGATTCTCTTCCGATGATACACGATTCACCATGAGTGCACCCTCTTTAACCTTATGTCTACTATATTGATATTTGATCTCGATGTGCGTAGATCTAACATGATCTTTGGGTTATTTTATAAAAGCTACCACACCCTCATTGTCGCACAAAATATCCATGGGTTCTTGAATTGATGGAACAACTCCAAGTTCTTTAATAAAATTCTTTAACCACATAGTCTCCTTTGCTGCCTCGCTTGCTGCGATATACTCTGATTTACATGTAGTGTCAGCCATTATTTGTTGCTTGGAACTTTTCCAAGTCACCACTCCATTTAACAAGAAAACCCAGCCAAATTGAGAATAACTATTATCTCGATCTATTTGAAAACTGGCGTCACTGTACCCACTCACCTTAAGTTCATCTTTTCCGCCAAAAACTAGGATCATATCTTTTTTGTTTCGCAAATACTTAAGAATGTTCTTCATTTCCGTCCAATGAGCTAAACCAAGATTTCCCTGATATCTGCTAACCATGCTCAAAGCCAGACCAGGTCGAGTACATGTTATAGAATACATGATCGATCCTATAGCCGAAGCATACGAAATCCGGCTCATAATATATATATATATATATATATATATATATATATATATATATATATATATATCTCCCTTATCACTACTGTTACATTGAGCCTTGCTCAACTTAACAATATGATGCATGAATGAGTCTCCCTTCTTGTAATTTTTCATATTGAATATTTATAATATTTTATCCAAGTATATACTCTGAATTAATCCTAGTAATTGTTCCTGCTTGTTCCTTTATATTCTTATACCAAGAATATATGTAGCTTCTCCTAGATCCTTCATAGCAAAATGTTTTCCAAGCCATGACTTGACTTCTTGAACATTGTTTCATATTAGGAGTACGTTATCCACATACAAAACTATAAAAGTTACTAGGCTCCCACTAGCTTTGACATACACACAAGATTCATCTTCAGTTCTAAAAATCCAAACTCTTTGACCTTTTCATGGAAAAATAGATTCTAACTACGAGATGCTTGTTTCAGTCCATAGATGGACTTCTCAAGCTTTCACACTTTATTAGGAAATTTGGTATGCATAAAATCCTTTGGTTAAGCCATGTAAACATACTCAACCAATTTCCCGTTAAGGAAAGTAGTTTTGACATGCATTTGACGCACTTCATATTCATAGTCAGCAACTATGGCAAGCATTACCCTAATTAACTTAATCTTGGAAACTGGTGAAAAAGTCTCATCATACTCAATTCCTTGGGTTTGAGTAAAGTCTTTTTCAACCAGCCTAGCTTTGTAAGTCTGTACATTACCATCCATGTCAGTCTTATTCTTGAAGATCCCTTTACACCCCACTATCTTTCGACCAGGTGCTTGATCAACCAAGGTCTATACTTGGTTATCATACATGGATTGGATCTCGCTGTCCATTGGCTCTTTCCACTTAATAGCCCCACGGCCTGACATCGCTTCCTTGTAGGTAGCAGGCTCATCCAAATTTACCAGTGATGCATCACTAATAGATGTATCACCTTCTGCAGCTATATAGAAACCATAGAATGAAAGTGACATACTAACCCTACTGGAACAACGAAGGGGCAATGAATTATCAATGGGCTCAATAGTTTCATTCTCAGGTTGAGAGCTAGTATCTTCAAAAGTTGCTTTATCGGATAACTCTCGAAGCTTTTCAAGATAAATCTTGCTCCCACAGCCCTCTTTAGAAATGAGCTCTCTCTCTCTCTCATAAAGACTCCTCTTCGAGCTAGAAGCACCACATTGTCAGTAAAACAAGTATTCAAAGGATTTTTGTGGATAACCGATGAAAAAACACTTCTCAGCTCTGGGTTTAAGTTTGTTTGAGGTTTCTTTCCTAACAAGAACCTCACAACCCCAAACATTGATATGCATGAGTGAGGGAGGTCTCCCTGTCTACATTTCATGTCGTGTCTTGTAAACTTTCTTAGTTGAAACAAGATTGAGGATATTAGCGGCTGTTTCTAAGGCATACCTACATAATGATATTGGAAGAGAAGCTTGACTCATCATGGAACGAACCATATCAAGTAAGTTCCAATTACACCTCTCAACTACAACATTCAGTTGTGGTGTCCTAGGAGGTGTTAATGGTGAAATAATTCCACATTCCTTCAGATAGTCATTAAACTTGATACTAAGATACTCACCACCTTTATCAGATTTCACCATCTTTATCTTTTTGTCCAATTGTTTCTCTACTTCGTTCTTAAACTCTTTGAACCTTTCAAAAGTTTCTTATTTATGTTTGATCAAGTAAATAACCATACATACTATAATCGTCAGTAAATGTAATGTAGTAGCGATTTTCATCCTTAGGGGCTGTTTGGCAGGATCTGAATTTTTAAGATCTGAATTTTTACGAGGTCTGAATTTCTAAGAGGGTCTGAATTTTTAAGATCTGAACTGCTAACATGTCAACAATAAAAACATCATATTACAACAAGAAACAAAAAAAGCAAATTCATATTATTAAAATTAATTCCCAAGTTATACAAATAGAGTTATTCTAGCCACATCTTCACTATTATCACCTGACATCCCATTATCCTCTTCATCACACACGCAACCATCATCTCTACCTCACATAATCGTTATCATACACCATCACCGAGCACACACTCAATACCTTCATCATTAATAAATGAAAAAACTATTATAGGGATATTAATCCGGGATACATGTTGACAATACAAAATATCATTTGAGAGTTAACCAATTTACATTCAATATTATACAATGTTATGCCGCTGTTGGATTTTTTGGAAAAATTTGCCAATTTTCATAATTCATATGCATAACTCATAAAAGAATTCCTTTTCAAATATTACTCACATTGATAAAGTCTGATAAGCTCAAACCTGGGTAATCTTATCTAAACTGAAATACGAATTCAAAGAAGACAAGTTTTTGCAATTTCTTCATTCCAACAGCTAACAAAAACATAAGGGCAAATCTATCCCAATTGATAGCTACAACTAAATTAACTCAAACTTAAGTAGTCCCAGATTATCCAAATAAAACAAATGAAGAGATCAAAGAAAATATGTTTTGAAAAAGAATTGTGGGTATTTCTCAGCAAGACCAAAGAAACATTGTAAAATCTTACAATTGATAATGCCAAATCTTGGTATTCCTCATGGCTGACTTCTGAAGCATGTCTATAACAGATTTCAATAAATAGAAAAATTAACAAAGATCATTCACGTCTTCTCTTAAAAAATTACAGTTGCTCACAATCAAAGAATTAGCATAAAAATAGATTTTTAGGGTACACAATCGACACTAGCGTCTGATAATCGATTTTTAAGGTTCTAATTTGATAACAATTCTAGAATAACCGATTTTTAGGGAAGAAATAAAAAACAAACGTTACCTAGAACCATTCCAAATTGATCGGATTTCATAACCCTATCGATGCCTGTGGATTCACACCGACAAAGGAGCAAGGGTGGAGACCGACGTTGTCAGAGCTTAGCGTCGGAGGTCGTAGCTTGGCAGGGTGACGATGAGGGTGGCGGTGCTACTGTGCGAGGTCGACGATGAGAGGAAGTAGGAAGCGCTGAAGTTGGTATGAGGTGGGAGGAGATTGGAATATCCATTGAAAGGTGGGTGTGGTTTGAAGGAAGCGACCGCACAAGCGAAAAGAAGGGAACATGCGGCTCCTATTTTTATTTACATACTAGTTCAAGTTTGAAAGTTTAAGAGGCTTTTAAAAGATTAATAAGCTTTTATTCATAAGTAACCAAACACATTGGATCTCAAAAATTAAGAGGGTGCCTCTTAATTTTACAATTAAGAGGCTACCAAACAGCCCCTTAGTGACACATCGAAATGGACCACACACATCCGTATTGATTAGGGCCAAAAAATCTTCACCTCTTTCACATGTGCTAGTGAAAGGTGATTTAGTTATATTGCCCAACAAACAAGACTCACATTCATCGTCTGGTTTTAGGTCAAACGATTCCAACACTCCATTCTTCTGGAGTTGGGTGATGCGTTTCTTGTTGATGTGCCTAAGACGACAATACAATAGGCATGACTTGTGTAAACTATTAAAATAACCAATATTATATACATTGTTTCCTGATTTATTCACACAAACAATAGTTTCATACACACCATCACAATAATAAGTTTTGAAAATAAAGGCACCATTAAAATAAACAAAAATAGTACCATCATTATTATCAAAACTGATGAGTTTATAAAACTCTTTGATCGATTAGATCTAATAACAGGTAAATCAAGAAAGCGAAAAACAGTAAGATAAAGCACAGGAATGAATCTGAATGTGTCGAATGATTCAATTGATTCAATCCTCAGCAGAGCTCGTGTAACAACCTGAAATTCATATCCCTAAATGTAACCCTTCTCGCAACTCGTTCCGATCATCCAATTGCCGTTTCCGATTTCGTTTCCGTTTCCGACCTTTTATTAAGTCGTTAATGTGGATTTTTATTTTATGACTTAATAAGTGTCTTAATAACCTTAGAACTCATTCTAACGTCTCATATTAATGATCGGAACATTTCTAGAATCAGCCATATCGGGTTACGGTAAATTGGCCGGGTGCGACCAAAAGCCCTGTCTAACGCCGGTATCGGGTAGAATTCTAACGTGTCCCAAACTTGGACACTATTTAAAGTGATCCAAGTCTCCATTTTGAAGCTTTTGCTCCATTTTACAACTTTCACTCCAACCTCTCTCCTCAAACTAGATTTAAGGGTAAAAATCTCAAGTTTAAGGCTTCAAATCATCAAGGTACCTTCCCTAATTTGTTTTGCAACCTCTCTAGCCTTCAAATTCGAGTTTAAACCATGGATTAGGGCCATTACCATGAGTTTACGGCCCTAGAACTATCCTAGGCCACAAACTCATATAAATGGGGCTTTTGGAGCAATAAAACCCTTCCAAACTACAAATGGACCTTAGTTATGGCTAGATGACTTTATGGAATGAGCTTAGAATGCCTTGGACCATAATTTAAAGCCTTGTATATGAGTTTACGGCCCTGGAAGGTGCCTAGGCCGTAAACACATATTTAAAGGGGTTTTAAGCCATTTAACCCTTCCAAGACACAAACAAGACTTAGATATGATTTTTAGAATATTGGAAATGGACCTAGAACACCTTAAACATAAATTTTGATGGGTTTGTGTGAGTTTACGGCCAAGGCTTGTGCTTGGGCCGTAAACTCCTTAAACTTGGGTGTAAACACATTTTCAAGGTGTTAGAAAGCCATCCAACACCACCAAAAGCCTTGGAATAAATCATAGGACCAACCAAAAATAATTTAAGGGCTTTAAACATAACAAAACCTCACATTTGAGAGTTTACGGCCATAGAACATGCCCCATGGCCGTAAAATCCTAAAAGGATGTCAAATGGTGCCCAAAATTTATTTCTAAGCTTGTAGGAATTTTTAGAATCACATGTGATTAATTTTGGGACCTTAAAAACACTTATTCAAGGGGATATGAGAGTTTAAGGCCATAGACCCCATGCCAAGGCCGTAAACTCCCTTAAGTATTGTATTTGGTGATTTTAATCCATTCCAAGCCTTAGATAAAATTATTCCAAGCATTTCCAAGTGTTAATATCCATTTGTGACCCCTTAAACACCATAAACCACCCCACCATGAGTTTACGGCCGTAAACTCATGGGGAATGGGTGTTTAGGCCGTAAACTTCATTAGGGAGTTTACTCTTGGGGAGTAAACTCAAATTCCAAGCCCCTCGCTTCAATTCCCGTCCGTAGATGTCACCCGGGTCGCTCCAAACGCTCGTTTTGAGGTGTTTAACCTCGTTGAAGTATAATGTTCCATATAATTAGTGATTGTAAATCTAATTAGATATATACGGACATTATTTCTTTTTACATAGGGACATCACGAGTAATCAGGCCCCGAACTGACGTTTAGTGTCCGAAATCGTCGCATTTCCAAGTCTGGTGAGTTCATACCCCTACCCTTTTTCCGTGTTTTCAATGGTTTTTCAATGTTTTCAGGGGGGAATACAAGCAAAAAGTACAAGTGTATTTTGTACTTAAACTGATTTTCAACTCAATGGTTTTACTTACTAAATGTCTTGATTTCCAAAGATTTGTGGTAACTGACGTTTCGAATTGCAGGTTAAACATAGATTTCTTTTAAAAAGAGTTATAATTACATTCTTTTTGAATAAGAAATCATAATCATAATTAAGATCTACGAATACGAATACGAAAACGAAAACGAATACGAATACGAAAACGAATACGAATACGAATACGCAAACGAATACGAATACGAATACGAATACGAAAATGAATACGAATATGAATACGAATACGAATACGAATACGAATACGAACACGAATACGACTACGAATGCGAAATGACGCCTTTGGTTGACACTAAGACTTCGAAAATACAGTTAGTGTACTCCTTGAGTGTCACCAGAGTTTCGAATCTGATACGAAAATACGCCTCTGGACCTCTACTGAGTTTCAAATATATCCGCCTCAGAATGTCGACAGAGCTTCGAATACACAACTAATATACTCATTTGGAAATCAGCAGAACTTCGAAAATACTGTAATGTACGCTTCTGTGTGATTCCAAATATTCGAAAATACAACTAAGTTAGTAGATTATAGTCATCCGAATGTAGAATAACTAAGGGTTTATAATACATAACTAAAACTACTCACATAGTAATTACTAGTACTTCGAAATCAGACTTAAGAACTAAACACCACACATAGGAAAATATGGGATTTTCCTGGGATAACATTACAATCAGTAACAAACCTAGATACAAATAGACAACTCAACACATAGGAAAATATGGGATTTTCCTGGGTGATGTGATTAAAACTTAATCTTGAAGATCGATTAGATCTCAAACAGGTAATTAAAGATTAAACAGCAAGAACACGAAAACAAAGAACAAGTCAAGAATGAATCAAACGTGTCGAATGATTATAAAATAACCCTCAGAAGAGCTCGATCAAGAACATCAACTGTAGAGGGTTGGAGGTTTACAAGAACGATAAAAGAAAATCTGCAATACTATCGTAATAATCGTTATTCTCTAGAGCGATACCTAATATGCATGCAAGCATATACTTATATAATAAACCTAGCAAGCTCACGGTTGGACAGGCCCAAAACCGGAGTACAAAATAAATGGACTAACAGCCGAGCCCAATGACGCAATCTTCAAACGAATCTTCAACCCAACACTGGGTAGCATAACAGCACATAAAGGGATAACGTAACAAACGAATAACTAAAATTAAAAGGAAAATATGGGATTTTCCTGGAACGACATAACCAACTGTTTTCGAAATTGTAACAAGGGATAACCAAACCATTTTCATAAGAAAATATGGGATTTTCTTGATCAACAACTTTTCCAGAAATTAAAGGAACTCATTCTTTTCAAAACTAAACTGCTTATGAACTCACCAGCTTTATGCTGATTTTCAAACCGCTTGTATTCTTAGGTCAGCGTTAGACAGGTACACCGCAACCTTTTGGAGAAGACGGAGCGTCTTGAAGACTCGTCTTTACTTTTGTTTATCTTACATATGTAAAACACTTGTATAACTTTTCTGTCACTGATGTAAACAATATTATGTAATGTAATGTTTTGTGTTTACTGTTTTACTATGTGCATTGGATTTGATACTCAACATGGAGTCAACCCCGGAAATGTTTCCGCCTTCGGTTTTCGGGGTGTGACAACTCGATGAAGAACTTCCGCTGTAGAGGATATTAGGGTTACAAAAGATAAGAACAATGAACGCTATTAAATTCTCTATCAAATCTTACGTTCTAGGATGCATGCAAGCATCTATAAATATAAAACCCTACAAAATAACTCACGGATGGATAGGCCCATACCGGAGATTGAATGGACTAAATATCGAGCCCAAGACGCAACACCTTCTGGACCTAACAATCTCCCCCTTTGCGTCAATTGGAGCGAGACTATCACTTCTTCATGCTGGGTCCAGCTGCAGGAACCTTCTTAGTGGTTTCAAACAAACGAGAGATGAGAGCGAGGATTGTCTGTCTGAAGCGAATGTACCACTGAATCATATCATCGAAGTACTTCTTGTTGTCTGTTGAATTCTTCTTGCATCGATGAATGATACTCAGAACATGTTCCAAGCATGCAATGGTGTAAAGATGTTTGTCTGCCAAAGCGAACAAACATTTTTGGCCTTCGTTCCTTGTAAACATGACAGAATTTCATTTCGGGTCAATCTTTCCCATCTGCATCATGTTCAGATCACTGGCAGAGCCAACAGGTGAGATAGTGGGCTTTTTCTTGAAGATGCTAGCGATCTCCTGATCCATCTTGGCAACTTCCATTATGTAGCATACAAGCATCCTCTTGAAGTGATCAATAATCGGACCATACTCTGCTTCATTTGTGCGGAGGATGTTGTGCAAAATTATCCAATCATGTGGATTCAAATTGGGAAGATCAGCAAGCGATATGGCATGTTCGGTCTTAGCAGAACCCCTCAGCACCTTTAACCGAACATTCGTGAAGTTCGCTTCTCGAAACGGCTTGAGGACCCAAACGTTGACTATCTTCTGAGCGCTCCAAGTTTGATACTGTGGTTGGGCAGACTCCAGATAGAATTCGACTAGATCCTTATCAACCTTTGTATGAGGATGAGGGATATCCGCAACGTTATCAAAGGCATGGGAGATGAAGGCCTTTCGGGTTAGTGGCATGTCAAACTGTGAATCGACCGAGTTGATGCGATCCAGTGAAATCACCGGTTCAAGCCACAAAATGATGGGAGTTTCAATCGCTTCCTTCAAAAGCTTCTCAAGAGTCCATGGAGGAAAAAGGGTTTTCTTACTCTCAAGAAAGTCATGAGCCTCTTTCATTTTTCTTTCAGTTGCCTCAGCCTCTCTGGCAACGCGAGCGCTCATATCAGCATCCTTATCACGACCTTGCTTCTTTAAGAGATCTGCAATCGTCTCTTTATCGTCATCACTATCTTCAGCAATATTCTTGTTGGATTAGTGTCAAAGTCCGTAACTATTTTGGTATGTACTTGACCCGATGGTGCATGGTCCTTTTGGGTTGCCTTCACCAAAGCAACTTGATAGGATGAATTATGGAGAGAAAGGATTAAATATGATTTATTAATATATTATGAGAATAATATATTAAAGGAGAAATCATATTGTTTAATTAATATTAGTCAATAATTAATTGGTAATTAGTTTTGTGACTAAAAGAGATTAATTAAACTTAAGGGATTGGAATTGTAATTATAAGATAATTGCAATTTGGGCCATGGATTGCCTTTTATTATAAGGTGGATGAATTCTATGGGGGAAGCCCATATGAAATCGTCCAAGGCCTTAAGGAAAGGGCTCCATGGGTTGCTTAGGGCTTAAGCAACCAAATTAGGGTTTCCATGTTAGATAACCCTAATTGCCTCACTATATATAGATCCCTTAAGGACCAATAACGTGGCTAAGCATCTTGCTAGGGTTTTCACACGGTTTTGGCAGCCTCCATCCTCTCTCCTCTTCATCCTCTTGCTTATGGTGTTTGTGAGCCATTAGAGGAGTGACACTTGTGACTCTAAGCCTTCCAAAGTCAATACAAGGAGATTTGGGATTGTTATTGCTACATAACAATCAAGGTAACATCTTAAACCTAATTATATGTTGATATCGATTTCCATATGCTAGAATTAGGGTTTATAGTCTTGGATAACTTGCATGTACAATAGAGAAACCTAGATCCAAGCATTAGGGTTTGTATGAGCACATAGGATGTCTTATGACCAAAACCCATCAGCGGTATCAAAGACTAGAATGGTTTGTATTGTATTGATGCTTGACATGTTCAAAAAATTCGATTTTTGATGTTCTGGAGGCTGGACTCGCCGAGTCCATAGCTGAACTCGCCGAGTCATGCAGACTCGACGAGTCCAAGCTTGACTCGACGAGTCAACTCGTCAGATGGAGTATATTTCAGGGATTTCTTGCTGTTTTTGCTTTGGGATAGTAACCTTATCATATTAGATCAATATAAATCCGACTTTATGATATATGACTATATTCTTGATCTAATTGAAGATATTTATCAATTAGTAAGATAATTGTTTCCTTATGTGATAATTGATTAATTACTTTGACTAAATTGATAAATTGTTTTGCAAGAAATCATTAAATAAATCAAATATGGATAATTATGTAATTAAATGTTAATTTAGATTATTTGTTATTTGACCCTTGTTGTTATGAAATGTTTCATATTTTCCCCTTTAGGTTTTATTGTTTAAATTTGAACCCAAAAGTTTTGTTGTTTTGAAATTTAAATAGTTAAAACCCTAATGTTTTGAAAAAGGTTTCAAAACTTGCCCTCAAGTTTTGGAATTTAAATTTTGATTAATAGTTTAAGTTTGATGTATATTTAAATTCTAAACCCTAATGTTTTGAAATGTTTCAAAACTTGCCCTCAAGTTTTGGAATTTAAAAGTTGATTAAAAGTTTAATTAGGAATGTTAAATTCTAAAACTTTAGTATTGTTTTGAAAAAGTTCAAATCACACCCTTATGGTTTTATTAATTAATTAAGGTGTATAATTAAAAGAAGTTTAATAAATCCATAAAAGTTTAGGTTAACAATTTAATTGAATTAAAATTATAATTGTTAAATTAAACCACCTAATATTTTAAAAGTGTAAAATACACCCTATACTATATATATATATATATATATATATATATATATATATGTATATATATATATATATATATATATATATATATATATATATATATAACATTAAAAGTCTAACATTATATATATGTATGAGTAAAAGTCAGTCTTACCGTTAGTAGGCCTCATTCACGAAGCTGGTCTATAAGGGGTGTTTAAGGAAATTGCCTATAAAATGGCGATTGAATGGGTATCCAATCTTACCCACCGCACTCTTGACTAGTGGAGGGTCGTTAGCCGAACGGGTAGGATAGGACGAAACCTTCCATTATAAGTATGATGAAGTATAAAAGTAACTAAATGTTTTCATAATATTCCCAATCTTAGTTACTTAGGCAAAAGTGAATTGATGCAATTCCATGAAATTACACTTTGTGCCCTTGCAAAGACGTTAGTGGAGCGTGTGTGGTTTACCGGCAAACTAAATGGTTCTAAGCAAAGGTAGCAAAGGGTGACTCAATGTTTTTCATAGTTCGGTGGAGCGTGTGTGGTTTACCGGCACATCGAATAGGTGACTGTAACATGTAGGGGCACCTTGTAGTTTGCATGGTTATTCACACCCGCTTTGTGATCCTCGGCATCCCAGTCACAAACTAGAGGGGCATATCGAGATTTAAACATGCCATTGAAAGTTCAATGAATCTCAAAGGATCTAGGAGTTTTCATAGATTTAAAACTTAAATTCTTTTTCGTTTTTCGTGGTGGAAATTAGTGAATCGTCATTCACTTACCTTCAAATATTCTGCAATTAGGGTTACGACATCCCTCTCCCGAGTTGTAGAATATTGTGTTGGGTCCTAGCCTTAGTATCTCATTTGGGTGATTTGCTAAGGACTCATTCAATCAACTAACTTGAATTTTTTTTTCTCCCATTTTGTAGATGTCAAAGTTTGACAACTATGGTCTTCTCAAATCCCATGGAATAAGTATTCCACATGAAGATGATATTCCACGATTCGATCGAGGAACAAGAGATCATACTTCACTTCCTCATCCTCCTCCAAATTATTCTCCCTAACCCACAAGCTCAAAGGCTTGAAAAGTTCAAGATCACTCAACCCCTTTTGGCAAGTAAACATAAAGAAGGAAAGCCGGTGTGTGCACACGTCCTAGGGATGAAGTCACATATTGATAGGTTAAGAATGTTGGGATCCATTGTCTGTGAGGAAATGGCTGTTGATTGGGTTCTTTAGTCACTTCCTAACTCATATAGTGAGTTCGTAAGAGAGTACTATATGATGAACTACGACGTGAACCTTATAGATCTCACCTATATGCTTGTTGCTGCTAAATCATCAATGGTTTGGCGCAATAGAAAATCAAAGTTGATTGGTGAATCTGCCTTCAAGACCTCTATGGATATAGACAATGGCAACGAAAGACATGCTATGATCGAAAAGTTTGATGATAAGATAAAAGCAACGTCTGAAGTAGTTCCATGTCTTGTTCCAAAAGAGTCAATTTGCTTTTATTGCCAAGAGAAGGGGCATTGGAGACGAAGCTGCCCCATTTACCTAAGAGATCTAAGACATGGGAGAGTCGAAACGCATGGCTCTAATATAGGTAAAATCCATTAACTGACTCTTTTAAGCTTCTATTCTAGATTCCTAATACATAATGTGATAAGATTACAATTGATGTTTTGTAGGATCGAAGAAAAAGAAAGGAAGCTTAAGGGAAGAAGTGAGTAGAATCTAACCGTGAAGGAATGGATTTCAATCGCATTTCTTGAAGATTAGATTTTTGAGCTACTACTTAGAGTTAGAATTAGATTGCTAAGAAAGATGTATTAGCATAGTTTTTCAATGAATTGCATTGTAAGGACAAATTTTTTTCCGCAATAAAATAATTTTGATTTTATATTATTTATTTATCCTTGCAATGGCGTATATGAAAAATTGATGTTTGAATGTTTCTATTATTAGCAATAATGGATTTGGTTCTTATTATGTTATTTATGGAAAGTCGAGAATTTACCAAATAGGGAGAGTTTCTAATCGCCCAAGTTTCAATTGGACAGAAACTTGGAATCATGCAACTTGGTTGCACGATGAATGAGAAATTTCATATTTGGAAATTAGACTAATTCATTGACAAAGTTTCAAGTGAAGGACTAGGAGATCGAGCACACAAAGTTGCGTGTTGATCAAGTCCACCATAAGAGTAACAATGATATTCGTCATGATTCACTAAAGATTTAGTAAATATGATTATACTTACAAGATTAAGTGTAATTATGAATTGATTGAAAAAGTTTAAATCAATAGCAAAACGAATAAGAAGAATCAAGTAGGCAGAAAGATAAAAGTTTCTCCATTCTAAGAAGAAGGGAGAGTAGCTTTTATGCTTTACGATAGGACTTAATGATTAAGAACCATATCTCAATTGATCCTCTAAGTGAGTCTTAGTACAATTGTATGTTTAAGAAGAGGAATCAAGGATTGGAGAAATGGTTAAATCAAGAAGTCAATCATACTTCGTTCCAAAACAAGTCTTAAAGTTAAGATTGTGACATTGAGTGATAAGTGTTAAGAAGTTTTATAACAATCATCAAATGTGGAAAGTTGTGATGTCTTGGAGAAGACAAAGACCAACTAGGACCAATTCAGGAAGTGTTTTGATAAAAACTACACTAACTCTTGAATATTTGTTTGTCAAGAAATGTTTATTGACAAGAGAATCTTATATGTCAAGGAGTCAGTGGGAGTCTTAATGGTCTTGAAAGGTTTCAAGAACAAATCAAATAAACCTTATCGATCATCACTAGCACACGAGTTAAGGTTTACAACCTATCGTGTTGACATTATTTTGTTTCGGTGCCGTTCCAATTGAGTTAATTATGCATGTGAGTCCTATGAGTTCTCATTTGAATGCATAAAAGGTAAGGACCTTGATCAATGGAAAGTACATTGATAAGAAAAGGTGAGCTGCTTAACTACTTGGAAGACATGGTGGGCAACCGTGCTACCATAAGGCAAGAAATAAAGATTAAGAAAGTTCGATCCATATGAGTTTGAATTTGTCGTAAACTTTGGTTTTGACAAATTCACATGGATAGGAACAAATACACCGTTTAAATCTAAGTTTCATAAGATTTCCTCCTTAATGAAAATGATTGTGAGGAAATGCTTTCACTAAGAAAGATTTTAAGAAGATAGTGATTGTAAAATTGCATTCTCGAATTCGATTATGGTTACGGTATCCCTTTCCATAATTTGAATTGTGAGGTTTGGCAATTGTTTACACACACATATGAACTATCTAAGGCAAAGGTGTATAAGTTCAAGAAGCATTGATAAAAGATTATCAAAGCACTAAGTATTAGAAACATGAACTTAAGAAATTCAATAAGTATTGTTTTTCTGAAAGTTAAGATGTTTATGAATACATGTCGAAGCTAGTGGGAGCATAAGTTTTATGTTTATATTAATCATCATGATAGTGGGAGCATAAATGTTATGATTGTATGATTATTAAGGAACGTATTGCAAGTTGGCAATATTAATTATAGAAAACAAGAGTTATACCTTGCAAAGTCGTAAGGTTTGTAAAGTTGTTTTGCTATAATTAAGGGAGATAATATTATGCTTCATTTCAAATGTTAATAATATTATAGAAAACAAGAGAAATGTTAATAAACTTAGTCAAAGGTACATAGTGTGTTCTTAAAATTTCGATTATGATTACGGCATTCCTCTTCACAATTCGAATTTTGAGAACATAGCAAATAAAACATTATGCATCGTGTCCCATACGCTTCGGGTATAGGATCGATTGCAAATGCTTTAATGTTTGACCATTCAAAAATTTTCCAAATGTCGAGCGCATTTAGAGGGAAAAGGGACTAGAATTGGTTTTGACTAAAATAATTAAACAACTATCAAAGGACAATCCAAAGTTCGACGAGGATTGGTTGCTTGTGAGTAGTTGGAAGCATGGTATTGAATGGACCATATGGACATTATTATGAATAGAAAAGATTCTATTAAGAATGAGTTGTCATATGGAAATTATGGAAATGTTTCCATATTGGATGGACCATATCGACATCATTACGAATAGATAACATTCTATTGAGAATGAGTTGTCATATGGAAAATATGGAAGCGTGTCCATATTGGGAATTGAATATTGAAAATCTATGACTAGATTAGAAACTTTTATGCAAAGGATGTTCAAAGGAATGTACTTTGAGTGAGAGACATCATATCTAAGGAATTCTCTTGTAACAATCTCCGTTAGAGGACTCTGTAATATCATTGGCAATAGTCTTTGTGACTTTGGTGCAGTGACATTACGAAAGGATCATTGCATAAGATGTTAGAATCTAGCATATTTTATAAGTAACAAGAATTTGATATTCTCACACTTATGAAAAAGGATTTGGAGTTGTGAAATGAGAATGATTGGAAATGTGTTCAATTTGATCTATTTCACAAAAGTAAGAACCATAGGTAAACATTGTGTGCATGCTAAGAGCATGGGACAAGTGTAATAATTCAAGTAAGAAGTTGATTACCCGAAACGACAAATAATGAGTAATCGATATGGTGATAAATAAAAGGTGTTTTATTTATACTCAAAGGTTTGAGGCCATATGGGATTAGTATTATTCTTGTGTTTCACATTTGCATGTTTTGACTTCCAGAATAATTGAATTTATTAAGAATAATCGAATTATTTGGACGGGCCACAGTCGTACATATGTTGGAAGTAGGTATGAATGAAGACTGTATCAGACATAAACAAATGTTTGCTGCAACGTTCGTGAGTGCTTATGAATATGATTTGAGCATTGGATTAAACCCACGCTCACTTGGATCACTCCATGAATTGTATCACGAGTGATTGGTGAGACGATAACATCTTATATTCTTGAAACCGAGATGTGTGAGTTGTATCTTGCAAATCGGTTGCACATTGATAATATGTAAACGCACTAGTAACTTGGTGTTATAAAACAAATTGTAAGTGCAAGCAAGCATTGTATCAAAGTTTATCCGTTCCTTTTATCCAAGGTAGGATAAAAGCGATATCTTTGGGCCCCTCGATGATTTAGTGATGACAAACGTAAATGCTCGGCCGGGCTAGGGTTAATTTGATTTGTTCAATTATTCAGTCTTCATAAATCAGAATTCGAGAAATAGTACAAAGAGAATGATTTGAAATCATGTCTCATGTGATATCTAGAATAGAGGAATATATGATCCCTTATCTAAGGACACGCGTATCTGATAGGATCAGAGTTGACAGCGGCTTTGGAAAGCTACGATTGCAGATCAGGATCTGAATTCATACGCATAACAGTTATTAGACTTATCCAAGTGGGAGACTGTTGGATTTGTGTCTAAGTCCATAACTATTTTGGTATGTACTTGACCCGATGGTGCACGTCCTTTTGGGTTGCCTTCACCAAAGTAACTTGATAGGATGAATTATGGAGAGAAAGGATTAAATATGATTTATTAATATATTATGAGAATAATATATTAAAGGAGAAATCATATTGTTTAATTAATATTAGTCAATAATTAATTGGTAATTAGTTTTGTGACTAAAAGAGATTAATTAAACTTAAGGGACTGGAATTGTAATTATAAGATAATTGCAATTTGGGCCATGGATTGCCTTTTATTATAAGGTGGACGAATTCTATGGGGGAAGCCCATATGAAATCGTCCAAGGCCTTAAGGAAAGGGCTCCACGGGTTGCTTAGGGCTTAAGCAACCAAATTAGGGTTTCCATGTTAGATAACCCTAATTGCCTCACTATATATAGATCCCTTAAGGACCAAAAACGTGGCTAAGCATCTTGCTAGGGTTTTCACACGGTTTTGGCAGCCTCCATCCTCTCTCCTCTTCATCCTCTTGCTTATGGTGTTTGTGAGCCATTAGAGGAGTGACACTTGTGACTCTAAGCCTTCCAAAGTCAATACAAGGAGATTTGGGATTGTTATTGCTACATAACAATCAAGGTAACATCTTAAACCTAATTATATGTTGATATCGATTTCCATATGCTAGAATTAGGGTTTATAGTCTTGGATAACTTGCATGTACAATAGAGAAACCTAGATCCAAGCATTAGGGTTTGTATGAGCACATAGGATGTCTTATGACCAAAACCCATCAATTCTTCCCTTTGTCTTTGACACCCGAACCTGAGGCTTGACCTGTTGAAGGAGGTTCGGTTGTTTTTGTTGCTATAGAAGTGGGAGGTGGTTGGGATACATCTTCTCCCCCTTGTTTCGGAATGGACACGAACTCAAGGAGCCCTTCAACTTTGCTTAGGAGAGCAAGGGCAGGAGCAAACTTCTCTGCGAGAGTGCGTCTACTCTAGTAGTTCAGAATCGGATCATGGGCTTCAATGATGTTGGAAAGGGCGGCGTGGACATCCGAAACACACGAAGAGACAAATTCTCGCTCAGATCGAAGAGATTTAATCTCCTTTTGAGAATTGGAGAGTTTAAGATTCTTGACCTTGAGAGCAGTGGTCTTGTGAGCGAGAGCATCCATGAGTGAGTTCTCGACAGCTAGATCTTCATGTAGCTTAGTTAGGCGCTCCTCAATAGTCGCCTTAAACAATGTGTTGTCATCATTGAGAGTTTGACGAAGACTGGCGAAGGACTGCAGTTCTGAGGCAACTGAGGTAGCCAGCTTGTTGACAATAGGGCCAAGCTTCGTTTTATTGGCATCGACAGTTTCCTGTAAAGACTGCAAAAGAAAAGAAGCGTCAACAAATAGTTTTTTGGCTTTTTCGGTCGCAACAGCACATGCCTTGGTCGAGGCGTCAATAGCGGCAGTGGCTAAGCTGATGGAGGCTTCATGAGCCTTAGTGAAAGCATCAACAATCCTCTGAATAGCAGCCTCGGAGATGGTAGACTGTAATGAAGAAGAGGAGGAAGCAATGAGAGAATCAATCTTCTCGTGAAGCTCCTTGAGATGCTTCTTGGTGACAGGAGCATCATCGTCATCATCACTTTGCACCTGATACGGACTGTAATAGACCGAATCAAATGTCATGTTCTCCCCACCAAGAAAAGGTTCTTCATTGTCTGCGGAGTGAGCAAGAGATGAGGGTGGAGGTGAGGGTGGAGGCTCGATTGTGAATGTAGGTTCGGGGGCTGATGTATGTTCGGTAGTAGGGGTGGGTTCGGGTGCTTTAGTTGGAGCCCCCGTATCAGATACGTTGGTTCTTACTTTAGCGGTGGTTGTGGTAGCTTCAGTAAAAATAGGAGGGGGTACTGGGATAGAGGTAGGTGGTATTTGAGTGGTGGAGGTTATGAGGGGAATGGAAATAGAAATGGAGATTAGTGGAGAAGAGACAGGTGAACTAGAAACATGTACCTCTGGGGTAGGCGATCGTGGAGGAGTGTTACCACGGGAGGACTCTTCGGAGTCTGAACTTTCTTCCTCAAATTCGCTTGAGGAGGAAGCAAGTATCAGCTTTCGCCTAGGTTGGGTTTTCCTCTTCTTCAGTGGAGGAGATTGAGCCGCCTTGGTAGGTTTACGTTTCTTCGGAGAAGGGCCTTTCGCTCCCTTGACAACCTTCTTGTCTTTCCCCTTTTCATTTTTCTTTCCCCTCGGAGCGGGCCCATCAGCATCATGGATTGACTTAATCATATTAGGAGTGAGCTCTCTAGGATCAGAGTGACAAAAATCCTTGTAGGTTCTGATGATGCGGCTGTCGCTTGGAACGTTTCCAAACATCGACTCAGGGATTGAGCCATTGAACTGAAACTTAGATGCATCAGAGACAATAATCTTCATAGTATGGAAAGTACCTATCGAAGAGAGTAGAGAACCAGAAATAATTGGAACGAGATACTTGTCCATCACCCACTTGGTGATCAACGTCCAAAAGCGAGCGTAGGAAATCTCTGAATGGCGAGATGTAGATGCAAGACTCTGAATCACCTGCTTCCATAAAACCGACCCAAAGTCAAGATTGATACCGTGGTATACCCCATAAAGAATCGTCATAAACAGACGACTCGCTCCGTCTGAACCGGCACTGCGTTCCCATAATCCCTTGAACAACACTGTGAAGAACCCGTTCCACTAAGGAGGCAAACAAGATTTCTTGAATTTTGTGACCGTCGTCAGAATCTCAGTGTATCCCATGTTGTAGAACATGGAAAACAACTGACCCACTGGAATGGATTCAGGGTTAACCCTAGATGAATCGGGTTCAAACCCTAAAAGCGAACAAAATCGCTGCTTGGAGATGGATGCCTTGTGATCAAGAATGTCGAAGAAGATTCTATCGACAGACTTATCATAATGAGTTGTGGAGAAGATTTGTGATAAACACTCCATTGGAACAGCTTCAACTTTGGTGAGAGCGGGAGCTAGCGGCGAAAATTTGAGACATTCGATGATCGAAAACATAAATGCATCGTAAGCGTGTGGAGTGAGATCGATGATCAGGCTATGTTGAGGACGAATCGGCAGAATGTGAGAAGTTGCATGAACTGAGGATGAGTCCGCCATTGAAGAGAATTTGGGAGAGATGATGAACAGTAAAAGGAATAATGCTTTTCTTGCTCTCTGAAAATTGGGTGCATTAAAGAGGTAAATTATGGTCGAAGTTACCTTTTATACCATGGTGAGAAGAGAGAGAAGAATCTGTTCCCAAATCTTCGAGGAAAAAAAAACGAAGAGTTTCCTTAGGTGATTGGCGCGTGACAGTTTGGAGCCCCGATTACGCAGGAGAGAGAAAAACTGTCCCGATTCACATGCCTTCCCATTAGGCGCCGTTTGAAATGTCAAAAACGGTTCCACTTCACACGCATGTCATTCAAGCGCCGTTTGAAATATCAAACCGATTGGATTTTCGGCTGAGTCAGCAACTTATCCCTTTAGTGTGAGCTGTCATCATAAAGTAGAATAACCACGTGTAACATTGTGAGCCACAACTCTTTTATAACTTCAAAAAAATGGCGTGTAAGTGATGAAACCAGAATTATGGAAAATCAAAAAGATTTTCGTGCTTAGTGTGTAAAAGAAAAAGAAATAAAGCAACACATATGTGGGAAATTGTGATGTCAATAAAGACATGAAACAATGGATCCCGGGCACGAATCTCTTCCTTCAAAGTCAAGAGAGACCTTAAAGTGTTTGTTTGGTTTCCCGGTGAATTATGATCAGACACTAATTGAGAAGTGTTGAAAGACATCTTTTAATCAGGCTAATTTGGGTGGCTGCTTCAGTTCAGAATTCATGATCTTGACATAAGACAGAAATCGACTGAAGTACTTGTAAGACCAATGAAGTCTGTTGAACAAGTAGGTTTGAAAAGAATTTAAGTTGCATGGTGAAAATATTTGTAGGTGAAATCTCAAAAAAAAAAAATTAAAACTGGATTCCATGGGAAGAAATGTTATGGGATTTAACAATTTCATAGGAATCACAAAAAGATAAAATTCAGAGATTTCAAGGTACAGTCTTAAGGCTGAATTCGTCAATTCTTTAGTGAAAACTAGAGCAAAGTTAATTGTTCACCGTCAATGCATAGAAGGTAGTGAATTGTGGGTTTCACTTAGCACGTAGTGGCACGAAGCTAAGATCATGAACACAGAAATTGTGTAACCATAAACCTCAGTGGTAATTTCTGAGAGTCTCAAGGGTTACGTGTATGAGATCGAAATATGATGGAGAAAAATATGGGAGATGGTGTAAAGAAACCAAAGTACCTCTGCTATTGAAATATGGACCAAGCAGAAAACTCTTATCTCATGTGAGAAGAGAGTAAGGTAGCTCATGAATAGAATAAATATAAAAGCCTAATTGGGAAGACAAGGTTTGTATATACCAAGTCAGTAAGGCTATTATTCAGAATCAGGTGAGGCTTTGGACACATACAACAGCATGCTTCTAGGGACACTTAACTAATAAAAGAATTTCCCCACAAATATCCACACAAAAAAATTAACCAACACAAATAAAAAAACATGTTTTTGGAGTTTTTGATTTAAAAAAGATTTTGGAATTTTTTTTGATTTAAAGAAAGAAAAAGAGAAAGAAAAATAAATAAAAAAAATGGACACAAAAAAAATCTGGAACCGAACCCGAGCGTTCGGTCTATTTCGGTTGCAAAAAAAAATTGAATTTGAAAAAGAAAAGGACTTTGAAAATAAGAGAGATGAAATTGAGAAAAGGATACAAAAGGTTTACAACCAAAGAAACTACCTTTGAGTGATAAGCGAAGATAAGAGAATAGGACCGAACCCGAGCATTCGGTTCATTTCGGCACACACGTGAACTGAACCCGAACGTTCGGTTCATTTCGCTTCCGACTTTTAGTTTTGAGAAGTAGTTTTTGGTACTGACACCGATTCCATCATTCCTAGCCCTTGTAGAATTTTTTGAAACTTGCTTCAGGAAGAACTTTGGTGAAGATATCGGCCAGTTGATCAGTGGTTCGAACAAAGTGAATTTCGACGTTTCCATCTTCCACATGATCGTTAATAAAGTGATACCTCAGTGCTATATGCTTTGTCTTGGAGTGTTGCACTGGGTTATGAAAGATCCTAATTGCACTTTCTGAATCGCAATATAGTGGGATCTTTTTCATATTGAGTCCATAATCACAGAGCTGGCTTTGGATCCAAATCACTTGAGATGTATAGGAGGCAACTGCAATGTACTCTGCTTCGGCTGTAGACAGAGAAACACACGTCTGTTTCTTTGATTTCCAGCTAACCAACTTCCCATCTAGGAATTGGCAGCCTCCTGTGGTGCTTTTCCTGTCTAAACCACATCCTCCAAGGTCTGCATCTGAGTAGGCTTGAACAAAGAAACCTGAGTTTGATGGATACCATAGACCGAGGGAGGTGGTTCGTTTCAGATACTGGAGTATGTTTTTCACTGCTAGCATATGTGGTTCACGAGGATTTGCCTGAAACCTAGCACAATAACACACCGAAAACATTATATCGGGCCTGCTAGCTGTGAGGTACATCAAGGAGCCAATCATCTGGCGGTATAACATTATATCGACTGCCGGTTTTTCCAAGGATGGTGTGAGCTTGGTGCCGAACGCCATTGGAACTTTGACCTTTGAGTCTCCCATCATGCCGAATTTAGCAAGAAGAGTCTTGGTGTATGCTTCCTGGTTGATAAAGATGCCTTCGGGTCCCTGTTTAATATTTAAACCAAGGAAAAAGTTAATCGGACCCATTGAGCTCATTTCAAATTTAGTCTCCATCAGCTTTCTGAATTCAGCTGTTAAGCTAGGATTCTTTGAGCCAAAGATGATATCACCGACATAGATTTGACCTATCATAAGGTGGTTACCTTCCTTCTTTCGAAAGAAGGTTGGGTCAACCGAACCTTGTTTGAATTTTGACATCTTTAAGAACTTAGTTAGCATTTCATACCATGCCCTAGGCGCTTGTTTCAGACCGTAAACTGCCTTGTCTAGAATATAACAGTGATTTGGATGCTTTTCATTCACAAAACCAGGAGGTTGCTCCACATAAACCGTTTCTTCAAGTTCTCCATTCAGAAAGGCGCATTTTACATCCATTTGGTAGACCTCGAAGTTTTTGTGTGCAACGTAGGCCAGAAATATTCGAACAGATTCCAGCCTTGCTATCGGAGCAAAAGTTTCTTCGTAATCAATTCCTTCTTCCTGGCAGTATCCTTTCACCACTAGACGAGCTTTATTTCGAATCACATTACCCTCCTTGTCCATTTGTTTCTGAATACCCATTTGAGACCAACGACAGAGGCATCTTTAAGTGTTGGAATGAGGCGCCATACCTTGTTTCTTTCAAACTCATTGAGTCCAACTTGCATAGCTTGAACCCAATCGGAATGATCAAGAGCCGTGTTAACTGTCTTCGGCTCAACTTTGGATACAAAAGAATTATACATGCAGAACTCTACTTTGGAGAATAGAGATGATTACTTTGCCTTTAGTTGGGATCGGGTCAAGACCTTTTCAGAGACATTACCCACTATCTGAGATACAGGATGATCTCTGGTCCATTTGATAAGAGGAGGATAATTTGGATCATAAGATGGATCCAATTCGGCGTTGACCATTTCTTCCAATTCAGATTGACTATCGTCATCGTAGAACATATCATAATTCTCCCCCTCGAATGATGAATCTCTTTGATTTTCAGGTTGGTTCGTACCTTTGGGTGCAACAAAACTCTCAGGTGTAGCTGGAGTTTCTGGTGCTACAGGACTTTCGGGTGTAGCAGAGCTTTCGGGTGCTACAGGAATAGAATTCTCCCCCTGAAAGTGTGAGTTCGGTTGATTTGAAGAAAATAGATTCTCCCCCTCAGCTGAAGTGCCGTGCTGAGGAGGTTCGTTTGGAACTTGTTCTCCTTCACCCATTTGTTTGGCTGCATCTTCGACAATTTGCTTCAGATGATCGATTTTGTTGTCTGCTGCCTTGGCTTCCGAGAGAGTGGCTTTCTCAGGTTCATCGAATAAGTCCACAAACTGATCGAACAAATTAGCAATCGTGGCCGTGACTTGACCTGTTTGAGAGAAAATCTCTCCAATTGCTTCTTCAGTAGTCTTTAGCTTCTTGACGTAGCTATCATCGAAAGTCACATAATATGTTTCTTCAATCTTTCTAGAACGCTTATTTAAAACCCGGTATGCTTTTGAAGTAAGAGAATATCCCAGAAAAATTCCTTCATCAGCTTTAACGTCAAACTTGTTACTATGTTCTTTGGAGTTGAAGATGAAACATCGTGAGCCGAACACATGGAAGAATTTTACGTTCGGCTTCCTGTTATTGATGATCTCATAAGGAGTAAGAGAGAAATGATTGTTGAGATAAGACCTAGTCTGCGTAAAGCATGCTGCAACAATAGCATCAGCCCATAAATATATGGGAAGAGAAGCGAAACTTAGCATGGTTCGGGCCGCCTCACACAAGGATCGGTTTCGCCTTTCGACAATACCGTTCTGTTGAGGCGTGTAGGGGGCTGAGAAGTTATGACTGGTTCCTTTTTTTGCCAAAAATTCTTCGAATTCTTTGTTCTTGAATTCCAGTCCATTGTCGCTCCTAATGTTTCGAACGACTTTCCTCAGTTGCACTTCAACCTGCTTGATAAACATCTTTAACTTAGGAGTGGCTTCAAATTTGTGCTTCAGAAAGAACACCCATGTAAAACGCGAGAAATCATCAACAATAACAAGAATATACTTGCTACAGCCAATGCTTTCGATTGATGATGGACCACACAAGTTGATGTGAAGCAACTCTAGTGGTTCAACAACTTTTGTGTTTATAATTGATGGGTGACTTTGACGACTTTGTTTCCCCATTTCACATGCAGCGCACAAGTGTTCTCGATCAAACTTGAGCAAGGGAAGACCCCGAACATGACCTCCGATGACAAGCTTGTTGATGTCTTTGAAGTTGAGATGTGAGAGCCTTCGGTGCCACAACCAGCTTTCGTCAGAATGAGCTTTGGACAAAAGACATATAGATGGATTTCCTTTGATTGGATTGAGATTTCGAGGAAACATTTTGCCTTTTCGTTCTGATTTGAGAATGACCTTGTTGGATTTCTTCTCTATAATCTCTGAACCTTCATCGTCGAATTAAACTTTGAGACCGGTACCTCCCACCAGTTGAGATACACTGATGAGATTATGCTGCAATCCTTCAACGTACGCCACCTTTCTTATTGTGAAATCTCCATTAGTTATCATTCCATAACCCTTTATAGCTCCATAGGAGTTGTTACCGAACTTGACATTGCCACCATTTTGAAGAGATCGAAACTCCCTTAGCTCTTCCTTCCTTCCTGTCATGTGACGTGAGCAGCCACTGTCAATGTACCATTCTTCGTCGAACTGCTCGTCACTTATAACCTGCAAAAATTAAGCAGATTTAGGAACCCAAAGTTTCTTGGGCTCACGTGAGCCTTTCACAGGAACAAGAATAGTAAGAGAAACATCAACAAGATATGTTCGTTTTATTAATGTTGTTTCATCTTTTCTTTTAATAGTAAACACTTTGATTTTGTTAGGGTTAGCTACAGTCGTTTTGGTTTCAGATTCTGGTGTTTGGGCATTAGTGTACTTTTGGTCTTCCTTGACAGAGGAAATCTTCGATTTTCCTTTCAAGTTCGTTGATGATTTTGAATTTTGTGCAAGAACAAAATTGGGTTTAGAAGAGAATTGAGAATGAGAAGAATTAGAAAAAGAGAATTTAGAATGGAATTTTTTTCTGACTTGAGGTTCGAAATGACCCTTTTGTTTATGGTTATTGGAGGGACCGAACCTGGACCTTCGGTAGCTACTTGCTGATGAGCCGAAGTTGGATTTTTGAGTGTTGTTGATCGGACCGAACCTATCCTTTTGGTTCTTGTTGCTCTCAGGACCGAACCTCTCCTTTCGGTTCTTGTTGCTTTCAGGACTGAACCTATCCTTTCGGTTCTTGTCGCTCTCAGGACCGAACCTATCCTTTCGGTTCTTGTCGCTTTCAGGACCGAACCTCTCAATTTTGTTCTGTTCTTCATGTGGCCCGAAAGTCTTTTTCCCTGACTTTGAATCTTTATTAGGATAAGAGAAGTGAGCATTTTGAGAGCGCCAAAACTGCTTTCGCTCTGAGAGATTTTTTTTGTATCTCAGGTTTCTCTGCTGCTTTTGATTTTTCACCTGTTTCGGTTGTCTATGGATATTAGCTTTTTGTTTTAGCTTCTTGACATCCGGTTCACTCTTCATAGAAGAGGTTTCGCTTGTGGAGGTGACTTCTTCTACATGTATTTCTTTTGTGCCACTTGTACTTGGCACGTCAAAGTTGTCAGGCTTATTCAGTGGCTCTGGTACATATCTTCCTTTGGTTTTCCAGGATGTTCGCTCTGACAGACCAACTGTTTCGTCTGCATTATCTATAGGAGCTGACCAGAAGAACTCATCACAACCATCTGCATTGTCTTCCTTCACCATGGCAGTGAGTTCGGCTGTTTGATGTTCGGTTACTCCTGTAACCTTATATACCTGATTGGGAGTGGTTCCAACCTTCTGAAACACAACGACCTTTTCTTTAAGAGCTGGGGACTTAGTTTTGGACAAACGAGCGAATTCCATAGAATTTTCAGAAATCAGATTTTTGTGGTTTTCGGGTTCGCTCTTGACAAACTCAGAACAGTCGACTTCAACCTCTACATAAATTTCACTCATATCATCGTCCTCATTAAGTTCAGATGCGTTTTCAACATCAATTTTATTTTCTGAACTTAAATTGGCACTCAATGAGTCGAATTTTTGTATGGTTTCGGTCCTGAGTTTCATCTTATCGTTTTCATCCAAAAGATTTTTAAGCGTATCCTTATGGTCTTTGGACTTTATAAAAGATTCTATTTTGTCCAGACCATACATATAAGTAGGATTCACATCATCGGAAGATACAACACTTTCACAGTTTTATGCTTCGGCATCGATTTCATCCTCCTTAAACTCAAGGAAGGGTAGAATCATGCGATGTATCTTCTGCCCTATTTCACAATTTACATGCAGTTTAGTAATGTTAGCATAAAGTCTTTTAGCAATCAAACAAAAAACATTCCTTTGTTTTAACAATTTTAAATTGTCTCTTTGCAAATAAATGTTTTCATCTCTAGTCTTAATGATTTCCAACTCCTTCTGCTTAATCCACATCCTTCACTCCTCACTCTTGGATGACACCCTGCTTATTTGGTCAGTCAGGTTAGAATTTGTGACCCGTGTTTGAGTTAAACAACTATCTAGATTTGAGATTCTTGAATTCAAGTTATTTAATTCCTTTTCATATGATTTCTGTGGAATTTTGAATGAAATAAAAAGAGATTGTACCTTCTTGATCAGTTCATCAAGTTCACTAATCTGCACACTGAGAGGTTTTGCTGTGAAGCATAAGTCCTCTCGCTCCTTGGTGTCTTCATTTCCACCATCAGTATTATATCCCCTTATGCGAGATACGTCAGTCACCATCAGACACTTTCCACTGCTTTCACCACCTCTTGCGACATAAGCCTTTCCATGAGAAGGCTTTCTCACCTCATCATCTTTTGAGTCGGTCGACCATACCTGTACGCCACCGAACTCATCATCCTCTGCTGAACCCTGTACAATAAGAGCATTCATAAAGGGATTAGTAGCAGCTTTCTTCCTTTTAATCTCCTCCAGCTTTTTCATAAGGATTGCCTCTTCATCTTTCTCCTCATCTTTCTCTGTCATTTTTTTCAAAACGCAGTCTTTGGTGTAATGATTCTTTCCTCCACAGTAATAATAGCTGACACCAGAATCCGCTTCAGCCTTCACCTCTTTCTTTGGTTTTTCAGTCTTCGGCTCTTCCCTTACTTTTTCAGAACTGTAGCTTCCCTGCCAATTTCGATTCTTATTGGTAGGAAACTTCTTCTTGATGAACCTTTTGGGATTGGACACCATCATAGCATAATCTTCTGAAGTTAGATCATAGTCCTCCAGGTTCAGATCTTCGTCTTCTACTGCATTCTTACTTTTAGACAGGAGGGCCAAGGACCCCAAGTTTGAGACCACACTCTTCTCTTGCATCACAATCTTTTCTTGGGATTTCAGAATTCCCACCAGTTTCGCCAGTGAATATGATTTGAACTGCTCGTGTGCTTTAACTGTAGACACATCAGCTCTCCATTCGGATCTTAAGCCATTCAGAAAAGTAACCTTCTGTTCAATAAGCTTCCTTTCGATATCATGTTTGATCATCTTGCTGAGAAGATGATTGAAGCGATCAAACGTCTGTGTAACGGACTCATCAGGATTTTGCTTGAACTCTCCAAACTCAGACAAATGCAAGGTCTGAATTGAGTGCTCCAAATCTCCATCTGTGGAATACAACTCTCGCAGCCGATCCCAGATTTCTTTAGCAGTACTGCATGAGCTCACCAATCTAAACATGTCAGATTGAAGAGCGAATCGAATCAGCCTCAATGCTTTGATGTTGCACTGAAATTTCTCCTTTTTTTCCTGAGCGACGTCTTTCACATCTTTTAACAGATCATTATACTCCTTCTGAGTTTTAATAATTTTGGATGTTCCTGAATGAGCAAATGGTCCAGACACAATAGCTTCCCATATTAGATACCCATTATCTTCAAATCCGATGACATAGTCTTCGAAATGATGCGTCCAAACCTCGTAATCTTGAGTGTAAAGAATTGGAATCCTTGTTGTTGATCCAATATAGTTTGAGATGTTGATAGGATTAGATTGAGAATCGTCCATGCTTGATCGTTTAACCTGTTGCAAGATCATACTTGTAATATGTAATATTAGGGCAAAACGAATAAATAATGATATACGTCAATTATGGAGTAACAGCTCAATAAATATCAGTTAATGCGGAATAAACCCTAATCACTTCTTTCACAAAAGAGATGTGTATGAATTACACAGCCTCCTGCTCTGATACCAATTGATGAGTTGATAAAACTCTTTGATCGATTAGATCTTATAACAGGTAAATCAAGAAAGCAAAAAACAGTAAGATAAAGCACAAGAATGAATCTGAATGTGTCGAATGATTCAATTGATTCAATCCTCAGCAGAGCTCGATGAATAACTTCCGCTGTAGAGGATATTAGGGTTACAAAAGATAAGAACAATGAACGCTATTAAATTCTCTATCAAATCTTATGTTCTAGGATGCATGCAAGCATCTATAAATATAAAACCCTACAAAATAACTCACGGATGGACAGGCCCATACCGGAGATTGAATGGACTAAAGATCGAGCCCAAGACGCAACACCTTCTGGACCTAACAAAAACCATAACGATATCCTTGTCTAAATAAAGCATGGAAAGAAAAATTGTTTCGAGCCATTTATGGCGAGTAGTAACAATTATCCAAATCAAACCTAATACTATCAAACATAAGATTATAACTCCAAATCCCGGTAACAACCGATCTTTGTTTGTTCCCTATGATTAGTTTCAGCTTCTCATGCTCGACCTCTTCACTTTCCTTTAGTCCCTGCATATCAGAACAAATGTGGAAACCACATCCTGTATCAAGAACCCAAGAATTTAAAATATTAGTATTATTGACTTGAATAGAATACGTACTAGAAGAAGATCCAACTGCTTTAGGCTTTGGCATCTTTCACTTCTTGCAAGTACTTGGGGAAACTTCTTCTATAATGTCCCTTTTGGCCACAATAAAAGCACAATGCTTCCTTTGGATCAAGAACATGAGGGGTGTCGAAGTTGGGCTTTGATTTTGTTCCACTGGGATTTCCATGATGGACCTTCACTTTCCATTTGGATTGGGTAGGGGCCTTTTTCTTCTTTCATTTGCTTTGTTGGAAATCAATGAAAAGAGCACTTGCAGAACTATTGGAATGAGACTTCTTCATTCATACTTCAACTGTTTGCAATAGATTGGGACGCTTAATCAACATGGTATCTGTATTGTTCAAATTATAGGTCAATATGAAATGATCATAACTATTGGGAAGAGTGTTGAGGACCATTTCGATGACAAGGTCGTTATCAAAGTTCACATTAAGCTTTTCCAATCTTTCCACATGCCTTTGTATTTTCTTCACATGACCACACATAAATTCCCACTCTTTTAGTTTGCATGCCATCAGGGACTTGACCACTTCATAACACTCTTTTCTTGATATTTTTGTGGATCATTTGAGACAAGGCCGTGTTAAGTTCATATGGCCAGTAATCCTCATAATTCTTTTAGAGCTTAGGTGCCATTGTTGCAATAATAATGCAAGAGACCTTTGTGGCATCATCCACGTGCTAATCATAGTCAATAATCTCCTAAGGAGTGGCGGTTTCTTTTTTGATTTATGGAATTGGAGTAGTGAGAACACACTCTTTGTTCTCGTAGCGAAGCATCATCTTCAGATTCCTCATACAGTTCATTTAGTTTGGACGGACAAGCTTGCCCTTAGTAAAGACCGATAGTAAAGTGAAGTTGTGGCTTGATGGAGGAGGAGTAGGAGGAGAAGGAGGAGGAAGAAGTTCACCACTTGAAGACATTTCTATGAGAATAAAGATAATATTTTAGTTAGTTGATTCAATCCTTGATATTTTAACCTGAATTACTAGGATCCAATAATGCAATTCGAAATTAAGAAAAGGGATATTGTAATCTAATCATGAATTAATTTAAGGCTAGTAATGCATTTTACCAATTTCAATCGATATGAAACCCCTAGATCATTTGAGATTCATTGAATCTTATCAATGACATGTTTAATCTCGATTATAATCTTCAATTTGTGACTGAGATGCCGAAGATCACCAACAAGATGTGAATAACCATGGAAACCTACTTGACAACCTCAATGTCTTTTATCAACTCAAATTAACGTGCTAGTAAACCGCTCACACTCCATTAATTAATGATAATTTTTGAGTTGTGCCATCATTCCAACTTTATAGTCCTTAATTAGTGTGGTGGTTAACCACACGCTCTACTAACGACTCATTAAGTTTGATGTGTGTTTTCATTCATTAGAATACAATTTGACATTTTTTACTAAAGTAACTAGAGTGGAAAATTTTATAAAAGGTTCTATTACTTTAAACATTATACTTTTAATGAGATTATGTACTATTAAATCCCTTCTGTTAATGACCCTCCACCACAAAGGAGAGTGATGGGTAAGAATAGACACCCATTCAACGACCATTTACAGGACTGACTCATGTTATACATATACCCTCTTTATAGCATGACTTCGTGAATGAGACATACTAGCGATTCAATTGACTCATGTTATACATATAGTATTAAACTTTTAGTGTGTTTGTCTCTCTCTCTCTCTCTCTCTCTCTATATATATATATATATATATATATATATATATATATATATATATATATATATATATATAAGTATAATGGTGTATTTTAAACATTTAAAATAAAGTTCAGAAATTTATAGTAATAAAACAATTAAATATAACTAAATCATGAGGATAATTCAAAGATTCTAGATATTAGGAGATCATATTAGCAATTTAAATATTTAGATTTTATCCAATTAAAAACAATATCTTTAAATGTAATTATCCTAATCAAAATCTTAATTATCTTAAAAATTTCACTTAACAGGAGGTCCCCCATGACGTGGTAGAGGAAACATAATGATAATTAGGTTTTCCTTCAATTGTTCAAGTTCAATTTATTCACATTCATTTATTAGAAACCTAATGCTCTAATACCACTGATGGGTTTTACATGTAATAATGCAGAAAATACCTTAAACTCTTAAGGGTACATGTAACCTAATTGGATCTATGTTATAACTCTATTGAATCAACATACTATTGAACAACAAAACTTTTAAACCCTAATGTAAATCGAAATTCACAAAAGATAACATACCTCTGATTTGTTATTGTAAACAAAACTTTTTGATCAATCCAATAGTCTCTTGAAAACTAGCTTCAACTGTGTGCAAGCCTCTAATGGTTCACACCCACAACTCAAGAACCCTAGAAGATTTAGGAGTGAGGAGGCAATTTTCGGTTATGTGTGTCTGAGAGCATTGGCCAAAAATTCGAATCCACAAGGCTCTATTTATAGCCGATTAAGAAACACATACAAACAATAATTTGAACATAAAATAATATTATTTCAAATAAGACAATTATCCTGTTCCTTAATTATCTTTATGAATGCTTCCAGAAGGCTCCATGAGGAGCCTCCAAACCGTCCCATACTGAAGGGTTCTAGAACCTTTCCTATGCTAAACTTTTGAACAATTATATCTATAGTCCTTTAACTTTTAATTAATTCTAATTAACCTAGAATTAATTCCAAATTATTTCTAAATTAATTATAACTATTTATAATTAATATATTAGTTATATAATATATTAATAAGACATTTATCTCTCTTTAAAATCAATCTAGACAATCTATTAGTTACGAGGGCAACCTAAAAAGGACTTTACTCTTATTCATCAATATTATATCAATTTAATTAGGACCTTAGACACCTTAATCCAACAACTTTTGACCATTTTACTTTGTAAAATATCACTTTTATCCCCTCAAATTTAAACATTGACATTTTCCACACCTTGAACTTTTGTATATTAGCATGTTTGTAGCTTTTGCTCCTAGACTTTCGAATGTCAGCAAGTGTGCTCTCCCCACAAAAAAATAAAGCCATCGTTTTGTAAAAATTAACACTACCCGCAAAAACCATTCACACAAAACAAAATACGAAGCAAAACCTCGTCTGCATCCCCCATTGAATGGGGACCGGGCAGTTTCTAGTTAAAGGAATAAAATGAAATAACATTGAATTATAAGGGGTTAAAGTGGCAAACCTAAAAGATAATTGACCACTCAATATATATTGAGTGGTCATTTTCAACTTTAATAATCTGAGGTTTTCAAATATGAAAGTTTTACATAGATGTAGCTATTAAATGAGCGACAAGCTGTGTCACTAACCCTTTTGGATAACGAAAGTAATTCTTTTAAAAACAACATTAATATATCTTGTGTTCATAACATTATTATGCATCACCCCTTAGACTCTATGCAAATGCGAAAGGTATAAACTTGTGTTAATTTTCCATGCAAGCTTTCTCATGTTTTGCCACTTTGCATGAGACAACTTTTAAAGCAGCTTACGCCATAGTGAAAACCATACTCACAAGCCCACAAGAAGGGAAACCCCAATTAGATCCACACATACATGCTTCCCACTTATCCACCTAAAAACTAAAATGACAGCTGGTCTAAGTGTTGATTTTCTTTCAAATAGGTTAGACAAAAAGTTCACAGCTGCCTCTTTTTTAGTAGAAACTCGACGGGCCTAAATATGTCAAAAAGAACATCCCTAAACAGATAAGATATATGTATTATCAACCGGAAATAAAGGGACCAGTAGACGATACATTAGGATAGCACGATACTCTACTGGCAACATATGTTGACCAAGACCATCAATAATAAAGTCCTTTTTAGGTTGCAATGGAGATGAGATGCTCTAAGTATACGAAAAAATAGGTGGAAAAATAAGTGTGTAACCGGTAATTGTTCTCAGTCATATGTAGAGTGACTCTTGCAAAATGGATGTATATCTTAAGTTACATGGTTTTCACATAAGGATCGAATCACCTTGATTTTGAGATAAAAGACCTTTGGTATGGTGTGATTAGGAGTATATTAGATTTTTGTTAAAAAAAAAAAGTTGAATTATGAGAGTTTGAAAATCTAGAAGACCTCTTGTATTTTTGTTGTTGTATCTTCTCTCTTGTACTGTTTGTGCCGAACTGAAGCTATTCTTGAATCGAAATCGAACTTGAATCGTTGACATTTTACCACTATATGGTCTGTATTTTAAAAAAATCGGTTGACTTAATGTTCTATTACATAGTGCTCAGAGAATAAAAATAGCGGTCGAGATAGTTACCAACAAAAGATATTCCAAGGTTTTATATATTGTAACAACGAATCGTATCTTGTATAACTTTGCGTCAATTCCTGATCATTCTGTAGCGTGTATGTTATCAGCTGGTGTAGACGCATGGAAGACCAACACACAGAAACAAGAATGTTAAAAAGTACGATAGCAGTAGGATCCACAGACATTCTTATGATCACATCATGCACTTGGTAAAGTACCTTGATTGTGCCTATCTCCTTCCTAATCGACAACTTAATTATATATGTTTGAACAGAATGAGAAT
This sequence comes from Lactuca serriola, assembly GCF_051521515.1. Classification (NCBI taxonomy): domain Eukaryota; kingdom Viridiplantae; phylum Streptophyta; class Magnoliopsida; order Asterales; family Asteraceae; genus Lactuca; species Lactuca serriola. The sequence goes on from NC_136416.1 coordinate 208,580,425, forward strand.
CTGATACCCCATTAAAGTTATAAAAACAATGAGATTTGTTGCCGTATCAGGTTCCCTATCAGGCTGCTGCCTTTTTAGTGGTTATATAAATACAACTGTATTACAATCGTTAAAGCATTCATTACTTCGAGTAGCACCATTTAGACTTTAGATTACATATTAGCTTTCTTTAGTTCATCTAACTTAGCCTGTAATTTGTTCAAACAAATGTCATCATCACCAGTAACTCAAAGTATCTGCTGCCCTAAATGTCAAGAACCTGTTGCAGTTGATGGAGACGTACAGATACAATCAAAACCAGAAAGTGGTAAGTTTGTCAGCGTTAACAAGGGACTGCATGTTTGCATCGGAAACATGTTGCACAGACACACACACAGCAGCAGCAGCACGATTCCTAATTCTCTGAGTAGCCATGAGAAGTCAACTCTTGACACAATAAGAAACTGGGAAACGATAAAAGGGAAGCGTGCACTTCTTTGTGCTGTAACTTACGATAAGCAGAAATATCAACTCAAAGGAACTAACTATGATGTGATCAAAATGCACGAATTCCTAATGACACAGTTTAAGTTTCCAAGTGCCTCTATCCACATTCTTGCAGGTATTCCTATCCTTTTACTTTAATCTGTATACATAAATGCTCGTATCGTTATCCCTGCATGATTGGCTTCACTGTAAGTTTGTGATTTACCTTCCCCATGTTGGTTGTGGGACCGGTTGGTGGGGGACTCAGGGTTGGTGTATACCCTATTTACCCTTTTTAAACTGCAAATTGATTCCCTGGAAAGGGCTTGTTTTTAAGGATTTCCTTTTGTAGTTCTACCATTTTGGTTGGAACAGTACAAGTGACATTGTGAAAGAACCTGCAGAAATGGACTCACACCCTCATCCAACAAAAAGAAATATCCAAGAAGCTTTGAGGTGGCTCGTGAAGGACAACCAGCATGGTGACTCACTGGTGTTCTATTTTTCGGGTCATGGATTAAGGCAGCCTGATTTTTTTGATGACGAGAATGATGGGTTTGATGAAACAATATGTCCTCTAGATTTTAGAACTGAAGGAATGATCATTGATAATGAAATCAATGACACTATTGTTAGACCACTCAAGAAAGGCGTCAAACTTCATGCCATGATAGATGCTTGTCACAGTGGAACAATACTTGACCTACCACATGTCTATAGCACAAAAGAGTACGCCCTATTACCATTTATTTTTGTACAAATTACTCTATTCTGAAAGTGTCCCCCCATGCTAATACTTGTCCTAGTGGTAAGGAGGTGGGAATCCATAAGTGAGGCCTCAAGTTCAATTTTGGGCATCACATTCCTTCTTCTAGGGACTTTCTACTTCCACATGTCTTGATATCTGAACTTTAAAGTGCATTTTTGGTTCTTTGGCAGGCATTGTTGGTCAGAAAACAAACCCCCATCTGGTGCGTATAAAGGTACTAATGGCGGGCTTGCCATTTCTATCAGTGCGTGTGAAGATAATCAACTTGCTGCAGATACATCTGTGAGTAGATCTTTCTTTTTCTATGATATATTCTATCTTTTTGGGGGTTTATGTTAGTTTTTATTTTTTTTATTTTTATTATTATTTTTTTTAATCTTTGGCTTTGATATTAAAGACTCGTGTCTTCTTTTTCCCATTAAGTACAGCCTGCATAAAGTATTATCTGAATTAACGAGGCTAAGAAATTATTTGAGAAAGTAATGGCATACTAAGGAAAATGGAAGGAAAAATCATGGAAGATCTGTGACAAGTTAGGACTTTATGGGGAATTCTCATTTTCTTCACATTCTTTATCAAGGCCTTTTTGCATTAAGTGTTGTATTAGCAAAGACTTTTTTATTGAATGAACGAGAATAAATGACCATTATACCTTTTTGTCCTAATGTGATGTTGAATAAAAATAATTGTTTGTTTAATCATAACATGATTAATAACTTTAATCAAATATAAAATCCGAATTTGTGCAGGCTTTCTCAGAGTCAGGAAAGCAAATGGAAGGTGCTATGACGCACACTTTTCGGAAAGCATTTTCGGAGAACTCCAAAGCTACTTATGCTAATGTCTTGTCTTCAATGCATGATAATATATTGGCAGCCAAGAAAAAAAATTTCAGTATCAGTAGACTGTTTCACCGTGAAAGACTACAGGTTAGATTCGATTATTCATTTGTATGACCTACTGATGTCCCAATCTTTGCTTATAAATTTTAGTGATTCAACCACGGCAGTTTTCTGTTCCAAATTTGAAACTTTTTGGATCTTTTACCTTCAAAAAATGTTTCTGTTATGATACCTTTATGTTGGAAAATAATTTTATTTACATTCAGAAGCTAAACTGATGATTGTGACTGGAGATTTGAGTAGAAAGGCATTCAAATCTCCATAAAAAAAATGCAATTTTTACCAGCATGTAGCTTTTATTGAAGTGTTTAACTGGTAGGTAGTTCAAAATGCTATAACATAACATAGAGAATCTATTAAATTGAAATCAAGTGGTTAACTAGTAATAATGAGAAGCAAGTTTGCTTTTCAAAAAATAAAAAAATGAGAACAAGTAATTTTATCTTTAACTATAAGAGCGTTCTAATTTTCATGAGACAAAATGTTCCTGAAAATTTACCTCTGAAACAAATGTTGAAATCAACTAGGAAGTTGTAGATAGTTAAAACAATGGACTAGATAGTTAAAACAATGGACTAGGAAGTTGTAGGTAGTTAAAACAATGGACTAGACAAACTTTCTACAGCTATTTTTTTTTAAGATGGGGATGACAAGTGCTTTATGTCTTTTGTACAGTCAAGAGCAAGTTCATGCCCCCCACCTTGTTCCACCTTTTTGGGTGCGACAAAAATATTGCATTCGTTGTCCTATTTGGCATCGGTGTCTATTCAATATTCACCAAATGTTGTTAATTTATATTATCTTCTCTTCTATGTAACTAAATGTTTATTGATTATTCTGTCTTAGAATGGGGTGCTCTTATATTGCTAAACTTTCAGGAACCTTTGCTATCATCTTCTGAAGAATTTGACTTAAACGAGGCATTTGTCCTATAACTCCACCATACAACCAGGAGCTCCTAAGGTTAACTTGCAATAAAAACGAATGACTATCCAAGTCATGATTTCACTATCCAAAGTAACACCAACCATTTGCACAATTTGTTTAGCTTTTTGTTTGGTTTTTATGTTTGTTTTGTGTTTGTGATTTCTTTTGGTGCCACAGACATCTGTTTGTTTACCTGTTTATCCGGTGCACCAAATTAATGAATAAGTTTCGGTTGTTCTTTTAGAGAATAAACAAGTATAAATAAAGGAAATTTTATTATATATATTAAGGGTATTATTATATGTACCTCTCCCTCACATAAACAAGTTAAACATAGAGGGTACACTCACCCACTCACACATAGGGGGTAGAATAAACAATTGAGGGTATATATACAATTAGCCTATTAAGACTATTTTTAATTTTTTTCCTTTTAAGTGTTGGGGGACAAATGATTATTATTATTATTATTATTATTATTATTATTATTATTATTATTATTATTGAGGAAATGATTGCACACTTGGTAAAATTGGAATAAAAGAGTATGAGAACGATTTTTGTAAGAAAGTTACAATTCATTGAAGAAAAAAAACCTTATTTTGTTGCTTTTTTTTAACTTGTTCTTAATGCATTAATTTTGTAAATAAGAAACACTCGTATATAGTTTATTGAATTAAGTTTTCTTTATGTCAAGTCTACTAAGTTAAAAGGTGACAAGCGGCTGTCTCTTTGATTATTTTCCATGTATTTATTGTTGAGTTTGGAACTTCATATACAAACAGAACATTCTTTACTCACTAATGTGCATATATGATAGAAGCGTGTTAGTAACTGAACTCTGAACGTGGGATATACACCTTATGTGGACCTACGTTGACTTTTATCCATTTTATACCATAATCTACTTTTTCAATAAAAAAACATTCAATAACTGATCATTTTAAACCATAATCTACTTTTTCAAAAAAAAAACATTCACTAATTGATTATTTTATACCATAATCTACTTTTTCAATAAAAAAAAACATTCACTAATTGATCGTTGGAGTGTTTTAGGAAGCTTCCTCAACTTGGAGTGTATTTTATGCATATTAAAGGAAGTGAAATTCGACATTCCATTTCATGGTGTGTTTGGGTGCCAAATTCCGTAGGAATTCTTAAAGTTATATGACAATGAATTATGCATTTTAAAGGAAGTGAAATTCGACATTCCATTTCATTCTACAGTTTTTACTAAAAGACTAAAATACCTATATTATATATACTATAAACCGGAATGATAAAAAGCAAAATTTTAAATTTTAATAATTAAAAAGACTATACTTAAGTATAAGTAATAAATACATTAATATCCTTTTATCAACCAACCAAACACATTTTTAGATTTAAAGCACTTTAAGAAACGATTAACAGTTTTTGTATATGTACAAAATAATAATGCAAACAAAAGACAAAAAATATAGTGTTTAACATGGTTCACTCGGTCTGAGAAATCTAGCTACATATACGGCTGGACAAGAGAAACAAAAGAGAGGGAGATAGAGAAAGAAAGTGAGAAATTTTATTGATAACAGTCGAATTACACTTTTTCTTTAGCTTAGGGTTACATGAATTCATACGAGATTTATTTATATAAGTAAATTGACCTTTATTAATGCAAATAAGGTTGAGAGCAGAAAAAAATTGTAATGAATCTGACCCATGACATTGCCCATGTTGGTCTGCTTAGCTATTATGATGTTAGAGGGAGAATCAAGCTCCACAACTCAACGCACATGACACAATGGGTGGTAAGTTATTATTCCATTTCAAGTTCCATAACAAGATTTTAATTCTTCCAAACATATTATATGAACAATAATGAAAACCGTCCTATCAATTTTACATGATTTTATTCCTTGTTTTTAAAGTCTAATTGAAGTAATTTATGTTAAGAATGGACCTACTTTGATGATATTTGTATTATTGTGATTTGGGGTCAAAAATGAGAAAAAACGATGTAAGACATTGAAGAAAGAAGTTTTTCGAGTGAAAAGTGGAGTTTCGTCATCCTTGGAAACATTCGTCACCATCATGGAAGGTTTTGGCATGTATGTAAGGTCCTGAAATGGATCTTACCAGTGATCAAATAGCAAACACAATCAATTAACAATAAAGAATAAGTAGAATTGAGAATGAACAAGCTTGCACACGCTCTTCTATTAGGAATAATGTCTGGTACAACTTGTAGTTACAGCAGCTGTGAACTCTTAGGCATCAACAACCATAAACGACCTAGCAAACCCGTATATATAGCAGACCTGGGCCGGCCTTTGGGTTTACGGCCATAAACAGGCTTATGGCCATAAACTCAATGTTAGGCCGTAAACTACACATAAACTACCAAAAGCTATCAATTGACTCAAAAGAACCTATTACATAGAAAGCCTAGACCAAACCACTAATTAGACCCTTCAATCTCCCCCTTGATTTGGTGCTAGCTTGAAGTCAATCTTTGTCCACGATCATTACATCATCTAGCCCCATAGCTCCAATCCACATTCTCTTTTTTATAATCTCAGCAACCATAGTAGTGTACTCTTTCGCGGTCGACTCGAATATATCCTCAGGAACTTGGATTTGATAATTGCTCAAATGATGAATGTCCCATTTTCTAAATTGGAACAAATCCCTTTTGTCATACAAACGAATGCATCCCTCCTTAAGCTTGATGACAACAAATGTTGTGGTCTCATCAAATACCCAATAGAGCATTGAACTTAAGGATCCATCCGGATAATTCTGAAGCACTGGAATTTGTTTGACCTGATTTGTAGCAGGCCACATCACCATCTGGAGGGGATGACCAGTTTTGGGATCAATGACGTCTGGATAGAGCTTTATCACGGATTCAATAGTCTTCATTGATGGAAAGCCCTTCTTCACTTGATCTTCCAGGAAATGTTTGAGGTTAGTTGCTTGTTGATTATTTGTCGGATTTGAGAAAGGAGATTGAGACAGCTCCGAAAGGTCCACCCTGGTCCAAGAATTAGAGTCATGACAGTCTTTATAGAGCTCTGTATTACTGCTCTTTCTCCGTACAATCCACATTTTCAAGGGATCGTGAAAACCCCAAGATATAATTCCCGACCTATCACCATACGCGTCTCTAAACCTTACGGCCTCGAGATCCGTAACAGTAATTGTGGATTTGTTCCCGGGTGCGTTTTTTTCGGAACTCCTCTTAAATAAGAGTTGTCCCTTCTCAACCGCTTTAGCTTGTCTGTCTCTGATAATCTCTGCAACGTGTGTAGCATGAGCAGGTTCTTCTTTGAAGCGGTTCACGACGCGTGAGGTCTCATCAGTTGGCACAACAATGGGGTGAGTCTGAGAATGAAGATTAATTCTATACCCATCAGCAGAAGTCTTGTACTTAACACCCAGATTTTCTTCAAGCTTCTTCTTGAGATCAAAATAGCTGGAGGTCAAAAGCTTGAAATGATCTTAGAGCTCAGAGATCTGCTTGGTCTTTGTAGCTCCATTTTCTTTGAGATTAGAGACTCGGACCTTCAAATTAGTATTCTCACTCAGAAGATCTTCAACTCGGATGTTGACCTCAATGTTTTTCTGATCCAACACATTTACTCTCTTCTGAAGTTCATCGATCACAAAATCTTCATCTCTTGACTTACCTTCACTAAAAACGATCCCTTTGGCCTTAGAAGCAGTTGCAGCGGTTTGTTCTTGTGCCAAAAACTGAGCCAAACGTACGGAAGCTTCTTTGAGATCTGCCCTTAGGGGAGAAAACCCTGGTAGAACAGAGGAGCCACCAGTTTCAAAATGGTACTAGGGCCTTCACTTAATGGTTCTGCAGTTACGATAGCAGGAGTGGTAGTTGGTGTAAACGGCAAGCCCTGAGACAAGCTAGAGTCCAGATGCCGGAACCTAGGATCTCGACGTCTTCTTTTGGACGGAGGCTGCAAAGTCTGGTTGGTTGAGAAATCACCCTGAAGTGGCTTAGATGTAGGTGAAGCAATGTCAAGGGGAGGAATCCCTGACACTATCACGATTGGAATTGTAGAGACAACCACTTGTTCTGTAGTAATGGGGGTTAATTTGAGAGCGTCTTCCGAATCCCTACTCTCCGTTGCCATGTGAGCAACATCACTGAGATTATCTAGTAGCGAGTTGAGGTTGATGTTTGACAGAAAATCATCATTAGTTCCAAAATTGGTAGGAATCTCATCTCTGTCGAAACCTGTGAGATCGAGGTCTTCAGATTGATTAGGCTCAACAGTGTTCTTAGAAGACCCTTCATGATAATCTCCTTCAACTTGGACATTTTGTAGGTCATGCGCCTCTGCAACTGATACAGCAGGAGCAACAGTCTCTTCTCCTTCTTGATCCGATACGGTGATCACATCTCCTTCTGATATCACCTTTTCCGATGAAGTATGCTCTGATGAAATCTTGTCTGAAGATCCATGTGACTCGGTGGCTTCGTTCGGTTCAACAAATCGTCCGAACTTGACCAAAGGATACAACCCCTGAAAGACCACCTTCCCCTTGAGGTTTTGTTTAATGAGCCCAATGGTGTAAGGGACCAAAGACTTCATATTGAGAGTATCTCCATCCTTCACCAATTTGGGAAATTGCTTATTGATGAAGAGCTGAACGAACCGAGGGTACGTTAGGAAAGTATCCCAAGTAGTGGCATTAATGTTGACCACAAACTCGTCTAGGATAAACCTAGAAAAGTTGAAGCTGATCCCCACAGCGAGAGAAACAATAGCGCCAGTGTTTCTCAGGGATATCTCATCAGCACCGGACCTTCTGCCGGAGATGCAGCTCACAAACACGTGGGCTAAAAATCTCCAATAGGGCGGCAAAAGTTTCTTCAAAGTTGGTGGAGAATCACCCTCGTACCCCATCTTCCTTAGTATTCTTTGAGCATCATCAATACCAATCTCCGTGGGAAAAGTCAGGAGGTCGTTGATCAGCAGAGTCTCTCTCACAAAGGTCTCATCAATGACAATCTTGCATCCCTGAACGATTGCATTCACAGTGACAACTCCATTATCGTCCCTTGTCATTTTGGCAGTCTGCCAGAATTCCCGAATGATCTTCTGGTAGAAAACCGTGTTCCTATTGATGGTAGAGGCCAGACAGCATTCTCGTAGTCTGTGAATCACCGACTTGAAGTCCCCATGGTTCAACGGAGGATCAGCGAGAACCATAGCCAGGTTGTGCATATCTCCAAATTTTAGAGTTGCCATTTTATCTGCACTAAAACATACCAAGTAAAACAAGAGAGAAAAGTGAGCAATTAAAATTGAGAATTTCAGGCTCAAAAATCATCAAATCACTGAAAGAAATGCATATTCTTGGTCGAAAACGTGATACCTTCAATGCTATCGGAGTAATTTCGCAAAAATTGAGAATTTTTTTTCGAGGAGAGAGAGAGAGGGTGAGAGGGTTTGTGAAACGACCCAAAAATACGACCCAAAAATTTCATTTTTCAACATAACCAAAAACCATAATCTGAGTGTCATATCATAAAACCATACATGTTGTATCTCAAAATAATAATAAAACACTGTGCGGAAAACTGTATCATATCCATGTCATATAAATATCAAGAACTAAATCAACTCCCACGATAAAAGCTGAAGCTGTGGTGTGTGCGATGCCATCATCCCGAGCTCTTCCCTCTGTTGGCGGAAGTACCTGAAACCAAAACTGAAACTGTAAGCACGAAGCTTAGTGAGCTCCCCCAAATTACCACATACCATACAATAATATATCAAGCACATACTGGGGCCTTGCCCCCTCCATCGGACCGAAGTCCGAAGCTGACTGACTGGGACCTTGTCCCCTACATCGGACCGGAGACCGAAGCTGACATCGGACCGAAGTCCGAAGCTGACTGGGACCGTGTCCCCTACATCGAACCGAAGTTCGAAGCTGACATCGGACCGAAGTCCGAAGCTGACTGGGACCTTGTCCCCTACATCGAACCGAAGTCCGAAGCTGACTGATCATAACATAAACGTATCACTTAACATGAACACACATAATCCTGTCTGAGCCACGAAGGCATCAAACGTGCTAACTACTGCATCGGATAAATCCGGATACTACTGCAAGCTAAACGGGCCGGCGTTGTGGCCTTAGACCCGTTCCTACTGAAAGGGAACTCACCTCGTGAACTGGCTGCTGAGTGAATAGCTCTGAGGGCTAACTGCTGCTGCTCCGGTATCTCCCCGGCTACAAGTCCACAAACACACTCAATCAAATACTAAACACTGCATTGGGTAAAATGACTCTTTTACCCTTGGTCAAAGTCAACTCTCAGACAAAGTCAACTCTCGGTCAAAGTCAACCCACAGTTGACCTGACTCGCCGAGTTGGGCCGCCAACTCGTCGAGTCCCTATTCTCACTCCTCGACCCTACTCGCTGCTACTCGTCGAGTATGACATCGACTCGACGAGTACTCATTCGATCCAAGAACTCAGACAATCTTCATCCGACTCGCCGAGTCATATGAACAACTCGACGAGTTGTTCTTGAGCTTAAGAAGATTGCCTTGGACTTGCCGAGTTGTATGAACAACTCGCTGAGTCCCTCCATTACTGAGTCTACCCTCAAACTCGCTGAGTCCACCCCACTACTCACTGGTCCCACTCGACACCGCTCAAAAAGGAAGAAATCGGGGACTCGCGACTCGACTCGCCGAGTCGTTCTTCCGACTCGCCGAGTCACCGCCATGCAACTATTCTACACTCGATTCTGCTCGAATCCAATACATACAAATGATAGATCTGAGTCCAATAAGCTGATTTACCACGTAAAGTTTCCAACTTTACGTGTACAAACACATGAACAAGGGAATAAAGGCTAAAAGATGCTTAAAAGGGGTAGATCTAGGGTTAATATGCAAAATAGCTCCATAAAGGCAATAGATCTGGGCTCTACAACTCCTAAATAAACAGATCTAAAGATATCTCCGCATAATAGGGCTTCCATATCAACATAAGGCTTGAGAAAAGCATCAACTAGATCTAGAAAGAGTTTTTAAGCATAAAAAGGGAAGGGAATCTGAAGAATACCTCAAAGAGCTCTTGCTTTCCCTTGAATCTCTGCTCTACAATCCTTCTCCTTGCTCCTTTCTTCTTCTCCTTCTTCAAGCCTTCACAAATGCACACAAGATCACTAAAAACACTCAAGATCGAATTAGGGTTTTCTCACAGCTTTAGAGGGTGAAGGAGGCGAGATTGGGGGCTATAAGGTGGCTTAAATAGTGGGCAACCCGGGGATTTAGGGTTTCTCCCAGACGGACAGACTCGCCGAGTCCAGAATATGGACTCGCCGAGTCGCCAGCTAATCACGTGCTCGAAATCCCGACCCTACTCGACGAGTCAGGCTATGAACTCGCCGAGTCCCTCTTGCAAAAATTCAAAATAAATACCAAGGAATTATCATACCGGAGACGGGTCGTTACAGTTTGCGGCCGGAATCAAGAAAATGAGAAGGATTTCGGCTGTAAATACCTTTTGTACCTAGATTCCCTTTACCTGATGTCCACATAGTGTAAGGCAGAGTCTAATATAGTCCAATATTTTTCAAAAATTTTAAAAACAAATCTTTTTGAGGATTAATATTAAAACTAAAATTAAAAATAAAACAAAATAAAATAAAAATTAATTATGTAAAATTTAAAAATTAAAGATAATTATTAATTTTTAACAGTTAATTAAATAAAAATAAAAATAAATTTAAAAATAAAATAAAAATAAAGTTAAAAATAAATAGAAATAACACCAAACAAAATATACAACAAAAATTTAATTACTGAGAATAAATTTGTGATGTTGGGATCAAAGTTTTTGGACAACCTTATTCCACTTGTCGGTACCCTTATTTTCACATCTTCGTCTGATCGATCGCCAGTATTCTGGTCCACTTAAACACGAAACATTTGTGACATAATTTTGGATAATTTACCAATAACATGACAATTTTAGCCCTTATTCTTAAGTAAATTTCTTCGAGACCATTTAGCTGACGACAACCAGGGATATTGTTGTCCACCTAAATTGAGCAGCGAGATCTACAGACAATCTATACGTGTTCAATTTTAAGTGTACTAGAACATGTTTCCCGCTATCAAGGACTTCCAGAATACTCCTTACACCGGGTGAGCAGACAATTATTAAGAAAGAAGATAGATTTAGAATGCATATGCTGTACATCCAAGTCGGATCTCTTCCAATCACGTAAAGGATGAAACATATGACTAACTGAAGTTTTTAGAGGGATTGAGAAGCGAATGGTGCATATACTGTGTACCAGGTCGGATATTGAGTCACGCAAAGGAGACAATATATGGCTAACAGATAGAAAGAATTGCATAGATAGAAGATGTAGAGAGATAGAGTTGCATATGTTACAGTCCATGTCGGATGTATTTCAATCACGCAGAGGAGGCAACATATGACTAACAGACAGAAAGAAATAATATAACTTTCTACAGACCTAATTTATCGGAATTCCCCAGTCATCTTATCAAAACCGGAATTAAGGATAGAATCTGCACATCGAGGAAAATTGAATCCACAGTTCTAGATACGGGTTCTTTAGTGTGACTAGTAGATTCCCATGTATATCTGCCCGCTCAACCTATCCGAGCGTCGTATTGTCAGGCTAAACGGATCTAACTAGGTCAATATTAGTCAAGTCCTTGAATTCCTTAAGTTCAAATCTTCCTAGTCAAGTCCATTTAAAATCTTTCGTGCCTACCAGCGCATCGAGCACAGAGCGTTGACAATTCAACTTAGGTACGTTACGCAGATTCAGATTGCCTCGTTATCACTTGCTAATTTCATTTCCCATCACAACACCTGCAAACAAAACTATCAGCAATATTTTTAATTTTGTGGCTTTTTTATTGTTTTTGTTTTTTTTTTTTGAATTTTTATTGTTTTTGGATTTTTGATTATTTCTCCCCCTAAATTTGTGCATGGGTGAGAATAAAAATAAAAATAAAATATAATAAAATGCGCAAATTTAAATTAACTTACCTACAGAAACAAAAATAAATTTAAAATTTTGAAGAATTAAGAAAAGAAAGAAAAAAAAAGAAAAGAAAAGAAAAAAAAATTAAAATAAAAAAACTTAATCGTCAAAACGAATCATTTTCAGATGTCCCACAAGCACATCGAAGTGAGCTTTATTAAAGGGCATAGTGAACAGATTCGCTACATTATTAACAGTGGGAACCTGTTCCAGCCGGATAAGTGAACGTTCATAACAGTCTCTGATGAAATGAATTTTAATGTCGATGTGCTTGGTTTTAGAGTGTTGGACTAGATTTTTGGCAATTTGAATTGCGGCCTCATTATCACAGTAAATGGGGGGTTTCTAAATAATTCAAACCGTAGTCCAACAGCTGATGTTGGATCCAGATAACTTGAGAACAACATGCAGATGTAGCAACGTATTCCATGTCCGCTGTTGAGGTTGAGACAGTGTGTTGCTTCTTGCACTGCCACGACACTAGTCTGTCACCTAGATATTGACACCCTCCTGAAGTTGATTTCCTGTCAAGATCACAGCCTCCATAATTACTGTCAGCAAAAGCATATAAATCAAATTCAGAATTCTTCGGATACCAAAGGCCCAATTTTGGGCTACGTTTGATATACCGAAAAATTCTTTTGACAGAAATAAGATTTGAAAGTTTAGCATTAGCCTGATAACGTGCGCATTGACAAACTGCAAACATGATGTCAAGTCGGCTTGCAGTAAGATACATCAGCGATCCGATCATTGATCTGTAGTGTGTCTGATCTACGGATTCGCCATCAGGATCTAGAGTCAGAAGAGGTCTTTCAGCCATTGGCGTTGATGCAGATTTAGCGTCGTGAAACCCGAACTTCTCAAGAATATCCTCCACATACTTGGTTTGATGTAGTAGGATTTCGGTTGAATTTTGTTTGACATGAAGCCCCAAAAACATTGTCATCTCCCCCAGTGAACTCATTTCTAACCTCTTTTTCATAACACCTTCGAATTCCTTGCAAAGCTGCGGACTGGTTGACCCAAAGATAATGTCGTGAACATAGATTTGAACCAGAATCTGATCATTACCGACATGCTTAATAAACAAAGTTTGATCGATAGTGCAACGAGAGTAACCATGCTCGAGCAAATGCTTTGTCAAAGTCGCATACCACGCTCGAGGAGCTTGATGCAACCCATACAATGCCTTGTCCAACTTGTGGACATGATTAGGAAACTTTGAGTCAACGAACCCAGGGGATTGATCAACATATATTTCTTCCTTCACCTTGCCATACAAGAAGGCAGTCTTGATGTCCATTTGGTAAACGGTGAAATTCATGTAAGAGGCATATGCAAGGAAGATACGAATAGCCTCCAAGCGAGCCACTGAAGCATAAACTTCAGTGTAATCAAGAACCTCGACTTGTCGAAATCCGCGAACCACTAATCTAGCATTATTTCGCACTATAATCCCTGAATCATCCTGCTTGTTTTGATAGACCCATCGTGTGTCAAGAGACTTTTTTCCCTTTGGCAACTCAACCAACTTCCAAACCCCGAGTTTTTCAAATTGATGAAGTTCTTCATGCATTGCATCTACCCAGTTAGGCTCATTCAGTGCCATTTCAACATTCTTGGGCTCTTTTTGAGAGATAAAGCAAGAGTAAAGACAGGTATTGACATCTCCACTCTGACTTCTGGTTTTAACACCATCGCCCAGCTGACCAATGATGTTTTCGATCGGATGATCGCGTTGAATCCTTGAAGGTATCTCTTGGTTGATATCATTAAGAGAGATAGGAAGAGTGTGAATGTTAACACCTACTTCATTTGCTAATTGAGCCGCTCCAGACGGCTCTGCTACAAACTCATTTGAAATGTTTTCAGGAAAGAGTAGTTCCATAAATGTTGAAGAGACAGCGGAAGCATCTTTAGACATGAACTCTCTTTCTATAGGGGTGAGTGGTGTAGCTTCAACATCAGGAGTATCATTCTGAGCTGGAGATTTTGGACTATCAGTTTGTGCAGATGACTCCCCCTCAGGCGTAGCAGAGGACTCCCCCTCAGGTGAAGCAGAGGACTCCTCCTCAGTGAAGCAGAGGACTCACCCGCAGACGGTGAAGAGGATATTGTTGGAGGTCTGTAGACAACTTCTTCGTCTTTGTCTTCAGAAACATTCTTCGAACCAGAGATAGATCCAGATGAGCTACCTGAAAACACATTTATGGATTTGAACAGAGATGTGTAGCCAAACAACCAGTCCGGACCAACTCAAGCATCCGTCTCATTTTCTTCCAACCAGCGCACGTCATAAGATTCTACAACCTGCTTTGTCTTCTTATTGTAGACCCTACAAGCGGTGTGAGCCACATACCCTACGAAGTAACAATCATCGGCTTTGTCATTAGACTTCGGGTTGGTCTCTAAGTGAAGAAGGGTACAAGGGCAGCCAAATACACGGAAATGATTGACTGAAGGCTTGTGACCATATATAATCTCATATGGGGTCTTCATCTGAGCTTTGTTGATCAACACGCGATTCTGAACGTAGCAAGCAGTGTTTATCGACTCGGCCCAGAAGAAAACTGGTAGTTTGGAGTCACACAACATCGTCCTTGCAACGTCTTTTAAAGTTTTGTTTCTCCTCTCAGCAACACCATTTTGTTGGGGTGTGTAAGCGGAGCTGTATTGACGCATAATACCCTTTTCTGTGCAAAAATGATCGAGTACAGAATTCTTGAACTCTGTTCCATTTTCGGTACGAAGCGCCTTCACCCGGTTGTTAGTTTGGTTCTCAATCAATACTATGAATTTCTTAATTAGATCAGCAACTCTAGCTTTGTTGGATAGAAAGAAACCCACGTAAAATGTGAGAAATCATCAATGACAACCAGACAATAAGAATTTATGTTAATGCTGAGAACGTTTACTGGTCCAAATAGATCCATATGTAGCAATTGAAGCACCTGACTAATTGAGTTGACCTGTTTTGGCAGGTGTGGTTTTATATGATGCTTACCCTGGGCACATGACACACACTTCTCAAACATGATAAAGTCCTTGACAGGCAAACCACGAACCATCTCATTCTTTGCAAGACGATTCAAGTTCTTGGCGTTAGCATGAACGAGTCTTCGTTGCCATAACATTGCATTTTGTTCGGAGATCTTTGAAAAGAGGCACGTAACTTGTTCTGGAAGATTGCTATTCATATCTATGATGTAAGCATTCCCATCCCTTTTTGATTTCACAAGAATCCACTCTTCTGGGATGACAAAGCCCAGCTTGAGAATCATACATTCCTTTTCGGTGAAATGTTTAGAATAGCCATTGTCGAATATCCGAGACATACTCAACAAACTATGCTTCAATTCCGGAGCAAAGTTGACATTCTCGAAACTTAACACCCTATTTGTGACTGTTCCCCTTTGAGTGATTTTTCCACCTTCTCCACCCGCAAAAGAGATATATCCCCCATTAAAAGATTGAATGTTGTGTAGTTGGGCGATATCTCCTGTCATATGCCGGGAGCAACCACTGTCGACGAACCAAGGTCTGACGACATTCCCCCACAACTGTCCCTGCAAAATGTGCAGGTTTATTTAGATTTGGGAACCCAGGTCATTATGTTCATGGGTTGTCCCGATGCCTTTTCAAATTTATCATTATTTAACAAGCTTTCAAAGGACACAGATGATGGATTGGAGGCTATTTTGGGCAACCATTGATAATTAGATTTTCTAACAGTCCCGGGTGATTTTGAAATAGGATGTTTATCAATTTGCTTGAAGCACTTGGATTTTCTACCAGAATTGGTTGAAGACCCACTGTTGCTTCTTGACGAAACCTCCCTTGGCTTGGCGATGCTCGGTTTTGGCAAACTGCTTGGGACTTTGTTATGAAAAACCCTTTTATTCTTTTGAAAAACAACATGTTTTCTACTCCGATCATCCTTCAAATCATCATTCCGAGAACGATTTCTAGAGGACTTTCTAGTTAAAGACCTTTCTTTGAATTTAGTCTCTCCTCTTGGAGACTCAAAATGTACAAACATACGATTAGGACAATTTCTACCTATATGACCACCAATACCACAATTGAAATAAATCTGTTTATTATTGTTAAAACTTGTGCTACATTGTTCAGATTTGTTTTCCATACTAACATCCTTGCTTCTCTCACATGAACAAGAACAAGAATTAGGTTGTGAGACAAGTGAGGGTGCATTAGATGGAAAGACCTGTGAAACTGGTGGTTTTTCATTATTATTATCATCACAAACACTAGAATTGCCAACCACATTATTCAAAATAGTATCAGACACTTTAAAACTATTCATAACAGTGTCAGAAGAAGTAGAAACATCACAAAAAACATTGTCACTTGCAAAATTAGAAAAATTATTGTCTTTATTTAAAACTAAAACTTTAGGTTCAGACTCAGTTTTATTTCTAGAAACAGATCCTTCAACTTCGTGCTTTGACTGATTTAAGGATTGATCTGCAGGAGAAGTAGAAATGTTAGTACTTTCAACATTAATAAATCCTCCCGAAACAAAACCAGATGGCTTGCCATAAACCATGAATGGTTCATTGGCTATCTCTTCTTTGGACAAGGGTTGAAACTGATATGTATGATTGAAAGGATGAGGCACTTGATTATACCCTAGACCCTTTGACTGATTTCGTTTGAATTATATGCAGTGGTCTATCATATTGGCCACTACCTCACTCGATACATCATATTTTCTAAAATCAAAATCAACATTTTCAAATTTGCCCTTTAATGATTCAATTTCAGCCACTAGTTCAGCGTTCTGTTTCTTTATGTAGTCATAATTTTCGCATTTATTACTATAGTCTTCCTAAAGTCTCCTAAAGTCCTTTATTTTAGATTCTAATTGGGCCTTAAGAGGTTTTTGACCTTTTCTAAGTTGGTAACCTTCGTACCTAAGACCCTCTACTTCCCTTTTTAGTAAGTCATTATGTTCACGTAGAATTGTAAGGTTCTCTACTTCTCTACTTAGTGTCTCAATTTCCTCATGAAGAATTTTAACATAATCAATACAAGATTGAGAGCATGAGGGTAGACTTACCTAGTTTTTGTTTGACTCATGAGAAAAAGATACCATCAATGCAAACTGCAGCTCCATCATTTGATCTTCATCCGCAACAATCTCTGTCGGAGCATCATCACCAACCTGTGCCAAATGGGAATTTTCAGGTCCAGATATGTTCAGGGCCTGCATCTAATCCTCCCAGTCAAACGATTACGCAACCATAGCCTTCTTGTTGTTCACTTGAGCACCGCTCTGATTGTTTCATACTGTAACTATTGTCCGATCATTGTTTAATCTTCTGTCTGGCTTCGGGCATTCACAAGCAAAATGACCTCGCTCCTGGCAGTTGAAACAACGTAGCTTTCCCTTGCTGAATCCAACCTTCATGTCAGCACTCATCCCCCAGTTGTTCTTTCCGGTCTTCTTGGCAAACTGTTTCGCCCTGAAAACTTCCATGGCGATTTGCCATGTGATATACATCTCTTTCTACGTCTTCAGGGTGAATCTGATCGAGATCGCAAAATGACAGTTGGGGCGGAAGATCTCCAGCCACAAGTGCATTATAGCAGTTGACAAGACCTGTAGCAAGAGTGAGATTTTCATCACCCTCCTTTCCGTTTGATGAGGAAGCCATATTAGAGGAAGAAGCAGCTTGAGCAGCCACGAACGATTGGTTTTGAGAGAGAGGCATGGCTGATGCAGCAGGAAGAGAAGAAGCTGATGGAGTGGATAATGACTGAACCTGAGCTTGTTGAGCAGCAAAGGATTGACCTGAAAAAGAAAAGGGGAAAGATGAAAGAGCATTGTTAGAAGAGATCCCAAGGTTTGCAATTGAGTATGAGTTCACATGATTTATCTCCCGCTGTTTGTCATCATTATGACAAGCTTTGATGACTGCCATTACTTCAGAAAGAAAGGGCTTAGATCCTTAGTCTTCTTTATAACAGCTACATTCATGTCCCAAGACTTTGGGAGAGCATTCAGTAGCTTCTTGTTTATCTCAGACTTGGTGTAAAAGATCCCGACTACAGTCATTTCAGTGGTAAGAGACGTGAACCACTGCAGCTGTGCTTCAAGAGTTTCTCCAGGAACATAGTTTAACATAGTGAACCGTTGTCACATCATATCTTGGTGACTCTCTTTCATATCTTCATTCCCTTCATAAACATCGATTAGGGCTTCCCATAGAGCCTTAGCAGAGGTGTACTCCCTAAAACCTTGAGCAATGTCCGAAGATAGAGCCATGATCAGAGTGGCCAAAGACCTTTCTTGCTCTTCAACCTTCTCGAAGTCTTCATCTGTGTAATTCTCAAACTTCTTGTCAACCACTTGCCCTGAAACAGTGGTGGTTATTCTGACAGGATCTTTTATGATGCTTCTCCAGATTTTGAAGTCCTTCATCTTGATGTACTTTTCAATCCTGTACTTCCATTCTGGGAAACCTTCAGCGGACAGTAGTCTTGGAATTCGAGTGGTTGTGCCCATCACAGAATCCAGCTCTTGGTGGTGTGTTTGACTTTGAGAATCCATTGATATTAAAATAATATTAAATAGAAATTAAATTATTTAAGAATAAATTAAGTTTCTGGTCAAACACAAGTTCACAGTCAAATTAGGTTTGCGTCCGTAAACTATGTTCATGGTCAGAGAGGAGTTTGCGGTCGTAAACTCTGTTCACGGTCGTAATGAGTTTCCGGTCTACGTTCACGGTCCAAGAATCCAAGTTTCCGATTGATGAAAAATCCTTTTTCACAGCCCAAGAACCAAGTTCACAGTTCAAGAACTGATGGGAGTTTGCGGACGTAATCTAAGTTTACGGCAGTAAGCTATGGCCGTAATCTCCCAGAAACTTGAGAAAAATGCAGTTTTGAATGAAGCTTGAAACCCTTTCGCAGCAAACACCAACTTCAGTCGCAAACAAATAAGAACATGGTCAAAAATCGATTGTAGAATGCTTTTGACACTGGTTTTGCTCTGATACCAATTGTAAGGTCCTGAAATGGATCTTAGCAGTGATCAAATAGCAAACACAATCAATTAGCAATAAATAATAAGTAGAATTGAGAATGAACAAGCTTGCACACGCTCTTCTATTAGGAATAACGTCTGGTACAACTTGTAGTTACAGCAACCGTGAACACTTAGGCATCAACAACCATAAACGACCTAGAAAACCCCTATATATAGCAGACTTGGGCCGGCCTTTGGGTTTACGGTCGTAAACAGGCTTACGGCCGTAAACTCAATGTTGGGTCGTAAACTACACATAAACTACCAAAAGCTATCAATTGACTCAAAAGAACCTATTACATAGAAAGCCTAGACCAAACCACTAATTAGATCCTTCAATGTACTAGGACGTTATCACTTCTACCAATCAGACCCTTTCTAAACCCCATGATTTCATACCAAGTACACCCCAAAAAATTTATTTCTAATTTAAAATTTTACAATTTAATTTGGTGTACAATGGCGAACTGACATACAAGAAGTTATCACAAGGATCACACTGGCCTCAAATACAGGTACAAGATCGAGCTAGACGTCACATTAATATACCTGCAAAATTAATCATCATAACAACGTAAGCTCACAACTTAGTGAATAACAACTACTAAAACATAATCATATAAATTAAATAAATCACATATAAATTATTTTCTTAATAGCTTTTAATTCAAATCGATTACTGGTGTTCTCATAATTAACCTCCAAGTAATAATCTACCACTAAATCAATAATTTATTTCTCAATCGATGATCTATTTCTCAATTGTGATCACTTTCTTGATTAATTCTCTCTCTCTCTCTCTCTCTCTCTCTCTCTCAATCAATAAAGATACATCTCTCATTCACAATTAAGCTATGAATTAAGCTTTATGTCTCAATCAATAATCCGTCTCTCAACCGCTGATCTATATCTCATCAATTGTCTATCAATTATAATGTATTTCTCGAAAATAATCTATCTCGTAGAAATGAATAATTTCTCAACAAAAGTCGATTATTTAGATCTCTGTATAATTTATATATATATCGCATATGAAAAATATCATAAGCATAATATATATCGCAAATCTAATCTAAGCAATTACTCAGAAATAATCTATCTTTTAATGTAATGTATCTCTTAATTATAATGTATATCATCAATCAGAATCAATCTTTCGATCAGATATTTATCTCTCAGAATAAACAATTTCTCCAGTATCAATTTATTTCTCTTTAACAATTTATCACATAAATCATGTATAACACAGATAACCCATCAATGGATGTTAGGGTAGTGACACATCTAGTCATCACATAACAAGTTCCTTAGATCATGTCGCAACTCACTACTAGGTATACTCTATGACCACTCGTCATAATAACAACCCGATGATGAGGTACATCTAAAATTGACCCTATAGTTTAATTATGTTGCATTTTGGTCCCTAAGTTCAAGATAGTGTGCAAAAGGGACCTAGTAGCATTTTCATAAATTATTCTTGAGGGAGTATGCCATGCGTACGTGTGTACATTGAGCGTACTAAGGAGAGCCCTAGTACACTGGGCATACATTTTATACATGGGGCGTACTTGCCAGATATGGAAAGCGTAATTTGTTAGGTTTAGCTCATATTTAAACCCCATTATAGCCTCATTTCCTCTCACCTCATCAGCCACCATTCTCTTAGAGCGTTCTTGCAACCCTAATTTACCTCGTGAAGTCATTCCAAGCTTAAAAGTGTGTGTTTTTGTGCTTTGAAGAAGAAGGAAGGGAATAAAGCTCACCTTTGAGGAGTGTAGCACTTTGGATCTGAGATTTGTACCTTATTGGCAACCTTTTGAAGGTATAGAGAATGCAACATTGTTCCGCCATCATATAGATCTAGAAATGTGTGTTTTAATGATTCTTTTTGGTCCTAAAATTATTAATGAACAAAGCATGTTCTTGACCCCTTAAGCTGTCCATTTAGACCCTTGGAAGGGTTTTGAGTCAGAAAGATGGAGTCTTAATGGCTGGTTTTGTCCCATGCATGTCATTGAGAGTCTTAAGGCATTAAGATGTTGGATTTTTTTTATGGATTTAGCACTTATTCAACATGCAAGGTCATAAAGTTGGAAACTTTATGACTCCTAATGACATTTTGACCTTGGATTTGCATTTGGACATGTTAAGACATTATATTAAGAAATTAATGGGAAAAAGAAGAAGTATGGGGTTAGGCCAAGCATACCTGGGACTAGGCCCAACGTACGTGGTCAATAGAGAAGTACGTCCAACGTACCTATAGAGTACGCCCCGCATACGCTTGCTGAGTTGACTTGACTAGGTTAAGTCAGTTTACATATGGACTTTGACCAAGTTTGACCTTCAAGGTATTTTGGTTATTTTGGGATTTTGATAGAGATTGGTCACTTGCTTGTAATAGGTGTCGATTGGAGCTGAGATTCGGAGTCGAGACCTTATCAACTTTTGTCCAGTTTGTGAGGTAAGTCTTCCTCATTGTAAATGCAGGTCGAAGGTCCCAAGGCCGGACCATTAAATTATATATCCTGTTATGTGATAGTATGTTGTCGTGCTGTAGTGATCTATTAGATCGTTATCCTCGTATATAGGAGGATGTTGTGCTTAGTGATATATAAGATCTGCCTGATTGTTGTTAACTGGTTATGTGTATGTTATATGTTATGCATATGTCAACATGTTATGTGTGGTTAGGATGGGGCGAACCAGTGTCGACTGAAGGCCAAGAGGCCCAGGGCGTCCTGGATAGACTGCAGGCCTGAGAGGCGTACCAGTCAGGTCGAAAGCCTAGAGAATAGTCCAGATATGCTGAAGGCCCGATGAGGCGTTCTAATCATGTTGAAAGTTCTGTGAGTGTTCCAGATAGTTTATAGGCCGGTGCAGTATTCCAATCAAGCTGAAGGCTCTATATGCATGTTGTTTTCTATTATGTCTATGTGGTGGTACTTTGGGGGAAACTCTCTTCGGATGACCTTGAGAAGGAGAAGGAGTGACCATACACATCCTCTTGTTATGACTTTTGATTCTAGGAGACTTTAATGTTGGGAAATGTTTTGAAATCTATTTTGTATATAATTTATGAGTTTGGGTTGCTTTTTAAAAGTATAAATTTATTGTGATTTTTACGACGTTACAAGTTGGTATCAGAGGCTTGGTTTGAGTGAATTGTAGGAACACTCATGTAAATCCAATCGCAAACTAAGGCAAAAGATTTTTAAAAATGATTTTGTAACATCCCAAAAATTCAGGCCAAAAATTTCATTTTTAAATATGTTATTATAAAACCAACAGTGTAATAAAACATCCATAATATCATGTAATGTCAAAACCGAAGTGTCAATAATCCAAACATAGTATCATAAAACCATATCAGAGTGTAATCCCAAAGATCTCGTGTGCGGAAAACAAGGTGTGATGCGTTGCGATCGAGCCGGCTCCTTTCCTTTGAAAACAAAGTACCTGAAACCAAAACTGAACACTATAAGCACAAAGCTTAGTGAGTTCCCCATCATACCACATACCATACAATACACATGCTGCCAAGCCTATCTGGGTGATGGCCTACACCTTCGGTATTTTTCAACCGGTATCTGGGGACTATTTCACCCCTTATAATAACATAGCATAACATACATAAATATACTGTCAGACATATCTGAGTGCCCAACCTACCCCTTCAGTATCTATCAACTGGTAACTGGGAGCTAACCTCCCCTTCGGTATATTTTAACTGGTAACCGGGGGCTAACCTCACCTTCGGTATCTTTCAACTGGTAACCGGGAGCTAACTTCCCCTTTGGTATCTTTCAACCGGTAACCGGGGACTATATCACCCCTACCACTACCACATAATAACATAACATAATGTACTGCTAGGCATTCATGGGTTCTAATGACTCCTTCGGTATCTTTCAACCGGTATCCAGGGACTATTTCACCCGTAATACTACTAAAAAATATAATAGAGCATCCTAGCACATAGAGCATATAAGATAGTTGCAAACCAAACAATCATCTCATACATAATTACCTACTAGTGGGCCGACATTGGTTCCTTAGACCCACCTCTACTGGAAGGTAACTCACCTCACACTGCTGAAGTCCTGTAGACACAATCCGGGCTGCTGGATGACAGATTCCCAAACTGTCAATATAAAAACATCACCCAATTAATAATTGGATTCCAGCATAGGTCCATAAGTCCAAGCTTGGGGTAAAAGATTGCTTTACCCCTATCTTAGCTTGATTTAACTCAAGGCCCAATCCAAAGGCCCAAAAGTTAAACTTTGAATCAAAGCCTAACATATGACCCAATTTTCCAAATTAGGCCCAAACCTTTACATGGTCTTAATCAAAGGCCCAACCATTTAGTCCAGTCTAACATTTGACATTCTAATGGCCCAATATCATATAATCATTAAGGCCCAAACTATGGCCCATTTTTCCAAATTGGGCCCAAACCCTCATATGGGCTTACCTTAAGCCCACCAACATATTCTAGTCCATAAGATTATTCATGGATGGCCCATTAATAATCCAATCATCAAGGCCCAATAGAAAGGCCCAACAATAAACCCAAGTGAAATTAAGGTTTTCACATGAAATGATGATTAGGGTTAAGTGTCCGTACTTAACCCATTAAGGACTTAATCCATTAAGTCCCACATGCCTTAGTTTAATTGCAAATGGTTATTAATTAATATTTTAATTTAATAAATGATTCTAGAGCGGGTCTCGGTTGATCCAAAGCCCATGTATCCAAAATTAGGGATTTCTAAACCCTAATTAGGGTTTCCAACCCATTTAAAGCCCAATAGGCCCAAACCCAAGTCCTTAAGCCCATTAGGGTTTCCTTAGGTCAAGTAGGTTTTAGTAGACCCATTAGGGTTTCACTAGGCCCATTAGTCACATGTTTGGGCTTTTAAGTCATTTAGGGTTTCATTGGGCCCATTAGGATTTCAGTCCTTAGTCCAAACATCCCAAACGAATCACAATACAAACGAGGCACACCGCCACCCGACATGGCGGCCGGTGGCGGCAGCCACCACCCTACGGTGGTGGTTTGAGTTTTCATTTCATTATTCTAACACTATTACAACACAAATCCCGAAAACACACACACACACACACTTACTAACATAAACATACATACACAGCCACCCTAATGGTCGTCGGCGGTGGTGCATGGCGACAACCACCATCGTGGTTACCGGCCAAAAAGAACACCCTCCCTTGTTCAGCAACACCAAAATATGCAAACTCTTGAGCTGAACATGACAAGAAACACACCCATCGAAATCTTGTGGCGGTAGGTGGCGGTAGATGGCGACGGAAGTGGTGGTCGGAAGGCTGAAACCTCCAGAAATAGGGGAGAAGAAAGAGGTATAGTTGTAGATGCTACACATACACACACAGAGTATGCACCATGCAACCTTCACTTTTGGTGGTATACGCTAGCCGGAATAAATGAGCCACCGATCGGAGCGGCGGCGGCGTGAGACAACAACACAAAAGAGGAAACGGAGAGAGTGGGGACGCCATTACTAAAGGGAGGAACGATGGCCACAGGCTTCCATCTTCCAGCAACCCCCAACTTGTCGTCAAATAGTGTTTCACAACGTCGTTGGCAGCGGATTACGGCGGCGATGTTCGGCTCTTGATGGTTTACGATATCTCCGAAGGAGGGAGCGGCGACTAGGGCGAGGGGGGAGGGGTATAAGGTGGTGCGGCGTCGGACTTGGTTGAGAGGTGAAGATGGCGGCTGGAATGTTTGGCTTAGGGTTAGGGTTCCGGGAACATGGTGACGGGTTTATAGTCCTGTAACCAAGCCAACTTCTTTCCATGTTTACATAATCAATCCCTCCTTCTTCCTATTCTTTCAAACCGATCCAAAAGTTACCCTTTTAACCCTTGCCTTCAAAACTCTTTACAAATTGAGTTCATAATTTACTCTTTAGCCCTTACTCCATAAAATCCTTTATAAACAAATCCGAAAGCTATATTTTAACCCCCCTTAACTTCCAATTTATATCATTTGGCTCCCCGAAACCAACACCTACCTAACTATTATGGATTTTAGGGATACGATTCATATTAATTTTATCTATTTTATTTATTTAATAAACAAGGTGTTACAGATTTCAAATTGTTTTCAAAATAATCAAAGAGCATGTGATGTGTACGATCAGCCGAAGCCAGTAAGTAGAGCCCAAATTACCACACTGTTATTTGATATTGTGATATGTTAGAACAACATGGTAGTGATAAGCTAGGGATCTTCAAGAATTGCATGATAGAATTGTATGATTATATGATGCCTGTTAGCCTAGTGCTTTTTTAATGAAATTGACATCATTACTATAGTTGCTTAATGTATGCATCAAAGTTGTACATAACTAAGATTTTATTGCCTGAGAATCTTTGGTTTGGCCTTATTTCTTGTTCTTTATTGGTGAAGGGCTTTGGGTAGAAATAGCACAGGCCTTACAACATCTATTATTCTAATGGCCTATAATACATTGATCTCTCATCAGATCATAACTCATGTGCTCTATGGCCACTACTTGTAATACAAGAAACTGAGTGGGTCAAGCTTGGGAGCCTAATGAGCACATAGAGTTTTCAACCCACAATAATTAAGTTTATTAATTTTCATCAAGTCAATCAACCCAATTACCTGTTCCCGTTATCCTAAATTTTTGTCCCTAAAGCATCTAAATTAAGGGACCTAGCCTAAGGATTTTCATCAGGATGGACGACACTGTTGAATACATAGTTCAAAAACACCTACATGTTGCGAGTCTGCCAGCGTTTCACTAGACTGTCTAGAATATTCTGTGGTCGTCATCTATACTCCGCTAAATGACTGGATTAGCTTAAATATCAAGTCCCTTCATCATTTATTTCATCATCTATGTTATCTATCCGTCTTTACTCATCATAATTATAGGTATAAAGTACATATATAATTTAAATCGAATAAAACATGTATATTTTGTTCATCCAACATAGATATCAAGAACACAGATAATAAATACTTCATATCTATGTGTAAAATGAAAGTAACTATGCATTCACTTGTTAAAGTGATGACTCCAAACTCAGGCAGTGCTTCACTTTTAACAATTTTATTTTCCTTCCGTGAAACCTAGTATCATTATCACTAGATCTAAGTGTAATATTTATTGCGACTAATTATTAGTGTAGGTAATATTGTTTTTCTTGTATTATATAAGTGTTAAACAATACTTTTAAACTACTATGTACAGACAGGGGTCAGGAAACATCGGAGGGCAGGACATTTTACATTTAATCTGTTCTGAAATCCAACAACCCTATGCGGACCTTAAAACCAGATTCACCATACCGCGAATAGTTAAAAGGTATTATAATAACACTTTGAAAAATTTGTAATACTTAGCACATATATTGTTTATAGGTTCATAATAACGATAATGAACTTAAACATAAGTTATACTTAAAGTAGGGTAAGCATAACTCACTTACAAGGGGGTTTAGCTAGGAGTCGGGCTCTGTAGAGGCAGAACTTATGAGTCGAAAGCTTTTCTTCTTGGAGCCTTCTGGCGCTTCGGGACTCACCTCTACCACTTGGGAAGTACTAGGGAATGATAGGGGCTAAGAAAAGTAATTGAGAGAGAAAGAATGGGAACGTGTGAGTTTTTAGGGTGATCCTCACATCTATTTATAGGCTGGAATTTCAAAGTAACCTGGGTGTAACTTCGGAGTATGTTGCACGTACTCGGTATGTTGGGTGTATGCGGCCATATGCTGCATGTACGAGGAGTAGGTGTCGAGATCCGATGTAAAATCGTGGAGAGAAAGGCTCTGCATGTACGAGGGTGGGGATCACACCACATGTTAGCCTCGCATCCTCCCATAATTTAATTAACTTATAAATTCTGTAACTTTCACATACAGGCTCTGTCTTTCTTTATATCCACGCGTAGGCAGTGACGTCATCTACAATTTTCATTTAAACTCCATCGGCTAATTTTGAAATTATTTTTAAAGGTATATTTTAACAGGCTTAGACAGATAAAGTTCGTTAAAAATTCATAACTTTTCCATCCGACGTCAATTTTTTTCCGTCTTTATATCGTTGAGTTCCTATTAATGAGAGCTTCGGTTCTCGTTTAGTTTTTGTCGGCTACAAATCAATCGATCTATTGTATACTGCTATGTCAAATCTTAGAAAAATCATAACTTCCTCCAACGAAGTCAGATTTGGACGTTCTCTATATGCACACTCTTGGTTTAATGTATACTATGACTTTCGTTTAGATTGCTAAGGCTAAAAAGTATTTTATTGCAAACTCACTTTTTACGATACACAACGTTGTGTCAGTTTTGTCGCAAAACATCGACGGGTGATAACTTCTTCGTCATAAGTCGGATTTCAGTGTTCCTTATATCTCTGAAATCCTTGTTGTGACAACTTCAACTTTCTTCATAGATATTGGGTCTATTTATTATTTTATTTTTTATGCATATTTTATTACATCGTTATACGCATGTATATTTCACATAAATCACATAAATCACATGATACTCAAATAATTCCTCTTCATTACTTCAAAATAAGTTACAATTTTTGACCCTAACTATTATATCATTTTAATAATGCTTAGGCTAGAAACAAGGGCATTACAATTCTCTCCTCCTTAGGATGATTCCATCCTGGAATC
This sequence comes from Lactuca serriola, assembly GCF_051521515.1. Taxonomy (NCBI): domain Eukaryota; kingdom Viridiplantae; phylum Streptophyta; class Magnoliopsida; order Asterales; family Asteraceae; genus Lactuca; species Lactuca serriola. The sequence goes on from NC_136416.1 coordinate 208,608,311, forward strand.
ATGCATTAGAAAACAGATGTGGATAGCGACTCATCATGTCACTCTCTGTTTCCCAGGTGAGGTTCGGCCCATTCAAATGTTTCGGTTGCAAAAGAACCAAGTCGACCATCTTATGTCGCAAGTTTTTGTTTTACGGTCAACAATTGCTTCACGGTCTTCGATTAACCTCTTGTTTACATCCATCATTTACTCCGAAAGTGGATTTATATTGGAAACTTCTCCCATTAACTTCCTCAAATAACACACATGAAAAGTGTTATGCATACCATCTAGTTCTTCTGGTAGTTCCAGCTTGTAAGCTTGGTTCCCAATCCTTTGAAGAACCTTTAATGGTATAATAAATCTTGAACTCAACTTTCTTCTATTTTCAAATCTTATAAGTCCCTTCCACGGTGAGACTTTAAGCAATACAAAATCTCCAACTTTGAATGTCATTCGTCGTCGCTTTTTGTCGGCATAGCTCTTTTGGCGATCTTGAGTTGCTAACATCTTTTCTCTAATCACTTTTAACTTTTCAGTAGTCTGATGGACTATTTCGAGACTGTACAAAGCTTGATAAGGTGTCATCATAATGCTCGAATGGTAACTATTGTTGTAGGAAAACTCTACCAGGGGTAAATGCTCATCCTAGTTACCTTGAAATTCTAGGGTACATGCTCTTAACATATCTTCCAGTGTTTGAATCATTCTTTCGCTCTTACCATCAGTCTGTAGATGGTAGGCTGTACTTAAACACAGATTTGTACCCATTTCCTCTTGTAGACTTTTCCAAAATCTTGATGTGAAAGGACTGTCACGATCCGATACAATCCTTAATGGAACATCATGAAGTCTTACTATCTCGTTCACATAAGCATTTGCAAGCTTATCCATAGACCATCTCTCATTGGCTACTATGTAGTGTGCACTCTTTGTGAACCGATCCGCGACTACCCAAATCATGTCGTGACCGTTCTTTGTCCTGGGCAGTTTAGTCATAAAATCCATGGTGATGTTTTCCCATTTACCCATGTATATAGGTAAAGGTTCTAAACTCCCATACGGGTTCAGATGTTGTGCTTTAAGTATCGCACATGTTACACAATCAGCCACATACTTTTCAACATCGAGCTTCATCATCGGCCAACGGTAGTAAGGTTTCAGATCCCTATACATCTTAGTGCTGCCGGGATGAAATGAGTACATGGTCTTGTAAGCTTCTTCCATCATAAGATTCCTTATTCCTCCTATCTTATGTACCCAAATTCTATCTTCGAATACCTTCAATCCTTGACTATTTGTACCGAATTCCAACATTTTTCCTAAGCGTTCTTCCTTTCGATCATTTTTCTCCAAAATTTCTTCCTAAGCATTCTTAATGGTGTCCACAATTGTCAAGACAACATCTATTCTTAACGCTCTTGACCTTTTTCTTTCTGGGTTTACTTTTTGAATTAGATCATCAACTACGACATTTGCTTTACTAGGGTGGTAAAGTATCTCGCAGTCGTAATCCTTGAGTAACTCTAGCCAGCATCATTGCCTCATATTCAATTCCTTTTGATCAAAGAGATACTGGAGAATTTTATGAGCAGTGAAGAATTTGTATTTTGTGCCATAAAGAAAATGCTTCCATATCTTGAATGCGATTACCACCGCTACCAACTCCAGATCATGAGTGGGGTAGTACTTCTTCTGATCTTTCAATTGTCGAGATGCATACGCTATCACTTTATCTCTTAGGGTTAGAACACAACCTAACCTAACTCCAGAAGCATCGCTATAGACTGTTAAGTCTTCAACTCTCTCAGGTAATGAAAGAATTAGTGCTTCACACAACCTGTTCTTTAATTTCTCGAATGCTTCATCATGTTTCTCACTCCATGCATATGTAGCTCCTTTATGGGTCAAAGTACTCAATGGAGCAACTATCTAATAAGAGACTTGGATAAACCTTCGGTAATATCCAAATAATCCCAAAAAGCTTCAGATCTCAGTGGGAATTTTTGGTCGTTCCCATTTTATCACAACTTCAATCTTTGCTGGGTCACCCATTATTCCCTCAATGGCCCAAGAATTTGACTTCTCAACAAAAATCACATTTGGAGAACTTTGCATACAACTTCTCCTTCTTCAATACTCCCAATACTTCTTGCAAGTGCTTGCCATGCTTCTGCTGGCTCTTTGAGTAAATCAGAATGTTATCTATGAACACTATCATAGATTTATTAAGGAATGGTTTACAAACTATGTTCATCAAATCCATAAATGTTGCTGGATCATTGATTAGTCCAAAAGACATTACCAAAAACTCATAGTGTCCGTATCTCATTTTGAATGTGGTCTTCTCAACATCTTACCCTCTCACCTTTAGCTGATGATGTCCTTGTTGGATTAGGTGTCTAAGCCCATAACTATTATTAGTATGTACTTGACCCGAGAGTAGCATGGTCCATTTGGGTTGCATGGCATCAAAACAATTTGGCTATGCTTTTATGAGATGATGATATTTATGATTTATTAATATATTTTAAGTTCTAATGTATTAATATGAAATCATATTATTTAATTAGTATTGATCAAGAATTAGTTTGGAATTAATTTTGTGGATTGATTTGGTAAATAATTCATTCTAATATAGTGGGCTTATGATCCATAGTTCTTCATGTTGGGCTAAATCCATGTGGTGACCCATGGATACTCCATGGAGTTTAAAACCCATGGATCATGAAGAATATGGAAAGTCATGAGCTACATGGTGTAAACCTAACATGCACACTATATAAGAAGCTTCATAAATCGTGAAATTGGCACTAAGGAGTGACTAGTGATAGACACATGAGGGGTAGCCGATTTTGAGTGTATGTAATCTTCTCTCAAGTTATTCCAATTGTTGCTGGTGTTGTGTGAACCATTTGAGGTGCAACACTTTAGGCACTAAGCTCTTAAGGTCCAAGGAATCAAGCTTCAACAAAAGGTATGTCATCCAACTATATTTCATATTATATATACTCCATAATATGCTAGCTAGGATGATACCTTCGAAAATTGATATTTGCATGTATAATAGAGAAAACATAGATCCAAGGTATTTAGGGTTGCATGTACACCTGAGGAGTGTTAGAATGCTCAAAACCCAACAATCCTGACCTAAGATCGATGTTTGAGAAATAGCTCGAACCTTGCAGCTGATCGAACATGTCATCAATTCTTGGTAATGGATACTTGTTCTTCACCGTTGCCTTGTTCAACACTCTATAGTCTGTGACATCCTCATGCTTCCATCCTTCTCCTTTACGAATAACACTGGAGCTACCCAGGATGATGAACTAGGTCTAATGAAACTGCTATCCAACAACTCCTGAAGTTGCATCATAAGCTCCATCATCTCAGTCGGTGCTAACTATTATGGTGCATTCGCTGTTAGTGTCTATCGTGGCAACAAGTCTATTTGAAACTTCACTTGTCTATCAGGGGGCAATCCCGGAAGATCTTCGGGAAAGAATTGTGGATAGTCACACACCACTGGTATTATTTGTATCTCTTTTTTCTCATTCTTTTTGTTGATCACAAATGCTAAGTATGATGTGCATCCTTTGGACAAGCATTTTCTGGATTTCATTAGGGAAATGATTCCAGAATTTACTCTGCATTTGTTCCTGTACCCCATAAATGACTCTCTTCTAGGTGGGTGTACTCTCACCAGCTTCTTCTTGCATAGTATCTCAACGTTGTTTGCACTAAGACAATGCATTCCCAGCACGATGTCGAAACTGTTTAACTCAATGGTCAACAACTCCTCGTGGAAGTCCCGTTCAAGTCAATGACGATGTTTTTAATGCAATCACTAACATGTATGAATTTTCCAATGGCAACTTCTATAACTAGATCATCATCAAGTTTATCTATATGAAATGCTAGTCTTCCACCAAATTTATGCGATATAAAGGAGTAATTTGTTCTAGAGTCAAACAATACATTGCCAAACAATCTATTTTCAAGAAACGTACCTAAAGCGACATATCCTGCATCCCTTTCTGCTTCCAAGGTCATCTAGAATGCTATTGTCTTTGGCCTCGGTGGAACATTAGGCCTTTTTGCCTCTTTCTTCTTCAGGAAGTCCTTTGCAATATGTCGTTCTTTGTTACATCTATAACACACCCTCTTGCTAGATGTACACTCATTGGCGAAACACCCAGTCTTCCCACACTTTTAACAAGTCACATCCCCTTCATATTTTCCAAGTTTCTTATTTTTGCACTTCTCGCACCATCTTCCTTCACCTCCTCCTCCTCCAAACTTTTTAGAACCAGACTTTCAGAATGTGTTTTTCTTGTTGGACCTAGAAGATCCATCTAACTTCCTTTTCTCTCCTACGTCAACTCTCTCTAGACCCTTCTCTCTTAGTTGCCCAGATGGTGCCTTTCAAGGTGGTTGCTTGTTTGACCATTGGAATAAACTCTCATAGTAATCCATTGTCAAACTTGTTGACCTTGGAGAGTTCAGTTGGAACTAGGTAAGGAACAAGCTTCATCTTCTCCGTAAAACTTGCAACATACTCGATGATGCTTATTCTTCGCTTCTTTAGGTTCTGAAACTCGTTGTTGTTCTCCAGTAGGTCCTGCTCAGAGTAGTATTGCATTTTTAGTTGCACCAAAAACTCTTCCCAAGACATATTTCTAGCTTCTCCCTTGGGCATGGTATCAGCTAGTACCCCTAACTTTAGCAGCGTAACAGCGAGAACGGTTTTCTATTTGTTGCTGTAGTCGCAACTTTAAAACATCATCTCTATCTCGGAGATCTAATCCATGACTTCCAACGGCGTTGGGCTTAGAAAAAGACTAAGTGGTTTGGATGCCATGAAATCCTTTTACTTGCACCCACATATATCGTTTCCTTTATTGGGGTGGTTTCTTCTACCCACTCGTGGCTCAGCTTGACTGACATTCCGACTATAGTTTCCTTCTTCTGAATGTTCAATGTTCAGTTTAGGTTGCTCAACAAGCACAATAGGTTCATCCCAATTATCATGCAACATTTGTCTCATCTCCTCTCTTTGTTCGTCCATCATACCCCGAATCATTGCTTGGAATCCTACCATCATGATTGGTTTGATTACAGCTGCTACTTCCGGTGCACGGTCAATCACAGGCTGCTAATTAGCATTTCCATTAAAGTTTCTGAATCCGCTTTGGGTTCTCGCCATATTGATCTATACACCAAAGCAGGTGAATTTAGATATTTATTTATGACAGACGTTTAAATCCTCCTTGTCACAATGAAAGGTTACATGCCAGTTCTAATATTATAGTCGAACGTTTTGAAATCTAAACACATAAAGTTTCCAGATCCGGTCGACAACAGACCATATATCCTATCAAATAATAGCATATAATGAAACTTTATATCTATAACATAAATCATTAGCACATAAGAGAAATTTAGGCATCTTTCCTAAAATAAGCTAGTGCATGTGTCTAAAATATAGCAGACACTCTTCTCATAATCATCGCTTAACATTCTAAGTTTAAGTCTATAAATCCTACAAATTCCTAGTTCACTTAAACTAATGTTCTGATACTAACAGTGACATCCCCAATTTCACGGCCATAACAAGACTGATTTGTTTATGCTTTATTTGGAAATCTGAATATCCTTTTGAAGAAATATGTTACGGAATTTGTTCCAAAAAATATGATAAGTAATTTATCAAAGCATTTCCGAACGAATATGTTTTCATTATGTTAAAAACGTTGGGATGTCATTTTCAATACAATACATAAGCATAAAATAAATTAGTACAGGCCTAACAGCATCTATTATTTTAATGGCCTATAATCCATTGATCTCTCATCAGATCATCACTCCTGTGCTATGTGGCCACTACTTGTAATACAAGAAACTGAGTGGGCAGGATTTGGAGCCTAGTGAGCACATAGGGTTTTCAAAACATAATCATTAAGTTTATTAATTTTCATCAAATTAATCAACCTGAATACCCGTTCCCATGATCCTCACTTCTTGTCCCTAAAGCATCTAAATTAAGGGACCTAGCCTGAGATTTTCATCAGGATGGACCACGCTGCTTAGGGGATTCGTTAGCAATATATGTCAATAAGGAAAAATCAGGGGGATGGAGTACACCTGGTGAAGATATATTTCAAAAACACCTACAAGTTGTGAGCCTGCCAGCATTCCACTAGACTGTCTAGAATAGTCTGTGGTCGTCATCCATACTCTGCTAGATGACTGGATCAACTTAAACATTGAGGCCTCTCATCATTTATTTCATCATCTATATCATCTAGCCATCTTTACCCATCATAATTGTAGGTATAAAATACATATACAGTTTAAATCGAACAAAATATGCATATTTTGTTCATCCATCATAGATATCAAGAACACAGATAATATGCAAACATAACACGTAACTCATATTAAATATTTCATATCTATGTGTAAGATGAAAGTAACTATGCACTCACTTGTTAAAGTGATGACTCCAATCTCGGGCAACGCATCGCTTCTAACAATTTTATTTTCCTTTGACGAAACCTAGTATCATTATCCCTAGATCTTAGTCTAATATTTATTGCGAATAATTATTAGTCTAGGTAATAGTGTTTTTCTTGTATTATATAAGTGTTAAACAATACTTTGGAAGTACTATGTACAGACAGGGGCCAAACATGAAACACTGGAGGGCAGGACCATTTTGGAATTTAAGCTATTCTGAAATCCAACAAACCTATGCGGCCCTAAAAATCAAATTCCTTATACCGCAAGAAGTTAAAAGGTATTATAATAACACTTTGAATAATTTATAATACTTATAACATATATTGTTTATAGGTTAATAATAACGATAATGAACTTAAGAGTACGCTGCACGTACTCCGTACACTAGGCATATGAGGCTCTATGCCATGCATACGAGGGGTAGGTGTCGAGATCTGATGCCTCGTATCCTCCCATAATTTATGTAGCACCCGGTTCGTGATATGAATTTCTTTCATATATTATTCATTTTTTTGGCCTAGAACTCGGCGAGTTGATGGCCAACTCGACGAGTAGGAGTGACTTGGACCCGGGAGTTTAGTGACCTACTCGACGAGTCGGCAGCTAGACTCGACGAGTAGGCCCTGACTGGACAAAACGCTAATCTAAGGGATTGCACCCTATTTTAGCATCTAATTCAGCCTCCCTTCGTCCCTATTGATCTCAGAACTCTCTATATCAAACCCTAATCATTTGTGTAAAGATCCAAGGCCTTTGTGGTGGTTTTTGGTGATCTTGGAACATAAGAAGGAAGAGAAAGACTTGAGGAATCAAGAGGAGGCCAGAGGAGTTCGAGTTTGTGCACCCTATGTAGTTCTTTAGAGTTATAAAGCTGATACCTTGCTCTTTCATGTCTTAGTTCCCTTTTTTGGGTCATTTATGGCTTTTAGGAGCCATACTTGGTGACCAATCATGAGTGCAAGCATGGATGGGGGCTACGACTTCAGATCCAAGGTCTTAGGGGGGTTACAAGGCTGAAAGGGACTAATTTTGGATCCTTAGAGAGCGCCATGCATCTTAAGATTCTCATTTAGGGCCATGCATGCACGTAAAGTTTTTAATTTTATGTGATAGATCGATCTTAGAAGCCTACATCTATCTTTTGGTCAAGTGTTGTACATCAGAAATCGAGAAATGAGACTTGGTCATTCTCAACTCGACAAGTCGTTCTTGGACTCGACGAGTCCATGGCTTGATTTCCCATTTCTGTTGTGGTTCGAAGGAACCCAGTGAGTGTTAGAGTGGTCTTAGAGGGGTCCGAGGGAGTGTCTCAATGCATTAGACTTTGCCTTAGACCTGGAAATCATAGAACTCGATGAGTTGTTCATACAACTCGGCGAGTCAAGGGCAGACTTGTTCATAGGATAGGGATGAACTCGACGAGTTGTTCATACAACTCGGCGAGTCGGATGAAGGTTCATTCGTGGATGTTTTATAAAGAGAACTCGTCGAGTCGTTGCTAAACTCGACGAGTAGGAGCGTGAAGAAGGGCAAATGAAAGGATAGGGACTCAACGAGTTGGCGGGCCAACTCGACGAGTCAGGTAAACTGGAAGTTGACTTTGACTTTGACTTGGTCAGGGGTAAAATAGTTATTTTAACCTAAGAGTTGTTATCATTGTCTGATTAAGTGTTTTATGGATTTAGAGCCGGAGGATCACTGGAGCAGTAGTCAGACATCCGCCGATCAGCTTTTCAACAGTCAGCCTTACAAGGTGAGTTACCTTCCACTAGAAGTGGGTCGAAGGCACCAATGCCAGCCCACCAGTAGAAGTCGTATGTTAGATGATTGTCTTTGTGATATTCATCTAGGTTTGCTACTACCTGATATGTTATGTGCTAGTATGATATGATGTTGTATGCTAGTAGCAGTAGGGGAGATAGTCCCCAAGATTTATGGTTGATAGGGCCGAAGGGGGTAGTCATACCCAGTCATGCTAGATAGAATATGATTATGTGTTACATGTTATGTGGTAGTAGTAGAGGGGTGAAATATTCCCCAGTATCCGGTCGAGAGGACCGGAGGGGAGGCCAGCACCCAAGTATGCTAGACAATATCCGGTCGAGAGGACGGAAGGGGGGCCAACACCCAGGTATGCTAGGCAGTATCCGGTCGAGAGGACCAAAGGGGAGGCCATCACCCAGGTATGCTAGGCAATATCCAGTCGAGAGGACCGAAGGGGTAGGTCGGGCACCCATATATTTCTGATAATATATACGTTATGTGATTGTATGGTATGCGGGACGATGGGGGGAACTCACTTAGCTTCGTGCTTACAGTTTTTAGTTTTGTTTTAGATACATGTTCAACGAAGGGGAAGGAGTTGGCATAGTAGCTGCACTTTATAAACACACGTTGGATTTCCGCATTACCAGATTCTTGGGATTGTACTCTTACGTTGTTATATATATGGTTTGGTTTTCAGACATGAGATATTAGTTTTATGAAATGATATGTCTTCACTATGTTTTCTTATGGAAGTTTTATAAATCAATTAATTAAAAATGATATTTTTGGACTCGAAATTTGGGATGTTACAAGTTGGTATTAGAGCCCGGGTTTGAAGGATTCAGACACACCCTCAGGGATGTCTGGAATCAAACCGAGGGATTAAAAGACTTTTACAAAGAAAATGGTTTTCTAAAAGCTAAGTTAAAAATGTTAAGAAAGAACAAGGTGTGTGATGTGCGTGACCAGCCGAGCTCAAGTAAGTTTTTCCCCAAAGTACCCATACAAGTTTATGTTATGATTATCGGTTCAGTAGAACAACATGCTAGATTAGAACTAAGGATCTTGGAAGGATGTCTTATGTGCCTGTTATATGTGCTTTTGAGTTGTATGATAGTATTAATTAGACAGAGATAGGATAGCCTATTTAGGTTATGCCTGATTATATGAGCTTATATCGCATGCCAGTATAGATTCTTGTTATATGGATAGAATTGCTCGAGCTTGTTTCCTTTTCGTCTGAATGCTGCTTGCTTTGTGATTTGTGGGACTCGGAGTGATGGGAGTTAGCTATTAGGTGGGTAAGTTAGGTCACATGCAATCAGGGTTGAATAATCTTAGAGTGTTGGATTTGACCCTGTTGCGTAGCTCTTATTTGAGTCCTAACCATTGTAGGGATGAGTCCCTTACTTGAAGGATTATCTGAGCCTCGTGGCATGTGATTGTATCCATATGGTGGCTAATTGGCATTGGAAAGAGTCCTTCAGCAACTGAGGACTGGTTTGGGTGGAGTTAGAGGTACTTTAGGGCAAGCCTAGGATGAGAGTAGCAAAGATCAGTAGCAGTAGAAGGGACTTGGTGGAGTCGAGGCAGTTCTTGAGGAAAGTATGGATAGATGTGGAAGGTAGTATGGGCCCATACTATTGAAAGCAGAGGATCCATACTTGAGTTGAGGAAGGCTGAGACGAGACCAGGAAAATTATGATAGATGTGATCCCTCTAGATGTATCAATATCACTGATGGTTGTTATTATGTATTGCGGAATGGTGGTACTACGTCCGAGGCCACCAGTTGGCAGTTCAGGAGAGGGATCGGGTTCGGGTTCCGGTTTTGAACTAGTGGATGAGAGGCTACATGAGTTCACCGCGTTCGAGGTCACTAGAGGCATCCTTGATGAGACCCCGATCATCTTTGGGTCAATCAAGGAAGGGATCATCAAGCTGATGGAGGATCGCCTCAGGGCGTTCATGAGTGACATGGAGAACAACCAGTCAGGATCACACACACTTTCCTTTAATGACTTCAGGGGAAGTGGTGCGCCATATTTCCATGGGGGTGAAAGAGCCCATTGCTGCCAGACGATGGATTGCTGACATTGAGTCTGCACAGTTGACTAGCTTTTGCCCCGAGAGGTCGAAGGTGCGATATGCAGTAGGATGCTTGAGAGACCGGGCTAGGGATTGGTGGGAGTCGGCTGGTGACTCTCTAGGAGCCTCGGCTATTGAGGCTATGACATGGCCAAATTTTGTGACCTGGTTCAGAGCTAAGTTTGCGCCTGCGGTGGAGCTCCAGCAGTTGGCCCGGGAGTTCCTGGATATGAGACAGACAACTGAGAAAGTGGCAGAGATCACTATAAAGTTCTGGGAGAGGGAATTACTGGTGCCCCAGTATGCGGGAGACGAGGATATGAGGAGGACCCGCTACCATGACATGCTGCAAGCCGACATTCGGGACCATATCAGTTTTTCAGCTTGCCCTACCCTGGATTCCATGTTTGCCAGGGCAAGGGAGAATGAGATTGACCTGGAGCACATTCAGAAGAGGAAGGATGAGTAGGGATAGGTGACTGGGGCTTTGAGAAAGAATCCCAAGGGATCGGACGCTGGGCTAAAAGGCCAGCAGGGTCGAGGCCACTGTAGGAAATGTGGCAAGTTACATGAGGGAGCGTGCAGGTTGGATCGTCGTGCTGCTATAAGTGCGGAAAGTTGGGGCATTTCAGCACGGATTGTACCGCCCCTGCACCCACTATTCAGACATCTGAGTTGCTGTGTTTCCACTGCAACCAGTGGAGCCATAAGAAGGACAGTTGCCCCCATTTGATAGCAACAACGCTAGTGAAGGCGCCAGCTCCAGCGACCCTACGGATTACGGATGGCCGGCAGGGCAAGTCTGAGGCTCCGGTGGTGAGGAGTCGGGCCTTCCAGTTGACTACCGAGGAGGCACGCGCCGCACCCGATGTGGTGGCGGGTATGATTCTTTCTCCCTGATTTATTCATGTGATGCTTATGATATTGATATATGCTCTGTATATATATGTTTAGGATCGTTCCATGTGAACGATATCCCAGTTCAGGTGTTGTTTGATTCGGGCGCTTCCCGATCGTTTGTTTCTCTTGCGCTTAGCAATAAGTTTCCTGAGTCCTCGGGCATGTTGGATTCGCCTCTAGAGGTCGAGATTGCGGACGACTGGTCTGTGCGAGCATCAGAGGTCGTCCAGGATTGTGTTTTGAGGTTGTTCGAAGAGCGTTATGTAGTGGACTTGGTTCCCATACCGTCGAGGGGGAACAAGGTTATTATTGGTACGGATTGGCTAAGCCCCAATGAGGCAGTGATTGACTGCGCGCAACAGTTGGTTCGGATCAGGACCCCAGGTGGGGGAGAGCTGGTGATTCAGGGAGAGAGGCCACAGCGAGGACCAGCTTGATGTTCGGCAGCGAGGGCTGGGCGCTACCTTCAGCAGGGTTGCGCAGGATACGTCGCCTATGTTATGGACACCCGAGAGGCAGGAAGGGCAACGATGGGTGATGTGCCTGTAGTGCGAGAGTTTGCGGATGTATTCCCCGAGGAGTTGTCTGGGATACTCCCGGAGAGGTAGGTGGAGTGAAGGATCGACCTACTCCCTGGTGCGGCTCCGATAGCCAAGGCACCGTATCGGTTGGCTCCTCCTAAGATGCAGGAGTTGTCTACATATCTGCAGGTGCTGTTAGACAAGGGATTCATTAGATCGAGCAGTTCGCCCTGGGGAGCCCCGATTCTTTTTGTATTGAAGAAGGACGGATCGCATCGGATGTGTATAGATTATCAGGAGCTGAATAGGGTAACGGTGAAGAACCTTTAGCCACTCGATGACCTTTTTGACCAGCTACAGGGAGCATCTTGGTTCTCCAAGATTGATTTGCATTTAAGTTATCATCAGATGAGGTTCATAGAGGAGGATGTACAGAAGACTGCCTTTCGGATGCGTTATGGTTACTATGAGTTCGTGGTGATGCCTTTCGGGATCACAAATGTTCCTGTCATGTTCATGGATATCATGAACCGTGTGTGCAATCCGATGTTGGATCGGTCCGTGATAGTTTTCATCGATGACATCTTGGTTTATTCGAAGATGCAAGAGCAGCATGAGGAGCACTTATGGGAGGTTCTGGATACTTCGAGGAGGGAGAACTTGTATGCTATGTTCTCTAAGTGTGAGTTCTGGTTGCGCGATGTGCAGTTTCTTGGGCACCTTGTTAACCAGAACGGGATATCGGTTGACTCAGCCAAAGTGGAGGCCGTGATGAGATGGGAGGTTCCGAGGTCTCTATCTGAGATTCGGAATTTCCTAGGATTAGCCGGCTATTATCGGAGATTCATCCAGGATTTCTCCAAGATAGTCGTACCCCTGACCAGGCTGACGAGGAAAGCTGTGGCCTTTCGCTGGGGGCCTGCGCAAGCTGCATTTGAGACATTGAGATAGAGATTATGCGAGGCGCGAATCTTATCTCTACCATAGGGCATGGATGATTTTTTCGTATATTGCGATGCGTCCATCTCGGGTTTGGGCGCAGTTTTGATGTAGAGAGGACATGTTATTGCTTATGGTTCGAGGAAGTTGAAGCCTCACAAGGAGAATTATCCGACGCACGATTTAGAGCTGGGGTTGTTGTTTTTGCCCTCAAGATTTGGCGTCATTACCTATATGGGGTTCGTTGTACCATCTACACGGACCACAAAAGCCTGAGGTATCTTATGGACCAGCTGAATCTGAATATGAGGCAACGTCGGTGGCTTGCTGTGGTGAAGGATTATGATTGCGAGATCCTCTACCATCTGGGGAAGGACAATGTTGTGGTTGACACGCTTATCCGCAAGGAAATGCCAATCAGGGGTATCTGTATAAGGATAACAGTGATGGCTCCGCTGTTGGAGCAGATCTGAGATGCCCAACAAGAGGCGATGAAGGAGGAACACCGGAAGAGCGAGCGTATTGTGGGTCAGGTTTCCTCCCTCGACTATGATAGTTGAGGCTTGTTGACCCTTCACCGTAGGGTGTGGGTCCCCTATCATGCAGGCGTGCGTCAGATATTGATGGAGGAGGCGCACAAATCTAGGTTTTCTATTCATCCCAAGGAGACGAAGATGTATAGGGATCTTTGTCTTGACTATTGGTGGCCCTGAATGATGTGGGACGTAGCATGGTATGTGGAGCGGTGCTTGACCTGCTGGAAGGTCAAGGCCGAGCACCAAAGGCCACACGGCAAGATGCAGCCGCTGGATATTCCCATGTGGAAATGGGATGATATTACCATGGACTTCATCACCAAACTTCCTAGGACCGCGCGGGGAGTGGATTCCATATGGGTCATTGTGGATCGGTTGACCAAGAGCTCCCATTTCATATCGATCCAGGAGAGTATATCAGTCGGGAAGCTGGCCGATATTTACATTCGAGAGGTGGTGGCTCAGCATGGAGTGCCAGTCTCCGTGATTTCCGACAGGGATGTGCGGTTTACTTCCAGGTTCTGGAAGAAGTTCCACGACGACGAGTTGGGTACTCTTCTGCACTTTAGCACCGCATTTCACCCGAAGACGGATGGTCAGAGCGAGCGGACCATCCAGACTTTGGAAGATATGCTGTTGGCGTGTGTGCTAGATTTCGGTGGTACCTAGGATACTTACCTCCCATTAGTTGAATTCTCCTACAACAACAGCTATCACCCGAGTATTGATCGTCCTCCCTTTGAGATGTTATACAGGAGGAAGTGCAGGACCCCGATATGTTGGGGTGAGGTTGGCCAGAGGGTCATGGGGAGCACTGAAGTGGTGCTCAAGACGACAGAAAGAATTCAGCAGGTCAGGAGTAGACTTCAGATTGCATAGAGTCGGCAGCAAATCTATGCTGACAAGCGCCGTTCAGACCTGGAGTTTCAAGTCGGGGATATGGTTCTCCTTAAGGTGTCACCTTGGGAAGGCGTCATCCGATTCAGGAAGCCGGGCAAGCAGGGCCCCATATATATACGGCCTTTCAGGGTCTTGGCCTGTAACACCCGTCAAAATTAGGTCAATAACAATCACATGTGATTATGCCAATCATGAAATGTGATTTTGTTAAACTAGTAATGTGATAAACTTGCTATGTAATTTATGTTAAAATATGAAATTTCATGATACAACTCAAAGTATACGTTCATACGATTACAAAAATATAGAGAACATCTAAATCTGACTTCGCATGAAGAAGTTATGATAAATTCTAACATTATAATGCCTTATAACAAGAGGTATTTAAAATAGACTTATAATTAGCTATTGGAGTCTAAAAGAAATTCATAGTACTCGGAATTACCTATGTGTGCATATAATGAACGCCGAAAACGGAGTTCGTATGCAAAAGTTATGGCCTTCCGAAGATGCAGCTATCAGAAACCCTAATTTGATTGAACCCACGACGTGAGCATCAAAAATTCACGACGTTATAAATTGAACCAATCTCCGTGGATTCGATCCCTTTACCACTATACACTATTTCAGTGTGTAATATTTAGGTTTATTATTTGTGTTGGCCTCGACAACCACCAAATTTTTGGCGCCGTTGCTGGGGATTGGTTTTGATTTAATCAGTTTGTTTCTCTATGCCTAGATCTCATTGTGCATGTACTCTAGTTTAAAACTCAAAAATTGAAGAAAAAGGTGTGGTTCGGGAATGAACACTCCTAGCATTGAAGATAAACTTTCTGATCTAGCTCAGTTAGTTATGATGATTGAAACTGCTTTGGGCACTTTCACTGCAACATTTACCCACTTTTTAGGCGGAATTGTCTCTGGGGATATTCTAAAGAAGCTTGTTCCTTAAAATTTTCGAGCTGTCAACAACACGAGACGCATGACACCCGAGCCATGGATGAGCTGTTCCCATGGTGAAAGCCAAGAGAAGAAGGAGCTGAAGAAAAGAGTATCAATCTATCGACTGCTACCCCAGGGGAGTTTGTTTCAATTTTCTCTATATTTGCATTTTTATTTTTGCATAATATGCAATGAGGGCATTGCATAAAATAAGTGTGGGGTAGGGGGTTGGTCACATAAATAGAAAACTTAGAATCTTAATTTAGGCTAATTTTAAAAATTTTGTTGCATACCAAAAATATTACTTAGAACTTAATTTAGAAAATTTTGGTAAAAGTAAAATTAAGATTCCATGATAGAATTGTCTTGATAATTGCATGATAACCCAAATGTTTAGTTTAGCCTATATACGTTCTAGTGCATTTGTGGCTTCCTTATTCCAGTGAAATCATGGGACAAAAGCACGACCCCGCTCGGCCCGAGGGATGCAATATGTTTAGTAGCCTAAACCTGAAATGTATCCAGGAAGATTGTTATCGTTAGCCAATAAAGGTTGAGATTGAGCGCCCCTGCTTAAGCATGTAGGATTTTGAGTGAAAAAAGTGAGTTACATGTTAAAAAAAAAAAGAGAGAGAATTACAAGAAAAGTTGTAAGAATTTTGGAGCATCAAAGTCAAATATGAAATTAGAAGATCAAAAATTCCAAGAAATTCAAAAAGTTGAAGATACCAAAAATCAAACAATAAAGGTGGTTAATTCAAAGAGATTAAAGATCAAATTACCAACGGAAGTGCAGAATTCCAAAAGAGCTCCATAGTGGTATTGAAAAGTTGTAATTCTAGATTATGTATGCTTGGGTTGCTCAATTAAAAACACCTTGAGGGTAAGAAGTTTTCTGAGGATGGATTCGGAGGGTTGCATAAATTGAGCACAGTTCGGGATGAGTGGGCAAGTGTTTATGAGGATTGTGAGTATTTGGAGTATGGGAGGTCCTTAGGAAAAATTTTAGACACAAATGCACGCGTTGCGGTCTCGGCATAATGGCTGGGTTAGATTGGAGTTGTCATATGTGATTCTAATATGTTTAAAATTTAGTTTTGCTTGGGGGCAAGCAAAAGTCAAGTGTGGGGTATTTTGATATGTGCATAATTAGTTAATTTTTTAGTATACATTATTATTCATTTCTAACTAATTATGTGAATAATATGGACAAAAGGTACTTAATATTGTTTAAATTTTGTTTTTAGTCCAAAAGACATGCTTGGGAGTGAAAGGGAGCAAGGGAAAGCAATTAAAGACCAAAGAATGAAGATTGAGGAAAAAAAGTCCATCTACTCGGCGAGTACACGAGTCTACTCGGCGAGTCTAGCTGAATATTCCAGAAGATAGCCATGACTCCTGATCTAAGACGGATAACAACGAGTCTACTCGGCGAGTTGGGTCTGCTACTCGCCGAGTACCCCCTGTTTTGAGATATGTATAAAAATCGAACCTTTATCCGAGGGGACTCACTTTTGGTGATTTTTGAAGATCCTTCTGCGATTGAGAGCACTGGAAGACGCTGAGGAATTCTAATCTTCAACCTTTTGAAGAATTAAAGTAACTAGGTTAATCATTCCACTTAGCTTTAGGATTTGAGTATGTCTAATCTAGTCGAACTTACTTTTGTGTGTGATTTTACTGCAACTATGAACTAATTTCGTTTTTGTTTCTGTTTGGGGAATACGAAGGAACTCCTATGGTTTAATTCTTAGTTTTGATTAATTGTTTATTGGTGATTTATTAAATTAAGTTTTTTAAAGACCCTTATGCATTAATCACGATTATTTTCTGTTAATTGGAAGACAATTAAGTTGCATGAACATCTCTTAGTTGTTAAGCTCATATGTCTATGTGAACACCAATTCATATGCTTAGGATTAATGATTATGAAACTAAGATTAATAAGACAATAATTAGATTAATGTGTGAACTTGTTTGAGAAACCATCAAACAAGAGGTTAATTGATTTACTAAATTGATTCACCACTACAAATCTTATTTAATCCAAATCATTAATCTAGGGAATTAATTAGTTTAAACATTTGATCACCGCTTAAATTAGTTAATTCTCTAAGGGCTAGGAGTAATGAACATGAACCTAACCACTTTAATTGGTAGCCAATAACAATTAATCTATCATAAATATAAATAACCATAGGAGTGAATTGGTTGAACCTAAATAGAAACATCTTTATCAAATTTGGTGAATTAGTTGTTTGTTTTAGTCATTTAGTTAATTAAGTGTTGGTTAAGTTTTTATAGTTTTGTAAAACTAGAAGAAAAACCTTTTACTTTCATTAATTGTTTTAGTTAAAATTAGTTGTTAGTTTAATTTTTCGTTCCCTGAGTTCGACACCTTACTTACTAAACTATACCACTAAAAGACAGGTTCACTGCCTTTGTGTGCTAAATATATTAATAAAAGTAGGGAATAAAACAAGTGCATTTTACACACATCACCCTTCAAGTGTTTAAAAAAAAGAATTCAAAAAAAAACAAAGCAAAAAGAAGCATGCAAATTTTCAGTTGCAACTATCCTAGATTGGTGGCCGGTTCAATTATTGAACAAATTTCCCAACATCTTGGTCACCCGGTGTTTGATATTCATTTGTACAAGTTTGTTTTATTGTATATAGATCGATTTGTTTTTTCTCGCAAATTGGTGATGTTAGGGAGACTGTAGAGTCGGATACTACGAGAGGTTTGGGCCAACACTAAATGAACCGATTCCTACAACGGTGCCCGAGCGTTTAAACCTAGTTACACATGAGAGAAACCGGCAGATGTGAGATCAGAGTGTGCACTTAAAGAAGAGCTACACCCGAGCCCATCCAGTTGTTTTCTCCCTACTACAGATGTTCTTCATTGTATGCATGTTCCATTGAGGCTGCGACTGCTCATCCCTCCTTACTCACCTAAAGGAGTTGTCCTAGATGTGGTTTATGGTTCCATTGACATCGGATGAAAAAGTTGTGAGATAGCAACGAGATCAATTCTGACCATGTTGACTAACGTCGAATAGGTTCCGCGGTTCTATCCATTCTTTTTATTTTCCTTAGGATAGTTCATCTCGAGTTCATTTTAGTCTTGTCTTACTTGAGGACAAGTAAGGTTTAAGCTTGGGGTGATTTGATAGTTTGTTTTATTTACTACTTTTTATAGTTTATTTTAGCACATTTCATTCGCATTTTAGTTAATTTCCATGCATATTTTCCCTTTTGTTATTTTATGACCATTTCGGGTACTTTCTAGTTTCTTGAGCATTATTACAGATTTTCTTTGAGACTAGCTGAGCAGGACTCTTGGGAGGCGATTGGACTTGAAGAGCAATGGGGATTTCGTGCTTGATGGCTATGGAGGTGATTCATGGAGTGGACCTGTCAATTGCTTGAAGGCTTGGAAGTGTTGAACTTTAAATTTGAAAGGCACGAGAAAATTCTTGAGTATGCAAGATCGATGTTTAGGAGCTTGCAGAAGTTTTGAGTGATGTGGAAAGACAAATTGGGCTCAAATTGAAGAAATATTGAAGAAAAATGGGCTAGAAGCTGATTGGACTTGAACTGGGCCAATGGATTAGCTGTGGGGGCCCAAGACTTGAAGAAGCCCAAAATACCCGTCAGAGCCCGCGGCCCGCGTAAGATTCCCTGCGGCTCGCGTGGATTCCTGACAAGGGCAATTTCGGGATTTTGCTAAGAGCTCTATATTGGGAAGGTGGGTCTACCTCTTTAGCCTGATCTTGGAGGTCCGATTTTGATACTTTCTCTTTGGAGTTTGAAGCACTTTTGGAGGCCAAGAGCACATGAAGAATATCTTCTTTTCATCTCTTGATTCTTGGCAAATGTTTGGTACAATCTTAACTAACTTTGTTTCTTTGAGTTTAGTCATGCTTGGCTAAAATAATCTTGGTTGACTTTTTGTTGAATCCTTTGAACTTTTGTTGGGTGTTGAAGAATCCATGAACTTGTTCTTAAATCTTTATGGAAATGTTTTGTGTTTTAACATATTATCACTACTAGTATGTTTTTATTCATGAGTTTAAATGTGTTTGTGGTGATTAGTTGGCTAATTTCCTGATTAAGTAAATGATCCTCAAATTAGCAAGCAACAAATGATTTTTGTGTTGTTTTTGCTTCACACAATCATAAAATCATTTCCTCCAACATGGTGGTGAAAGCATTTGACCCCTCTTGGATTTGGTGACTTTTGGTTCTTAATGCTAGTTGACTTTCACTAATTACATGCTTAATGGAAATTGTGACTTTGACTAAGGAAATTGTTATGAGCTTCTCTAACCATTTTAACAACTAAGAAAAGTCTAGGTAATCTCAAGCTTCTTGGATTACTATAGCCAAATTAAGGATTTAAATCAAAGTATTGCACCATTGGATTCTAATGATATGTTCATCAAAAGTCAAAGTGAGGAAACTTTAAGTCAACCATCTCTCCCTTATTGATTTTACATCAAACCCTTATCTTTGTTGAAATTGTCTATTTAATTCATAGTTAATTCTAGTTTGTTTCAAGTATTTCAAAACACCAAAACCCCCCATTTTATTTTTATTGTTATTTTACAAGTATTTTTACAAAGAGATTTTTCATAGAGTTATAAATTAAACCAATCTCTGTGGATTCGACCCCTTTACCACTATACACTATTTCAGTGTGTAATATTTAGGGTTATTATTTGTGTTGGCCTCGACAACAACCATCTATTAACTAGACCACTATACCTATCCTACATACTCGTATCGAATTGAAATAGATTTATACGTATCGGTTTTAATCGTATAGAATTGAAATAAGATTTATACGTAGCAACTTAGTTTGTATGGAATTACAAACATTTATATTTTTAATATATAATACTTATAGGTATATACTTATTTGGTAAGTAAAATTTTATACCTAGGATATATATAATAAACGCTGGAGAGTCAAAATGATACTTTCAAAACTATACTTTCAAAACTATACATTTGAACTGGAAAATGTATTATTTTTATATGGAGTCAAAACCTGTGGACTCACCAACTTTATGTTGACGTATTTTAAATTGCATGTGTTTTCAGGAAGTTGATAACTATGAAACGAGAAATGACGTTACACTACCCGGTGTTTTCGCTGACGGACGGGGTGTGACAGATTGGTATCAGAGCTATTAACTATAGTGAATTAGTACTTTCTTAGGAAAGCACGACTATAGTTTAGGGCTTATTCTGTTAGGTTTAGGTATACCCCTTAACCTACGAATAAAAAGTATTATTAAATTATAATACTAAAAGACTACTTACGGGAGCGGTGACAGGATAGACACGTTGCTTGGGTTGCTGGATTTCAGAACGACTATATGCTAAAATGATCCTGCCCTTCGACTGTCCTGACTGGCCGGTGCCTTATCAGCTAGACCTGAAGTAACAAACAATAATTAATAATACCCGTTAATACAACAAACACAAAGATATAGAGTTATGTATAAACTCAGTCCTACAATGAGAACACATGTATAAACCAAGAATATAGAAAACCCAAACCCTCGATAAGAATTCAACGCAAAGTTTTAGGTCAAACTACTTAGTCAAGTTTTATTGTACATGGGCCGAACCACAACTAAACGTAGACTGATCACCTATGTTTAATTATGGTTAGACTGATGCACAGCTAAAATTGGATATGGTGTTTGATAGACTAAAACATTTGAAGATTTTAGAAGATTCAAGATAGATCTCATATCAGGATATCATCAACTCAGAGTACAAGAAGACGATGTTTCGAAGACAACATTTAAGACTCGGTATGGTCAATCTAAGTTCCTAGTTAAGCCTTTGGATTGACCAACACTCCAACAATGTTCATGAATAGTGTTTGCAAACCGTACTTGGATAAATTCGTGATAGTATTATTGATGATATATTGATATATTCACAAACCAAGGAAGAACACGGTCAACACTTGCAAATAATCTTGGAACTACTAAGAAAAGAAAAGTTGTACGCCAAATTCTCCAAATGTGAATTTTGGATTAGAGAAGTAGAATTTTTAGAACATGTTGTTAGTAACAAAGGGATTCATGTCCAACCCTCAAAGATTGAAGCAATTAAGAATTGGGAAGCACCAAAGACGCCAACAGAAGTGCGTCAATTCTTAGGACTTGCTGGCTATTACCGTAGATTCATAGAGAATATCTCCAAAATAGCCAAGCCTTTTACAACACTAACCCAGAAGGATATGAAGTTCAACTCGGAAGTCAAACAAGAAGCTGCTTTTTAGAAACTAAAGAAAATGTTGTGTAGTGCACCAATCCTATCCCTCTTAGATGGGACAGAAGATTTAGTCGTATACTGCGACGCATCAAATCAAGGATTAGGATGTGTGTTGATGCAAAGAGGAAAAGTTATCGCCTACGCATCACAACAACTTAAGGTGCATGAGAATAATTACACTACCCATGACCTTGAATTGGTAGTTGTAGTTTTTTCACTGAGAAGTTGGAGACACACAATTGGCCAGAAAAAATATAGGTGATACCTTATGTGCCGAGCTAGAAATAATCCACAAGACAAACACAAAAGATCGTGCAAATTAAGGATCGATTAAAGGATGCACATGATCGTCAAAAGAGCTATGCTGACGTAAGACATAAGCCTTTAGAATTCCAAGTTTAAGATAAAGTAATGTTGAAATTCACTCCTTGGAAAGCTGTAAATTGATTCAGGAAACGAAGCAAACTAAACCCCTGGTATATAGGACCTTTTTCTAGCAAGAATTGGTTCTGTCGCATACCAACTCAAGTTACCTCAAGAGCTAAGCAATATACATGATGTTTTTCATGTGTCAAATCTCAAAATATGTCTATCGGATGACACTCTTGTTGAACCTCTCGACGAGATACAAGTCAATACCAAACTCAACTTTGTAGAAAAACCTGTCGAAATCATGGATCGATAAACCAAAAGATTAAAACAAAGTCGTATTCCAATAGTGAAAGTTCGATGGAACTCTTTACAAGGACCTAAATTTACCTGGGAATGTGAATATCAGATGAAAAAAAAATACCCCCAACTATAAAACAAAACCCCATCCACAAGATAAATTTCGGGACGAAATTATTCTAACGGGGGGAGAATGTAACACCCGTCAAAATTAGGTCAATAACAATCACATGTGATTATGCCAATCATCTAATGTGATTTTGTTAAACTAGTAATGTGATAAAATTACTATTTAATTCATGTTAAAGTATGAGCTTCCATGATACAACTCAAAGTATATGTTCATACGATAACAAAAATATAGATACCATCTAAATCTGACTTCGTGTGAAGAAGTAATGATAAATTCTAACGCTATAATGCCTTATAGCAAGAGGGATTTAAAATAGACTGAGAATTAGATATTGGAGTCTAAAAGAAATTCGTATTACTCAGAATTACCAATGCGTGCATATAAAGAACGCCGAAAACGGAGTTCGTATACAAAAGTTATGGCCTTCCGAAGATGCAACTGTCAGAAACCCTAATTTGACTGAACTCACGATATGAGCATCAAAAATTCACAATGTGAGGAGTCAACAGACACTAATCGGAGCTAGAAAACACACGTTAAGGCTATGGGATGACTCATGGATGTTCACGATGTGAACCTATCATGTTCTCGACGTGAATGGCCGTAGAACACCCTATAAATAGCGATCAAAGCTCATTCAATCCTTACACCTTCTTCTTTCATTCTCTCTCGTTTCCGAAGGCCGTTTTCCCTTCCCGAGCTTGACTACGACAAGCCTCTGACCGTTTAGATTGTATAGATCACGCTACTAAGGTGAGTTTCACGGCCCCACTTTCTAATATTTTTTGGGGAAAATGCATGCTAAATATTGAATAAAAGTTAATATTATGTTTATCTAATAGTATGTTCTTATCAACATATATAGTTATATTAACTGTGATATAGTTGTTTTGCCTCATATATACCTAAAGTATATATATATGATATTTTTAAAACATACAACTATCGTAAACTTGTTAGGATGTTATTATACTAATGTAGACCTTGAGTTATACTCGGGAGTTCTATATATACTATGTGTGGTGTAGCCTCGACGCTATACTCGAGAGTTATATATATTGATTTCAAAGTATGTTATTATTGTTGGTTTTATGTCAAGATAAAACCTGGTGTGTAATATGTTATTATTGTTGCTTTTATGTCAAGATAAAACCTAGTTTTACTTCAAGTTATAGCTGTTATACTGCCTAAATGTTATGAAATTAGGAGTAATGTTTAAAAGCATAGTCTAGTAACTTAGGGTTTTAGAAACGAAAATGCTTTTGTTGTTAGAACTATAGAACGTCATCAAAGTCTACCTGAGCTACTGTATTCATCATCTAAGATTGGGGATCTTAGTGAAAGTCCTCTAACCTGTATTCGTTAATCCCGTGTGAGCGAGGAAGTCATGTATAATTAGTATATGGGTTGACCACCCCACTTGTGACTGTTAGCTACAGTCAACCAAAAGCAAGTGATGAACTATCCTTTTACTTGTTATTGTTCTGGCGTCGATGAAACGTGCGGAAACTACCGCAAGGTGTAATCCTTGTACTACCGCAAGGTGTGATCCTTGTACTACCGCAAGGTGTGATCCTTGTACTACCGCAAGGTGTGATCCTTGTACTACCGCAAGGTGTGATCCTTATACTACTGCAAGGTGTAATCCTTGTACTACCGCAAGGTGTAATCCTTGTACTACCGCAATGTGTGATCCTTGTAATAATAATAGGAGGTATATGACTAAGTCATACAGTCGCAGCTACAGACTCATGGTAACGCAACTTTAGAAGCATTATACTTTGTCGATATACAAGTATTAATGTTAAGTATAAGTTTCCCAAAGACTTATACTCTAAGTATAAGAATCCAGTAGGTATACTACTTGTATATTAAGTAGACCACTATACCTATCCTACATACTTGTATAGAATTGAAATAGATTTATACGTATCGGTTTTACTCGTATAGAATTGTAATAAGATTTATACGTAGCAACTTAGTTTGTATGGAATTACAAACATTTATATTTTTAATATATAATAATTATACGTATAAACTTATTTGGTAAGTAAAATTTTATACCTAGGATATATATACTAAACGTTGGAGTGTCAAAATGTTACTTTCAAAACTATACTTTCAAATCTATACTTTTGAACTGGAAAATGTATTATTTTTATATGGAGTCAAAACCTGTGGACTCACCAACTTTATGTTGACGTATTTTAAATTGCATGTGTTTTCAGGAAGTTGATAACTATGATACGAGAAATGACGTTACACTGCCCGATATTTCCGCTGACGGCCGGGGTGTGACATGGCCCGGGTGGGGAAGGTGGCATATCGGCTAGATTTGCCAGCGGAACTCAGTCAGATCCATGACACTTTCCACGTCTCCTAGCTGCGAAGGTGTCTGGTGGACGACTCGACAGTGGTGCCCCTGGAGGATATACAGGTTGATGGCAGCCTGAACTACATTGAGCGGCCCGTGTCGAAGGATCTGAGGAACAAGAAGGTCGAGCTGGTGAAGGTGCAATGGCAGCACCAGAAGGGCTCAGAGTGGACGTGGGAGCCGATGGACGAGATGATGGAGCATTATCCAATGCTTTTTCAGGACCGAGCAGCAGAGTTCGAGGACGAAGTCTAAGATATGTGGAGGAGATTTATAGCACCCAGTTCCAGATATGAATTTCATTCAAGTATTATTCATTTTTTGGCCTAGAACTAGGCGAGTTGATGGCCAACTCGACGAGTAGGAGCGAATTGGACCTGGGAGTTTAATGACCTACTCGACGAGTCGGCAGCGAGACTCGACGAGTAGGCCCTGACTGGACAAAACCCTAATCTAAGGGATTGCACCCTATTTAAGCATCTCATTCAGTCTCCCTTCGTCCCTATTGCTCTCAGAACTCCCCATATCAAACCCTAATCGTTTTTGTAAAGATCTATGGCCTTCGTGGCGGTTTTTGGTGATCTTGGAACATAAGCAGGAAGAGAAAGGCTTGAGGAATCAAGAGGAGGCCAGAGGAGTTTGAGTTTGTGCACCCAATACATTTCTTTAGAGGTATAAATCTGAGACCTTGCTCTTTGATGTCTTAGATCCCTTTTTGGGGGTGATTTAGGGATTTTAGGAGCCATTCTTGGTGACGAATCATGAGTGCAAGCATGGTTGGGGGCTAAGACTTTAGATCCAAGGTCTTTAAGGGGTTACAAGGCAGAAAGGGACTGATTTTGGAGCCTTAGAGAGCCCTATGCATCTTAAGAGTTTTATTTGGGGCCATTTGAGCTCATAGTCCCATGCATGCACGTAAAGTTTGTAACTTTACATGCCAGATCGATCTTAGAAGCCTAGATATATCCTTTGGTCAAGTGTTGTACATCAGAAATTGCGAAATGAGACTTGGTCATTTTCAAGTTGACGAGTCGTTCTGTAACATCCAAAATTTCAAAACAATTAAAACTTTTCAAAACCACTCATTTTAATAACGTTGTTACAAAAAGGTTTTCAATACATTATTTAACAGAGTATTTTCCCCAGGTTCATATCATAAAACACCAACGCGAGGAACGGTACGATCACGCCTTTGCCTTGCCACAGCCTCTTGAGAACCTGAAACATAAGACCACAACTGTAAGCCCGAAAGCTTAGTGAGATACCCCCAGAATACCAACCACATATACGCCTTTCCAGGCCCTGACCTTCCGGTCCATGTGTCTCAGGGGACTTCCGTCCCTGCTGGGTAAACCTTCCGGTCCTACCCACGTCGACCTTCCGGTCCATCACACAACATATTGCCTTCCGGCCCATAACATATCGCCTTCCGGCCCATAAGCATAAAATGCATATATAACATAACAAATAATCATATAGCAGTTCATAGACAACAATCGATCAACAGATCACATATCATAGCATTAATCTAAACAAGATACCGGTCACTAGCATAACATTACCCTATGAATCAGTCAACATACTAAATGCATACATGCTCCTTTCCAGGCCATGACCTTCCGGTCCACATAGCAATGCCTTCCGGCCCATAACATGTAATGCCTTCCGGCCTATATCATAACAATGACAACTACCCGGATTTCCATCCGATAAAGAGGGTCGGCCTTGGTGCCATAAACCCTAGCGATATAGTGAGGATAACTCACCTCGAAACTGCCGACTGAACAGATAGCTCAAGCTGCTCCGATCACCGATACGATCTCCACCTCTGGACAATCACCAATGCACTGAACTCAAACAATAACAACAATTACCAAAATACCCCTGGAACCACTGGTAAATCCTTGGTCAAAGACAAGGTCAAAGTGAACCCCTGACTGACCCTCCTCGCCGAGTCAACCCTATGACTCGCCGAGTCCCCATACTCAGAACTTCACTCAACCCGCGATCTAACTCGCCGAGTCACCCCAAGACTCGCCGAGTTCAACGACTCTGAGTCCACTCGCCCTTAACTCACCGATTCCTTAAGACACCCTTTCTACACGTCGAGTATCCCCTTTTTACTCGACGAGTTCCTCCTGGAAGAATCGCGGGGCCACCCCGACTCAACTCGCCGAGTCTGAAGAACAACTCGACGAGTCCCAGTAAATCTTCAAGCTACTCGCCGAGTCTATTCATCGGACTCGGCGAGTCCATGCAATGCAACCGCTCAAACTGCTTCCTAAGGTCAGAACTGCTCCGACCATTCATAGGTCTGGCCTTCCTAGACTGATCCATCACGTAAGGCCCTCATTTCAGTGCTCATGATACACCCCATGATTCATAACATACATATTGACCTAAGGCATAAGGATTCCAATCCAAAACCTTCATCAATTCCCGAAATGTACAGGCATGGGACATTTTGGACCTCCAAAGGTCCCAATACAGGTTTACAATCGTTTGGGGGACTAGAGTAGCATTCAATCTAATCACAAAAGGGTTCCACAAACCCTAATTCCATAAACACATCAACATAGCAGAGTATACTCGAATTCTTACCTGGATGATGTACTCTCTGTGTCCCCAATCCTCAGAACGTGACTCCCTTGCTGTTCTTTTAGCCAAGCCCTTCTCTTCCTTGCACAACAACTCTTCTATAATCAACAATGGCCTATAACCTTGCTCCAGATGCACACAATCGATTTAGGGTTCTTCTCAGAATGTTAAAATGAACAATGACGGCCAATAAGTCCCTTTTATACATCCCAAGCCTGAACGGTTAGGGTTTTCGCTAAACAGCGCAGACTCGCCGAGTCCATATCTGGACTCGTCGAGTCCAGTCGCGAACCCGCGACCAGGTCTGCGATCCTACTCGGCTAGTCTAGGCTCCAACTCGCCGAGTCCCCTCTTAAAACACCCCAAAAACATAATTATTACAATACTTGGAATTCCGGTCTGTTACAACTCTCTCCCACTAGGACTAGACTTCGCCCTCGAAGTCTCACTCTGAAAATAGCTCCGGATGCTGCTCCCACATCTCACGCTCCGGTTCACAGGTCATTTCCGATCCCCTCCGGCGCTGCAAATGAACTAACACCAGAGGTATCTCCTTATTCCTCAGAACCTCGATCTTCCGATCTCTGATGACCACTGGTCTCTCAGCATAATTCAGGCTCGCATCCACCTGAATGTCTTCTAATGGGACCACTGCCGACTCATCGGCTTTACACTTTCTCAATTGCGACACATGAAAAATGTCGTGGATTTGTCTCAAATCCGTGGGCAACTCCAAACGGTAGGCCACCCGGCCTACCCCCGCAATCACATGAAAAGGCCCAATATACCGGGGCCCCAACTTGCCCCTCTTCCTGAATCGAATCACTCCTCTCCAAGGAGAGGCCTTCAGGAGTACGAGGTCGCCGACCTGAAACTCAAGCTCGGACCGGCGTCTGTCTGCATAACTTTTCCTGTCGGCTCTGGGCGGTCAATAACCTCTGTCTAACCTGCTGAATCTGCTCTGTCGACTGAAGCACGATCTCTGTACTACACATCACTCTCTGTAACCGAAAATTACCCAAGTTGCAACTCTGCTCTAAATCTCAATGATCACTCGACCCATAAGGGTTAGGAAACCATGAACCACCGGATCCCCGATCCAAAGCCCACTTTGTCCATTCCGGGCCGACTGAGAGATCCATTCTCACTCTCAGAGCAACTCTCACAAGTTCTCCTCTTGCCATCACATACACATGCTGAACTAGCCCCAACACCCGCAGGTTGGAAGACCCGATACACTGATGATATCCTCGAACATCTCCCAAGATGAACCACTACATCCACCCTACACTCTGATCAGAATCACACTGAGAATTTAAGATTCTCTCTCCCCCTGCATCCCTTCTGAGCCTCAACAGACATCCCCAAACCGGATGGGTTCCTACTTCGCTGCCGCGAACACGATGCTCGAAGCCATACTCGAAATACTCTAACCATAACTCTGCTCTGCAGCTTTCATTCTCGTGAACTTGCACTCCCCTTCGGAGTTACACACCTTTCTCTTTTCCTTCCAAGGGACCCTCTTGGCCATAATGCCACTCCAACCGGTGCCACGGTGCTTGCCCC
Source organism: Lactuca serriola (assembly GCF_051521515.1). Lineage (NCBI taxonomy): Eukaryota > Viridiplantae > Streptophyta > Magnoliopsida > Asterales > Asteraceae > Lactuca > Lactuca serriola. Next base: position 208,637,047 of record NC_136416.1, read on the forward strand.
AAGCGACACCACCCTTTTTGCGTAACCGCTATTCACGTACTCTGGTTCTCATTGCAGGGGCTCTCAATCCCATGCACTCTCTCCACTCATCAAAATCACTGCCTCAGCTAAACAAGATCACTAACCCGGGGCCAGACCTTCCAATGCAATCACACTGCAACATACACAATCCGCAATCTCAAACTGATCCAGCAATACCAACAGAGTCTCCAGCATGACTGGACCGACTCTCATAACACATACTAGCCACTCGAGGCTATATCTCTGTGGGTCCGTACACCCAAACTCTGCGAACCCTCAGGTTCTAACTCTGGGAACCTTCCGGTTCCAGCTCTAGAAACATGCACAACATAATCCCGTGGGATTAATGCAGTACAACCCATCACGTACCTCAAACATACAAATACTCTGATCGCATAACCCCGGTTACTTACTCAAGCTTGATCCCGGCCTTCTCTCAGGCCTCCACAATCAAATGCCCTAGGTCTATATCCCGCCCCGCATACCCGACACTCGCTCTCGTCGGCCTATACTCTGAGTTGACAAACACTACTGAATCCCAACAGCTAAGCACCCTCACATACTCATCGATCTCCCAGAGAATTCTCCAATTCTCCCCCACTAAAGCACTGACTAACTGCCACCGATCGTCATTAACGACCTTTCAGAACAATCCTCCACAAAGAGAACATTTACACACTGACTGCTTCCCACAAGCATAAGCAACCCTCAGCAAAACACATCTCCTCCCTGATCAATCCACTCAAAAGAATCCGGTCTTTCAATTATCCACTCTACGACTGCAGATGCTACCCGACATTCAACCCAGTGTCGCATCTCCACTAACAACCCTCACGAACGATAACCAACGGAATTCCTAACAATAACCCGTAACCAAACCCACAACCTGCCAAAGGATGAATACCGCATCGAAAACCGCACAAGGCTACCGGCACCAAAACACCAAACTATAACCATACCAAACGATCAGGGAACAACGAATGCCAAAGCGAAAACCTGAAGCACCAATCCATAACCATGCCAAACCCGCGAAACAACGAATACCGCATCGAAATCCACACAAGATACCAGCACAAACAGTACGCCACACTCAACGCAAGACAATCAAGACATCAAGAAAGCATCATACCCGCAGCTGCCTCCGGCACTGCTCCGTCTCCCTCTGCCGCAAGCCGATAAGCACGACCCTGAGCCCTTGGGACTCCGCTCCATCCTGTCCTCCTCCTGAACTCCTCAAGGTGGCCGGTGCTAGATCCTGTACCGGTCCTGCAGAAAGCTGTGGACAGTTGACCCTCAAATGTCCAACCTGCCGACACTGATAACAAATCCTCAAATCCCGAATTGGCACTAACTGCCGACAATTCCATGCACAGTGCCCCTCCTTTCCGCACTTGCGTCATGCACCACCGGACCAGCAAGCTCCGGTGTAACCCCTCCCACACTTCCCACAAGTGTGGCCGCTCCGAACCCCCATTCTAACATCTACGGTCCTGGACCGTTTCGGCGCCGGCTGCGACTGCATCGGGGCCTGCCTCAGCTCACGTAACTGCAACTCAACCTCTAACTCACGCCACATGGCGGCCTCCTGCAACTCCAACAAGGTCTCACACCTCTGCGCAGACACGAACTGTCTGATATCCCCCTTGAGCATACTCAGATATCGGGACATCTGAGCCTGCTCCGAAGCGAACTCAGGGCAAAACATCGCCCTCTCAATAAACATCCTGGTGCTCTCAGTCACCGACTCCAAATCCTGCTTCAGCTCAAGGAACTCCCGAGCCAATCTCTCCCTCTCATCTCGCGGAACATAGCGAGTACTGAACATCTCTCTGAACTGATCCCCTGAAACCGCAGCCCTCTGCGCGTCGAAATATGACCCCGTGGTCAATCTCCACCAATCCTTCGCCCCGAGCCTCAATAGGTTCAGAGCACACCTCACCCTCTGATCAGCAGGGCATAAACTCGTGGAGAAACACCCCTCCATGTCTGATAACCATCTCATAGCAACAATCGGGTCCTGAACTCCATCGAATGTGGGAGGCTTCGTATAATAGAAGTTCCGATACTGAAACCCCGACTAGGTCTTCCCTTTGCCGCTGCTACAGCCGCTGTAACCGCCGCGGCAGCCGTCTCTGCGAGAGCCGCATATCGCTCATCAAACTACTCAACCATGGCGGTCCTGATCGACCCAAACAATTCTGGCAACTCAGCCCGTAACAATGCAGCAACCTCATCACGCAGGATCTCGCGAATCCTCGCATCCCGCTCGCTCGTGCTCGTCCGATCGATAACCTCCGACGACACCGATTCACCCGGAACTCGCTCTCCCGCTCCCGCTCCTGATCCGGATCCACTATCATCATGCCTTGAAATCTCCATACTGAAGGCACCCTACCAATCTCAGACACTTCCCACAATCCTGGGATCCAACTCTCGCAACCCTACCCTAGAGATCATGGTTTCCCTGATACGTGTATGGGTCCTGTGCTTTCAGTAGTACGGGCCCATACTACCTTCCACACCTACCCATATTTGTATGAAGTACTACCACAATACCCTAGAGAACATGCATATCAACTATCAACCCTCACTACTAGAGGAACACTGAGAATATCCCATAAGGGACCCTAGGCTACAGGCATCACAATCAGGCAACATTATCATGAATTCCTGAAGATCCCTAGCCTAACTCCAGCATGCTGTTCTATCAAGCTCAATAAAGCCAATATCATGTATGGTATCTTGGGATTACTTACTGGCTTCGGCTGATCGTACCTCCGCGTCCTCCTTTTACTAAATTTGAAAACCATTTTAATTTCTCATTTTAAAATCCTCCTCGATTTGAGACTGGAGTCACACGAATGTTTCCCCAATTCACTCAAACCAAGGCTCTGATACCAACTTGTAACATCCAAAATTTCAAAACAATTAAAACTTTTCAAAACCACTCATTTTAATAACGTTGTTACAAAAAGGTTTTCAATACATTATTTAACAGAGTATTTTCCCAAGGTTCATATCATAAAACACCAACGCGAGGAACGGTACGATCACGCCTTTGCCTTGCCACAGCCTCTTGAGAACCTGAAACATAAGACCACAACTGTAAGCCCGAAAGCTTAGTGAGATACCCCCAGAATACCAACCACATATACGCCTTTCCAGGCCCTGACCTTCCGGTCCATGTGTCTCAGGGGACTTCCGTCCCTGTTGGGTAAACCTTCCGGTCCTACCCACACCGACCTTCCGGTCCATCACACAACATATTGCCTTCCAGCCCATAACATATCGTCTTCCGGCCCATAAGCATAAAATGCATATATAACATAACAAATAATCATATAGCAGTTCATAGACAACAATCGATCAACAGATCACATATCATAGCATTACTCTAAACAAGATACCGGTCTAGCCGGTCACTAGCATAACATTACCCTATGAATCAGTCAACATACTAAATGCATACATACGCCTTTCCAGGCCATGACCTTCCGGTCCACATAGCAATGCCTTCCGGCCCATAACATGTAATGCCTTCCGGCCTATATCATAACAATGACAACTACCCGGATTTCCATCCGATAAAGAGGGTCGGCCTTAGTGCCATAAACCCTAGCGATATAGTGAGGATAACTCACCTCGAAACTGCCGACTGAACAGATAGCTCAAGCTGCTCCGATCACCGATACGATCTCCACCTCTGGACAGTCACCAATGCACTGAACTCAAACAATAACAACAATTACCAAAATACCCCTGGAACCACTGGTAAATCCTTGGTCAAAGACAAGGTCAAAGTGAACCCCTGACTGACCCTACTCGCCGAGTCAACCCTATGACTCGCCGAGTCCCCATACTCAGAACTTCACTCAACCCGTGATCTAACTCGCCGAGTCACCCCAAGAATCGCCGAGTTCAACGACTCTGAGTCCACTCGCCCTTAACTCACCGATTCCTTAAGTTACCCTTTCTACACGTCGAGTATCCCCTTTTTACTCGACGAGTTCCTCCTGGAAGAATCGCGGGGCCACCCCGACTCAACTCGCCGAGTCTGAAGAACAACTCGACGAGTCCCAGTAAATCTTCAAGCTACTCGCCGAGTCTGTTCATCGGACTCGGCGAGTCCATGCCATGCAACCACTCAAACTGCTTCCTAAGGTCAGAACTGCTCCGACCATTCATAGGTCTGGCCTTCCTAGACTGATCCATCACGTAAGGTCCTCATTTCAGTGCTCATGATACACCCCATGATTCATAACATACATATTGACCTAAGGCATAAGGATTCCAATCCAAAACCTTCATCAATTCCCGAAATGTACAGGCATGGGACATTCTGGACCTCCAAAGGTCCCAATACAGGGTTACAATCGTTTGGGGGACTAGAGTAGCATTTAATCTAATCACAAAAGGGTTCCACAAACCCTAATTCCATAAACACATCAACATAGCAGAGTATACTCTAAATTCTTACCTGGATGATGTACTCTCTGTGTCCCCAATCCTCAGAACGTGACTCCCTTGCTGTTCTTTTAGCCAAGCCCTTCTCTTCCTTGCACAACAACTCTTCTATAATCAACAATGGCCTATAACCTTGCTCCAGATGCACACAATCGATTTAGGGTTCTTCTCAAAATGTTAAAATGAACAATGACGGCCAATAAGTCCCTTTTATACGTCCCAAGCCTGAACGGTTAGGGTTTTCGCTAAACAACGCAGACTCGCCGAGTCCATATCTGGACTCGTCGAGTCCAGTCGCGAACCCGCGACCAGGTCTGCGATCCTACTCGGCGAGTCTAGGCTCCAACTCGCCGAGTCCCCTCTTAAAACACCCCAAAAACATAATTATTACAATACTTGGAATTCCGGGCTGTTACACGTTCTTAAACTCCATGAGTCCATGGCTTGACTTCCCTTTTCTGTTATGGTTTGAAGGAACCCAATGAGTGTTAGAGTGGTCTTAGTGGGGTCCGTGGGAGTGACTCAACACATTAGACTTTGCCATAGACCTGGAAATCATAGAACTCGACGAGTTGTTCATACAACTCGACGGGTCAAGGGCAGGCTTGTTCATAGGATGGGGATGAACTCGACGAGTTGTTCATACAACTCGGAGAGTCGGATGAAGGTTCATTCGTGGATGTTTTAGAAGGAGAACTCGTCGAGTCGTTGCTAAACTAAATGAGTATGGGTGTGTAGAAGGGCAGATGAAAGGATGGGGACTCGACGAGTTGGCGGCCCAACTCGACGAGTCAGGTCAACTAGAAGTTGACTATGACTTTGACTTGGTCAGGGGTAAAATAGTCGTTTTACCCTAGGAGTAGTTATCAATGTGTGATTAAGTGTTTTATGGATTTAGAGCCGGAGGATCACCGGAGAAGCAGTCAGACATCTGCCGATCAGCTTTTCAGCAGTCAACCATACGAGGGGAGTTACATTCTAGTAGAAGTGGGTCTAAGGCACTAATGTCGGCCCACCAGTAGGAGTCATATGTTAGATGATTGACTTTTTGATATTCATCTAGGTTTGCTACTACCTGATATGTTATGTGCTATTATGATATGATGTAATATGCTAGTAGCAGTTGGGGAGATTGTCCCCAAGATTTTTGGTCGATAGGGCCGAAGGGGGTATTCATACCCAGTCATGCTAGACAGAATTGTTGGATTAATGTCTAAGTCCATAACTATAATTGGTAAGACTTGACCCGACCCGGCATGGTCCATTTGGGTTGCATGGCATCATGCACTTGGATAGACTAAATGAGAGAAATAAGACACTTATGGTTATTAATATATTATAAGTTCTAGTATATTAATAATAAGAATAATGAGATTATTTAATTAGTATTGATCAAGAATTAATCTAGGATTAATTAAGTGATCAAAAGAAGACTAATTAAATATATGGGTTGATTTTGTAAATCATCCATACTTGTATAGTGGGCTTATGCTCCATGGATAATCAAGTTGGGCTAAAACCCATAAGATGGTTCATGGATGCTCCATGGTGTATTTGAACCCATGGATCCAAGGAAATGGAAAGCCATGACAATTAAGAGTTTACCCTAATTGTAACACTATATAAAGATCACATTCTTGGGAAAAATCGGTCACTAGAGAGAGTGAGAAAGGACTAGCCGATTTTCATGAAGTGTAGAATTCTCTCAAGTTAATCCATGTGTATTTGGTGTTGTGTGAACCATTTGAGGTGTCACACTTGGGGCACTTGGCACTCAAGCTTCATGAAGACTTTCTACACCAAAGAGGTATGTATTCTATCTTGCTATAGTTACTGTTTTGTATGCTAGATTAGGATAATACCTTGGAAGTTCTTATTTGCATGTATAATAGAGAAAACATAGATCCAAGGTATTTAGGGTTGCATGTACACTTAGGAGTGTTAGAATGCTCAAAACCCAACAGTGGTATCAGAGCCTAGGCTTGCTTTCTCTTATACTTGATGCAAATTGCTGAAAAATGCTGAAAAACTCGATTTTCTGGCTTTCTGGGCACTGTACTCGCCGAGTCCACTGATGAACTCGCCGAGTACATGAGTAAAATCATCCTGCTCGCCGAGTAGGTTGATGCCACTCGCCGAGTAGGAGCCCCAGACAGCATATATTCGACGTTTTTGGCTAGAAATGGACTAGGAACATTACCCTAAGTTGTTTTTGAACTTATAAACTTGTTTTTGATGTGGTAATGTTCATGCTAATCCATTTTCAAAGATAATTGTCAATAGATTCATGTTTTGTATTAGTTTAAGGTTTAGACTAATTACATGAAAAAGTTTGATTTGAATTATCTTGTTCTTATGAGTTGCTTAGACTAATAGAAATGTTGAGTGAAATAGTTGTTTTCAATCCATTTTAATCTAAGAGTTGAGTTTAAAATGTGTTTGTGTAACTTGTCCTCAAGTTACATGAAGAGTCGCATTAAAGACTCATAAAATTCATAAGAGTTGGCAATGGTTACAAAATGAAGAGTCTTGTGTCATTGAATAATTTTTATGACTCCATAACTTGTCCTCAAGTTATGGAAGTTCAAGAGTAACTTCTTTAAAGGAAAATATGTAACCATAATTAAATCCATAAGTTATAAAATAAAGAAAAAGTTAGTTCTTTTATTAGTTTAAAGTCTTCCATAACTTGTCCTCAAGTTATGGAACTTGAAGAGTTTTTGGATTAAAACTACTTTAAACACATAAGTTATGGAATTAATTAGTTTTGAATAGTTTCAAAACTTGCCCTCAAGTTTTGGAATTTGAAAAGTTTTCAAGTATGAATACTTTAATTCCAAGTTAGCCCTTAGAATTTTAAAAAGTTAAAATTCAACCCTTATACTTTATAATATTATAAGTTAATAATATATATATGTATAAGAGCAAAGTCAGTCTTACCGCTAGTACGCCTCATTCACGAAGCCGGTCTATAAGGTGGGTATAAGGTTGTTGCCTATAAAATGGCAACTTAATGGGTGTCCACTCTCACCCACCGCTTGCTTGACTGGTGGAGGGTCGTTAGCCGAACGGGTTTGACAGGACTAGAATTCTCCCTTCATTAAAAGTATTAATGATAATACTAAGTAACTAAACTCTTAATAATACCCAATCTTATTTACTTAGGAAAAATGTGAATAATGTGCTAATCCATGAAATTACACTTTACACTTTGTCTAAGTCGTTAGTGGAGCGTGTGTGGTTAACCGGCACACTAACTTGGACTTAACAAGGTAGGTAAAGGGTGACTTAATATTTATCATAGTATCGATGGAGCGTGTGTGGTTAACCGGCACATCGATTGAGGGGTAAACACTTAAGGGTACCAAGTAATTTGCATGGTTACTTCACACCTCGTTTTGTGATCCTCGGCATCCCAGTCACAAAACTTGGAGGGCACACTCGAGATTGAAACATGCCTTTGAACAGTTCAATGAATCTCAAAGATCTAGGAGTTTCAAAACCAATTAAAACCTAATAATACATTTCGTTTATCTTGGTGGAAATTGGTGAATCGTCATTCACCTACCTTCAAATATTTTATAGCTTGGATTACGGCATACCTCTTCTAAGTTATAAAATAGTTTGTTGGGTCCTAGCCTTAATATTTCATATTGGGTGTCATATTAAGGACTTTAAATCAACTATCTTGAATATCTCCCAAAAGATGTCTAGTTTAGACACCTATGATCTTCCCAAATCTCTTGAAACAAGGTTTCCTAATGAAGATGATGTCCCATGGATATCATACTTCTTTCACCTCCTCCAATTATTCTCCCCAACCCACAAGTTCTTGAAAAGTTTAAGGTCACTCAAGCCCTATTGGCAAGGCAAGGTCTAGGTGTGGTCACATCTTGGAGATGTAGTCACATATTGACAAGCCGGGACAGTTGGGTGTCAAAGTCTTGAGAAAGTTGGTGGTTCAATCACTTTCTAAGTCACATAGTGAGTTCCTTTGGGACACCTATGAAACAGACTATGACAAGACCCTTATGATCTTATCTATTTGTTAAGATCAACTTCCTTAAAACTTGATGGACATTGACAATAGTGACACAGGAAATCCAGGAAAGCATTCTCTTCCCAATGGAAAGGGATCGGCCATAGTCAACTCGGTTGACCAAATGGTAAAGAGAAAAGCTAAGTCTATGATAGTCCCGTGTACCATTATCAAAGGCTCCATATGTTTATATTGCCAAAGGAATGGGCATTGGTTGCGAAGCTGCCAAATTTACCTAAGGATGTTAAAGTCAATAAGTTTGACTCTACTTCAGGTAAATTCCACTATCTAACTCTGCTAAGTTTCTATTCTGAGATTCCTGATACATGATGTGACTGGGTCACATGGTGATGTTTTAAGAATCAAAGAAAAGTGAAGAAACTTAAAGAAAGAATATGATGAATCTGATGGCGTAGATGGATTTCTATCGCATAGTTTGAAGATCGGATTCTTGAGCTACTTCTTAGGAGTTATGAGATATTGCTTAGGAATAGATAACAACAAGTTTTCATATGGATTGTAAGGACAAGTTCTTCCGCAAAGTTTTTTAAAATAAAAGGAAAATTTTTGATTTTATTTTAAAATATCCTTACAATGGCATCTGTGGAAATTTTTGTTGCTTATAAGATTCCATTAATAGCAAGAGTGGAGATATGAAATTGATTCTTTCATTTGTGGTAATGTCTAAATTTACCAAATAAGGAAAGATTCTCATCACCCAAGTTTCAGTTGGACCGGAACTTGGAATCATGCAAGTTGTATAGCATGATGAATGAGAACTTTCAAGTATTGGAAAAATTAAGACTAATTACTTGTTCACATGGATGTGTGAGTCAAGTAAAGGACTAAGGGATCGAGTACACATTCTTGTGCACTGATTAAGTCCACCACAAAAGATTGATAAGACTATTTGTCATAGTTTACTAAAGCTCAGTAAATATGATTATACTTACAAGCTTAAGTGTAACTCTGAGACATTGGAAAAGGTCTCAATGTATGGCAGAGCGAATAAGAAGAATCAACTTAGGCAGAAGGATAAAAGTTTCTCAAATCTGAAAAGATGGGAGAGTACTTTAGTATCAGTTTTGTGATCATCTTAATGATTAAGAAACCATAGCACAATTAGTTCTCTAAGGAAATCTTAGTGCATTCTTATGACTAAGAAGAGGAACATGAATTGTTGAAGTGGTTAAATCAAGAAGATGATTCATACTTCGTTCCAAAAACAATTCTTAGAGTTATACTCTAAGATTGTAACTTGAGTGACATGTCTTAAAGAAGGTTTAAAACTCTTGTACATTTGAAATTGGTAAGTTGTGATGTTTTGGATAAAACAAAGACCAACTAAGGCCAATTGTGTGAAGTGTTTGTCTTGATTAGAATCCGCACTATCTCTTGGATGTTTGACAAGGGAGTCTTATATGTCAAGAGGACAGTGGGAGTCTGAAAGGTCTTGAAAGTCTCAAGAACTAATCAAGAATGGAACCTGAAGTTTTTCACTAGCACACAACTTGAGGTTTATAATCTATCGTGTTGACATATTCTGTGCCCATTCCAGTTAAAGTTGGCTTTGCATATGAGTTCTTAGAGTTCTCAATTTGTTGCACAACAACTTGGAAGCAATGGTAGGCCCTTGAGCTGCCAGGTGGCTAGAAATTAAGATTGAGTTCAATCCATATAGTTTTGGATTTGTCATTATCCTTGTCTTGTGGCTATGGTTTTGACAATTCACATGGATAAGAACACATACACCATTAAATCTAAGTGTCATAAGGTTTCTCTCCGATTCATGAAAATGATGGTGAGGAAACACTTTCACTAAGTAGATTTTATCTAGATAGCAATTGTGATATTTGCATTCTCAAAGTCGTTAGTGGAGCGTGTGTGGTTAACCGGCACACTAACCTGGACTTGTGAGAAGTGGCAAAAAGGTCTAACCATTATGATTACGGCATACCTCTTCATAATTGTTTAGACACACAAGTGTGCTATCTAAGGGAAGGTGTATGATTTTGATAAAGTTTTATCAAAACAATCTAGCATCAGAAATCTGAACTTTGGTAAGAAAGTCAATGAAGTATTGATTTCTAGAAGTCCAGGTGATTTCTGAGAACATGTCAAAGCTAGTGGGAGCATAAGTGTTATGCTAATAATCATCATGTTAGTGGGAGCATGATAATTATGATAAATATTGCAAGTTAGCAATGTTAATTATAGAAAAACAAAAAGTTTCAATTCGTGAGGTTGCAGGGGTTGAAAAAGTTGTTTTGCTATAATTAAGGGAGAGGAAATTATACTTCATCTCAAATCTATAAGTTTAGATCGTGAGGTTTTAATCATTTAGTCAAGGATATATATGAATTTCATGTTGGAGTGGCTCAACATAAGGAAATTTTGTATATGGGTCCATTATTTGCGTTCTAAAATTCGATTATGATTACGGCATCCCTTTTCATAATCTGAATTATGAGAACTTGGCAAATAGAAATGGAAATGTTATAGCAAAAGACTGGTTTAGTCTTTATGTGAGACATCATGAATCGTGTCCCATATGCTTCGGATATAGGATCGATTACATGTGCTATAATCATCCGTTCTAAAATTTTCCAAATGCCTGGGGCATTAAGAAGGGAAAAAGTTTAGAACTGGATATGACTAAAAGGATTAAACAATTGTCGAGGACAATCTAAGGTTTACCAAAGATTGTTTACTCAAGGACAATTGGAAGTACAGTGATAATTCTGGAAGGACCATATTGACATAATCTATAAGGAGGCAACTCTTGTTCAGAAGTGATAGTCAAAATGGAATCTGGAAATGTTTCAAAGTTAGAAATTATTCAATCTGTGTAAGATTAAGGAAACTTAATGCAAGAAGGATGTTTCCAAGGAGATGATCTCCTTTGGAATACTCTGTAATGATTGTTGCCAAGTCTTTATGACTTTGTGCATAATCATTACGAGAGGATCATTGCATATAAGTTTAGAATCTAACAGATTTCAGTAAATGGCATGAATTTGGAATTCTTGCATTTGCAGTAAGGATTTGGGAGTGTGAAAAGAGAATCATTGAAGCTATGTTCAATTGATCTAGTTCACAAAGTAAAGATCATAGACAAACATAGTATACATACTTGGTGTATGGCATGACTAGTGTTTAAGAAAACATAGTGTACATGCTTGGAGCATGGGACAACTGTTGTTTTAAATTCAAGAATAAAGTTGATAGCCGAAACAGTATACAATGAATAATGTGTAATCATATGGTGATAAATAAAAGGTGTTTTATTTATGTTCAAAGGGTTGATACCATAATGGATTCAATTATTATTGTGTTTCATTTTGCATGTTTTGACTTCCCGAATAAACTGGGTTATTCTTCCGGAATGACTAAGTTATTCAAACTATTCACAGTCGGTCATATGTTGGAAGTAGATATGAATTAAGACTGTCATGATGGGTTGTAGAGGTCTAAGGTGTTGGATAAGGCTACAACAATCATGAGTGCTCATAAGTTCTGAGTATTGGATTCAACCCGCGCTCATTGGAATCACTTCATGGATTTTATCACGACTGATCATGAGACGATAATATCCTATATTCTTCAAACCTAGAGATATGAGTTGTTACTATGAGTTGATAGTACATTGATAGCACGAAAACGCATTTGGTAACTCGGTGCTATAAAACGTGCCTTTGTGTATGTTTCAACAAGTAGTAGAACAAGCCATATGAGTCGAAGTTTATCCATTCCTTTTACCTTCGGGATAAAAGCGATATCTGTGGGCCCCTCGATGATTTGATGATGACAAATGGAAGTGCTCGGCCGGGCCAGGACTGATTTGATTTGTTCAATTAGTCAGCCGTCATAAATCGGAAATCGGGAAACAACAAATGGACAGAGAGAATGATTATAATCCATGTCTCAGTCCAGATGATATCTAGAATGGAGGAATATATGATCCCTTATCTAATGGACAAGTCATTGACAAAGGTCAGAGTTCATCGACAAGGTCAGAGTTCGACAGAAGCTTTTGAGAGCTACGATTGCCAGTTGGTTCCTGAAGTCATACGCAATAATAGTTTTAGACTTATCCAAGTGGGAGACTGTTGGATTAATGTCTAAGTCCATAACTATAATTGGTAAGACTTGACCCGACCCGGCATGGTCCATTTGGGTTGCATGGCATCATGCACTTGGATAGACTAAATGAGAGAAATAAGACACTTATGGTTATTAATATATTATAAGTTCTAGTATATTAATAATAAGAATAATGAGATTATTTAATTAGTATTGATCAAGAATTAATCTAGGATTAATTAAGTGATCAAAAGAAGACTAATTAAATATATGGGTTGATTTTGTAAATCATCCATACTTGTATAGTGGGCTTATGCTCCATGGATAATCAAGTTGGGCTAAAACCCATAAGATGGTTCATGGATGCTCCATGGTGTATTTGAACCCATGGATCCAAGGAAATGGAAAGCCATGACAATTAAGAGTTTACCCTAATTGTAACACTATATAAAGATCACATTCTTGGGAAAAATCGGTCACTAGAGAGAGTGAGAAAGGACTAGCCGATTTTCATAAAGTGTAGAATTCTCTCAAGTTAATCCATGTGTATTTGGTGTTGTGTGAACCATTTGAGGTGTCACACTTGGGGCACTTGGCACTCAAGCTTCATGAAGACTTTCTACACCAAAGAGGTATGTATTCTATCTTGCTATAGTTACTGTTTTGTATGCTAGATTAGGATAATACCTTGGAAGTTCTTATTTGCATGTATAATAGAGAAAACATAGATCCAAGGTATTTAGGGTTGCATGTACACTTAGGAGTGTTAGAATGCTTAAAACCCAACAAGAATATGATTACGTGTTACATGTTATGTGGTAGTAGTAGAGGGGTGAAATAGTCCCTAGTATCCGGTCGAGAGGACCAAAGGGGAGGCTAGCACCCAAGTATGCATGGCAGTATCGGGTCAAGAGGACCGAAGGGGAGGCCAGCACCCAGGTATGCTAGGCAGTATCTGGTCGAGAGGGCCGAAGGGGAGGCCAACACCTAGGTATGCTAGACAGCATCTGGTCGAGCGGACCGAAGGGGAGGCCAGCACCTAGGTATGCTAGGCAGTATCCGGTCGAGGGGACCGAAGGGGAGGCCAACACCCGGGTATACTAGGCAGTATCCGGTCGAGAGGACCGAATGGGAGGCCAACACCCATGTATGCTAGGCAGTATCCGATCGAGAGGACCGAAGTGGTAGGTCAGGAACCCAAATATGCCTGACAGTATATGTATGTTACATGATTATATGGTATGCAGTACGATGGGGGAACTCACTAAGCTTCGTGCTTACAGTTTTCAGTTTTGTTTCAGGTACCTCTTCAGCGAAGGGGAAGGAGCTCGTGCGATAGCTGTTGGATAAGGTGTCTAAGTCCATAACTATTTCTGGTATGTACTTGACCCGACCCGACATGGTCTATTTGGATTGCATGGCACCATGCAATTGGATAGACTAAATGAGAGAAATAACACTTGTGGTTTATTAATATATTATAAGTTCTAATATATTAATAATATTATTTAATTAGTTTGATCAACAATTAATCTTGGTATTAATTAAGTGATCAAAAGATAACTAATTAAATATATGGGTTGATTATGTAAATCATCCATAACTTATATAGTGGGCTAAGAGGCTCCATGGATAATCAAGTTGGGTTGAACCCATTGGATGCTCCATGGAGGCTCGATGGGAGTTACAAACCCATGGGTCATGGAAATGAAGAGTCATGACACATTAGGGTTTACATGGTGTAACCCTAGATGTGTCAACACTATATAAAGCTCATGTGTTCCCCCAAAATTGGTTAGACAAGAAACAAGAGGGCTAGAGCTGATTTTTAGAGTGTTATTCTTTCTCTCCAAGTTTACTCCATAGCATTTGGTGTTGTGTGAAGCATATGAGGCATCACACTTGGGGTGCTAGGCTCACAAGGTTTCAAGGATCAAAATCAACAACAAGGTATGTAGTTCTATCTTTTATTCAAGGTAAAATTGTTCCCCATGTATGCTAGATAGGATCACAGCCTTGGAAATCAACTTTGCATGATAATTAGACAAACATAGATCCAAGGTTATTAGGGTTGCATGTACACTTAGGAAGTGTTAGAATGCTCAAAACCCATCAGTGGTATCAGAGCCTAGGCTTGTTTGTTTGTTATTTAACAGAGTATTTTCCCCAGGTTCATATCATAAAACACCAACGCGAGGAACGGTACGATCACGCCTTTGCCTTGCCACAGCCTCTTGAGAACCTGAAACATAAGACCACAACTGTAAGCCCGAAAGCTTAGTGAGATACCCCCAGAATACCAACCACATATACGCCTTTCCAGGCCCTGACCTTCCGGTCGATGTGTCTCAGGGGACTTCCGTCCCTGCTGGGTAAACCTTCCGGTCCTACCCACGCCGACCTTCCGGTCCATCACACAACATATTGCCTTCCGGCCCATAACATATCGCCTTCCGGCCCATAAGCATAAAATGCATATATAACATAACAAATAATCATATAGCAGTTCATAGACAACAATCGATCAACAGATCACATATCATAGCATTACTCTAAACAAGATACCGGTCTAGCCGGTCACTAGCATAACATTACCCTATGAATCAGTCAACATACTAAATGCATACATACGCCTTTCCAGGCCATGACCTTCCGGTCCACATAGCAATGCCTTCCGGCCCATAACATGTAATGCCTTCCGGCCTATATCATAACAATGACAACTACCCGGATTTCCATCCGATAAAGAGGGTCGGCCTTGGTGCCATAAACCCTAGCGATATAGTGAGGATAACTCACCTCGAAACTGCCGACTGAACAGATAGCTCAAGCTGCTCCGATCACCGATACGATCTCCACCTCTGGACAGTCACCAATGCACTGAACTCAAGCAATAACAACAATTACCAAAATACCCCTGGAACCACTGGTAAATCCTTGGTCAAAGACAAGGTCAAAGTCAACCCCTGACTGACCCTACTCGCCGAGTCAACCCTATGACTCGCCGAGTCCCCATACTCAGAACTTCACTCAACCCGCGATCTAACTCGCCGAGTCACCCCAAGACTCGCCGAGTTCAACGACTCTGAGTCCACTCGCCCTTAACTCACCGATTCCTTAAGACACCCTTTCTACACGTCGAGTATCCCCTTTTTACTCGACGAGTTCCTCCTGGAAGAATCGCGGGGCCACCCCGACTCAACTCGCCGAGTCTGAAGAACAACTCGACGAGTCCCAGTAAATCTTCAAGCTACTCGCCGAGTCTGTTCATCGGACTCGGCGAGTCCATGCCATGCAACCACTCAAACTGCTTCCTAAGGTCAGAACTGCTCCGACCATTCATAGGTCTGGCCTTCCTAGACTGATCCATCACGTAAGGTCCTCATTTCAGTGCTCATGATACACCCCATGATTCATAACATACATATTGACCTAATGCATAAGGATTCCAATCCAAAACCTTCATCAATTCCCGAAATGTACAGGCATGGGACATTCTGGACCTCCAAAGGTCCCAATATAGGGTTACAATCGTTTGGGGGACTAGAGTAGCATTCAATCTAATCACAAAAGGGTTCCACAAACCCTAATTCCATAAACACATCAACATAGCAGAGTATACTCGAATTCTTACCTGGATGATGTACTCTCTGTGTCCCCAATCCTCAGAACGTGACTCCCTTGCTGTTCTTTTAGCCAAGCCCTTCTCTTCCTTGCACAACAACTCTTCTATAATCAACAATGGCCTATAACCTTGCTCCAGATGCACACAATCGATTTAGGGTTCTTCTCAGAATGTTAAAATGAACAATAACGGCCAATAAGTCCCTTTTATACGTCCCAAGCCTGAACGGTTAGGGTTTTCGCTAAACAGCGCAGACTCGCCGAGTCCATATCTGGACTCGTCGAGTCCAGTCGCGAACCCGCGACCAGGTCTGCGATCCTACTCGGCGAGTCTAGGCTCCAACTCGCCGAGTCCCCTCTTAAAACACCCCAAAAACATAATTATTACAATACTTGGAATTCCGGGCTGTTACACGTTCTTAAACTCCATGAGTCCATGGCTTGACTTCCCTTTTCTGTTATGGTTTGAAGGAACCCAATGAGTGTTAGAGTGGTCTTAGAGGGGTCCGTGGGAGTGACTCAACACATTAGACTTTGCCATAGACCTGGAAATCATAGAACTCGACGAGTTGTTCATACAACTCGACGGGTCAAGGGCAGGCTTGTTCATAGGATGGGGATGAACTCGACGAGTTGTTCATACAACTCGGAGAGTCGGATGAAGGTTCATTAGTGGATGTTTTAGAAGGAGAACTCGTTGAGTCGTTGCTAAACTAAATGAGTATGGGTGTGTAGAAGGGCAGATGAAAGGATAGGGACTCGACGAGTTGGCGGCCCAACTCGACGAGTCAGGTCAACTAGAAGTTGACTATGACTTTGACTTGGTCAGGGGTAAAATAGTCGTTTTACCCTAGGAGTAGTTATCAATGTGTAATTAAGTGTTTTATGGATTTAGAGCCGGAGGATCACCGGAGAAGCAGTCAGACATCTGCCGATCAACTTTTCAGCAGTCAACCATACGAGGGGAGTTACCTTCTAGTAGAAGTGGGTCTAAGGCACTAATGTCGACCCACCAGTAGGATTCGTATGTTAGATGATTGACTTTTTGATATTCATCTAGGTTTGCTACTACCTGATATGTTATGTGCTATTATGATATGATGCAATATGCTAGTAGCAGTAGGGGAGATTGTCCCCAAGATTTTTGGTCGATAGGGCCGAAGGGGGTATGTGGATCGATTAATGAAGTTGAATGTGAACTTCCCTGAGGAGTTAGCAATAGATATTATTTTGCACTCCTTACCTGCGTGTTATGATCAATTCTGCATGACATACCACATGAATAAGGAGGAAGTTACACTTAGCAAACTTCAGGGACTCCTAAAGACCGCAAAATCAGGTCTTAAAGGTAAGTCGGTTGTGACCCTCCTGCTACTACTGCAAACTCAGCACCTGTCCTGGCAATCGGGAAAGGTAGAGGGAAGAAGAAAAAGAACCCTTCGAAGGGTACCAAGGGTAAGACTCTTGATGGCTCCTCTTCTAGCAGAACCAAGAAAGGTTTCGTTACACCTCCTTCTGATCCCAAAGAGGCTGAATGCTTTTACTGCCACGAAAAGGTGCACTGGAAGTGTAAATGTCCAAAGTACCAGCAAGATTTGAAGGATGGGAAAGTTAAACCCAACCATGCAGGTATTTACACTATCTCATCTAATAATTCACTCTATACTAACTCTTGGGTCCTTGATACCGGTTGCGGTATTCATATTTGTTCTGAAATACAGGGACTAAGAAGAAGTGAAATGTGGAGCATGGAAAGATAAACTTGATCATGGCGAATAGGAAAGTTTCACCTGTCACCAAGATTGGATTTTATACTTTGTTTCTTAGTAGTGGATTTACTTTAGATTTGAATAAATGTTGTTATTTTCCAGAAATGGCAAGAAATGTTATATCCTTTCATGCTTTGTATAAACAAGGTTTTACCTTTTCTTTTGATAATGAAACTGGTGGAATAAATGCTTTCTATAATAATGTGTTTTATTTTAAAGCATTACCTAGTGATGGTGTGTATGAAGCTGTGTCTGTTGTAGATAACTTAGGAAATAATGTAATGTGTATTGATTCTACTAATGATAATAACTTGGATAAAGCATCATTATGGCATTGTCGTCTTGGACATATAAGCAAGAAACGCATAGGCCAAGTCCAAAAGGATGGAGTCGTGGAGTCATTCGAACTAAAATTAGATGATAGTTGCGAATCATGCTTACTTGGAAAAATGAAAAAGTCACCCTTCAATGGTTCGTGTGAGAGGGGTGAAGGTTTGTTGGATCTTGTACACACGGATGTGTGTGGACCCTTCAAACATTCCACAAGGGATGCTAATCGTTATTATGTGACTTTTACGGATGATTATAATAGATATGCATATGTTTACTTAATCAAGCATAAGTCAGAGACTTTTGAAAGGTTTAAAGAGTTTAAACAGGAAGTCGAGAATCAATTGGATAGGAACATTAAGATGTTTCGATCCGATCGTGGTGGTGAGTATCTTAGTACTGAGTTCCTCGATTATCTAAGGGAATGTGGGATTGTCTCATAATTTACACCTCCCAGGACACCACAGTTAAATGGTGTAGCTGAGAGGCGCAATCGAACCTTGTTGGACATGGTTCGTTCCATGATGAGTCGAGCTATGCTACCAATCTCATTTTGGGGGTATGCCTTAGAAACTGCCACCCATATCCTTAATCTGGTCCCTACAAAGAAGGTTGCCAAAACACCTCACGAGATGTGGACTGGAAAAGTTCCTAGTCTAGCCCACATCAAGGTTTGGAGTTGCGAAGCTTTCATGAGACACGAGACTCATGACAAGCTCGAACCTCGAAGCAAGAAGTGTATTTTCATCGGCTACCCACAAAAATCCTTTGGTTACCTCTTCTACAGACATAGTGAGAATGTGGTCTTTGTAGCAAGGAAGGATGTCTTTCGAGAGAGAGAGTTTATAAGCCAAGGAGATAGTGGGAGGCAAATTGACCTTGAATAACTTCGAGAGTCAAGTGGTGAAGGAACCTCAAACCCTAGCATTCAACTTGAGGAGGAACCTCATGTTGATCCAATTATACCTCCAGTTGTACCTCTGAGGCGTTCCACAAGGGTTAGGAATGAACCTGAGCATTACTATGGTTTCCATATTACTGCGGAAGGTGAGACACTTATTAGTGATGAGACACTAGTAGGTCTAGATGAACCGAACAGCTATGCGGAAGCCATGGCAGGCCCTGGTCTGCTAAATGGAAAGAGGCAATGGAAAGCTAGATACAATCCATGTATGACAATCAAGTTTGGAACTTGGTTGACAATGTGCCATGTCGTAAGACTATAGGGTGCAAATGGATCTTCAAGAAGAAGACCGACATGGATGGTAATGTACACACTTATAAGGCACGACTGGTTGCAAAGGGTTTTTCTCAAACTCCAGGAGTTGATTATGATGAGACCTTTTCACCAGTAGCCAAGATTAAGTCTATTAGGGTATTGTTAGCCATAGCTGCATTTCATGACTATGAAATATGGCAAATGGATGTCAAAACCGTTTTCCTTAATGGAAAGTTGGCTGAGGATGTTTACATGAATCAACCAGAGGGTTTTGTCAGCACACAGTACCCTAATAGAGTGTGTAAGCTTGAGAAATCCATCTATGGATTAAAGCAAGCACCTCGCAGATGGAATCTTTGCTTTGATGAGAAAGTCAAGGAATTTGGCTTTTCTAGGAGTGAAGATGAATCTTGTGTATATGTCAAGGCTAGTGGGAGTATAGTTAGCTTTTTGGTACTGTATGTGGATGACATACTACTCATAGGAAATGACATCCCAAATTTGCAGGAAGTTAAGTCCTGGCTTGGGAAGTGTTTTGCTATGAAGGACCTAGGAGAAGCTGCCTATATTCTAAGGATAAGGATCTTGAGAAACCGGAGTAAAAGACTAATTGGACTTAGTTAGAGTACATACTTGGACAAGGTGTCTAACAGATTCAGCATGCAAGATTCCAAGAAAGGAGAGTTACCCATCCAGAGTAACACTAGACTGAGTAAGACTCAGAGCCCGAGTACTGTGGTTGAGATAGCATAAATGAGTCAGATACCTTATGCTTCGGCAGTAGGCTTGATCATGTATGCTATGACCTATACTCGTCCTGATGTAGCCTTTGCTTTAAGCATGGTTAGCAGGTATCAGGGGAATCCTGGTAAGGCTCACTGAATAGCGATAAAGAACATTCTCAAGTACCTGCGAAGGACTAAGGACTGGGTCCTTACCCTCGGTGGGAGTGATGACTTAAGAGTTGTAGGGTATAGTAATCCTAGCTTCCAGACTGATAGGGATAATTTCCGCTCTCAGTCGGGCTGGGTCTTTACCTTAAACAGAGGAGCAATCTCTTGGAAATGTTCCAAGCAGGAGACAGTGGCTGATTCAACTTGCGAATCAGAGTATATAGCGGCAAGCGAAGCGGCAAAAGAGGCTATGTGGATAAAGAACTTCATTGGAGACCTTGGAGTTTTACCAGCTATATTGGAGCCTACAGAGATTTTCTGTGATAGTGAAAGTGCAGTTGCCTTAGCAAAGGAACCAAGGGATCATGGGAGATCCAGACACATTGACAGAAAATATCATTTCATCAGACATCGTATTGAAGAAGGACTCCTCGTGGCAAAGAGGGTATCATCGGATGAGAACCCGACAGATCCCCTCACGAAGGGACTGGGTAGGGTTAAGCATCTCCAACATGCTAGGAGCATAGGGCTGAAGGATGATATTAGTTTTAGTAGTTAGATAATATTGAAATTTGTAAAATGTAATTGACATTTGATGATGAATAAAAGTTGTATTTATTTATGAGTAAAGTGTTACTATCTTTTGTCAATCGTTTACTATTATTTCTTTTTGCATGTTTTGACTTCCAAAATATTTATGTTGTTTTACATATTATTCAAATTATCCACAGCCAGTCATATGTTGGAAGTAGATATGATGAAGTAAGACTGTCATGAGTTGGTTGTAGAGGTCTAAGATGTTGGATATGGCCTCAACACTCATGAGTGATCATAATTTCTGAGTATTGGATTCAACCCACACTCCTTGGTATCACTTCACGGAATTTATATTGAGTGATCGCGAGACGGTAATATCATATTAGTCTTCAAACCTAGAGATATGACTTGTTAACTATGAGTTAGTTATGCATTGAACGTATGAAACCCCATTGGTAACTCGATGTTATAAAACGTGCGTTTGTGTGTAATTTAACATGTAGTAGAACAAGCATATGAGTCGAAGTTTATCTGTTCCTTCTTGGATTAGAAGCTGATATCTGGGCCCCTCGATGATTTTGTTTTGACCTATGTACCGGGCCCGGTCAAAACTAAGTTGATGTGTTCAATTAAGTTCTTTCTCAAACAAATAAGAAATCGGGAAACAAACTGTTGGACGATAAGCAAGACTATGTTCCATTTGTTTGTCCGGCTGATATCTAGAACAGAGGATTATATGATCCCTTATCTAAAATGGCGTACCATCATCTCCTCAGTTCCGAGAAACCTTGAAAAGAGCTACCATTGCCGATCGGTTCCTGAAGTCATACTTGCAGTTATAGTTATTAGACTTATCCAAGTGGGAGACTGTTGCATAAGGTGTCCAAGTCCATAACTATTTCTGGTATGTACTTGACCCGACCCGGCATGGTCCATTTGGGTTGCATGGCACCATGCAATTGGATAGACTAAATGAGAGAAATAACACTTGTGGTTTATTAATATATTATAGGTTCTAATATATTAATAATATTATTTAATTAGTTTGATCAAGAATTAATCTTGGTATTAATTAAGTGATCAAAAGATAACTAATTAAATATATGGGTTGATTATGTAAATCATCCATAACTTATATAGTGGGCTAAGAGGCTCCATGGATAATCAAGTTGGGTTGAACCCATTGGATGCTCCATGGAGGCTCGATGGGAGTTACAAACCCATGGGTCATGGAAATGAAGAGTTATGACACATTTGGGTTTACATGGTGTAACCCTAGATGTGTCAACACTATATAAAGCTCATGTGTTCTCCCAAAATCGGTTAGACAAGAAATAAGAGGGCTAGAGCCGATTTCTAGAGTGTTATTGTTTCTCTCCAAGTTTACTCCATAGCATTTAGTGTTGTGTGAAGCATTTGAGGCATCACACTTGGGGTGCTAGGCTCACAAGGTTTCAAGGATCAACATCAACAACAAGGTACGTAGTTCTATCTTTTATTCAAGTTAAAATTGTTCTCCATGTATGCTAGATAGGATCATAGCCTTGGAAATCAACTTTGCATGATAATTAGACAAACATAGATCCAAGGTTATTAGGGTTGCATGTACACTTAGGAAGTGTTAGAATACTCAAAACCCATCAGTGGTGTCAGAGCCTAGGCTTGTTTGTTTGTTATTTGTGCTAAAAAGTTGAAACAAGTTGAAAAACTTGCTGTCTGCCTATTGAACTCGCCGAGTCCATGGGGGTACTCGCAGAGTTCATGTGTATCTTCATCGGACTCGGCGAGTAGGTTAGTGGACTCGGCGAGTAGGAGCCACAGAATGCAGATTTTCGACTTTTGCTGCTGGAAATGGTCTAGAAACATTACCCTAAACTGTTGTGGTGTTATAAAAATTGTTTTAGATGGAGTAATGTTTGTTCTAATCCATTTACAATGGCAAATATCATTTTTTTCATGATTATATGTGTTCATATGGTTTTGAAACTTTGATATGGATATTCATGTTCTTGACCTTATGAATTTAGATGATCATAGGAATTACTTGTAACCTACTTGGTAGGTTAATTCTTGATCATAATGTGTTTGAATGGAGTCCATAACTTGTCCTCAAGTTATGGAAAACCAAGAGTCACACTTGAATTAAAACCATTTAAAGAAAACAAGAGTTAGAAAAATGAAGAGTCTTCATTTTAAATACTCTAGTTAACTCATAAGTTACAAGAAATGAAAAGTTTTGAAAGTTTACAAAACTTGCCCTCAAGTTTTGGAACAAGTAAAGTCTTAATAAAACTTTAGTTCCAACCCTTAGTTTTTAAAAGTTAAATCTACCCTCATAATTATAGTATTATGATTTAATAATTATATATATATATGTATAAGATCAAAGTCGTCCTACTGGTAGTACGCCTCATTTGTAACACCAAGAATTTAAAAATAATTTTTCGCATTTTATAAAAGCAAAATTCATTTAATATTCATAAAAACATCATTGTTTGTAATTCATTTCATAACATATAAAAACCCCAAGATCACATAATATAAAAATCCCGCGTGTGTGCACTGATCAGGCCGGCGCCTTCCCGCGATCCTCACTAGTACCTGAAACAAATAACACCAACACTGTAAGCATAAAGCTTAGTGAGTTCCCCAAAATACCATATAACACGTATTAGCCACTCGAGGCTATAACTCTGTGGGTCCGTGCACCCATACTCTGTGAACCCTCAGGTTCTAACTCTGTAAACAAGCATAGCATCAATCACATAGAAGAATGCAGTGCAACACATAACATACATAGCATACAATTACTCTATCATATAACTCTGGTTACCTACTCAAGGTAAAGTATAGTGAGAAGACTCACCTCGCGTGTCTCGATATCTCACAACCTGGGAATCCCTCGTGCCCGATTCTCCGAGCTCTAATCCTCCTATAACATCATAATGTCCCTAGTTAACACTTTATATCTCTAATGTTGACTATCCCTAAGAAGTCAACACAGGTCCACTCTGGACAACGGTCAACGGTCAACGGTCAACTTTGACCGGACTCGGCGAGTGCTAGGGCGACTCGGCGAGTCTACACGTTCTCACCAATTCTCTAAGATTCCCTTTCTACACGTCGAGTATCCCCCCTGACTCGACGAGTTCCTCCTGGAAGAATCGCGGGGCCACCCCGACTCAACTCGCCGAGTCTGAAGAACAACTCGGCGAGTCCCAGTTCGACTCAGACCACCTGTTAACCATCTCTAACTCGCCCTGACTCGCCGATCCAACTCATAACCCGGACAGGACCACTCTAAGGCAATCTTCAAGCTACTCGCCGAGTCTGTTCATCGGACTCGGCGAGTCCATGCCATGCAACCGCTCAAACTGCTTTCTAAGGTCAGATCTGCTCCGACAATTCACAGGTCTGGCCTTCCTAAACTGGTTCATCCCGTAAAGCCCTCATTTCGGTGCCCATAATACACCCCATGACTCATAATTTACGTTTTGACCTAAGGCATAAGGATTCCAATCCAAAACCTCCATTGATTCCCGAAATGCTCAGACATGGGACATTCTGGACTTCCAAGGGTCCCAATATAGGGTTCCAATCGCTTGGGGGACTAAGGAAACACTCAATCTAGCCACAAAAGGGTTCAATAAACCCTAAATCCATATACACATCAACATAGAAGAATGCAACTCGAAAATATTACCTGAATAACGTTGCTCTGTGTCCCCAATCCTCAGAATGTGGCTTCTCTTGTTGTTCCCTTAACCAAGCCTCCTCCTCCTTGCAAAATAACACTTCCAAGATCAATAATGGTCTTCTACCTTGCTCCAGATGCTCACAATCGAATTAGGGTTTCTCTCAAAGGACTAGGATGAACAATGACGGCCATAAGGCCCTTTTTATATGTCCCAAACCTGGACGGTTAGGGTTTCGCTAAACAGCGCGGACTCGCCGAGTCCATATCCGGACTCGCCGAGTCCAGTCGCGAACCCGCGACCAGATCCGTGATCCTACTCGGCGAGTCTGAGCTCCAACTCGCCGAGTCCCCTCTTAAAACACCCAAAATCATAAATATAACAATACCTGAAATTCCGGGCTGTTACAACTCTCCCCCACTAGGACTAGACTTCGCCCCGAAGTCTCACTCTGAAAATAGCTCCGGATGCTGCTCCCGCATCTCACGCTCCGGCTCCCAGGTCATTTCCGATCCCTTCCGGTGCTGCCACTGAACTAACATCAGAGGTATCTCCTTATTCCTCAGAACCTTGATCTTCCGATCTTTGATGGCCACTGGTCTTTCGGCATAATTCAGGCTCGCATCCACCTGAATGTCCTCTAATGGAACCACTGCCGAATCATCGGCTATACACTTCCTCAATTGCGATACATGAAAAGTGTCGTGGATCTGTCTCAATTCTGTTGGCAACTCCAAACGGTAGGCCACCCGGCCTACCCTCGCAATCACACGAAAAGGCCCAATATACCGGGGCCCCAACTTGCCCCTCTTCCTGAATTGAATCACTCTGTCACAACTGAAAATTTTGAGCTATGTAATCTATACATTCAAGTTAATATGAATCAAAAACTTCAATCAAATACATTATGCAAGTACCACAAATAGTCATCAAACAATTGGAGACCCTAGAAGTTCTTGTTAAGTCTATTTTAGACTAGAACTTCCTTATTGGATCCAAATGGGCCAATGAGCTTCCAATTAGACTATCATAGGCTTAAAACCCTAATTGGGCTCTAATTGGACCCACACTTATTTATTTTAACATTTTGGGCCATATTGGGCCTAGAATTAAATGAATTAAAAGCCTTGATACATGAATAACCTAAACTAGTCCAATAAAAATATAAAAATCCTACTACATTCTTTTAGACTAAAAACATACCCAAGGCTAACTCAAATATTGGGCTTAGGAGCAAAAGGCCCAAATTTCTTTTTTTTTTCCTCCATGTTTTCGGCCCAATACCCAAGCCCAAGAGGATTTGAAGATAGTTGACTTAAGTCTGCCACCTCATTATTGTCCATAGGGTATCCATGCAATATAGTCCATGTATCCATGCAACATCACTTCAAAATCACTTCTTCCTTCTCTCCTCTCTCACTCTCGGCCATACACCCACACACACACACAAAAATCTCTCAACTCCTCCCTAGATTACTCAAGAACAACTCTCCCCCTCCATCCAAAATCTCGAAAATTAGGAAGCATTCAAGAAGGTTCTTCCACAAAAATCAACATCTAAGAAACCCCATAATCTCGAAAAGTTCATCAAGGAGTGCAAAGGCCAAAAATCACTTCATTTCTTCCAATCTTTCTTCAAAAACCGAATCAACACCCCAAGGTGAGCTTCATACCCCCTATTTTCTGTTTTTATGAGTTTTGTGGGGGGGGGGGGGGGAATACAAGTGAAAGTGTAGATCTATATGTGTTTGTATGCCTTGTATGATTTCCATGCTTATATGTATGCTTTTATGTGTTTTAATGTTGGATCTAGCCTTAAAACCCATCAAAACCGAGAAATATCTTGTGTTAAATGATTTTAGCTTCAAATATATTTCTAAACATAAAGTGTTTCAAGAAAAATGGCTAAGTGGTTTAGTAATAATTTTCTTTGGGTTAAAAACACAAATTTTGGGCCTAAAATGTGAAAAATACAAAAATAAGGGCCCAAATTGACATTTCACAGATTCTGATGGATGAAGTGTGCCAAAACAGTTTCCATAAAACTATTTCTGGAATTACACTTAATTAGAGGACTAAAAACATGAATTTCAAGCTTAATGGGCTAAAAATGAAAATTTCGGCCCAATGAGGCCCATTATGCGAATTTTTCTGTTTTGGAGGGCCAAAACTGTAACTTTCTGTAAAACAGTGGACTATAAGTGTTCCAAATCCTTTTCAAAGGTTTAAAATGCTTTTTAAATTTAAAAAGGACCAAAGTTGCAAAAATTTTCCCATTTGGGCCAAAATTGTCAAATTTGCGAAAAGAAGGGATTAAAACCAAGAAAACTGCATTTTCAGGGTCTTAAGCTGTTTTCTATGAAAAAAATGCTGGAAAATGTTTATTTCAATAATTTTTGGTGTTAAAATGTCAAGAAAATTGATTTAAATACCAAACCGGAAAATATTTTAAATAAAGGGTTGAAAAGGTAAATTTTACAAACGAGGAGGGGCTGAAAACAGAAAATTTCCAAGACTAATTCTATACATGCAATATGATCAAATAATGGTACTACTACTATCGACAAAATACAATACACTACAATACCAAAAGTCGTTGTCAAACGAATTGGTTCGGTCTCGAACCAATAAAAATCCGAAACCACAAACACAACGATACTATGATACTACAATACTATGATTCATACAAATAACGATTCGGAATACATTATACATGTGCACAGACGTTTACGCACTATCTTTGGGCCCCACAAGTGTAAAATCTTGTTCGTTGAGCCTAGCTAGCCCGACGACCTGATCTTAAGGCCCAAAGACTTCATCTTACGAAGTGTTGGGTTTTACCATCCCGACACAACGTAACCGGACTTTCAATGGCTGTAGACTACTGGTCCCCAAGGGTCCTTTAGTGTCGCTAGTAAAGTCTGCCTTTTTTGCGAGGCGGGTCTGGGACCCCTCGTACCTTTTATCCCCAACCGACTAATGGAGTCGTCGAGGCCTTCGTGTCCTCCTTCTCTTCGGATGTGGGACAACAGGACGGTTGGATAGCGTGACTAGTACGGACGACGCCTTCGGTATCGTTAGTATTGCTATAGACTAGTCGTTTGTGTAACGCGTGTTTGTGGCGGATAGTCATGCTCATCAATGATCCAATGTCGTCTGGAATAACAACTTCATGCGTTGCAATGGTTTCAAGTAATTTCATGGAATTCAAGGAATTAGGAAAACATCGGGTTTTCCTAGGGTTTTCAATACATACAAATTCAGAATACATACGATTTCAATAAACAATATTTTACAAGTATAGAAAACAAACAGGCATACTTATGGATCTTCACACCTTTTTGACTATACTATTTTCAGAAAATATCGGATTTTCTGGTGGTTTTCAAACGATACGAAGCATTGTTTTCAAATACAACTTATGAACTCACCAACATTTCATATGTTGACGTTTTTCAAAATACTTGTATTCTCAGGGAACCAGTGAATCAAGAGAAATCATATCCAGTGACGGTTGCAGTTTATTTTTGTATGAATTGAACAAATTAATTTTTGGGGAAATGTAATGTTTAAACAATGTATGATATGTAAACACTACTGGTTGTACTATGTTGATGAATGGTGACGAATGTTGTTATGTTTCATATATATTCAATGTTATGGTATTCAATTGAGTCACGACAGCCCCCGGACGTTTCCGCCGTCTGGTTCGGGGGTGTGAGAGGTTGGTATCAGAGCTTTGTTTATAGTGAACTAGCATGTCGAGCCATACATTGATATGCAACTATAAACCAAAAAGAGGGACTAACATAACTCTGAACAGAACAAGTAAATAAAACACACTTGCTTGCATTAGGAATAAAGATCCAACGCTGAATCAAACACAATAACACTGGTATCTCGATTAATTCGGGACTGTTCTTAGTGATACCAAGGAGTGAATGTAGCCTGATCAACTACATTCTCTCCAAGGTAAAATTAACACACGTCTTGATGAGATCGAGATAGCCAGGGAACCTAACACTATACCTTTTATCACCCAAAAAGAGAATGTTTGCTTAGTATGTATGATAGTCATAGCATCCTAGGATAATGTAGCATATTTACGTACTCGCGCAGACAGCATGGCTGGCTTTCATCACCCGGGAGACCCCTACTTCCCTAATCAGGGAAACAACGGCTGGCTAGAGGAGAAGGAGGAGCCTGAGGAAGAGCCTGAAGAAGAACCTGAGGAGGACCCCGAAGAGGAATCTGACGGGGAACCGGAGGCGGAAGTCGAGGGCGAGCCTGTCGAACCCGAAGAAGACGAAGAACCTTTCGAAGAGGAGCTCGATGACAGCGAAGGGGGTGATTCGGATGCAGAGTCTGAGGTCATCGACCCCCCTTACCCGATCAGGGTGCCTGCATATCGTGTGGGACCCACTGGACCTACCCCTCCTTGGGGCATTGATCTTTGGAGATGGAGCAGACATCAGGGACAGCGACCCCCGTTTGGCATGTCACGTGAGTTCTTTGACTTGAGGGACGGAGGACCGGCCGACCGAGCCCTACCAGTCATGGTGAGACGACTACGGGACACCGGCGACCTTGCTCAGGGCACTGCTGATCAAGTACGCCAGTTGTGGACTAGGGTCGAGCGTGCGGAACAGGAGACGCGTGACGTCCTCCGGGAGTTTCACATGAGGCAGGTAAGGTGGGAATCTCGACTTCAGGACGCAGAACGCCTAGTGGCTCGTCTTCAGGGAGCATCCACATCTTCGGCACCACCTCCTGACGCAGCTCATCGCGGTTAGGGATAGACTTATCATAGTAGGTTATTAGGAACTATGTTATGTACTCCGGCTCTATGTTTAAGTGACTACACTACTCATGGAGCCGTTATGCTGTCGGATTAGTGTTACTTATGTATGCTGTTACGAGCAAAATTTTCTTGTACTAAATGCGGATAATATTAATAAACTTTTGTGTGTTTTGCTATAATATTCTCAGTTGTTATGTGTTGAGACGTTATGATTGTATGCTTGATGATAGTAACGTTTAGGTTCGTACCATACACCTAGTTAGTAGAGTCGCCACCTCACAGAAACCACGTACACTCAACATCTTTCCGTTTCATGACAGAAAGATGCCTCGCCCAGCTACTCGCGGAAATCCCGAACCAACCCCGCCGGAAGTTGACTCCACTGCTTTCCAGGCAGCCGTGTCTGCTGCAGTCACAGCGGCTATGGCACAACTTCACCGAGGGAACAACGGAGGAGGTAACGGGCAAGGATCCGGAAGTTCGAACAACGGGACGAACCAAGGACTCACTAAAACATGCACCTACAAGGATTTTGCGAACGCTAAACCCCGAACTTTCAACGGCACCGGAGGAGTGATCGCCCTAAAGCGATGGATCGAGAAGGTAGAGTCGGTATTCGAGATATGCGAGTGCCCCGAGCAGATGAAAGTGAAGTTCGCGGCCTGCACTTTTGTGGACCAAGCACTCACTTGGTGGAATGGTCATGTAGAAGCTATGACACTCCCTGTCGCCAACTCTATTCCCTGGGCAGAAATGAAAGAGATGTTGACGGCTGAGTACTGCCCCCGAGGCGAAATACAGAAGATGGAGCAGGAACTATGGAATCTCACGGTGCAGAATGGGAACATCGATGCTTACATATCGAGATTCAGCGAACTATCTCTGTTGTGCCCGGGTATGATCACATCAGAGGGAAAGAAGATTGAACGATTCATCTGGGGACTGACATCCCCCATTCAAGGGAATGTGATAGCTGCGAACCCTGAAACTTTTGACAGTGCGAAGAGATTGGCAAAGAGGCTATATGATCATAACCACAAAAAGGGCGAGAAACCGGTAGAGACTGAGAAGAAGAAGGAGAGTGATGGTAAGAAAGGATGGAACAACAAGAGGAAGGGGAGTCAGGGTCCCGAGACCTCTAAAAAGCAGCAAACGGTGGCAGTTCACGCTGTCACTGCGCCGGTACCAGTCACATCACATGCTCCAGCCTCAGCTGCTTCAAATGCTTCAAGACCCTACTCCGGTACTCTTCCTAGTTGCAATAAGTGCGGCCTCCACCATCACGGCGAATGCAGGGAACTCCATTGCACCAGTTGCAACCGAAGGGGACACACTGCAAGGTTCTGCAGGACTTATCCTTCTCAGAATCAGAGTCAGGGAAACAACCAGAACAACAACAATAACCACCGCAATACCAACAACGCCAATGCCGGCAGCAACAATGCAGGGCCTAGCCACACCTGTTTTGGGTGTGGAAGGACGGGACATTTCCGTCGAGATTGCCCTAACAACAACAACTCAGGAAACAGAGGAGCAGGAAGAATGCTGACTATGGGTCAGAGTGATGCAGTTCAGGACCCCGCAGTTGTGACCGGTACGTTCCTCCTAAACCACACTTATGCATGCATCTTATTTGATACTGGAGCGGAGCGAAGTTTCGTGAGCGAGAAGTTTAAACATTTACTAAAACAACAACCCCAGAAGCTAAATGAAACCTATACGGTGGAAATGGCCAATGGGAAAACCGAATCCACTAGGGAGATCTACATCGGATGTACCCTAACCCTTAACCAACACGTCTTACGAATAGATCTGATGCCAGTGTCAATTAGGAGTTTCGATGTGATTATCGGCATGGATTGGTTAAGCCCCCACCATGCTGAGATTATGTGCCACGAGAAGGCCGTTCGCCTTCGTCTCCCGAATCACGAAACCCTAGTAATTTACGGAGACAAACCTAGCACGAATCTTCGTCTTATCTCGTGCATCAAAGCACAAAAACATCTGCGAAAGAACAACTTAGCGTTCTTGGCCCACATAGTGGACAAGGCCAAAGAAGAAATTAACATCCAAGACATTCCGGTAGCGTGTGAATTCCCGGACGTGTTTCCTGAAGATCTTCCGGGAGTACCCCCAGAGAGACAGGTTGAGTTCCGAATCGACCTCGTTCCAGGAGCAACTCCTCTCGCTAAATCACCATATCGATTGGTACCTGCTGAAATGCAGGAATTGTCCAGCCAACTTAGTGAGCTTCTGGACAAGGGATTTATCCGACCTAGCTACTCGCCATGGGGAGCTCCGGTGCTCTTTGTCAAAAAGAAGGACGGATCTTTCAGAATGTGCATCGATTACAGAGAGTTGAATAAACTCACTGTTAAAAACCGCTACCCACTCCCACGAATCGATGATCTATTCGACCAGCTCCAAGGAGCTAGCTATTTTTCTAAAATAGATCTACGGTCCGGATACCATCAACTCAAGGTCCGAGAAGAAGATATTCCTAAAACCGCTTTCCGAACCCGCTATGGACATTATGAATTCGTCGTAATGCCCTTCGGTCTAACAAATGCACCCGCCACATTTATGGACCTAATGAACCGAATCTGTCGAATGTTCTTGGACAACTTCGTCATTGTGTTTATCGATGACATCCTCGTCTATTCTCGAAGCAAAGAGGAGCATGGCCAACATCTCCGACAAGTCCTAGAGACGCTGCGATCGGAAAGGCTTTACGCCAAACTCTCTAAGTGTGAGTTTTGGCTACGGAGCGTGAATTTTCTCGGTCACGTAGTTAGCCAAGATGGAATTCATGTGGATCCCTCTAAGGTCAAAGCTGTGGAAGGATGGGCAACTACGACTACGCCCACCGAAATTCGTCAGTTCTTAGGCCTAGCAGGTTACTATAGGAGATTCATCCAAAACTTCTCTAAAATCGCCAAGCCACTTACCTTGCTTACGCAAAAGAGCGTGCCATTCAAGTGGACAGACCGACAAGAGATTGCGTTTCGAGCCTTGAAGCAAGCTCTTTGTAGCGCTCCTGTACTATCTCTACCCGAAGGAACGGAAGATTTTGTAGTTTACTGTGACGCGTCAAATCAAGGCTTAGGTTGCGTTCTCATGCAACGTGGAAGAGTGATAGCATATGCGTCCCGTCAACTAAAGACGCACGAAGTAAATTACACAACCCATGACCTAGAACTGGGAGCCGTGGTCTTCGCCCTAAAAATTTGGAGGCACTACCTGTCCGGTACAAAGTACACCATCTTCACAGACCACAAGAGCCTCCAGCACATCTTGAATCAGAAGGAGCTGAACATGAGACAACGAAGATGGGTGGAGCTGTTAAACGACTACGAATGCGAGATCAAGTACCATCCAGGCAAGGCCAACGTAGTAGCTGATGCCTTAAGTCGGAAGGAGTACTCCAATCGCCGTACGAAAACGCACTCGATAACCATTCAGTCTCATTTGGCCGCTCAAATTGCATCAGTCCAGGCAGAGGCTATGAAAGCGGAAAATAGAACTAGCGAGGCATTACGCGGAATGGAGAAGAACCTGGAAGTCAAAGAGAATGGGGTATACTACTTCATGAACCGTATTTGGGTTCCAAAAATCGGAGGATTCAGGGAGACCGTTATGAAGGAAGCCCACAAGACACGATACTCCATTCATCCTGGTTCGGACAAGATGTATTTGGACATTAAGCAGCACTATTGGTGGCCTAACATGAAGGCGGAAATCGCAACTTATATTAGTAAGTGCCTTACGTGTGCCAAAGTAAAAGTGGAGTACCAGAAACCTTCCGGATTGTTACAGCAACCGGCAATCCCTGAGTGGAAATGGGAGGGGATTTCTATGGACTTCGTGACCAAGCTGCCCAAGACGTCGGACGGATTGGACGCCATATGGGTAATAATCGACCGACTGACGAAATCTGCCCATTTCCTGCCAATCAAAGAGTCCTACAAGATGGAGAGGCTGACGCGTTTGTACCTACGAGAGATTGTAAGACTTCATGGAGTGCCAAAATCTATCATCTCGGATAGGGACAGTAGGTTCACGTCACGCTTTTGGCAGTCGCTCCACAAGGCCATGGGAACTCATCTTGATATGAGCACCGCGTATCACCCACAAACGGACGGTCAAAGCGAACGAACCATTCAGACGCTTGAAGACATGCTTCGTGCATGTGTGATAGACTTCGGAAAGTCTTGGGATACCCACCTACCGTTGATCGAGTTTTCATATAACAATAGTTATCATTCGAGCATTAAGGTGGCCCCTTTCGAAGCACTGTACGGGCGTAAATGTAGATCACCGTTATGTTGGGCTGAAGTAGGTGACACCCAGCTAGCAAGAACACATATGTCGGATAGGGCAATGACAGGACCGGAAATCATTCGCGAGACCACAGAAAAGATTGTCCAGATCAAAGCTCGATTACAGGCATCGCGTGACCGGCAAAAGAGCTACGCTGATAAACGGCGAAAGCCCTTAGAATTCCAGGTCGGTGATCGAGTATTGTTGAAGGTCTCACCCTGGAAAGGGGTTATACGTTTCGGAAAACGGGGAAAGCTGAACCCGCGATACATTGGACCTTTCGAAATCGTCGCCCGAATAGGTCCAGTAGCATACAGACTACAACTACCCGCGGAGCTAAACGGTGTACACCCCGTGTTTCATGTTTCTAATCTGAAAAAGTGCCTATCAGATGAAACCCTTGTCATTCCTCTTGACGAAATCGAAATCAATGAGAATCTCCTGTTCGTCGAAGAGCCAATCGAAATCATGGACAGGGAGGTGAAGCGTACTAAGCAGAGTCGCATCCCGATCGTGAAGGTACGGTGGAACGCAAAGCGTGGGCCAGAATTCACGTGGGAACGCGAAGATCAAATGAAGCAAAAGTACCCTCACCTATTTTAGCATTCTCAAATCTAGCTTTCAAACAGAATTTCGGGACGAAATTCCCTCTAACGGGGGGATGATGTCACAACTGAAAATTTTGAGCTATGTAATCTATACATTCAAGTTAATATGAATCAAAAACTTCAATCAAATACATTATGCAAGTACCACAAATAGTCATCAAACAATTGGAGACCCTAGAAGTTCTTGTTAAGTCTATTTTAGACTAGAACTTCCTTATTGGATCCAAATGGGCCAATGAGCTTCCAATTAGACTATCATAGGCTTAAAACCCTAATTGGGCTCTAATTGGACCCACACTTATTTATTTTAACATTTTGGGCCATATTGGGCCTAGAATTAAATGAATTAAAAGCCTTGATACATGAATAACCTAAACTAGTCCAATAAAAATATAAAAATCCTACTACATTCTTTTAGACTAAAAACATACCCAAGGCTAACTCAAATATTGGGCTTAGGAGCAAAAGGCCCAAATTTCTTTTTTTTTTCCTCCATGTTTTCGGCCCAATACCCAAGCCCAAGAGGATTTGAAGATAGTTGACTTAAGTGTGCCACCTCATTATTGTCCATAGGGTATCCATGCAATATAGTCCATGTATCCATGCAACATCACTTCAAAATCACTTCTTCCTTCTCTCCTCTCTCACTCTCGGCCATACACCCACACACACACACAAAAATCTCTCAACTCCTCCCTAGATTACTCAAGAACAACTCTCCCCCTCCATCCAAAATCTCGAAAATTAGGAAGCATTCAAGAAGGTTCTTCCACAAAAATCAACATCTAAGAAACCCCATAATCTCGAAAAGTTCATCAAGGAGTGCAAAGGCCAAAAATCACTTCATTTCTTCCAATCTTTCTTCAAAAACCGAATCAACATCCCAAGGTGAGCTTCATACCCCCTATTTTCTGTTTTTATGTGTTTTGTGGGGGGGGGGAATACAAGTGAAAGTGTAGATCTATATGTGTTTGTATGCCTTGTATGATTTCCATGCTTATATGTATGCTTTTATGTGTTTTAATGTTGGATCTAGCCTTAAAACCCATCAAAACCGAGAAATATCTTGTGTTAAATGATTTTAGCTTCAAATATATTTCTAAACATAAAGTGTTTCAAAAAAAATGGCTAAGTGGTTTAGTAATAATTTTCTTTGGGTTAAAAACACAAATTTTGGGCCTAAAATGTGAAAAATACAAAAATAAGGGCCCAAATTGACATTTCACAGATTCTGATGGATGAAGTGTGCCAAAACAGTTTCCATAAAACTATTTCTGGAATTACACTTAATTAGAGGACTAAAAACATGAATTTCAAGCTTAATGGGCTAAAAATGAAAATTTCGGCCCAATGAGGCCCATTATGCGAATTTTTCTGTTTTGGAGGGCCAAAACTGTAACTTTCTGTAAAACAGTGGACTATAAGTGTTCCAAATCCTTTTCAAAGGTTTAAAATGCTTTTTAAATTTAAAAAGGACCAAAGTTGCAAAAATTTTCCCATTTGGGCCAAAATTGTCAAATTTGCGAAAAGAAGGGATTAAAACCAAGAAAACTGCATTTTCAGGTTCTTAAGCTGTTTTCTATGAAAAAAAATGCTGGAAAATGTTTATTTCAATAATTTTTGGTGTTAAAATGTCAAGAAAATTGATTTAAATACCAAACCGGAAAATATTTTAAATAAAGGGTTGAAAAGGTAAATTTTACAAACGAGGAGGGGCTGAAAACAGAAAATTTCCAAGACTAATTCTATACATGCAATATGATCAAATAATGGTACTACTACTATCGACAAAATACAATACACTACAATACCAAAAGTCGTTGTCAAACGAATTGGTTCGGTCTCGAACCAATAAAAATCCGAAACCACAAACACAACGATACTATGATACTACAATACTATGATTCATACAAATAACGATTCGGAATACATTATACATGTGCACAGACGTTTACGCACTATCTTTGGGCCCCACAAGTGTAAAATCTTGTTCGTTGAGCCTAGCTAGCCCGACGACCTGATCTTAAGGCCCAAAGACTTCATCTTACGAAGTGTTGGGTTTTACCATCCCGACACAACGTAACCGGACTTTCAATGGCTGTAGACTACTGGTCCCCAAGGGTCCTTTAGTGTCGCTAGTAAAGTCTGCCTTTTTTGCGAGGCGGGTCTGGGACCCCTCGTACCTTTTATCCCCAACCGACTAATGGAGTCGTCGAGGCCTTCGTGTCCTCCTTCTCTTCGGATGTGGGACAACAGGACGGTTGGATAGCGTGACTAGTACGGACGACGCCTTCGGTATCGTTAGTATTGCTATAGACTAGTCGTTTGTGTAACGCGTGTTTGTGGCGGATAGTCATGCTCATCAATGATCCAATGTCGTCTGGAATAACAACTTCATGCGTTGCAATGGTTTCAAGTAATTTCATGGAATTCAAGGAATTAGGAAAACATCGGGTTTTCCTAGGGTTTTCAATACATACAAATTCAGAATACATACGATTTCAATAAACAATATTTTACAAGTATAGAAAACAAACAGGCATACTTATGGATCTTCACACCTTTTTGACTATACTATTTTCAGAAAATATCGGATTTTCTGGTGGTTTTCAAACGATACGAAGCATTGTTTTCAAATACAACTTATGAACTCACCAACATTTCATATGTTGACGTTTTTCAAAATACTTGTATTCTCAGGGAACCAGTGAATCAAGAGAAATCATATCCAGTGACGGTTGCAGTTTATTTTTGTATGAATTGAACAAATTAATTTTTGGGGAAATGTAATGTTTAAAAAATGTATGATATGTAAACACTACTGGTTGTACTATGTTGATGAATGGTGACGAATGTTGTTATGTTTCATATATATTCAATGTTATGGTATTCAATTGAGTCACGACAGCCCCCGGACGTTTCCGCCGTCTGGTTCGGGGGTGTGACACACTCCTTTCCAAGGAGAGACCTTCAGGAGTACGAAGTCGCCGACCTGAAACTCAAGCTCGGACCGGCGTCTGTCTGCATAACTATTCTGTCGGCTCTGGGCGGTCAATAACCTCTGTCTAACCTGCTGAATCTGCTCTGTCGTCTGAAGCACGATCTCTGTACTGCCTATCACTCTCTGTCCCACCTCTCCCCAACAAATGGGGGTCCGACATCTCCTACCATACAACAGCTCAAAGGGCGGCATACCGATGCTCGAATGATGGCTGTTGTTGTAGGAAAACTCCGCCAAGGGCAAATACGCATCCTAGCTACCCCCAAAATCCAACACACACGCCCGAAGCATGTTCTCGAGCGTCTGAATCGTCCGCTCACTCTGACCGTCTGTCTGGCGATGATATGCGGTACTAAAATGCAATCTAGTACCCAACTCCTCATGAAATTTCTTCCAGAACCTAGGAGTGAAACGCACATCACGATCTGAAACAATCGAGATCGGCACCCCATGCCGAGATACTACTTCTCTCACATACACCTCCGCCAATTTCTCTGCTGAAGAACTCTCACTAATGGCAAGGAAGTGAGCGCTCTTCGTCAATCTGTCTACAATCACCCAAATTGCATCAACTCCTCTGGCAGTCCTTGACAATTTGGTGATGAAATCCATAGTGATCTGTTCCCACTTCCACTCGGGAACCTCTAATGGCTGCAACTTGCCATGCGGTCTCTGGTGCTCGGCCTTAACCCTACGGCAGGTCAAGCATCTCTCGACAAACCACGCGACGTCCCTCTTCGTGCAGGGCCACCAATATTCTCTCCTCAAATCCAAATACATCTTTGTAGCCCCGGGATGGATCGAGAACTTCGATCGATGTGCCTCCTCCATCAAAGTAGTACGTGTACCGCCCACAAACGGTACCCAAATCCGACCCTGAAAGGTCATCAACCCTCGAACATCAGTAACGAACTCTGAAACCAAACCAACGACATGTTCCCTCTTCTGCATCTCCGGTTGCATAGCCTCAGACTGTGCCCCACGAATGGCATCCAGTACTGGAGCTATCACGGTCAACCTCAAACATACATTTCGTAGTGGAGTGCTCTCCCCCTTACGGCTCAACGCATCTGCTACCACATTAGCTTTGCCCGGGTGGTACAGGATCTCGCAATCATAATCCTTGACCACATCCAACCACCTCCTCTGACGCATGTTTAGGTTGGGCTGGTCCATCAAGTACTTCAAACTCTTATGGTCCGTGTATATCGTGCAACGAACCCCATACAAGTAATGACGCCAAATCTTGAGGGCGAACACTACCGCCCCCAGCTCTAGATCATGCGTGGGATATCTCGTCTCGTGAGGCTTCAGCTGCCTCGATGCATATGCTATTACATGCCCTCTTTGCATCAGAACTGCACCCAACCCCGAAATAGATGCATCACAATAAACTACAAAATCCTCCATCCCTTCCGGGAGAGCTAACACCGGGGCTTCGCACAATCTCTGGCGAAGTGTCTCAAAAGAGGTCTGCTGCTCGGGTCCCCATGAGAATGCAACCCCCTTTCGGGTCAATCTAGTGAGTGGCACTGCAATTCTGGAGAAGTCCTTAATAAATCTCCGATAATACCCTGCTAATCCAAGGAAACTCCTGATCTCAGAGGGTGACTTCGGCACCTCCCAACTCATCACCGCCTCAACCTTGGCCGGATCGACCAATATCCCTTCCTGATTAACAACATGTCCTAGGAATTGGACCTCCCGCAACCAGAAGTCACACTTAGAGAACTTTGCATAAAGCTTCTCCGATCACAAAACCCCAAGGACCTCCCTCAAATGTTCCTCATGCTGCTCTCTAGATCTCGAATACACCAAAATATCATCGATAAATACAATCACTGACCGATCCAACATCGGCCTACATACCCTGTTCATGAGATCCATGAATACAGCCGGGGCGTTGGTGAGCCCAAAAGGCATCACCACAAACTCATAATGCCCATATCGCGTCCTGAATGCTGTCTTCTGTACGTCCTCATCCCGCACTTTCACTTGATGATATCCCGACCTTAAGTCGACCTTGGAAAACCAAGATGCTCCCTGCAACTGATCAAATAAATCGTCGATCCTCGGTAATGGGTAACGGTTCTTGACCGTCAACTTGTTCAACTCCCGGTAATCAATGCACATCCGGTGTGAACCATCTTTCTTCTTGACGAATAGAATAGGTGCTCCCCATGGCGAGCTGCTCGGCCGAATGAATCCCTTCCCCAGCAACTCCTGAAGTTGCGAGGATAACTCTTGCATCTCTGGAGGTGCAAGACGATAAGGCACCTTAACGATAGGCGCGGCTCCCGGAATCAAATCAATACCAAACTCCACCTGCCTCACAGGAGGTACTCCCGGCAGCTTCTCGGGAAAGACATCTGGAAACTCACGGACCACCGGTACCTCCTCAACTGAACTCGGTCTCTCGGAAGTCGCTCGCGTATCCATCACATACGCCACAAAACCCTTACAACCCTGCTGTAGACACTGCCTCGCTCTGGCGGCCGAACAAAAGGCTGATCCCGAACGCGTACCCTCGCCGTACACCGAAAGAACTCCCCCACTAGGGTCTCGTATAGTCACCAGCTGACGCTCGCAGTCGATGACTGTGCTGAATCGGCTCAACCAGTCCATGCCCACAATGACACAGACATCACCCATCGCGATACGAATCAGGTCAATCGGGAACTCAACCCCAAAAATCTCTAACACACATCCCCGGAAAACCCCCGTGGCACAAATCACTCTATCATCAGCTATGGAAACTCTCAGAGGCCGACTCAATGCCTCACGACTAACACTGATATGCTGACTAAAGGCCAGAGATACAAAAGACCGACTCGCACCCGAGTCAAATAACACTAAAGCAGGCACAGAATTCACAAGGAAGGTACCTACGCATAACCTAATATAAGCATAATATTTCAACATCAATATAAATATATGAAGGAAACGTACCAGCCACCACATCGGGCGCAGCGCGAACTTCCTCCGCAGTCAGCTGGAAGGCTCTCCCTCGAGCTCTTGGTGCTTCGGTCTTCATAGGCCGACTCTCTGTAGCTCTGATGGCGGCAGGAGCAGATCCCTGAGGTGCTCCGCGCAGCTGCGGACACTCAGCCTTCCGGTGTCCAGTCTGGTTGTAGTGAAAGCACACTGCAAACCCCTTGGGGCAGTCCTTGGCCATGTGCCCCTCCTTGCCACATTTGTAGCAAGACCCCGCTCGGCAAACTCCGTCATGCCCCTTGCCGCACTTTCCGCAAGTGCGGCCCTTCTGGCTCCCTGGTCTGGGATCAGCAGGCTTGGCACGCTTGGTGGCCGGCTGCGACTGTGCCGGTCGCCGATCCCTCCCCTGAGACTCCGCCTCCTCCCTGG
The DNA here is from genome assembly GCF_051521515.1 of Lactuca serriola. Lineage (NCBI taxonomy): Eukaryota > Viridiplantae > Streptophyta > Magnoliopsida > Asterales > Asteraceae > Lactuca > Lactuca serriola. The sequence continues at coordinate 208,677,814 of NC_136416.1, forward strand.
CCTGAGTCTCAAGCTCGATCTCCCTCTTCCGGGCATTTGCCTGAAGCTCGGCAAATGTCCAGTACGAGGAGTTTGTAGCGAACTCCCGAATATCTCGCCTCAAGACGCTCAAGTAGCGGCTCATACGTGCCTGCTCAGTGGGCACGTGCTCAGGGCAGAACATCGCCCTCTCGTGGAACATCCTCGTGATTGCTGTAACAGACTCAGTACCCTACTTGAGGGTCAGAAAATCCTGTGCTAAACGCTCCCTCTCCACCTGGGGAACGTACTCATCTCGAAACATGGTGGTGAACCTCTCCCAGGTCACCGCAGAAAGCTCGGCAGGCGTATAATGCGCCGTTGCAAACTTCCACCAGTCCTTCGCTCCCAAGCGAAGCTGGTTCAGCGCGAATCGGACCTTCAAATGATCAGGAGACGAGCAAGTGAAGAAGCACCCCTCAATATCAGATATCCACCTCATCGCTGCCACCGGACCTGGGGTCCCATCGAACTCTAGTGGTTTTGTGTTGCTGAATTCCCGGAATAGTAACGCGTCCCCACCCTGCGGCCTTGCAGGAGTCACTGTTGCGGTAGCCGCTGCAGCAGCAGCCTCAGTAAGAGCGGCATAACGCTCGTCGAACGTCTCAATCAGTGTGGTCTTTATGGACCCAAACATCTCCGGAATCTCGGCCCTGATGGCTGCAGCTACCTCCTCCTGGATGATCCGGCGGATATCCTCCTCACTGGTACCACTGCTCTCGGACGTGAAACGTGTCCTCACCATGATCTACCGCTGAAATACGACATACAATAAATTTAGAATCCCCACGAACACACTCACACTCGTCAACTCTTTCCTCCTTGATTCTTGGCATTCCAAAGATTCTTACTTGGGCTGCACCCCGCTCCGGTGCTTCCAGTAGTACGGGCCCAATACTACTGTCCGCACCGCACCAGAATACACTCCAAGTCCTCCTCTTCGGATTCCAGGTCTCAAGTACTCTATCATGCGTAGACCACTCTCTAATATATCTATCATAAGTCCCTCGCTGCTACCTACTCACTCTCAACCATCTCATAGCAGCTCACCTCTCCCTAGACTAAGGCATCACAAATCAGGCCAATCTATTCCTAGTAGCAATGCCTAGCCTACTCTAGCATGCGGATACATCATATCAATATTAACATCACATAATGTAAGGGTATTTTAGGAAATCACCGTTCGGGCGCGGACTGATCGTACACACATCTCTTGCTCTGCGTCTTTTCAAAAATCTTTTAATCTTTTAAAAAATTACATCTCAAATCCTCAGTTTGAGTTCAAATACGCCCGAAGGTGTACTCGAATCCCTCAAACCAAGGCTCTGATACCAAATTGTAACACCAAGAATTTAAAAATAACTTTTCGCATTTTATAAAAGCAAAATTCATTTAATATTCATAAAAACCTCATTGTTTGTAATTCATTTCATAACATATAAAAACCCCAAGATCACATAATATAAAAATCCCGCGTGTGTGCACTGATCAGGCCGACGCCTTCCTGCGATCCTCACTAGTACCTGAAACAAATAACACCAACACTGTAAGCATAAAGCTTAGTGTGTTCCCCAAAATACCATATAACACATATTAGCCACTCGAGGCTATAACTCTGTGGGTCCGTGCACCCATACTCTGTGAACCCTCAGGTTCTAACTCTGTAAACAAGCATAGCATCAATCACAAAGAAGAATGCAGTGCAACACATAACATACATTGCATACAATTACTCTATCATATAACTCTGGTTACCTACTCAAGGTAAAGTATAGTGAGAAGACTCACCTCGCATGTCTCGATATCTCACAACCTGGGAATCCCTCGTGCCCGATTCTCCGAGCTCTAATCCTCCTATAACATCATAATGTCCCTAGTTAACACTTTATATCTCTAATGTTGACTATCCCTAAGAAGTCAACACAGGTCCACTCTGGTCAACGGTCAACGGTCAACTTTGACCGGACTCGGCGAGTGCTAGGGCGACTCGGCGAGTCTACACGTTCTCACCAATTCTCTAAGATTCCCTTTCTACATGTCGAGTATCCCCCCTGACTCGACGAGTTCCTCCTGGAAGAATCGCGGGGCCACCCCGACTCAACTCGCCGAGTCTGAAGAACAACTCGGCGAGTCCCAGTTCGACTCAGACCACCTGTTAACCATCTCTAACTCGCCCTGACTCACCGATCCAACTCATAACTCGGACAGGACCAATCTAAGGCAATCTTCAAGCTACTCGCCGAGTCTGTTCATCGGACTCGGCGAGTCCATGCCATGCAACCGCTCAAACTGCTTTCTAAGGTCAGATCTGCTCCGACAATTCACAGGTCTGGCCTTCCTAAACTGGTTCATCACGTAAAGCCCTCATTTCGGTGCTCATAATACACCCCATGACTCATAATTTACGTTTTGACCTAAGGCATAAGGATTCCAATCCAAAAGCTCCATTGATTCCCGAAATGCTCAGGCATGGGACATTCTGGACTTCCAAGGGTCCCAATATAGGGTTCCAATCGCTTGGGGGACTAAGGAAACACTCAATCTAGCCACAAAAGGGTTCAATAAACCCTAAATCCATATACACATCAACATAGAAGAATGCAAATATTACCTGAATAACGTTGCTCTGTGTCCCCAATCCTCAGAATGTGGCTTTTCTTGTTGTTCCCTTAACCAAGCCTCCTCCTCCTTGCAAAATAACACTTCCAAGATCAATAATGGTCTTCTACCTTGCTCCAGATGCTCACAATCGAATTAGGGTTTCTCTCAAAGGACTAGGATGAACAATGACGGCCATAAGGCCCCTTATATATGTCCCAAACCTGGACGGTTAGGGTTTCGCTAAACAGCGCGGACTCGCCGAGTCCATATCCGGACTCGCCGAGTCCAGTCGCGAACCCGCGACCAGATCCGCGATCCTACTCGGCAAGTCTGAGCTCCAACTCGCCGAGTCCCCTCTTAAAACACTCAGAATCATAAATATAACAATACCTGAAATTCCGGGCTGTTACATCATTCACGAAGCCGGTCTATAAGGTGGGTATAAGGTTGTCGCCTATAAAATGGCAACTTAATGGGTGTCCACTCTCACCCACCACTTGCTTGACTGGTGGAGGGTCGTTAGCCGAACGGGTAAGAACATAAATTTTGGGATGTTAGAATTTAATTAACTTCTAAATTGTAACAACGTAAATTTTCAAAACAAATTTTCATTTTTAAAACATACATTTATTCATAATATAATGTCAAAACATAATGTATCAAACGTTATCATCTCAAAACATCTCCCATAATATCATAATATAAACTCGACGAGTGTGTATGGATCATGCCAGCGCCTTCCCGCGATCGTCACTAGTACCTGAAACACATAACACAACAATTGTAAGCATAAATGCTTAGTGAGTTCCCCAAAATACCATATGCAACACGTACGCCACTCAAAACCACAGTATGACCCTCCGGTCGATGTGTCTCAGCGGGATCCACTAGTCCCATAGTATATCACATTGCACATAATCTCATACATACACAGCTCGTTGGACCCTTCAGCCCGGTTTGTTTCGTGGGACCCTTCGGTCCGGTCTTTATCGTTGGACCTTCTGGTCTGGTCTATACAATCACACAGCATACGTATATCACATTGCACATAATCTCATACATACACATAGCACACAATACCTTCCAGTCTACACATAGATCCCACTCTAGGTGATGTATAGTGAGAAGACTCACCTCAGATATCTCAGATAATGTCTCACGCGTATATACTGATCTAGCCTCTTCCTAAACACATAAACAATTTTCTCAAATCAATAACAGTTCTCCAGGCTAGACTAGTCTCTTCCATGTCCTCTAGAAAGGCTAACGGACCATTTTACCCTTCAAATGGTCCATAAGTCCAACTGTTGACCAAATCCTAAAAATCAACAAAAGTCAACGGTCAAACTTTGACCAGACTCGTTGAGTGCAATCATGTGACTCGGCGAGTCCATGCATGTCCTCTTCGCCCCTGGTCCTCACTCGATTTGCTGAGTCAACCCTATAGGCAATGGGTTATCACAGGTCGCGAATCGTGGGGCAACCGGACTCGACTCGTCGAGTCCCCTTATGGGCTCGATGAGTTCCTCCCATAACACTCAAACGATCTTCTGAGGTCACATTTGCTTCTGCAACTAGTAGATCTAACCTTCTAACAGTTGAAAGTCACGTAAAGGTTCAAACTTTACGTTCATGCAATGCTTATAAGACCAAGAATGGAGAAATGAACTTTAAAATGGGGTTCTACTCTCAAGGCTCACATGAAACCTCATAAAGCTGGAAGCTTGGGATCTTTTGGACCTCTCAAGGTCCGGATCTATCATCTACACCCAAAGGGACATCATATGCTTCACAATCTAACTCAAAATGGTGCAAAGGAAACCCTAGATTCAAGGAATCTATCAAATACACGAAATGGAAAGGAACTTGTACCTCAAAACGTTAATCTCAGTGTGTACAACACGGATCCAAGCTCCACAATCGATCTAGCTTGGATTTTCCCACTCCTTCTTGCAAGATCACACCAAAGGATGAAGAATTAGCCTCCAAATTGCTCTCTAAGCTCTCTTTGCTCTCTAGGATTTTCACAGGGGAGTAGTGGCTGCAAATGATGGCCATAAGGGCCTTTAAATAGGGCTCAGGCCCTAAGATTTAGGGTTTCACTTTACAGTGCGGACTCGCCGAGTCCACGCATTGACTCGTCGAGTCCGGTCATTAATCAGACAAGAATTCGCGATCCTACTCGGCGAGTCTGAGCGTCAACTCGCTGATTCCCTCCATAAAACTCAATATAAATAATTAAAATAAGATACCTGGGAATGCGGATGTTACATAAATTCCGTAATTTTCGCATACAAGCTCCATTTTTGACATTCTTTATATCCACGCGTAGTTAGCAACGTGATCTACACCTTTTGTTTAGAATCCTTCGGCTAATTTTGACTTTATTTTTAAAGTTATATTTTTACTGGCTTAGACAGATAAAGTCTGTTGAAAATTCATAACATTGTCATCCGACATCTGTTTTCCTCTGTCTTTATATAGTTGAGTTCCTATTAGTGAGATCTTCGATTCTTGTTTAGATTGTGTTGGCTAAAAATCGATCAATCTATAATTCGATTTCCAGGTTGCATACCGCTATACCAAATCTTAGAATAATCATATCTTCCTCTAACGAAATAAGATTTGGATGTTCTCTATATGTACGCTGTCAGTTTAACGTATACTACGACTTTCTATTAGATCGATAAGGCTAAAATGTAATATATCACAAACTCACTTTTTACGATACATAGTGTCGTGTCGGTTTTGTCACAAAACATCGACGAGTCATAACTTCTTCCTTATAAGTCGGATTTCATTGTTCGTTATATCCCCTGGTACGTTGGGCGTACATCTTGTGCGCGAGACTTACTTTCCAGATTTGGAAACCTTAATTTATAGGGCCTAGCTCGTAGTTAAACCCCATTACAACCTCATTTCCCCTCACCTCATCATCCACCTTTCTCTTAGAACGTTATTTCGACCTTAATTTGCTTTGTGAAGCCATACCAAACTTAAGAGTGTGTGTTTTTGTGCTTTGAAGAAGAAGGAAGGGAGTAAAGGTCACCTTGGAGGAGTGAATCACTTAGGATCTGGGATTTGTACCTCATCGACAAACTTTTGAAGGTATAAAGCTTGGAACCTTATTACTCCATCATATAGATCTAGAAATGGGTGTTTTAATGATGCTTTTTGGTACCAAAATTATGATTCTTGAACAAAGCACGTTCTTGACCCATTAAACTGTCCTTTCAGACCCTTGGAAGGGTTTTGAGTCATAAAGATGGAGTCGTAATGGTTGGTTTTGTCTCATGCATGTCGTTGAGACTCTTAAGGCATTACGATGTTAGGTTTTTATGGATTCAACACTTATTGAGCATATAAGGTCATAAAGTTGGAAACTTTATGACTTCTAATGACATTTTGACCTTGGATATACATTTATACGTGTTAAGATGTTATATTAAGCACTTAATGGGAATAAAAGAAGTCTAGGGTTACGCCGAGCGTTCCTGGGAGTACGCCCAACGTACACGGTTAATGGCCCTGATATGGTCAATGAAGGAGTACGCCCAACATACCTCGAGAGTACGCCCCGAATATGCTTGCTGAGTTTACTTGACTGGGTTGACTCGGTTAGGTTAACTCAGTTGATATATGGACTTTCACCAAGATTGAACTTAGGGGTATTTTGTGAATCTAATTGAGATTGGTCACCTGGTTTGAATAGGTGTCGTTTGGAGCTGAGATTCGAAGCCGAGACGTTATCAACTTTTGTATAGTTTGTGAGGTGAGTCTTCCTCACTGCACTTGCGGGTCGATGGCACCAAGGTTGGTCCATTGGATTAGATATCCTGTTAATGGATAGTATCTTACTGTGTTGTAGTGATTTGTTAGATCGGTATCCTAGTATATAGGATGATGCTATGCTTAGTGATCTATAAGATCTGCCTGATTGCTGTTAACTAGTTATGTGTATGTTATCTGTTATGCATATGTCGACATGTTGTGTGTGGTTGGGTTCAGGCGGACCAGTGTAGAATGAAGGTTAAGAGAACCATGGTGTCCCAGACAAACTACAGGCCTAAGAGGTGTACCAGTCAGGCCGAAGGCCAAGAGAGTAGTCCAGATAGGCTAAAGGCCAGGTGAGGCATTCCAGTCATGCTGAAGGTTCTATGAGCGTTCCAGATAGTCTGTAAGCTGGTACGACATTCTAGTCAGGTTGAAGGCTCTGTATGCATGATTTTTGTTATTATGTTTATGTGGTGTTACTTTGGGGGAAACTCACTAAACGTTGGCTTACAATTTAGGTTATGTTCCAGGTACTTCAGATGATTGCGGGGAGGCGAAGGCGTGACCGTACACATCCTCTTGTTATGACTTGTGATTCTGGGAGACTCTGATGTTTGAAAATGTTTTGAAAACTATTTTGTAAACATTTTATGAGTTTGGGTTGATTTTTAAAACTTTAAATTTATTGTGAATTTTATGACGTTACACATAATAATAATCAAATTTCATAAGATAACCATCATTGGCTTAACTTCTAAGCTACTAGCTAAATCTCTCATAATGCGTAATTCTCAATTATTGGGGTTTACAACTCTCATCAATCAAACTCGATATCAAATCATAAGATTTTCTCACTAGTTTCATCAACGGGTTCATAACAGCTCCATATCATGAATATTCGTAACCCATCGGGTCTAATCAAATCTAATAATCACATATCGTAAATATAATTTAACGGGTAAAAGATACCTCAATATATCCCATAACTTAGCCCTCATATTACACGTATAATAATATAACTCCACTGTTGTAATCTCCCATAAATGACTCCCAAGAAGCAACTCTGATCCCGCATGTCAAACTGTCTCAAATGACACGATGATCTTATGCACTCCGATCTTGACACATATTTTATTCTTCTGTGATGTGTCTTCCTAATCTGACTCATGTCACGTCGTGACCATATAAGCATCACATTGTAAGGACCAATAGACTCTGGTTTTAACATGTATCACTCTCGAATCTTTCGATGACTCGCCACTCTTCATGTCGTGACATACTTAATGCCATGTCATGGCAAACATTCTTCCATGTCGTGGAGTTTTAACAGTTGATCATTGAATTTTGAATTTCATCGTCTTTCTCAAAATAGAAACGTACTCTCCTCTCGACTTCAAACGGCCATAAGTTTATGATACGAGCTCTTTTTTCGACACTTTTATATATACATAATTCTTTCATCAAGCTCTACAACATTACTCAATTATCTTTTGCTAATTAGCATTTCTCAATTTAAAGTAACTCCATGCTCTATTTCTATTACTCGTCGTATATCATTTTATATCATCTAAAGTGATACATGGTTACGAAAGATAGGTATTACACTCTCGCCGTCCTCCTTATCGTCCTATTTTCTAGATATGATGATGATGCATGGAAATTGCGATTTTAGGTGGTTTTTCACACTTGTAAATACCCAATGCCTCCTACACCTAAAAGGAACCTTTTGCCTCTTCTAACCTGCGATTTTCCATACTTTTGGAGGGTTGCAAACACATCCAAAGCTTCTCCAAACGTATTTTTGATCATTCCAATCTGAATTAAACGCGAGAAATTATTATCCATTGACTTTTAAGGATCATTCAATGGTGGAACTTCATAAATTGCATCAAGTTCTAGATTTTGTTTCTTCATCCCCAAGGTTTTATCATTCTATAAATGATTAATCATTAAATGAACCATAACTGATTGATCATTAAACTTCATTGGTTTTATGACTTCAAACTTTGTTTATCAATTTTAGTATGAATTCCATTTTTTTATTCAAGTTGTGTCTTTTGTGAATTCTATGGAAGGCTACACAACCTAGGTTACTTTTTGATTGTTACTTTTATTCTAGTCAATTTTAGTTATTGTTTGATGCTTAAAGTTATGATTTTTATTTACAATCATTGGAGTTGTGGTTTTATATTATGCTGCTATTGCAGCTAAGATAATGTATTGTTAAATCACTAATCATTCCGAATTCAAGTAGTTTAGGAACAAAGATGATTTGTTGAATCCACATACACTATTTTTACCTTGTAGTATTATATGCTCAACATTGTAATAGGTAAGCTTAAGACACATTATTGCCAAACCACTAACTGTTCCTAATTTAATTAGAAATAAGGAGTAAGACAATTAGTTGGATCAACATTTTGTGTGCCAAAAATTATATATGGAATGTGAGTCGAACTTAATTTTGCATAGGTAATTAAATATGAATTTAAGGGAAGAGACACATGTATGTCTAACCATCTAAATAGTTGAACCAGAAGTACCTTGTTTTCTTATACATATTATTTGTTTTAACAACCTTTTATAAAGTTTCTAGCTATTTAGTTTACTTTTAGTTTAATTTGATTTCATGAAAATTTCAAGCATTATTTTTCTCCATTTTACTAGTTTAACACAAGGTTTAACCAAAAACTCTTTGTGGATATGACCCTTACTTACCCTAGCTATCTAGTGGTTTTGAGGTTATTTTTAATTGAGACAATGACATCGATCAAAATTTGCCGCTGTTTCCATGGAGATTGTATGCTTGAACCATTTTGTTTAAGTAATCGTAGTCTTTTATTTTCATTTTTAATTTTCCTTTTTAGTTCACATTTGGTTTATTGTTCTTGTGCAGTCACACTAGTGCATGCATACAAGACAAAGCGGATGCTCTTCACCACTTGCATTTGATCTAGAAACTGAACGAACGGTCGCTCAAATCGTGTCGTTAGAAGGAACATCAACACTATGAGTGTAGATAATATGGTTAGGGATGATGTGATTGCAAGGAATGAGGATACAATGGGAACAACAGAAACTGAAACAATGTTTGTGCACCAATCATCCCACCAGTACAACTACAACTAAATAGAAGAAACTGTGGCCATAACAGTGGAAACATCGGAAATTGAACACAATGTATGAGAAGCAATGAAGGAAATCAAAACATCGGTAATGATAGAAATCAGAACCAAAATCCTATAAATGTCGGTCGATAATTTGGTAATGGTGGTAATTGAGGTAACGATAATAACTGGGACATTGATGATGACAGTGACAATGACAATGGTTGGAATCAGAACCACGACAATGGTAATAGGTGGAATCAAGTCAAACAGGGGGGGAAACGGGAATCAAAACAACTGGAACAACCAGAATTTCAACAATGTTGGAAACAATGATTACAATGACAGATTCGAGAATCAAGGCTTTGGAAATCAATACCAAATGAATCTGAGCAGTGGCTTCAACAATAAAAATGGAGGGTACTACTACGAAGGTAACAAATTACCTCATCTTTACTTTTCCCAACCTAATTGACAATTTGTGGTGTCTCATTTTAGTTAGGAGACTATGATGATTACTCACCTATACTCTTTGCAGAAGGAAATGATCACCATGTAGAAGTAAGACCAGAACTTATTAGTGTCTTACCGTTTTTCAAAGGTAATAAACGAGATGATCAATGCAATCATCTCTATGATTTCCTTTCAATTTCTAACACGAATACTCCACGAGCAACAAAGAGACTCATTCCAACTTCAGTTATTTCATTCACTTTAAAAGAAAAAAGTAATTCACTTGCTCCTAGTAGTATTACTATTTGGGATCAATTGAAAACCATGTTTTTACAAGAATTTTACCCCGCAAGTAAAACCATTGAAATAAGAAAAGAATTCAATATTTCACACAAAAAACCCAATGAGGAATTTCACGATGCATTTAAATGCCTCAAATAATTGTTGCAGTCATTCCTACATCATGAATTTCAATGTTGGCAACTTATACATTTCTTTTATGAAAGATTCGATATTGCCAATAAAACCATGATAAATGTCTCATCTAGTGAAACTATTATGATGCAAGATAGTGAATTTTCATGGCATTTTTAGAGAAATTGTGTAATGGGTCAGAAACCAATTACTCAGCTAAGAAACAGGACACCCCGATTTCAAAAACTACTTCAACTGGACTAGACAAGACTTGGAAGAATGAAGTGAAATATGATGGTAATGGTTTAAATAAAAACTTTACTTAATACTCAGTAGTTTTGGCTAAGAGAAAGGTGTTAATGTTTTCCAAGGATAAAAAAATTGTCTGAGTTGTGAGGATTCGGGACACATTGCAGATGAGTGAACGAGGTGGCGGGAAGAAGTCAATAAAGTGCACGGATATAGTCAACTTCAAAAATACCTCAAGACCATTGACAAGCCCAAAAACAAAGGAAATTGGAACAATCAAAGTAACTACAACAATAACCAACAAGGGAACTTCCATACTCAAAATCAACAAAGGTCGGTTCCACATGGTACTCATAATAATGAATGAAGCTCTACAAAGAAGGAGGATACAGAAAGCAAAAAATTGGACAAAATCATAGATTTCATAACTCAAACATACCAGAAAGTTGACACAAAATCAAAGTCCATAGCTGAAATGGAGAAGCAAATTGCTCAAATTGTAGAGCAAATTAGAAAAAGAGAAGAAGGAAAGTTTCCAAGAACAACTACAGTCAATCTATATCACATCCAAAGACCCGAAAAAAACATAAACTCAATGCAATTAGGATATTGAGGAGTGGCAAAAAATCGAAAACAAGGTAAGTCTTCCTTCATTTGATGCTGACAATGACATTAAAGACATTTTTTATGAGAAGGAATACTGTGAAAAAGGTTTTAAGTCTGAAAAACAAATAGTAGATAAGGATATTAGTGACTCTAAAGTTGGGAAGGATGGTGTGGAGGTTAATACTACATCATACCCCTCGGCTTTAGAGAAACCAACATTATTTTATTTTGGAAAGCATGGACCAAAATTAGAGGAGATGTGGGGTCTTTTTAATCAATTAAAGGTTAATATCTCATTAGTTAAACTGATTAAGGAGGTGACAACGTATGTGAAAATTAAGGATCGATTAAAGGCTGCACGTGATCGTCAAAAGAGCTATGCTGACGTAAGACGTAATACTTTAGAATTCCAAGTTTGAGATAAAGTAATGTTGAAAGTCTCTCCTTGGAAAGTTGTAAATCGATTCAGGAAACGAAGCAAACTAAACCCATGCTATATAGGACCTTTTTCTAGCAAGATTTGGTTCTGTCGCATACCAACTCAAGTTACCTCAAGAGCTAAGCAATCTACATGATGTTTTTCACGTGTAAAATCTCAAAATATGTCTATCGGATGACACTCTTGTTGAACCTATCGACGAGATACAAGTCAATACCAAACTCAACTTTGTAAAAGAACCTGTCGAAATCATGGATCAATAAACCAAATGATTAAAACAAAGCCGTATTCCCATAGTGAAAGTTCGATGGAACTCTTTACGAGGACCTAAATTTACCTGGGAATGTGAATATCAGATGAAACAAAAATACCCCCAACTATAAAACGAAACCCCATCCACAAGATAAATTTCGGGATGAAATTATTCTAACAGGGGGAGAATGTAACACCTGTCAAAATTAGGTCAATAACAATCACATGTGATTATGCCAATCATGTAATGTTATTTTGTTAAACTAGTAATGTGATAAACTTACTATGTAATTCATATTAAAGTATGAACTTTCATGATACAACTCAAAGTATACGTTCATACAATAACAAAAATATAGAGAACATCTAAATTTGACTTCGCGTAAAGAAGTTATGATAAATTCTAACGCTATAATGACTTATAACAAGAGGTATTTAAAATAGACTTAGAATTAGCTATTGGAGTCTAAAAGAAACTCGTAGTACTAGGAATTACCTATGCGTGCATATAAAGAACGCCGAAAACAGAGTTCGTATGCCAAAGTTATGGCCTTCCGAAGATGCAGCTGTCAGAAACCCTAATTTGACTGAACTCACGACGTGAGCATCAAAAATTCACGACGTGAGGAATCAACAGACACTAATCGGAGCTAGAAAACACGCGTTAAGGTTATGTGATGACTCATGGAAGTTCACGACGTGAACCTATCATGTTCACGACGTGAATGGCCCTAGAACACCCTCTAAATAGCGATCAAAGCTCATTCAACCCTTACACCTTCTTCTTTCATTCTCTCTCGTTTCCGAAGGCCGTTTTCCCTTCCCGAGCATGACAAAGACGAGCCTCTGACCATTTAGATTCTCTAGATCACGCTACAAAGTTGAGTTTCACGGCCCCACTTTCTAATATTTTTTGGGGAAAACACATGCTAAATATTGAATAATAGTTAATATTATGTTTATCTGATAGTATGTTCTTATCAACATATATAGTTATATTAACTGTGATATAGTTGTTTTGCCTCATATATACCTAAAGTATATATGATATTTTTAAAACATACAGCTATCGTAAACTTGTTAGGATGTTATTATACTAATGTAGACCTTGAGTTATACTCGGGAGTTCTATATATACTATGTGTGGTGTAGCCTCGATGCTATACTCGAGAGTTATATATATTGATTTCAAAGTATGTTATTATTGTTGGTTTTATGTCAAGATAAAACCTGGTGTGTAATATGTTATTATTGTTGCTTTTATGTCAAGATAAAACCTACTTTTACTTCAAGTTATAGCTGTTATACTGCCTAAATGTTATGAAATTAGGAGTAATGTTTAAAAGCATAGTCTAGTAACTTAGGGTTTTTGACACGAAAATGCTTTTGTTGTTAGAACTATAGAACGTCGTCAAAGTCTACCTGAGCTACTGTATTCATCATCTAAGATTGGGGATCTTAGTGAAAGTCCTCTGACCTGTATTCGTTAATCCCGTGTGAGCGAGGAAGTCGTGTATAATTAGTATATGGGTTGACCACCCAACTTGTGACTGTTAGCTACAATCAACCAAAATCAAGTGATGAACTATCCTTTTATTTGTTATTGTTCCGGCGTCGATGAAACGTGCGGAAACTACCACAAGGTGTAATCCTTGTACTACCGCAAGGTGTAATCCTTGTACTACCACAAGGTGTGATCCTTGTACTACTTCAAGGTGTAATCCTTGTACTACCGCAAGGTGTAATCCTTGTACTACCGCAAATTAGGATATTGAGGAGTGGAAAAAAATCGATATCACATCAGTCAATCTATATCACATCCAAATTGCTCAAATTGTAGAGCAAATTAGAAAAAGAGAAGAAGGAAAGTTTCCAAGAACCACTACAGTCAATCTATATCACATCCAGAGACCCGAAAAAAACATAAACTCAATGCAATTAGGATATTGAGGAATGGCAAAAAATTCAACAAGGTAAGTCTTCCTTCATTTGATGCTGACAATGACATTAAAGTCATTTTTTATGAGAAGGAATACTGTGAAAAAGGTGTTCAGTCTGAAAAACAAATAGTAGATAAGGATATTAGTGACTCTAAAGTTGGGGAGGATGGTGTGGAGGTTAATACTACATCATGCCCCTCGGCTTTAGAGAAACCAACATCATTTTCTATTGGAAAGCATGGACCAAAATTGGAGGAGATGTGGGGTCTTTTTAATCAATTAAAGGTTAATATATCATTAGTTAAACTGATTAAGGAGGTGAGAACGTATGTGAAAATTTTAAAAGATTTGTGTTTAAAATCGAAAATTACAAGCGGATCTTCCTAAGAAGGTTAACCTTACTAAACATGCAAGAACAGTCTGCATGGGAAGGATCACCAGAAGGGGGTGGTCCAGGGAGATGCTCAACAGTTTAGAGTGGTCCGGATAGACTAAAGGGCGATGGGGTGTAGCAGTCAGGCCAAAGGCTCGGAGAACGGTCCAGACAAGCTGAAGGCCCGGAGAGGCGGTCCAGACATAATGAAGGTTCTGAGCGTGGTCCAGATAGACTGAAGGCCTGGTGTGGTGGTCCAGTCATACTGAAGACTCTGTATGTGTTTGTAGATCCATGTGCGGGCATTGAGCGTACTGATATGCTATAGAAATCAGTAAGTATGCCCCCTAGTATTGAACATGATGATGGAATATGCTGAAGACATTGAGTGGGTTTTAGATAGTTATATGATCCGGTTCTGAGTATATATGTGATATGGGTTACAAACTTGTTCTACAAGTGGATAGTGCGAGGTGAGGTTTCAGTAATGTGATGCTTGTTGGTGTTGTGAAGGACATTGATTAGGCCCTGTTGGGTAGTGGAGGAGGTAAGAATCTCCAGGATGGATCGTTGGGACAACTGAAGTGACAATAATAGTGTCGATAGGTTATCGGGAGCATTCCAGTCATGAGCTGAGGGACGGAGTTGAGATACCAGACTCGTGTTGTGGGCTCAGAGGCAATCCATACCTATGCAAAGGCCCATGTAAGGGTATTACAGTCATAGGCTGTGGGCATAGAGATTTTGTGGATTATGTCTTTTGTAGGAGCGCATTCAGGCTAGATCTTTCTCCAAATCGTCTATGGAAACACATTATATGTGGGTAGGGTTGAGGCGGTGATGCCCTATACAGTAGGCCAAGATACCCGGTGCGGGCCGACTGTAAGTTGTAGGCACGGAGGCTCAAGGGGAGTGGTAAGGTTGAGGCGGTTGGCCAAAAAACCCTGAGAATTTAACCTTGATAGTTGAATTGATTAGACATGATGGTATTCCCACCCGACAAGGTGATTTGGGTTAGACATGAGTACCGTACTAGTTGCCGGTAGTGGTAGGTATGTTCATGATGGTTTGAGTTATTGTGATGTGTATTGGGTTTCGTGGGTAGGATGCAAGGGTGTTGCATCCTAGGGATGACTGAACCCGGCGTAGGCATGTCGGGTATTCCAGCCCGAGGCTGGTTGGGCCAGGCATTAGTGTTCGTATTTTAGAGGATTGAGTTTTGTATGATATGATGGGACTAATGTCCCGTCAGCACAAAGGGTTCGCCTCAAGAAAGGGGAAGGATGGGTTTCCGATACTTTGGATCATCAGGATTTTGTCAAGATGGAAAAATGTGTAACGCCCCGATTCTCAGGTATTGATTTAAATGATAGTTTATTTGGTTTTAAGATCTACTCAACGAGTTGGTTGCCTTACTCGTCGAGTAGCAACGGGGTGGGATCGCGTATTTAGTGGCCTACTCATCGAGTCCATGAAGAACTCGACGAGTAGGAGCTGGAAGAAGAAACCCTAGATCCCGGAGTTTTGCACCCTATGTAAAGAAGCATAAGCTTCCTTTGGCCTCTTTTTAGTGCTTGAGAGCTCATAGAAACCCTAAATCGTGTGGTGCTTCATTCTTGTGTGTCTTAAGCTTTGGAAAGAAGGTTTTTGGAAAGGAAGAGCTTGGAGGGAAAAAGACTAGGAGCAAGGAAAGTGTGGGAATCACAAATCTACCTCAGTTAGCATCAATTGGAGATATGAAGTCGCTACCTTTACCTCATTTTCCTTCTAGACCTCATTTGGTTTAGATCTAGGGTTTTTATCGATTGATTGTGATGATATTGTGGGATATGATCTAGATCTGAAGTCATAACTTCATATCTGGACCCTTCTTGGGTTCTAGAGTCATAAAGCTCCGAGTTTGGCCATGTATGAAGCTTTCCTTGAGTATGAAACCCCATTATGAGCTTGGATTTGACATTAAGAGCCTTTTTAGCTATGCATGCACATAAAGTTTGCAACTTTACATGAAAAGCATGTCTTAGAAGCTTGGATTCATAATTTGGAGCTATTGCATGGGTTAAAAGAGTCTGTATGGCTTAAGGACTGAAGGAACTCGACGAGTCGCAAGGTCGACTTGGCGAGTCATATGAAGATACGCCTGGACACGACGAGTTGGATGAACAACTCGGCGAGTCCGATGAAGATTTCCATAGAACTCGACGAGTTGTATGAACAACTTGGCGAGTTGGTTGAGGTTTCCCCAATTTATGTATGTATGTGTAACCGTTGAGTTGCAAGAAGGAAACTCGACGAGTGGCCCTTGAGTTCAATCGTAAACCAAAGTGTAACAACGTAAATTCCAAAACAATTTTTCACTTTTAAAATTTATAATTTTAATTCATAAACATTTTCATATCCCAATGTATCACATATCAAATCCATAAAAACACATCCCAAGATCAAAATGTATAAAAACTCCAAGAGTGTGTACTGATCATGCTGGCGCCTTCCCACGATCCTCACTGGTACCTGAAACACATAACACAAAACACTATAAGCATAAATGCTTAGTGAGTTCCCCAAAATACCACATATAACACATAATAGCCACTCGAGGCTATAACTCTGTGAGCCCTCTGGCTCTAACTTTGTGGACCCTCTGGTCCTAACCCTGTGTACCTTCCGGTCCTAACTCTATAAAATCTTATATACACACAATATAAATCACATAGAAAGAATGTTGTGCAACACAACACATAAGTAGGATAAAAGATACTCTATCACATAACTCTAATTACCACTCAAGGTAAAGTATAGTGAGAAGACTCACCTCGGATAACTCGGTAAACCTCGAACTCTGAAATACTGCACTAGCCTCCGCCTAATCACTTAATAATTACTCTAATTAATACAACTTCTAAAGGCTAGGCTAACCCCTCTCTATAATTTCTATAAGAAGGGTAAAAGGCCATTCTACCCCTCTAATGGCTCCTAAGTCCAAACATTGACTAAACCCTAAAAGTCAACGAAGTCAGCTCCTGTCAAAGGTCAAACTTTGACCAAACTCGTCGAGTGCACTCGGGTGACTCGACGAGTCCACACTGGTCCTTAGAATTTTGCTAAGCCTCGCTTGGCAGGATGAGTTCCCTCTCCACTCACGGGGTTACTCAGTAACGAATCGCGGGGCAACCCCGACTCGACTCGTCGAGTCCACTTATGAACTCGGCAAGTGGCTCCCTCGAAAACACTCAAATGATCTTTTGAGGTCAGATCTGCTTCTCTAACCTATAGATCTGACTTCGTAATGACCAATAATCACGTAAAGGTCGAATCTTGGTACACATGCAAGGCACTCAAGGCTTATTTTGGTGAAAGCTCTTCTAACATGGCCACCTATGTCCCTTTCCTCCATAGAACCACAAAAAGCAAGGTGGTTCAAGCTCCTTGGACCTCAAAAGGTCCGGATCTAGAGTTGATTACTCAATGGGACACTAAATCTCAACCACACAAGCCTTAAAAGACATAGAAAACCCTAAATTCAATGCTCTTAAGCAAAAACAGAAGAATAAGATCGAATAGCTTCAAAATGAAGATCCAAGCTGAAAACCTCCAGAAATGAAGTCCTCTTGCCCCCTTCTTGCTGGAAATTCTTCCTCTTTGGCTAAATCACACCAAAAACGAACAAAGAAGCTCAAACTCTCTCAGAACTCGCTCAAAATCGTTAGGGTACCTCTCTTTGGACTGGTAGCCGCAATGGAGGCTATAAAGTCCTTTAAATAGGGCTCAGGCCCGGGGATTCAGGGTTTCAGTCATCAGCACGGACTCGTCGAGTCCACCCTTACCGACCCGTCGAGTCCCCTCATTTATCAATCAACAAATCGTGATCCTACTCGATGGGTCTAGGCGTCAACTCGTCGAGTCCCTCTCCTAACTCCAAAAATAAATGATACAATATAATACCTGGAAATCCGGATGTTACAATTCTCCCCCACTAGAATCAGACTTCGGCCTCAAAGTCTTACTCCGTAAACAACTCTGGATGCTGCTCACGCATATCCAACTCCGGCTCCCAAGTCAACTTGGGTCCTCTCCGATGTTGCCACTAAACCTGCACCAAGGGCACCTCCTTGATCCTCATAACCTTGATCCTCCGATCCATAATCGCAACTGGCCGTTCCACATAATTCAGGCTGGTATCCACCTGAATATCCTCCAACGCTACCATAGCCGACTCGTCGGCTGTACACTTCCTCAACTGAGACACATGGAAGGTATCATGGATCTGGCTCAACTCTGCAGGTAGCTCTAGACGGTATGCTACCCTGTCCACCCTTGTAGTCACCCTGAACGGACCGATGTACCTAGACCCCAACTTGCCCCTCTTCCTGAATCGGGTCACTCCTTTCCAAGGAGATACCTTCAAGAGTACGAAGTCTCCCACTTGGAACTCAAGCTCGGACCGTCGCCTATCCGCATAACTCTTCTGGCGACTCTGAGTTGTCAGCAGCCTCTGCCTGACCTATTGTATCTGCTCTATCGTTTGAAGCACTAACTCAGTGTTGCCCATCACCCACTGCCTAACCTCTCCCCAGCATATGGGAGTCCGATAGCTTCTCCCGTACAACAACTCAAAGGGAGGCATGCCGATACTCGAATAGTGGCTGTTGCTATATGAAAACTCAGCCAACGGCAAATACGTGTCCCAACTTCCTCCAAAGTCCATCACACACGCTCGCAGTATGTCTTCGAGCGTCTGAATTGTTCACTCACTCTGACCGTCCGTCTGTGGGTGGTATGCGGTACTAAATTGCAGCCTTGTACCCAAATCCTCATGGAATTTGTTCCAGAATCTGGAAGTGAAACATACATCTTGATCTGGACACGGTCGAGACCGGTACTCTATGTCGCGATACCACCTCTCTCACATATATCTCCGCTAGCCTCTCAGCAGAAGAGCTCTCACTGATAGCAAGGAAGTGAGCGCTCTTCGTCAGCCGGTCAACAATCACCCAAATTGCATCGACACCCCTTGCTGTTCTTGGCAATTTGGTGATAAAATCCATGGAAATTTGTTCCCATTTCCACTCTGGAACCTCAAGTGGTTGCAACTTTCCATGCGGATGCTGATGCTCGGCCTTCACCCTGCGACAGGCCAAGCTCCTCTCTGCGAACCACGCGACATCCCCCTTCATACAGGGCCACCAATTCTCCTTCTTCAGGTCCAAATACATCTTAGTGGACCCGAGATGGATCGAGAACCACGATCTATGCGCCTCCTCCATCAGAATGGTACGTGCCCTACCTTCAAATGGAACCCAGATCCGACCCTGAAAGGTCATAAGTTCACGGCTATCGACAACGAACTCAGATATTTGTCTGATCACCCGCTCTCTTTTGCGGTTCTTAGGTCTCATGGCCTCTACCTGGGGCTCCCGAATGGTGTCCAACATCGGAGTCATCACTGTCAATCTCAAAAAAACATCTCGTATCGGGGCACTCTCCGCCCTGTGACTCAGGGCATCGGCTACAACACTAGCCTTGCCCGGGTGGTATAGGATCTCACACTCATAATCCTTTACCACATCCAACCATTTCCTCTGATGCATATTCAGGTTGGGCTGATCCTTCAGATACTTCAAGATCTTGTGATCCGTGTATATGGTACACCAGACCACATACAAATGGTGACGCTAGATCTTGAGAGCGAACACCACAGCCCCCAACTCCAGATCGTGTGTGGGATATCTCGTCTCATGAGGCTTCAACTACCTCGATGCGTATGCTATCATATGACCTCTCTGCATCAACACCGCACCCAATCCTGATATCGATGCGTCACAATATACCACAAAATCCTCCATCCCCTCCGGAAGGGCTAATACTGGGGCTTCGCATAATCTCTGGTGAAGTGTCTCGAATGAGGCCGGCTGCTCTGGGCCCCAACTGAATGCTATGCCCTTCCGGGTCAACCTGGTGAGAGGAACAACAATCTTGGAGAAATCTTTGATAAATCTCCGATAATAGCCGGCCAAACCCAAAAAACTTCTGATCTCTGAGGGGGATCTCGGCACCTCCCAACTCATCATTGCCTCAATCTTGGCCGGATCGACCAATATCCCACTCGGGTTAACGAGATGCCCCAAGAACTAGACCTCTCGTAACCAAAAATCGCACTTGGAGAATTTGGCATAAAGCCTCTCCGATCTCAGAACTCCGAGGATCTCCCTTAAATGCTCCTCATGCTGCTCTCTAGATCTCGAATATACCAATATATCATCGATGAACACAATCACTGAATGATCCAACATCGGCCTGCACACTCTGTTCATGAGATCCACGGACGCCGCTGGTGCATTGGTGAGCCCGAAAGGCATCACCACGAATTCGTAATGCCCATAACGAGTTCTGAAAGTTGTCTTCTGGATATCCTCATCGCACACTCTCATCTTATGATATCCAGATCTCAGATCAATCTTAGAGAACCAAGATGCTCCCTGTAACTTATCAAACAAATCTTTGATCCTCGGTAAGGGGTAACGGTTCTTGACCGCCAACTTGTTCAACTCCTGGTAATCAATACACATATAGAGCGAACCATCCTTTTTCTTGACAAAAAGGATCGGCGCACCCCACGGCGAGCTACTCGGCCGAATAAATTCCTTCCCCAGCAGCTCCTGAAGCTGCGAGGATAACTCCTGCATCTATGGGGGCTCAAGGCGATAGCGCGCTGCCCCCGGAACCAAATCGATACGGAACTTTACCTGCCTCTCGGGAGGCACACCCGACAACTCCTTGTGGAAAACATCTGGGAACTCCCGCACTATCGGGACCTCATCGACCGCCCTCGGCCTCTCTGCATCTACTCTCGTATCGACCACATACGCCATAAACCCACTACAACCCTGCTGTAGGCTCTGCCTCGCTCTAGCAGCCGAACTAAATGCTGACCCAAGACGGGTACCCTTGCCATAAACTATAAGAACTCTCCCGCTAGGGTGTTGTAGGGTCACTAGCTGCCGCTCACAGTTAATAACCAATCCAAATCTGCTCAACCAGTCCATGCCCACGATGACATAGACATCCCCCATCACAATCGGAAGCAAATCAATCGGAAACTCAACTCCGAAGATCTCAAGTACACATCCCCGAATCACATAGGTAGCATACACTACTCGCTTGTCAGCTATGGAAACTCGTAGAGGTCGACTCAACGCCTCTCGATGAATACTCATGTGCTGACTAAAGGCTAATGACACAAAAGATCGACTCGCACCCGAGTCAAATAACACCAAGGTAGGCACAGAACACTCAAGGAAATTATCTACGCATAACATAATATAAACACAATATCTCAAACATCATAGTAACTACATGAAAGAATACATACCAGCCACAACATCGGGAGCCGCGCGGACCTCTTCCGCGGTCAACTGGAAAGGTCTCCCTCATGCCTTTGGTGCCTCGGTCTTCACCGGCCGACTCTCAGTAGCTCAAACAACAGCAGGGACAGATCCCTGTGATGATCCCCGTAATTGTAGACACTCGGCCTTCTGGTCCCCGGTCTAGTTGCAGTGAAAACTTGTAGCAATCCTTGGCCATATTCCCCTCCTTGCCACACTTGTAGCAAGACCCTGCTCTACACACTCCCTCATGACCCTTGCCGCACTTGCCACAAGGGCGACACTTCTGGTTCCCTGATCTCAAATCGGCGGGCTTGGCCTGCTTAGTTGCTGGCTGGGACTAAGCCGGTCACCGATCCCTCCCCTGAGACTGTGCCTCCTCCCTAGCCTGAGTCTCCAGCTCTATCTCCCTCTTTCGAGCATTTTCCTGAAGCTCGAAAAATGTCCGGTATGACGAGTTTGCCACGAACTCTCGTATGTCCTTCCTCAGAACACTCAGATACCGACTCATACGTGCCTGCTCGGTAGACACGTGCTCAGGGCAGAGCATCGCCCTCTCATGGAACATCCTGGTGATCACAGTAACAGACTCAGTACCCTGCTTAAGGGTCAGAAACTCCTGGGTCAAACGTTCCCTTTCCACCGGGGGAACGTACTCATCACGAAACATAGCGGTGAACCTCTCCCAGGTCACTGCGGCAAGCTTAGCAGATGAAAAGTACGCCATCACAAACTTCCACCAGTCATTCGCACCCAAGCGAAGCTGGTTCAATGCAAAACGAACCCTCAAATGCTCTGGACATGAACACGTATAGAAGAATCCCTCAATATCAGAAACCTATCTCATCGTAGCAATCGGATCCTGCGTCCCACCAAACTCTAGTGGCTTCGTGTTGCTGAACTCCTGGAACAGCAACGAATCGCCACCCTGAAGTCTGGCAACAGCAACAGCTACGGTAGCTGCAGCGGCTATAGCCTCAGTAATCACTGCGTATCTCTCATCGAAAGTCTCAATCAGCGTGGTATTAATAGACCCGAACATCTCTGGAGTCTCTGCACGGATAGCTGTGGCCACCTCCTCATGGATCAATCTGGCGGAGCTCCTCATCACTCACCCCGCTGGTCTCTGGTCTGTGGCATGTCCCAACCATGATGTCTCTGAAATAAAACATAAAAATATCAGAGACTCACTCGAGCATACTCGCGCTCGATAACTCAACCCTACTCGTTCCCTGGTACCCTAAGGATTCTTACTTGGGCCGTGCACCGCTCTAGTGTCTTCTGTAGTACGGGCCCAATACTACCGTCCACACCGCATCTGTATTCACCCCAAGTCCTCCTCCTAGGATCCTAAATCCCAAGTAATCTACTTTCACTATGCATAGACTACTCTCTAGTAGATCTATCACAAGCTCCTCGCTGCTATCTACTCACTTTCAAGCATTTCCTAGCAGCAAAACCCCTAGGCTAAGGCATCACAAATCAGGCCACTCTAGTCCTAATAAGAATACCCAGCCTACTCTAGCATGCATAACATATTATCTCATATCTCATAACACATAATATAAGGGTATTTTGGGAAAATCACCATTCGGGCGCTTGCAGATCGTATGCACTACTCTGCTCTGCTCTTTTCAAAACCCTTTTACTCTTTTAGAAAAAATTTGTTTTATTTGAAAAATTCCTCAAATCCTCAGTTTGAGTTCAAATGCGCTCTAAGGTGCAACCGAATCCCTCAAACCAAGGCTTTGATAGCAACTTGTAAAAATGTAAATTCCAAAACCATTTTTCACTTTTAAAATTTATAATTTTAATTCGTAAACATTCTCATATCCCAATGTATCACATATCAAATCCATAAAAACACATCCTAAGATCAAAATGTATAAAAACTACAAGAGTGTGTACTGATCATGTCGTTGCCTTCCCGCGATCCTCACTGGTACCTGAAACACATAACACAAAACACTGTAAGCATAAACGCTTGGTGAGTTCCCCAAAATACCACATATAACACATAATATCCATTCGAGACTATAACTCTATGAGCCCTCTGGCTCTAACTCTGTGGACCCTCTGGTCCTATCCCTGTGGACCTTCCGGTCCTAAATCTGTCAAGTCTGATATACACGTAACATAAATCACATAGAAATAATGTTGTGCAACACATCACATAAATAGCATACAAGATACTCTATCACATAACTCTAATTACCACTCAAGGTAAACTATAGTGATAAGACTCACCTCGGATAACACAGTAAACCTCGAACTCTGTAATACTACATTAGCCTCCGCCTAATCACATAATAATTACTCTAATTAATACAACTTCTAAAGGCTAGGCTAACCCCTCTCTATAAGTTCTCTAAGAAGGGTAAAAGGCCATTCTACCCCTCTAATGGCTCATAAGTCCAAACATTGACTAAACCCTAAAAGTCAACGAAGTCAGCTCCGGTCAACGGTCAAACTTTGACCAGACTCGTCGAGTGCACTCAGGCGACTCGGCGAGTCCACACTGGTCGTCGGAATTCTTCTAAGCCTCACTTGGCATGATGAGTTCCCTCTCCACTCGCCAGGTTACTCAGCAACGAATCGCGGCGCAACCCCGACTCGACTCGTCGAGTCCACTTATGAACTCGGCGAGTGGCTCCCTTGACAACACTCAAATGATCTTCTGAAGCCAGATCTACTTCTCTAACCTATAGATATGACTTCCTCATGACCAATAACCACAGAAAGGTAAAATATTGGAACACATGCAAGGCACTCTAGGATTATTTTGGTGAAATCCCTTCTAACATGGCCACCTATGTCCCTTTCCTCTATAGAACCACAAAAAGCAAGGTGGTTCAAGCTCCTTGGACCTCAAAAGTTCCGGATCCAGAGTTTATTACTCAATAGGACACTAAATCTCAACCACACAAGCCATAAAAGATATAGAAAACCCAAAATTCAATGCTCTTAAGCAAAACCAGAAGAATAAGATCGAATAGCTACCTCAAAATGAAGATCCAAGATGAAAACCTCCTGAAATGAAGTCCTCTTGCCCCCTTCTTGCTGGAAACCCTTCCTCCATGGCTAAATCACACAAAAAACGACCAAAGAAGCTCAAACTCTCTCACAACTCGCTCAAAATCGCTAGGGTACCTCTCTCTGGACTGGTAGCTGCAATGGAGGCTATAAATTCCTTTAAATAGGGCTCATGCACGGTGATTTAGGGTTTCACTCATTAGCACGGACTTGTCGAGTCCACCCTTACCGAATCGTCGAGTCCACTCATTTACTAGTCAACAAATCGCGATCCTACTCGACGAGTCTAGGCGTCAACTCGTCGAGTCCCTCTCTTAACTCCAAAAATAAATGATACAATATAATACCTGGAAATCTGGATGTGATACAAAGGAACTCGACGAGTCACTCCGGTGACTCGGCAAGTGGACAAGTACTTCAAGGAACTCGACAAGTAGCCAAGGGTACTCGGCAAGTTAGGTTCAACATGAACTGTTGACCTTGACTGATGACTTTGACTTTGACCAGGGTTGATTAGTTGGTTTATGGGGCACCTTGAAAGGTTGGGAACTTATGGGTATGATTGTATTATGATAATAGGTGGTGGAGTTTTCGACAGTGATCTGAGATTTAGAGTTCATCTATCAAGTCGACGTCTGCAAGGTGAATTATCCTTACTATATCAATAGGGTCTACGGTACCAAGGTCGTCCCTTAAGTTGTTATTGTCATGGTGTGCTACATGTGGTTATGATCTGTTAGATCGGAATCAGGATAGACAATATATTATGCTCTTATGATCCGTAAAGATTGGTATGTTAGTGACCTGCTAGGTCGGTGCTCTAGTTACGAGAGATTTCTATAATTGATGATCAGTGAGATAGATATGGTTGATGTTTGTATATGCCAATACATGATACTTATGTGCACATGGTTGTTTGCTTGTTGGTTGGGTTGATGCGGTCCTGCTTTATGCTGAAGGCCAACATACCCTATGAGCGGTCCGGGAAGACTGTAGGCCTA
The DNA here is from genome assembly GCF_051521515.1 of Lactuca serriola. NCBI lineage: Eukaryota > Viridiplantae > Streptophyta > Magnoliopsida > Asterales > Asteraceae > Lactuca > Lactuca serriola. Next base: position 208,703,456 of record NC_136416.1, read on the forward strand.
CGTGGCGGTCTAGTCATGCTGAAGGCTGAGGATAGGATCAGATAGACTGTAGGCCCTGTAGGGCGGTCTAGTCAGGCCGATGGCCCAGTATGCGTGTTATTGATTGTCTGTTACTAATATGGTATTAACAGGGTGGTATTGGTATTTTGAGGGTAGCTCACTAAGCCCTCAGGCTTACAGTTTTCAGTTTATTGTTTCAGGTACTTCAGGAGATCATGGCAAGGCAAAGGCACGACCGTACTGCTCCTCATCGTTTTGATCTAGTTATTGGGACACTCTGATGAAAAATGATTTGAAAACATTTTGTAAACAAATACTATTTTGGTTTTATTTATGATTGAAAAAGTTTAAATTTGGCGTAAATTTTTGGATGTTACAAGTTGGTATCAGAGCCTTGGTTTGAGTGAAATGGAGGAACGCTCGTGTGAATCCAGTCTCAAATAAAGGGAATTTTCAAAATAAATACTAAAATGGTTTTCAAAATAAAGGATGGAGTATGCAGAGGGTACGATCAGCCGAAGCCTGTAAGTAAACCCCAAAATACCATATAGTTATTTGATATTATGATATGATAGAACAACATGCTAGTGCTAGGCTAGACGTGTTCAAGAATCGCATGATAAGATTTGCCTAATTATATGATGCGTACTAGCCTAGGGTTTGTTGTATATGGAATTGGCATCATAACTGTAGATGTTTAGTGTATGCATCACAGCTGTGTATAATCAAGATCTTATAGCCTGAAAATGTCTGATTCGACCTTAGTGTAGGATTGGATATTTGAAAGTCTATCGGTTCTAGCGTTCTGTGTGGCTAGCATACACTAGTGCTACAGGGTTGGTGTCACACCCCGAAAACCAAAGGCGGAAACGTTTCCGGGGTTGACTCCACGTTGAGTATCAAATCCAATGCACATAGCAATCAAAGTAAACAACCATTACATTACATATATTTGAAAGTTTACATTTGGTTCAAAAGTAAATTGTACAAGATATACATATATCATATGAACACAAGTAGAGACGAGTCATTTGAACACTCAGTCTTCACCAAAAGATATCGTCGGGTACCTGTCTAATGTGGACTTGAGAATACAAGCGGTTTGAAAATCAGCATAAAGCTGGTGAATTCATAAGATGTTTGTTTTCTGAAAAATGTATCGGTTTCCTTTAGTTTTCCAAAAAGGTTTGTTATCCAAGAAAATCCCATATTTTCTTATGTAAAACAGTTTAGTTATCTTTCATAACAGTTCAATTACGCGTTATATGTTACCCCAGGAAAATCCCATATTTTCCTAAATACATGACTGATTTAATATCACATAGTATAGTTTAATACACAAAACTATATATTGAGAATCTTGGGATTACTATCCCGAATTAGAAATAAAATACTTTAATATACGTGAACTGTAGATGGAAAATAGTTTGAAAACCTTGAGACTAACATCCCGTACTACATATAGATTTAATACCATGGGACTATCATCCCGGACTAGATACAAGATAGTTTGATACACATGGAAATATAGACTGAAAACCATGGGACTACCATCCCGGACTAGATACAAGATAGTTTGTTAAAACCATGGGATTACTATCCCGAACTAGATATAAGATAGTTTGATAAAACCATGGGATTACTATCCCGAACTAGATATAAGATAGTTTATAAAACCATGGGATCACTATCCCGAACTAGATATAGATTCTAACCATAGGAATAACATCCTGCAATAGATATGAACCCTATAGTCCAAAAACCATGGGATTACCATCCCGTACTAGATATAAGATCTAAAAATAGAAGATTGATATAAAATCAAATCCAAAACCAAAGTCGTGAATAATCTTATATTAATACGAATTGTGAGTCGAGTAACCATGCTGATACGACAACGAGACCACCTTGACGCTTGTCAGACGTCGGACGATATCCAGAATTTGTCACCCCAGGCGTGCCCGCCTAACTGTAGCTAGCAGTTAAGGTGTGGGATTGTCAGTCCCGAATAGATCTATTCACAAATTCCTCGCTCTCCCTCCAGGAGACTCTGGTTACACTTCCGGGGAGGATTTATTGCTCATCCATAAAGGGTAGTGACTAACTCACAAACTAGTACTAAACTATTCACATGGTTCTCATACGATATCAAACATACAAAAGATTATGAAACATAATACAGTGAATATAGATACATACAATGAAACTATCTGGCAATACATTCAAATGATGCGGAGATAAACTGAATCAGACATAGTTTATCTAATAACTTTATACACATATCAGTACATGACAAAACGAGAATTAAAGAACCCCAAATTATTCCCATAATAATTTGATTAGTTTGGTTATTTTCTTAACTAAAATCCATTTAGTTGTAGTTGATAAATCATCCCTTATGCTCAGCATAATACATAAGGGGTTAAAGTGTTTATAAGTTTGCCAAATATTATTTGAAACATATCAATATTATAATTCAAAAACAGTTATAGTTTGCTTCTATTCCCCCCCCCCCCCCCCTTAAAAACATTGAAAAACACAGAAAAAGCGTAGGGGTATGAACTCCCCGGACGAGAAACGTGACGATTTAGGATGCTAAACGTTGGTTTGGGGCTTGCAAACGCACGAGGTTCCTAAGTATAATGCAAAGATACACATTTGTATCTAATTAGGACTTAGATTATTTAATTGATAGGGACAAACACTTTTAGTTGCGGAAACACCCCATTACAAGTGTTTGGAGGGACCTGGGTGGCGTTTAAAGTCACCTATGGTTTGGATATGGAGTTTACTCTTCAAGAGTAAACTCATAGAGGAGATTTCGGCCCTAATGACCCCCTCCCCATGAGTTTACGGCCGTAAACTCATGGTGGGGTGTTTTATGGTGCAAAATGGCCTTATTCTACTTGGGGAAAATTTGGTAGGATCAATTCTAGGGCCTTGGAATGGATTAAACATATTTAAGGACTATTTATTGGAGTTTACGGCTGTAAACATGGAGTTTACGGCCGTAAACTCCCCCCTCACATCAAATCCTTACTCAATCACATGTGATTCTAATGATTTTTCCTAGCCTTGTATGGATGTTTAAGGGACTTTTGGCCTAGATTTTGGAGTTTACGGCCCATGAACACCCTCATGGCCGTGAACTCCTTAGATGGGGAAAATATATATTTTAAGGTCTAAAACTTGTTTGTATACACTTCTAGAATTTATCCCAAGGCTTTAGGGGTGTTAAAGTGGCATTTTAACACTTTTAAAGGAGTTTACTCCCCAATATGAAGGGTTTACGGCCCAAGCATAAGACTTGGACGTAAACTCTCAATTGTCCCTCAAATAATATGTTTAAGGTGTTCTAAGGCTAAAACCAATATTCTAAAATTCATATCTAAGCCTTATTAGTGTTTTGGAAGGGTTTAAGGTCATAAAAACCCCATATATATGAGTTTACGGCCCAAGCATGTTCTTGGGTAGTAAACTCATGTTTAATCTTCAAAATCCATGTTAAAGGCATTCTAAGTCCAGTCCATTAAGCCATTAAGCCATATCTAAGTCCCAAAATTGTTTAGGTGGGGTTTAAAGGCATAAAAACCCCCTTACTATGTGTTTACGGCCCAAGCTCCTTCCAGGGCCGTAAAATCATATACAAGACCTTAATTCATGTTTTAATCCTGAATTTGAAAGCCAAATATGCTATATAATGAGTTTAGGAAGGTACCTCAAAGATTTGAAGCCTTAAATTGATGATTTGGACCCTTAAACTTGAATTTAGGAGAGAGGTTAGAGAGAGAGTAGTGAGAGGGAGAAAAAGCTTCAAATGAAAGGTTTAACACGTTTATATAGGTTGCAAAGCTTGGACACGGTGGAATTCTACCCGATACCGACATTAAACGGGGCTTTTGGTCGCACCCGATTAAGTTTTCGTAACCCGGCGGGGACGTTTCTATAATTTTTGAAATAACTATTTTGGGCTAATTTCATGAGTTCCTAAGGGGTTTGGACACTAATTAGCATCAATTAAACATATAAGTTTAATTAACTAAACCCAAAAACGACATCGGAACGTTTCGATATACGGCGAGTTATACGGGTAGAATGGGTTTTCGGCGATGAACAACTTCGGGTTGTTACATTATCCCCCCGTTAGAGGGAATTTCGTCCCGAAATTCAAAGATTAAGATATAGATCATGAATTGGAATGAGACACGAATGGATTTGTTGCCTCGGATCTTCACGTTCTCATGTGGGATCAGGTCTCTGCTGGGCGTTCTAGTGAATTCTCACTATCGGGACGTGTCTTTGTTTCGTACATTGATTCTCTCTCAATATACGATCTCAATCGGTTCTCTCATGGAAGTATCAACCCTGGATGACTTTGGTTTCCTCAAAGGAAATCACTAGGGTTTCGTCGGGTAGGTACTTCTAAGGATTCAAGACGTGAAGTACCGGATGGATGTTACCAAGTTCTGAAGGTAGCCGAAGTTGGAAGGTTACGAAATCGATTCTATGAGGATCACAAAGGGTCTAATGTATCACGAGGGAAGTATTTCACACTTCTCAAATCATATGATGCTTTTCTGGGATAAAGCCATCAACAGAACACACACTACAACAGGAAAGCACATCTTTAGAAGAAATTTATGGGTAAGACTGTGATATTAGTCGATGGGACCCAAGAATCGATAGGTTTCTATGGGTATTTTCGGTGCCGACTAATTTCATATCGCCTTAGACGTTGGAAAAGTACACGGTTACGACTACTTTGCTTGGCTACATGATCGAGGGAAAGAGATTTAACCAAAAGGATACCACTACTAATCCGTAGTGATCATATCAGTTCTTGGTCACCGTTTTGAACATGTCATTCTCACTGAGGTTCGGTCACGAGGTAGATCTAGAGATTAGGCCGATGTGGAACTAAGCTAAACGTTCGAAAGGAATTCTCGGGAATTCTTCGGGAAAGACATTTAGGGGAAAGAGCTGCTGACTTCCGTTTCCCGATGATCTCAGAAACGAGGGATACACAACAATTCCTATCGGGAAAACTTTTGAGCTTAATGATATGATACGAAGGTTTGATGTCGAAGATCACGAGAGTCGGGTCGGGGAAAAGATCTAGACGAGCAACCCTTTCGAAACCAAGGATAACAACATGAATGAGACTCGGTAATTTCATGTCAAACATAGCATCAAAGTATTTCGTGAAAAGTTTCCCCCATTTAAATCTAATGGAACAGAATAATCCTCCGGACTGAGGATACAATCTATAGGTATGAAGTTAGTGTTCTCTATCTCACTGGTTAGCCGTCTCGATTGTACTCAATTTCGATTAAAAACAAAGGATTAAGTTTAGAAATTGCTCGGATGGATAGATAAAAAGTTTCCCTTCTGGTACTAGAATCGAAAAGAGTTGCAGGTATAAGAATTGTCAAAGAGAAGTATACATGCGGCGACAGTGGGATCAGCGGTTGTAGCTGCTTTGGGGAAATTTCGTTTGAAGTGCCCTACTTCGCCACAATTGTAGCAGGCTGGACTGATTCCCGTTCCGGATGATTGGTTTGTTGATTTGGCTGGTTTTCTGCAGGTTCGAGCAAGATGGCCCTTCTTGCCACAATTGTCACAGATCCTTTTGCAACATGGACCAGGAATGCGGTGATGGTAGTGTTGGATAAAGTGTCTAAGTCCATAACTTATTTTGTATATACTTGACCCGACCCGGCATGGTCCATTTGGGTTGCACTTCACCCGAACAATTTATGGATAATTTTATGAGAGTTATACACATATGTTTATTAATATATTATAAGTTATAATATATTAATATGAAGTTATGTTATTTAATTAGTCTTAGTCTTAAATTAATTATGAATTAATTTAGAGATTAAAAGGAAGACTAATTAGATTATGGGCTATATGTTTTATATGGTGTGGGCTAACACTCATTTGTTAATGGGCTAGGCTTATATGGAAGTCCTTGGATGATCCATGGAGCTTTTAACCCATGGATCCTTGGAAAAGGAAAGGTCATGGGTTATTAGGGTTTCACCCTAACCATGTACACTATATAAGCATGCTTATGTTGCATGAAATAGCCACTAGTGTGTTTGCTTGTGTGTGGCCAAAAGTATAAGTGTGTGTACACTCTCTCAAAGTTTCCAAGTGTTTGTGGTGATTTGTGATTCCATTTGAGGCATTCACATTATTGGTGCTTGGCTCTCAAACTCCAAAGAATCAATCTCATCAAAAAGGTATGTAATCTCATCTAACTCTTTTATGTTTAAATGTTCCGCATGCCATGTTAGATAGGTTATGAACCTTGGAAAATTATTATTTTGCATGTATTTAGACAAACATAGATCCAAGGTTTATTAGGGTTGCATGCACACGTAGGAAGTGTTAGATTGCTCAAAACCCAACAGTGGTATCAGAGCCTAGGCTTGCTTGTTTGATACTTGATGCAAAATAGTTGAAAAAGTCGAAAAACTTGCTGTCTGGCTGATCAACTCGCCGAGTCCGTGGGGGGACTCGCCGAGTTCATGTGTATCTTCAACCTACTCACCGAGTAGGTTCATGAACTCGACGAGTAGGAGCCACAGAGTACAGATTTTTGACTTTTGCTGCTGGAAATGGACTAGAAACATTACCCTAAACTGTTTTGGGTTTTAAAACTTGTTTTAGTTGGTATAATGGTTGTTCTAATCCATTTACAATAGCATATATCAAAATTCCATGATTTTTATGTGTTCATATAATTCTTGAAATTTTGATGATCATGTTCATGTTCTTATGAATTTAGAAGATGATAGGAATTATTTGGTGAATTGTTTAGAATTAATTCTTGATCATTTATGTGTTTTAATGGAGTCCATAATTTGTCCTCAAGTTATGGATATCCAAAGGTCACTTTTCTTTAACACACACATTTAAACACATAAGTTACATGAAAATGAAGAGTCTTCATATTTATGAACCTTTAATTCATAAGATATGAAATGAAAAGTTTTGGATAGTTACAACACTTGCCCTCAAGTTTTGGAATTTGTAAAGTTTCACACACTTTAATAAACTTTAATTCCAACCCTTAGAGTTTTAATAGTTAAAATTCAACCCTTATACTATTTATAACATTAATGGTTAATTATTATATATATGTATAAGAATAAGTTGTTCTACAGTTAGTAAGCCTCATTCACGAAGCGGGTCTATAAGGTGGGTATAAGGTTGTTGACTATAAAATGGAAACTTAATGGGTGTCCACTCTCACCCACCGCTTGCTTGACTGGTGGAGGGTCGTTAGCCGAACGGGTAGGACAATGACTTTAAATCCTCATTAAAAGTATAATGATTATTATAAAGTAACTAAACCTTTTTAATTCCCAATCTTAGTTATTTTAGGAAAAATGTGAACATGGTGCTAGTCCATGAAATTCACACTTTGTACCTTACCAAGTCGTTGGTGGAGCGTGTGTGGTTAACCGGCACACTAACTTGGACTAGTAAGGATCACGAAGGGTGACTTAATGTTTGTCATAGATCAATGGAGCGTTTGTGGTTAACTGTCACATTGATTAGGTGATAATATTAAGGGTACCAAGTGAATTAGCATGGTTATTCACACCTTGTTTTGTGATCCTTGGCATCCCAGTCACAAAACTTGAAGGGCACAATCAAGATTGAAACATGCCATTGAAAAGTTCAATGAATCTCAAAAGAATCTAGGAATTTCAAATCCAATTAAAACCTAATAATTCGTTTTTTTTTTCATGGTGGAAATTGGTGAATCGTCATTCACCTACCTTTCAAATATATTATTACTTAGATTACGGCATCCCTCTTCTAAGTATAATATATTGTGATTGGGTCGTAGCCTTAATATTACATTTGGGTGTCTTATTAAGGATTCTATATATCTAATCTAAACTTGCCTTCTTCTTTCAGATGTCTTGAAACACTAATGCTTCGGGCTCTAACCCAACTGTTTCTTTCTCTCTCATGAATCTTTGTGGGAGAGTCATCTTTGATGGTTCCAAATTCTTGGATTGGATTAGGAACATCAAGATGGTTACTCGTTATGAGGACAAGGAATATGTCCTCGATAAGGAGTTAAAAGAGCTTGATGAGTCTACTGCTACTCCTGAGGAGATCGCTGAATTCAGGAAACATGAGAGAGATGCTACTAAGGTGGCATGTATCATGATGGCCACGATGACAGCCGAGCTCCAAAAGTCATATGAAGACCGTTGAAACCGGTCTTAAGAGCAAGGCGGTTGTTACCTCTACTACTCCTACTCCAACATCTACCCCTGTTTTGGCTATCGGGCAAGGCAAAGGGAAAAAGAGGAAGCACCCTTAGAAGGGTACCAAAGGAAAGTCTCTTGAAGGCTCCTCATCAAAGACCAAGAGCGGTTCTGTCACTCCTTCTGCCATTCCCAAGGATGCTGAATGCTTCTATTGCCATGAAAAGGCACACTGGAAGCAAAACTGCCCTAAGTACTTGCAGGATCTAAAGGATGGGAAAGTGAAACCCACCCACGCAGGTATTTACACTATATTGTCTAATTACTTAACATATTCTAACTCTTGGGTGCTTGATACAGGATGTGGTATTCACATATGTTCTGATTTGCAGGTCCTAAGAAGAAGTGAGGATGTGGAGCACGGGAAGATAAACTTGATCATGGGGAATAGGAAGGCTTCACCTGTTTCCAAGATTGGAGTTTATACTTTGTTGCTTAATAATGGGTTAAAATTAGATTTGAATAAATGTGTGTACTCATCTGAAATGGCGAGGAATATTATTTCTTTTCATGCTTTGTACAAACAAGGTTTTACCTTTTCGTTTGATAATGAATGTGGTGGTATTAATGCTTTCTTTAAAAATGTGTTTTATTTTAAAGCGTTACCTTGTGATGGTGTGTATGAAACTGTGTCGATTGTAGACAACTTAGGAAATAATGTGATGTATATTGATTCTTCTACTAGCCTAGATAAAGCATCATTGTGGCATTGTCGTCTTGGACATGTAAACAAGAAACGCATAGGCCAACTCCAAAAGAGTGGAGTCTTGGAGTCATTCGACCTTAAATCGGATGATAGTTGTGAATCTTGTCTACTTGGAAAGATGACAAAATCACCCTTCACTGGAACTTGTGAAAGGGGTGAGGGTTTGTTGGACCTAATACATACTGATGTATGTGGGCCATTCAAAACCGCCACAAGGGATGCTAATCGGTATTATGTGACTTTTATTGATGATTTTAGTAGATATGGGTATGTCTACTTAATCAAACATAAGTCAAAAACCTTTGAAAGGTTTAAGGAATTCAAACAGGAAGTAGAAAATCAATTGGGGAGGAACATTAAGATGCTTCGATCCGATCGAGGTGGTGAGTATCTTAGTACCGAGTTCCTTGACTATCTTAAGGAGTGTGGGATTGTCTCACAATTGACTCCTCCCAGGACACCACACCTGAATGGTGTAGCTGAGAGGCGTAATCGAACCTTGTTGGACATGGTTCGCTCTATGATGAGTCGAGTTTCGCTAGCAATCTCTATTTGGGGGTATGCCTTAGAGACTGCCGCCCATATCCTTAATCTAGTCCCTACAAAGAAGGTTACCAAAACACCTCATGAGATGTGGACTGGGAAGGTTCCTAATTTGGACCACATCAAGATTTGGGGTTGCGAGGCTTTCTTGAGGCGTGAGACTCATGATAAGCTCGAACCCCGAAGTCAAAGGTGTATTTTCATCAGCTACCCACAGAAATCCTTCGGTTACCTCTTCTACAGACCCAGTGAGAATGTGGTCTTTGTAGCAAGAAGAGGGGTCTTTCGTGAGAGAGAATTATAAGCCAAGGAGATAGTGGGAGGCAAATTGATCTTGAAGAAATTCAAGAAGCAATTGGTGAAGGAACCTCAGACACTAGCAATCAACCTGAGGAGGAAACTCCTGTTGAGCAAGCTGACATGTCTGTACCTCCGAGGCATTCCACACGGGTTAGGAACACACCTTCTTTTTATTATGGCTTTCATATTACTACGGAAGGTGATACGTTTATCAGCGATAGTACACTGGTAGATTTGGAAGAACCTAGCAGTGTTAAGGAAGCCATGGCAGGCCCGGAGTCTGCTAAATGGAAGGAGGCTATGGACAGCGAGATACAGTCCATGTATGACAATCAAGTTTGGAACTTGGTTGACAATGTACCAGGTCGTAAAACAATCGGGTGCAAATGGATCTTCAAGAAGAAGACCGACATGGAAGGAAAAGTGCATACTTATAAGGCTCGACTGTTTGCGAAGGGTTTTACTCAGACTCAGGGTATTGATTATGATGAAACCTTCTTGCCGGTAGCAAAGATTAAGTCTATTAGGGTTATGCTAGCCATTGCAGCATTTCATGATTATGAAATATGACAAATGGATGTCAAAACCGCTTTCCTTAATGGAAAGTTGGCTGAGGATGTGTACATGAATCAGCCAGAGGGTTTTGTCGGTGCAGAGTACCCTAATAGAGTATGCAAGCTTGAGAAATCCATTTATGGATTAAAACAAGCATCTCGTAGCTGGAATCTTTGTTTTGATGAGAAGGTAAAAGAGTTTGGCTTCTCGAGAAGTTAAGATGAGTCTTGCGTGTATGTCAGAGCTAGTGGGAGTATAGTTAGCTTCTTGGTACTGTATGTGGATGACATACTACTTATAGGAAATGACATCCCAACCTTGCAGGAGGTTAAGTATTGGCTTGGGAAGTGCTTTGCTATGAAGGACCTATGGGAGGTTGCCTATATCCTAGGGATAAGGATATTAAGAGAAAGGAGTAAAAGACTAATTGGACTTAGTCAGAGTACCTACTTGGATAAGGTGTTGAAAATGTTCAACATGCAGAATTCCAAGAAAGGAGATTTACCGATCCAAAGCAATGCCAAACTGAGTAAGACTCAGAGTCCGAGTACAGAGGCAGAGATAGCTGAGATGAGCCAATTACCGTATGCTTCCGCTGTTGGCTCGATCATGTATGCTATGAATTGTACCCGCCCTGATGTGGCGTTTGCTTTGAGCATGGTCAGCAGGTATCAGGGGAACCCTGGCAAGGCTCATTGGACCGCGGTAAAGAACATTCTCAAGTACTTGCGGAGGACTAAGGATTGGATCCTTACCCTTGGTGGGAGTGATGACTTGAGAGTATGAGGGTATAGTGATGCTAGTTTTTAGACTGATAGGGATAACTTCCGCTCTCAGTCGGGCTGGGTCTTTACCTTAAATGGAGGGGAAATTTCTTGGAAGAGTTCCAAGCAGGAGACGGTGGCTGATTCGACTTGTGAATCAGAGTATATAGCAGTGAGTGAAGCAGCGAAGGAGGCGATATGGCTGAAGAACTTCATCGGAGACCTTGGAGTTGTACCAGCTATTAAAGAACCTATGGAGATTTTCTGTGACAGCAATAGTGCGGTTGCCTTAGCCAAGGAACCAAGAGATCATGGCAGATCCCGACACATTGACAGAAAATATCACTTCATAAGACACAAGATTGAAGAAGGACTCCTCGTGGCAAAGAGGGTATCGTCAGATGAGAATCCTGCAGATCCCCTTACGAAGGGACTGACGAGGGTTAACCATTTTCAGCATGCAAGGCGCATCGGGCTGAGGGACGATATTAGTTTTACAGATTAGATAGTTTTCCTGAAACTTGTAAAATGGAATCGACATTTGATGATGAATAAAATTTGTGATTTATTTATGAGTAAAGTTTTACTATCATTTTCAATAATTTACTATTGTTTTAGTTTTGCATGTTTTGACTTCCAAAATAATTAATTTATTCAAACCTCCACAATCGGTCATCGTCGGAAGTAGGTATGAATCAAGATTGTCATGAATTGGGATTGTAGATGGCTAAAGGTGTTTAGACATGGCAATGGTTGCTGCAACGTTCGTGAGTGCTCATAAGTTATGAGTATTGGTATAAACCCACGCTCACTTGTATCACTTCATGGAATTTATGTCGAGTGATCGTGAGACGATAATATCATATAAGTCTTCAAACCTAGAGATATGAGTTGTTACCTATGAGTTGGTTGTGCATTGATTGCACGTAAACGCATCAGTAACTTGATGTTATAAAATGTGCCTTTGTGTACAATTTAACAAGTAGTAGAACAAGCATATGAGTCGAAGTTTATCTGTTCCTTCTAGAGATAAAAGCGATATCTGGGCCCCTCGATGATTTTGTGTTGACCCATGTACCGGGCCCGATCAGAACTAAACTGATGTGTTCAGTAAAGTTCTTTGTCAAACAAATCGGAAATCGAGAAACAACTGCCAGACAATAAGCAAGACATAGTTCCATGTGTTTGTCCGGCTGATATCATGAGAACAGAGGATTATATGATCACTTGTCTTAAAATGGCGCTTCATAGTTCAACAGAGTTTTCGAGAGCTACGATTGTTGGTTGGTTCCTGAAGTTATATAGGCAAATAGAGTTATTAGAATTATCCAAGTGGGAGTCTGTTGGATAAAGTGTCTAAGTCCATAACTTATTTGGTATATACTTGACCCGACCCGGCATGGTCCATTTGGGTTGCACTTCACCCGAACAATTTATGGATAATTTTATGAGAGTTATACACATATGTTTATTAATATATTATAAGTTATAATATATTAATATGAAGTTATGTTATTTAATTAGTCTTAGTCTTAAATTAATTATGAATTAATTTAGAGATTAAAAGGAAGACTAATTAGATTCTGGGCTATTGGTTTTATATGGTGTGGGCTAACACTCATTTGTTAATGGGCTAGGCTTATATGGAAGTCCATGGATGATCCATGGAGCTTTTAACCCATGGATCCTTGGAAAAGGAAAGGTCATGGGTTATTAGGGTTTCACCCTAACCATGTACACTATATAAGCATGCTTATGTTGCATGAAATAGCCACTAGTGTGTGTGCTTGTGTGTGGCCGAAAATATAAGTGTGTGTACACTCTCTCAAAGTTTTCCAAGTGTTTGTGGTGATTTGTGATTCCATTTGAGGCATTCACATTATTAGTGCTTGGCTCTCAAACTCCCAAGAATCAATCTCATAAAAAAGGTATGTAATCTCATCTAACTCTTTTATGTTTAAATGTTCCCCATGCCATGTTAGATAGGTTATGAACCTTGGAAAATTATTATTTTGCATGTATTTAGACAAACATAGATACAAGGTTTATTAGGGTTGCATGCACACTTAGGAAGTGTTAGATTGCTCAAAACCCAACAGGTAGATGTACTTACTGTTGGGTTTTGAGCATTCTAACACTCCTAAGTGTACATGCAACCCTAAATACCTTGGATCTATGTTTTCTCTATTATACATGCAAATAAGAACTTCCAAGGTATTATCCTAATCTAGCATACAAAACAATAACTATAGCAAGATAGAATACATACCTCTTTGATGTAGAAAGTCTTCATGAAGCTTGAGTGCCTAGTGCCCCAAGTGTGACACTTCATGAAATCGGCTAGCCCTCTCTAGAATAATACTAGTCGCCGATTTTGTCAAGAATAATATCTTTATATAGTGTTACAATTAGGGTAAACCCTAATTGTCATGACTTTCCATTTCCTTGGATCCATGGGTTCAAATACACCATGGAGCATCCATGGACCATCCTATGGGTTTTAGCCCAACTTGATTATCCATGGAGCTTAGCCCACTATACTGTTGGATTAGTGTCTAAGTCAGTAACCATATTTGGTATATACTTGACCCGAGTGTGCATGGTCCTTTTGGGTTGCCTTCACCAAAGCAACTTGACAAGGTAATTTGATAAGAGAGAGGAGATATTATGATTTATTTATATATTATAAGAATAATATATTAAAGGAGAAATCATATTTATTTGATTAGTATTAGTCATAAATTAATTAGGAATTAATTTGGTGACTAAAAGAGATTAATTAAATAAAGGGGTATAAACTGTCAAATGTGTGATAGTTGAGTTTTGGGCTAGGAAACCTAATGGACTAAGGGGGAACGAAATTATGATGAAGGATCATCATATTTTCGTCCAAGGCCTTATTCCATAAGGTTCCTTGGGCTGCTTGGTGGCTAAGCTGTCCATTAGGGTTTGGACTAAAACCCTAGCACCCTATAGTATAAATACATGCCCTATGCTTCAATTTAAGGCCACTTGATTCCAAGGGAACCCTAGGGCCGAAATTAGCATCATTCCCTTATCTCTCTTAGTTGCCTTCTTGCTTCAAGGTGTTTGTGAGCCATTAGAGGCACTACAATTGTGGTGCTTGCTTTCAAGAGTTCAAGAGAGTTCAAGAGATCAAGGAAACTAGTTGTTATTGCTATATAACAACAAAGGTATGTCTACTACACTTCTATGTAATTTTCGAAAATTATAGAAGCATGCCAGGGTTTATTTTGTGTTCATAAAGTTGTATGTCTCATAGTGAAAACATAGATCCAACTTGGGTTGCATGCACACATAGGATTGTTTGTATTAAACCTATCAGTGGTATCAGAGCCATTGGTTTTTTGTTTTCAATTGGATTTGATGCATATTATGAATTTGACAAATTAGGGTTTATGGCAAGTAAACCCTAAGGCTTGGTGATTTTCGCAAATTAGGGTTGCAAAACCCTAGTTGGCGATTTTTGATAGGGTTCTTAAAACTCTTTTGCCTAGCCTCCATATTTCGAAAATTAGGGTTAAGAAACCCTAAGGATTTCGAAAATCCCTTCCCCCCCAAGATAAGATCCCAAGATTTTAGGGATTTGGATATTGCTATCTTTATGATTATCCATTTAATTGTTTAAACTAGATAATTGAAGATCTTGTATTATCCTTTCCATATATTTAAAAATCTAGGGGATAAAAGGATTAATTAAATTAATAATTTAATTTTATGATAAACCTTAAAGATTTAATAGTTCAAATTAATTGTTTAATTTTGATAATTATTAAATCAAAGTTTTCTTGGTGTTTAAAATTTTTAAATTAAATAGCCTTAATATTCGAAAATTTTAAATACACATTAAGATACTAGTATTTTGAAATGCTTTAAAATACACCCTTATACAATTATGATATTATAAGATTAATTATTATATATGTATAAGAATAAGCTAGTCTTATCGCTAGTAGGCCTCATTCACGAAGCCGGTCTATAAGGTGGGTATAAGGTTGCTGCCTATAAAATGGTGCTTAATGGATGTACACTCACATCTACCGCTTGCTTGACTGGTGGAGGGTCGTTAGCCGAACGGATAGGATAGGGCACTTAATTCATCATTAAAAGTATAATGAAAATATTAAAGTAACTACATTATTTTACAAATTCCCACTCTTAGTTACTTTAGGGTAAAATGTGAAAATGATGCTAATCCATGGAATTACACTTCGTACCCTTGTCAAACATTGATGGAGCGCGTGCGGTTAACCGGCACATCAATTTGGGGATGACATAGGTTGCGAAGGGTGACTCGATGTTTGTCATAGATCAATGGAGCGTGTGTGGTTTACCGGCACATTGATTAGGTGATAGTGACGTTGAGTGCACCACGTTAATTCGCATGGTTATTCACAAATTTGTTTGCGATCCTCGGCATCCCAGTCGCAAATGTGAAATGCATATCGAGATTTAAACATGCCATTGAAAAGTTCAATGAATCTCAAAGATCTAGGAGTTTTCAATACATTTAAAACCTAAATTGCTTTTTCGTTTTTCATGGTGAGAATTAGTGAATCGTCATTCACTTACCTTCAAGTTATTTACTTTTAGAGTACGACATCCCTTTCTAAGTTGTAAATAATGTTGTTGGATCCTAGCCCTAATTTCTCATTTGGGTGTTTAATTAGGGATTCATTTCTAATCAAGCTTTGTCCCTTTCTTTTTCAGATGTCTGCTAACAATAACAACAACAACGCTTCTGGGTCATTCTCGTTGATGAACTTGTGTCAGAAAGTGACATTTGATGGTTCAAACTTCAACGAGTGGATGAGGTACATTCGCATGATCACACACTACGAGGACAAAGAATATGTCCTCGATGAAAAGCTTGAGAAGATCATCCCAGATGTTGCTACTCCTGAGGAACTGGCCGCCTTTGAGGCCCACGAGTGTGATGCCACGAAAGTTCACTGCATCATGCTGGCCACCATGAACCTCGAACTCCAAAAGTCCTATGAGGACATGTATCCATATGAAATGCATCAGGATTTGCTGGACAGGTATCACCAGAGCGCGAGGCAAGAGCGCTATGAGATCATTACTAGCATGATCACCGCTAAGATGGGGAGTGGAGAATCCGTAACCTCTCATTTGCAGAAAATGCAGAGGTATGTTGATCGTCTTCTCAAACTTAATGTTAAGTTTGATGAGGATTTGGCTATTGACATAATCCTCCACTCCTTGCCCTCCTGCTACAATCAGTTTAGGATGACCTACCATATGAACAAAGAGGAGGTCTCCTTGAGCAAGCTCCAAGGACTCTTGAGGACTGCTGAAAGCAACCTCAAAGACAAATCCGTTGCACCGTCGCCTGCTGTGGCCGCTCCTGTGATGGCGATAGGTCAAGGAAAGGGTAAAAAGAGGAAGGCTCCATGTAAGAGCCACCATAAGGGGAAACCCCGTGATCGTTCGTCCTCAAGTGGGACCAAAGCTGGCCCCATTAAACCCTCTTCCGACCCTAAAGAAGCAGAGTGCTTCTACTGCCACCAAAAGGGCCACTGGAAGCGAAGCTGCCCACAATATCTGCAGGACATAAGAGATGGGAAGATCAAGCCCACATTTGCAGGTATGTATTCTATTAAATCTAATAACTCATCATTTGCTACTTCATGGGTTCTTGATACAGGATGTGGTTACCACATTTGTTCTGATTTGCAGGGCCTAAAAAGAAGTAGGGAGATGGAGCATGGGAAGATGAACCTGATTATGGGAAACAGAAGATCGTCGCCTGTGACCAAAGTCGGTGTTTATTCTTTAGTGTTAAGTAATGGGTTAGGAATAGATTTAGAGAATTGCTGTTATTCGCCAGATATGGCAAGAAACATTATTTCTTTTCATGGGTTGTTTAGACAAGGTTTCAGATATTCTTTTGATAATAGTAATGGTTCTATTAATGTTTATTTGAATGGTGTCTTTTATTTCAATGCATTACCTTGTAATGGGATTTATGAATCAGTGATGATTGTTGATAATTTTGGAAATAATGTTTTGAATATTGATTCGTCTACTAGTCTAGACAAAGCATGCTTGTGGCATTGTCGCCTTGGCCATGTCAACAAGAAACGCATAGCCCAACTCCAAAAGGATGGAGTGTTGGAGTCATTCGACCTTAGGGACGATGACACGTGTGAGTCTTGTTTACTTGGGAAGATGACCAAGTCACCCTTTACTGGCACTTGTGAAAGGGGTGAGGGTTTATTGGATCTCATACACACCGATGTGTGTGGGCCCTTTAGATCCACCACAAGGGATGCTTACCGCTTCTACGTGACTTTTACAGATGATTATAGCAGATATGGATATATCTACTTGATCAAGCAAAAGTCGGAAACCTTTGAAAAGTTCAAAGAGTTTAAGAATGAAGTGGAGAATCAGTTGGGCAGGAAAATCAAGATGCTTCGGTCAGACCGAGGAGGAGAGTACCTAAGTCTTGAGTTTCACGACTATCTAAAAGAATGTGGAATCGTTTCGCAATTGACGCCTCCGAGAACGCCACAATTGAATGGTGTGGCTGAGAGACGTAATCGGACCTTGTTGGACATGGTTCGTTCTATGATGAGTCGGACTTCGTTACCAATAGCTTTCTGGGGGTATGCCTTAGAGACTGCCGCCCATATACTTAACTTAGTTCCCACTAAGAAGGTTTCCAAGACTCCTCACGAGATGTGGACAGGGAAGGCTCCCTCGTTGGCGCATATCAAGGTTTGGGGTTGTGAGGCTTTCGTAAGACGAGAGACTCACGACAAACTAGAACCTCGCAGTGAGAAGTGTTATTTCATCGGCTATCCGCAGAAGTCTTTTGGCTACCTTTTCTATAGACCGAGTGACAATGTTGTCTTCGTTGCTAGAAGAGGAGTTTTCCGAGAAAAGGAATTGATAGGCCAAGAAGACAGTGGGAGGCAAATTGAACTTGAAGAAATTCAAGATCAAAGCGATGAAGGAACCTCTGACACTGGCACTCAACTTGAGGAGGAAACTCCTGTTGAACCTGTTGACGTGTCCTTACCTCTTCGACGTTCCACTAGGGCTAGTGTTCCACCCCAGTTTTATGGTTTTCATATTACTACTGAAGGGGATACATTTATTAGTGATAGTATACTGGTAAATTTGGATGAACCTAGCAGCTATAAGGAAGCCATGGCAGGCCCGGAGTCTGCAAAATGGAAAGAGGCTATGGACAGCGAGATTCAGTCCATGTACGACAACCAAGTTTGGAATTTGGTTGATAATGTACCGGGTCGTAAGACAGTCGGGTGCAAGTGGATCTTCAAGAAGAAGACGGACATGGATGGGAAAGTGCATACTTATAAAGCGCGATTGGTTGCGAAGGGCTTTACTCAAACTCCCGGAGTTGACTATGATGAGACCTTCTCACCAGTTGCGAAGATAAAGTCTATTAGGGTGATGCTTGCCATAGCTGCGTTTCATGATTATGAAATATGGCAGATGGACGTGAAAACCGCTTTCCTTAATGGAAAGTTGGCTGAGGATGTCTACATGAATCAACCAGAGGGTTTTGTCGATGTGAAGCATCCCAATAGAGTATGGAAGCTTGAGAAATCCATTTATGTATTGAAACAAGCATCTCGTAGATGGAATCTTTGTTTTGATGAGAAGGTTAAAGAGTTTGGCTTTCTGCGAAGCGAAGATGAATCTTGTGTGTATGTCAAAGCCAGTGGGAGTATAGTAAGCTTTCTCGTATTGTATGTCGACGACATACTACTCATAGGAAACGATGTCCCAACCTTGCAGGAAGTCAAGTCCTGGCTTGGGAAATGTTTCGCTATGAAGGACCTCGGAGAAGCCGCTTATATTCTGGGAATAAGAATAGTAAGAAACAGGGAAAGGAGACTGATAGGACTCAGTCAGGATACATACTTGGAAAAAGTGCTAAAGCGTTTTAGTATGGAAAATTCCAAGAAAGGGGAGTTGCCAATCCAAAGAAATACCAAGCTGAGTAAGACTCAGAGCCCGAGTACAGAGACAGAGATAGCTGATATGAGCTGAGTACCTTACGCTTCCGCAGTAGGCTCTATCATGTACGCTATGACTTGTACTCGCCCTGATGTGGCCTTCGCTTTAAGCATGGTCAGCAGATATCAAGGGAATCCTGGTAGAGCACATTGGATTGCGGTTAAGAATATTCTTAAGTACCTTCGGAGGACTAAGGAATGGTTTCTAGTTCTCGGTGGGAGTGATGACTTAAGGGTACGAGGGTACAGCGATGCTAGTTTTCAGACGGATCGGGATAACTTCCGATCGCAGTCGGGCTGGGTCTTTACCCTAAATGGAGGAGCAGTAACTTGGAAAAGTTCCAAGCAAGAGACCGTAGCTGATTCAACGTGCGAATCAGAGTATATTGCGGCGAGCGAAGCGTCAAAGGAGGCTATATGGTTGAAGAACTTCATTGGAGACCTTGGAGTTGTGCCATCCATAAAGGAGCCCGTGGAAATTTTCTGTGATAATGAAGGAGCGGTTGCCTTAACCAAGGAACCAAGGGATCATGGCAGATCTCGACATATTGACAGGAAATACCACTTTATTAGACATCGGGTAGAAGAGGGACTCCTCGTTGTGAAGAGGGTATCGTCAGAAGATAACCCAGCAGATCCCCTTACTAAGGGACTGAGTAGGGTCAAGCATTTGCAGCACGCTAGGAGCGTAGGGCTGAAGGACGATATTAGTTTAGATTAGATAGGTAGGAAACTTGTAATAGATAATGTCATATTCAACAAATGATGATTAAATAAAGGTGTGTTATTTATAAGAAAGTTTCTATCTTGTGTTGATTATTTATCTATTGTGTCGATTTTGCATGTTTTGACTTCCTGAATAATAAGATTATTCGAACAGTTCACAATCGCTCATATGTTGGAAGTAGATATGAAGGAAGATTGTCATAAATTTGTTTGCAGATTGTCTGAAAAGTTTTAGACATAGCAAAGGTTTGCTGCAAAGTTTATGAGTGCTTATGAAATTTGTATTGAGCATTGAAATAGACCCACACTTGCTGGTATTACTTCATGAATGTTATCACAAGTGATCGCAAGATGATAATATCATATAATCTTTAAACCTAGAGATATGGTTATTGTTTGCTAGTTGATTATACATTGATAATGCGAAAACGCATCAGTAACTTGATGTTATAAAATGTATTGTTGTGTGTGGTTTAACTAGTAAATGATAAAGGCATATTAGTCAACGTTTTTCTGTTCCTTTTATTCTATGAGGATAAAAGCGATATCTCGGCCACTTGATGATTTGGTTTGACTTATGTGCCGGGCCCGGTCAGGATAAAGTTGATGTGTTCAACTGAGTTCTATGTCGAACAAATCAGAGATCAAGAAATAGAGTGCTAGACAATAAGTATTGTTAGCATGATATCTAGAACAGAGGATTATACGATCCCTTATCTGAAGGACAGATTATTGGTCAGAGTTGACAGCGGCTATTGAAAGCTACGATTGCTTTCGGGTACGGAAGTTATACGTGAGATATAGTTACTAGACTTATCCAAGTGGGAGACTGTTGGATTAGTGTCTAAGTCAGTAACCATATTTGGTATATACTTGACCCGAGTGTGCATGGTCCTTTTGGGTTGCCTTCACCAAAGCAACTTGACAAGGTAATTTGATAAGAGAGAGGAGATATTATGATTTATTTATATATTATAAGAATAATATATTAAAGGAGAAATCATATTTATTTGATTAGTATTAGTCATAAATTAATTAGGAATTAATTTGGTGACTAAAAGAGATTAATTAAATAAAGGGGTATAAACTGTCAAATGTGTGATAGTTGAGTTTTGGGCTAGGAAACCTAATGGACTAAGGGGGAACGAAATTATGATGAAGGATCATCATATTTTCGTCCAAGGCCTTATTCCATAAGGTTCCTTGGGCTGCTTGGTGGCTAAGCTGTCCATTAGGGTTTGGACTAAAACCCTAGCACCCTATAGTATAAATACATGCCCTATGCTTCAATTTAAGGCCACTTGATTCCAAGGGAACCCTAGGGCCGAAATTAGCATCATTCCCTTCTCTCTCTTAGTTGCCTTCTTGCTTCAAGGTGTTTGTGAGCCATTAGAGGCACTACAATTGTGGTGCTTGCTTTCAAGAGTTCAAGAGAGTTCAAGAGATCAAGGAAACTAGTTGTTATTGCTATATAACAACAAAGGTATGTCTACTACACTTCTATGTAATTTTCGAAAATTATAGAAGCATGCCAGGGTTTATTTTGTGTTCATAAAGTTGTATGTCTCATAGTGAAAACATAGATCCAACTAGGGTTGCATGCACACATAGGATTGTTTGTATTAAACCTATCATATACAAGTATGGATGATTTACACAATCAACCCATATATTTAATTAGTCTTCTTTTGATCACTTAATTAATCCTAGATTAATTCTTGATCAATACTAATTAAATAATCTCATTATTCTTATTATTAATATACTAGAACTTATAATATATTAATAACCATAAGTGTCTTATTTCTCTCATTATAGTCTATCCAAGTGCATGATGGTATGCAACCCAAATGGACCATGCCGGGTCGGGTCAAGTCTTACCAATTATAGTTATGGACTTAGACATTAATCCAACAGTCTCCCACTTGGATAAGTCTAAAACTATTATTGCGTATGACTTCAGGAACCAACTGGCAATCGTAGCTCTCAAAAGCTTCTGTCGAACTCTGACCTTGTCGATGAACTCTGACCTTTGTCAGTGACTTGTCCATTAGATAAGGGATCATATATTCCTCCATTCTAGATATCATATGGACTGAGACATGGATTATAATCATTCTCTCTGTCCATTTGTTGTTTCCCGATTTCCGATTTATGACGACTGACTAATTGAACAAATCAAATCAGTCCTGGCCCGGCCGAGCACTTCCATTTGTCATCATCAAATCATCGAGGGGCCCACAGATATCGCTTTTATCCCGAAGGTAAAAGGAATGGATAAACTTCGACTCATATGGCTTGTTCTACTACTTGTTGAATCATACACAAAGGCACGTTTTATAGCACAGAGTTACCAAATGCGGTTTTGTGCAATCAATGTACTATCAACTCATAGTAACAACTCATATCTCTAGGTTTGAAGAATATAAGATATTATCATCTCATGATTACTCGTGATAAAATCCATGAAGTGATTCCAATGAGCGCGGGTTGAATCCAATACTCAGAACTTATGAGCACTCATGATTGTTGTAACCTTGTCCAACACCTTAGACCTCTACAACCCATCATGACAGTCTTAATTCATATCTACTTCCAACATATGACCGACTGTGGATGGTTTGAGTAACTTAGTCATTCCGGAAGAATAACCCAGTTTATTTGGGAAGTCAAAACATGCAAAGTGAAACACAATAATAATCGAATCCAATATGGTCTCAGAACTTATGAATATAAATAAAACACCTTTTATTTATCACCATATGATTACTCATTATTCATTGTATACTGTTTCAGCTATCAACTTTATTCTTGAATTTAAAACAATAGTTGTCCCATGCTCCAAGCATGTACACTATGTTTTCTAAACACTAGTCATGCCACACACCAAGTATGCATACTATGTTTGTCTATGATCTTTACTTTGTGAACTAGATCCATTGTACATAACTTCAATGATTCTCTTTTCACACTCCCAAATCCTTACTGCAAATGCAAGAATTCCAAATTCATGCCATTTACTGGAATCTGTTAGATTCTAAACTTATATGCATTGATCCTCTTGTAACGATTATGCACACACTCACAAAGACTTGGCAACAATCATTACAGAGTATTCCAAAGGAGATCAACTCCTTGGAAACATCCTTCTTGCATTAAGTTTCCTTAATCTTACACAGATTAAAAAACCTTAACTTTGAAACATTTCCCGATTCCAATCTGACTTATCACTTCTGAACAAGAGTTGCCTCCTTACAGATTATGTCAATATGGTCCTTCCAGAATTATCACTATACTTCCAATTGTCCTTGAGTAACCAATCTTTGGTAAACCTTAGATTGTCCTCGACAATTGTTTAATCCTTTTAGTCATATCCAGTTCTAAACCTTTTCCCTTCTTAATGCCCCAGGCATTTGGAAAATTTTAGAACGGATGAATATAGCACATGTAATCGATCCTATATCCGAAGCATATGGGACACGATTCATGATGTCTTACATAAAGACTAAACCAGTCTTTTGCTATAATATTTCCATTTCAATTTGCCAAGTTCTCATAATTCAGATTATGAAAAGGGATGCCGTAATCATAATCGAATTTTAGAACGCAAATAATGGACTCATATACAAAATTTCCTTATGTTGAGCCCTTCCAACATGAAATTCATATATATCCTTGACTAAATGATTAAAACCTCACGATCTAAGCTTATAGATTTGAGATGAAGTATAATTTCCTCTCCCTTAATTATAGCAAAACAACTTTTTCCCAATTGAAACTTTTGTTTTCTATAATTAACATTGCTAACTTGCAATACTTATCATAATTATCATGCTCCCACTAACATGATGATTATTAGCATAACACTTATGCTCCCACTAGCTTTGACATGTATTCAGAAATCAGCTGACTTTCTTCCAAAGTTCAGATTTTTGATACTAGATTGTTTTGATAAGACTTTATCAAAAACATACACCTTCCCTTAGATAGCACACTTGTGTGTCTAAACAATTATGAAGAGGTATGCCGTAATCATAATGGTTAGACCTTTTTGCCACTTCTCACAAGTCCATATTAGTGTGCCGGTGAACCACACGCGCTCCACTAACGACTTTGAGAATGCAAATATCACAATTGCTATCTAGCTAAAATCTACTTAGTGAAAGTGTTTCCTCACCATCATTTTCATGAATCGGAGAGAAACCTTATGGCACTTAGATTTACTAGTGTATGTGTTCTTATCCATGTGAATGGTCAAAATCATAGTCACAAGACAAGAATAATGACAAACCCAAACTCATATGGACTGAACTCAATCTTAATTTCTTGCCACCTGGCAGCTCAAGGGCCTGCCATTGCTTCCAAGTTGTTGTGCAACCAATTGAGAACTCTAAGAACTCATATGCAAAGCCAACTTTAACTGGAATGGGCACAGAATATGTCAACACAATAGGTTATAAACCTCAAGTCGTGTGCTAGTGAAGAACTTTAGGTTCTATTCTTGATTAGTTCCTGAGAATTTCAAGACCTTTAAGACTCCCACTGTCCTCTTGACCTATAAGACTCCCTTGTCAAATATCCAAGAGATAGTGTGGATTAAAATCAAGACAAACACTTCACACAATTGGCCTAAGTTGATCTTTGTTTTATCCAAAACATCACAACTTACCAATTTCAAATGTACAAGAGTAGAAAACTTTTACTCTTACATTTGACAAGTGTTTTAAACCTTCTTTAAGACATGTCACTCAAGTTACAATCTTAGAGTATGACTCTAAGACTTGCAGTATGACTCATCTTCTTGATTTAACCATTTCAACAATTCAAGATCCCTCTTCTTAGTCATAAGAATGCACTAAGACTTCCTTAGAGAACTAATTGTGCTATGGTTTCTCAATCATTAAGATGATCACAAAACTGATACTAAAGTACTCTCCCATCTTTTCAGATTTGAGAAACTTTTATCCTTCTGCCTAATTTGATTCTTCTTATTCGCTATGTCATACAATGGAACCTTTTCCAATGTCTCAGAGTTACACTTAAGCTTGTAAGTGTAATCATATTTACTGAGCTTTAGTAAATTATGATGAATAATCTTATTGATCTTTTGTGGTGGACTTAATCAGTGCACAAGGATGTGTACTCGATCCCTTAGTCCTTTACTTGACTCACACATCCATGTGAACAAATAATTAGTCTTAATTTTCCAATACTTGAAAGTTCTCATTCATCATGCTATACACCTTGTATGATTCCAAGTCCCGGTCCAATTGAGACTTGGGTGATGAGAATCTTTCCTTATTTGGTAAATTTAGACAATACCACAAATGAAAGAATCAATTTCATATTTCCACTCTTGCTCTTAATGGAATCATATAAGCAACAATTTTTCCTCAAATGCCATTGTAAGGATATTTTAAAATAAATAAAATCAAAATTTTTCCTTTTATTTTAAAACTTTGAGGAAAAACTTATCCGTACAATCCATATGAAAACTTGTTGTTATCTATTCCTAAGCAATATCTCATAACTCCTGAGAAGTAGCTCAAGA
The DNA here is from genome assembly GCF_051521515.1 of Lactuca serriola. Taxonomy (NCBI): domain Eukaryota; kingdom Viridiplantae; phylum Streptophyta; class Magnoliopsida; order Asterales; family Asteraceae; genus Lactuca; species Lactuca serriola. The sequence continues at coordinate 208,728,934 of NC_136416.1, forward strand.
ATCCGATCTTCAAACTATGCGATAGAAATCCATCTATGCGATCAGATTCAGCATATTCTTTCATTAAGTTTCTTCACTTTTCTTTGATTCTTAAAACATTACCATGTGACCCAGTCACACATGTATCAAGAATCTCAGAATAGAAACTTAACAGAGTTAGATAGTGGACTTTACCTGAAGTAGAGTCAAACTTATTGACTTTAACATCCTTAGGTAAATCTGGCAGCTTCGCAACCAATGCCCCTTCCTTTGGCAATATAAACATATGGAGCCTTTGATAATGGTACACGGGACTATCATAGACTTAGCTTTTCTCTTTACCATTTGGTCAACCGAGTTGACTATGGCCGATCCCTTTCCACTGGGAAGAGAGAGCTTTACCAGATATCCAATGTCATCATTGTCAATGTCCATAAAGTTTTAGGAAGTTGATCTTAGCAAATAGATAAGATCATTAAGGGTTTTGTCATAGTCTGTTTCATAGGTGTTCCAAAAGAACTCACTATGTGACTTAGAAAGTAGTTGAACCACCAACTTTCTCAAGACTTTGACACCCAACTCTCCCGGCTTGTCAATATGTGACTACATCTCCAAGATGTGACCACACCTAGACCTTGCCCTGCCAATAGGGCTTGAGTGACCTTAAACTTTTCAAGAACTTGTGGGTTAGGGAGAATAATCAGAGGAGGTGAAAGAAGTATGATTTCCAAGGGACATCATCTTCATTTAAGAAAGCTTGTTTCAAGAGATTTGGGAAGATCATAAATGTCTAAACCAGACATCTTTTGAGAGATATTCAAGATAGTTGATTTTAAAGTCCTTAATATGACACCCAATATGAAATATTAAGGCTAGGACCCAACAAACTATTTTATAACTTAGAAGAGGTATGCTGTAATCCAAGCTATAAAATATTTGAAGGTAGGTGAATGACGATTCACCAATTTCCACCAAGATAAACGAAATGTATTATTAGGTTTTAATTGGTTTTGAAACTCCTAGATCTTTGAGATTCATTGAACGGTTCAAAGGCATGTTTCAATCTCGAGTGTGCCCTTCAGGTTTTGTGACTGGGATGCCGAGGATCACAAAACAAGGTGTGAAGTAACCATGCAAATTACTTGGTACCCTTAAGTGTTTACCCCTCAATCGATGTGCCGGTTAACCACACACGCTCCATCGATACTATGATAAACATTAAGTCACCCTTTACCTACCTTGTTAAGTCCAAGTTAGTGTGCCGGTTAACCACACACGCTCCACTAACGACTTAGACAAAGTGTAAAGTGTAATTTCATGGGTTAGCACCTTATTCACATTTTTCCTAAGTAACTAAGATTGGGTATTATTAAGAGTTTAGTTACTTAGTATTATCATTAATACTTTTAATGAAGGGAGAATTCTAGTCCTGTCAAACCCGTTCGGCTAACGACCCTCCACCAGTCAAGCAAGCGGTGGGTGAGAGTGGACATCCATTAAGTTGCCATTTTATAGGCAACAACCTTATACCCACCTTATAGACCGGCTTCGTGAATGAGGCGTACTAGCGGTAAGACTGACTTTACTCTGATACATATATATATTATTAACTTATAATATTATAAAGTATAAGGGTTGAATTTTAACTCTTAAAATTCTAAGGGCTAACATGGAATTAAAGTATTCATAAGAGAAAACTTTACAAATTCCAAAACTTGAGGGCAAGTTTTGAAACTATTCAAAACTAATTAATTCCATAACTTATGAGTTTAAAGTAGTTTTAATCCAAAAACTCTTCAAGTTCCATAACTTGAGGACAAGTTATGGAAGACTTTAAACTAATAAAAGAACTAAATTTTTCTTTATTTTATAACTTATGGATTTAATTATGGTTACATATTTTTCTTTAATGAAGTGTCTCTTGAACTTCCATAACTTGAGGACAAGTTATGGAGTCATAAAAAAATTATTCAATGACACAAGACTCTTCATTTTGTAACCATTGCCAACTTTTATGAATTTTATGAGTCTTTAATGTGACTCTTCATGTAACTTGAGGACAAGTTACACAAACACATTTTATACTCAACTCTTAGATTAAAATGGATTGAAAACAACTATTTCAATTAACTTTTCTATTAATCTAAGCAACTCATAAGAACAAGATAATTCAAATCAAACTTTTTCATGTAATTAGTCTAAACCTTAAACTAATACAAAACATGAATCTATTGACAATTATCTTTGAAAATGGATTAGCATGAACATTACCACATCAAAAACAAGTTTATAAGTTCAAAAACAACTTAGGGTAATGTTCCTAGTCCATTTCTAGCCAAAAAAACTCGAGTTTATGCTATCTGGGGGTCCAACTCGTCGAGTGCACGAACCAACTCGGCGAGTTGGATGCATTTTGCCTTGGACTCGGCGAGTCCATTTATGGACTAGGCGAGTCTGCTGGGCAGACAGCATCAAAACTCGATTTTCCAGCTTCTTTTGCAAGTATAACAAGAAAACAAACCTGGCTCTGATACCACTGTTGGGTTTTGAGCATTCTAACACTCCTAAGTGTACATGCAACCCTAAATACCTTGGATCTATGTTTTCTCTATTATACATGCAAATAAGAACTTCCAAGGTATTATCCTAATCTAGCATACAAAACAATAACTATAGCAAGATAGAATACATACCTCTTTGATGTAGAATGTCTTCATGAAGCTTGAGTGCCTAGTGCCCCAAGTGTGACACCTCAAATGGAATCACAATCATCAAAACACTTAGAATAGCTTGAGAGAATTCTACACTTCATGAAATCGGCTAGCCCTCTCTAGAATAATACTAGTCGCCGATTTTGTCAAGAATAATATGTTTATATAGTGTTACAAATAGGGTAAACCCTAATTGTCATGAATTTCCATTTCCTTGGATCCATGGGTTCAAATACACCATGGAGCATCCATGGACCATCCTATGGGTTTTAGCCCAACTTGATTATCCATGGAGCTTAGCCCACTATACAAGTATGGATGATTTACACAATCAACCCATATATTTAATTAGTCTTCTTTTGATCACTTAATTAATCCTAGATTAATTCTTGATCAATACTAATTAAATAATCTCATTATTCTTATTATTAATATACTAGAACTTATAATATACTAATAACCATAAGTGTCTTATTTCTCTCATTATAGTCTATCCAAGTGCATGATGGTATGCAACCCAAATGGACCATGCCGGGTCGGGTCAAGTCTTACCAATTATAGTTATGGACTTAGACATTAATCCAACACTTACCACACCAAGGAAGGGTACCAGTGTATCCACTGGTAGGAGTTTGGGCCATGGACCCGACAGCTGAAACAGCAACAGGGGCAGTAGCAGCATGAACTGCTACTGTTTCCTGTTTCTTAGAAGACCCTTGCGTGCTCTGGGCCTTCCGCTTGTTCCAGAATTTCTTTTTGCTTCCACCTCCACTGGTGACTGGCTCGGGAGTGGTAGCCTCCTCATCAGAGTTGTCTTCGTGATCGATCAGGATTTGCGCAAGACATTTAGCACTATCAGAGGTGTCTGGCTTCGCAGCCAAGACATTCCCTTTGGTTGGCTGGGTCAATCCCTAGATGAAGCTCTCAATCTTTTTACTCTCCGGGGTAACCATTCCCGGACAGAGTAACGCCAGATCATCAAATCTTGAAGTATAAGAGGCTATGTCAGAACCCTTCATCTTTAGGTTCCAGAGTTTGTGTTCTAGCTTCTGAATTTCGCCCCGAGGGCAATACTCTGCGAGCATAAGCTCCTTCATAGCTTCCCAACCCATAGCACTTTCTACAGGTAGAGTCAACGATTTGACTCGGCCGTTCCACCAAGTCAGGGCTTTGTCAAGGAAGGTGCAGGTGGCGAACTTTACTTTGTCTGACTACAAACAGGCACATATCTCAAAGATTGATTCGATTTTCTCGAACAATCGGGTGAGGGAAATGACACCTCCGGTGCCATCAAAGGATGTGGGTTTCGCGTTCATGAAGTCTTTATAGGAACCCTCTTTTCGGTGCCCCTGACTATTCTCTTGATTTTGGGTTTGAGTACCACCGGAACCATCCGAGTTCCTTTGAGACATAGCAGCTGCCACCGTGGCATTGACAGCTGCCTGGAACATCACAGGGTCAAATTCCGGAGGAGGTGGTGGCGGAGGGTTGTTGGTGTTCTTCGAGCTGGGTCTCTTTCTTGGAGGCATCGTGATCTAAAAAGATCAGGAAAGAAAGGATCATAAGTCCTCTGAATTGAATCAAGAGATATGGAACATGGGATATCTCATCAAGACGGATATAGCATCATATTAAGTGATAAAGTAGGGAAAGATTTATCAAGGCAGATAAGTTTATCGCTAGAGGAATGATCAAGGAATAACGCGTATATGAGGATTTTCTACAAAGGATTTACTCGAGAAATACTCCCATAGTATTTAATGATTCACTGCAACGACGACTCGCTGTTTGGGGTATTGGGTAAGTTTTAGGTATGCTGCGTACCATAGTCACTCCCAAGCATATGTTGGTAGTGTCTCGAATGAATATAGTTGGACAGGCTATATTGATTCTAGACACGAGTACATAACTGCCCAGGTTTAACCGCAGCGTACAACACCCATTTACTTATGTTTTATTCTACTTGTAGTTACGGATCTCGACGGTTCGGTATACTTGTATACTTTTGAAAATACTTATAGTTCGAAGATACTTTTAATTCAGAGCACTTAGGCCCGTTAATGTTTATAGTTTTCTACCATTTAAGGTTTGGTATATTCCATTCACTATAAACAAGGGCTCTGATACCAATCTGTCACACCCCGAAAACCAAAGGCGGAAACGTTTTCGGGTTTGACTCCACGTTGAGTATCAAATCCAATGCACATAGTAATCAAAGTAAACAACCATTACATTACATATATTTGAAAGTTTACATTTGGTTCAAAAGTAAATTGTACAAGATATACATATATCATATGAACAAAAGTAGAGACGAGTCATCTGAACAATCAGTCTTCACCAAAAGATATCGTCGGGTACCTGTCTAATGTGGACTTGAGAATACAAGCGGTTTGAAAATCAGCATAAAGCTGGTGAGTTCATAAGATGTTTGTTTTCTGAAAAATGTATCGGTTTCCTTTAGTTTTCCAAAAAGGTTTGTTATCCAAGAAAATCCCATATTTTCTTATGTAAAACAGTTTAGTTATCTTTCATAACAGTTCAATTACGCGTTATATGTTACCCCAGGAAAATCCCATATTTTCCTAAATACATGACTGATTTAATATCACATAGTATAGTTTAATACACAAAACTATATATTAAGAATCTTGGGATTACTATCCCGAATTAGAAATAAAATACTTTAATATACATGAACTGTAGATGGAAAATAGTTTGAAAACCTTGAGACTAACATCCCGTACTACATATAGATTTAATACCATGGGACTATCATCCCGGACTAGATACAAGATAGTTTCATATACTTGGAAATATAGACTGAAAACCATGGGACTACCATCCCGGACTAGATACAAGATAGTTTGTTAAAACCATGGGATTACTATCCCAAACTAGATATAAGATAGTTTGATAAAACCATGGGATTACTATCCCGAACTAGATATAAGATAGTTTATAAAACCATGGGATCACTATCCCGAACTAGATATAGATTCTAACCATAGGAATAACATCCTGCAATAGATATGAACCCTATAGACCAAAAACCATGGGATTACCATCCCGTACTAGATATAAGATCTAAAGATAGAAGATTGATATAAAATCAAATCCAAAACCAAAGTCGTGAATAATCTTATATTAATACAAATTGTGAGTCGGGTAACCATGCTGATAGGACAATGAGACCTCCTTGACGCTTGTCAGACGTCGGACGATATCCAGAATTTGTCACCCCAGGCGTGCCCGCCTAACTGTAGCTAGCAGTTAAGGTGTGGGATTGTCAGTCCCGAATAGATCTATTCACAAATTCCTCGCTCTCCCTCCAGGAGACTCTGGTTACACTTCCGGGGAGGATTTACCGCTCATCCGTAAAGGGTAGTGACTAACTCACAAACTAGTACTAAACTATTCACAGGGTTCTCATACGATATCAAACATACAAAAGATTATGAAGCATAATACAGTGAATATAGATACATACAATGAAACTATCTGGCAATACATTCAAATGATGTGGAGAAACTGAATCAGACATAGTTTACTAATAACTTTATACACATATCAGTACATGATAAAACAAGAATTAAAGAACCCCAAATTTATTCCCATAATAATTTGATTAGTTTGGTTATTTTCTTAACTAAAATCCATTTAGTTGTAGTTGATAAATCATCCTTTATGCTCAGCATAATACATAAGGGGTTAAAGTGTTTATAAGTTTGCCAGATATTATTTGAAACATATCAATATTATAATTCAAAAACAGTTATAGTTTGCTTGTATTCCCCACCTGAAAAAACATTGAAAAACATGGAAAAAGCGTAGGGGTATGAACTCACCGGACGAGAAACGTGACGATTTAGGATGCTAAACGTTGGTTCGGGGCTTGCAAACGCACGAGGTTCCTAAGTATAATGCAAAGATACACATTGGTATCTAATTAGGACTTATATTATTTAATTGTTAGGGACAAACACTTTTAGTCGCGGAAACACCCCATTACAAGTGTTTGGAGGGACCCGGGTGGCGTTTAAAGTCACATAAGGATTGGATATGGAGTTTACTCTTCAAGAGTAAACTCATAGAGGAGATTTCGGCCCTAATGACCCCCTCCCCATGAGTTTATGGCCGTAAAATCATGGTGGGGTGTTTTACGGCTGTAAACTCCCCCCTCACATCAAATCCTTAATGTTTTGGTCCCTTACTCAATCACATGTGATTCTAATGATTTTTCCTAGCCTTGTATGGATTTTTAAGGGACTTTTGGCCTAGATTTTGGAGTTTACGGCCCATGAACACCCTCATGGCCGTGAACTCCTTATATGGGGAAAATAATATGTTTTAAGGTCTAAACCTTGTTTGTATACACTTCTAGAATTTATCCCAAGGCTTTAGGGGTGTTAAAGTGGCATTTTAACACTTTTAAAGGAGTTTACTCCCCAATATGAAGGGTTTACGGCCCAAGCATAAGTCTTGGCCGTAAACTCTCAATTGTCCCTCAAATAATATGTTTAAGGTGTTCTAAGGCTAAAACCAATATTCTAAAATTCATATCTAAGCCTTATTAGTGTTTTGGAAGGGTTTAAGGTCATAAAAACCCCATATATATGAGTTTACGGCCCAAGCATGTTCTTAGGCAGTAAACTCATGATTACTCTTCAAAATCCATGTTAAAGGCATTCTAAGTCCAGTCCATTAAGCCATTAGGCCATATCTAAGTCCCAAAATTGTTTAGGAGGGGTTTAAAGGCATAAAACCCCCTTACTATGTGTTTACGGTCCAAGCTCCTTCCAGGGACGTAAAATCATATACAAGACCTTAATTCATGTTTTAATCCAGAATTTGAAAGCCAAATATGCTATACAATGAGTTTAGGAAGGTACCTCAAAGATTTGAAGCCTTAAATTGATGATTTGGACCCTTAAACTTGAATTTAGGAGAGAAGTTAGAGAGAGAGTAGTGAGAGAGAGAAAAAGCTTCAAATGAAAGGTTTAACACGTTTATATAGGTTGCAAAACTTGGACACGGTGGAATTCTACCCGATACCGACATTTAACGGGGCTTTTGGTCGCACCCGATTAAGTTTTCGTAACCCGGCGGGGACGTTTCTATAATTTTTGAAATAACTATTTTGGGCTAATTTCATGAGTTCCTAAGGGGTTTGGACACTCATTAGCATCAATTGAAGGAGCAGCGTCAGGTTTCGGCACTGCCTCAGCCGGCACTTAAGTGGTCCAAGACCGCTGATACTCGGACCGGGGGTCAGCAGAGCCGCACGTGTTGAAAGTGTGACAAGGGTCATTCTGGGGTTTGTCGAGCGGGAGGTGGTTTCCAAAAATGTGGCAAAGAGGGGAACTATGCCAGGGACTGTCGCCAGTCCGCCCCTCCAGCAGATACGAGGATTTGTTACCATTGTCAGCAAGTTGGTCACGTGAAGACCAACTGTCCGCAGCTCGCTGTCAAGCCGGCGTAGGGATCCGCACCGACTACTTTGAGGATTGGGGATGGGAGGCCAGTCAAGGTGGAGCCTTTGAAGGGACAGGGGCGCGCTTTCCAGCTCATGGCCAAGGAGGCCAAGGCAGCACTGGATGTGGTTGCTGGTATGTTTCTATTTTCTATTTCAGTTATTATATCTATGGTATGCTTATCAGTTGTACCTATGATTAGGTACGTTTTTAGTAAACTCCTTGTCTGCTTTGGTTTTATTCGACTCGGGGGCGAGTCGGTCATTTATATCTCAGACTATCAGTAAAGAGTTCAGTATGTCAGTAGATGAGCTTGAGTGTCCGTTGCAAGTTTTGATCGCCAACAGGCACGGGGTTTCAGCTTCTTCGGACAATTATGGGGCGCCCGTCCTACCCATGTCAAGCCATTCTGGGGTGCTGACCTACCCATCTCAAGCCATTCTGGGGTACTGATCTACCCATGTCAAGATATTCTAGGGTGCTAACCTACCCATGTCAAACCATTCTGAGGTGCTAACATATCCATGTCAACCTATTCTGGGGTGTTGACCTACCCATGTCAGGCTCTTCTGGGGTGCCGATCTACCCTCCGGTCTATCTCAACCGAACTTAGGGACTACTTCACCACCTACTACTAACACATAATATCATATCATAATCATGCTGTCAGACATATGTGGGGTGCCTGACCTACCCATTGGTCCTAGCGACCGAATCAGGGACTAGTCCCCTTCTACTGATACTATCTCACATAACATAGCAACTAGCAAACTAGCATACTTACATATCCAGCAATCTAGCATAACAGACAAGACAGTTATCACAATGATAATCATCCCAACTAACAATTACTAGTGGGTCGGCCTTGGTGCCTTTGACCCACTTCTACTGGAAGGTAACTCACCTCGATGTCATGTAGTATCTCAACTGTCGTTGGTGTGAAGGTTGGCTCTCCTTTACTCCTCAATCCTTACACGACAACCTTCAAGTCATCAAACAGAACATAAAACCCAAACCAGGGTCAATACCAAAACCAGACAAAGTCAACATTGGTTAAAGTCAACACTCAGTTGACCTGACTCGCCGAGTTGGTCTACCAACTCGTCGAGTCCATACTCCACTAACCCGATCCAACCCCGACTCCACTGGTCGAGTCTAGCAATAACTCAACGGGTTCTCCTTCGTTCAAACCGTCGGGACCATCTTCATCCGACTCGCCGAGTTCTTCCTTGAACTTGGCGAGTTCATCTCCATGATAAGAATGTGTTCGGTCTATGACTCGCCGAGTTGTATGGACAACTCGTCGAGTCCATCTTCAAAGATTAGGAGATTACCTTGGAATCGCTGAGTCTGTTTAAACATTTGTCAAGTCCCATGATTCCTAGGTCCTTTTTCGTGTCTAAACATCTACGAGACGTCCTCCCTAACAACTAGTCCACCCACTGAAAGGATTTGTTGGTCAATACACTGCGACTCGCCGAGTCCTAAGAACAACTCGTCGAGTCCATCCTTGACCAACACTATATAGTCGATTTAAATGGGTCTTAACACCTCAATATCATATATATGGCCTTCCAATATCCATTTCATACATAAGGTTTCCAACTTGGTGCACATGCTAGGGGTCTTTGGCCCAAAAAGCCATAAAAGATGGCCTCCAAGGTGCATGGGGTGTTCATGGCAGCAAAATGGGCACCTTTGTGACATAAAACCCCCAAATAGACCTGGATCTAGAGCATACTCTGACTTCCAACATTTAATCCCGAATACAACCTCTCTAGGGCTTAGAAAGATGTAGGAAAAGGCCCCAATCAAGATCTATAGACAAAGGTTCGACTTCATACCTCCAATAAGCTGAAAATGAGATCCAAAATCTGGATCTTCTTGTTTTCCCTTGGTCTCACAAGTCTCCTTCTCCTTTTCCAAGCTTGAAACACAAAGAGTAGCACCACAAGGCTGAAAAACACAATAAGAACGACTAGGGTTTCGATATACAACTTTGTGGGAGTGATCGTGACGATGGAGGCTGAGAGAAGGTGTTTAAATAGGGTGCAAACCCTTAGATTTAGGGTTTTACTCAACCAGCACCTACTCGCCAAGTCAGTCTTCCGACTCGTTGAGTAGGTCACTTAAACTGTCCACGGATCTCGACTCTACTCGACGAGTTGGGCATCCAACTCGTCGAGTCCCAGAGGAAAACACAAGAGATGCTTGAATTAAATGCTCACCAGGAATTGGGTGTTACAAATCTCTCCTAGTTATCTTAAAATTCGTCCTCAAAGTCTGCTGCTCGATCCTGTAAAAGCTCGGGGTAAAGCTCCCTCATCTCGTCCTCTGGCTCTCATGTCTATTCCGAGCCCTTTCAGTGCTACCACTGCACCTTTACCAACTCCACTCTCTTGTTCCTCAAATCCTTTGACTTCCTGTCAAGGATTCCCACTGGTCGTTCGATGTAGTTCAGACTGTCATCAACCTGAATATCCTCCAAAGGCACCACCGCCGAATCGTCCACCAGGCATTTCCGCAATTAGGAGACATGAAAAGTGCTATGAATCTGACTGGTTTTGGCTAGTAGATCCAGCCTATATGCCACATTGCCCACCCAGGCCATAACCCTGAAGGGTCCAATATACCTAGGGCCCAGCTTGCCCCGCTTCGTTAATCGAATGACGCCCTTCGATGGCGAAACCTTCAGGAGCACCATATCCCCGACCTAGAACTGTAGGTCTTACCAACACTTGTCCTCATAAATTTTAAGCCGAATATGAGGAACCTGTTGGATCCTCTCCATAGTCTTGAGTACCACTTCGGTACTCCCCATGACTCTCTGCCCAACCTCTCCCTAACATATCGGGGTCCTGCACTTCCTCCCATACAACATCTCAAAAGGAGGACGGTCGATACTCGCATGATAGTTATTGTTATAGGAGAACTCTGTTAATGGAAGGCAAGTATCCCAACTACCTCCGAAGTCTAAAAGGCACGCCTGTAGCATATCCTCTAGTGCCTGGATGGTCTGCTCGCTCTGACCATCCGTATGCGGGTGAAATCCACTGCTAAAATGCAGTCGAGTACCCAGCTCGTCATGAAACTTCTTCCAAAACCTAGAAGTGAACCAGACATCCCTGTCTGAAATCATTGAAACTGGCACCCCGTGTCGTGCCACTACCTCCCGGATATAGATGTCGACCAACTTTTTCAGCTGAAATACACTCCTAAATCAGAATAAAAATGGGCGCCCTTGGTCAATCGATCAACGATGACCCAAATCGAATCACTCCTCGCGCGGTGCTGGGAAGCTTCATAATGAAGTCCATAGTAATATCTTCCCACTTTCACAGCGGGATATCCAATGGCTGGACCTTGCCATGAGGTCTCTGTTGCTCAGCCTTGAACTTTCTGTTTTTCAGACACCTTTCCACAAACGAAGCTATGTCCCTCTTAATATAGGGCCACCAATAATCAAGACGAAGATCTATGTACATCTTCGTCGCCCCGGGATGGATAGAGAACCTGGATTTTTGCGCCTATGCCATCAATACCTGGCGCACACCCCCATGATAAGAGACCCACACCCTACGGTGAAGAGTCAACAATCCCCGACTGTCATAGTCGAAGGAGGAAACCTGGCCCACAATTCTCTCGCTCTTCTCATTTTTCTCCTTCATAGCCTTCTGCTGGGCATCCCGAATATGCTCCAACAGTGGAGTCACAACTGTCATCCTCAGACAGATGTCCCTGATCGGCGCTGCCTTGCGGCTAAGTGCATCAACCACAACATTGGCCTTCCCCGAGTGGTAGAGGATCTCACAATCATAATACTTTACCACATCAAGCCACTGACGCTGCCTCATATTCAGATTTTGCTGTTCCATGAGATACCTCAGACTCTTGTGGTTCGTGTAAATGGTACAATGAACCCCATAGAGGTAATGGCGCCAAATCTTGAAGGCGAAAACAACAGCCCCCAGCTCCAAATCATGCGTTAGATAATTCACCTCGTGAGGCTTCAGCTGCCTCGAAGCGTAAACAATAACATGTCCCCTCTGCGTAATACCGTGCCCAAGCCTGAGATGGACGCATCACAAAATATTACAAAGTACTCTATTCCCTCTGGCAGGGCTAAGATTGGCGCGTCACACAATCTTTCTCTCAACGTCTCAAATGCGGCCTGCTGCTTAGGCCCCCAATGAAAGACCACGACTTTCCTCGTTAATCGGGTCAGGGGCACGACTATCTTGGAGAAATCCTGAATGAATCTCTGATAGTAGCCCGCTACTCGTAGAAAGCTCCGGATTTCGGATACAGACCTCAGAACCTCCCATCTCATCACGACCTCCACCTTGGTCGGATCAACCGAAATCCCATCCTAGTTGACAAGGTGCCCAAGAAACTGCACCTCGCGCAACCATAACTCACACTTGGAGAAGTTAGCATACAAGCTCTCCCTCCTCAAAGTATCCAACACCTCTCGCAAGTGCTCCTCATGCTGCTCTCGCGTCATGGAATAAACCAAGATGTCATCGATAAAAACTATCACAGACCGCTCCAACATTGGTCTGCACACGTGGTTCATGAGGTCCATGAACGGGGTAGGAGCATCGGTGAGCCCGGAAGGCATCACCACGAACTGATAGTGGCCATAATGCGTCCGAAAAGCAGTCTTCTGCACATCCTCCTCTCTAACCCTCATCTGATGATTCCCTTAACACAAATCAATCTTAGAGAACCAAGATGCTCCTTGTAGCTGGTCAAAGAGGTCATCGATCCTTGGAAGTGGGTAACGATTCTTCACCATTACCTTATTCAGCTCCTGATAATTTATAAACATCCGATGCGACCCATCCTTCTTTTTCACAAACAGAATCGGGGCTCCCCAGGTTTAACTGCTCGGTCTAATAAATCCCTTGTAGTTGTGTAGACAACTCCTTCATCTCAGTAAGAGCCAACTGATACGGTTCCTTGGCTATCGGAGCCGCACCAGGGACTAGGTCGATCCTAAACTCTACCTGCCTCTCCGAAGGTATCCCAGGCAACTCCTCGGGGAATACATCCGCAAACTCTCATACCACTAGCACATCGCCCACCATCGCCTTACCCGCCTCGCGGGTATCCATAACATAGGCGACAAATCATGCGTAACCCTGCTGATGGTAGTGCCTAGCTCTCGCTGGTGAACATAAAGCTGATCCTTGTTGTGGCCTCTCGCCCTGAATCACCAGCTCTCCCCCACTTAGAGTCATGATTCGCACCAACTGCTGCACGAAATCGATCACTTCCCCATTAGGGCTTAACCAATCCATACCAATAATAACCTTGTGCCCATGCAACGGTATGGGAACCAAGTATACCAGGTAACGCTCCTCGAACAGCCTCAAAACACAATCTCGGTAGACCTATGATGCTCGCACTGACCGGCCGTCTGTAATCTCGACCTCTAGAGGGAAATCCAACATGCCAGAAGACTTAGGAAACTTCTTGCTAAGCGCAAGAGAGACAAACGATCAATTAGTACCCGAATCAAAAAAATACCTGAACTGGGATACCGTTCACATGGAACGATTCTAAACAGAGCACATACATAACATATCAAAATCACAGCGACATAAAACAAAAGCATAGGAAAGAAATCGTACCCGTCACCACATCGGCTGCTGGCGTTGCTACTGTCGCTGCTGTCAATCTAGGGTAGTTAGCCTTCTTATGCCCCTCTGATTGCAATGGAAGCAAATTAGGTCTGACATCTGCACTGTGGGGGCGAGGGCAGTACAATCCCTACCAAAGTGCCCCGTCTTGCCACACTTGTAGTAGCCGGACGATATCGCTCTACAAGCTCCCTCATGCATCCTGCCGCATTTCCTGCAGCGGCTCTGGCCCGGCTGGCCCTTCGATCGACTTCGGATCCCTTGGGTTTCTTCCGCGAAACCCTTGTCACCTGTTCAGACTCTTCTTTCATCTTCATGACATGCTCCAAATCGAGCTCCCTCTCCCCCACCCTGGTAATCATGGACTCTAAGGTCAGGCAGGCTGAATAGCTAACATGCTCCTGAATGTCAGCCCTCAACATGTCATGGTAGCGGGTCATCCACATCTCCTCATCCCCAGCATACTGAGGTACCGACAAGGCCCTCTCCCTGAACTTGGTGGTGATCTTCGCCACTGACTCCATAGTTTGTCTCACATCCAGAAACTCCATGGCCAGCTGCTAAAGCTCCACCGCAGGCACAAACTCCGCCCCGGACCTGGTCACAAAGTCTGACCAAGTTATAGACTCCATGACTGGGGCTCCCAGTGAGTCACCAACTGACTCCCACTAATCTCTAGCTCTGTCCCTCAAACATCTCGTAGCAAAGCGGACCTTCGACGCTTCCAAGCAGAAGCTCGTCAACTGCGCAGACTCAATTTCTGTGATCCATCTCCTGGCAGCAATGGGGTCCTTTACCCTGTGAAAGTCTGGCGCATCACTCCCTTTGAAGTCCTTGAAGGACAGTGTATGCATACCTGCTTGGCTAGACGTCAAATCACTCCTGAATGATCGGAGGCGATCCTCTATCAGCTCAATAATCCCCTCCTTGATCGACCCGAAAATGACTAGGTTTGACTCAAGGATACCTCTCATGATCTCAGACACGATGAACTCGTATAGCCCGTCATCAACCTGCTCGGATCCTGCACCCGAGCCCGATCCTGATCCTGATCCTGACCCAGATCCTTGTCCCCCTACTCCATGTCATGTGACTACCATACTAAAAATAAACACATCAATATCAGGATCATACTTACTCTCGAGACGTCTCATACACCCTCGAAGTTTCCTAGTTCCATCTCGGCCATCCTTGACTGGAGTATGGATCCTATGCTTCCAGTAGTATGGGCCCATACTACCTTCCACATCTATCTGTACTTTCCTCAAGGATTGCTTCAACTTCACCAAGTCCCTTGCTAGTACCACTTTCCACTAGTCCCATCCTAGGCTTTCCTAGGGCACCCTCTGACCTGCTCTCTGCCATCAGCTGCACTAGGAGTCCCTACTTCCTTTCCCTAACTAGCTTGCAAGTACAGTTACATATCACTCACTAGTTAGTTAAAGTTAGCCAGGAATCCTATAGCATAAAGCAAGCAACATTCGTGCATTGAGTAACCATATCAAGCATAGCCTAATCAGGCTATCCTACTGCTGACTAAATGGTCCTAGCATGCAGCTCATACAACAGGCATTCAAGGCATCCTCCTAGATCCTTAGCCCTAATCTAGCATGCAGTTCTCAGAATCATATATCAGGCATAAAAGGCATCCTCCTAGATCCTTAGCCCTACTCTAGTGTGTTGTTCTCAGAATCATATATCAGGCATAAAAGGCATCCTCCTAGATCCTTAGCCCTACTCAAGCATGTAGTTCTCAGAATTATAAATCATATACATTACATAACAAGTATAGGCATCTTGGGGGAAACTTACTTGAGCTCAGCCGGTCGCACGCATCACACACCTTGTTCTTTCTCCATTTTCGTTGACTTTAAATTTCAGAAAACTGTTCTCTTTGTGAAAAATATTTTAGTCCCTTGGTTTGAGTCCAGACACCCCCGAGGGTGTGTCCGAATCCCTCAAACAGAGCCTCTAATACCAACTTGTAACATCCCAAAATTTGAGGCCAAAAAGTTTCGTTTTTAATTAAGTGATTTATAAAGTAGTTTATCGAAACATTGCCAAGATCATGTCAATACATAAAACCATAATACCATGTACCGAAACCAAATCATCTGAAGTAACGAAATATCATAGTACAATCCCATAAAACTCTAAGCGGAAATCATGTGTGTATGTGTCATGCGTTGCTACACCGTCGGCTCCTTCCCTTTGGACGAAAAGGTACCTGAAACCAAAACAGAAACTGTAAGCACAAAGCTTAGTGAGTTCCCCCATCATACCACATACCATACAATCACATAGCATACATACTGTCGGGCTATTCAGGGGCACCTGTCCTACCCATGTCAAGCCATTCTGGGGTGCTGACCTACCTATGTCGAGCCATTCTAGGGTGCTGATGTCGAGCCATTCTGGGGTGCTGACTTACCCATGTCAAGCCATTCTGGGGTGCTGACCTACCCATGTCAAGCCATTATGGGGTGCTCATCTACCCCTGTCAAGCTATTATGGGGTGCTCACCTACCCATGTCAAGCTCTTTTGGGGTGCCAACCTACCCTCCGGTCTATCTCAACCGAACCCGGGGACTATTTCACCCCTACTATTAACACATAATATCATATCATAATCATGCTGTCAAACATATATAGGGTGTCCGACCTACTCATTGGTCCTAGCGACCGAATCAGGCACTAGTCCCCTTCTACTGATACTATTTCAAATAACATAGCAACTAGCAAACTAGCATACTCACATATCAAACAATAACAGACCAGACAATTATCACAAAGATAATCATCCCAACTAACAATTACTAGTGGCCCGACCTTGGTTCCTTAGACCCACTTCTACTGGAAGGTAACTCACCTTGATGTCGTGTAGTGTGTAAATTGTCCTTGGCATGAAGATCGGCTCTCCTCGACTCCTTAATCCCTAAATGACAACCTTCAAGTCATCAAACAGAACATACAACCCTAACCAGGGTCAATACCAAAACCAGGCAAAGTCAACATTGGTCAAAGTCAGCACTCAGTTGACCTGACTCACCGAGTTGGTCTACCAACTCATCGAGTCCGAACTCCACTAACTCGATCCAATCCTGACTCCACTTGTCGAGTGTAGGAAGAGCACGATGGGTTCTACTTCATTCAAACCATCAGGACCGTCTTCATCCGACTTGCCGAGTTCTTCCTTGAACTTGGCGAGTTCATCTCCCTCATAAGAATGTGTCCGGTCTACAACTCGTCGAGTTGTATGAACAACTCGTCGAGTCTATCTTCAAATATTGTAAGATTGCCTTGGACTCGCCGAGTCTGTTCATATACTCTTCAAGTCCCATGATTCCTAGGTCCCTTTTCATGTCTAAACATCTACGAGACTTCCTCCCTAACAACTGGTCCATCCATAGAAAGGATTTGGTGGTCAATACACCGGGAATCGCTGAGTCCCAAGAACAAATTGTCGAGTCCATCCTTGACCAACACTATATAGTCGATTTAAATGGGTCTTAACACCTCAAAATCGTAGATCTGGCCTTCTAATGTTCATTTCATACGTAAAGCTTCCAACTTAGTGCACATGCAAGGGGTCTTTGGCCCAAAAAGCCATAAAATATGGACTCCAAGGTGCATGGGGTGTTCATGCCAGAAAAATGGGCACCTTTATGCCATAAAACGCCCCAATAGACTTGGATCTAGAGCATACTCTGACTTTCGACACTTAATCCTGAATACAACCTCTCTAGGGCTTAGAAAGATGTTGGAAAAGGCCCAAAATCAAGATCTATAGACAAAGGTTCAACTTCAAACCTCCAATAAGTTGAAAATAAGCTCCAAACTCTGGATCTTCTTGTTTCCCCCTTGTCTCACAAGTCTCCTTCTCCATTCCAAGCTTGAAACACAAAGAGTAGCACCACAAGGCTCAAGAACACAATCAGAACGGCTAGTGTTTCGGTATACAACTTTCTGGGAGTGATAGGAGCGATAGAGGATGAGATAAGGTGTTTAAATAGGGTGAGAACCCTTTGATTTAGGGTTTTACTCAACCAGCACCTACTCGCCAAGTTAGTCTTCCGACTCGTCGAGTAGGTCACTTAAACTGTCCATGGTTCTCAACTCTACTCGATGAGTTGGGCCTCCAACTCGTCGAGTCCCAGAGAAAAACACAAGAGATGCTTGAATTAAATGCGTACCAGGAATCAGGTGTTACACTCTTCCAATTTGTAGAATATTGTGTTGGGTCCTCACCTTAATATCTCATTTTGGTGTTTTATTAAAGACTCAATCAACTAACTTGAATTTCTCCTGTTTTGTAGATGCCAAAATCTAATGACTATGGTCTTCCCAAACCTTTTGGAAAAAGATTTCCACTTGAAGATGATGTTCCTTGATTAGATCATGGAAATCATGTTTCGCTTCCTCCACATCCTCTAATAGTTCTCCCTAACCCACATGTTCGAAGGCTTGAAAAGTTCAAAATCACTCAAGCCCTATTGGCAAAAAGACATGAAGATGGAAAGTCTGTATGTGCAGACGTGTTGGAGATGAAGTCACACATTGAAAAGTTGGAAATGATGGGTTTTGTTTTCCCAAGGAAGTTGGCTTTTGACTGGATTCTTCAGTCACTTCATGAATCATATAGTAAGTTCATTAGAGAGTACTATATGATTGTTCACGACGTGACCCTCATTGATTTGACCTATTTGCTTATTGTTGTTGAATCAGAAATGATTTGGCACAATGGTAAAGCAAATTTGTCTGATAAATCAATTTCCAAAACTTCCATGGACATTGACAATAGCAACATTGGAAGTCTAGAAAAATTTTCTTTACGCAAGAGAAAGGCTGGTTCTGAGATTGTCCCATGTGCTATTCCAAAGAAGTCCACTTGTTTCTATTACCAAGAGAAGAGGCAATGGTTACGAAGCTACCGAAATTATCTAAAGGATCGCAAAGACGGGAGAGTCAAGTTGTATGACTCTACTTTAAGTAAAATCCACTAGCTAACTCTATTAAGTTCCTATTTGTAGATTCTTAATATATGATGTGATAACATCACATTTTGATGTTTCGTTGGATCGAAGAAAAGAAAGGAAGCTTAAAAGAAGAAGCATGCTGAGTCTGATCATGATGAACTAGATTTCAATCGCATGGATTCGAAGATCAAATTTTTGATCTACTGCTTAGAGTTATGTTAGATTGCTTAGGAATATGTAATAACATAGTTTTCATTTGATTTTGCGTTGTAAGGACAAGTTTTTCGGCAATTTTTTATAAATAAAATGAAAATTTTGATTCGTGTCTTATTTATATTTCCTTGCAATGGCAATTGTGAAAATTGATGTTTAAATATTTCTGATTTTTAGCAATATGGATGTGATTCTTCAATATGCTATTTCTAGTAGTGTCGAGATTTTTTCCAAATAAGGAAAGATTTTCATCGACTAAGTTTTAATTGGACAAAAACTTGGAATCATAAAACTTGTTTTGTGTGATGAATGAGAACCTTCGTATTTGGGAAATTAAGACTAATTCCTTGACAAAGTGTCAAGTGAAGGACTAAAGTGTCTAGTACTTCGTTCCAAAATCCTAATGATTGTGAAACCATGTCACAATTGATCCTCTAAGAACACCTTAGTGCACTAGTATGGCTAAGAAGAGGAATCAAAAATTGTTGAATGGTTAAATAAAAAGGTGATTCATACTTCGTTGCAAAATCAAGTCTTAGAGTCGCACTCCAAGATTATGATTTGAGTGACATCATCTTAAGAAGGTTTATAACACTCTTTAAATGTGGATTGGAAAAGGTTTCATACTCTTGCACATTTGAAATTGGTAAGTTGTGATGTCTTAGATAAGACTAAGACCAACTAGGACCAATTGTGTAAAGTGTTTGTCTTGATAAGAATTCGCACCGACTCTTGAGTATTTGTTTGTGAAGGAATGTGTCTTGACAATAGAATATTATATGTCAGGAGGTCAGTGGGAGTCTTAATGGTCTTGAAAAGTTTCAAGAACTAATCAAGAATAGTTTATCACTAGCACATGACTTGTGGTTTGTAACCTATTATGTTGGCATATTCTTGTTTTTGTGCCATTGCAGGTAAGTTAGTTGTGTATGTGACTTCTATGAGTTATCATTTGACTGCATAAAGGCAAAGCACCTGGATCAATGGGAAGTACATTGATATGTAGGGATGAGCTGCTCAACAACTTGGAAGCAATGGTGGGCACAAGTGTTGCCAAGTGGCAAGAAATTAAGTGAACGAGTTTAGTCCATATGAGTTTGGATTTTTCATAAACATTGTCGTGTGATTATGGTTTTGGAAAATTCACATGTATAGGAACACATACACCATATAATCTAAGTGTCATAAGATTTCTCTCCATTTCATGAAAATGATTGTGAGGAAACGCTTTCACT
The DNA here is from genome assembly GCF_051521515.1 of Lactuca serriola. Taxonomy (NCBI): domain Eukaryota; kingdom Viridiplantae; phylum Streptophyta; class Magnoliopsida; order Asterales; family Asteraceae; genus Lactuca; species Lactuca serriola. The sequence goes on from NC_136416.1 coordinate 208,749,167, forward strand.
AAGGACGATTTTAAGGAGATAGAAATTGTGTAAATTGCATTCTCAAATTCGATTATGATTACGAAATCCCTCTTCATAGTTCAAATTGAGAGGTTTGGCAATTAGTTTTAACATTCGAAACTTACTGCTATAAGTTATACAATTGTTTAGACACACATATGAGTTATCTAAGGAAAGGTGTATAGGTTTGAGAAGCTTGTATAAGGACTTTTCGAAGCATCTCATATCAAAAATATGAACCTTGATTAAGAAAGTCTATAAGTATTGATTTCTAGAAGTTCATTTGTTTTCTGAATACATGTCAAAGCTAGTGGGAGCATAAGTGTTATGCTGGTAAAGTAATAATTATCATGTTAGTTGGAGCATGATTATTATGTTAAGTATCGCATGTTATCAATATTAATTATAGAAAACAAAGTTTCAATAAGCAAATTTGCAAAAGTTGAAAAGTTGTTTTGCTATAATTAAGGGAGAGAAAATTATAATTCGTTTCAAATCTAAAAGCTTAGATTAAGAAATTTTAATCAAATTTAGTCAAAAGACATATATGGATGTTATGTCGAAAAGATTCAACATAAGGGAATTCTATATGACAATATTATAGCAAGAAACTTGTAAAGTATCACATTTTTTTTATTATTAATCGTGTCCCATAAGCTTTGGGTATAGGATCGATTGCATATGTTGTAATATTCAATCATTCTAAATTTTCCGAATGCCTAGGGCATTAAGAGGGAAAAAGGACCAGAACCATATATGACTAATTTTAAATTAAACAACTGTCAAGGACAATCTAAGGTTCGCAAAGGATTGGTTGCTTGTGGGCAGTTGGAAGTATAGTAACGTATGGAAAATATTGACATTATTATCAATAGATAAGATTCTATTAAGAATGAGTTGTGATTTGGTAAATATGGAAATGTTTCCATATTAGGAGTTTAACATTAAGAATTTAGGTGTAGATTAAAAACTTTTATGCAAGAAGGATGTTCAAAGGAATGTACTTTGAGTGTGAGACTTCATATCTATGGAATTTCTTTGTAACAATATCCAATAGAGAACTTTGTAATTTCATTGGCAAAATCTTGGTGACTTTGGCGCTATGACATTACGAAAGGATCGTTGTATAAAATGCTAGACTCTAACATATTCTAGTAGTGGCGAGAATTTTGTATTCTTACACTAACGATAAGGATTTGGAATTGTAAAATGAGTATCGTTGGAAATGTGTTCAATTGATCTATTTCAAAATGTAAGGACATGGGTAAAATATAGTCTACATGCTTGGAGCATGGGACAACTGTTGTTATAAATCAAGTATTAAGTTGATTACTCGAAACATTATACAATGAATAATGTGTAATCAATGTGGTGATTAAATAATAGGTGTTTTATTTATGCTCACGAGTTTGAGGCTATATTGGATTCAACTATTCTTGTGATTCACTTTGCATGTTTTGACTTCTAGAATAACTAGTTTATTCAAACATCCACAGTCGATCATACATTGGAAGTAGGTAATGAGGTAAGACTATCATGAATCCGACTGTAGATGTTCTGAAGTGTTTAGACATTGCAAAAGTCTGTTGTAATGTTCATGAGTGCTCCTGAAATAAGATTTGACTATTGTATTAAACCCACAGTCACGTGAATCACTTCATGGATTTTATCACGAGTGATTGTAAGATGATAATATATTATATTCTTGAAACGAAGACATATGAGTTGTAGTTTGCAAGTCGGTTTCACATTAACATATGTAAACGCACAAGTAACTTGGTGTTATAAAACATATTGTTGTGTGTGATTTGATAAGTAAGTACAAGCGGGCATTTGAGTCGAATTTTATCTGTTCCTTTTACCTAAAGTGGTATAAAAGCAATATCTATGGGCCCCCCGTTGATTTAGCGATGACACCCCTAAGCGCTTGGCCAAGCCTGGACTAAGTTGATGTGTTCAATGTAGTATGTTGTTAGTTGTCATAAATCGGAAATTGAGAAACAACATATGAACAGAGAGTATGATTAAAATCCATGTCTCAGTTCATACGATATCTAGAATGGAGGAATATATGATCCCTTATCTAAAGGACGTGTTACTAATAAGATCAGAGTTGACATCAACTATTGAAAGCTATGATTGCTGATCAGGTTCTAAAGTTGTACTTGAAAAATAGTTATTAGACTTATCCAAGTGGGAGACTGTTGGATTAGGTGTCTAAGCCCATAAAGATTTTGGTATGTACTTGACATGATAATGAGTCTGGTCCTTTTGGGTTGCCTTCACCATAGCAACAGATAGAATGAATTAACGGGAAAGAGGATTAATTATGATTCATTATTATATTATATAAAATATATATTAAAAGAGAAATCATATTGTTTAATTAATATTGATCAAGAATTAATTTAGAATTAATTTTGTGGTCAAAAGAGATTAATTAAACTAAGGAGACTAGAATTGTAATTAAAAGATAATTGGATTTTTGGCTATAGATCCCTTAGGAATAATGAGGACAAATTCAAGGGGGAAACCCACTAAGAAATCGTCCAGGCCTTATTTTGGAAGGATCTAAAGGGCTACTTGGTGGCTAAGCAATCCAATTAGGGTTTTGACTGATACCCTAGCAGCTCACCTATAAAAGGAACCCTAAGGCTCCCAAAATTTGGCCCTATGCTTCCCAAGAGTGGCTTGGACGAATTTTGTGCCTCCTCCTCCCTCTCCTAAGTCATTTTGTTTCTTGTGGTGTCTGTGACTCCATTAGAGGTGCAACACTTGGGGCACTAAGCTTTCAAGAGTCAAGGACTTTGTGGTTTGTGATTTTTATTGCTACATAACAATCAACGTATGATCTAAAACCTAATATCATATTATATAATCGAAATGAGCATGTTAGATTTAGGGTTTACAAGTCTTGGAAGATTATTGCCTGTATGACTAGAAGAACTAGATCCAAGCATTAGGGTTTGCGTGTATATCATAGGATTGATGTATTGCTCAAAACCCATCAATAGGACTCTGTAATAGTAAAAAGGTAGTTTTAATTCACATAAAACTATTAATATAAGTTATCTCTGTGCTGGAATAGTCTCATGTATTCGTACTTATGTTAAAACCCTCTGGATTCAGCAACAGTACTTGTAAAATATTGTTTTATAGCCTTATTATTTAAATAAAACAATGTGAAGTGGTTACTTATCCATACACTAGTCGTGTTGTTCGATACCGAATTGTGAGTTCTCATAACCATACTAATACGACGAATAGCCTGACACAACGTTCTTCAAGCGTTGGAATCGTTCATGACATTTGCCAGCCAGGCCTGTCGTCCTAGCTCTTGCAAGCAACTCAGGTGCTGGATTGTCAGTCCCATATAGATCATCTATACACAAACTCACACCCTCCCTCCAGGAGACTCTGGTTATTAAGGTGAACACTTTTGTTGGCACTTTAAAAATTACTTGAAGGCGTTACCTCACAAAGATATATTCACGATTATGTTTAGAAGAATTGAAAATCCTTTGAAATGAACAAATGTATATGTGTTCCATAAAATATACCTAATATAGTTTATATGTTCATATCTGTGGTCAAACTTGTGCTTAATAAGATAATACTTATGTTCCATAAACTATACGTATTATAGTTCATAAATAAATTCTATTTGACATGTGGTTGTTCCGAAAGATTTTCCTTTGCTCCACATAATACAAAGGGTTAGAGAAATATACTTGTATTTATATATATATATATATATATATATATATATATACACATATATATGTGTGTGTGTATGTGTGTGTGTTATTGTAAGAACGATGGTTGCAACTGATTTAAAACCGTTTAAAGTCATTTGAAATTTGTTTGCAACCGTCTGAAATCGTTTGACTATTTACACAATTTAACTGTGTTGTACTTGTATCCCCCCCAAAAAAAACATGGAAAAGTATTGAAAACGTAGGGGTATGAACTCACCTCAATTGTACGTTTACTAGAATTAGCGAGTTGTAGAGACGATCCCCGGGTAAGTGTACGGGCGAAATTAATTAGAATTATTTGGAATGTTGCAAGGGATATTTGAATTAGCGAGTTGTAGAGACATCGTATTTAAATTAATAATATATTAATTTAAATAATGAGTTAAATAATAAATTAATTATGCAGGGGATACTTACTGAGTTTCAAATATATCCGCCTCAGAATGTCGACAGAGCTTCGAATACACAACTAATATACTCTTTTGGAACTCAGCAGAACTTCGAAAATATTGTAATGTACGCTTCTGTGTGATTCCAAATATTCGAAAATACAACTAAATTAGTAAATAATAACCATTCTAAAGTAGAATAATTAAGGGTTTAGAATACTTAAACAATACTACACATATGGGAATTACTATTACTTCGAAATTAGACCTAAGAATCAACCACCACACATAGGAAAATATGGGATTTTCCTGGGATAACATAACAACCAAGTAACGAACCTAGATCCAAATAGAAAACTCAACACATAGGAAAATATGGGATTTTCCTGGATAGTACAACAGCACATAAACGGATAAAGTAACAAACGGATAACTAAAACTGTAAGGAAAATATGGGATTTTCGTGGGTAGTACAACAACACATAAACGGATAAAGTAACAAACAAATAACAAAAACTATAAGGAAAATATGGGATTTTCCTGGAACGACACAACCAACTGTTTTCAAAATTGTAACAAAAGATAACTAAACTGTTTTCATAAGAAAATATGGGATTTTCTTGATCAACAACTTTTCCAGAAAGTAAAGGAACTCGTTCTTTTCAAAACTAAACCACTTATGAACTCACCAGCTTTATGCTGATTTTTAAACCGCTTGTATTCTCAGGTCAGCGTTAGACAGGTACACCGCAACCATTTGGAGAAGATGGAGCGTCCCAAAGACTCGTCTTTACATTTGTTTATATTACATATGTAAAACATTTGTACAACTTTACTTTCAACCAGATGTAAACAATATTATGTAATGTAATGTTTTGTTATTACTGCTTTACTATGTGCATTGGATTTGATACTCAACGTGGAGTCAACCCCGGAAATATTTCCGCCTTTGGTTTTCGGGGTGTGACAGATTGGTATCAGAGCCCTTGTTTATAGTGAACTGGTATACCAAAGCTTACATGGTATATGACTATAAACATTAAAGGGGCCTAAGTGCTCTGAACTAAAAGTATACTCTACGAATATAATTATTTTCTAAAGTATACAAGTATGCCGACCGTCGAAATCCGTAAATACAAGTACAACAAAATATAAGTAAATGGGTGTTGTACATTGCGGTTAAACCTGGCCAGTTATGTAGTCATGGCTAGGATCAATATAGTCTGGCCAACTATATTCATTCGAGACACAGCCAACATGTGCTTGGGAGTGACTGTGGTACGCAGCATACCTAAAACTTACCTAATATCCCAAACAACGATTCGTCGCTGCAGCGAACCATGAAATACTATGGGAGTATTTCTCGAGCCGATCCTTTGTAGAAATCCTCGTATACGTGTTGTTTCTTAATCATTCCTTTAGCGATAAAATTTTCTGCCTTGATCACTCTTTCCTGCTTTATCGCTTAATATGGTGCTATATCTGTATTGATGAGATATTCCCTGATCCATATCTCTTGATTCAATTCAGAGGACTTATGATCCTCTCTTTCCTGATCTTTTTAGATCAAGATACCTCCGAGGAAAAGACCCAGCTCAAAGAACACCAACAACCCTCCGCCGCCACCACCTCCTCTTCAAATCGATCTAGAAAACTTCAGGCAACCATTTCTGCCACCATATCAGCTCTCCTACCTCAAGTAAACCCCAATGGTTTAGGAGGTGGTTCCCAAAACAAAAACCAAGAAGGTAATCAGGGACACTGGAAGGAGTGTTCCTATAAAGACTTCATGAACGCAAAACCCACATTCTTCGATGGCACAGGGGGTGTCATTTCTTTAACTCAGTGGTTAGAGAAAATCGAATCTATCTTTGAGATTTGTGCCTGTTTGGAATCTGATAAGCCTTTGACTTGGTGGAACGGCCGAGTCAAATCCCTGACTCTACCTGTAGCTAATGCTATGGGATGGGAAGTTATAAAGGAACTACTACGTGCGTAGTATTGCCCTCGGGGTGAAATCCAGAAGCTGGAACATGAGCTATGGAACCTGAAGATGAAAGGTTATGATATCGCCTCTTACACTTCAAGGTTTGATGACTTGGCACTTCTTTGTCCGGGAATGGTTACCCCGGAAAGCAAAAAGGTAGAAAAGGTTCATCTGGGGATTAACTCAACCAACCAAAGGGAACGTTATAGCAGCAAAGCCAGATACCTATGACAGCGCCAAGTTTCTGGCTCAAACTTTGATCGATCACAATGATGATCAAGAGGAAGCAGACACCACTCCCGAGCGAACAGAAAAGTGTGGCGACTAAAAAAAGTTTTGGAGAAAGAAGAAGAAGAGTCAGTATTCCCCAGAACCCTCAAAGAAACAACAAATAGTGGCAGTCCATGCTGCCACTACCCCTGCTGCTGTTTCTGTTGTCAATTCCACATCCCAAGTACCTGTCACCGGATATGCCAGTATCCTCCCGTGGTGTGACCGATGTAACTACCACCATCGCATCCCTGGTGCTTGTCGTGCAAAGTTCTGTAGAAGTTGTGGCCAGGAGGGTCACCTCGCCCGAACCTGCAAAACCCCAACCCCGTCAACTAGTCAAGCTTCCGAAGCAGGTATCGGTCAAACCTGCTACAGCTGTGGAGAGGTCGGGCACTATACGCGAAACTGTCCAAAGACAGTAACATCTGGCAACACCGGGAGAGTCCTAACTATGGGTCAAGAAAGGACAGCCGCCGATCCCACCGTTGCCACAGGTATATTTCTCCATGTTAAATTATATGTCTGTGATTCTTTTCGATTCTAGCACCGAAAGAAATTCGTTAACCATCCATTTGAACATTTTCTAACCCCGTCGTTTGCGAGTAACCGAATATGTATATCTTCGAGATGGTTATCACGTGAGAGCGAGAACGCTTGTGTCGTATCCGTAGATTGTATATCTTCGGCATACTTGTATTCTTTTTCCATTCGACGTAGTGGCAAACTTTTATGAGATGCTTTGATGTCACCATTAGCATGTAATGACTGAGCCTCATTCATGTTGTCTTTCCTAGTTTCAAGAAAGCCATTCGTTCCAACCTTCCTCCGACTCGACTTTCATGATCTTCGTACATCAAAGCTTAAAAAGTCTTTCCATGTATTTCTCGTCCGAGTGATCATCGAGAAACGAGAAGTCTACGATTACTTCCCCGATATTGTTTCCAAAGAATTCTTGGTAATTCTTTCCGAATGTGCAGTCCAGTCTCACATCGACCTAATCCCAAGAATTTCCTCATAGCCAAACCTTAGTGAGCACGATGTGTGCAAGTCAGAGATCCGGGCTTGATACGATCACTACGAAGTAGTAGTGGCGCCCTTCGGTCGAACCATTTTCTTGGTCTGTAGATAAGCAAAGCAGTTATACTCGTAAACCCTTCCGAAAGCAAAGGCAATAAAGAATTAGTCGACACTGGGAACACCCATGGAAACCTGTCGATTCTTGGGATTCCGTCGACTATAATCGTAGACTCATGTAGAAGTTTCCCTTAGAACCATCGGACCCTTAGTTACTCTGCCATGTGAAAGTGTACCCACTTGTTGGAGGTTTTACCCTGGAAAGATATAGTACACCTTGGGAAGTGTGGAAAAACTTAATCTGTGGAACCTTAGAATCTTTGAGATCCTCGTTAGGAATCGATTCCATAGCCCTCTCCGAGCTATCTTCAGGACTCAGTAGCAACCATCTGATATTCCGCATATTTATTCGTAAGGCTTGCCGACCTGACTAAACCCTAGTAATTCCTTTGAGGAGATCAAAACGAATGAAAATCCGAACCTTCATGTACGAATCAATTGAGATCGTAGATTGATAGGTTGACCATGTGTAACAAATCCATATCCTGACAGTGAGAGTTCATTGGAATGTCAAGCGGAGACCCGATTCCACTTAGGAGCTTGAAGACCCGAAGAAGTAGATTCACTTTCATATCTCTTTTCACTTCGTGATCTGTGTTCGAGTCTTTGAATTTCGGGACGAAATTCCCTCTAACGGGGGGATAATGTAACAACCCGAAATTCATATCCCTAAATGTAACCCTACTCGCGACTCGTTCCGATCATCTAATCGCCGTTTCCGATTTCGACATTTTATTAAGTCATTAATGTATATTTTATATTATGACTTAATAAGTGTCTTAATACCCTTAGAACTCATTCTAACGTCTCATATTAATGATCGGAACATTTCTAGAATCAACCATATCGGGTTACGGCAAATTGGCCGGGTGCGACCAAAAGCCCCGTCTAACGCCGGTATCGGGTAGAATTCTACCGTGTCTTGAACTTGAACACTATTTAAAGTGATCCAAGTCTTTATTTTGAAGCTTTTGCTCCATTCTACAACTTTCACTCCAACCTCTCTCCTCAAACTAGAATTAAGGGTCCAAATCATCAATTTAAGGCTTCAAATCTTTGAGGTAACTTCCATAACATGCTATACAACCTATTGAGCCTTCAAATTGGAGTTTAAACCATGGATTAGGACCATTACCATGAGTTTACGGCCCTAGAATAGTCCTAGGCCGTAAACTCATATAAATGGGGTTTTTGGAGCAACAAAACCCTTCCAAACCACAATTAGACCTTGTATATGGCTAGATGACTTAATGAAATGGAACTAGAATGTCTCAAAACATGATTTAGAGCCTTATATATGAGTTTACCGCCCAGGATGGTGCTTAGGCCGTAAACCCATATTTAAAGGGTTTTTAAGCCCTTAAACCCTTCCATGGCTCAAACAAGACTTAGATACAACTTTTAGAATATTGGTTATGGACCTAGAACACCTTAGACATAAATTTGGAGGGGTTTGTATGAGTTTACGGCCAAGGAATGTGCTTGGTCCGTAAACTCCTTAATCATGGGTGTAAACTCACTTCTAAGGTGTTAGAAAGCCATCCAACACCACCAAAAGCCTGGGAATAAATCATAGAACCAACCAAAAATAGTTTAAGGGCTTTAAACACATAAAAACTCTTTATTTGAGAGTTTATGGCCATAGAAGGTGCTCCATGGCCGTAAACTCCTAAAAGAATGTCATTTTGTGCCCAAAAATCATTTCAAGGCTTGTAGGAATTTTTAGAATCACATATGATAAACTTTAGGACCTTAAAAACAATTATTCATGGGAGTATGAGAGTTTACGGCCATAAGCTCCATGCTAAGGCCGTAAACTCCCTTAAGTGTTGTATTTGGTGATTTGAATTCATTCCAAGCCTTCGGTAAAATTATTCCAAGCATTTCCAAGTGATAATAGCCATTTGTGACCCATTAAGCTCCATAACCCTTGCCAACATGAGTTCACGGCCGTGAAATCATGTGTGGGTAGTGTTTAGGCCGTAAACACATTAGGAAGTTTACTCTTGGGGAGTAAACTCAAATCTCAAGTCCTTCGCTTCAATTCCAGTCCGTAGATGTCACCCGGGTCACTCGAAACACCCGTTTTGAGGTGTTTTCGTTCGTTGGAGTGTGACTTCATATCTAATTAGAGTTTATGAATTTAATTAGATATATTTGTATGCCATTTCATATTACATAGGAACCTCGCGTGTTATCAGGCCCCGAACCGACGTTTAGTATCTGAAATCGTCGCATTTCCGAGTCCGGTGAGTTCATACCCCTACCCTTTTCCGTGTTTTCAATGGTTTTTCAATGTTTTCAAGGGGGGGAATACAAGCAAAAGTACAAGTGTATTTTGTACTTAAACTGAGTTTCAACTCAATGGTTTTACTTACTAAATATTTTGATTTCCAAAGATTTGTGATAACTGATGTTTCGAATTGCAGGTTAAACATAGATTTCTTTTAAAAAGTGTTATAACTACATTCTTTTTGAATAAGAAATCATACTAATCATATTTAAGATCAACGAATGTAATCGAATACGAATACGAATATGAATACGAATACGAATACGAATACGAATACGAATTACGAATACGAATACGAATTACGAATACGAATATGACTACGAATCCGAATACGAATACGAATATGAATACGAATACGAATACGAATACGAATACGAATGCGAAATGACGCCTTTGTTTGAGACTAAGACTTCGAAAATACAGTTAGTGTACTCCTTGAGTGTCACCAGAGTTTCGAATCTAATATGAAAATACGCCTCTGGACCTCTACTGAGTTTCAAATATATCCACCTCAGAATGTCGACAGAGCTTCGAATACACAACTAATATACTCTTTTGGAACTCAGCAGAACTTCGAAAATATTGTAATGTACGCTTCTCTGTGATTCCAAATATTCGAAAATACAACTAAATTAGTAAATAATAACCATTCTAAAGTAGAATAATTAACGGTTTAGAATACTTAACCAATACTACACATATGGGAATTACTATTACTTCAAAATCAGACATAAGAATCAACCACCACACATAGGAAAATATGGGATTTTCCTGGGATAACATAACAACCAAGTAATGAACCTAGATCCAAATAGAAAACTCAACACATAGGAAAATATGGGATTTTCCTGGGTAGTACAACAGCACATAAACGGATAAAGTAACAAACGAATAACTAAAATTGTAAGGAAAATATGGGATTTTCCTGGGTAGTACAACAAAACATAAACGGATAAAGTAACAAACAAATAACTAAAACTATAAGGAAAATATGGGATTTTCCTGGAATGACATAACCAACTGTTTTCAAAATTGTAACAAAAGATAACTAAGTTGTTTTCATAAGAAAATATGGGATTTTCTTGATCAACAACTTTTCCAGAAAGGAAAGGAACTCGTTCTTTTCAAAACTAAACCACTTATGAACTCACCAGCTTTATGCTGATTTTTAAACCGCTTGTATTCTCAGGTCAGTGTTAGACAGGTACACCGCAACCATTTGGAGAAGATGGAGCGTCCCGAAGACTCGTCTTTACTTTTGTTTATATTACATATGTAAAACATTTGTACAACTTTACTTTCAAACAGATGTAAACAATATTATGTAATGTAATGTTTTGTTATTACTGCTTTACTATGTGCATTGGATTTGATACTCAACGTGGAGTCAACCCCGGAAATATTTCCGCCTTTGGTTTTCGGGGTGAGTAACAACATTTATTCAAATCTAATTTAAACCCACTACTTAGCATCAAAGAATAAACTCCAATCTTGGTGACAGGTGAAGCTTTCCTATTACCCATGATCAAGTTTGTCTTCCCATGCTCCACATTCTCACTTCTTCTTAGTCCCTGCAAATCAGAACATATGTGAATTCTACAGTCTGTATCAAGGACCCAAGAGTTAGAATAGGGTGAGTTATTAGACAATATTGTGTAACTACCTGCATGCGTTGGTTTTACTTTCCCATCCTTAAAACATTGTTGGTACTTTGTGCAGTTCCGCTTCCAATGCGACTTTTCATGGCAATAGAAGCATTCAGCCTTTTTTGGGTCAGAAGAAGGAGCGACGAAACCTTTCTTGGTTCCACTTGAAGAGGAGCCTTCAAGGATCTTACCCTTGGTACCCTTCAAAGGGTTCTTCCTCTTTTTCCCTCTACCTTTCCCGATTTCCAGGACAGGGGTAGAGTTTGGAGAAGGAGTAGGAGTGGTAACAACCGACTTACCTTTAAGACTCGTTTCAACAGTCTTAAGGAGTCCTTGAAGGTTGCTGAGGGTAACTTCCTCCTTGTTCATGTGGTATGTCATGCGAAATTGATCATAACACGAGGGTAAGGAGTGCAAAATGATATCTATTGCCAACTCCACGGGGAAGTTCACATTAAGTTTCAGCAACCGGTCCACATACCTTTGCATTTTCTGCAAGTGGTCGGTGATGGGTTCACCATCATTCATTCGGATTGTTATCATGGAGCAAATGATGTCATACGTCTCTTTTCATGCACTCTGATGGTAGCGATCCATCAAATCCTGGTGCATCTCAAAAGGGTAATAGTCCTCATAGGACTTTTGGAGCTCGGCTGTCATAGTGGCCAACATGATGCATGACGCTTTGCTAGCATCTCTTTCATGTGCTTCATATTCAATGACCTCCTCAGGAGTAGCAGATGGCTCGGGTACCTTAAGCTCCTTGCCGAGGACATATTCCTTGTCCTCATACCGAGTGACCATCCTAAAGTTCCTGATCCAATCCATAAAGTTGGATCCATCAAAGATGACTCTCCCACAAGGGTTCATGAGAGAGGAGTTAGTGGGGTTTGAGCCAAAAGCAGTATTGTTGGAAGACATCTGAAAAGAAGAAAACAAGTTTAGTTAGATATAAAGATAGTCCTTAATAAAACACCCAAATGTAATATTAAGGCTAAGACCCAATCACAATATATTATAACTTAGAATAGGGATGCCATAATCTAAGTTATAACATATTTGAAAGGTAAGTGAACGACGATTCACCAGTTTCCACCATGAAAAACGAAATATAAATTATTAGGTTTTTTAGTTGGGTTTTAGAAACTCCTAGATTCTTTTGAGATTCATTGAACTTTTCAATGGCATGTTTTAATCTCGATTGTGCCCGTCATGTTTTGTGATTGGGATACCAAGGATCACAAAACAAGGTGTGAAGCAACCATGCAAATTACATGGTACCCTTAATGTTTTTCACTTAATCGATGTGCCGATTAACCACACACGCTCCACCGACCTATGAAAAACCTTAAGTCACCATTTTCCTACCTTATTTAGTCCAAGTTAGTGTGCCGATTAACGACACACGCTCCACTAACGAATTAAGCAAAGTGCAATGTGTAATTTCATGGGTTAGCACATTATTCACATTTTCCTAAAGTGACTAATATTGGGAATTTATAAAAACATTTAGTTACTTAATAATAATCATTATAATTTTAATGAGAATTTTTAAGTCATCCTCTTACCCATTCGGCTAACGAGCCTCCTCCAGTCAAGGAAGCGGTGGGTGAGAGTGGACACCCATTAAGCTGCCATTTTATAGGCAACAACCGTATACCCCCCTTATAGATCAGCCTTGTGAATGAGGCCTACTAAGCGTAAAATGACTTGATATTATACACATATATATATATATATATATATATATATATATATATATATATATATTATTATTATTATTAACTTATAATATTATAAAGTATAAGGGTTGAATTCTAACTTTTAAAATTCTAAGGGTTGGAACTAAAGTTTACTAGATGACTTTACAAGTTTCAAAACTTGTGGGCAAGTTTTTTAACTTTACAAAACCTTTCAATTCATAACGTATGAGTTATTAAAAATGAAGACTCTTCATTTTTGTAACTTATGTGTTCTTTTAATGGATATAATACAAGGTGACTTTTGGTTATCCATAACTTGAGGACAAGTTATGGACTCCATTAAAACACATAAAGATCATGAATTAAGCATTGAACAAGTAATTCCTATGATCTATCAAGAACTCATAAGAACATGAATATACATATCAAAAATTCAAGAACATATGAACACAGATAAACATGAATTTTGATATTAGTTATTGTAAATGGATTAGAACAACCATTACACCATCTAAAATAAGTTTTAAAATACCAAAATAGTTCAGGGTAATGTTTCTAGTCCATTTCAAGTGACAAAAATCGAAAAACTGCACTCTACATGGCCAACTCGTCGAGTGCATTAACCAACTCGCCGAGTTGGTTGAAGATTAGCTTGGATTCGTCGAGTCCCCCCATGGACTCGGTGTGTCCCTGTGAAGATAGCAAGAAAGTCAACTATTTTCACTATTTTTCATCAAGTATCAAACAAACAAGCCTAGGCTCTGATACCAATGTAGGATTTTGAGCATTCTAACACTCCTAAGGTGTACATGCAACCCTAGAAACCTTGTATCTATGTTTGTCTAAAATACATGAAAATTTTGATTTCCAAGCTTCTTAATCCTATCTAGCATACATGGGGAACTTTTAACATAAAAGCTTGCTAGAAATACATACATTGTAGTGATTTGGATTCCTTGAAAACATTGAGAGCCTAGCACCCCAAGCGTGATGGCTCAAATGTTTCACACAACACCAAACACACTTGGAATAGACTTTGAGAGAAATGTCACATTACTCAAATCGGCTAGCCCTCTTCTTTTTCTTACAAGTGCCGATTTTGGTGAATAACATGATGCTTATATAGCATCTTACAATTAGGGTTACACCATGTAAACCCTAATTGTCATGACCTTTTATTTCCATGACCCATGGGTTATATAACCACCTTGGAGCATCCTATGGGTTTTAGCCCAACTTGATAATCCATGGAGCATTATCCTACAATACAAGTATGAGTGATTTACACAATCAACCCATATATTTAATTATTCTTCTTTTGGTCGCTTAATTAATTCCAAATTAAATATTGATCAATACTAATTAAATAATACTATTGATATATTAGAACTTAATATATTAATAAACCTTAAGTGTTATTTCTCTCATTTTAGTCTATCCAAATGCATGATGCCATGCAACCTAAATGGACCATGCCAAACCGGGTCAAGTACATACCATAAATCGTTATGGACTTAGACACCTTATCCAACACCAATTTCAATGATTGGATCTGTAACTTTCGAATGGTTACCCACTACAAGGACAAGGAGTATGTCCTCGACAAGGAGCTGAAGGAGGTGAATGTCAACACTGCTACCCTCGGGGAGATTGCTCCCTTTGAGGCCCATGAGCAAGATGCAATGAAATTCCACTGCATGATGGTTGTAACTATGACTGCAGAACTCCAAAAGTCCTACAAGGACTACTATCCCTATGAGATGCACTAGGATTTACTAGACAAGTACCACCAAAGTGCTAGGTAGGAAAGGAATGAGATCATCACTTAGATGATCACGGTCAAGATGAGGGATGGAGAGTCTATCACTATTTATTTGCAGAAAATGCAGAGATATTTCAACCGCCTACAGAAGTTAAATGTGAACTTCGATGAGGAGCTGGCGATAGATATTATTCTTCACTCCTTGCCTCCTTGCTACATCCAGTTCCGCATGACCTACGACATGAACAAAGAGAAGGTCACGTTGAGCAAGCTTCAAGGCCTGTTGAGGACTGCTGAGAGCAACCACAAGGACAAATCCATTGCACCAAATGCTAATACTACAATTTCCCCTGTCTTGGATATTAGGCAGGGGAAGGGAAAGAAGAGGAAGGCTCCTTCAAAGAGACACCATAAGGGAATGTCCTATGGTGGCATCTCTTCTAGTGGAACCAAGGTTGGTCCCGCTACACCATCCTCCAACCCAAAGGATGCAAAGTTGTGACAACCCGATATTTCGAGTCAATGTAATGTAAAACCGATCAAAATTAGGTCAAAATGTAACCTTCCTAAAATCTTGTTCGGATTAAATAAAGTAGTAGGAATCATATCAAGGTTTGCGTACATAAAAAGAACGTCCAAATCTGACTTCGGATGAGAAAGTTATGAAATTTTGAAAAAATTCCTTAATCACGTCATTTTAATAAATAAATAATAAAAATAATTTCGGAATTTGCCAACGGAATCTAAACGAAAGTTGTAGATCATGGTCTCACCTTCGCGTGGATATAAAGAACGTCAAAAACGGAGTTCGTATGAAGGAGATATGAATTTTTGAAGTTTATTTAAAATAAATATGAATTTAATTATATATTCCCGGTATTATCCGAAGGGGAGTCATCGGATTGGACCGAAGTACGCCCTGCGTACCTTCGTACGCCCCGCGTACTGAGATCGAGGGTCTCGGATCGTCCACGTCGCGCTATCCGAAGAATTCTAAACCGTCCGACCCGTCCGAAGCTCCGACCCGTCCGACCCGCTGTCCCGTCCGACCCGCCGTCCCTTCCGACCCGCGTACCCAGCAACCCGTCCCATCCGAACCGAGGCAGTCGAGGCTTCGGTCATGCATGACGTACGCGTACGCGCTGCGTACGAGCGTACGCCCCGCGTTCGGAGGCGGTTCAGCCTTCCTATAAATAGGATGCGAGGCTTTCCGAAAATGTTGCTCATTTCTCTCCTCTCTCTCACAACCTTGCCTCGTTTTCCGTGCCCATTATAACCCGAAGCTCTGGTCTTTTTGCTCAAGTCCCGAGGGTCGATTTTACTCCCGAGATTCCCGAGAATCCCGAGAAAAATCCGTTTTCCAAGACGAAACTCTGCCCGGTTTTCCATCTCGCTTTCTTCAATCAATCAAGTGAGTTTCATACCCCTTAATCAACTTGTTAAATATTCTAAATGCTTTTATATGCTTTCAAAAGGGGGGGAATACAAGTTAAATACTTATAGTTATTGTTTCAATCACATGTGATTGCACTAATCACATGTGATTAATAACTAGGGAAACCAGTAATTTTACCACTATTCAAACTATCTATCAAACTGTTTTACTACTAAATGTTTTCCAAACCCATTTACTTTTCAAATTTACACTGCAACTGTGATTTAAACAAATGTTCCTTATACTTAATCTATTTTAATCAAATCTACGCCTTCAAATTGTTTTATAGATTGACATCAAGTCAATCTTTCTTTAAAAATAATACTTATGTTTCGAATGTCTTATAAATACATATTTATATTTTATATTATAAATTGCATGCCCATATATGTATAGACGTATAAATAATGTTTAAAGGGCTTAGGAAGGCCATCCACCCTATTTCCTTTTCCTCGATTTGGATGTGGTCTGGTGGGATTTTGGGTGACCATCCGAAGGTCGTTTCCATGTTAATTATATATCAAATATACATATATAGACATAAAAGTACTTCCATAACCATACGTACTAGACGCACCGTTAACAAGTTACCATCGGGGTAACACAGAACCATACTATTACAACTGCTAGATCAATGAGTCAGTTCATTCATGAGTCTATACTAGGAAGAGAACATATACAACTATACTAGAACAAGAAACATTTCATCACATATGCAAGAATACGATAACAAATGTGATCCACTGTATCGGAGCATGCCTTAAATGTCATGGCCCGAGTTGTAGCCAGAATTCTCTTAGAGGGAGAGCGTTGAGTTTGCGTATAGATCTATACTGGATTGACTATCCTACACCTTGCTGCTAGCTACAGCCGGACCTGCAGGTCTGCGGGTGCCAAACGTCATTCCGTTATTACGACCGTTCTTTATGTCGTTGTTATCAGTCGATAGTATGGTGCAATTATCACATTATACCTTAATATAAATCCGGTTTAAGGTAGTAGTAATTAGTACAACAGTAGTTCTTATTATACAAAGCTACAGTACTACAATGATTTACCCATTACATATTTTGGTGATAATCTCACTTAAGCATTAATGTACAAACTATATTTTAACAAATGATAGTTATACTTGGGTAATTACACACTTTTACAACAGACGAGTTTACAAAACAGTTAAGCCTTGGTAGAAGGCTACTTTTATAGAAAATATAGGATTTTCTGAGAGATTCAAACTTTTACAAACTTATTCAGTGAGACAGGTTCAAACGTTTTTGACAACGAACATTGACACAAAAATACTTATGAACTCACCAGCTTAATGCTGATCTACTCTTTCAAAATAACTTGTATTCTCAGGTCATCAGTAGACAGGTACCGATGCCAGCTTTTGAGATGATGGAGCGTACTCAAGACTCATCATTTTATTATTTTGATTTACGGTATATTTTTGGTGTCTAAAACTGTACAGAACACGCATGTATTAAAAATATATATTTAATGCAATGGATGATGTTGTTTGCCTATTTACATTTACTGTGTTATGATTACCTTACATGACGTCCTCCGCCCCAGAACGTTTCCGCCGTTCTTGGTTTTGGGGTGTGACAGATTGGTATCAGAGCATTGTTTATAGTGAATTGAGTATATCAACCCATAAAAGATATAATAAACTATAAACCCATTAGGGATTAAAACTCTGACCAAGAGTCTATACTTAAAATATTTAACTAAGTATACTAGTCTGCATTCATACTAAAATAAGTGTCACAATGACAAGAACAAAAGTATTACGATTGTTAAATATCACAAGTGAGCTCGGGGATGTATGGTCAGTCCTGGGAATGGCATAGCCTGATCAACTATGCTGATCCTAGGAGTGATTAGCACATGCCTTAGAATGTTGTGATAGGTTAACAAGTCTAAAAACTTACCAACAATACCACAAGAAGATCAATAGAACTTAAACTTAAAATACTATAGGAGTATTTTGCGCTACTAGTTACACGTATACTATATTCTTATACCTCTATTCTCGCGTAGATCTTGATGACTAGATATCCATCATGGCGACTCGTACTTTCCCAATGAAGGCAATGCCGGGTGGATCGATGAAGAGCCCGAAGTTGAGCATCCAATCCCTTTGGATGATCACCTCGCAGAAGGCTTTTCGGATGGATCCGACTCCGAGCCTGAAGTCAACAACCTACCGATTGTAGGTCAAGCCCCGAACAACAACCCTCGACCAGCGTTTCCAGGTCCTACTCCCTTGTGGGCAAACAACCTGAACCGCTGGAATAATGATCAGGGTCAACCCTTACCATACTTTAGGGACCGAACCTTTTACAAACGTCAGCGATGGTGGCTCTACTGACCGAGCTCTGCCTGTCTTTATCCGCAGAATAACTCGTATTGTCGAGCAAGGTAGAGCAGCCGTCGACTGGGTCATAGAGATTGATGCCGACTCAGGTGTCAACACAGTCAGCATCCGCCGTCTTGAAGAAGACATGGAACGGACCCGGAGGACAAATAAAACCCTGCAGTAGCAGTTGGCTGCCTCACGAGCTGAAATATTGGAACTTCGAGCTCGTGAGAGGACTCAGGATCGACCCATTCAAGAGGTGTCTCGTCAAGTGTCCGACCGCAGTACTCGCCCGGGACTTTCCCATCGCCGTTGGTTGATGTCTAGTACATCTCCGTCTTTTAATTAAAGGATAGCCTTTAACATTTGTGCTCCAAGTAGCACTCATGTGTAAAATGTTTCTAACTTTCCTTACTCAAAATTTGAAATCTAAGAACTATCAAACTTTTCTATATGGTATGATGTATGACCTACTGTTAGGTCGATTTTTCCCTGAACTTATTACATCAGTAATGCCAGTATTTTTGAGATCTATCTATCTGGGAAAAATCTATACACTTATGCTTTCCTTCTAATATTTCTTATTGTGGTTTCAAGCATTCTTTCAACTGTTGGACTATGTTTAGTTAGTCCATGTGTCACTCTCACGTTGCTTACAAATTGATTCTTACCATCTTTCTTATCTTTATAAACTTTTAGCTGAAGGATGCCTCCTCGCAAGTCTCCCAGAAATAGGAATAATCCTGCACCTCCACCACCTCCTCCGCCTCCGGTCATCGATACTGTAGCCCTGAATGCTGTCGTAGCTGCAGCAGTGGCAACTACCATGGCTCAGTATCACTCTTCTGATGCCAACAGAGGTGGAACCCCTGTGGAATCTATTCCGATCGAAATCCCTGTGCGCTCAAGGGAGTGCTCTTACAAGGATTTTACAAACTGCAAGCCGAAGCCTTTCTATGGCACCGGCGGAGTCATTGCTCTCTCGCAATGGTTCGAGAAGACTGAATCAGTCTTCGAAATCTGTTCATGCCCTGTTGCATGCAAAGTGAAATATGCCGCCTGCACCTTTGAGGGTAAAGCCCTAACGTGGTGGAACGGCCACGTCAAAGCCCTAACTCTCGTCGTAGCCAACGACATGGGCTGGGAAACAATGAAAGACCTCATGACTGAGGAATACTGCCCGAGGGGCGAGATCCAGAAACTGGAGCAGGAACTCTGGAACCTGTCAATGAAGGGCACCAATGTGGTCGCTTATACTGCCCGCTTCAGCGAGCTGGTGGCCCTCTGCCCCAATATGGTTCCCACCGAGGGGAAGAAGATCGAGAGGTACATTTGGGGACTAGTGCCTCCGTATCAGGGGAATGTGCTAGCGTCAAACCCCGCTACCTTCGACAGTGCCAAACGATTGGCACAACGACTCATTGACCATGGAGTCAAAACCCCTGCAACCACAACCACCCTAGCCATCCCGGAACCCTCCAAACCCGCCGATACTAAGCGGAAATTCTGGGATGAAAGGAAGAAGCAGCAGGCTGCCAAAAAGCAGCAATTGGTGGCAATTCATGCCGCAGTAACCCCTACTGCTACTACTACTGCTCCGGTGAGTCGGTACGCTGGAAGTTCGCCCAGGTGCAACAAATGCAGCTACCACCACAACGGCCCCTGCCGTGAATTGCAATGCTCTAACTGCAACAGGAAAGGACACACCGTCCGATTCTGTAAGTTCCCAGCACAACCTATCAACCAAGTCCCTGGCTCTGGCGCGAGCCCAACCTGCTATGGATGTGGTGAAGCAGGCCACTTTAAGAGGGACTGTCCCAAAGCGAGGAATGCGGGAGGAGCAGGGAGGGTACTAGCTATTGGCCACGGGGAAGCAGTTGCTGACCCGACAGTGGTGACCGGTACGTTCCTCCTCGATAACTCCTATGCATGCATTTTGTTCGATAGTGGAGCGGAGCGAAGCTTCGTAAACCATAAATTTGCTCGCATGCTTAATCAACCACCGCACGCACTCAAAGAACTATTCACAGTAGAAATGGCTAATGGAAAAACTGAAAATACGAGTAGCATATACTTAGGTTGTACCCTAACTCTAGATAACCATTCATTTCCAATCGACCTCATGCCAGTCTCAATAAAAAGTTTCGACGTTATCATTGGCATGGACTGGTTAAGCCTTCATCGTGCCGACATCATGTGCTTCGAGAAAGCAGTCCTTCTAAACCTTCCGTCTAACGAAACTCTTATAGTCTATGGCGACAAACCCGGTGCAAGTCTTCGCATCATATCAAGTATTCAAGCACAAAAATACCTGCGTAAGGAATACCACGCATTCCTTGCTCACGTCGTTGACACGAACCTAGAAACGAAAGAACTAAAGAACCTCCCAGTAGTGAGCGACTTCCCCGACATTTTCCCAGAAGAACTACCCGGGTTGCCTCCACAACGACAAGTCGAGTTCAGAATCGATTTGGTCCCAGGAGCTACCCCAGTAGCCAAGTCGCCCTACCGTTTAGCACCAGCCGAGATGCAAGAACTCTCTGGTCAACTTAACGAACTGCTCAGCAAGGGCTTTATAAGGCCAAGTTTCTCACCTTGGGGAGCACCGGTCTTGTTCGTTAAGAAGAAGGACGGATCCTTCCGTATGTGTATTGACTACAGAGAACTCAACAAACTGACGGTCAAGAATCGTTATCCTCTACCACGCATAGATGATCTATTCGACCAACTGCAAGGGGCGAACTATTTTTCTAAGATTGATCTGAGATCCGGATATCACCAGTTACGAGTGCTAGAGGAGGATGTGCCGAAGACCGCCTTCCGAACTCGTTACGGACATTACGAGTTCGTGGTGATGCCATTCGGCTTGACCAATGCGCCCGCAGTCTTCATGGATCTGATGAATAGAGTATGCCGACCTTACTTGGATCAGTTCGTCATCGTTTTCATTGACGACATCCTGATCTACTCCCGAAGTAAGAAAGAACATGGCGATCATCTGCGACAAGTTCTAGGGACATTACGAAAAGAGAAACTTTATGCGAAGTTCTCGAAATGTGAATTTTGGATCCGAAGAGTCGAATTCTTAGGACACGTGGTAAGCGAAGAGGGAATCCACGTGGACCCATCCAAAATTAAGGCCATTGAGAACTGGTCAGCACCGAAGACGCTTACAGAAATTCGTCAATTTCTAGGTCTCGCAGGCTACCACCGCAGGTTCATTCAGAACTTCTCACGAATAGCGAAGCCTCTTACAACCCTAACCCAGAAAGGCGTGGCCTTTGACTGGGAAGAGAAACAAGAAAGAGCGTTCCAAACGCTCAAACGAGCCTTGTGCACCGCACCAATACCATCCCTTCCAGAAGGAATAGAAGACTTCGTAGTTTATTGCGATGCATCGAATCAAGGGCTCGGATGTGTTCTGATGCAGCGAGGTAAGGTCATCGCCTACGCCTCGAGAAAATTGAAGACACACGAGGTTAACTACACGACCTACGATCTTGAACTAGGAGCAGTAGTGTTTGCTCTGAAGATCTGGAGGCATTACTTGTATGGAACGAAGAGCACTATCTTTACCAACCACAAGAGTTTACAACACATTTTCGATCAGAAGGAGCTCAACATGCGACAACGACGGTGGGTCGAGCTACTCAGTGATTACGAATGCAATATTCGTTATCATCCGGGTAAGGCCAACGTAGTAGCAGACGCCCTAAGTCGGAAGGAATATTCTGGTCGCAAGGTCAAGTCGTTGTCAATAACCATCCATTCACACTTGTCTAAGCAAATTCAGGAGGCTCAACGTGAAGCCATGAAGCCTGAAAATGTGACGAATGAATCCCTTAGAGGAATGGACAAGAATTTAGAAGCCAAGGGTGACGGAGCCTTATATTTCATGAACCGAACCTGGACACCGAAACACGGTGGTTTCCGAGACTTGGTCATGACCGAGGCGCACAACACTCGGTATTCCGTCCACCCAGGTTCAGATAAGATGTATCTGGATCTTAAGAAGCTATACTGGTGGCCTAATATGAAAGCAGAAATTGCTACCTTCGTAAGTAAATGCCTTACTTGCGCAAAGGTTAAGGTCGAGTACCAGAAGCCCTCTGGTTTATTGCAACAACCAGAGATCCCGGAATGGAAGTGGGAGCGGATCACTATGGATTTCATAACCAAGTTGCCCAAGACAACGGGTGGACTTGACACCATATGGGTCATCGTTGATAGATTGACCAAGTCTGCACACTTCCTTCCTATCAAAGAAACCGACAAGATGGAGAAACTTACGAGAACATACATTAGGGAAATCGTACGACTGCATGGTGTACCTATGTCCATTATCTCCGATAGAGATAGTAGGTTCACCTCAAGATTTTGGCAATCACTACAACATTCCCTAGGAACGAGGCTGG
Source organism: Lactuca serriola (assembly GCF_051521515.1). Classification (NCBI taxonomy): domain Eukaryota; kingdom Viridiplantae; phylum Streptophyta; class Magnoliopsida; order Asterales; family Asteraceae; genus Lactuca; species Lactuca serriola. The sequence goes on from NC_136416.1 coordinate 208,772,324, forward strand.
ACATGAGCATAGCCTACCATCCTCAGACCGACGGACAGAGTGAGAGGACCATCCAAACTCTAGAAGATATGTTGCGAGCCTGCGTGATTGACTTTGGGAAGGCATGGGATACTCATTTACCCCTTGTCGAGTTTTCCTATAATAACAGTTATCACACGAGCATCAAGGCTGCTCCATTTGAAGCTCTCTACGGCCGTAAGTGCAGATCCCCTCTGTGCTGGGCTGAGGTGGGTGATACCCAATTAGCCAGGGGGCAAACTTCCGACAGTACTCTCACCGGTCCGGAGATCATTCGGGAAACAACAGAGAAAATCGTTCAGATCCGTGAACGATTGAAAGCCTCTAGAGACCGACAGAAGAGCTACGCTGATAAACGAAGGAAACCTTTGGAATTTCAGGTGGGAGACCGAGTCCTCCTCAAAGTCTCACCCTGGAAGGGCTTGATACGCTTCGGCAAGCGTGGAAAGCTTAATCCGAGGTACATAGGGCCTTTCGAGATCCTTGCAAGAGTCGGCCCCGTAGCTTACAAACTCGAACTACCAGACGCACTTCGTAACGTACATTCTACATTCCACGTATCTAACTTGAAAAAGTGTATATCCGACGAGACTCTTGTAATCCCACTCGACGAGATCGAAATCAACGAGAGCCTCAACTTCGTGGAAGAACCTGTAGAGATCATGGACCGTGAGGTCAAGCAGACAAAGCAAAGTCGTATCCCTATCGTGAAGGTTCGCTGGAATGCCAAGCGAGGAACGGAATTCACTTGGGAACGTGAGGATCAGATGAAACTGAAATACCCTCACCTTTTTGCTTAGTTATTTGTAATTTCTACCTTGCTTAAAATTCTAATTTCGGGACGAAATTCCTTCTAACGGGGGGATGATGTGACGACCCGATATTTCGAGTCAATGTAATGTAAAACCGATCAAAATTAGGTCAAAATGTAACCTTCCTAAAATCTTGTTCGGATTAAATAAAGTAGTAGGAATCATATCAAGGTTTGAGTACATAAAAAGAACGTCCAAATCTGACTTCGGATGAGGAAGTTATGAAATTTTGAAGAAATTCCTTAATCACGTCATTTTAATAAATAAATAATAAAAATAATTTCGGAATTTGCCAACGGAATCTAAACGAAAGTTGTAGATTATGGTCTCACCTTCTCGTGGATATAAAGAACGTCAAAAACGGAGTTCGTATGAAGGAGATATGAATTTTTGAAGTTTATTTAAAATAAATATGAATTTAATTATATATTCCCGGTATTATCCGAAGGGGAGTCATCGGATTGGACCGAAGTACGCCCTGCGTACCTTCGTACGCCCCGCGTACTGAGATCGAGGGTCTCGGATCGTCCACGTCGCGCTATCCGAAGAATTCTAAACTGTCCGACCCGTCCGACCCGCTGTCCCGTCCGACCCGCCGTCCCATCCGACCCGCGTACCCAGCAACCCGTCCCATCCGAACCGAGGCAGTCGAGGCTTCGGTCATGCATGACGTACGCGTACGCGCTGCGTACGAGCGTACGCCCCGCGTTCGGAGGCGGTTCAGCCTTCCTATAAATAGGATGCGAGGCTTTCCGAAAATGTTGCTCATTTCTCTCCTCTCTCTCACAACCTTGCCTCGTTTTCCGTGCCCATTATAACCCGAAGCTCTGGTCTTTTTGCTCAAGTCCCGAGGGTCGATTTTACTCCCGAGATTCCCGAGAATCCCGAGAAAAATCCGTTTTCCAAGACGAAACTCTGCCCGGTTTTCCATCTCGCTTTCTTCAATCAATCAAGTGAGTTTCATACCCCTTAATCAACTTGTTAAATATTCTAAATGCTTTTATATGCTTTCAAAAGGGGGGGAATACAAGTTAAATACTTATAGTTATTGTTTCAATCACATGTGATTGCACTAATCACATGTGATTAATAACTAGGGAAACCAGTAATTTTACCACTATTCAAACTATCTATCAAACTGTTTTACTACTAAATGTTTTCCAAACCCATTTACTTTTCAAATTTACACTGCAACTGTGATTTAAACAAATGTTCCTTATACTTAATCTATTTTAATCAAATCTACGCCTTCAAATTGTTTTATAGATTGACATCAAGTCAATCTTTCTTTAAAAATAATACTTATGTTTCGAATGTCTTATAAATACATATTTATATTTTATATTATAAATTGCATGCCCATATATGTATAGACGTATAAATAATGTTTAAAGGGCTTAGGAAGGCCATCCACCCTATTTCCTTTTCCTCGATTTGGATGTGGTCTGGTGGGATTTTGGGTGACCATCCGAAGGTCGTTTCCATGTTAATTATATATCAAATATACATATATAGACATAAAAGTACTTCCATAACCATACGTACTAGACGCACCGTTAACAAGTTACCATCGGGGTAACACAGAACCATACTATTACAACTGCTAGATCAATGAGTCAGTTCATTCATGAGTCTATACTAGGAAGAGAACATATACAACTATACTAGAACAAGAAACATTTCATCACATATGCAAGAATACGATAACAAATGTGATCCACTGTATCGGAGCATGCCTTAAATGTCATGGCCCGAGTTGTAGCCAGAATTCTCTTAGAGGGAGAGCGTTGAGTTTGCGTATAGATCTATACTGGATTGACTATCCTACACCTTGCTGCTAGCTACAGCCGGACCTGCAGGTCTGCGGGTGCCAAACGTCATTCCGTTATTACGACCGTTCTTTATGTCGTTGTTATCAGTCGATAGTATGGTGCAATTATCACATTATACCTTAATATAAATCCGGTTTAAGGTAGTAGTAATTAGTACAACAGTAGTTCTTATTATACAAAGCTACAGTACTACAATGATTTACCCATTACATATTTTGGTGATAATCTCACTTAAGCATTAATGTACAAACTATATTTTAACAAATGATAGTTATACTTGGGTAATTACACACTTTTACAACAGACGAGTTTACAAAACAGTTAAGCCTTGGTAGAAGGCTACTTTTATAGAAAATATAGGATTTTCTGAGAGATTCAAACTTTTACAAACTTATTCAGTGAGACAGGTTCAAACGTTTTTGACAACGAACATTGACACAAAAATACTTATGAACTCACCAGCTTAATGCTGATCTACTCTTTCAAAATAACTTGTATTCTCAGGTCATCAGTAGACAGGTACCGATGCCAGCTTTTGAGATGATGGAGCGTACTCAAGACTCATCATTTTATTATTTTGATTTACGGTATATTTTTGGTGTCTAAAACTGTACAGAACACGCATGTATTAAAAATATATATTTAATGCAATGGATGATGTTGTTTGCCTATTTACATTTACTGTGTTATGATTACCTTACATGACGTCCTCCGCCCCAGAACGTTTCCGCCGTTCTTGGTTTTGGGGTGTGACAAAAGTGCTACTACTACCACAAGAAAGGGAATTGGAAATGAAGTTGCCCGAAGTATCTGTCGGACATCAAGGATGGAAAGAAAAAACCATCCTTCACAGGTATTTGTTATATTCAATCTAATAATTCAACACATTCTATTTCTTGGGTTCTCGATATAGGGTGTGGTTTTCACATTTGTTCTAATTTGCAGGGCCTAAGAAGACATAGGGATGTGGAGCATGGTAAGATAAACTTGATCACAGGGAATAGAAGAGCGTCGCCTTTCACCAAGATTGGAGTTTACTCTTTAATACTTAGTAGTGGATTAGGACTAGCTTTGAATAATTGTTGCTAGTCGCCTGAAATGGCAAGAAACATCACTTATTTTCATGGTTTATATAAAAAAGGATTTAGATTTTCATTTGATAATGAAAGGGGTTCAATTAATGCTATTCTTAATGGTGTTTTCTATTTTGAAGCATTGCCTTGTAATGTAATATATGAAACTATGATTGTTGTAGACTATTTAGGAAATGATGTGTTGTGTGTTGATTCTTCTAACGATTTGGATAAAACAAGATTGTGGCATTGTTGTCTTAGACATGTCAACAAGAAACTCATAGCCCAACTCCAAAAGGATGGAGTGTTGGAGTCATTCGACCTTAGGGATGATGACGTGTGCGGGTCATGTGTACATGGAAATATGAACAAGCCACCCTTCAATGGTACTTGTGAAAGGGGTGAGGGTTTATTGGATCTCATACACACCGATGTGTGTGGGCCCTTTAGATCCACCACAAGGGATGCGAGCCGCTTCTATGTGACTTCCATAGAAGATATGGGTATATCTACTTAATCAAGCACAAGTTAGAAACATTTGAATAGTTCAAAGATTTTAAGAAGGAAGTGGAGAATCAGTTGGGCAGGAAAATTAAGATGCTTCAATCTGATCGAGGTGGAAAGTACCTTAGTGTTGACTTCCATGACTACCTCAAGGAACGTGGAATTGTTTCGCAATAGACGCCACCTAGGACACCGTAGTTGATTGGTGTAGCTGAGAGGCGTAATCGTTCCTTGCTAGACATGGTTCGTTCCATGGTGAGTCGTGCGTTGTTACCTATCTCATTATGGGGGTATGCCTTAGAGACTGCCGCCCATACCGTTAACCTAGTCCCTACAAAGAAGGTTGCCAAAACACCTCACGAGATGCGGACATGGAAAGCTCCCTCGTTGGTACATATTAAGGTTTAGGGTTGCAAGGCTTTTGTAAGACAAGAGACTCAGGAAAATCTCGAACCTCATAGTGAGCGGTGTATTTTCATCAGCTATCCACATAAATCCTTTGGTTATCTCCTCTATAGACCGAGTGACAATGTTGTCTACGTTGCGAGGAGAGGGGTTTTCCGAGAGTGAGAACTCATAAGCCAAGGAGACAGTGGGAGGCAAATCGATCTTGAAGAGCTTCAAGAACCGAATGATGAAGGAGCCACAAACACTGGCGCTCAACTTGAGGAGGAAACTCTTGTTCAACTAATTGATGAGTCCTTACCTCTTAGAAGTTCCAGTAGAGTTAGTGTTCCGCCTATGTTATATGGTTTTCATTTAACAAGTGAATGTGATACGTTTATTAGTTATAGTATACTAGTAAATTTGGATGAACCTAATAGCTACAAGGAAGCCATGGTAGGTCCGGAGTCTACGAAACGGAAAGAGGCTATGGACAGCGAGATTCAGTCCATGTATGAAAACCAAGTTTGGAATTTGGTTGACAATGTACCAGTTCGTAAGACGGTCGGGTGCAAGTGGATCTTCAAGAAGAAGACCGATATGGATGGGAAAGTGCACACTTATAAGGCACGATTGGTTGCGAAGGGCTTTACTCAAACTTCAAGAGTTGACTATGATGACACCTTCTTAGCATTTGCAAAGATAAAGTCCATTAAGGTGATGCTGGCCATTGCTGCATTTCAAGACTATGAAATATGGCAAATGGAAGTCAAAACCGCTTTCCTTAATGGGAAGTTGGCTGAGGATGTTTACATGAGTCAACCAGAGGGTTTTGTTGATGCGAAGCATCATAATAGAGTGTGTAAGCTTGAGAAATCCATTTTTAGATTGAAACAAGCATCTCACAGATGGAATCTTTGTTTCGATGAGAAAGTGAAAGAGTTTGGCTTCCTGCGAAGCGACGATGAATCATGTGTATATGTTAAAGCCAGTTGGAGTATAGTTAGCTTCCTCGTATTGTATGTTGATGACATACTGCTCATAGGAATTGACATCCCAACCCTACAGGAGGTTAAGTCCTTGCTTGGGAAATGTTTTGCTATGAAGGACCTCAGAGAGGCTGCCTATATTTTGGGAATAAGGATACTGAGAAACAGGAGTAAAAGACTAATAGGACATAGTCAAAATACTTACTTGAACAAGGTACTAAAGCGTTTCAGTATGAAGAATTCCAAGAAAGGGGAGTTACCAATCCAAATCAATACCAAATTGAGTAAGACTCAAAGTCCAAGTACCGAGGTCGAGATAGCAAAAATTATTCGAGTACCTTACGCTTCCACAATTGGCTCGATCATCTATGCTATGACCTATACTCTCCCTGATGTGGCCTTCGCTTTGAGCATGGTCAACAGATATCAATGGAATCCTGGTAGAGTGCATTGGACTGCAGTCAAGCATATTCTTAAGTACCTTCGTGACGGGTTTTGAGCATTCTAACACTTCCTAAGTGTACATGCAACCCTAATAACCTTGGATCTATGTTTGTCTAATTATCATGCAAAGTTGAATTCCAAGGTTATATTCCTATCTAGCATACATGGGGAACAATTTTAACTTGAATCATAGATAGAATAACTTACCTTGTTGTTGCTTGTGTTCCTTGAAACCTTGTGAGCCTAGCACCCCAAGTGTGATGCCTCAAATGCTTCACACAACACCAAATGCTCTTGGAAAGACTCTTGAGATAACACACACTTCTCAAAATCGGCCAAGCCCTCTAGTTTCTTAGTGTTCAACTTGTGTCACCAATTTTGTGGAGAATGGGACTCTTATATAGTGTTGGCACATCTAGGGTTACACCATGTAAACCCTAATGTGTCATGACTCTTCATTTCCATGACCCATGGGTTTGTAACTCCCATGGAGCATCCATGGAGCATCCTATGGGTAGAACCCAACTTGATAATCCATGGAGCCTCTTAGCCCACTATACAAGATATGGATGATTTCCATAATCAACCCATATATTTAATTAGTTATCCTTTGATCACTTAATTAATTCCAAATTAATTCTTGATCAAACTAATCAAATAATATTATTAATATATTAGAACTTATAATATATTAATAATCTCCAAGTGTTATTTCTCTCATTTAGTCTATCCAATTGCATGGTGCCATGCAACCCAAATGGACCATGCCGGGTCGGGTCAAGTACAAGCCCGAAATAGTTATGGACTTCGACACCTTATCCAACAGTCTCCCACTTGGATAAGTCTAATAACTATATCTCTAGTACTTCAGGAACCGACCGGCAATCGTAGCTCTTTCAAGGTCTCTCGGAACTGAGAAGATGATGATACGCCATTTAAGATAAGTGATCATATAATCCTCTGTTCTAGATATCAACCGGACAAATACATGGAACATGTCTTGCTTATTGTCCAGCATTTGTTTCCCGATTTCCGATTTGTTTGACATAGAACTTAATTGAACACATCAACTTAGTTCTGACCGGGCCCGGTACATTGGTCAAAACAAAATCATCGAGGGGCCCAGATATCAGCTTCTAATCCAAGAAGGAACAGATAAACTTCGACTCATATGTTTGTTCTACCACTCATTGAATTACACACAAAAGTACGTTTTATAACATCGAGTTACCAATGCGGTTTCGTACAGTCAATGCATAACCAACTTGTAAGTAACAAATCATATCTCTAGGTTTGAAGACTTATATGATATTACCGTCTCACGATCACTCGAGATAAAATTCCATGAAGTGATTCCAGTGAGCGTGGGTTGAGTCCAATGCTCAGAACTTATGAGCACTCATGATTGTTGTAGCCTTATCCAAGACCTCTACAACCAAACATGACAGTCTTGATTCATATCTACTTCCAACATATGACCGACTGTGGAGGTTTGAATAATATGTTATACCAAACAAAATTATTCTGGAAGTCAAAACATGCAAAAAGAAATATAGTAAACGATTGACAAGAGATAGCAACACTTTACTCATAAATAAAACATTTTTTATTCATCATCTAATGTCAATTACACTTTACAAATTTCGAGATTATCTAACTACTAAATCTAATATCATCCTTCAGCCCTATGCTCCGAGCATGATGAAGATGCTTAACCCGAGTCAATCCCTTTGTGAGGGGATCTGCCGGATTCTCATCTGATGATACCCTTTTTGCCATGAGGTGTCCTTCTTCGATCCGATGTCTAATGAAATGGTATTTTCTGTCGATGTGTCTGGATCTCCCATGATCCCTTGGTTCCTTGGCTAAGGCAACAGCACTTTCACTATCACAGAAAATCTCCATTGGCTCTTTAATAGCTGGTACAACTCCAAGGTCTCCAATGAAGTTCTTCAGCCATATCGCCTCCTTTGCTGCTTCAATAGCTGCAATATACTCTGATTCACAAGTAGAATCTGCCACTGTCTCTTGCTTGGAACTCTTCCAAGAAATTGCTCCTCCGTTTAGGGTAAAGACCCAGCCCGACTGAGAGCGGAAATTATCCCTATCAGTCTGGAAGCTAGCATCACTATACCCTACAACTCTCAAGTCATCACTCCCACTGAGGGTAAGAACCTAGTCCTTAGTCCTCCGTAGGTACTTGAGGATATTCTTTACCGCAGTCCAGTGTGCCTTGCCAGGGTTCGCCTGATACCTGCTAACCATGCTCAAGGCAAAAGCTACATCGGGTCGAGTACACGTCATAGCATACATGATCGATCCTACAGCCGAAGCGTAAGGTGTTCGACTCATTTCTGCTATCTCAGCCTCAGTGCTAGGGCTTTGTGTCTTACTCAATCTGGTGTTACTCTGGATGGGTAACTCTCCTTTCTTGGAATCTTGCATGCTGAATCTCTTCAGCACCTTATCCAAGTAGGTACTCTGACTAAGTCCAATTAGTCTTTTACTCCGATCTCTCAAGATTCTTATCCCTAGAATATAGGCAGCTTCACCAAGGTCCTTCATAGCGAAACACTTCCCAAGCCAGGACTTTACTTCCTGCAGGGTTGGAATGTCGTTTCCTATGAGTAGTATGTCATCCACATACAATACCAAAAAGCTAACTATACTCCCACTAGCCTTGACATACACACAAGATTCATCTTCACTCCTAAAAAAGCCAAATTCCTTGACCTTTTCATCAAAGCAAAGATTCCATCAGCGAGGTTCTTGCTTCAATCCATAAATGGATTTCTCAGGCTTACACACTCTATTAGGGTACTCGTTGCTGACAAAACCCTCTGGCTGACTCATGTAAACATCTTCAGCCAACTTTCCATTAAGGAAAGCGGTTTTGACATCCATTTGCCATATTTCATAGTCATGAAATGCAGCTATGGCTAACAGAACCCGAATAGACTTAATCTTGGCTACCGGAGAAAAGGTCTCATCATAATCCACTCCAGGAATTTGAGAGAAGCCCTTTGCAACCAGTCTAGCCTTATAAGTGTGTACTTTACCATCCATGTCAGTCTTCTTCTTGAAGACCCACTTGCACCCTACTGTCTTACGACCTGGTACATTTTCAACCAAGTTCCAAACTTGATTGTCATACATGGATTGTATCTCGCTATCCATAGCCTCTTTCCATTTAGCAGACTCGGGGCCTGCCATGGCTTCCTCGTAGCTGTTAGGGTCATCTTGACTTACTAGTGTCTCATCACTAATAAGTGTCTCACCTTCTGCAGTAATATGGAATCCATAGTAATGCTCAGGTGCACTCCTAACTCTCGTGGAACGTCTCAGAGATACAGATTTGTCAATTGGCTCAACAGGAGTTTCCTCCTCAGGTTGAGGGCTAGAGTTTGAAGTTCCTTCACCGCTTGATTCTTGAATTTCTTCAAGATCAATTTGCCTCCCACTGTCTCCTTGGCTTATAAATTCTCTCTCTCGAAAGACTCCTCTTCTTGCTACAAAGACCACATTGTCACTTGGTCTGTAGAAGAGGTAATCAAAGGATCGCTGTGGGTAACCGATGAAAATACACCTCTCGCTTCGAGGTTCGAGCTTATCATGAGTCTCACGTCTCACAAAAGCCTCGCAACCCCAAATCTTGATGTGGTCTAGTTTAGGTACTTTACCAGTCCACATCTCGTGAGGAGTTTTGGCAACTTTCTTTGTAGGGACTAGATTAAGAATATGGGCGGCAGTCTCCAAGGCATACCCCCAGAATGAGATTGGTAGCGTAGATCGACTCATCATGGAACGAACCATATCTAACAAGGTTCGATTACGCCTCTCAGCCACACCATTCAACTGTGGTGTCCTGGGAGGTGTCAATTGTGAGACTATCCCACATTCCCTTAGATAGTCGAGGAACTCTGAACTAAGATACTCACCACCATGATCGGATCGAAGCATCTTAATGTTCCTGCCCAATTGATTCTCGACTTCCTGTTTAAATTCCTTAAACCTCTCGAAAGTCTCTGACTTATGCTTGATCAAGTAGACATATCCATATCTACTATAATCATCAGTAAAAGTCAAATAATAATGATTAGCATCCCTTGTGGCATGTTTGAATGGTCTACACACATCCGTGTGTGTAAGGTCCAACAAACCTTCACCCCTCTCACACGAACCTGTGAAGGGTGACTTTGTCATTTTTCCAAGTAAGCATGATTCGCAACTATCATCTGACTTTAGGTCAAACGACTCCAAGACTCCATCCTTTTGGAGTTGGCCTATGCGTTTCTTGCTTATATGTCCAAGACGACAATGCCATAAAGATGGTTTATCCAAGTTATTATTAGTAGAATCAATACACAAAACATTATTTCCTAAGTTATCTTCAACAGATACAGCTTCATACACACCATCACAAGGTAATGCTTTAAAATAAAGAACATTATTAAAGAAAGCATCAATAGAACCAACTTCACTATTAAAGGAAAAGGTAAACCCTTGTTTGTACAAAGCATGAAAGGAAATAATATTTCTTGCCATTCCTGGCGAATAACAACACTTATTCAAATCTAAACTAAACCCACTACTTAGCGATAAAGTATAAACTCCAATCTTAGTAACAGGTATAGCTTTCCTATTCCCCATGATCAATTTTATCCTTCCTTGCTCCACATCCTCACTTCTTCTTAGTCCCTGCAAGTCACAACAAATATGAATACCACAACCGGTATCAAGGACCCAAGAATTAGAATGGGGTGAGTTATTAGAAATGATAGTGTAAATACCTGCATGGTTGGGTTTAACTTTCCCATCCTTCACATCTTGCTGGTATTTTGGGCAGTTCCGCTTCCAATGAGCTTTTTCATGGCAATAGAAGCATTCAGCCTCTTTTGGGTCAGAAGAAGGAGTAATGAAACCTTTCTTGGTTCCACTTGAAGAAGAGCCATCAAGGGTCCGAGCCTTGGTACCCTTAGAAGAGCTCTTTCTCTTCCTCCCTCGATTTTTCCCGATTGCCAAAACCGGAGTAGAGTTTTGAGTAGGAGTGATAGCAACCGACTTCCCCTTAAGACCTGATTCTGCGGTCTTGAGAAGTCCCTGAAGTTTGCTGAGGGTGACTTCTTCCTTGTTCATGTGATATGTCATGCGGAATTGATCATAGCACGATGGTAAGGAATGCAAAATAATATCTATTGCAAGATCCTCCGGGAAGTTCACATTAAGCTTCAGCAAACGATCCACATACCTTTGCATTTTCTGCATGTGGCTCGTGACGGATTCCCCGTCCTTCATCATGGTTGTTATCATGGAGCAGATGATTTCATACCTCTCTTGTCTTGCACTTTGATGGTATATTTCCATCAAATCTTGGTGCATGTCATAAGGGTAGAAATCCTCATAAGACTTTTGGAGTTCCGCTGTCATCGTGGCCATCATGATGCAAGCTACTTTCGTAGCATCCCTTTCATGTGCCCGAAATTCAGCGATCTCCTGAGGAGTTGCAGTGGACTCATCAATCTCCTTAAGCTCCTTGTCAAGGACATATTCTTTGTCCTCGTAGCGGGTAATCATCCTGATGTTTCTGATCCACTCATTGAAGTTGGATCCATCAAAGGTGACTTTCCCACACAAGTTCATAAGGGTAAAGGAGCCATTTGGATTAGAGCCAGAAGCATTGTTGAAAGACATCTGAAGAAAAGAGGACAAGATTAGTTTAGACATAAGAGAGTCCTTAATAAAACACCCAAATGTAATATTAAGGCTAGGATCCAATCACAATATAATATAACTTAGAAGAGGTATGCCGTAATCTAAGCTATATCATATTTGAAAGGTAGGTGAATGACGATTCACCAATTTCCACCACGAAAACCGCAATATTTTAGTATTAGGTTTTTGAATGGTTCTTAGAAATTCCTAGATTCTTTGAGATTCAATGAACTTTTCAAAGGCATGTTTCAATCTCGAGTGTGCCCTCCAAGTTTTGTGACTGGGATACCGAGGATCACAAAACGAGGTGTGAAGTAACCATGCAAATCACTTGGTACCCTTAAAGTTTATCACTCAATCTATGTGCCGGTTAACCACACACGCTCCATCGATACTATAATAAACCCTAAGTCACCCTTTACCTACCTTGTTAAGTCCAAGTTAGTGTGCCGGTTAACCACACACGCTCCACCAACGACTTAATCAAAGTGTAAAGTGTAATTTCATGGAATAGCACCTTATTCACATTTTTCCTAAAGTAACTAAGATTGGGAATTTAATAAAACATTTAGTTACTTTATAATATTCATCATACTTTGAATGAGAATTAATAAGTCCTTGTCTTACCCGTTCGGCTAACGACCCTCCACCGATCAAGCAAGCGGTGGGTGAGAGTGGACACACATTAAGTCACCATTTTATAGGCAACAACCTTATACCCACCTTATAGACCGGCTTCGTGAATGAGGCTTACTAGCGGTAAGACGACTTTGTTCTTATACATATATATATAATTATTAAATCATAATAATATAAGTATAAGGGTTGAATTTTAGCTTTTAAAATTCTAGGGGTTGGAACTAAAGTTTTAACTTAACTTTACTTATTCCAAAACTTGAGGGCAAGTTTTGTAAACTTTCAAAACTTTTCATTTCTTGTAACTTATGAGTTTAATAGAGTAATAAAATGAGGACTTTTCATTTTTCCTAACTCTTGTGTTCTTTTAATGGTTTTTAATCCAAGAGAGTTTTGGTTTTCCATAACTTGAGGACAAGTTATGGACTCCATTAAAACACATTATGATCATGAATTAATCTACCACAAAGGTTACAAATAATTCCTATGATCATCTAAACATCATAAGAACAAGAATATGAATATGAACACTTTCAAGAATCAAAATCACATTTAATATTTGTAATTTTGATAACTAGTTGTTGTAAATGAGTTAGAAAAGACATTACACCGTCTAAAACAAGTTTTCAAGTACCAAAACATTTTAGGGTAATGATTCTAATCCATTTCCAACAACTCAAGTCGAAATTCTGCACTCTGTCGACCCTACTCGCCGAGTGCATAAACCTACTCGCCGAGTAGGTTGAAGATACACATGAACTCGACGAGTCCTCCCCATGGACTCGCCGAGTCCATCAGTCAGACAGCAGAAATTTCGACTTTCTTCAACTTTTAAGCACAAATAACAAACAAACAAGCCTAGGCTCTGATACCACTGACGGGTTTTGAGCATTCTAACACTTCCTAAGTGTACATGCAACCCTAATAACCTTGGATCTATGTTTGTCTAATTATCATGCAAAGTTGAATTCCAAGGTTATATTCCTATCTAGCATACATGGGGAACAATTTTAACTTGAATCATAGATAGAATAACTTACCTTGTTGTTGCTTGTGTTCCTTGAAACCTTGTGAGCCTAGCACCCCAAGTGTGATGCCTCAAATGCTTCACACAACACCAAATGCTCTTGGAAAGACTCTTGAGATAACACACACTTCTCAAAATCGGCCAAGCCCTCTAGTTTCTTAGTGTTCAACTTGTGTCACCAATTTTGTGGAGAATGGGACTCTTATATAGTGTTGGCACATCTAGGGTTACACCATGTAAACCCTAATGTGTCATGACTCTTCATTTCCATGACCCATGGGTTTGTAACTCCCATGGAGCATCCATGGAGCATCCTATGGGTAGAACCCAACTTGCTAATCCATGGAGCCTCTTAGCCCACTATACAAGATATGGATGATTTCCATAATCAACCCATATATTTAATTAGTTATCCTTTGATCACTTAATTAATTCCAAATTAATTCTTGATCAAACTAATCAAATAATATTATTAATATATTAGAACTTATAATATATTAATAATCTCCAAGTGTTATTTCTGTCATTTAGTCTATCCAATTGCATGGTGCCATGCAACCCAAATGGACCATGCCGCGTCGGGTCAAGTACAAGCCCGAAATAGTTATGGCCTTAGACACCTTATCCAACACTTCGGAGGACCAAAGAATGGTTTCTTATCCTTGGTGAGAGTGATGACTTAAGGGTGCGAGGGTATAGTGACGCCAACTATCAGACAAAATGAGATAGTTATTGATCTCAGTCGGGTTGGGTCTTTTCCCTGAATGGAGGAGCAGTGACTTGGAAAAGTTCCAAGCAAGAGATTGTGGTTGATTCAATGTTTGAATCAGAGTACATAGCAGCGAGTGAAACGTCGAAGGAGGCAATATGGTTGAAGAACTCCATTGCAGACCTTGGAGTTGTACCAGCCATAAAGGAGCCCCATGGAAATTTTATGTGATAATGAAGGTGCGGTTGCCTTAACTAAGGAACTAAGGGATCACAACAGATCCAGACATATCTACAGGAAATATCACTTCATTACACATCAGGTAGAAGAGGGACCCCTCGTAGTGAAGAGGTTATTGTCAGAATATAACCCAACAGATCCCTTCACGAAGGGACTGAGTAGGGTTAAGCACTTGCAACATGCTAGGAGCATTGGGCTGAAGGAGGATATTAGTTTAGATTAGATAGTTTCAAAACATGTAATAGCTAAATTGTAATTAACATTTTTCAATTAAATAAAGGAGTATTATTTATAAGTAAAGTTACTATCTTGTGTTTGTTTTTTACCTATTGTTTCACTTTGAATGTTTTGACTTCCTGAATAATAAGATTATTCGAATAGTCCATAGTCGTTCATATGTGGGAAGTAGATATGTAAGAAGATTGTCATGAATTGGTTTGTAGACTGTGTAAAAGTGTATTAGACATAGAAAAAGTTCGCTGCAATGTTCATGAGTGCGTATGAAATTACATTTGAGCATTTGATTAAACCCACGCTTGTTGGCATCACTTCATGGAATTTATCACGTGCGATTGCAAGATGATAATATCATATAGTCTTTAAACCTAAATACATATCACTACTAGAAAAACAGTCTTTAATGACACACAAACAATGACATGCGGTGGTTTACGATACGCAAAAGTGTGCGTCCTAAAAATAATGTCATCTCTTATAAAATTTGAAGGATAGAGGACACGCATGTGTACGTGCCGGAAAATTAGTGTCCAAAAAAATGGAGGGCGCATATGATAAAATGTGTGTCATGTGCGCATGTCGCTTTATTTTTTTTCCATAAACACGCGTTTTAGAAGCTCGCGGGGGAAATGAAATTCCAAAAGTTTGAAAAGTCGCCAAGTTCTCCTCTACCTTCTTTCAATCGTTCTTCTCTCTCTCTCTCTCTCTCAATCAAATCCAAAAATCCTTCAATCGAAGAGCCACGGTGTCTCTCTCACCGTCACTGTTCTTTTCTCCCACAACAACATCACACCATCACCAAATCTCTGATCTCCGACCGACGTCTCCACCCATTCTATGCCCCCACTCTAATTTGCTCAGTCAAATATCCAAAAAAATGAACCACGGTGTGCTTCTCCTTTCTCCCATACCAGTCGACAGAAATGAAGGAGTCTCGTGCCTAAAATTTTATATTAGGCCAAAAATCGACTATTGTTGGAACTAGGGTTCTGGTTCTTAGTGAAATCGAAGGTTTTTTGGTCACCAGGCCATGAAATTGAAATCAAAGGGTTATAGTTGTTGGAACCACGACTTTTGTTGGAACTCGGGCTTTGGATTTTTTTAGTATATTCAGTTTTCAACCCAAATGTAAATCCAAATACTCTAATCGTAGTCCCCACGCGAGAAGGCAAGGCAACATCTCGGAAATCGTAGCAGAACAATAGCTAATCGCGTGCAACAGTGAGGGTGAAGGGTTTATTGTCAATTACTCATCATTTAAATCAATCATTATAAGCTTATAATTTATCAGGTGATCGATAATCATGATTAAACACCGGCCATGATTTCCAACACGCTACTTCAGTTCACATCATTTGTTTGAAAGTATATCTTTTAATTAACTTTATTGTCAGAAATTTTGAACTGTCGATGTTTGATTTTGTTAATGTTGATCACGAGGTGTTCAAGATTTCTGTTTTGGTTTTATCTGTGTAGCAGTGACGTTTACTTAAACAAATTAGCTCTTGATTCTGTAGCATTTTGATTAATTTGATAAGAAGATTGTCTTCGATTCAACTGATGGATTTCAAAAACCTGTTCTTTATATTAACATCTAATTCTCCATTATTGTAGCTTAATCGAGAGCTTGATATAGGAACTGGGCTTCCAATTTTCTTGTATGTGTCTATTAGATACTCCTATCCTTATTTATGTTACAATTTCTACCCTTAAATTATGAATCATTTGGGAAACTAGGATTAAATTAGCAAATCTCTAAAACATCTACTTACTTGATACTATAATTATAACATCCAGATTCCCAGGTACATTATTTATTCATCTACTTCGGAGATTTTGGAGGGACTCGGCGAGTTGACGCTTAGACTCGCCGAGTAGGATCGCAAATTCTATCCGGCTTAATGGCCCCTGAGTGAAACCCTAGGAGATGCAGAGCGTTTGTGAGGAAGAAGAGGCCATTTTTGATCCTTGTGTGGGTGTTTTTGCAAGAAGAAGGTGACCAAGGAAAGAGGGAACTGAAGAGGGTGCTATTATGTGGATTTCAGAGCCTAGGGACTTCATATTGAGGTATATATTCGATCCTTCTTCAGTTTTGGTGTTAATCTTTCAGAGTTAGGGTTTCTAGCCCCTTTAGAGTATGAATTGTGGAGCAATTGGTCCCTTCTTGTGTTGAGACTTTGGATCTTCCAAAGAGGTCCAGAGACCTTTACTCCTTGATCTTTATGGGCGTCATTGGGAGATATGAGCTTAGGGTGGCATATTGAGGCCATTTCTTCAAATAGAGCCATTAGGTCTTTGCATGGGCATCAAGATCTAGACTTTACGTGTTTATCTTGCTTAAGGAGGCCAGATCTATAGGTTAGAGGAACGGATCTGAACTCAGGAGATCATTTGAGTTGAGCATGGCATGAACTCGCCGAGTCCCAAGAACAGACTCGAGGAGTAGGGTTAGGGTTCCCCGTAAATCACTCAGTTGGTAACTAGCCGAGTTGGGGGAATGACTTGGCGAGTCAGAGGGAAATAGAGGACTGGGATTCAAGGCGGAACTCGCCGAGTTCATAATGGGACTCGACGAGTTGAGTCGGGATGGCCCTGCGATTCATGCCAGGTGTAACTCGTCGAGCAGGGGAAAGACTCGACGTGTCAAGCGAAACTAGATAGATAGTTGAAACGTGTAGATTCGTCGAGTCGCCCAAGTGCACCCGACGAGTCGGGTCAAAGTTTGACCGTTGACTTTTGTTGACTTTTAGGGTTTGGTCAACAATCGGGTCTTTGAGTCAAGAGAGGGGTAAAATGGTCTTTTACCCTTCTGAGGGTGCCAAGAGAGGGTTGAGTCTAGTCTCGAGAGTTATATTTATGAGAGTATTTACTTTATGTGATTAGGCGGAGGTTAGACCATATTTCTACAGAGACAGAGATTTACCGAGACATCTGAGGTGAGTCTTCTCACTATACTTTACCAAGAGTGGTAACAGAGTTATGTGACAGTGTATTTTAGAGTTATGTGGTAGTGTATTTGTATGTTATTTATGTGTTGAGATTTATTGTGATATGTGATATGCATGATTCAGAGTTTTCAGAGTTAGGACCAGTGGGTCATAGAGTTAGGGCCTTTGGGTGCATAGAGTTAGGGCCAGAGGGCCCACAGAGAGTTGGGACTGGAGGGTCCTACTGAGACACACTCACCAGAGGGTCAGCAGAGTTATAGCCTTGAGTGGATAATATGTGTTAGAGTGGTATTTTGGGGAACTCACTAAGAATTTATGCTTACAATGTTATGTGTTATGTGTTTCAGGTAGCAGTGATGATCGCGGGAAGGCGCCGGCATGATCTGTACACACACCCGCGGAGTTTATTATGATTTGATCATGGGATTTTTAACGAGATAATGTTGATACATTGGTTTCTTGAAAGTGATTACTAATGAATTTATATGGTTTTAAAAAGTGAAAAATTGTTTTAATTTTTACGGTGTTACAAGTGGGTATCAGAGCCTTGGTTTGTGGGATTCATATGCATCTTCGGGCGTATCTAAACTCAAACTGAGGATTTGAGAAACTTTTTGATAATAAAACAATTTTTAAAGGAGTCAAAAGAGTTTTGAGATAAACAGAGCAGAGCCGTGTGTATGATCAGTCAGCGCCCGAACGGTGATTTCCCAAAATACCCTTGCAATAAGTGTTATGAGATATTATATGATTGTTTATGTTAATGCATGCTAGAGTAGACTAGGTATTCTTATTAGGACTAGAGTGGGCTGATATATGATGCCTTAGTCTAGGAGTTTTGTTTCTAGAGATGTTGAGAATGTTTAGATAGCAGTGAGGAGCTTATGAGAGGTCTGCTAGTGAGTAGCATATGATTAAAGAGAATAGAGTACTTGGAATTTAGGACTCTGGGAGGAGGACTTGGGATGAATGCTGATGCGGTGTGGATGGTAGTATTGGGTCCATACTACTTAAGACACCGGGTCAGTGCGCAGTCCAAGTAAGAATCCTTAGAGTACTAAGGAACAAGTAGGGTGGAGTTATCGAGTGTGAGCATACTCAAGCAAGTCCCTAATATTATTATGTTGTATTTCAGAGGGAGATCATGGTTGGGACACGCCACACACCAGAGAGCAGCGGTACGAGTGATGCGGAGATCCGTAGGATCATCCATGAGGAGGTGGCTGCGACCGTCAGGGCAGAGATACCAGATACATTCGGGTCTATCAAAACCACACTGATAGAGAAATTCGACGAGAGATACGCTACTATTTCATAGGCTGCTGTTGCTGCGGCCACTGCAGCTATAACTGTGACTAGGCCGCAGGGTGGTGATCCGTTGCTGTTCTGAGAGTTCAGAAACACAAAACCACCGGACTTTGATGGAACCAAGGACCCGATTGCAGCGATGAGGTGGATATTAGACATGGAGGGGTGTTTCTTTACTTGCTCATCTCCAGAGCATTTGAGAGTCCGGTTCGCGTTACGGGGGTTAGGAGTTCGTGACCCTCAAGCAGGGTACGTTCCCCAGGTGGAGAGAGAGGTTCACTGCTATGTTCCGAGATGAGTACGTTCCCCACGTGGAGAGAGAGCGGTTGGCACAGGAGTTTCTGACCCTCAAGCAGGGTACCGAGTCTATTATAGTGATTCCCGGATGTTCCATGAGAGGGCGAAGTTCTGCCCAGAGCATGTGTCCTTCGAGCAGGCACGTATGAGCCAATATCTGAGTATGTTGAGGAGGGATATACAAGAGTTCATGGCGAACTCGACGTACTGGACATTTGCTGAGCTTCAGGCAAATGCCTAGAAGAGGGAGATAGAGCTGGAGACCCAGGCTAGGGAGGAGGCTGAGTCTCGGGGGAGAGATCGGTGACCGACACAGTCTCAACCGGAAGCCAAGCGGGCCAAGCCCACCAATTTGAGATCTGGGAGCCAGAGGGGCCGCACTTGTGGCAAGTGCGGCAAGAGCCACGATGGGGTGTGCAGAGTAGTGTCTTGCTACAAATGTGGCAAGGAGGGGCATATGGCCAAGGATTTCCCCAAGGGGTTTGCAGTATGTTTTCACGGCAACCAGACCAGATACCAGAAGGCAGAGTGTCCACAGTTGTGAGGCACAGCACAGGGAGCATCTCAGGGATCTTCCCCTGCTGCAGTGAGAGCCACAGACAGTCGGCCAGCAAAGGCCGAGGTACCGAAGGGACGAGGGAGAGCCTTCCAGTTGACTGCGGAAGAGGTCCGCACAGTGCTCTATGTCGTGGCTAGTATGGATTCTTTCATGTATTTATTTTTATGTTGAGATATTGTGCTTATATTATGATATGCGTAGGTACTTTTCTTGTGAGTTTTGTGCCTGCCTTAGTGTTATTTGACTCGGGTGCGAGTCGGTCTTTTGTATCTTTGGCTTTTAGCCAGCACATCAGTATTAGTCGAGAGGCGTTGAGTCGACCTCTGAGAGTTTTCATAGCTGATGAGAGAGCGGTGTATGCTATTGAGGGGATTCGAGGTTGTATACTCGACATTTTCAGAGTGGTGTTTCTGATTGACTTATATCCTATCGCGATGGGAGATGTCTGTGTCATCATGGGCATGGACTGGTTGAACATAGTTGGAGCAGTTATCGACTGCGAGCGACAACTGGTGACCATACGAGACCCTAGTAGGGGAGTTCTTATGATGTACAACGAGGGTACACGTTCTGGGTCAGCATTTTGTTCGGCCGCTAGAGCGAGACAGAGTCTACAACAGGGCTGTAAAGGGTTTGTGGCGTATGTGATGGATACGAGGGTTGATTCAGAGAAACCGAGGTCAGTTGATGAGGTGCCGATAGTGCGTGAGTTCCCGGATGTATTTCTGGAGGAGTTGTCGGGTGTGCCTCCCGAGAGGCAGGAAGAGTTCCGTATCGATTTGGTACCGGGGGCTGCGCCTATCGCCAAGGCACCCTATCGCCTTGCGCCTCTAGAGATGCAGGAGTTATCCTCGTAGCTTCAGGAGCTGCTAGGGAAAGGGGTTTATTTGGCCGAGCAGCTGGCCGTGGGGAGCGCCTATCCATTTTGTCAAGAAAAAGGATGGTTCACACCGGATGTGCATTGATTACTAGGAGTTGAACAAGTTGACGGTCAAGAACCGTTACCCATTGCTGAGGATCGACAATTTGTTCGATCAATTACAGGGAGCATCTTGGTTCTCTAAGATCGATTTGAGGTCCAGATATCATCAGGTGAGGGTGCGAGATGAGGATATCCAGAAGACATCGTTCAGGACTCGTTATGGGGGTTACGAGTTCGTGGTGATGCTTTTCGGGCTCACCAATGCACCGACGGTGTTCATAGATCTCATGAACAGAGTGTGCAGGCCGATGGTGGATCGCTCGATGATCGTATTCATCGACGACATATTGGTGTAATCGATATCCAGAGAGCAGCATGAGGAGCATTTGAGAGAGATCCTCGGAGTTTTGAGATCAGAGAGGCTTTATGCCAAATTCTCCAAGTGTGATTTTTGGTTACGAGAGGTCCAGTTCCTAGGGCACCTCGTTAACCAGAAAGGGATATTGGTCGATCCGGCCAAGATCGAGGCAGTGATGAGTTGGGAGGTGCGGAGGTCACCTACCGAGATCAGGAGTTTTCTAGGGTTGGCTGGTTATTATCAAAGATTTATAAGGGATTTCTCCAAGATCGCCGTGCCACTCACGAAGTTGACCCGGAAGGGGGTTGCTTTTTAGGGCTGTTCACTATTTGGATAAAACTGAATTGTCCAATTGGACAATTTGGATTGGACTATTTGGTTCGGATATTCGGATTTTTGGATTGGTTTTCAACAAAACTGAATTATTATTTTGGATTTCGGATTGGTTTTGGTTTATAAAATAAGAACCGAATAGTCCAAAAAACCGAATAAACATTTATTATTTATTTATTTATAATATATATCTATAGTTATCTATTGATTTTGTAATTTATTTTTTCATATAGGTTCAAAACATTTCACCCGATAAAAAAACATCAATATGTATTATCTCTCAAAAGTTTTCTATCTTTAAAATATTTAACTATAATATATCTGCTTAGTAGTTGTTTGTACGTAAATTTTAAATCACAACTAAATAAATTTTTTTGTTTGTTTTGTAAAATTGGGTAATACTATAATTATATGTCATTTTAAAATGTTTCGGTTTTTGAAAACCGAGTTATAAAACCGATCCTAACGAATTGTAATTCGATCGGATCAGATTGGATTTGTATTTAGTTTGGACTATTCGGATCCATGTTTTGAAAACCGAAATCAATTTGGATTCAGTTGATTGGATCGGATCATACTGATCCATCCAAACGAACACCCCTATTGCTTTTTCATGGGGCCCAGAGCAACATGCCTCCTTCTAGACACTTTGCCAGAGACTATGCAAAGCCCCGGTGTTAGCCCTTCCGGAGGGGATGGAGGACTTCGTAGTGTATTGTGACGCGTCGATATCAGGGTTGGGAGCGGTGCTTATGCAGAGGGGGCATGTGATAGCATATGCATCGAGGCAGCTGAAACCTCATGAGTCGAGGTATCCCACCAACGATCTGGAGTTGGGGGCAGTGGTGTTCGCCCTCAAGATCTGGCGTCACTATCTGTATGGGGTTCGGTGTACCATATACACGGACCACAAGAGCTTGAATGTAACGCCCCAATTCTGGTATGTTATTTAAATAATTACTTTTTCAAGTTTTCAGAAGGAACTCGACGAGTCAGTAGCCAGACTCGTCGAGTTGAGTCGGGAGTTTGAGCACGTGTAAGTTGGCAACTCGACGAGTCCATATTCCGGACTCGGCGAGTCCACCAGTCTGGATGAAACCCTAATTTCAATGGTTTGCACCCTATTTAAACAACTTTTGGGGCCTCAAGACACCCCCCATCACCCCTCAGAGCACCATACTCGAAACCCTAGAACCCTCTTAGCATTTTGTGTGATTTTGGTGGGTTTCTTTGAAGATTTTGAGAGAAGAAGGAAGGTACATCAAGAGGAGAAGAAGGGGATCCAGGATCTTTGTGGTATTTCAGAGAATAGTGAGGTATAACTCGTCCCTTTTCTGTTTTCATGTTTTAATTCCCTTTTGGAAGCCATTAAAGCTATTCTTGAACTATTTCTTGGCTTGGTAATGGCATAGAGGACTCATTGAGATGAATATCCTTCGGATCTAGCTAGGTTTGAGTTCCAGAAGCATAGATCTAGTACCTTTATGGAGCCATTTTGCATGAAAGCTCTAGATCTACTCTTATAGTGTGCTTTGAACCCTAAAACCTTCATTTGATGTTATTTACACGTAAAGTTGGAAACTTTACGTGTTAATCGAGCCCCAAGAACCCAGATCTATGAATGGAATGGACTGGTTTCAAGCAGAATCGAGTATATAGTGTTTGCATGCATGCGACTCAGCGAGTCGTTCTTCAGACTCGGCGAGTCGAGTCGCGAGTCCCCTGTTTTCCCCGTTTCGAGTTATGTCGAGTGGAACCAGTGAGTGAGCGAAGGACTCGGTGAGCTAGAGGGTTAAACTCATTGTGGAAGAACTCGGCAAGTCAATGCCCTGACTCGGCGAGTCCAAGGCAATCTTCATGCCTCAAGAACAGACTCGAAGAGTTGTTCATACAACTCGACGAGTCACAGCTAGTGTGGTCATCTGATGAAGGAGAACTCGACGAGTTGTTCATACAACTTGGCGAGTTGGATGCAGATTTTCGGAGTGTTAGTAACAAAGAGGAACTCGTCGAGTTTGTGCCAAAAATCGACGAGTAGTAGCGAGTAGAAGCATAAAGTGAGAGTAAGGACTCGACGAGTTGGTGACCAACTCAATGAGTCAGGTCAACTGAATGTTGACTTTGACCGAAAGGTTGACTTTGGCCACGGGTAAGATAGTTATTTTACCCTCAGTGTTATTATCAGTGTTTGATCGATGGTACTTATGGAAATTGTAGCCGGGGTGAAACCGGAGCAGCAACACATAGATTCCGGAGCATTTCTTCCAGCAACTAGACTATGAGGAGAGTTTCCTTCCAGTAGGAACGGGTCTATGGCCACAATGCCGACCCATTTAGTTAGTAGTAGTTTCCGGACTTCGGTCCGATGTAGTAGTTAGAAAGTTTGATGCCTTCGTGGCACAGACAGGATTTATGTGTTGGGTGTTCCGGGCTACGGTCCGATGTAATATGCAGTTATGTGTTAGTTGATATGTTTATGCTATGCTATGTTATGTTAGTTTCCGGACTTTGGTCCGATGTAGAGGGCAAGGCCCTGGTTAGTTCCGGACATAGGTCCGATGCAGTCAGGTCCGGACTTCGGTCCGATGCAGGGGATGCGGTCCCAGTCAGTTCCGGACTTCGATCCAATGCAGTTTCCAAGCTTCGGTCCGATGCAGAGGGCAAGGCCCTGGATAGTTTCGGACTTCGGTCCGATGCAGTTTCCGGACTTCGGACCAATGCAGTAGGCAAGGGCCCAATATGTGTTATATGTTATTGTATGGTATGTGGTAGTTTGGGGGAGCTCACTAAGCTTTGTGCTTACAGTTTCAGTTTTGGTTTCAGGTACTTCCGCAAGTAAAGGTAAGAGCTCGGGATGATGGCATTGCACACACCACAACTTCAGTCTTATTCCTGGGAATTTGTTGATTCATAGTTTGATTTGATACAAATGTTCATGATATCTTATCATGAGTTGAGATATTGACACGTGGTTTTATGATGTGACGATCAGTACATGATTTTTATTATTATTAAAACAAAAAAATTTGGGTCGTATTTTTGGTTGTTACATTTAAGTACCTGATGGATCAGCCCAACCTGAATATGCGCCAGAGGAGATGCTTGTATGTGGTAAAGGATTACGACTGCAAGATCCTATACCATCCGGGTAAGGCTAATGTTGTAGCCGATGCCCTGAGCCATAGGGCGGAGGGCGCCCCGATGCGAGACATTTGCATGAGATTGACAGTGATGACACCGGTGTTGGACACCATTCGTGGGGCCCAGGCTGAGGCCGTGAGACCAGAAAACCGTAATTCATTACCGATAGCCGAGGGCTTATGACATTTCAGGTCGGATTTGGGTACCGTTTGTGCGCGGAACGCGTACCATTTTGATGGAGGAGGGGCATCGATTGAGGTTCTCCATCCATCCCGGGGCCACTAAGATGTATTTGGACCTGAAGAGAGAGTATTGGTGGACCTGTATGAAGAGGGACGTCGCATGGTTTGTAGAGAGATGCTTGACCTGTCGCAGGGTTAAGGCCGAGCACAAGTGTCCACATGGTAAGCTGTAGCCATTAGAGATTCCTGAGTGGAAGTGGGAACAGATTACCATGGATTTCATCACCAAATTGCCTAGGATTGCGAGAGGTTTCGATGCAATTTGGGTGATTGTGGACAGGTTGACGAAGAGCGCTCACTTTCTTGTTATTGGTGAGAGCTCTTCTGCTGAGAGGCTGGCAGAGTTGTACGTGAGAGAGGTGGTATCGCGGCATGGAGTACCAGTCTCGATTGTTTCTGATTTAGATGTGCGTTTCACTTCCATGTTCTGGAAGAAATTTCATGTGGAATTGGGTATGAGGCTGCATTTTAGTACCGCATACCACCCACAGACTGACGGACAGAGTGAACGGATGATTCAGACGCTCGAGGACATGCTTCGGGCATGTGTATTGGACTTCAGAGGGAGTTAGAACATGTACTTACCCTTGGCTGAGTTTTCCTATAACAACAGCCATCATTCGAGCATTGGTATGCCAACCTTTGAGCTGTTGTATGTGAGGAGGTATCGGACTCCCATTTGCTGGGGAGAGGTTGGGCAACGTGTGATGGGTAGTATAGAGATTGTGCTTCAGACGACCAAGCATATTCAGCAGGTCAGACAGAGGTTACTGACGACCCAGAGCCGTCAGAAGAGTTATGCGGATAGACGACAGTCAGAGCTCGAGTTCCATGTCAGTGACTTCGTACACCTAAAGGTATCTCATTGGAAAGGAGTGATCCGGTTCAGGAAAAGGGGAAAGCTGGGACCCCTTTATATTGGTCCATTCTGAGTGATTGCGAGGGTAGGCCGGGTAGCCTACTGGTTGGAGCTACCTGCAAAGTTGGGCTAGATTCATGACACCTTTCACGTATCGCATCTTAGGAAGTGTATAGCCGATGAGTCGGCAGTGGTACAATTAGAGGATATTCAGGTGGATGCGAGCCTGAACTATGTTGGGAGACCGGTTGCTATTATGGATCGGAAGACCAAGGTTTTGAGGAACAAGGAAGTGCCCCTGGTGCAGCAGCAGTGGCAACATCGGAAGGGGTCCGAGCTGACTTGGGAGCCGGAGCGAGAAATGCGTGAGTAGTATCCAGAGTTGTTTGCGGAGTAAGACTTCGAGGATGAAGTCTGATTCTAGTGAGGGTGAAGTGTAACATCTGGATTCCCAGGTACATTATTTATTCTTTTATTTTGGAGATTTCGGAGGGACTCGGCGAGTTGACGCTTAGACTCACCGAGTAGGATCGCGAATTCTATCCGGGTTAATGGCCGGACCTGGTGAGTCGACTAGTGGACTCGGCAAGTCCGCGCTGTTTAACGAAGCCCTAATTCCCGGGGTTTAGGACCTATTTAAAGGGGCTTATAGCCACCATTTGCGGCTACCATACCCCTGAGTGAAACCCTAAGAGATCCAGAGCGTTTGTGAGGAAGAAGAGGCCATTTTTGATCCGTGTATGGGTGTTTTTGCAAGAAGAAGGTAACCAAGGGAAGAGGGAACTGAATAGGGTGCTATTCTACGGATTTCAGAGCCTAGGGACTTCATATTGAGGTATATATTCGATCCTTCTTCAGTTTTGGTGTTAATCTTTGAGAGTTAGGGTTTCTAGCCCCTTTAGAGTATGAATTATGGAGCAATTGGTCCCTTCTTGTGTTGATACTTTGGATCTAGATCCAAAGAGGTCCAAAGACTTTAACTCCCTGATCTCTATGGGTTTCATTGGGAGATATGAGCTTAGGGTGGCATATTGAGGCCATTTCTTCAAATAGAGCCATTAGTTCTTTGCATGGGCATCAAGATCTAGACTTTACATGTTTATCTTGCTTAGGGAGGCCAGATCTTTGGGTTAGAGGAACGGATCTGACCTCAGGAGGTCATTTGAGTTGAGCATGGCATGAACTCGCCGAGTCCCAAGTACAGACTCGAGGAGTAGGGTTAGGGTTCCCCGTAAATCACTCAGTTGGTGACTTGTCGAGTTGTGGGAATGACTCGGTGAGTCAGAGGGAAATAGAGGACTGGGATTCAAGGCGGAACTCGCCGAGTTCATAATGGGACTCGACGAGTTGAGTCGGGATGGCCCCACGATTCATGCCAGGTGTAACTCGTCGAGCAGGGGAAAGACTCGACGTGTCAAGCGAGATTAGATAGATAGTGGACACGTGTAGACTCGTCGAGTCGTCCAAGTGCACTCTACGAGTCGGGTCAAAGTTTGACCGTTGACTTTTGTTGACTTTTAGGGTTTGGTCAACAATGGGGTCCTTGAGTCAAGAGAGGGGTAAAATGGTCTTTTACCTTTCTGAGGGTGCCAAGAGAGGGTTGAGTCTAGTCTCGAGAGTTATATTTATGAGAGTATTTACTTTATGTGATTAGGCGGAGGGTAGACCATATTTCTACCGAGACAGAGATTTACCGAGACATCTGAGGTGAGTCTTCTCACTATACTTTACCTAGAGTGGTAACAGAGTTATGTGACAATGTATTTTAGAGTTACGTGCCAGCGTATTTGTATGCTATTTATGTGTTGAGATTTATTGTGATATGTGATATGCATGATTCAGAGTTTTCAGAGTTAGGACTAGTGGGTCCATAGAGTTAGGGCCTTTGGGTGCATAAATTTATGGCCAAAGGGCCCACAGAGAGTTGGGATTGGAGGGTCTGACTAAGATACACTGACCAGAGGGTCAACAAAGTTATAGCCTTGAGTGGCTAATATGTGTTAAAGTGGTATTTTGGGGAACTCACTAAGAATTTATGCTTACAGAGTTATGTGTTATGTGTTTCAGGTACCAGTGATGATCGCGGGAAGGCGCCAGCATGATCTGTACACACACCCGCAATGTTTATTATGATTTGATCTTGGGATTTGTAATGAGATAATGTT
Organism: Lactuca serriola; assembly: GCF_051521515.1. Lineage (NCBI taxonomy): Eukaryota > Viridiplantae > Streptophyta > Magnoliopsida > Asterales > Asteraceae > Lactuca > Lactuca serriola. Next base: position 208,800,073 of record NC_136416.1, read on the forward strand.
TATACATTGTTTTCTTGAAAGTGATTATGAATGAATTTATATGGTTTTAAAAAGTGAAAAATCGTTTTAATTTTTACGGTGTTACAATAATTCACACTTGAATAGTTGAATGAATAAATTATCAGATACAAAAATCTAAATGTTGAAATTGAAACATTATCAGTTTCTCACTTATTCACTTTATTATTTAATACTTCATACTTGAATAAATGCACTGAATTTTTGCTCATGGTACATTTTCATATATATTTTGTTAATTAACTTTATAATTGAAGAACATCTTTGAAAAACTGTTTTTCTTGAATAGATTATGTTTAAATTCTAAATCATTTTGTATTGCAGATTGAACAACACAACGCAGAGATCAAGAGGCTTTAGGAATCGAAGGCGCAGATCAAGGCATTATCAGTTATGCAACTTTACTAAACGAGAGGTATTATTTTGTTCTTTTGTAGTTTTTATTTCCTAACTACCCTTACATTTAAAATAGTATTTTCTAGATTATTACTACAGAAATGGTCAAATCTTGCCATGATTTACACACTGATATTGGAGATTCCTAATCAGCAGTTGGATCGGTATGTCAATAGGTGATGATTGATATATGTTTTTTCAACACAATCTTTCTTTAATTAGTCAAGCCACATCTTTTCATTCTAATTTTTTTTACTTTTGATAGCTTTAGAGAATTAGGTGTGAGTGTCCCTTTATTAGAACTGAGCGCAACTGAGGAACTTGAAGTTGCAATAAGGGCAAAAGGGGAATTCAAGAATGAAGAAAGTGAGGGTGAGATCCATCCGAATGATGGATTAACAGAAGATAAAGAGTTGGAGACCTATATTTCCCTTAGATAAGAGCTTTATAAAAAAACTAAGGATTTCGATTCTAAAGTCATAGATTTAGAAACAGCCATTAGGAGACCTTATTATCATTTAGGCCACTTAATTTTACTGAGCTTGAAAACTGGCATAACTACCTTGATTTCATTGAAGGATGTGAGGACTTGAACAAAGTAATCAAACTATATGAAAGATGTCTAATTTCTTGTGCAAATTATCACGAGTACGGGATACGTTATGTTATGTGCATCGAAGCTAGAAAAAATATGGATGTTGCCGAAAATGCCCGTACTAGTGCTACCCATGTGTTCTGTTACCTTCTTTTAGTAAAAGTTGATTTTATTTATTTATTTATTTATTTATTTTTTTATAGAAGCAACCAGAGATTCATCTTTTTGTAGCTAGATTTAGAGAACACAATGGAAAGAAGTACACGTTGAAGAAGTCCATCAAATTTGTCAAAAAATGCCCCTGTAGGTGATTCTTAGTCTGGATCCTTTCCTAGGAATTCTATCAAGGTGTCCCCAATCCATACAAAATCCAACAATGCCACAAGTCCATCAAATTTATCAAAAAATTTCAGGTGATCTGTTTTATATATATATATATATATATATATATATATATATATATATATGTTGCTTATTTGTTAGAAATTTTCTAACATGGGAAAATTTGTCATTTAATAGAGTTGATGTATTGAGAGAAAACATAGAAGCAGTGTTTGCAGCTTGTGATGCAGCTCATGGAAGATGGGCAAAACTTCTTGGTGTTCGTGCTCTTTTGCATCCAAGACTAAGGCTTCAAGAGTTTTTACAAATAAATAACGTGTCACAAGAATTTGTTACTTCAACAGAGAAGGTAATTTTATAGTTTCAAGATTGAATTACATGTTTAAAATTTTGATCTTTATGTTCTTATAATGTTTAAATTTATGATTACATGCATAGATTGGTGGAAGGTAGGGATATAGCTTTCGTGGAACATTACAATCTCAAGCCAAAGCTTTTGTTGATTTCCAATGTGAATCTCAGGCAATTTTATATTTATCAAATATAATTAATATCTAAATAATGGGGGTGGCTAACAACAATTTGTTTGATTAATAATATTATTTTTGTTGCTATAGATGACAAAACTGAAAGTAATGCTTGATCAAGAAACATGGGTTGATGTAGATGTACCTAATTAATTCTAGGGAATTCTGGATTCCCTTTTTAGCTTGGAATCTTTAGGAGATGGTGATTCCGATGATAAAAGCTACAATGAACAGGCTATTGATGGAATTGTGGACACCACTAGACGGGTGGAATTTATTAATAAAATGAAGCTGATTATAACTTTTTATTAATAGACGTGCCTAATGTTTTTGAAGAATGCTAATTTATTTTTGAATTTGGTGTAAAATAGAATTATTATATTTTTTTTGTTGTTGTGTGTCTCTTCAATGGGTTAATCCTGTTGAAGATGTTATCAGAGTATATTGATATGAATGTTGTTTTGCCAGCACTTTCATCTGAAGTTATTCATTGTGTTCTTGAAAAGTTGAAAGTTTTCAACACAAGGGCTTGTCAGCTTGTTCTTGGTGCTGGTGCTATGCTGGATTACCTCAAATCATTGAAACATGGAATTGATCAGATGAAACTGATGTACAACCTAGTCAATTTGCTAAATCACTCACCAAGGTTATATATATATATATATATATATATATATATATATATATATATATATATATATATATATTAATTTCATATTTTATAATAATGTTACTGCTTTATTGGTAAATATGTAATTGATTTTTAGGAAGTTAGATATCTTCAATGTGTGCTTTCACGAACTTTGCATGAAGCTAATGTTCAAAAAATATTCAAGTGAGCCTTTTTTTTCAACTTACTTAATTGGTGATTGGTATTTGTATTTTCTTTCAGTAATATTAACAAGATGATGCGGATCTTGTTCAAATAGTTGTCTTGGGTATGCATGTTAGTTTTTTATTTTAATGTTATGCGAATCTTGTTCAAAATCATCACAAAAATGTATGTGTTGAAAAATCATCACAAAAATGTTTTTCTCATTAAATATGCTTGTCCGTGCAGTTCTATTGGATAAGAAACCTGATGAGGTTCCCATGGTAAATGTAATTTGGTGTTTTGCAAGTTTGTGTCACCACAACAACTGATTTCTCATGTTTACTATGATACTATTCTGCTTGTGCAGCTTGTATAATCTGTGTTAAGTAAGGTCATGGAAGAGTTTGAGAATCGCATCACTAGTCAATTTGAACTGGAAAAGCTTCTTAGCTATGTTGTTTCCTAATTTACCAACTTGGTGTTTCAAGTACAAATATAATTACTGCAAAGCTGTCTTACAATCAGTCATACTTGCTTGAGATTTTGTATATTCTTGATCACTAGAAACTTGCAGCTGCTAAAGATACCTTTAATGGAAACATGACTTATTGCTAGATCATTTTGATTCCACTCTCATACATACCATATGTATTATTAATTAGTTGATATTGATATTGTACAACTAACATGATTATTGTGTAGGATTTCTGTATTGTTTTTTTATCAAGAGTTGAGATTGATATTGAAGCTAAGAGACATGATGATTGGTTGGATACATGAAGGGTTTCAGAGCTTCTTTAGACAACCTAATGATGAGTTATTGAAAAAATAGGTGCCCCTTTATAGCAATGTAGCCTTAGGTTATATAGTTAGGGAAAACCTCTTAATAACAATGTACAATCAAATCCCTTTAATATCAATGTATTACAATATTTTGACATGATGTTATTGGATGAAATTGATTTTTTTGGTATATATATATATTTTTCTATATTTTTGTATTATGCGTAAAAGAGTATCGTAAAGGCACATCGTATATGCATATTATAAATGGTTGCTGAAGTTTATGACACGCAAATGCGTGTCATCTTCATTTATGACAAGGGATATTATGATACACAATGTGTGTCCTAAACGCACGTCGTAAGGGTACGACACGCAAATGTGTGTCGTCTTCCTTTATGACAGGGTCTTCATTGATACGCATTGCGTGTCGTAAATGAGCGTCGTAAATACGTGCTATCTATAGACGATGTGCAATAGCGTGTCGTCTCTCGTAATGACAGGGCCTTCCTTGATACACATTTTCGCATCATCTTAGCGTTTTATGACATGCATTACGCGTCGTAAACGTCTGTTTTTCTAGTAGATATATGGTTTATTGTTTCCAAATTGGTTGTGGATTGATAATGCATAAACACATCAGTAACTTGATGTTATAAGACGTATTGTTGTGCATGATTCGATAAGTGAATAGTAAATGCATATAAGTCGAAGTTTATCTATTCCTTTTAACCTAAGAGGGTAAAAGTGATATATGGGCCCCTCGATGATTTGGTTTGACTTATGTGTCGGGCCTGGTCAGGACTAAATTGTTGTGTTCAATTAAGTTCTATGTTAGAAAAATTAGAGATCGAGAAACAAATTTCTAGACAATAACTATGACTGTGTTCCATGTAATTGTCCACACGATATCTTGAAAATGGAGGACTATACCATCCTTTATCTAAAGGACAGGTTATTGATAAGATCAAGAGTTTTGAGAACTGCGATTGCTAATCGGATCCTGAAGTCATACTTGCATTAGTAGTTATTGTACTTATACAAGTGGGACACTTTTGATTAGTGTCTAAGTCCATAACTATATTTGGTATGTACTTGACCCAGTTGTAGCATGGTCCTTTTGGGTTGCCTTCACCGAAGCAGCTTGATTGGATGAATAATAGAGAAAGAGATTATTATGGTTTAGTAATACATTATAAGAATTATATATTAGAAGAGAAATCATATTTATTGAATTAACATTGGTCAAGAATTAATTTTGTGGTCAAAAGATTTTAATTGAATTAAGGGGACTGGATTTGTAATTATGTGATAGTTGCAAAGTTGGGTAAGGAAACCCTAGAGTATAGGGTGGAAGAATTCTAAGGATAAGGCCTTAGGAATTCATCCAAAGGGGGGTTCTAGTATTATCTTATGGGATGCTTGGTGGCTAAGTAACCAGATAAGGATAATGATTGAAACCCTAATTCCTACACCTATATAAAGACCCCTTGGGCATGTGAATTCAGCTAAACTCTAACCCTATAAGTCTTGGAGCCAATTTTTTCCTCTCCCTTCTCTTTCTTGCTACATCTAATTGCTTTTGGTGTTTGTGATTCATTAGAGGCACAACATTTGGGGTGCTAAGATTCTCAAAGCCTCAAGATCTACAATGAACAATCAACGTATTCATCTAACTTGTTTATTTGACATTCAATTAATTTTTTTGTATGCTAGATTAGGGTTTACAAGCTTTAGATAACTTGCATGTACAATAGAGAAATCTAGATCCAAAGATTTAGGGTTTTGGATGTGCACATAGGAATGTTCTTATGCTCAAAACCCATCAATACTGCTCATAGGAAACGACATCCCAACCTTGCAGGAGGTCAAGTCCTTGCTTGGGAAGTGTTTCGGTATGAAGGAACTCAACGAATTTTCCTATATTCTAGGGATAAAGATATTGATAAACAGGATTAAAAGACTAATAGGACTTAGTCAAAGTACCTACTTGAAAAAGGTGTTGAATCGTTTTAGCATGGAGAACTCCAAGAAAGGTGACTTACCTATCCAAAGCAATACCAAACTAAGTAAGAGTCAGAGTCCGAGTACAGAGGCTGAGATCGATTAGATAAGTCGAGTACCATATGCTTCTACGGTTTGCTCGATCGTATATGCTATGACTTGTACTCGCCCTGATGTGGCTTTTGTTTTGAGCATGGTCATCAGATATCAAGGGAATCCTGGTAGAGCTCACTGGACTGTAGTGAAGAACATTCTTAAGTACCTGCAGAGGACTAAGGATGCGTCCTTACCCTCGATGGGAGTGATGACTTGAGAGTGACAGGGTATTGTGACACCAGTTTTCAGACTGACAAAGATAATTTTCACTCTCAGTTGAGGTAGGTGTTTACCCTAAATGGAGGAGCAGTAACATTGAAGAGTTCCAAGCATGAGACTGTAGCTAATTCAATGTGGGAATCAGAGTATATAGCAACGAGGGAAGCATCGAAAGATGTGATATGGTTGAAAAACTTCATCGGAGACCTTGGAATTGTGTAATCCATAAAGGTGCATGTGGAGTTTTTCTGTGACAATGAATGGGCGGTTGCCTTAACCAAGGAACTGAGAGATCATGGTAGATCCAGGCATATCGTTAGAAAGTACTACTTCACGAGACATGAAGTAGAAAAAGGACACCTCATGGTGAATAGGATATTGTAAGAGGACAACCTAGTAGATCCCCTTACGAAGGGACTAAGTATGGTTAAGCACTTGCAACATGCAAGGGGCATTAGGCTAACAGACGATACTGGTTTTAGTAATTAGATAAGTATTTAGAAACTTGTAATAGCTAAATTGTAATTGACATTTGATGATTAATCAAAAGGAGTTTTATTTATAAGTAAAGTTACTATTGTTTCACTTTTGCATGTTTTGACTTCCAGAATAATAATATTATTCAAACTATCCACAGTCAATCATACGTTGGAAGTACGTATGAAAGAAGACTGTCATGAATTGGATTGTAGATTGTCTAAGGTGTTAGACAGCAAAAAAGTATGCTACAACGTTCATGAGTTCTCCTGAAATAAGATTTGAGTATTGTATTAAACCCACGCTCACATGAATCACTTCATGGAATTTATCACGAGTGACAATATCATATAGTCTTAAAACCAAGATATATGAGTTATTGACTACCAGTTGGTTGTGCATTGATGATACGAAAACACATCAGTAACTTGATGTTATAAAACATATCGTTGTGCATGATTTAATGAGTAGTTAGTACAAGCATATAATGTCAAAGTTTATCTGTTCCTTTTATCCCAAGAGGATTAAAAGAGATATCTTGGGCCCCTCGTTGATTATGTTTTGACTTATGGGCCGAGCCCGGTCAGAACTAAATTGATGTGTTCATTTATGTTCTATGTTAGACAAATCGGAAATCAGGAAACAAATTACAGGACAGTAAGTGTGACTAAGTTCCATGTATTTATCCGCATAGATACCTTTAGAACAGAGGAATATATGATCCCTTATCTAAATGACGCATCACTGACTAGCTCAGAGTTCGAAAGCAGCTTTTGCAAGCTAAGATTGCTAATCAGATTTTGAAGTTTCATTGGCAGTTACAGTTATTAGACTTATCCAAGTGGGAGACTATTGGATTAGGTGTCTAAGCCCATAACTATAATTGGGATGTACTTAACCCGATTGTAGCATGGTCCTTTTGGGTTGCCTTCACCAATGCATTTTCATAGGATGGATTTTTGAGAATAAGGTTATTTGTGATTTATTAATATATTATAAGTATAATATATTAATTGAGAAATCATATTATTATTTAATTAGTATTGATCAAGAATTAATTTGGAATTAATTTAGTGATTAAAAGAAAATAATTAAATATACGGGGACTGATTAAGTAAATCAAGGATTCTTATAGTGTGGGCTAATGATCCATGGTTAATTAGGATGGGCTAAACCAATATGATAGTCGATGGACGTTTAACCCATAGAGCCTAAGTAATATGAAAGCTCATGGTTCATTAGGGTTTGCATAGATGAAACCCTAACATTTGTAACCCTATAAAAGCAACCCCTAGAGTTAAAATCGGTTGCCCCATTCATTCTAAGAGAGTGATAATTGATTTTGTGCTAATTATTCTCTCAAGTCTCCTCCTACGTGTGCTGTTTGTGACACATTAGAGGCATCATACTTAAGGTTCTAACGTTTTCAAAGGCCAAGAACTACAAACTACATAAGAGGTTGTGACATCCCCAATTTCACGGCCAGAAAAGACCGATTTCGTTTATGCTTTTTAAAATCAAATCAGAGAAATCTTTATAAAAGATGTTGCGGAATTGGTCCCCAAAACAAAATATGATAAAAGTTTGTCAAAACCTTTCTTTAAGAAATATATCATTTCCTTTTTATATCAAAACCTTAGGATGTCATGTTCCGATACAAATGAAAAGCATAAACAAGACATTATAAGCCTTATGACAATTATTTGTAACTACTGGCCTATAATCCGAAATTCACTCATCATCATCATCCGACTATGCTCGGGGTCCTCTACCTGTAATATAAACAGCTGAGTGGGTCAGGCTTGGAAGCCTGGTGAGCATATAGGGTTTTCAACCCACAATACATAAATTTATTATGTTTAAACATCAATCAATCAACCGAATTACCCCAAACCCCATTATTTTATTTATTTCTTAAGGGTTTACCCTAAGAATTAACTATCACTCCTTCCTAAGGATTCATCCTAAGGAATAGACACAAAGTCACCTCGTGACCGGGGTTTATACAACGGATACTAATTCCATAGCTACCAAAGTTTACTCAACATGTGCTAAGTCCATAGCTCTCGTTTATCGACAGTATTATTTACAGGTGTTCTCTCCTACAATACATGTCAACGGGTTTTAGAGTACAACAAATGAACATATAGTTCATTACACCTATAGGTTGCGGGCCTGCTAGTGTTCCATAGACTGTCTAGCATAGTCCATGGTTGTCATCCATACTCTGCTAAATGACTACAACAGCAACAACAACAACAACAACAACACCGAGGCCTCTTACCTTTTTAACACACATCAACTATTTCATCTACCCATGTTCTACCCAACATATTTTGTAGATAAAAAGCATGTACAGTTTAAAACTTGTATAAAACATCAATTCAACAGTCACCTCAATTAAACAATTAATATATTTACACATAACACGTATTTCAAGGTAAATACTTCATATCTATGTGTAAATTGAAAGTAACTACACACTCACATGATTTGATGATAATCGGGCAGCAATTCGTTTCCTAAAACAATCGTTTCTAATAAAACCGGGAGTTTTATTGAGAAACCGGGCTCTGTAAAAGTCGGGCTTCGAAACCGAAAAGATGAAGAAAGGGGTGAAAAGCAGATTTCCAAAGTTACCCGGGAAGGCTCGCAGCCTTCTATTTATAGGGTGGAGCTTCTGATCGGACGGCTGAGAAGGAACCACGCCTCACAGATCCGAGGGTTCGCAGGGAAGGCTCGCACGAGGGTTGTGCGTGCGAAGGGCTGCTGGCTTCTTGTGATTGGTCCGAGGCGTGTGTCCGATGCGCAGGTGGTCAGCATGTGCGAGGGTCTCGGTGGCACTCGCTGATTGGACCGCGGAGTCGTCTTACACGTGCGAGGCTCGGAGCTAGGTGTGAGGCTCGGAACACACGGCAGACATTGTGAGGCTCGAACAAGGCTGCACACGCGTTGCTCCTCGGATGTGCCACGGCTTCGGATGACTCAGCAGCTTGGTGACTCAGCAGGTTGGTGACTCAGAAGGACACGTGGCACTTTTTCAGCGAGGATGACGTGGCAACTCGTGACTATGCGAATTTTCTCGATTTTCGCGCCAAAACTTCTAAAATCCATAACTATCGCATATGAGCTCCGTTTTTGACGTTCTTTATATGAACGCGTAGCTAAAATTACGCTCCACAACTTCCGTTTAGACTTCGTCGGCTAATTTTGAATTTAAACTTTATATTATTTTTTTTAACAGACCGGGACAGGAAATCCGTTAAAAATTCATAACTTCTTCATCCGACGTCCGTTTTCGTCAGACTTTTTACCATTGTGCTCCTAATGACGAGACCTTCAATTCTCGTTTAGGTTGTGTCGACTAAAAATCGCTCGGTCTAAAATTCGAGTTTTTAGTTGTCTACTCCTAAGTTGAAACTTCGAAAAATCATAACTTCCTCATACGAAGTCAGATTTGGGCGTTCTTTTTATCGAACTTCTTGGTTTAACGAATACTACGACTTTCGTTTAGATTACTAAGGCTAAAAAGTAGTTTATCAAAAACTCACTTTTTACGACACTCGGCACCGTGTCGGTTTTGTCGCGAAACTTCGACAGGTCATAACTTCTTCGTTATAACTCGGATTTCGGCATTCTTTATATCCCCGAAACCCTTGTTCCGACCACTACAACTTTATGTAAAGATATCGGGCTTATCTCACACTTTAATTTTGACACTTATTTTTATTTTTAATTAATTAAACCCTAATAATTAAGCATAAAACACATAATTCACAGAAAATTCACATAATTCCTTTTCATTTCTTCTAAATGAGTTACAAAGGTTAACCTAGACCATTATGTCAATATTAATGCCTAGCCTAGAAACACGGGCGTTACAGAGGTATTCATCTAACTATGAGTTTTATGTTGTATATCATCCATTGTATGCTAGTTAGGATGTCTGCTTTGAAAAATTTGAAATGCATTTAAAATTAGAGAAAACATAGATCCAAATCATATAGGGTTGCATGTGCACCATAGGAGTGTTACAGTGCTTAAAACCCGACAATAGTCTCTCAACCTGAATCACCAACTCTCCCCCACATGGGGTCCTAACCCAAATCAACTGCTGCTCACAGTCAATCACCGCCCCATTAGGGTTCAGCCAATCCATACCTATGATGAACTTATTCCCAAGCAAAGGAATGGAAACCAGGTCCTCAAGATAATGCTTGTCATACACCAACAGGACACAATCTCTATAAACCTCTAACGCCCGAACGGATTGATCGTCTATAATCTCGACCTCCAACAGACAATCCAACATACTCGTAGACTCGGAAAACCTCTTGCTGAGTAAATGAGATATGAATGATCTGGTAGCCCCCGAGTCGAATAATACCAACATTCGGATACCGTTCACGTGGAACGATCCTAAAACAAAATACATGGAATATAAATAATAAAACTGACATGAAATAAAATTAGGGAGAAGAAACACACCTGTCACCAAATCTGATGCGATGTGAGCCTCCTAAGTGGTTAACTAGAAGGCTCGGCTCCTAACCATAGGATTATCTGACTTGCGCTGGCGGCCATCTGTGATCCAATGGTAGTTGGAGTTAGCGCCGTCACTGGCACTCCTGATACCAATATTGAGCAGTTGGTATTTTTTTGGCCCCTCAGATCGGAATGAAAGAAAATCAGGTCTGATGTCTGAATGGTGGCGTTAGGGGTAGTACAATCCCTACAAAACTGCACCAACATGTCGCGTTTATAGCAACCCGATCCCCCTACTATGTAAATTCCCTCATGCGTCTTGTCGCATTTTTAACAGCGACTCCAACCTTGCTGGCCCTTCGACCTCTATTCGAATCCCTTGGGTTCCTTCGCCGAAACTGTGACAACCCGAAGTTTGTTTCATTGCCGTAACTCGTTTCCGTCCTTAAAACTCATCTTTAGCAAATTCTTCCGATTACGTTTTTTGATTAAGTCACTTAATTTAAGACTTTTATTATGATCTCTTAAGTATCCAAACCCGTTAGAAACACAAGAAAACACCCCAAATTATTATTTGGAAAATTTTTAGTTTCGACCACGTCGGGTTACAACAATTAAATTGGGTACGAACAAAAGCCCTGTCTAACGTCAGTATCGGGTAGATTTCCACCGAGCCTCAAACTCAAACCATATTTAAGGTTGAAGGGACCTCATTTGAAGCCTTTTTCCACTCTCTCTAGTCTCTCTCATCAATCGAAACCTTTGATCCAAAATCATCCAATTCAAGCTCCAAATCCATAAGGAATTAACCCTAGCTCATAGTAGAACATCTTTAGCTTTCAAATTCATGTTTGAATTATGAAATAGCACCAAGAACATGTGTTTACGGCCCAAGAACAGCCCTAGGCCGCGAACACACATAAATGGGGTTTTGGAGCCTCAAAACCCTTCCAAACCACCTTTAGAGCTTAGATATGACTTAGGGGCTTACAAGACTGGACTTAGAACACCAAAACCTTAACATTTGAGGGGTAAACATGATTTTACGGCCCAAGAACATGCTTGGACCGTAAACCCCTTTTCTTAGGCCGTAAACACCTTTTAAGGTGTTAAGATGCCCCTTAAACACCTCCTAAGCCTTTGAATAAAGTCTAGAACCAACCACCATTATGTTAGGGGCCTTATTCATCAAGAAAAGCATCTCCTTAGGAGCTCATGGGCATAAAACCCCCAAGTAATGGTTCCTGGTCCGTAAACTCCTATAAGGTGGTCAAATGGTGCCCTAACTTCCTTCTAAGGTTTATATATTGAGTTAGAATCACATGTGATTAATCTAGGACCACCAAAACATCAAAGGAATGGGTATAAGAGAGTTTAAGGCCGTAAACTCCTTATTTACAACCGTGAACTCCTTAAATGGTCCATATGTTAATCAATACCCCTTTCAATGCCCTAGAACTAAACCTAGCATCATCCCTCAAGAGCTATAAGGCCATTAAGCACCCAAGAACACCACCCATGAGTTTACGGCCGTAAACTCATGGGGATATGGTCATTAGGGTCTTAAAATCCCATAGGAGTTAACTCTTGAAGAGCAAACTCCATACCTAGGTCATACACCCCTTAGATGCTACCCGGGTCACTCTTAACACTTGAAATAAAGTGTTTTCGCGTCTCGGAGTGTACTATCTTATTTAATTAGTAGTTCAAAGCCTAATTAGATACAATTGTGTATCTCTTCATACTACATAGGAACCTCACGTGTTTTCAAGCCCCGAACTGACGTTTAGCATCCAAACCGACACAATTCTCGTCTGGTGAGTTCATACCCCTACACCTTTTTCCATGTTTTTCAATGTTTTCAGGGGGGATACAAGAAAAAGTACAAGGAAATCTTGTACTCAAACTTATTATTTCATTTGAAATGTTTTCATATTCCTTATGCTTTTAACAATTGAAACCGTATTAACCAACCGTTTGACTTGCAGAGTTAGTTTTCAAACTGATTGCAAATCTTATTACATAGTGTTATATTTTATATTTCGCAAACGATTTTTCCACTTCAATATTGTTAAAATTCATTAAACTTAGAACTTTAGACACATCCTTGGTAACACTCCCCCTAGATACGAGAGTGAATGACTTCAGCACTTTAGATCCGTCTTTGATAACACTCCCCTTAGATTCGAGAGTGAAGGACTAGTAAACAGAGTTTTTCGTATTATTATTACTTTTAAATGTCCTTGGTAATACTCCCCCTATATTCGAGAGTAAAGGACAACTTTTAAAATTCATTAATTTTAAGATTGGAGACACGTCCTTGGTAACACTCCCCCTAGATACGAGACTGTAGGACTACCCCTGTAACCAGAATCTACTAGAGGGAGAGCCTGACTTGAGTGTATAGATCTATACAGGATTGAATACCCCGCACCTGGCTGCTAGCTACAGCCGAACCGAAAGGTTCAAGGGTGACAAAAGTCATAAAAAGATAAGGGCCCGGTTCCGAGCCTTATCTAGTCTGTAGTATGGTTATGGAACTCGCAATCAAGATTATGAAGACTTTCTACTTACTTATTAGTTTTATATACGTTTTAAAACTAATGTACTTTTCAAGGATAACAGACTTTTAGGAAACTTCACACAAACACATTAAGTATGGTAGATACTTGTACATTACATTCAGACTCGATAACCAACCATAAACTTTTAAGGAAAATAAGGGTTTTTCCTGGGATAACTAAATTGTTCTTAACTAGACCGTGTAACAAATGGATAACTAAGCATTAATTATAAGAAAATATGGGATTTTCTTGGATTCATAACTTTTACAGAAAACCAAAGGAAGCTTGTTCATTTTCAGAAACAAACCGCTTATGAACTCACCAGCTTTATGCTGATTTTCAAACTGCTTGTATTCTCAGTTCCACATTACACAGGTACCCTGCGATATTTTGTAGAAGACGGAGAGTATAAAATACTCGTCTTAGCTTTTGTTCATATGATATATACGTATAGAACTTGTGTTACTTCAATTTCAAACAAATGTAATGATTCTATGTAATGTAATGTTTTGTGTTTACTACGCTTACTATGTACATTGGTTGCGATACTACATGACGTCCTCCGCCCCATAACGTTTCCGCCATCGGTTTCGGGGTGTGACAGAAACCCCAATTGTCTGCCCAGACTCCTCCTTCCTCTTCCTAATGTGATCTATATCAATCTCCCTCTCTCATGCCCTGGCTATCATATCATCCAGATTCGGAATCGCCGAATAACTGACATATTTCTGGATGTCAGCTCTCAACATATCAGTGTACCGTGTTTTATTCATCTCCTCATCACCCATGTACTGGGGTACCAACAATGCCCTCTCCCTGAACTTGGCAATAATCTCCTCCACCGTCTCTATAGTCTGTCTTATATCAAAAAAACTCATTGGCCCGCTGCTGAACCTCCACAGTTACGGGGACTATTTCACCTCGCTACCATTACCACATAATAACATAGCATACAAGCACATAAATCTCAATAAATAGTGGCATACTAGACAATTATCACAAAGACAATCATGTCTAATATAAACAACTACTAGTGGGCCGACATTGGTGCCTTCGACCCACTTATACTGGGAAGGTAACTCACCTTGAATACTGGAAAGTAGCTGAAAATCCCCAGCTCCGAATAATAACACAACTCAAGCTCCTAAACATAAAATATTTCCCTTAAGTACCGTTTCCTACTCATAACCCCATTAGGTTCAATTGTGGTCAGAGTCAAAGTCAACGCTCTTAGTTGACTCAACTCATCGAGTTCCCATGACTTACAGAATCGTGAAATCACTTTCCAACTCGTTAATTTTTCTGCCAACTCACTGAGTTCTTCCCTTTAACACAATCGGGACAGTTTGACCCAACTCTTCAAGTTCCTCTATGAACACGTTGAGTTTTTCAGTCAGTTAGCCCCTTCTTAATGCATTAAGTCACCATTCTTCAAAGTAGTGCCCTATTATCTGGATCTAAGCTGGAAACACGTCTTGAAAGGGTAAAGTTTCCAACTTTACCCGTTAAGAACCTCTTCCCAAGGCGAAAACTCAAAACCTAACCCAAAATGATTTAGATCCAAGTTCAAAACCCATCAACACTCCAAGATAGACCATGAGTGTCACACCTCGAAAACCAAAGGCGGAAACATTTCCGGGGTTGACTCCACGTTGAGTATCAAATCCAATGCACATAGTAAAACAGTAAATACAAAACATTACATTACATAATATTATTTACATCTGTTTGAAAGAAACGTTATACAAGTGTTATACATATATCATATGAACAAAAGTAAAGATGAGTCTTTGGAACGCTCCGTCTTCTCCAAAAGGTGGCGGTGTACCTGTCTAACGCTGACCTGAGAATACAAGCGGTTTGAAAATCAGCATAAAGCTGGTGAGTTCATAAGCGGTTTAGTTTTGAAAAGAATGAGTTTCTGAAAAAGTTGTTGTTCTTGAACATCCCATATTTTCTTATGAAAACAGTTTAGTTATCTTTTGTTACAAATTCGAAAACAGTTTCTTATGTCATTCCAGGAAAATCCCATATTTTCCTAATAGTTTAGTTATTCGTTTGTTACTTTATTCGTATATGACTTGTTATGCTATCCCAGGAAAATCCCATATTTTCCTATGTATTAAGTTGTCTATTCATTTCTAATTTCGTTACTAGTTGTTACGTTTTCCCAGGAAAATCCCATATTTTCCTATGTGTTGAGGTTGGTTCTTAGGTTTGATTTCGAAGTACTATTAATTATCATACTTGTAGTATTAGTTAAGTATTCTAAACTCTTAGTTATCCTACATTCGAATGTCTATCATCTACTAACTTAGTTGTGTTTTCGAATATTTGGATTCACCAGAAATGTACATTACAGTATTTTCGATTATTCTGATGATTTCCAAAAGAGTACATTAGTTGTATTTTCGTATCTCTGGTGACATTCTAAGGCGGGTGTATTCGAAACTCAGTAGAGGTCCAGAGGCGTACTTTCGTATTAAATTCGAAACTCTGGTGACATTCAAGGCGTACACTAACTATATATTCGAAGTCTTGGTGTCATCCAAAGGCGTTAATTTCGCATTCGTAGTCCTATTTCTATTCGTATTCGTATTCGTTCTATACTATTAGTTATATTCATATTCGCATTCGTTCTATCCTATTTGTTATATTCATATTCGTATTTGTATTCGTATTCGTATTCGTATTCGGATTCGTATTCGTATTCGTTCTATCCTATTTGTTATATTCATATTTGTATTCGTATTCATATTCGTATTCGTATTCGTACTATCTTATTGGTTATATTCGTATTCGTATTCGTTTAGTATTAATCTTGGTTATGATTAGTATGATTTCTTTTACAAAAAGTAATATAGTTTAAAACACTTTTTAAAGAAATCTGACTTTAGTCTAACTGTTTAACCTGCAATTCGAACCATTAGTTAACACAAATTTTGAAATTAGAAACATACATAAAATGAAACATTGAACTGAAAATAAGTTTAAGTACAAGATTTCCTTGTACTTTTGTTTGTATTCCCCCTTGAAAACATTTGAAAAGCATTTGAAAAACGGTAGGGGTATGAACTCACCGGTTGAGAAACGCGTCAGTTTGGATCCTAAACGTCAGTTCTAGTTTCGCGAACGCACAAGATTCCTATGGATTATGAAATGATACACATTTGTATCTAATTAGGACTTGATTAATTTATTTGCTAGGTACATATACTTCTAGTTGCGGAAACACTCCATTACAAGTGTTTGGAAGGACTCGGGTGGCATTTAAGGACTTGTATGACTAGGGAATGGAGTTTACTCTTCAAGAGTAAACTCCTTAAGGAGTTTACTGCCCTAAATACCCCATCCACATGAGTTGACGGCCGTGAACTCATGGAGGGGGCCTTTGGATGCAAAATGGCTTCAAAATACAAGGATAATATAGCTAGGAATTTATCTAGGGCATTAGGATGAATTTAGACTTACTTAAATACCATTTATTGGAGTTTACGGCAGTAAACATGGAGTTTACGGCCGTAAACTCCCCCCTCACATCCACTCCTTAAAGTTTTGGTCCCTAAACAATCACATGTGATTCCAATGAGTTTTCCCAAGCCTTATATAAAGTTTTGGGGGACTTTTGGCATAACCTTAGGAGTATACGGCCCATGAACCTACTCATGGTTGTGAACTCCCTAAATGGGTGTTTTATTATGTTTTAAGGCTTCTAAATTGATGGTGGACACTTCTAGAATTTATCTCATGGCTTAAGGTGTGTTTAAGTGGCATCTTAACACATTTAGAGGAGTTTACTCCCCATTTTAATGAGTTTATGGCCCAAACATGTTCTTGGGCAGTAAACTCAAGTTTACTCCTCTAAATTGATGTTCAAGGTGTTCCAAGGCCAATTCCATAATTCTACAAGTCGTATCTAAGCCTTATTGGTGGTTTGGAAGAGTTTAAGGGCATAAAAACCCCTTTTATATGTGTTTATGGACCAAGCTTTTTCCAGGGCCGTAAACACATGAACAAGGCTCTAAATCATGGTTCAAGGCATTCTAAGTCCATTCCATAAAGTCATCTAGCCATATCTAAGGTCTAATTGTGGGTTGAATCGATAAAGGCTGATTTTTACGCGCGGAACGGATTTTGGCGATGGACAACTTCGGGTTGTTACATTATCCCCCTGTTAGAGGGAATTTCATCCCGAAATTTGAAGATTAAGATACCGAACATGAATTGGAATGAGATACGAACGAATTTGCTGATCTGAGTTTTCACGCTCCCTATTGAAATCGGGTCTCTGCTTGACGTTCCAGCGAACCCTTAATATCGGGACGTGTCTTGGTTTCGTTGGGTAGATACTTCTTAAGGACCGAGACGTGAAGTATCAGATGGGTGTTACTAAGTTCCAAGGGTAACCGGAGTTTCAAGGTTACGAAATCGTTCCTACAAGTATCACGAAGGGTCTAATGTTACTAAGTTACAGGGTTCTATAGGTGTCTCTGGTGCCGACTAGTTCCCTATCGTCTTAGCTTTTGGAAAGGTCCACGGTTATGACTGCTTTGCTTATCTACATAACCAGGGAAAATGGTTTGACCGAAGGGCACCACTACAAACTCGTGGTGATCATGCTAGGTCCTGGTCGCTTCCTTGTACACATCATTCTTACTGAGGTTTGGCTACTAGGTAGTTCCAGGAATTAGGTTGATACAAGACTTGACTAGACGATCGGAAGGAATTCTCGAGAATTTTCGGGAAAGGCATCGGGGAAAGAGTTGCAGACTTCTCGTTTCCCGAATATCACACGGACGAGGAATGCATGGGAAACCTTCTAAGCTTTGATACACGAAGATGCGAAGGTTGGATTTAGGTTTGATGCCGAGAATCATGAGAGTCGGGTCAGAAGAAAGATTCGGACGGACGACGCTTTCGAAAACAAGAATAACAGCATGAATGATACTCTTTCATTACATCCCAATGATCGCATCAAAGCTTTTCACCAAAAGTTTACCATTAGATCGAATGGAAAGGAATAATCATCCGAATTGAGGATACGAGTTAAGGGTATGACGTTAACGTTCTCTTTCTTACTGGTTGGTCATCTCGACGGTACACGTTCCGATTACTAATGAAGGATTTAGTTTAGAAAAATATTTGAATGAATGGTTAGCAAATTCTTTCAGCATTAGAATCGAAAAGGATCATGGGCACAAGATTCATCGAGGAGAAGTATACATGTGGCAACGGTGGGGTCAGTGGCTGTCATTTCTTGTCGCATAGTTAACACTCTTCCGGTGTTGCCAAATATTACTGCCTTAGGACAGTTTTGTCTATAATGCCCGACCTCTCCACAACTGTAGCAAGTTTGACTGATACCAGCTCCGGAAGCTTGACTATTTGATTGGGTTGGGATTCTGCAGTTTCGCGCTAGGTGACCTTCTTGGCCACAGCTCTTACAAAACTTTACACGACAAGGGACAGGGATACGATGGTGGTATCTACATCGGTTACACCATGGGAGGATACCGGCATATCCGGTGATAGGTGCTTGAGCTGAGGAACCTACAACAGATACAACGACAGGGGTTGTGGCAATGTGGACTGCCATTATCTGTTGTTTCTTCGAAGGTTCTGGGGAAGACTGACTCTTCTTCTTCTATTTCCAAAACTTCCTTTTCTCGCCACTCTTTTCTGTTGGCTCGGGAGTGGTGTCTGCTTCTTCTTGGTCATCATTGTGATCGATCAGGGTTTGCGCTAGACATTTGGCGTTGTCATAGGTATCTGGCTTTGCCGCTATAACGTTCCCTTTTGTTGGCTGGGTTAATCCCCAGATGAACCTCTCAATCGTTTTGCTCTCCGGGGTAACTAACCCCGGACAAAGCAGTGCTAAGTCATCAAACCTTGAAGTGTAAGTGGCGATATCGGAACCTTTCATCTTCAGGTTCCAAATTTCATGCTCCAGCTTCTGGATTTCACCCCGAGGGCAATACTCCGCGCGCAGTAGTTCCTTCATAACTTCCCATCCCATAGCATTGGCTACAGGTAGAGTTAGGGATTTGACTCGGCCGTTCCACCAAGTCAAAGATTTATCGGTGAGCATACAAGCGGCGAATTTCACCTTGTGGGATTCCGAACTGGCACAAATTTCGAAGATAGATTCGATTTTCTCTAACCATCGAATTAGAACAATGACACCCCCTGTGCCATCGAAGAATGTGGGTTTTGCGTTCATAAAGTCTTTATAGGAACACTCCTTCCGGTGTCCTTGATTACCTTCCGGGTTTTGGGTTTGGGTACCACATCTTGAGCCACTGGGGTTTAGTTGAGGCAAGATGGCTGATATTTTGGAAGTAATGGCTGCCTGAAGTGTTTCCAGATCGATTTGAAGAGGAGGTGGTGGCGGCGGAGGGTTGTTGGTCTTTGAGCTAGGTCTTTTCCTCGGAGGCATCTTGATCTAAAATAACCAGGAAAGAGAGGATCATAAGTCCACTGAATTGAATCAAGAGATACGGAACAGGGAATATCTCATTAAGACAGATATTCTATTAAGCGATAAAACAGGAAGGAGTTATCAAAGCAAATGATTTATCGCTAAAGGAATAAACAAGGAACAACACTTGAATGAGGACTTCTACAACGGATCGGCTAGAGAAATACTCCCGTAGTATTTCATGGTTCGCTGCGACGATGGCTCGTTGTTTAGGATATTGGGTAAGTTTTAGGTATGTTGTGTACCATAGTCACTCCCAAGCACATGCTGGCCGTGTCTCGAATGAATATAGTTGGCCAGGCTATATTGATCCTAGACACGATTACATAACTGCCCAGGTTTAAGCGTAGCGTACAACACCCATTTACTTATATTTTTTTCTACTTGTAGTTACGGGTTTCGACGGTCGATATACTTGTATACTTTAGGAAATACTTATATTTGTAGAGTATACTTTTAGTTCAGAGCACTTAGGCCCCTTAATGTTTATAGTCTTATACCATGTAAGCTTTGGTATACTAGTTCACTATAAACAAGGGCTCTGATACCAATCTGTCACACCCCGAAAACCAAAGGCGGAAACATTTCCGGGGTTGACTCTACGTTGAGTATCAAATCCAATGCACATAGTAAAACAGTAAACACAAAACATTACATTACATAATATTATTTACATCTGTTTGAAAGAAAAATTATACAAGTGTTATACATATATCATATGAACAAAAGTAAAGACGAGTCTTCAGAATGCTCTGTCTTCTCCAAAAGGTGGCGGTGTACCTGTCTAATGCTGACCTGAGAATACAAGCGGTTTGAAAATCAGCATAAAGCTGGTGAGTTCATAAGCGGTTTAGTTTTGAAAAGAACGAGTTTCCTTTGCTTTCTGAAAAATTTGTTGTTCAAGAAAATCCCATATTTTCTTATGAAAACAGTTTAGTTATTTTTTGTTACAAATTCGAAAACGATTTGTTATGTCATTCCAGGAAAATCCCATATTTTCCTAATAGTTTAGTTATTCATTTGTTACTTTATTCGCATATGAGTTGTTATGCTATCCCATGAAAATCCCATATTTTCCTATGTATTAAGTTGTCTATTCGATTCTAATTTCGTTACTAGTTGTTACGTTTTCCCAGGAAAATCTCATATTTTCCTATGTGTTGAGGTTGGTTCTTAGGTTTGATTTCGAAGTACTAGTAATTATCATACTTGTAGTATTAGTTAAGTATTCTAAACTCTTACTTATCCTACATTCGAATGTCTATCATCTACTAACTTAGTTGTATTTTCGAATATTTGGATTCACCATAAACGTACGTTACAGTATTTTCGATTATTCTGATGATTTCCAAAAGAGTACATTAGTTGTATTTTCGTATCTCTGGCGACATTCTAAGGCGGGTGTATTCGAAACTCAGTAGAGGTCCAGAGGCGTACTTTCGTATTAAATTCGAAACTCTGGTTACATTCAACGCGTACACTAACTGTATATTCAAAGTCTTGGTGTCATCCAAAGGAGTTAATTTTGCATTCGTAGTCCTATTTCTATTCGTATTCGTATTTGTTCTATCCTATTAGTTATATTTGTATTCGCATTCGTTCTACCCTATTTGTTATATTCGTATTCGTATTCGTTCTATCCTATTTGTTGTATTCATATTTGTATTCGTATTCGTATTCGTACTATCTTATTGGTTGTATTCGTATTCGTATTCATTTAGTATTAATCTTGGTTATGATTAGTATGATTTCTTTTACAAAAAGTAATATAGTTTAAAACACTTTTTAAAGAAATCTGACTTTAGTCTAACTGTTTACCGTGCAATTCGAACCATTAGTTAACACAAATTTTGAAATTAGAAACATACATAAAATGAAATATTGAACTGAAAATAAGTTTAAGTACAAGATTTCCTTGTACTTTTGCTTGTATTCCCCCCTGAAAACATTTGAAAAAGGGTAGGGGTATGAACTCACCGGTTGAGAAACGCATTAGTTTGGATCCTAAACGTCAATTCTGGGTTCGCGAACGCACAAGATTCCTATGGATTATGAAATGATACACATTTGTATCTAATTAGGACTTGATTAATTTATTTGCTAGGGACATATACCTCTAGTTGCAGAAACACTCCATTACAAGTGTTTGGAAGGACCCGGGTGGCATTTAAGGACTTGTATGACTAGGGAATGGAGTTTACTCTTCAAGAGTAAACTCCTTAAGGAGTTTACTGCCCTAAATACCCCATCCACATGAGTTCATGGCCGTGAACTCATGGAGGGTGCCTTTGGATACAAAATGGCTTCAAAATACAAGGATGATTTAGCTAGGAATTTATCTAGGGCATTAGGATGAATTTGGACTTACTTAAATACCATTTATTGGAGTTTACGGCAGGAAACAAGGAGTTTACGGCCGTAAACTCCCCCCTCACATCCAATCCTTAAAGTTTTGGTCCTTAAACAATCACATGTTATTCCAATGATTTTTCCCAAGCCTTATATCAATTTTTGGGGGACTTTTGGCATGACTTTAGGATTTTATGGCCCATGAACCCCCTCATGGTCGTGAACTCCCTAAATGGGTGTTTTATTATGTTTTAAGGCTTCTAAATTGATGGTAGACACTTCTACAATTTATCTCATGGCTTAAGGTGTGTTTAAGTGGCATCTTAACACATTTTGAGGAGTTTACTCCCCATTTTAGTGAGTTTAGGGCCCAAGCATGTTCTTGGGTAGTAAAATCAAGTTTACTCCTCTAAATTGATGTTCAAGGTGTTCCAAGGCCAATTCCATAATTCTACAAGTCGTATCTAAGCCTTATTGTTGTTTTGGAAGAGTTTAAGGGCATAAAAACCCCTTTTATATGTGTTTATGGCCCAAGATTGTTCCAGGGCCGTAAACACATGAACTAGGCTCTAAATCATGGTTCAAGGCATTCTAAGTCCATTCCATAAAGTCATCTACCCATATCTAAGGTCTAATTGTGGGTTTTGTTGCTCAAAAACCCCATTTATATGAGTTTAAGGCCTAGGACTATTCTAGTGATGTAAACACTTGATAATGGTCCTAATCCATGGTTTAAACTTGAATTTGAAGGCTAGAGGGGTTGTATAACAAGTTAGGGAAGGTACCTTGGTGATTAGAAGCCTTGAATTTGAGATTTGGACCCTTAAACTTGAATTTAGGAGAGAGGTTAAAGAGAGAGTAGAGAGATGAAGCAAAAGCTTCAAATGAAAGCTTGAACACGTTTATATATGTCCCAAAACTTGGACAGGGTGAAATTCTACCCGATACCGGCATTAAACGGGGCTTTTGGTCGCATCCGATTAAGTTTCTGTAATTCGATGGGATAGAATTTAGAAATTTCAAATTAATGATTTTGGGCCATTTTCATGAGTTTTTAAATGGATTTGAACACTCACGAGATTAAAATAAACTTATAAGGTTATATATGTTAGCCCAAAAACGAAAACGGGACGAATCGATAAAGGCAGATTTTTACGCGCAGAACGGATTTCGGCGATGGACAACTTCGGGTTGTTACAACGAGGTCATAGGTCTGGACTCTAGGGATAGTTGGGTCATGTATAGTTCTCATCTTTACTGGCATGCATGAGCCAGAAGGGCTTAAAAGACCAAAAGTGGTCTAAAAGTTGAATGGGACTTCGATGCCCATAAAGTTGGCACCTTTATACCATGAAGTCCTCTCAAGACCCTAGATCTGAAGGGTTTGCCAAATGGAATGTCCAAATCGCAACCATCAACATACTTAGACCAAAACATGAAGCAAAACATCCTAATACTAGATCTCAGCATATTATGGACAAGGTTGAAGCTTTATACCTTAGGTGAATCAGAAAAGAAGCCTAACTTCCGGATCTACTCTCTTACCGCACGTTCTTGCTCCTCCTTCAAGCTTCTTCTTCTTCAAACTCACCAAGAATGCACAAGATTAGCTCACAAAGACCAAAATTGGCTTAGGTTTTCAATATTAGGTTTTTGGAAAATGGAGGTTGGAGATGAGGCCAACACCACAGTGTTAAGGTGTTTAAATAGGGTGAAAAACCCCAAAATTAAGGTTTCATTTCTGCTAGCATACTCGTCAAGTTGAAGCTTCCTAACTCGTCGAGTAGGTTTCGAAACCTACAGTCCAATTCATATCTACTCGACGAGTTTGGGGCCTCCAACTTGTCAAGTTTCTATATAAAAGTAAATAATTATAATTTAAATACATACCAGCAACCAGGCGTTACACACACAAGACATGGTATTTACGTGGTTTAGTTAAGGTGACCTATGACTATGAGAAAATGTCACACCCCGGCCGTCGGCGGAAACACCGGGTGATGTAACGTCATTCTTCGTATCACAGTTATATAACATACATTGAACAGAAAGATAATAGTAAAACTTCTCCCGTTCGAATACATACCAGCTTTTCAAGTTCCTGAAAACACATGCATTTTAAGATACGTCAACATAAAGTTGGTGAGTCCATAGGTTTTGACTCCATATAAAAATAATACTTTTTCTAAGTTCAAAAGTATAGTTTTGAAACTATCGTTTTGATGCTCCAACATTTAGTGTGTATATATATATATATATATATATATATATATATATATATATATATATATTAGGTATAATAGTTTATTATCAATAAGTGTTATACCTAAACATTCCTTGAACCTAGGGTATAAGTAGGGGGAAACTTATACTTAACATTAATACTTGTATACGACAAAGTGTAATGTTTCTAACAATTTGCTGCGATGAGCCTGTAACCGTTGCTATGACATATTACCTCTGAGAAACACCCACTCATGATTTCCATGAGGACAACCCACTCATGATTTCCATGAGGACAACCTACTCATGATTACCATGAGGAACACCGCACGCTTCATCGATGCCGGAACAATAACAAGTAAAAGGAAAGTTCATCACTCGCTTATGGTTGACTGTAGCTAACAATCACGAGTGGGGTGATTAACCCATATACTAATTATACACGACTTCCTCACTCACACGGGATTAACAGTTACAGTTCAGAGGATTTCCGCTAAGATCCCCAATCTTAGTTGATGAATACAATTACTCATGTAGACTTCGACGGCTTCCTATATCACTAGCAACAAAAGCATTTTCGTGTCTAAAATCCTAAGTTACTAGACTATGCTTTTAAACATTACTCATAACTTCATAATATTTAGGCAGTATAATAGCTACAACTTGAAGGAAAAATCATGTTTTATCTTGACATAAAACAAATAACAACAATAAGATATAACATACCAAGTTTTGTATTATCATAAAACTAATAATAGCATATAGCGTATCCAGTTTTATCTTGATATAAATCCAATAATAGAAACATACGAATATATGGAACTTCCGAATATAACTTTGGAACTATATCGCACACAACATATATATAGAATGCTAAGTATAACTCAAGTTCTACATTAGTATAATAACATACTAACAAGTTGATAATAATTGTATATAATGAAAATATTATATTCAAAACAACTATATCCGGTTAATATAACTATTTACGTTGATACTAATATACTATCATATAGACATAATAGTAACGTATATACAATATTTAGCATGCGTTTTACCCCGAAAATATTAGAAAGTGGGGCCGTGAAACTCACCCTAGTAGCGTGATTTTATGTTATCTAAGAAAAAACGGTCAATGTATGAGGTCGTCGGGGCTCGGGATGCAAGATGGCTTCAACAAGGTGTTGGATTAATGTCTAAGTTCATAACTATAATTGGTAAGACTTGACCCGACCCGGCATGGTCCATTTGGGTTGCATGGCATCATGCACTTGGATAGACTATAATGAGAGAAATAACACTTAAGGTTGATTAATATATTATAAGTTCTAATATATCAGCAAGATTATTTAATTAGTATTGATCAAGAATTAATCTAGAATTAATTAAGTGATCAAAAGAAGACTAATTAAATATATGGGTTGATTGTGTAAATCATCCATACTTGTATAGTGGGCTAATGCTCCATGGATAATCAAGTTGGGCTAAAACCCATAGGATGGTCCATGGATGCTCCATGGTGTATTTGAACCCATGGATCCAAGGAAATGGAAGGCCATGACAATTAGGGTTTACCCTAATTGTAACAACTATATAAGATCATATTCTTTGGGAAAAATTGGCCACTATGAATAATAAGAAAGGGCTAGCCGATTTTAGGAGTGTTCAAGTTTCTCTCAAGTTATTCCAAGTGTATTTGGTGTTGTGTGAACCATTTGAGGTGTCACACTTGAGGCACTAGGCACTCAAGCTTCATGAAGACATTCTACATCAAAGAGCTATGTATTCTATTTTGTTATATTCATTATTTTGTATGCTAGATTAGGATAATACCTTGGATGTTCATAATTTCAAGTATAATAGAGAAAACATAGATCCAAGGTATTTAGGGTTTCATGTACACTTAGGAGTGTTAGAATGCTGAAAACCCAACAGTGGTATCAGAGCGTAGCTTGTTTTCTTGTTATACTTGCAAAAGTAGCTGAAAAAATCGAGTTTTGATGTTGTCTGCATAGCAGAGTCGCCGAGTCCAACGCAAAATGCATCCAACTCGCCGAGTTGGTTCGTGCACTCGACGAGTTGGACCCCCTGACAGCATATATTCGATTGTTTTGGCTGGAATTGGACTAGGAACATTACCCTAAGATGTTTTTGGACTTATAAACTTGTTTTTGATGTGGTAATGGTCATGCTAATCCAATTTCTAAGATAATTGTCATAATTTCAAGATTTGTATTAGTTTGTATGTTCATGCTAATTTCTTGAAGATTGATGATTTGAATCATCTTGTTCTTAGATTAATAGAAAAGTTGTGTGAAATAGTTGATTTCAATCCATTTTAATCTAAGAGTTGATTCCAAAGTGTGTTTTTGTAACTTTTCCTCGAGTTATATGAAAAGTCACATTTAAGAATTATAAAACTCATAAAAGTTGGCAAAGGTTACAAAAATGAAGAGTCTAGTTCTAATTAAATGGCTTTATGACTCCATAACTTGTCCTCAAGTTATGGAGGTTCAAGAGTCTCTTCATTAAATAAATAATAAATAAAAAGTGTAACCTTAATTAGTTCCATAACTTACAATAAAAAAAGAGTTATTTTTTTCAATTAGTTTAAAGACTTTCATAACTTGTCCTCAAGTTATGGAACATGAAGAGTTTTAATTAAAACTACTTTAAACTCATAAGTTATGGAATTAACTAGTTTTGAATAGTTTCAAAACTTTCCCTCAAGTTTTGGAATTTGAAAAAGTTTTCTCTTATAAATACTTTAATTCCACGTTAAGCCCTTAGAATTTTAAAAGTTAAAATTCAACCCTAATACTTTATAATATTATAAGTTAATAATATTTATATATATATATGTATAAGAGCAAGTCGTCTTACCATTAGCAGGCCTCATTCACGAAGCCGGTCTATAAGTGGGGTATAAGGTTACTACCTATAAAATGGCAGTTTAATGGGTGTCCACTCTCATCCACCGCTTCCTTGAACGGTGGAGGGTCGTTAGCCGAACGGGTAGGGCAAGGACTAGAATTTTCCCTACATTAAAAGTATTAATGATAAATATTAAGTAACTAAACAATTTATAAATACCCAATCTTATTTACTTAGGAAAATGTGAATAAGGTGCTAATCCATGAAATTACACTTTGCACTTTGTTTAAGTCGGTTAGTGGAGCGTGTGTGGTTAACTGGCACACTAACTCGTATTTAACAAGGTAGGCAAAGGGTAACTTAATGTTTATCATAGTATTGATGGAGCGTGTGTGGTTAACCGGCACATCAATTGAGGGGTAAACACTTAAGGGTACCAAGTATATTTGAAGGGTTATTCACACCTTGTTTTGTGATCCTCGGCATCCCAGTCACAAAACCTGAAGGGCACACTCAAGATTGAAACATGCCATTGAATAGTTCAATGAATCTCAAAAGATCTAGGAATTTCAAATCCAAGCAAAACCTAATAAGATTATTTCGTTTTCATGGTGGAAATTGGTGAATCGTCATTCACCTACCTTCAAATATTTTATAGCTTGGATTAAGGCATCCCTCTTCTAAGTTATAAAATAGTTTGTTGGGTCATCATGAATGGGAAATCGGGAAACAACAAATGGACAGAGAGAATGATTGATAATCCACATCTCAGTCCATACGATATCCAGAATGGAGGAATATATGATCACTTATCTAATGGACATGTCATTAACAAAGGTTAGAGTTCATCGGCAAGGTGAGAGTTCGACGGAAGCTTTTGAGAGCTACGATTGCCAGTCGGTTCGTGAAGTCATACTTGCAATAATAGTTTTAGACTTATCCAAGTGAGAGACTGTTGGATTAATGTCTAAGTCCATAGCTATAATTGGTAAGACTTGACCCGACCCGGCATGGTCCATTTGGGTTGCATGGCATCATGCACTTGGATAGACTATAATGAGAGAAATAACACTTAAGGTTGATTAATATATTATAAGTTCTAATATATTAGCAAGATTATTTAATTAGTATTGATCAAGAATTAATCTAGAATTAATTAAGTGATCAAAAGAAGACTAATTAAATATATGAGTTGATTGTGTAAATCATCCATACTTGTATAGTGGGCTAATGCTCCATGCATAATCAAGTTGGGCTAAAACACATAGGATGGTCCATGGATGCTCCATGGTGTATTTGAACCCATGGATCCAAGGAAATGGAAGGCCATGACAATTAGGGTTTACCCTAATTGTAACAACTATATAAGATCATATTCTTTGGGAAAAATCAGCCACTATGAATAATAAGAAAGGGCTAGCCGATTTTAGGAGTGTTCAAGTTTCTCTCAAGTTATTCCAAGTGTATTTGGTGTTGTGTGAACCATTTGAGGTGTCACACTTGAGGCACTAGGCACTCAAGCTTCATGAAGACATTCTACAACAAAGAGGTATGTATTCTATTTTGTTATATTCATTATTTTGTATACTAGATTAGGATAATACCTTGGATGTTCATAATTGCATGTATAATAGAGAAAACGTAGATCCAAGGTATTTAGGGTTGCATGTACACTTAGGAGTGTTAGAATGCTCAAACCCAACACAAGGGAGAGAGGAGAAAAGGAAATGGTGTAAGGAATATTTGAAGTCGGACCTACTATTTATAGTAAGGATTTTAGACTCTTACGTCATGAGTTTCATAAGGCTCACATCATGAGTCTCGCATGTTCATCCCGTAGACTTGCCATTTGCATCCCTAGCTCCGGAAGGTGGCCATGTGACTCCTCACGTCGTGAAAAACTCCTTGTTCACGTCATGAGTTCGGATCCTATCCCCTCGCAGCCTCGTCACACCTTCTCGATTCCGAAATGTGGCAAAATGACTCCTCACGTCGTGAATAAACCCTTGTTCACGTCGTGAGTTTAGTTAGCTTAGGGTTTTTGAAAGCTGAATCTTCGGAAGGTCGTAACTTTCGCATACGAACTCCATTTTTGACGTTCTTTATATCCACGCGTATGTATTTACGAGTACTATAACTCTCTTTTAGCCTCCAATAGCTAATTATAAGTCTATTTTAAAGTCCTCTTATTATAGAGATATATAGTGTTCGATTTATCACAACTTCCTAATCCGAAGTCGGATTCAGATGTTCTCTATATCCTTGGAATGGTATGGACATATACTTTAAGTTGTATTATAAAGAAATTTTGCATTTGTATTAGAATTTATCATGAACTACATAATACTCTTACCACATTACTAGGCTAACGTAATCACATTACATGATTGGCATAATCACATGTGATTGTCTATTGACATATTTTGACTAGTGTTATATTCTCCCCCCCTGTTACAACCCGAAATTTCCATTTTGTACGAACATTATCTATTCAATAGAAGCTAGACCAGTTTCAATGAATTTCAGACTTTTCCGAATAAGTTTGTGTACATTAGGGTTTATGTTTAAGGAGATATCAGGAGAGTGGATGCTCATGGGTTTGTGAAACTTGAGTATTTCAAAACTTCATAATGTTAGAGTTCAATTCTAGAATAAAAATATTTTCTGCCAAAGATATTTCAGGACTCTAAATAGATTTCTAAACTAAATTCATTCATTATTCACATATCCAACTAGAGAAAAGCCATTTTCTCTCTCACGGATCTTCGGGTTTTCATCCCAAATCGTGAGTAGACTTCTCTAGTTGTTTTATAATACTTGTTATATGCTTAATAACATAGATTAAATGTCAAATATGTGAGATTCGGGAGTTTACCGCCCAAGAACGTTCTTGGGGAGTAAACTCCAAAATGAGGCTTAAAGGCTATCTAGTCCCATTTCCTTGCTAAGTAACTAGTTAAGGATTATATGTATGTATATTTGAGACTAGAAAACAATCAAAAATGCCTAGCTTAGGGTGTTCACGGCCCAAGAACTTCTTGGACCGTGAACTCCAAATTCAAGGGCCAAAATGTGCCCTAATCACTCCTAAGGCTTTAGACATTAACCCTCATTTACTTCTAGCTAATTTGTGGACTTTAAAACATCAAGAACACCCCTCAAAGTGAGATTATGGCCACGGAATACTCATAGGCCGTAAACTCCAAACAAGGGCACCAAAGTGTGCCTAGGGTCCTCATTAGCCTTAAACAAATGCCTAGAAATTATCCTACTTGTGCTTGGGACTTGAAAGAATAAAAACACCCATCCCATGAGAGTTTACGGCCGTACACTCTAAGGGATTTGGCCTTGGGGCCGTAAACTCCTCAAAGGAGTATTTCTATGACCCAAACTACCCAAAGGATTAAACAACCAAGGAAGGCTTATTCTAGAAATCAAATAGCACTTCAAAACATCAATTACCACCAAGATTGGAGTTCACAGCCGTAAACTCAAGGTTTTACGACCGTAAAATCCTTGTGTGGAGTTTATTGAGGAGTAAACACATATACAAGGTCCTTGGAAGCATTAAACCCCTTTAGCCTTGTCCGACAACAACCTACAGGCAACCATTAGGACCTATAACACTTATACAAAGTGTTTTCATGTTCTAGAGTGTCCCAACTTATTTCATTAGTTATTATTTGGCTAATTAGTAATATATATGCTCATTATATGATAACTAGTCTCGTGCGTGTGAACAAGTCTCCGTTTGCCACCTAGCACGGTATCCGACACTTCAATCCAATCCACTCACCACAAGTGAGTTCATACCCCTTTAATTAACCTTTGAAATACTCTTAATGTTTCAAATGCTTTTATGGGGGGATACAAGTTAAAGACTTATAGTTATTACATCAATCACATGTGATTAGTAACTACAAAACCAATGATTTTATTATTGTTCAAACTGTTTATCAAACTGTTTTACTTCAAACTGTTTTACAAACTCTTTTACTTATCAAATACTTTTATTTAAACTTTTTTATACTTCTTATAAATTTCATGCCCATGTATGTATAGATATATAAGCAATGTTTAAAGGGCTTAGGAAGGCCATCCGCCCTATTTCCTTTTCGCGCTTGAGATGTGGTCTGGTGGGATATCGGGTACTCATCCGAAGGTCGTTTAAATATTAGTTATATATCAAATGTACATATATAGACATAAAAGTACTCCTTTATTCATGCGTATCAGTACATCATTATTAAGTTACCATCGGGGTAACACAGGATCATACTACTACAATTTCTAGATCATTGAGTCAGTTCATTCATGAGTCAATAGTTATTACTACGAGTACATATACAACTATACTAGAAAGAGAACATATACAACTATACTAGAGAGAGAACATATGCAACTATACTAGACAGAGAACATATACAACTATACTAGACAGAGAACATATACAACTATACTAGAGGAAGAACATATACAACTATACTAGAGGAAGAACATATACAACTATACTAGAACAGTTCATTACATTACATATACAAGAATACGTTCATTATTTTGATATGAATCGGAGCATGACTTAAATGTCATGGTCCGAGTTGTAGCCAGAGTCTCTTGAAGGGAGAGCGTGAGTTTGTATAGATCTATACTAGATTGACTATCCTACACCTTGCTGCTAGCTACAGTCGGACCTGCAGGTCTGCGGGTGCCAAACGTCATTCCGTTATTACGACCATTCGTATGTCGTTGTTACCAGTCGATAGTATGGTGCAATTAGTCACATGATACCTTAATATAAATCCGATTTAAGGTAGTTAGTACAACAGTAGTTCCTATAATACAACACTACAGTACTACAATAATTTACCCATTACATATATTTAGTGATTATTTCACTTAAACATTAATGTAAAAACTATATTTTGTTAAATGATAGTTACACTTGGGAAATTACACACTTTTACAATAAACGAGCATACAAAACAGTTAAGCCTTGGTAGAAGGCTACTTTAATAGAAAATATAGGTTTTTCTGAGAGATTCAAACTTTTACAAACATTTACATACATTTTACAAACTTACACTTGAGACATGTTCAAACGTTTTGATAACAAACACCGACACTAAAATACTTATGAACTCACCAGCTTAATGCTGATAAACTCTTTCAAAATAACTTGTATTCTTAGGTCATCAGTAGACAGGTACCGAGGCCAGCTTTTGAGAAGATGGAGGCATCCAAGACTCATCATATTATTTTGATTCACATTATATTTTTGGTGTCTATAACTATTCAGAACACGCTTGTATTAAAATTATATATTTAATGCAATGGATGATGTTGTTTGCTTGTTTACTTTTACTGTGTTGTGATACTCTACATGATGTCCTCCGCCCCAGAACATTTCCGCCGTTCTTGGTTTTGGGGTGTGACAGATTGGTATCAGAGCATTGTTTATAGTGAATTAAGTATATTAACCCATAAAAGATATACTAAACTATAAACCCATTAGGGATTAAAGCACTCTCACCCAGAGTCTATACTTTAAATATTAAAATATTTAATTAAGTATACTATTCTGCATTCATACTAAAATCGGTGTCACAATGATAAGAACAAAACTATTATGATTGTTAAATATTACAAGTGAGCTCAGGGATGGCATAGCCTGATCAACTATGCTGGCCCGAGGAGTGATTAGCATGTGCCCTAGAATGGTTGTGATATGTTAACAAGTCTAAAAACTTACCAACAATACCACAAGAAGATCAGTAGAACCTAAACTTAAAATACTACAGGTGTATTTTGTACTACTAGCTACATATATACTATATTCTTATACCTCTTTTCTCACGTAGATTTAAATGGCTGGATTACATCACGGCGACCCGTACTTTCCAAATGAAGGCAATGCAGGGTGGAACGAAGAAGAGCCCGAAGATGAGCATCCAATCCCTTTGGATGATCACCTCACAGAAGGCTTTTCTGATGGATCCGAGTCCGAGCCTGAAGTCAACAACCTACCGCTAGTAGGTCAAGCCCCGAACAACAACCCCCGACCAGCTTTTCCAGGTCCTACTCCCTTGTGGGCAACCAACTTGAATCACTGGAGTGATGAACAGGGTGAACCCTTACCTTACTTTGGGGAACGAAGCTTTTACAATGTCAGTGAAGGTGGTTCTGCTGACCGAGCTCTGCCCGTCATTATCCGCAGAATAGCTCGTAATGTTGAGCAAGGTCGAGCAGCCATCGACCGGGTCATGGAGATTGATGCCAACTCTGGTTTCAACACAATCCGCATCAACCGTCTTGAAGAAGACATGGAACGGACCCGGAGAACCAATGAAACCCTACAACAACAGCTAGCTGCCTCCCAAGCTGAAGTCTTGGAACTTCGAGCCCGCCATAGGGCTCAGGAGCGACACCTTCAAGAGGTGTTTCGTCAAGTGTCAGACCTCAGGACTCGCCCGAGGAATTCCCATCGCCGTTAGATGATGTCTAGTACATCTCTGTCTTTTGGTTAAGGAATAGCCTTTAACATATGTGCTCTAAGTAGCACTTGTCTGTAAAATATTCCTAACTTTCAGTACTCTAATTAGGAATCTAAGAACTGTCAAACTTGTCCGTATGGTATGATGAAAGACCTACTGTTAGGTCGATTTTCCCTGAACTTGTTACATCGGTAATACTAGTAATATTGACATCTATCTAATCTGTGGGAAAAATCTATACACTTGTGTTTTCCTACTAATATTATTTGTTGTGATCTCAAACACTCATTCAACTGTTGGGCTATGGTTAGTTAGCCCACGTGTCACTCTCACCTTACTTACAAATTGATTCTTACCATTTTTCTTATCTTTATAAACTTATAGCTGAAAGATGCCTCCTCGCAAATCTCCCTGGAATAACCCTGCACCTCCACCGCCTCCTCTGCCTCCGTTCATCGATACTGCAACCCTGAATGCTGTCGTAGTTGTAGCAGTGGCAACTGCCATGGCTCACTATCACTCATCTGATATTAGCAGAGGTGGAACCCCTGTTAACTCCATTCCGGTTGAAACCCTTGTGCGCTCGAGAGAGTGCTCCTACAAGGATTTCACCAACTGTAAGCTGATGTCCTTCCATGGCACTGGCGGAGTCATTGCCCTCTCGCAATGGTTCGAGAAGACTGAATCAGTCTTCGAAATCTGTTCATGCCTTGCTGCGAGCAAAGTCAAATATGCCGCATGCACCTTTGAAGGAAAGGCCCTGACGTGGTGGAACGGCCACGTTAAAGCTCTAACCCTCGTCGTAGCCAACGACATGGGCTGGGAAACGATGAAAGACCTCATGATTGAGGAATACTGCCTAAGGGGTGAAGTCCAGAAATTGGATCAGGAGCTTTGGAGCGTGACCATGAAGGGCACCAACATGGTTGCTTATAGCGCCAGATTCAGCGAACTGGTGGCCCTTTGCCCCAATATGGTTCCCACTGAAGGGAAAAAGATCGAAAGGTACGTATGGGGGCTAGTGCCTCCGTACCAAGGGAATGTCCTATCATCAAACCCCGCTACCTTCGACAGTGCCAAGCGACTGGCACAACGACTCATTGACCATGGAGTCAAAACCCCTGCAACAACAACCACCCTAGCCATCACGGAACCCTCCAAACCCGCTGACACTAAGCGGAAGTTCTGGGAAGACAAGAAGAAACAGCGAGCCGCTAAAAAGCAGCAAATTGGGGTTGTACATGCC
Source organism: Lactuca serriola (assembly GCF_051521515.1). Lineage (NCBI taxonomy): Eukaryota > Viridiplantae > Streptophyta > Magnoliopsida > Asterales > Asteraceae > Lactuca > Lactuca serriola. The sequence continues at coordinate 208,835,054 of NC_136416.1, forward strand.
GCGATAACCCCTGCTGCTGCTACTGCTCCGGTGAGGCAGTATGCTGGAAGTTTGCCTAAGTGCAACAAATGCAACTTCCACCACAACGGCCCCTGCCATGAAATGCAGTGCTCTAACTGCAACAGGAAAGAATACACCGTCCGTTTCTGTAAATTCCCGACGAAGCCGATCACCCAAGTCCCCGGCTCTGGCGCGAGCCCGACCTGCTATGGATGTGGCGAAGCAAGCCACTATAAGAGGGATTGACCCAAAGCAAAGAATGCTGGTGGAGCAGGAAGGGTACTAGCTATAGGCCACGGGGAAGCAGTTGTTCACCCAACAGTGGTGACTGGTACGTTCCTCCTCGATAACTCCTATGCATGCATTCTGTTCGATAGCGGAGCGGAGCGAAGCTTCGTAAACCATAAATTTGCTCGCATGCTTAAGCAACAACCACACACACTTAAGGAACAATTCACATTAGAAATGGCTAATGGAAAAACTGAAAGTACGAATAGCATATACTTAGGTTGTACCCTAACTCTAAATAACCATTCATTCCCAATCGACCTCATGCCGATCTCAATAAAAAGCTTCGACGTTATCATTGGCATGGATTGGTTAAGCCTTCATCGCGCCGACATCATGTGCTACGAGAAAGCAGTCCGTCTAAACCTTCTGTCTAACGAAACTCTTATCGTCTACGGCAACAAACCCGGTGCAAGTCTTCATATAATATCAAGTATTCAAGCACAGAAGTATCTGCGTAAAGAATACCATGCATTCCTTGCTCACGTCGTCGATACTAGCCTTGAGACGAAGGAACTAATGAGCATTCCAGTAGTGAGCGAATTTCCCGACATTTTCCCAGAAGAGCTACCAGGATTACCACCGCAACGACAGGTCGAATTCAGAATCGACTTAGTCTCAGGAGCTACCCCAGTAGCCAAGTCACCCTACCGATTAGCACCAGCAGAGATGCAGGAACTATCTGGTCAACTTAACGAACTGCTCAGCAAGGGCTTTATAAGACCAAGTTTCTCACCTTGGGGAGCACCAGTCTTGTTTGTTAAGAAGAAATACGGATCATTCCGTATGTGTATCGACTATAGAGAACTCAACAAACTGACGGTCAAGACTCGTTACCCTCTGCCTCGCATAGACGATCTATTTGACCAACTGCAAGGGGCGAATTATTTTTCCAAAAATTAATTTAAGATCCGGATATCACCAGTTACGAGTGCTAGGGGAGGATGTCCCGAAGATGGCCTTCCGAACTCGTTACGGACACTACGAGTTCGTGGTGATGCCATTCGGATTGACCAATGCGCCCGCAGTCTTCATGGATCTGATGAATAGAGTATGCCGACCTTACTTGGATCATTTCATCATCATTTTCATTGACGACATCCTGATCTACTCCCGAAGTAAGGAAGAGCATGGCGATCACCTGCGACAAGTTCTAGGGATTTACGAATGGAAAAACTCTATGCGAAGTTCTCGAAATGTGAATTTTGGATCCGAAGAGTTGAATTCATAGGGCACGTGGTAAGCGAAGAGGGAATCCACGTGGACCCATCCAAAATTAAAGCCATTGAGAACTGGTCAGCACCGAAGATGCCTACAGAAATTCGTCAATTTCTAGGCCTCGCTGGCTACTCCCGCAGGTTCATATAGAACTTCTCCCGAATAGCAAAACCGCTGACAAACCTGACCCAGAAAGGCGTGGCCTTTGACTGGGAAGAGAGACAGGAGAGATCGTTCCAAACGCTCAAGCGAGCCTTGTGCACCGCACCAATACTATCCCTTCCCGAAAGAATAGAAGACTTCGTAGTCTATTGCGATGCATCGAATCAAGGGCTCGAGTGTTGATAGCTTCATTTTATTTACTTCCTTTTATAGTTTATTTTAGTACATTTCATTCGCATTTTAGTTAACACACATGCATATTTTCCCTTTTGTTATTTTTATGACCATTTCGGGGTACTTTCTAGTTTCTTGAGCATTATTGCAGATTTTCTTGGAAACTAGCGGGGCGGCACTCTTGGGAGGCGACTAGGCTTGAAAGGAATTGGAGATTTCGTGCTTGATGCCTATGAAGGTGACTCATGGGGTGGACCTGTCAATTGCTTGAAGACTTGGAAGAATTGAGCTTTAAATTTGAAAGACGCGGGAGAATTCTTGAGTGTGCAAGATCAATATTTGGGAGTGTGCGGAAGTTTAGAGTGAAGTGGATGGACAAATTGGGCTTTAATTGAAGAAATATTGAAGAAAAATGGGCTAGGAGTTGATTGGATTCGAACTGGGCCAATGGATTAGCTGTGGGGGCCCAAAACTTGAAGAAGCCCAAAATTACCCGTCAGAGCCCGCGGCCCGCGTGGGTTCCTGACTAGGGCAATTTCGGGATTTTGCTAAGAGCTCTATTTTGGGAAGTTTGGTGTGCCTCTTTAGCCTTATCTTGAAGGTCTGATTTGGAGACTTTCTCTCTGGAGTTTGGAGCATTTTTGGAGGCCAAGAACACTTGAAGAATATCTTCTTTTCATCTCTTGAATCTTGTCAAATGTTTGGTACAATCTCATCTAACTTTGTTCATTTGAGTTTAGCCATGCTTGGCTAAGCAAATCTTGGTTGAATTTTTGTTGAATCTTTTGAACTTTTGTTGGATGTTGAAGAATCCATGAACTTGTTCTTAAATCTTTATGGAATTGTTTTGTGTTTTATCATATTATCACTACTAGTATGTTTTTATTCATGAGTTTAAATATGTTTGTGGTGATTAGTTGGTTAATTTCTTGATTAAGTAAATGATCCTCAAATTAGCATGCAACAAATGATTTTTGTGTTTTTTTGGCTTCACACAATCATAAAAACATTTCCTCCAACATGGTGGTGAAAGCATTTGACCCCTCTTGGATTTGGTGACTTTTTGGTTCTTAATGCTAGTTGACTTTCACTAACTACATGCTATTTGGAATTAGTGACTTTGACTAAGGAAATTGTTATGAGCTTCTCTAGCCGTTTCAACAATTAAGAAAAGTCTAGGTAATCTCAAGCTCCTTGGATTGCTATAGCCAAATTAAGGATTTAAATCAAAGTATTGCACCATTGGATTCTAATGATATGTTCATCAAAAGTCAAAGTGAGGAAACTTCAAGTCAACCATCTCTCCCTTATTGATTTTACATCAAACTCTTATTTTTTTTGCATTTGTCTTTTTAAATCATAGTTAACTCTACTTTGTTTCAAGTATTTCAAAACACCACCCCCCCCCCCCCCCATTTTATTTTTATTGTCATTTTACAAGTATTTTTACAAAGAGATTTTTCATAGAGTTATAAATTGAACCAATCTCCGTGGATTCGATCCCTTTACCACTATACACTATTTTAGTGTGTAATATTTAGGGTTATTATTTGTGTTGGCCTCGACAACCACCAAATTTTTGGCGTCGTTGCTGGGGATTGGTTTATTTTTAATCAATTTGTTTCTTTATGCCCAGATCTCAGCGTACAGGTGACTTGATTTACAATCCGGAAATCGAAAAAGAAGCAAGGCGTTTGGCGTAGGAAAAACGAGTTGAACGTGGTCAAACTTCTAACCCCCACGGGGACCCGGAGGTTGAAACCGCTTCATTAAGTGATATAGAACCCGATTCTAGTCCCGACCCTCGCCAAGAAATTCCCGAAACACCACCCCTACAACAAAATCCACCCATTATTGAACCAATTCCAATGGAGGACGGAGGAGAAGTTCCCAAAAGAACTTTGAGGCAAATGATGGAAACCGATGTTACACAAACTCTAACCGGTATCAATTACCCAGTTTTGGAAGGAGGCTCGGAGTTGAAGTCAAGTTTAGTCCATCATCTACCAACTTTTCATGGATTGGAGAATGAAGACCCTCATAAGCATTTGAAGATGTTCCACATTATTTGCACTAGCATGAAGCCACAAGGGTCAACCGATGACCAAATCAAGCTAAGGGCATTCCCCTTTTCATTGGCCGATAGAGCAAAATATTGGTAATTCTATCTTCCACCGGAGTCGATCAACTCATGGACCGACATGGCAAGAGCTTTCTTTGATAAATTCTATCCCTCCTCAAGAGTCTCAAGTCTTAGAAATGAGATTTGTGGAATCCGCCAAGGTCAAAATGAGACTTTCCATGATTATTCGGAGAGGTTCAACAACTTGTGCTATAGTTGCCCACAACACCAAATTCCGGAACAACTCCTCATTCAACACTTATGTGAGGGATTGTTGCCAATGGAGAGAAGACTAGTTGATGCCTCAAGTGGTGGAGATGTCTTTATTAAAACCCCACAACAAACAAGACAACTTTTCAACACCATAGCCGCAAATTCACAACATTTTGGCCCTCGCCAAGACATGAAGAGAGACACACAACACAAAGTCAATGAAGTGGGAACATCAAATCTTGAATCTCAAATAAAAGATCTAACCTCCGTTGTCCAAAAGCTAGCCATGGGACAAACTCCGCAAGTGATGGTTTGTGGAATATGTGCAACAATGGGGCATCCTACGGATATGTGTCCCATCCTTCAAGAAGATGCGGAACATGTGAATGCCACAGGAGAGTTCCAAAACTACCACAACAAACCATCCGGTTACCAAAATGCATATAATTCGAGTTGGAAGCCAAATCCTAACATGAGCTACAACTCAAGACCATTGCCTCAAAATGCATTGGTTAGACCGTCCTATCCACCACCACAACCACAATACCAACATCAACAACCACACTATCAACCCAAACCACACCCTCCACATCATCATCAACAACCTCCTAAATCTCAACCAAGTAGCTCCGGAATGTCTCTTGAAGACATTGTCAAATCTCTAGCCACTAGTACCCAACAATTCCAAAAAGAGACAAGGACTAGTATCTCCAACCTTGATGCACAAATGGGAGATATAGTTACATCTATAAGCAAGTTGGAATCCCGTGGTAAACTCCCTTCTCAAACCAAAAAGAACCCAAATGTCAATGTGGTGACCTTGAGAAGTGGCAAACAAGCCAGAGAAAGTACTTCAAAGAAGAAGCCAAGGGAAGAAGAGGAAGAAATAGAGATCATTCCCATTGAAGAACCTATAGTCAAGAACGATGCACAAGTCGGAGCCCCAAAGAAGACTATCCCTTTAGTAACACCGATAGCCACTCCACCACCGTTCCCCTCCCGACTTGCAACTTCAAAGAAGAATATGGAGGAGAAAGAGATTTTGGACACCTTCCGAAAGGTGGAAGTAAACATCCCTCTACTTGATGCAATCAAGCAAATTCCGAGATATGCAAAGTTCTTGAAAGAACTTTGCACCAACAAGAGGAAGTTGAAGGGAAATGAGAAAATTTTGATGAATGAAAACGCATCCGCGGTTTTACAAAGGAAACTTCCACCCATATGCAAAGATCCCGGGATGTTCACGGTTCATTGCAAGATTGGAGATGTCACTTTTAGTAGTGCTATGCTTGATCTTGGTGCTTGTATCAATTTCATGCCCTATTCGGTGTATGAATCATTGAATGTCGGACGCTTAAGTGAAACCGGTGTCATAATCTCTCTTGCGGATAAATCAAGTGTCTTTCCTAGAGGTGTTTTGGAAGATGTCCTAGTGCAAGTGATCCAATTGGTCTTCCCGTGTGACATCCCCAAATTTCTCGGCCAGAAAAGACCGATTTAATTTATGCTTTTTAAAAATCAAATCAGAGAAATCTTTATAAAAGATGTTGCGGAGTTGGTCCCCAAAACAAAATATGATAAAAGTTTGTCAAAACCTTTCTTTAAGAAATATATCATTTCTTTTTATATCAAAACCTCGGGATGTCATGTTCCAATACAGATCAAAAGCATAAACAAGACATTATAAGCCTTACGACAATTATTTGTAACTACTGGCCTATAATCCAAAAATTCACTCATCATCATCATCCGACTATGCTCGGGGTCCTCTACCTGTAATATAAACAACTGAGTGGGTCAGGCTTGGAAGCCTGGTGAGCATATAGGGTTTTCAACCCACAATACATAAATTTATTATGTTTATACATCAATCAATCAACCTAACTACCCTAAACCCCATTATTTTATTTATTTCTTAAGGGTTTACCCTAAGAATCAACTATCACTCCTTCCTAAGGATTCATCCTAAGGAATAGACACAAAGTCACCTCGTGACCGGGTTTATACAACGGGCACTAATTCCATAGCTGCCAAAGTTTATTCAACATGTGCTAAGTCCATAGCTCTCATTTATCGACAGTATTATTTACAGGTGTTCTCTCCTGCAATACATGTCAATGGGTTTTAGAGTACAGCAAATGAACATATAGTTCATTACACCTACAGGTTGCGGGCCTGCTAGTGTTCCATAGACTGTCTAGAATACTCCATGGTTGTCATCCATACTCTGCTGAATGACGGGGGCCAACAATTTGGGTAAGTGATTCTCTCAAATTTTCACCACTCACCCTCAACTCATGATCAATATTATTGATCATCTCCTTTATCCAACTCACCTTTCATCATACCCACTATTTCATCTACCCATGTTCTACCCAACATATTTTGTAGATAAAAAAAGCATATACAGTTTAAAACTTGTATAAAACATCAATTCAACAGTCACCTCAGTCAAACAATTAATATATTTACACATAACACGTATTCCAAGGTAAATACTTCATATCTATGTGTAAATTGAAAGTAACTACACACTCACTTATTTTGGTGAAAATCGGGCAACAATTCGTTTCCTAAAACGATCGTTTCTAATAAAACCGGGAGTTTTATTGAGAAACCGGGCTCTGCGAAAGGTCGGGCTTCGAAACCGAAAAGATAAATTTTCCGGGCTTCTCGGGCTCTTCGTGGGGTATTCTGGGCTTTACAATTGATACCGGGGCTTTGCGGGATGTTAAGATGAAGAAAATATGGAGAGAGGGGCTAAAAATGGCTAAATTCCAAAAGTAACCGGAAACCCTCGCAGGTACCCTTCTATTTATAGGGTCCGAAGTTTGATCCAACGGCTGAGAAGTCTCCGGATCCGACGGCTAAGAGGCTTCGCAGAGGGTCTCGCACATGCCTCGCATGGCTCGCACCTGGCTCGCACATGCGAGGGCTCGCTGTCAGCTTCTAAGTGGACCGCGGCTTGTTGGCGCACCTGCGAGGCTCGGAGCTAGGCTATGCGAGGCTCGGACACACGCGGCAGCTGGGCGAAGCTTCGGCTGGGGAGCTGGCTGGTTCGGATTGGGCCTCCTCCTCGGTCGAATTAGAAGAGGACACGTGGCTCGCATGACTCAGCAGCCTCGGTGACTCAGCAGCCTAATGACTCAGCAGCCAGGTGACTCAGCAGGACACGTGTCACTTTCTAAGCGAGGGTGACGTGGCAATTGTGTGACTATGCGAAATTTCTCGGTTTTCGTGCCAAAACTTCTAAAATCCATAACTTTCGCATACGAGCTCCGTTTTTGACGTTCTTTATATGCACGCGTAGCTAAAATTACGATCTACAACTTCCGTTTAGACTTCGTCGGCTAATTTTGACTTTAAATTTTATATTATTATTTTTAACAGACCGGGATAGGAAATCCGTTAAAAATTCATAACTTCTTCATCCGACGTCCGTTTTCGTCAGACTTTTTACCGTTGTGCTCCTAATGACGAGACCTTCAATTCTCGTTTAGGTTGTGTCGGCTAAAAATCGCTCGATCTAAAATTCGAGTTTTTAGCTGTCTACTGCTACGCTGAAACTTCGAAAAATCATAACTTCCTCATACGAAGTCAGATTTGGGCGTTCTTTTTATCGAACTTCTCGGTTTAACGAATACTACAACTTTCGTTTAGATTACTAAGGCTAAAAAGTAGTTTATCAAAAACTCACTTTTTACGACATTCAGCACCGTGCCGGTTTTGTCGCAAAACTTCGACAGGTCATAACTTCTTCGTTATAACTCGGATTTTGGTATTCTTTATATCCCCGAAATCCTTGTTTCGACCACTACAACTTTATGTAAAGATATCGGGCTTATCTCACACTTTAATTTTGACGCTTATTTTTTTTAATTAATTAAACCCTAATAATTAAGCATAAAACACATAATTCACATAAAATTCACATAATTCCTTTTCATTTCTTCTAAATGAGTTACAAAGGTTAACCTAGACCATTATGTCAATATTAATGCCTAGCCTAGAAACACGGGCGTTACATCCCGACGGATTTCTATGTGATTGATCTAGATGAGCAAGTGTCCTCCAAATCGGCTTTAATCTTGCTTGGGAGACCGTTCTTGAAGACGGCTAGGACGAAGATTGATGTGTATGCGGGAAGTTTGACAATGGAGTTTGATGGCGAAACAGTAAGTTTTAATATTTATGATGCCATGATATATCCTAGTGATGTTTCATCTTTGTACTTTGTTGATGTTGTCGAGCCAATCACTCAAGAATTGTTCGAGTTATCTAACGGTGATATATTGGAGATGATCTTAAGAAAAGGATTCGATTGTGGGAAGCTAGACGAGCAATTAAAACTTTATTCTTTGGATCCGGAAGTTGAGAAGTTGGTAAATAAAATGGAGATGAAGAAATCCACAACATTAGATGTCAAGCAAGTTGAATTGCCCCCAAATCATACAAAATTCCCCGTCCCTTGTTCAACCACCCGAATTGGAATTGAAGGTCTTACCTCAACACTTGAAGTATGCCTATTTGGGAAAGAATGAAACCCTTCCGGTTATCATTTCAACTCACTTAACCGAATTTGAGGAAGAACAACTCATCAAGGTGTTGAAGGAGCATAAAGACGCCATGGGATGGACGATTGTGGATATCAAGGGATTGAGCCCCTCAACTTGTACGCACAAGATCTTAATGGAGGATGAATGCAAGCCGAGACGGGACGCACAAAGAAGGTTGAATCCTCCAATGATGGAAGTGGTCAAGAAAGAGATTTTGAAGCTCCTAGATGCGGGGATGATCTATCCAATATCGGATAGCAAGTGGGTGAGCCCGGTGCAAGTCGTTCCAATGAAGACGGGAATCACGGTGGTCGAAAACAACAAAGGTATGATGGTCCCCACCCATGTGCAAAACGGGTGGAGAGTATGTATTGACTACCGCAAACTCAATGCAAACACACGAAAAGATCATTTCCCATTGCCTGTCATTGAACAAATGTTAGAAAGGTTGGCCGGAAAATCCCATTATTGTTGTCTAGATGGGTACTCCGGTTTTCATCAAATCTCGGTGGCACCGGAGGACCATGAAAAGACAACTTTTACATGTCCATTTGGCACTTTCGCATACCGTAGAATGCCATTCGGATTGTGTAATGCCCCGGCCACTTTCCAACGTTGTATGGTTAGTATCTTTTCGGAATATGTTGAAAACATAATTGAGGTTTATATGGACGATTTCACGGTATATGGCAACTCCTTTCAAGAGTGTTTGACCAATCTCACCAAAATGTTAAAAAGATGCATTGAGACAAATTTGGTTCTAAATTTTGAAAAATGCCATTTCATGGTGAGTCAAGGTCTCATTTTGGGTCACACTGTGTCTAAAAAAGGAATTGAGGTAGATAAGGCCAAAATTGATGTTATTCAAAGCTTACCTTACCCGACTTGTGTTCGGGAAGTTCGTTCTTTTTCGGGCCATGCAGGTTTCTATCGAAGGTACATCAAGGATTTTTCAAAGATAACAAGACCAATGTGCCAACTCTTGCAAAAGGAGGTTGATTTCGAGTTCAACGAGGCGTGCAAAGAAGCTTTTGACAAGCTCAAAGAGTTGCTTACATCCGCCCCCATCATGCAAGCACCAAATTGGGATCTTCCCTTTGAGATCATGTGTGATGCAAGCAACTATGCGATAGGCGCCGTTTTGGGTCAAAAGAATGGGAGGGCCTCCCATGTGATCTATTATGCATCAAGGACACTAGACAATGCTCAAAGCAACTACTCAACCACGGAGAAGGAGCTATTGGCCATAGTGTTTGCTTTGGAGAAGTTTCGGCAATATCTACTTGGCACCAAAGTCATAGTGTATTCGGATCATGCGGCTCTCGAGTACTTGATGACAAAGAAAGATGCAAAGCCGTGACTCATCCGGTGGATCCTACTGTTACAAGAATTTGATTTCGAATTCCGGGACAAGAGCGGATGCGAGAACCTCGTGGCCGATCATCTAAGCCGGATCACTTCAAATGAAACTCCTCTCCCGTTGCGGGACGAGTTTCCGGATGAGCATCTCTTTTCCCTTACTCAATCTATTCCTTGGTATGCCGATATCGTTAACTTTTTGGTCACAAGAAGGTATCCCGACACATTCACACGTGCTCAAAAAGACAAGTTGAAAAGTGATGCAAAATATTATGTGTGGGATGAGCCTTATTTGTGGAAACATTGTCCCGATCAAATCATTAGGCGATGTGTTCTCCAACAAGAGCACCAATCCATTTTGCAATTTTGTCATGAATTTGCTTGTGGGGGACACTTCGGACCTAGCCGAACCTTGAGAAAGGTTCTTGAATGTGGACTATTTTGGCCAACCATGTCACGCGACTGCTACTTGTTTTGAAAAAGTTGTGAACGGTGTCAAATGACGGGAAACATTTCGCAAAAGAACCAAATGCCCCAAAATCCAATCCTTGTTTGTGAATTTTTTTGACGTATGGGGGATTGATTTCATGGGCCCATTTCCTATTTCGTTTGGCAACGTTTACATCTTGCTCGCGGTTGACTATGTTTCTAAGTGGGTTGAGGCCAAAGCTACAAGATCGGATGATGCCAAAACAGTTATCGAGTTTTTAAAATCTAATGTGTTTGTGAGATTTAGTGTGCCTAGGGCTCTGATTAGTGATAGAGGGACACACTTTTCCAACAAAATGATGGAAGCTTTATTGAAAAAGTACAACATGACCCATCGTGTCTCTACCGCCTATCACCCTTAAACAAATGGTCAAGCGGAGGTTTCGAATCGTGAAGTGAAGTCTATTCTAGAGAAAACAGTGAATCCGGCAAGGAAGGATTGGAGTTTGAGACTAGATGATGCCTTATGGGCCTATCGGACTGCGTACAAGACCCCGATAGGAATGTCCCCGTTTAGGTTGGTCTTCGGAAAGCCATGTCATCTTCCCGTCGAGTTAGAGCACCGTGCATTTTGGGCGGTCAAGCAATGCAATTTCAACATTGACAAGGTGGGAAGGCATAGGAAACTTCAACTCCAAGAGCTAGAAGAATTGAGAAACGACTCCTATGAAAACGCAAGGATTTACAAGGAGAAAATGAAGCTCTTCCACGACAAGTCCATCACCCGGAAGCATTTTGATCGGGGCATAGGGTCTTACTATACCATTCACGATTGAAGTTATTTCCAGGCAGGCTAAGGTCAAGATGGATTGGACCTTTTGTTGTGATTAAGACCTTTGACCATGGGGCGGTGGAAATTAAAAGCGAAAAGACGGGACAAATTTTCAAAGTCAATGGGCACCGGTTGAAGCCATTCTATGAAGTTTTCAGTGCCAATGCCCTTGAAATCATCCATTTGGATGTCCCGATGTGTTGAAGAAAGCTAAGAGGACGTGTCGCCAAAGACGTTAAAGAAGGGCATTTTTGGAAAGCAATGTGCTTTCACCATTTTTTCAAATTCTAATAAATCATTTTACTCCAATTTTTGAAAGGTTTCACCAATCGATCCCCATTTTACTCCAAATTTTGTCAAATTTTTGATACCGGGCCTTACAGGGATCGTTTTGGCTTAAAAAATCAGTTTTTTTTGGAAAAATCCCATTTTTGATGTGCAGCATAGCCCGCGGCCATCGCGCGGCTCGAGCCTAGCCCGCGTTAAAGGTCAGAACGTTCAGAAGGTTTTCCAGCAAGTAGACGCGGCCAGCCCGCGGCCCAAGTCCAGCCCGCGTGGGCCAAAGCTCAAATTCAATTCAGTACCCACGGCCAGCCCGCGGCCCGCGCCTGACCCGCGTCGATTTTCAAAGCACTTGGCAATTTTTTTGAGCAAACCAGTTCCCTCGGCCAACCCGCGGCCCGCGTACAACCCGCACAGAAGTCTTTTTTTTAGCTGTTGGATCTGTTGTGTTCGAGGAGGCTAGACGTGGCCAGCATGCGGCCTGCGCCCAGCCCGCGTGTTGGTCGTTTGACTGATGTTTTGAGCTGTTAACTGCCTTGACTTTCGTTGACCAAGAGATTTAATGAGTTGACCAAACATTGACCGGGTTTGACCTTCCTTGACAAAAGATTAAACACCTCCAGCACCCTTCTTCTTCATCATTCAAGGCCTACAAATTCCTCCATTTTCTCTTTAGAAGCTCAAGAACACTAAACCCACTTCTCACAAAAATCCATTTTCCTGGAGTTCTACCGGTCAGAATCTCGCGAAACCACCGCCATTCTTCTCCATTTTTCATCCTCTACAAACCCCACCCGAATTCCGGTCCGATCTGTGGCCGGAATTCCGGGCGCCACCACCACCTTCTTTCGCGTTTTCCGCCCAACTCCGACTACCATTGGAGAATCCGAGCACGGGGTTTTGTTTCTCTCATCAAGAGCTTTCTAGTCATACCAATCTTCCCACAAAAACTCATGAAAAATTTCCGTCTAATTCAAGGTGCCGCCGCTCCATTCGCCGGAATGTCATCTTGAAGCTAGTTTGTGGGGTTGTTTTAGCGATTAAAGCGTCAAATACGGAGCAAAATTGCAAGCTTGGGGTATGTGTTGACGAAATCTTTTTGGTAGCACTAGTTCATCCCGGGTCTAAGAAATTGGGTAATCTCATTCCTATAACTTGATTATTTACATCCGAATTTCCCATTTGTTGTTGGTATTGTGTGCCTTTATTGTGGCTGAAAATTATTATTGGTAAAATTTTGTCCCGAATAAATGTCAAAGCGTGCAAAAACGGGGATGGGAGCAACTTCCACTAAGGGAGGGTCGAAGGGAAAATCCAAGGATCCCCCGTTTCGTTTGTTGAATCACGAGGATCATAAAACTTATGATTTTATCGTTTCAAATAAGCGTCAAGCCAAGTCAACAAAATTCCTCCATAGGGAATCTTTTGCTAGTCTTGGGGTGCTCGATGGAGTCCAAGCGTTATTTAACAACATCGGGCGGGGTCAATTCCTCTATAACCGCACCGCCACCTATGTTGAACCCACCTTGGAATTTCTTGCCACATTCAATTCCGAGGAGGAAGCCCAAACTGTCACCTTCCAAATGCCCGGTGAGAAACGATCCCTACCGCATTGGGTCGTAAACGCCCTGATGGGCACTCCAGTGGACAACCTATATTACCAATATGACCCATGGCCCGGAAACTTCAATGAGCATCACTTTTGGCAACAAATTACCAATGAGCCACAATACTCATCATCTTCGTCAAAGGCCTCCTCCATAATCCACCCATGTTTGCGCCTAGCACATCGAGTTCTTACATGCACCATTTTCGCCCGCTCCAAAGTGGGACAAATTTCAAAGGCGGAATTATTTTTTCTTTGGTGCATGACTCATGAGAACGGTCCACGGCCTGATTTTGCCTCCTTTTTCTTCACCAAGTGTTACAACCTCACAACTATGGACAAAGGAGACATTTTCATTGGGGAATAATCACCCTCATTGCATCCCGGCCACCGCTTCAACTTCATCTCTCTACTCTTCCATTCGAGAAGGCTTCCAGCTCCTCTAGCCTTGACGGCAACGCACTTCGCCGAATGCAACTCATCCGGGATTCGGTCGTCGGTCCCATGTGGATCCTTGAAAACCAACCATACCTCATTCTCCCCCATGAGTATATAGGGAGTTTTGAGCCGACCGATCCCGATCAATGGATCATTCCATCAGACTACCCTCCACCTGTAGATGATGAGGATGACCAGTTTCAGCCTGCACAGCAATTCGTCAAGCCTCAGTTTCAGTCGCAGCAGCAGGGGGGACACGAAGTCCCACCATATTTCCCCCTACGTTCTTTGATCAATTTGCCACAATGTTCTCCACGGTGCAGCGCATCGATACCCAAACGCAAGAGAATACGAGAGCCATCCAAGATATGGCGAGTCGCGTTGGTCGATTGGAGCAGTCCTTCCCTCCCATTTCCCGCCAGGTCCAAGATATATGGGACTACCATTATCGCCACGGGAATTTCCCGCCGCCCGACCCTCCGATTTAGGTCCTTTCCGCCATTTCCTTAAGCATTGAGGACAATGCTTGCTCTTAAGCTTAGGGTGGGGCATTTCCCTTATCTTTTACTTTTCATGCATTTTTAACTAGGTTGCATAACATTTTAGTATTAAGCTAATTTTCATTCATTTTTTTATTTATTTAAAATTCCAAAAAGATTTTATTTTCTTCTTTTTCACCTTTTATATTTTTGCATAACATTTAGCCTAAGGCATTAGCATTCATGCATTTTTGTTGTCTGTTTATTCTCACCTCTCTTGGATACCACGGAACAGGTTCACAGTTATTGTATCATTATTGGTCCAGGATCTTGTTGCTATCTCACCCATCGAACCGGGACTATTGGCTGCAGTTTGAGATTTCATACTTGGGATCAGATGCTGGTAGCTTAAAGGGGTAAGTGATCATGGCCAGGTAGTTTCATGAAAAATTATGCATACAATATTAACAACTGTAGGATATACTATAGCAATGGATGTTCTTAGCCTTGCGGTCACTACCGCTGAGAGGATCACACTTGATCATGTTTGACCTGTTAGGATGAAGCATTGGTGCTTGTCCCCGAGTAGAATCCATATCCGGTCTCTTTACATCACCATATCTTTTTGTGATTTTGTTAGAATTTTAGAGAGTCTTTTAGTCCACATTTGGACATTTTCATTATCTTTGAAAAACCACAAGTTTGAAAAGGAGCTTACATTACATCTTTATGCTCCACACATGGTCATTTTCACACTTAGGCAATTCGGATTATATCATTACCCTTTCAGTTCCACTTACACACCTTTGGTAACCAAATTTTGAGTCAAAGGGTTTCTTGTTAAAAATTTCGATAGTTAATACATTACCTTCAAGTATCAAAAAAAAAACAAAACAAAAAACAAAAAAAAAACAAAAAAAAACAAAAAAAAAAAACAAAAAACAAAAACAAAAACACAAAGAAGCATGCAAATTTTCAGTTGCAACTATCTTAGATAGGTGGCCGGTTCAATTATTGAACAAATTTCCCAACATCTTGGTCACCCGGCGTTTGATATTCATTTGTATAGGTCTGTTTTATTGTATATAGATCGAGTTGTTCTTTTTTTCGAAAATTGGTGATGTTAGGGAGACTGTCGAGTCGGATACTACGGGAGGTTTGGGCCAACACTAAGTGAACCGATTCCTACAACGGTGCCCGAGCGATTAAACCAAGTTACACATGAGAGAAATCGGCAGACGTGAGATCAGAGTGTGCACTTAAAGAAGAGCTCCACCCGAGCCCATCCAGTTGCTTTCTCCCTACTACAAATGGTCTTCATTGTATGCATGTTCCATTAAGACTACGACTGACTATCCCTCCTTATTCACCTAGAGGAGTTGTCGTGGCTGTGGTTTATGGTCCCATTCTCATTGGATGAAAAAGTTGTGAGATAGCAGCGAGATCAATTCTGACCATGTTAACTAACATCGAACAGGTTCCATGGTTCTATCCATTCTTTTTATTTTTAGGGTAATTCGTCCCAAGTTCATTTAGTCTTGTCTTACTTGAGGACAAGTAAGGTTGAAGCTTGGGGTGAATTGATAGCTTCATTTTATTTACTTCTTTTTATAGTTTATTTTAGTACATTTCATTCGCATTTTAGTTAACTTCCATGCATATTTTCCCTTTTGTTATTTTTATGACCATTTCGGGGTACTTTCTAGTTTCTTGAGCATTATTGCAGATTTTCTTGGAAACTAGCGAGGCGGCACTCTTGGGAGGCGATTGGGCTTGAAAGGAATTGGGGATTTCGTGCTTGATGGCTATGAAGGTGACTCATGGGGTGGACCTGTCAATTGCTTGAAGACTTGGAAGAATTGAGCTTTAAATTTGAAAGACGCGGGAGAATTCTTGAGTGTGCAAGATCAATATTTGGGAGTGTGCGGAAGTTTAGAGTGAAGTGGATGGATAAATTGGGCTTTAACTGAAGAAATATTGAAGAAAAATGGGCTAAGAGTTGATTGGATTCGAACTGGGCCAATGGATTATCTGTAGGGGACCAAAACTTGAAGAAGCCCAAAATTACCCGTCAGAGCCCGCGGCCCGCGTAAGATTCCCCGCGGCCCACGTGGGTTCCTGACTAGGGCAATTTCGGGATTTTGGTAAGAGCTCTATTTTGGGAAGTTTGGTGTGCCTCTTTAGCCTTATCTTGAAGGTCCGATTTGGAGACTTTCTCTTTGGAGTTTGGAGCATTTTTGGAGGCCAAGAACACTTGAAGAATATCTTCTTTTCATCTCTTGAATCTTGTCAAATGTTTGGTACAATCTCATCTAACTTTGTTCATTTAAGTTTAGCCATGCTTGGCTAAGAAAATCTTGGTTGACTTTTTGTTGAATCTTTTGAACTTTTGTTGGATGTTGAAAAATCCATGAACTTGTTCTTAAATCTTTATGGAATTGTTTTGTGTTTTATCATATTATCACTACTAGTATGTTTTTATTCATGAGTTTAAATATGTTTGTGATGATTAGTTGGTTAATTTCTCGATTAAGTAAATGATCCTCAAATTAGCAAGCAACAAATGATTTTTGTGTTGTTTTTGCTTCACACAATCATAAAAACATTTCGTCCAACATGGTGGTGAAAGCATTTGACCCCTCTTGGATTTGGTGACTTTTTGGTTTTTAATGCTAGTTGACTTTCACTAATTACATGCTATTTGGAATTAGTGACTTTGACTAAGGAAATTGTTATGAGCTTCTCTAGCCATTTCAACAATTAAGAAAAGTCTAGGTAATCTCAAACTCCTTGGATTGCTATAGCCAAATTAAGGATTTAAATCAAAGTATTGCACCATTGGATTCTAATGATATGTTCATCAAAAGTCAAAGTGATGAAACTTTAAGTCAACCATCTCTCCCTTATTGATTTTACATCAAACTCTTATTTTTTTGCATTTGTATTTTTAAATCATAGTTAACTCTAGTTTGTTTCAAGTATTTCAAAACACCAACCCCCCCCCCCCATTTTATTTTTATTGTCATTTTACAAGTATTTTTACAAAGAGATTTTTCATAGAGTTATAAATTGAACCAATCTTCGTTGATTTGATCCCTTTACCACTATACACTATTTTAGTGTGTAATATTTAGGGTTATTATTTGTGTTGGCCTTGACAACCACCAGGTGTGTTCTGATGCAGCGAGGTAAGGTCATCGCCTACGCCTCCAGACAGTTGAAGACACACGAAGTTAACTACACGACCCACGATCTTGAACTAAGAGCAGTGGTGTTTGCTTTGAAGATCTGGAGACATTACTTGTACGGAACAAAAGCACTATTTTTACCGACCACAAGAGTTTACAACACATTTTCGATCAAAAGGAGCTCAACATGAGACAATGACGGTGGGTCGAGCTACTCAGCGATTACGAATGCAATGTTCGTTATCATCCGGGTAAAGCCAACGTAGTAGGAGACGCCCTAAGTCGGAAGGAATATTCTGGTCGCAGAGTCAAGTCATTGTCAATAACCATCCATTCACACTTGTCTAAGCAAATTCAGGCAGCCCAACTGGAAGCCATGAAACCTGAAAATGTGACGAGTGAATCCCTTAGAGGAATGGACAAGAATTTAGAAGCCAAGGGTGACGGAGCCTTATATTTCATGAACCGGATTTGGACACCGAAACACGGTGGTTTCCGAGAGTTGGTCATGACAGAGGCACACAACACTCGGTATTCCGTTCAACCAGGTTCAGATAAGATGTATCTGGATCTTAAAAAGCTATACTGGTGGCCTAATATGAAAGCAGAGATTGCTACTTTCGTAAGTAAATGCCTTACTTGCGCAAAGGATAAGGTCGAGTACCAGAAGCCCTCCGATTTACTGCAACAACCAGAGGTTCCAGAATGGAAGTGGGAGCGGATCACTATGGATTTCATAACAAAGTTGCCCAAGACAACGGGTGGACTTGATACCATATGGGTCATCGTCAATAGATTGACCAAGTCTACACACTTCCTGCCTATCAAAGAAACTGACAAGATGGAGAAACATACGAGAACATACATTGGGGAAATCGTACGACTACATGGTGTGCCTATGTCCATTATCTCCGATAGAGATAGTAGGTTCACCTCAAGATTCTGGCAATCACTACAACATTCCCTAGGAACAAGGCTGGATGTGAGCACAACCTACCATCCACAAACCGACGGACAGAGTGAGACGACCATCCAAACGCTGGAAGACATGTTGAGAGCCTGTGTGATTGACTTTGGAAAGGCATGGGATACTCATTTACCCCTTGTCGAGTTTTCCTATAATAACAATTATCACACAAGCATCAAGGCTGCTCCATTTGAAGCCCTCTACGGCCGAAAGTGCAGATCCCCTCTGTGCTGGGCTGAGTTGGGTGATACCCAATTAGCCAGGGGGCAAGCTTCCGACAGTACTCTCACCGGTCCGGAGATCATTCGGGAAACGACAGAGAAAATCATTCAGATCCGTGAATGATTGAAAGCCTCTAGAGACCGACAGAAGAGCTACGCTGATAAACGAAGAAAACCTTTGGAATTTCAGGTGGGAGACCGAGTCCTTCTCAAAGTCTCACCCTGGAAAGGCTTAATACGCTTCGGTAAGCGTGGGAAGCTTAATCCGAGGTACATAGGGCCTTTCGAGATTCTCGCAAGATTCGGCCCCGTAGCTTACAAACTCGATCTACCCGACACACTTCGTAACGTACATTCTACATTCCACGTGTCTAACTTGAAAAAGTGTCTGTCCGACGAGACTCTTGTAATCCCACTCGACGAGATCGAGACCAACGAGAGCCTCAACTTCGTGGAAGAACCGGTAGAGATCATGGACCGTGAGGTCAAGCAGACAAAGCAAACCCGTATCCCGATCGTGAAGGTCCGCTGGAACGCCAAGCGAGGACCGGAATTCACTTGGGAACGCGAGGATCAGATGAAACTGAAATACCCTCATCTTTTCACTTAGTTATTTGTAACTCCTTAATTGCTTAAATCCTAATTTCGGGACGAAATTCCTTCTAACGGGGGGATGATGTGACAACCCGAAATTTCCATTTTGTACGAACATTATCTATTCAATAGAAGCTAGACCGGTTTCAATGAATTTCAGACTTTTCCGAATAAGTTTGTGTACATTAGGGTTTATGTTTAAGGAGATATCAGGAGAGTGGATGCTCATGGGTTTGTGAAACTTGAATATTTCAAAACTTCATAATGTTAGAGTTCAATTCCGGAATAAAAATATTTTCTACCAAATATATTTCAGGACTATAAATAGATTTCTGAACTAAATTCATTCATTATTCACATTTCCAACTAGACAAAAAGCCATTTTTCTCTCTCACAGATCTTCGGGTTTTCATCCCAAATCGTGAGTACACTTCTCTAGTTGTTTTATAATACTTGTTATATGCTTAATAACATAGATTAAATGTCAAATATGTGAGATTCGGGAGTTTACCGCCCAAGAACGTTCTTGGGGAGTAAACTCCAAAATGAGGCTTAAAGGCTATCTAGTCCCATTTCCTTGTTAAGTAACTAGCTAAGGATTATATGTATGTATATTTGAGACTAGAAAACAATCAAAAACACCTAGCTTAGGGTGTTCATGGCCCAAGAACTTCTTGGACCGTGAACTCCAAATTCATGGGCCAAAATGTGCCCTAATCACTCCTAAGGCTTTAGACATTAACCCTCATTTACTTCTAGCTAATTTGTGGACTTTAAAACATCAAGAACACCCCTCAAAGTGAGTTTACGGCCAAGGAATACTCATAGGCCGTAAAATCCAAACAAGGGCACCAAAGTGTGCCTAGGGTCCTCATTAGCCTTAAACAAATGCCT
Source organism: Lactuca serriola (assembly GCF_051521515.1). Lineage (NCBI taxonomy): Eukaryota > Viridiplantae > Streptophyta > Magnoliopsida > Asterales > Asteraceae > Lactuca > Lactuca serriola. The sequence goes on from NC_136416.1 coordinate 208,855,076, forward strand.
TGAAATTATCCTACTTGTGCTTGGGACTTGAAAGAATAAAAACACCCATCCCATGAGAGTTTACGGCTGTAAACTCTAAGGGATTTGGCCTTGGGGCCGTAAACTCCTCAAAGGAGTATTTCTATGCCCTAAATTACCCAAAGGATTAAACAACCAAGCAAGGCTTATTCTAGAAATCAAATAGCACTTCAAAACATCAATTACCACCAAGATTAAAGTTCACGGCCATAAACTCAAGGGTTTACGACCGTAAACTCCTTGTGTGGATTTTATTGAGGAGTAAACACCTATATAAGGTCCTTGGAAGCATTAAACCCCTTTAGCCTTGTCCCACAACAACCTAGAGGCAACCATTAGGACCTATAACACTTATACAAAGTGTTTTCATGTTCTAGAGTGTCCCAACTTATTTCATTAGTTATTATTTGGCTAATTAGTTATATATATGCTCATTATATTTTAACTAGGCTCGTGCGTGTGAACAAGTCTCCGTTTGCCACCTAGCACGGTATCTAACACTTTAGTCCAATCCACTCACCACAAGTGAGTTCATACCCCTTTAATTAACCTTTGAAATACTTTTAATGTTTTAAATGCTTTTATGGGGGGGGGGATACAAGTTAAATACTTATAGTTATTACATCAATCACATGTGATTACTAACTACAAAACCAATGATTTTATTATTGTTCACACTGTTTTACTTCAAATTGTTTTACAAACTCTTTTACTTATCAAATACTTTTATTTAAACTTTGTTATACTTCTTATAAATTGCATGCCCATATATGTATAGATATATAAGAAATGTTTAAAGGGCTTAGGAAGGCCATTCGCCCTATTTCCTTTTCGCGCTTGAGATGTGGTCTGGTGGGATATCGGGTACTCATCCGAAGGTCGTTAAAATATTAGTTATATATCAAATGTACATATATAGACATAAAAGTACTCCTTTATTCATGCGTATCAGCACATCATTAGTAAGTTACCATCGGGGTAACACAGGATCATACTACTACAATTTCTAGATCAATGAGTCAGTTCATTCATGAGTCAATACTTATTACTACGAGTACATATACAACTATACTAGAAAGAGAACATATACAACTATACTAGAGAGAGAACATATACAACTATACTAGAGGAAGAACATATACAACTATACTAGAGGAAGAACATATACAACTATACTAGAACAGTTCATTACATTACATATACAAGAATACGTTCATTATTTTGATATGAATCGGAGCATGACTTAAATGTCATGGTCCGAGTTGTAGCCAGAGTCTCTTGAAGGGAGAGCGTGAGTTTGTATAGATCTATACTAGATTGACTATCCTACACCTTGCTGCTAGCTACAGTCGGACCTGCAGGTCTGCGGGTGCCAAACGTCATTCCGTTATTACGACCATTCGTATGTCATTGTTACCAGTCGATAGTATGGTGCAATTTGTCACATGATACCTTAATATAAATTGTGACAACCCGATATTTCAACTCTTTGTAACGACCAAAATGGGTCAAGTATTGTAACCACTTCTGAGTAATGAAAGTTACTTTCATAATAAAATGTATAAATAAGTTCCACTTAATTTCCTTCTATGATTAAATTTCTTTGAACCATGATCGTACGTGAAAAGAACGCCCAAATCCGACTTCATATAGCGAAGTTATGATTTTTCCAAGTTCGGCTTAGCAACAGACAGCTAAAAACTCGAATCGGAAATCGAGCGACTTTTGGCCGGAATGACCTAAACGAGAAACGAAGGTCTCGACAATGGTATTCCAGCAGTAAAAAGTCTGGCAAAAACCGACATCAGATAAAGAAGTTATGAATTTTCTAAGAAATTCCTTAAACACGATGGATTTTTAATAAATAATAAAAATATAATTTTGGAATTTGCCGACGGAGTCTAAACGAAAGTTGTAGAGCGTAGTCTCACCTACGCGAGGATATAAAGACCATCGAAAACGGAGTTCGTATGAAGAAGATATGAATTTTTGAAGTTTATTAAATAAATTAATTATTTATTTAATTCAAAATTCGGATATTATCCGAAGGGGAGTCAGCATCCTCCTCCGAGGTACGCGCTGCGTACCCCTGTACGCCCCGCGTAACTGAGAGGATTGGCCTCTGATCGTCCACGTCACGCTATCCGAAGAAACCGACCCATCCGACCCGTCCGAAGCCCCGACCCGTCCGACCCGACGTCCCATCCGACCCACGTACCCAGCAACCCGTCCCATCCGAACCGAGGCAGTCGAGGCTTCGGTCATGCATGACGTACGCGTACGCGCTGCGTACGAGCGTACGCCCCGCGTACCGAGGCAGACCAGCCTTACTATAAATAGGATGCGAGGGTTTCCAAAGAAAGGGTTCATTTCTCTTCTCTCTCTCTCTCAACTTTGCCTCGTTTTTCGTGTCCGTTCAAACCCGAAGCTCTGGTCTTTTTGGCTCAAGTCCCGAAGGTCGATTTTACTCCCGAGATTCCCAAGAATCCCGAGGAAAATCCGTTTCCCAAGACGAAACTCTGCCCGATTTTCCATCTCGCTATCTCCAAAACTTTCAAGTGAGTTTCATACCCCTTAATCAACCTTTTTAATTATTCTAAATACTTTTATATGCTTTCAAGGGGGGGATTACAAGTAAAACACACGAGTATTATCGTGTGTTACATAAAGAAACTCTTTTGTATACTGTTATATATTCAAATCACATGCGATTTATAAACATTTAAAGGAACTTTTATATATATATATAACATATGTCACAATAGCATTTTACCTTTTAAAATAAAATGTTGTTGTAATGCATGTATAAACTAAACTGTTCTTAGATTTTTCTTGTCTATCCTAGACTCTACACCAAAAATCTATACTTTCATAAACAAGTGATTCCTTTTCTCAATATTTCTAAACAAACAAGACACGCTTTTTGGAAACTATAATAGGTATAGTTTTACGAACAGGTTTCTAACTCTTATGTATTAGAATCACATATTTCAAGAAGTTCACTTTCGTATACAAGAACAAACGTAACATTTTAACAAGCAGATCTGTTTTTATACCACGGATTTGTGAGACACTAACTTCATGTACGTTCGAGTACACATTTCAAGTCCTGTATTATATACCAGAATCCCTTGGAGGGGGAGCATGGTGTTTGTGTATAGATCTATACGGGCTTGACAACCCGCGCCCTGACTGTTAGCTACAGTCCACCGTTTGGGGTGACAAACGTCATAACATTCCAACGCCTGAAGAACGTTGTGTATAGGCATTCAGAGTCAATAGTATGGTTATAAAACTCACAAGGGGTATTAAAAATGCATTGATTTACAAGTTTTTCAAACTCATTGGTTATTTTACATTTACATACATTTTGGAAACAAACATTGGTCTTGAGTGAAGGCTACTTTTATACTAGTAGAAAATATAGGATTTTCTAAACACAAACAAACAAAGATAAAACATTTCATTTCATTCAAACATTGTCACTTAAATACTTATGAAATTCACCAGCTTAAATGCTGATCTACTCTTTCAAAATTACTTGTATGTCCCAGGGATTCAGTAATTTCAGGTACTAATATGCTTTTGAAGAAGAGATGCTGCGACGCCAGTTTAATCTCGTATTTTTGACATCATATTGTAATTGAGTTTTGAACATGTAACTTTTGACAAATGTAAACTTTCAATTATATATATGATGGTTGTATTGCTTTCTTTACTATGTATTCATTTGTTACGTTACCACATGAAGTCATCCGCCCCCGAACGTTTCCGCCGTTCAGGTTTAGGGGTGTGACAGATTGGTATCAGAGCAATGTTTATAGTGAACTAAGTATATCGAACCACATAAGATATACAAACTATAAATGCTTAAGGGACTAATACTCTCTGACAAAACAAAGTTTCTTTTTACACTTAAGCAGCATTTCGTTCAACTTAAATTGGTAGTTCATTTAAGTACAATTACATGCATACCACAAACTATTTTCATGTTATACAACTATACAAGTATTTAGACAAGTTGACACTACGATTGAGACTCGATATATGTAATCAGATTTTGGACAAATATAGCGTGATCAACTATATTTGCCCAAGATTGGACCAACGTATATCGAGGAATGATCGTAGTAAGCAACAAGTCAAAACATTACCAAACCATTACAAGAATCAAACACAAGAACTTAAATACTATAGGAGTATTTGCTATCTAAACTAGTTTAACTTACATGTTTTACATGTTCCGACTTTACTCAATTCTTATAACCCTATTTCTCGTACAGTCAAATGGCTGGATTTCACCACCCTGGCGACCCCTACTTTCCCAACCAAGGCAACGGAGGATGGATCGAAGATGATCCCGAAGAGGACGAGGAACCCATAGAAGTGGGTGATGACTCCGGTACCGACTCAGAGCCGGAAGTTATCGATCCACCACCCATTCAACCTCCCGTCTTCGTAAGGAACTTTCAAGGACCGACTCCCGTCTGGGGAAGTCACCTCCACCATTGGAGCCAACAGCAAAACCTACGCCCTCCCTACGGCATGTGCCGGGACTTCTATGATGTCCGCGGCGGAGGTTCGGCTGATCGAGCACTCCCGGTAATGGTGGGAAAGTTAGCCAATCAGTCCTATCAGTCTGGAGTACAAGCTAGTCGACTCCGGGATATCAACGTGGAAGTGCAGGTTCACACTTCTGACATCCGCAGGCTGGACAAGATGCAAGACAACGCCCAATTCCAAGCTGAAGCGTTTCAAGCGCAAATGATTGCAGCCTTCGCTGAACTAAGGGAACAACAAGCCGCTTTCGATAGGCGTCTAATGGAGTCAAAGCAATCAGATACGGAGTCAAGCTCCAAGCGCAACCTTCGACGCAAGTAGTGCTTGTCAAGGACTCAAATTTTGTTATAGCTTAGAACCTCGGCTAAAAGTCTTTAAATTTCTCGAACTTTGTAATCGGAGACCCTTATAGGGGTCAAATTTTCATGATCGTTGTAACAACTTTTATATTAATATAAGTGGCACTATTACTACTATGTTAAGTATTTCGTTCGAACCTTGAATGGTCTTTGTGAACCCAAATACTTGTTTCATACCTTCAGTCTTACAAATAACTTTCATTCTTCTATTTTAAGACTCATACTATCATCTGTTGTTGAACTATAGCGATTTAGTTCATGAGACACATACATTTTCCATTCTATGAAATTCTTATCCTTGTCTTTTCAATCTATAGTTGAAGGATGCCTCCGCGTAGGAATCCAAGGCGAAACAACGGTGAGGAAGCACCTATACCACCACCACCTCCACCACCCCAATTTGATGTTGTTATGTTTCAAGCAGCAGTCACCGCAGCGGTAGCAGCTGCCATGTCACAGATCAATAACTCGAGTACTAATGGCTCGGGATCTGGCACACACCTATCCAACCATGGCGAGAGTCATGGACCACCTCGAGAATGCACCTATAAGGACTTCACTAATGCCAAGCCCCGGATGTTTTATGGTACTGGTGGTGTGATGGCCCTGAGGCAGTGGATTGAAAGGACGGAGGCAGTCTTTGAAATATGCTCCTGCCCCGAGCACAACAAGGTCAAATTTGCAACTTTCACCCTTCTCGATAAAGCTTTAACTTGGTGGAATGGCCACGTTAAAGTACTTACCCTAATCGTGGCAAACTCCATAAGCTGGGAGAGCTTGAAGGCCATGATGATGAGAGAATACTGCCCACGGGGAGAGATTCAAAAGCTTGAACACGAGCTATGGACTCTCAGAATGGTGGGTACCGACATCGCTACTTATACCAACAGATTCTGCGAACTGGCAATCCTTTGTCCAGATATGATTGCTCCCGAGAGCAAGAAGATAGAAAGGTACATCTGGGGACTGACGCCCCAAATGCGATCAAGCGTGTTAGCTTCTAAACCTGACACCTTTGAAAGTGCTAAGGAACTGGCACAATCTCTGATCGACTACGGAGGTCATCAGAACTCAACCACTTCTGCACCAGCACCACAGAAAGGAAACAACAACAACAACAACAACAACAACTACAACAACAACAACAGCAACAACAACAACAATGGCAGGAAGAGAGCGTGGATGAAAGGGAAGGGTGGGTCTTCCCAAGAATCCGCAAAGAAACAACTGGTGTCAGTAAATGCTGCCATTGTACCTGCTACAGCCCCTATAAATACCTACCCAACAAAGCCTTATATAGGCAACCTCCCAAAATGCACCAAATGCAATTACCACCACCATGGACCTTGTCGAGATATGCAGTGCGCCAACTGCAGCAGAAAAGGACACACAGCCCGTTTCTGCAAGGAACCCGCAAAGCCGATCACTCAAGTTCCCGGTGCGGGTGTAGGGCAGGCTTGCTACGGTTGTGGCGAGGTGGGCCACTACAAGAGAAACTGTCCTAAGGCAGCAGGCACCGGAGGTGTGGGACGAGTTTTGGCAATAGGCCACGACGAAGCTGTAGCTGACCCAACTATAGTTGCTAGTACGTTCCTTCTCGATAATTCATACGCATGCATATTATTCGATAGTGGAGCAGAGAGAAGCTTCGTGAGTCAAAACTTTATTCATTTACTTAAACCTAAACCTAGCAAGTTAGAAAAATCATTCACTGTAGAGATGGCCAATGGAAAAACCGAAAACACAAATTGCATATACATGGGCTGTATGTTATCATTAGACGGCCATTCTTTCCCAATCAATCTCATGCCGGTTCAAATTAAAAGTTTCGACGTCATAGTCGGCATGGATTGGTTGAGTCTTCTTCGCGCCGACATCATGTGCTTTGAGAAAGCAGTCCGTCTTAACCTCCCTAACAACGAAACATTAGTTGTCTACGATGACAAATCTAGTACAAACCTTCGCATCATTTCGTGCATCCAAGCTCGAAAGTGCTTGCGGAAGGATTGTCGAGCATTCCTAGCGCACATCGTCGATACAAGTCAAGAACTGAAGGACATCAAGAGCATCTCGGTAGTACGCGACTTTCCCGATATCTTTCCAGAAGAACTACCAGGATTACCACCGCAACGCCAAGTCGAGTTCAGAATCGACTTAATTCCAGGAGCTACCCCAGTAGCGAAGTCGCCTTATCGTCTTGCACCAGCAGAGATGCAGGAACTTTCCAGTCAGCTTAATGAACTCCTTCACAAAGGATTCATAAGACCAAGTTTCTCACCTTGGGGAGCACCGGTCTTGTTTGTAAAGAAGAAAGACGGATCGTTCCGTATGTGCATCGACTACAGAGAGCTGAACAAACTTACTGTCAAGAACCGCTATCCTCTACCCCGTATTGACGACCTATTCGATCAACTTCAAGGGGCGAACTACTTCTCCAAAATAGACCTGCGATCCGGATATCACCAATTACGAGTTCTAGAGGGGGACATTCCAAAGACAACCTTCCGAACTCGTTATTGACACTATGAATTCGTGGTGATGCCGTTCGGATTAACCAATGCACCAGTAGTATTTATGGACCTAATGAATAGGGTATGCCGCCCTTACTTGGATCAGTTCGTCATCGTCTTTATCGATGATATACTTATCTACTCTCGAAGTGAGGAAGAGCATAGTCAACACCTACGAAAAGCCCTAGAAACACTGCGAACGGAGAAACTCTATGCGAAGTTCTCTAAATGCGAATTTTGGATTCGAAGAGTCGAATTTTTAGGTCACGTTGTTAGCGAGGAAGTCATACCCCTCCAAAATTAAGGCTATTGAGAACTGGTTGGCACCAAAGACACCTACAGAAATTCGTCAATTTCTAGGTCTAGCTGGCTACTATCGCAGATTCATAAAGAACTTTTCGAGCATTGCGAAACCTCTTACTTCATTAACCCAGAAAGGTGTGGCCTTTGACTGGGAAGCGAAACAAGAGAAGGCATTCCAGACACTAAAGCAGGCCTTGTGCACCGCACCGATACTATCCCTCCCCGAAGGGATAGAAGACTTCGTAGTGTATTGCGATGCTTCAAATCAAGGACTTGGTTGTGTTCTTATGCAGAGAGGGAAGGTTATCGCTTATGCCTCCCGACAGCTTAAGACACACGAAGTGAACTATACGACACACGACCTCGAGTTAGGAGCAGTGGTATTTGCTCTGAAGATCTGGAGGCACTACTTATACGGAACAAAGAGTACTATTTTCACCGATCACAAGAGCCTTCAACACATTTTCGATCAGAAGGAACTCAACATGCGACAACGACGATGGGTTGAGTTACTGAATGACTACGAATGCGAAATTCGTTATCATCCTAGCAAGGCCAACGTAGTAGCCGACGCCCTCAGTCGAAAGTAATACACTGGTCGGAGGGTCAAATCTCTGACCATGACTATCCACTCCCACCTATCCACACAAATTAAGGAAGCACAAATGGAAGCTTTGCAACCTGAAATTGTGGCGGGTGAATCCCTGCGAGGAATGGAGAAGAATTTAGAAGTCAAGGGTGGCGGAGCCTACTATCTCATGGACCGAATCTGGACCCCAAATCATGGTGGTTTCAGAAACGTAGTCATGACCGAGGCTCACAACTCAAGATATTCCGTTCACCCGGGTTCAGATAAAATGTATCTGGATCTTAAGAAACTGTACTGGTGGCCTAACATGAAAGCAGAAATTGCTACCTTCGTGAGTAAATGTCTTACTTGCGCTAAGGTTAAGGTCGAGTATCAGAAACCGTCAGGACTACTACAACAACCAGAGATACCGGAATGGAAATAGGAGCGGATTACTATGGACTTCATAACCAAGTTACCCAAGACGACAAGTGGACTCGATACCATATGGGTCATTGTCGACAGATTGACCAAATCCGCACATTTCCTACCCATCAAGGAGACTGACAAAATGGAGAAGCTTACAAGAACTTACTTAAGGGAAGTAGTGCGACTGCATGGTGATCCGATATCCATTATCTCCGATCGAGATAGTAGATTCACTTCAAGATTCTGGCAGTCACTACAAAGTTCCCTGGGAACTAGGCTAGACATGAGTAAAGCCTACCACCCACAGACAGACGGACAAAGTGAGAGAACAATACAAACTTTAGAAGACATGCTGAGAGCCTGCGTGATTGACTTTGGAAAGGCATGGGATATTCATTTACCCCTTGTCGAATATTCATACAACAATAGTTATCATACAAGCATAAAGGCTGCTCCGTTTGAAGCCCTCTATGGTCGAAAGTGCAGATCCCCTCTGTGCTGGACTGAAGTTGGCGATACCCAGTTAGCTAGAGGAAGAGTTCCTGAAAGCACTCTCACAGGTCCGGAGATCATACGTGAAACAACAGAGAAGATCGTTCATATTCGTGAACGATTGAAAGCCTCAAGAGACCGACAGAAAAGCTACGCTGACCAAAGGGGGAAACCTTTGGAATTCCAGGTAGGAGACCACGTCTTATTAAAGGTCTCACCGTGGAAGGGTTTAATACGTTATGGAAAGCGTGGGAAACTAAATCCAAGATACATAGGGCCTTTCGAGATTCTTGCCAGAATCGGCCCTGTGGCTTACAAGCTTAACCTACCGCGCGAACTTAGTAACATCCATCCAACCTTCCACGTCTCAAACTTGAAAAAGTATCTGTCCGACGAGACTCTTGTTATTCCACTCGACGAGATCGAGATCAACGAGAGCCTCAACTTTGTGGAAGAACCAGTAGAAATCATGGACCGAGAGGTCAAACAAACAAAACAAAGTCGCATACCCATCGTGAAGGTTCGCTGGAACGCCAAGCGGGGACCCGAATTCACATGGGAACGCGAAGATCAGATGAAACAAAAGTACCCTCATCTCTTTCATGTTCACTAGTATCTTTACTACTTTAAATTTCGGGACGAAATTCTCTCTAACGGGGGGATGATGTGACAACCCGATATTTCAACTCTTTGTAACGACCAAAATGGGTCAAGTATTGTAACCACTTCCGAGTAATAAAAGTTACTTTCATAATAAAATGTATAAATAAGTTCCACTTAATTTCCTTCTATGATTAAATGTCTTTGAACCATGATCGTACGTGAAAAGAACGCCCAAATCCGACTTCATATAGCGAAGTTATGATTTTTCCAAGTTCGGCTTAGCAACAGACAGCTAAAAACTCGAATCGGAAATCGAGCGACTTTTGGCCGGAATGACCTAAACGAGAAACGAAGGTCTCGACAATGGTATTCCAGCAGTAAAAAGTCTGGCAAAAACCGACATCAGATAAAGAAGTTATGAATTTTCTAAGAAATTCCTTAAACACGATGGATTTTTAATAAATAATAAAAATATAATTTTGGAATTTGCCGACGGAGTCTAAACGAAAGTTGTAGAGCGTAGTCTCACCTACGCGAGGATATAAATACCATCGAAAACGGAGTTAGTATGAAGAAGATATGAATTTTTGAAGTTTATTAAATAAATTAATTATTTATTTAATTCAAAATTCGGATATTATCCGAAGGGGAATCAGCATCCTCCTCCGAGGTACGCGCTGCGTACCCCTGTACGCCCCGCGTAACTGAGAGGATTGGCCTCTGATCGTCCACGTCGCGCTATCCGAAGAAACCGACCCATCCGACCCGTCCGAAGCCCCGACCCGTCCGACCCGACGTCCCATCCGACCCGGCGTCCCATCCGACCCGCGTACCCAGCAACCCGTCCCATCCGAACCGAGGCAGTCGAGGCTTCGGTCATGCATGACGTACGCGTACGCGCTGCGTACGAGCGTACGCCCCGCGTACCGAGGCAGACCAGCCTTACTATAAATAGGATGCGAGGGTTTCCAAAGAAAGGGTTCATTTCTCTTCTCTCTCTCTCTCAACGTTGCCTCGTTTTTCGTGTCCGTTCAAACCCGAAGCTCTGGTCTTTTTGGCTCAAGTCCCGAAGGTCGATTTTACTCCCGAGATTCCCAAGAATCCCGAGGAAAATCCGTTTCCCAAGACGAAACTCTGCCCGGTTTTCCATCTCGCTATCTCCAAAACTTTCAGGTGAGTTTCATACCCCTTAATCAACCTTTTTAATTATTCTAAATACTTTTATATGCTTTCAAGGGGGGGATTACAAGTAAAACACACGAGTATTATCGTGTGTTACATAAAGAAACTCTTTTATATACTGTTATATATTCAAATCACATGCGATTTATAAACATTTAAAGGAACTTTTATATATATATAACATATGTCACAATTGCATTTTACCTTTTAAAATAAAATGTTGTTGTAATGCATGTATAAACTAAACTATTCTTAGATTTTTCTTGTCTATCCTAGACTCTACACCAAAAATCTATACTTTCATAAACAAGTGATTCCTTTTCTCAATATTTCTAAACAAACAAGACACGCTTTTTGGAAACTATAATAGGTATAGTTTTACGAACAGATTTCTAACTCTTATGTACTAGAATCACATATTTCAAGAAGTTCACTTTCGTATACAAGAACAAACGTAACATTTTAACAAGTAGATCTGTTTTTATACCACGGATTTGTGAGACACTAACTTCATGTACGTTCGAGTACACATTTCAAGTCCTGTATTATATACCAGAATCCCTTGGAGGGGGAGCATGGTGTTTGTGTATAGATCTATACGGGCTTGACAACCCGCGCCCTGACTGTTAGCTACAGTCCACCGTTTGGGGTGACAAACATCATAACATTCCAACGCCTGAAGAACGTTGTGTATAGGCATTCAGAGTCAATAGTATGGTTATAAAACTCACAAGGGGTATTAAAAATTCATTGATTTACAAGGTTTTTAAACTCATTGGTTATTTTACATTTACATACATTTTGGAAACAAACATTGGTCTTGAGTGAAGGCTACTTTTATACTAGTAGAAAATATAGGATTTTCTAAACACAAACAAACAAAGATAAAACATTTCATTTCATTCAAACATTGTCACTTAAATACTTATGAAATTCACCAGCTTAAATGCTGATCTACTCTTTCAAAATTACTTGTATGTCCCAGGGATTCAGTAATTTTAGGTACTAATATGCTTTTGAAGAAGAGATGCTGCGACGCCAGTTTAATCTCGTATTTTTGACATCATATTATAATTGAGTTTTGAACATGTAACTTTTGACAAATGTAAACTTTCAATTATATATATGATGGTTGTATTGCTTTCTTTACTATGTATTCATTTGTTACGTTACCACATGAAGTCATCCGCCCCCGAACGTTTCCGCCGTTCAGGTTTAGGGGTGTGACATAAATCCGGTTTAAGGTAGTTAGTACAACAGTAGTTCCTATAATACAACACTACAGTACTACAATAATTTACCAATTACATATATATAGTGATTATTTCACTTAAACATTAATGTACAAACTATATTTTGTTAAATGATAGTTACACTTGGGAAATTACACACTTTTACAATAAACGAGCATACAAAACAGTTAAGCCTTGGTAGAAGGCTACTTTAATAAAAAAATATAGGTTTTTCTGAGTGATTCAAACTTTTACAAACATTTACATACATTTTACAAACTTACACTTGAGACATGTTCAAACGTTTTGATAACAAACACCGACACTAAAATACTTATGAACTCACCAACTTAATGCTGATAAACTCTTTCAAAATAACTTGTATTCTCAGGTCATCAGTAGACAGGTACCGAGGCCAGCTTTTGAGAAGATGGAGCGCATCCAAGACTCATCATATTATTTTGATTCACATTATATTTTTGGTGTTCAGAACACGCTTGTATTAAAATTATATATTTAATGCAATGGATGATGTTGTTTGCTTGTTTACTTTTACTGTGTTGTGATACTCTACATGACGTCCTCTGCCCCAGAACGTTTCCGCCGTTCTTGGTTTTGGGGTCTGACACCCCCCGTTAGAATAATTTCATTGCGAAATTTATCTTGTGGGTAGGGTTTTATAAAATAGTTGGGGGTATTTTTCTTTCATCTGATCTTCACGTTCCCAAGTAAATTCAGGTCCTCGCAAAGAGTTCCATCGAACTTTCATTATGGGAATACGACTTTGCTTTAATCGTTTGACTTCTCGATCCATGATCTCGACAGGTTCTTCTACAAAGTTGAGTTTGGTATTGACTTGTATCTCGTAGAGAGGTACCACAAGAGTGTCATCGGATAGACATCTTTTGAGAATTGATACGTGAAAAACATCGTGTACATTACTTATCTCTTGAGGCAACTTGAGTTGGTATGCGACAGAACCAATTCTAGCTAGAATTTCAAAAGGTCCTATGTACCGTGGGTTTAGTTTTCCTCGCTTAACAAATCGAATTATACCTTTCCAAGGAGAGACCTTCAACATTACTTTATCTTCAACTTGGAATTCTAAAGGATTACGTCTTACGTCAGCGTAAGTCTTTTGACGATCACGTGCATCCTTTAATCGATCCTTAATTTGCACGATATTTTCAGTTGTCTTGTGGATTATTTTTGGTCCAGTACATAAGGTATCGCTTGTACGTTCTCTGGCCATCTGCATATCTCCAACTTCTGCCCAACACACTGGGGAACGACATTTTCGTCCATAAAGAGCCTCAAACGGTGCAGCCTTGATACTGGTGTAATGACTATTGTTACAAGAAAACTCAATTAATGGTAAATGAGTATCCCATGCATTTCCAAAGTCAATAACACAGGCTCGTAGCATATCTTCTAATGTCTGAATGGTTCTCTCACTCTGACCATCAGTCTGTGGATGGTAAGCTGTACTCATGTCTAGACGTGTTCCTAAGGATTTTTCTATAGATTGCCAAAATCGTGAAGTGAATCTACTATATCGGTCAGAAATAATAGAACTTAGAACTCCATGCAATCTAACAATTTCTTTAAGATAAACTCTAGTCAGCTTCTCCATCTTGTCGTTCTCCTTCATTGGTAAGAAATGGGCGGACTTTGTCAACCTATCGACTATCACCCAAATAGTATCAGACCCACTAGGAGTTTTAGGTAACTTAGTGATGAAGTCCATTGAAATCTGCTCCCATTTCCATTCCGACATTTCCGGTTGTTGAAGTAAACCTGAAGGCTTTTGATGTTCTCCCTTCACTCTAGAACAAGTCAAACATTTGCTCACATAAGTAGCAATTTCTGCCTTCATGTTTGGCCACCAATAATGTACTTTTATGTCTAAGTACATTTTGTCAGAGCCTGGATGCACGGAATATCTGGACTTGTGGGCCTCTTCTAAGACCAAGTCTCTGACTCCACCGAACTTAGGCATCCAAATTCGGTTCATAAAGTGTCGCGTTTCGTCATCTTTTTGTATATGTTGCTTTTCCATTCCTCTCAAAGCTTTGTTCTTGATGTTTTCTTCTTTTAGAGCCTCATGTTGAGCTTCTCTACTTTGTGTGGAAAAGTTAGAATGGATAGTTATGGTTAATGCTCGTACCCAACGGGGTTTAATATATTGTTTCCGGCTCAAGGCATCTGCTACTATGTTTGCCTTTCCAGGATGATAACAAATCTCACATTCGTAATCATTCAACAATTCGACCCATCTTTGTTGTCTCATATTAAGATCTTTTTGGTCGAAGATGTGTTGGAGACTCTTATGGTCGGTAAAAATAGTACACTTAGTACCGTATAGGTAATGTCTCCAGATTTTTAGAGCAAAAGCTACAGCTCCCAATTCAAGGTCATGGGTAGTGTAATTATTCTCATGCACCTTAAGTTGTCGTGATGCGTAGGCGATAACCTTTCCTCTTTGCATCAACACACATCCCAATCCTTGAATCGATGTGTTGCAGTATACAACGAAATCTTCTGTCCCCTCTGGAAGGGATATGATTGGTGCACTACACAACATTTTCTTCATTTTCTGAAAAGTAGCTTCCTGTTTGTCTTCCCAGTTGAACTTCGTATCCTTCTGGGTTAGTGTTCTAAGCGACATGGCTATTTTGGAGAAATTCTCTATGAATCTGCGGTAATAGCCAGCAAGTCCTAGGAATTAACGCACCTCTGTTGGTGTCTTTGGTGCTTTCGAATTCCTGATTGCTTCAACTTTGGATGGGTCAGCATGAATTCCTTCGTTGCTAACTACATGACCTAAAAATTGTACTTCTCTAATCCAAAACTCACATTTGGAGAATTTAGTGTACAACTTTTCTTTTCTTAGTAGTTCCAAGATTATTTGTAGGTGTTGACCATGTTCTTCCTTGGTTCGTGAATAAATCAATATATCATCGATAAATACGATCACGAATTTATCTAAGTATGGTTTGCAAACACGATTCATGAGATCCATAAACACTGCTGGGGCGTTGGTCAATCCAAAAGACATAACTAAGAACTCATAATGATCATAACGAGTTCTAAATGTTGTTTTTGGAATGTGGTCTTCTTGTACTTTGATTTGATGGTATCCTGATCTAAGATCTATTTTTCAGTAGTAGCTAGATCCCTGCGGTTGATCGAATAGATCATCAATTCGTGGAAGCGGATAACGATTCTTGATCGTTAGCTTGTTCAACTCCCAATAATGAATACACATTAGAAAGGATCTGTCCTTCTTCTTGGAAACAATATTGGTGCTCCCCAAGGTGATTTCGCTATTGGTGCTGCTCCTGGAATTAAGTCGATTCGAAACTTGACTTGTCGGACGGGTGGTATTCCAGGTAGATCCTTAGGAAATACGTTAGCTAAATCACATACTTGATGTATGTCCTTGATTTCTTTTATCTTTCTTCTCTTATCTACAATGTGGGCTAAGAATGCGCTACATTTCTTATGTAGATATTTATGTGCCTTGGTACAAGAGACGACTTTGAGGTTTTTCCCAGACTTATAACCATAGATAATCAGGGCTTCGTCGTTTGTTAAGGGTAGTCGTATGGCTTTTTCATAACATAAATTTCAGCACGGTGTGAAGATAACCAATCCATGCCAATTATGACATCAAAACTACCGATAGGCATTGGCATGAGGTTGACATGAAAAATGTAGTTATTAAGAGATAATAGATAGTTTTCTAGTATTTCATGTGTTTTCTCAGTTTGACCGTTAGCGATTTCTACTTCATAGATTTCTTTTAATTTGCTAGACTCATGACTTAATAATTTTCTAAATATTGGAGTTATAAAACTTCTATCTGCTCCAGAGTCAAAGAGTATGCTAGCATATAAATTATCTACGAGAAACGTACCAGATACAACCGAAGGGTCCTGGATAGCCTCTCTGCTTCCGATCAAAAATGCCATGCCACGCCCTATGCCTCTTTGACTCCTTAGCTTTGGACATTCTTTCTTAATGTGTCCAACCTCTCCACACTCGTAACACTTTCTTTCTTCACCACGACATGTTCTAATATTTTTTTGCTGATTAACTGTTGCAAGTGTTGAGCTCTGCAGTTACTAGAAGTATGCCCCTTCTTCTTGCATTTCGTGCAAACAAAACAGTCACCTGGGTGATGACGGTTGTAGTGGTTGCACCATGCAGACTTTGATTGAGGGGTTTTTATCGTCGTGGCTGCATAATTGGTTGCTACTTCTTGTCTTTTCTCAGATGATTTTCTAGGATTCTTCCCGTTAAACTTGCGCTTGTTTGTTCCAGATTTGGGAGACTTAGCCTTTGAGAGCACTACTTCTCCTTTGATCTCTGTGAGGGTTAGCTGGTGAGCTATACTCTTGGTGTTGTCATAAGTTGTAGGCTTTGATGAGATCACCATGCCTTTGATTTGCGATGCTAAACCCCAAATATATCGCTCAATCTTCTTATATTCAGGGGTTACAAGTGCTGGACACATTACTGCAAGATCATTAAATCTGGCGGTATAAGCTTTTATCTCTGAACCCTTCATGGTTAGGGTCCACAATTCCTGTTCCAGCTTTTGTATTTCCTCTCTAGGGAAATACTCCTCAACTAGCATCATCTTTAGCTCTTCCCATTTCATGGAATTTGCAGTATCAATTCTCATTGTATTTACATGGTTGTTCCACCATGTAAGTGTTGCATCAGCAAAAGTACATGCTGCAAATCCTACTTTACAATCATCTGGACAGAAGCTTATTTGAAAGACGGACTCTGTCTTTTCAATCCACCTGGTCAAATTAACAACCCCTTCGTTTCCATGTAAGACCTTAGGTTTACAATTCATAAAGTCTTTGTAGGTACACGTTCTAGCGGTCCCTACATTGCCTTTATTTCTAACTCCACCTCTTGTGACATTAGATAGAGCAGCAGCAATTCTTTAAGCTATGATTTCTTCAACTTCTGCTGTACTTATTGGGGGGTTTGGTTCTGCTGGTGGTTGTTGTGGTGTTGTTTGTTGATTAGGGTTTAGTCGAGCACTACTTCTGTTAGGCGTTTTGCTTAGTTTCCTATTATAAATAATAAGAATTTATAAGTTTTATGAAATATTAGTCATTTACTACACGAGTATTAACATTTCAATTATTCTTCATAGAGCATAACAGAACGATTATTGTAATATCTTTTATATTTTAACCAGCGGTTACATCGGTTTATTTAGGCTTATAAGAGAAAAGTTTCTATAAACATTGCAAAATTTGCAAGGTATTCTACATCCTTGCTATAAACTTTACTCTTCTTGCCTCAGCTAGTCTGTTTTTCTCTATTTACATGACCACTAGTTCTAGTTTATCTACCAGTAACCTAGGTGATGACCCAGCACGTTAGTGACCTGAACCACTTGCTCCTCAAGTGCTTAAGTTCTCTGGTCAAGACCTCTTGTGCGCTCCTCATTTCTTGAGACTTGATTGTAGAGTTCTAACTCTGCAAGCCTTGCATCGTGAGTAATCATGTCGTTGTAAGCGAAGTTTATACAATGATGGACATCCATCACTGATTCTGGATCGTGTGTTCCCTGTTCTTCTAGCCTTCACACTCTTTCGGAGAGATGAGTAGCCCTTCTTTCGGAAATTTCCATCTTATCTTCAATTTTCACACTTTTCTCAAACAATTGAGCTAAGGTGTTAACTTCAGAATATTGTGGGGGATGTGGTCTAGATGACTGACCAGTCTCATACATCCTAGCAGCTCTTTCTTCTGCCACCCACCTATCAACAGTTTGTGATATCCGTGCAGGTTCATCTTGAACTCTATGGGTTCCTGAGATGTCGCCTTCAGACTTTTCATAATTTTTTGCCATATCGGTATCGATTTACGAGCCGTGTGCTTCATCTTTGCCCCTCCTGGAACTCGACGGTAGAGAGTGTTCATTGGTGGTAAAGATGATGCCATCGATTATGTCTCCTCCATTGGTTCGCTTTCTTCCATTGGTTTACTCTCTTCCCATTCATTAGAAGGTAAATGTGCTCCATCGTCAGAAGGTATTGGATGAAAGGTAGTTGGATTTATAGGGCAGTAAGGATCACCAACCAACATTGGGAATGAGACTTCTTCTTCTTCATCCGTGTCCTCGATGATTATCCATTCTCGTGATTGTGCCATGTCGAATTCCTATACATTTTGGATCACCAAGTGTTTAGTCTATCAAATATTATTTCCAAATTAAACAGTTCATATGATATGATCATAATAAAATGTAGTTGCGCGCCTACACCTAGTTGTGATAGGATATATGCACTTATAAACTTTAGTTGGAATATTTGATCTAAATCCTTGAGATCAAAAACATTCTGGGTGTTAAGGTGTATTATCATCGCGGGTCTGAGTCTTTATATATGACTCTATATTCTTATTTATTGTATTCACACTTTAATTATTGTTTGTTACTTCAGGTCTATCAGATAAGGCTCCGGCCAGTCAGGACAATTGAAAGGGCATGATTATTTTAGCATATAGCCATTCTGGAATCCAACAACCCAAATCGACATGTCTATCCTGTAACCACTCCAGTAAGTAGTCCGTCAGTAGAATAATTAATAATACTTTTTATTGTAGGCTAAGGGATATACCTAAACCTAATAGAGTGAGCCCTAAACTATTGACATGCTTTCCTAAGAAAGTACTAGTTCACTATAGTTAATAGCTCTGATACCAATCTGTCATACCCCGGCCGTCGGCGGAAACACCGGGTGATGTAACGTCATTCTTCATATCATAGTTATATAACATACATTGAACAGTACTAAAGAAAATACATACCTTTATTCATAATTGAAAGTTACATTATTGTTTTTTCCTAGTACTTATTACATAATATCCGACTGTGGCATACTTCTTAATGAACAGAAAGATAATAGTAAAAATTATCCCGTTCAAATACATTCCAACTTTTCAAGTTCCTGAAAACACATGCATTTTAAGATACGTCAACATAAAGTTAGTGAGTCCACAAGTTTTGACTCCATATAAAAATAATACTTATTCTAAGTTCAAAAGTATAGTTTTGAAAGTATCGTTTTGATGCTCAAACATTTAGTATATATATATATATATATATATATATATATATATATATATATATATATATATATATATATATCTATATATATATATATATATATATATATATATATATATATATATATATATATATATATAGAGTCAAGATCAAATAAGAAGGAAAATTTTTGTAGGCAGGTAAGAAGTTTTTTTTCTACATATATTTTTAGCAAACAAACAAAATGAATCATCACATGATTCATTTGTAAGATGATTCATAAGAAAAAATTCTCAAAATAACGTGTTGATGATTCATTTATACAATGATTTTGTTGTTATTCACTAAAATTGTCATAAAAATGAATATTTTCTTAATTTACTTAAAAATGAATCATGAAAATGTTTTTTTGAAATTTTTTTCTTGTGAATCATCTTACAAATGAATCATCTAGTGATTCATTTATTTTGTTCGTCAAAAAAATATGTACAAAAGAAACTTCTTATCTTCCTACAAAAAAAAGTTTCTTACCAGATCTATATCCTATATATATATATATATATATATATATATATATATATATATATATATATATATATATATATATATATATATTAGGTATAATAGTTTACTTATCAATAAGTGTTATACCTAAACGTTCCTTGAACCTAGGGTATAAGTAGGGGGAAACTTATACTTAACATTAATACTTATATACGACAAAGTGTAATGTTTCTAACAATTTGCTACCATGAGCCTGTAACCGTTGCTATGACATATTACCTTTGAGAAAAACCCACTCATGATTTCCATGAGCACAACCCACTCATGATTACCATGAGGAACACCGCACGCTTCATCGATGCCGGAACAATAACAAGTAAAAGGAAAGTTCATCGCTTGCTTATGGTTGACTGTAGCTAACAATCACAAGTGGGGTGGTCAACCCGTATACTAATTATACACGACTTCCTCGCTCACATGGGATTAACAGTTACAGTTCAGAGGATTTCCGCTAAGATTCCAAATCTTAGTTGATGAATTCAATTACTCATGTAGACTTCGACGGCTTCCTATAGCTCTAGCAACAAAAGCATTTTTGTGTCTAAAACCCTAAGTTACTAGACTATGCTTTTAAACATTACTCCTAACTTCATAATATTTATGCAGTATAACAGCTATAACTTGAAGGAAAAACCAGGTTTTATCTTGACATAAAACAAATAACAACAACAATATATAACAAACCAAGTTTTATATTATCATAAAACTAATAATAACATATAGTGTATCCAGTTTTATCTTGATATAAAACCAATAATAGCAACATACTTTATATATAGAACTTCCGAATATAACTTCGGAACTATATCGCACACAACATATATATAGAATGCTAAGTATAACTCAAGTTCTACATTAGTATAATAACATACTAAAAAGTTGATAATAATTGTATATAATCAAAATATTATATTCAAAACAACTATATCCCGGTTAATATAACTATTTACGTTGATACTAATATACTATCATATAAACATAATAGTAACGTATATACAATATTTAGCATGCGTTTTACCTCGAAAATATTAGAAAGTGGGGCCGTGAAACTCACCCTAGTAGCATGATTTTATGTTATCTAAGCAAAAACAGTCATCGTACGAGGTCGTCGAGGCTCGGGATGCAAGATGGCTTCAACAAGGACGAGAAGAGAAAAGGAAATGGTGTAAGGAATAGCTGAAGTCGGACCTGCTATTTATAGTGAGGATTTTAGACTCTTACGTCGTGAGTTTCATAAGGATCACATCGTGCGTCTCACATGTTCATCCCGTAGACATGCCATTTGCGTCCCTAGGTCCGGAAGGTGGCCATGTGACTCCTCACGTCTTGAAAAACTCCTTGTTCACGTCGTGAGTTTGGATCCTATCCGCTCGCAGCCTCGTCACACCTTCTAGATTCCGAAATGTGGCAAAATGACTCCTCACGTGGTGAATTAACCATTGTTCACGTCGTGGGTTTACTTAGCTTAGGGTTTCTGAAAGCTGAATCTTCGGAAGGTCGTAACTTTCGCATACGAACTCCATTTTTTGACGTTCTTTATATCTACGCGTAGGTATTTACGAGTACTACAACTCTCTTTTAGACTCCAATAGCTAATTCTAAGTCTATTTTAAATTCCTCTTATTATAGAGATATATAGTGTTCGGCTTATCACAACTTCCTAATCCGAAGTCGGATTCAGATGTTTACTATATCCTTGGAATCGTATGGACATATACTTTAAGTTTTATTATAAAGAAAGTTTGTATTTGTATTAGAATTTATCATGAACTACATAATACTCTTACCACATTACTAGGCTAACATAATCACATTACATGATTGGCATAATCACATGTGATTGTCGATTGACTTATTTTGACAAGTGTTACAGAAAGAGGGGAGTATTCTTTATTTTAGAGCTCTCAGACAGAGGTTACAAGTACAATTTTCACATAGATTCGCCTAAAGCTCTAGAATTCAAGATACAAAGTGACTTAGCGTGCATCCTTATTTTTAATCGAGGGATCTGACCTAAAACCCTAATGGCCATGCCTATTGGCCCATAGGCCCATGAGTGGTGTCAACCAATCATAATCCTCTATACAACATCTTCTGGAAGATTCATCCTTGCATGAGCATCAACAACACTGTAACATCCCAAAACCTAGAACCAAAAATTTTGCTTTTATATTGAATAAAACATCAACCAAACATGTTTATCGAAGCCATAAGGAAATCATAGTGTGACCATAATCTTAAAAAATACATCACAATCAATAAAGTGGAAAAATCATGGTGTGTGTGATGCGATCATCCTGAGCTCTTCCCCTTTAATCCAAAAGTACCTGAAAATAGACTGAAAACCATAAGCACAAAGCTTAGTGATTTCCCCAAAATACCACATAACATGCAGACATTGGTACCTTCCTCGCATCCATCAGGCCCTGCCCGTAATAGATCTATCAACATCATACAACCGGCTTCACCCATCACAGTCATTATGCCTCGCCTAGAATTGTGCCCCGCCTGGTATACATAAAACACATTCAACATATGCAAGATTCACATAGACAGCTTGCATAGAAATAACAATAATCCATGGACCTACATTAGTGCCTTCAATCCCGCTAAACACTAGGAGGAGACTAACCTCAATCTGCTGAAAAATCAAATAAATGCTCGAACTATTGATCTGGTAAATCTCCGCACTAAATATGATCAAATAATACCCTAATTAATAATTAGGTGATAAACCATAACTGAGAACCCAAGTCTATAATCCCAACTCTTAGGGTAAAAGACTATTTTATCCCTTAATTCTAAACCCATTACAATCTAAGCCCAAACCCTCAAAATGGCCCAAAAAGCATGCAAGGCCCACAACAGGTAATACCCCCATGTACCTAGCATGTCGCCTTATATATTGAAGTTAACCAAAAATGGGCCTTAGACCTAGTACACGCAACGTACTCAGAAGTACACCCGGTGTACTGGTCAGAGTCGTAAACGTTATCCAAGGTTTTAATCCATGAAGATCTTAATATCCAAACTTTAGATCTACATCTAAATAAGGTCTTAATCCATATAGTTGGAAACTTTACTCACTTGCATGTATTAGTAGGTCCCAACACTAAACCCTAGGTCCAAAACTTCATAAAAAGGACAATAACTCAAACATGGGTGAAAATTAACTTTCAAGATCTGATTTTTATGACTCCATGCACTCTTAAATGCTCAAAAGGATAACTCAAATGATTTGGAGTACTCCATACTACATAAGACCAATGTTTTGGGCCAATAAAGTGCATAAACATGGACTTAAAGATATCTAGAACAAAGAACTCTGAGGTTTGAAACCGATACATTCTAAATATACATAAGGAGGTGTAGAATAAGGATTCAAGGGCTTAAATGGACCAGCCTTCTTCATGGAAATTCCTTCACTACCAAGAACCACCTAAAAAAACCAAAATAGCAGTATATGGATCAAGAACACTCAAAATAGGGCTAGGGTTTCATGGGATATCATCTAGGGTAATTAGGCTAATGAGGGAGCAACCTCAAGCTCCATAATGATGCTTAAATATTGTACAAACCCTGAAAATTAGGGTATGCACCCCACCTTTAAATTTTCACTTTACGCCCCTTGGGACCAAATTTGCAAACTAAATTAATTCCAATGATCAAAATGAGAAATACCTAGAATCCGGGTGTTACAATTCTTCCCCACTTGAATTATACTTCGTCCTTGAAGTGTGTTGCCGCAAATAACTCTGGGTAGTACTACCTCATCTCACCCTAAGACTCCCATGTCCACTCTGAACCCCTTTAATGTTGCCACTACACCTTCAGGAGATCTACAACCTTGTTCCATGCAATCTTTGTGCTCCTGTCAAGGATTGCCACTGGTCTCTCCATATTATTAAGGCGATCATACACCTGAATGTCCTCCAATGGAACCACTGCATAATCATCAACCAAACACTTCCACAGCTGACAGACATGAAAAGTACTATGGATCTGGTTGAGCTCATCTGGAAGATCCAGTCGATACGTAACCCTGCCTATACGGGAAATCACCCTGAAAGGACCAATATACCTAGCGCCTAGCTTACCCTGCTTCCTGAATTGGATGACACCTTTCAAAGGTGATACCTTAGGGAGTACCATGTCACTGACCTGGAACTCTAGGTCTGACCGGTGCCTATCTGTGTAACTCTTTTTGTTGACTATGTGTTGTCTGAAGTCTATCGCGAACCTGCCGACTCAGTTTCATCGTCTTGAGTACCACCTCCATACTCCTTATGAGTCGCTGTCCGAACTCACGCCAGAATATTAGGATCCTAAACTTCCTCCTGTAGAGTATCTAAAAAGGAGACCGGTCAATGCCAGCGTAATAGCCGTTGTTATAATAAAATTTTGCCAATAGAAGAAACATATACCAACTCCTGCCAAAATCCAGTACACATGTCTGCAGCATGACCTACAACATCTTGATAGACCTCTCACTCTGACCATCGGTTTACCATTGGAAAGTTGTGCTGAGGTGCAGATTAGTACCTACCTCCTCGTGGAATCTCTTCCAAAACCAATAGTAAACCGAACATCACTATCAAAAACCATAGAAAACTGGCACCGCATGTCGTGCCACCACTTGCCGAATGTAGATGTCAGCCATCTCTCAGCTGAATTACTCTCTTGGAGAGGGATATTGTGTGCACTCTTGGACGATCGATCCATGATGACGCATATCAAATCAACCCCGCACCTCTTCCTAGGAAATTTGGTGATAAAATCCATCATAATCTCTTCCCAGTTCAAAAAGGGAACACCCAACGGCTCCATTTTTCCGTGAGATCCTTGATGCTCGGCCTTAACTTTCCGACAAGTTAAGAACCTCTCCACATACCAGGCCACGTCTCGCTTCATACATGTCCACCAATAGTAAAGACGGAGATCTATACACATTTTTTTTCTCTGGGATGAATAGATAATCTCAACTTATGCACCTCATCCATCAGAACCTGACATGCACCACCCGAATAGGGAACCCACACCCTCTGATGATGGGTCAATGATCCCCGACTGTCATAATCAAAGTAAGCCACCTGACCCTCTATGCACTCACTCTTTCGATGATCTTCCTTTATAGCCTCAACCTGAGCCTCTCGAATATGCTCTAAGAGTGGGGTAATCACTATCATCCTCAAACACACATCCTTGATTGGGGCAGTTGCTGCCTTATGGCTGAGAGCATCGGCCAGAACATTGGCCTTCCTCGGGTGATAAAGGATTTCGCAATCATAATCCTTCAACACATCAAACAATGTTCGTTGCCTCATGTTCAGATTCGGCTGATCCATCACATACCTCAGACTCTTGTGATCCGTGCAAATAGTACAATGGACGCCATGAAGTTAATGTCGCCAAATCTTGAGGGAGAAAACCACCTCCACCAGCTCCAAATCATGCGTAGGATAATTCAACTCATGAGGTTTCAGTTATCTCAATGCGTAAGCGATCACGTGACCCTGCTACATCAATACCACACCCAAAACTATGATTGATGCATCATAATGCACCACAAATTTCTCAACACCCTCTAGCAGAGTCAGAATCGACACCCAATACATTCTCTTCCTTAGAGTCTCAAAAGTTGGATGCTTCTCAGGCCCCCAACGAAATGTGACGATCTTCTTCGTCAAACAGGTCAAAAGAACTGCTATCTTAGAGAAATCCTGAATGAATCTCTAATAGTAACCTGTCAATCTAAGGAAACTCTGAATCTCAGATGCAGACCTCAGAAATTCCCACCTCATCATCGCCTCAACCTTGGTTGGGTCGACCAAAATACCGTTCTGGTTGACAAGGTGCCCCAGAAACTGTACCTCGCACAACCAGAACTCACACTTCGAGAATGTCACATACAACCTCTCCCTCGTCAAAGACTCCAATACCTCACTCAGATGCTCTGCATGTTGCTCCTGGGTCATGCAATAGACCAAGATGTCGTTGATAAACACAATCACATACCGATCCAACACAGTCCTGCATTCATGATTCATAAGATGCATGAATGAAACTGAAGCATTGGTGAGCCCGAAAGGTATCACCACGAACTTGTAATAACCATAACGAGTTCGGAAGGTCATTTTATGCATATACTCCTCTTTGACCCTCATCTGATGATAACTTGAATGAAGATCAATCTTGGAGAACCAAGATGCACCTTCAAGCTGATCAAATAAATCATCAATCCTCGGGAGCGGAAAACAGTTCTTCAATGTTAGCTTATTCAGCTACTGGTAGTTGATACACATTCGATGCAACCCATTCTCCTTCACCAACAAGATTGGAACACCCCATAGTGAACTACTCGGGCGAATAAATCCCTTATCTAAAAGCTCCTGCAGCTGTGTAGACAACTCTTGCATCTCTAGGGATACTAATCGAAAGGTGCTTTAGCTATAGGAGCCTCACCACAAACCATGTCAATCCGAAACTCCACCTACCTCTTAAGAGGTACACTAGGAAAATACTTAGGGAACACCTCTAGGTAATCCTGAAGAACCGGTACATCATCCATAATTTTGTTATCCTTCTCCTGGCTATCCATAACATAAGCAATAAATTGAGAACAACCCTGCTGAAGGTAGCGCCTGTCCTAAGTCACTGAACAGAGAGTTTGTCCACACTAAACACACTCTCTCTCTGAATCACTAGCTCTTCCCCACTTAGGGTTCAAAAATGCAACACCTGATGTTGGCAATCAATCATCGCCTTATTGGGGCTAAAACAGTCAATCCACATGATGACCTTGCCTCGCGCAGGGGAATGGGAACAAAATCAATCGGATACCGCTCACTAAAAAACACCAATATACATCCCTGAAGAACCCTCGATACTCGCATAGACAATCATCAGCAATCTCAACCTTTAATGGATAATCTAGTTCCACCAGAGCATCGACAAATCTCTTTCTGAGCACAAGAGATACAAAGGATCGGGTAGCCCCCGAATCAAACAAAACCAAAGAAGAGATACCGTTCACGAGGAACGACCCTAGAACAAAACACGTATATAATCAGGAAAATCACACATGAATAAATAGATAAGGATAAGATATATATCTGTCATCACATCTGGTGTTGTACGAGCCTCTTCGACTGTAAGTTGAAATGCCCTGGTCCTCTCAATAGGCGCCTTTTCTTTCCCTAACGACCATCGGTAATTCGCAGTGTCACTGGAGTGGGTGCTACAAATGGTCCTACCGCTACTAAACTTCATCAGTTGTCCATGTTATGTCCCTCTGATTATACTAGAAGCAAATCAGATCAGATACCTAGGTGGTGGTGGTGGTGGTGGTGGTAGTACAATCCCTGCTGAAGTGACTCGCCCTGTTGCACTTGAAGCAATCATAATAATCCCCCCTGTGTGCACCATCGTGTGTATTGTTGTACTTAATGTACCAGCCCTGGCCTTCCTGGATCCACAATCACGAGTCAAAAACCTTGGTTCTCTTACTCGAATCCTCAGAACTCTGAACCTGAACCAACATCCTCTTCTTCTCCATCTCCAGGTCAATCTCCCTCTCTCTAGCTTGCGCGACCATATCATCCAGTGTCTTGCAAATGGACCTGCTTAAAAGCTATCTAATATCGCTCCTCAGTATATCATGATATCTCGACTTCTTCATATCCTTGTCCAGCACATACTGTCGAACAAGTAACACCCTCTCTCGAACATAGCAGTGATCTCTGTTACTGTCTTAGTAGTCTGGCGAAGGTCCTGGAACTCCCTTGCCAACTATTGGACCTCAATCACCGGAGAAAACTCAACCTAAAACCTCGTCATTAAATCCTCCCAAGTCATCGACTCAACCGCCTCGCCTCCCAAGGTGTGTCCAACCGCCTCCTACTAATCTCGGGCTCTGTCTTTCAGAAGACAGGATGTAAGCCTAACTTTTTCCCCCTCAGGGAAATAGCTACTATGGAAAATATTTGTGACATCCACTAACCAACACCTACTCACAATCAGGTCTTTCTTCCCTAAGAACTCAGGAGCCCCACATTCCCTAAACTCACAGAAAGTTAAAGTTCGAGCTCCCATCATCTCCACCATCTCAGAAAGAAAAGTGCCCAAGTGATCATCCAAAATCACCATGATACCTTCTGTGATCGTATAAAAGAACATAGGAGTGTACTCATGAATACTTTGGGTAATCTCTGATGAAATGAACTCTTGCATCTGATCATCCATAAACCTGACCCCAAATCCAGAACCTAAACCATCACTGGCACCATAACCAGCACCGGCACCTATATCCCCCACAAGAACTTCTTTGAGTGACAACCATAGTGAAGATAAACCATACAAACAATAAGAATATATATATTCAAAAAATCCGACATTCTACAAGCTTCCTAGTATCATCATGACTTTCCTTGACTCGAGTATGGATCCTCTGCTTCCAATAGTACGAGCCCATACCACCCTCCACGTCTATCCATACTTTACTCAAGGATCTCCCCGAATTCCCCCAAGTTACTTCCCAATCAGTCCAAACAACCTCTATCAAAGCAAGGCTCTCGGCACTAAATCACCTCCTAGTTTCTCTTAGGGATACCATCGCAGCACTATCCACAATCAGCTAAAGAAGGAACTCCTTCTAACATCCTCTAACTAACTTATGAACATAATTACATATTACCGACACCAGATAATTTTTTGAATGAAAGGTCTCTTACTACAATGGTTGGACTCAGACAAGAGTTGTGCAGTAGGTTTAAACCTAACCCTCTAAAATTGTCTAATCTCAATAATATGTAAGTTAACGTATTTTCTTACTAGTTATTTGATGTTAACGGGAACTCCTAAAAGCACAAAGCAAGCAGCATTCGAGCATCGAGTAATTGGAATCAAAGCATAACCTAAACAAGCTATCCTATCACTAACTTATCCGATACTTGAATGCAAGTTTATAAGCTCATGCAGTAGGCATATTGTCACACCCCAAAACCGAGAACGGCGGAAACGTTTTGGGGCGGAGGACGTCATGTCAAGTATCACAACAATGCAAAATAGTAAAAAAGAAACAACATCATCCATTGCATTAATAGTATAATTTTAATTACAAGTGTGTTCTTTCATAGTGTAAAACAACATAAAGAATAATCAAAATAAAAGATGAGTCTTGACTGCTCCGTCTTCACAAAATCTGGTCGTCGTACCTGACTATTTGTGACCTGAGAATACAAGTTACTTTGAAAGCGAGTATCAACCAAAAAGCTGGTGAATTCATAAGTATTTATGTGTATTTGTCTTGTAAAAATTGTAAAGTAAAGACTTGTAAATGTTTGAAGAAAAGTTTGTATAAGTATGAAAATGTTTGTAAGTAGTTGTAAATGTTTGAAAACCCTAGAAAATCCCATATTTCCTACTAGTATAAAAGTAATCTTCTACCAAGACCTAACTGTTTTGAAAGTAGTCTTCTACCAAGACCCGACTATTTTGAAAATAGCCTTCTACCAAGACCCAACTGTTTTGAAAGTAGTCTTCTACCAAGACCCGACTGTTTTGAAAGTAGCCTTCTACCAATACCCGACTGTTTCTAAAGTAGTCTTCTACTAAGACCCGATTGTTTTGAAAGTAGCCTTCTACTAAGACCCGACTGTTTTGAAAGTAGTCTTCTACCAAGACCCGGCTGTTTTGAAAGTAGCCTTCTACCAAGAACCGACTGTTTTGAAAGTAGCCTTCTACCAAGACCTGACTGCTTTGAAAGTAGCCTTCTACCAGGACCCGACTATACGACTATTATTATCATTCTAATCTACCTCATCGATTACGTGTATATGGAACATAGTAAAGGTATTAATAATATATTAACTGGAGTTTTGTAATGTAACAACCCAAATTTCACGTCCAAAAATTTTCTTTTTAAATCAAAACTTTTAGAAAACGATTGTAATTAAAAACACTGTCTGGTCAAACCATTTCATAACATACATCGTGTCTGGAAACCGAAACACGGAAACAATCAACTATTAGAGTAAAAAATCCCGGAATGACTCATGGTGCGGAAAACAAGGTGCGTGTATGATGTGCCGCTACCGCGCCAACTCCTTCCCCCTTGAAGAAGAGGTACCTGAAAACAAAACTGTAAACCGTAAGCATGAAGCTTAGTGAGTTCCCTTATAATACCTCATACCATACAAACATACAAAGAACAACTAAGAGATACGGGCCTCGCCCACACTCCGCTAGCTGAGAGATATGGGCCTCGCCCACACTCCGCTATCTGGGAGATACGGGCCTCGCCCACACTCCCTCACCCAAGAGATACGGGCCTCGCCCACACTCTGCTATCTGAGAGATACGGGCCTCGCCCACACTCCACTATCAAAGAGATACGGGCCTCGCCCACACTCAGCTGCTAAACCATAACATACAAGTATCACACAGACAACGTGTATAAACAATTCTATCATACTGGCATATGTCATAATCAAACTCAACCATGAGATACAGGATCTGCCCACACTCCGACACTAACATATCGTCTATACGGGCCGGCCTTGGTGCCTTAGACCCGTTACTACTGGAAGGAAACTCACCTCAAAAAGTAGCTACCGAAAGTCTGACTGCTAGACGTCTGGCTGTTGCACTGGTAATCCTCCGGCTACAAATCCATAAACATAGATTAGCCACTCATAAATACCCTTAGGTCAATTGACTGACCCGTCCCTGGTCCAAGGTCAACTCCTTGGTCAAAGTAGATTTCAAGTTGACGGGACTCGTCGAGTCGTGGTCGGACTCGCCGAGTCCTTCTCCTACTAACCCGGTCCTACTCGCCAAGTCCCTCTTTCCACTCACTGAGTCACCCTTAACTCACTACTCGGGACTATAGAACCGACTCGTGATCCGACTCACCGAGTCCGAGAGCAACTCGCCGAGTTCCACGAGCAAATCTCCTACTCGCTTCCAACTCCTCACCAGAGCATCCCGTAAGAGGATTTGGGGTTTTGCGACTACGTTAAACTGCTAATTCCGCGTGCAGATACGAAGGGTTGGATCTTCAACACTTAAACCCCTCTTACTTAGTGAAAGTCCATATGACTCGCCGAGTTTGAAGAACAACTCGGCGAGTTCGAGGCAATCTTCATAGGACTCGCCGAGTTGTTCATCCAACTCGTCGAGTCTAAGACCATCTTCATAGAACTCGCCGAGTCCCTTTGACCCACTTCCCATACAGACCAAATCTGATACATGTAACGCTTCTAAACCATAGATCTATGCTCCTAGGGCATGCTTATCACGTAAAGTTTATATGCATGCATGGCCCTATAAGCTCAAGAAGGCAAATCCAAGCTCTTTAAGAGGTCATACACTCAATAGGGACCTCAATAACTCCAGCCACAAAGACTTTATACTTCTAAGATGTCCATATGATCCCAATATGAAGTCCTTTCAGAGTGTAGATTCAATAGGGACCTCAATAACTCAAGGTAAGAACTTTTCTGCCTGAATTGAAGCTTCTCACAGTGTAGATTCTGGATCTACCTCCCCTCCTTGCACACTTCAACCTCCTCTTCCTTCCTCTAAGCTCCAAACCTTCTCCATAAAGCCAAAATCACTCTCAAGAACAATATGGGGGCTAGGGTTTCTTTCTACAGCTCTCTGGAAGTGTTAGGGACAAAGGAGGCCAAGTTAGAGCGTTTAAATAGGGTGCAAACACCCGGATTAGGGTTTTTGTCCAAACAGGGTCTACTTGTCGAGTCCGGGGACTGACTCGCCGAGTCCAAAGTTCAAACCCCGTGCCTTATCCCGTTCCTACTCTGCGAGTTGGTCCTTCAACTCGCCGAGTCCAAGGCAAAAATGCATAAAATTAAAAATATTAATCATAAGGAGTAGGTACCAGGAACCAGGTGCTACAAATCTCCCCCACTTATTTTAGACTTCGTCCCCGAAGTCTGCTGTTCGATCCTGAAACAGCTCGGGGTAGTGCTCCATCATCTCTTCCACTGGCTCCCAAGTCCACTCTGATCCCTTATGGTGCTGCCATTGCACCTTCACGAGTTCCACCCTCTTGTTCCTTAGATCCTTCGACTTCCTGTTGAGGATTGCACAGGCCGCTCGATGTAATTCAGGCTGTCATCGACCTGAATATCCTCCAAAGGCACCACTGCCGAGTGGTCTACCAAACACTTCCGCAATTAAGAGACGTGGAAAGTGTTGTGGATTTGGCTGAGTTCGGCTGGCATATCCAACCTATACGCCACTTTGCCCACCCGGGCTACAACCCTGAATGCCCCGATGAACCTTGGGCCCAACTTGCCTCGCTTCCTAAATCGGATGACGCCTTTCCTCGGCCACACCTTCAGGAGAACCATATCCCCGACTTGGAATTCCAAGTCTGAACGGCGCTTGTCGGCATAACTTTTCTGCCGACTCTGGGCAGTCTGAAGCCTACTTCGGACTTGTTGGATCTTCTCTGTCGTCTGGAGCACCACTTTGGTGCTTCCCATGACCCCCTGGCCAACCTCTCCCCAACATATCGGGGTCCTGCACCTCCTTCCATACGACATCTCGAAGGGAGGACGGTCGATGCTCGCATGATAGCTATTATTATATGAGAACTCCACCAACGGGAGGTAGGTATCCCAACTACCTCCGAAATACATAACACATGCCCGCAACATATCCTCTAACGTCTGGATGGTCCGCTCGCTCTGACCATCCGTCTACGGGTGAAAGGCGGTGCTAAAATGCAGATGAGTGCCCAACTCATCATGAAACTTCTTCCAAAACTTGGAAGTGAACTGCACATCTCGGTCTAATATCACTGACACTGGCACCACGTGTCGCGCCACTATCTCCCTGATATAGATATCGGCCAACTTTCCGGCCGAGATACTCTCCTGGATCGGAATAAAATGGACGCTCTTGGTCAATCGATCCATGATGACCCAAGTAGAATCTACTCCTCGCGCAGTCTTGGGAAGCTTTGTGATAAAATCCATCGTAATATCTTCCCATTTCCACAACAGGATATCCAACGACTGCATCTTGTCGTGCGCTCTCTGATGCTCGGCCTTGACATTCCTGTAGGTCAAACACCGCTCGACGTACCACGCCACATCCCGCTTCATGTAGGGCCACCAATAGCCTAGACGAAGATCCCTATACATCTTCGTCGCCCCTGGATGAATAGAGAACCGGGATTTGTGCGCCTCCTCCATCAAGATCTGGCGCACGCCTCCGTGATACGGCTCACACACCCTACGCTGTAGTGTCAATAATCCTCGGCTATCATAATCGAAGGAGGTGACTTGGCCCACTATTCGCTCACTCTTCTGATGTTCGTCCTTCATAGCCTCCTACTGAGCTTCCCGAATCTGCTCTAACAGTGGAGTCACCACCGTCATCCTCATACACACATCCCTGATTGGTGCCGCCTTTCGGCTAAACGCATCGGCCACCACATTGGCCTTCCCCAGGAGATAAAGGATCTCGCAATCATAATCCTTCACCACGTCCAACCACCGATGTTGCCTCATGTTCAGATTCGGCTGATCCATGAGGTACCTCAAACTCTTGTGGTCCGTGTAAATGGTACATCGAACCCCGTAGAGGTAATGCCGCCAAATCTTGAGGGAGAAGACCACCGCCCCCAACTCTAAATAATGCGTCGGGTAGTTTCGCCTCGTGAGGTTTCAGCTGCCTCGAGGTATAAGCAATGACATGTCCCATCTGCATCAATACTGCGCCTAAGCCCGAGATAGACGCATCACAGTAAAGCACAAAATCCTCTACGCCCTCGGGCAGGGCTAAGATTGGCACCTCGCACAAGAATCTCGAATGTTGACTGCTGCTCAGGCCCCCATCGAAAGACCATGGCTTTCCTAGTCAACCGTGTCAGGGGTACGGCTATCTTGGATAAATCCTGAATGAATCTCCGATAGTAGCCTGCTAATCCGAGGAAACTCCGAATCTCGGATGGAGACTTCAGAACCTCCCATCTCATCACGGCCTCCACCTTGGCCGGGTCTACTTAAATCTTGTTCTGGTTGACGAGATGCCCAAGAAACTGCACTTCACGCAACCAAAACTCACATTTGGAGAACTTTGTGAACAATCTCTCCATCCTCAAGGTCTATAAAACCTC
Source organism: Lactuca serriola (assembly GCF_051521515.1). Lineage (NCBI taxonomy): Eukaryota > Viridiplantae > Streptophyta > Magnoliopsida > Asterales > Asteraceae > Lactuca > Lactuca serriola. Next base: position 208,889,123 of record NC_136416.1, read on the forward strand.
TCTTAGATGCTCCTCGTGCTCCTCCTGCGTCTTGGAATAAACCAAGATGTCATCAATGAAAACTATCACAGACCGATCGAGCATCGGTCTACATACGCGGTTCATGAGGTCCATGAACACGGCAGGAGCATTGGAGAGCCCAAACGGCATCACCACGAACTCATAATGGCCGTAACGAGTCTGAAATGCGGTCTTCTGTACATCCTCCTCTCTGACCCTCATCTGATGATAACCTGAACGCAAATCGATCATGGAGAACCAAGATGCTCCCAGTAACTGATCAAAGAGGTCATCAATCCTCGGGAGTGGGTAACGGTTCTTCACTGTTACCTTATTCAGCTCCCGGTAATCAATACAAATCCGGTACGACCCGTCCTTCTTCTTCACAAACAGGATCGGGGCTCCCCAGGGTGAACTACTCGGTCAAATAAATCCCTTGTCTAGCAACTGCTGCAGCTGCATAGACAACTCATGCATCTCGAGAGGAGCCAACCGATAGGGTGCCTTGGCTATCGGAGCCGTACTAGGAACTAGGTCGATCCTGAACTCTACCTATTGCTCCGGAGGTATTCCAGGACGCTCCTCCGAGAACACATCAGTGTAGTGTCGCACCACTTGAACCTCGCTCACCGTCACCTTACCCGCCTCCCGGGTATCCATAACGTACACGACATATCCCGCGCAACCCTGCTGAAGGTAGCGCCTAGCGCTTGCTGCTGAACATACTGTGGGTCCACGCTGTAGCCTCTCGCCGTGGATCACCAACTCTCCCCCACTCGGGGTCCTGATCCGCACTAGCTGCCGTGCGCAATCTATCACTGCCCCCATTAGGGCTCAACCAATCCATGCCTATAATCACCTTGTTCCCACGCAACGGAATGGGAACCAAATCCACCAAGTAGCGCTCCTCAAACAACCTTAGAACACAATCCCTGAACACTGCTGATGCTCGCACTGATCAATCATCGGCAATCTCCACCTCTAAAGGGCAATCCAACGTGCCCGAAGACTTAGGAAACTTCTTGCTAAGCGCAAGAGAAACAATTGATCGGGTAGCCTCCGAATCAAACAACACCTGAACTGTAATACCGTTCACATAGAACGATCCTAAATAGAGCACATACATATAGCATATCAAAATTACAGCAACATAACATAAAGCATAAATAAAAAAAATAATACCTGTCACCACATCGGGCATGGCGCGTGCCTTCTCTGTAGTCAGCTGAAAGGCCTGGCTCCTCACCACTGGAGTCTCTGACTTACCCTACCGGCCATCTGTGATTCTCAGAGTCGCTGGAGCTGGCGCCTTCACTAGCGTTAATGCTGCTGTCAACTGGGGGCAATTGGCCCTCTTGTGGCCCCACTGGTTACAGTGGAAACATAACAACTCAGATGTCTGAACAACCGAGACAGGGGAAGTATAATCCCTGCTAAAGTGCCCCACCTTGCCGCACTTGTAGCAGCCTGATGATCCCAATCTACATGCTCCCTCATGCGACCTGCCGTATTTCCCGCAGCGGCCTGGCCCTCCTTGGCCTTTCGGCCTACCATCTGATCCCTTGGGCTTATTCCCCGAAGCCCCAACCACATGCCCCGTCTCTGCCTTTCTCTTTTAAATGTGCTCCAAATCAATCTCCCTCTCCCTCGCCCTGGAAATCATGGACTCCAGGGTGAGGCAAGCAAAAGAGCTAACATGCTCCCGGATGTCAGCCAGTAGCATGTCATGATAGCGGGTCCTCCTCATATCCTCATCTCCCGCATATTGGGGCACCAGCAATTCCCTCTCCCAGAACTTGGCGGTGATCTCCGCCACAGTCTCCGTAGTCTACCTCATCTCTAAAAAGTCTTTGGCCAACTGTTGAAGCTCGACAGCCAGTGCAAACTCTGCCCTGAACCTGGTCACAAAGTCTGACCAGGTCATAGCCTCAACAGCCGAGGCTCCTAATGAGTCACCGACGGACTCCCACCAATCTCTAGATCGGTCTCGTAAACATCCTGTTGCATATCTCACCTTCGACCCCTCGGGGCAGAAACTCATCAGCTGTGCGGATTAAATGTCTGCAATCCATCGTCTGGCAGCAATGGGGTCCTTCGCCCCATGGAAATCCGGCGCACCACTGCCCCTGAAGTCCTTAAAGGACAGTGTATGATATCCTAACTGGCCAGAGTCCATGTCACTCCTGAACACCCTGAGGCGGTCCTCCATCAGCTCAATTATCCCTTCCCTGATTGACCCGAAAATGATGGGGGTCGACTCAAGGATGCCTCTGGTGATCTCTGACACGAGGAACTCGCGTAGCCTCTCATCTACTGGCTCGGAACCTGATCTCGAACCCGATCCCTCTCCAGAACTACCACCAGGTGGCCTCTGGCATAGTACCACCATTCAACAATACACACAGACAACCATTAATGATATTGATACCCTTAAAAGGATCTCATCTATTTCAAGTTCACTGGTCTTGTCTCTGCCTTCCTTAGTTCATGTATGGATCCTCTGCTTTCAGTAGTATGGGCCCATACTACCTTCCACATCTATCCGTACCTTCTCCAAGGACTGCCTTGACTCCACCAGGTCCCCCTCATTACCGCTGATCACTGCTATACTCATCCTAGCCTTACCCTAGGAAACCTCTGACTCCACCCGACCCAGTCCTCAGCTGCTGAAGGTCTCTTTGTAATGCCAATTAGCCATTACCTGAATACAATCACATGCAACGAGGCTCGGATAATCCTTTGAGTAAGGGACTCATCCCTACAACGGTTAGGACCCAAACAAGAGCTACACAATAGGGTCAAATCCAACACTCTGAGATTATTCAACCCTGATCACATGTGACCTTAACGTATTCACCTAACAACTAACTCCCATCACTCAAAGCCCTCGTAGCACAAAGCAAACAGCATTCAGACAAAAAGGAAACAATCTCAAGCAACTCTATCCTCATAACAGGATCTACACTAGCATACAATGCTAAGCTCATACTATCAGGCATAACCTAGTCAGGCTATCCTACTGTTCTCTACTCAATTCTAGCATGCAGTTTTTCATACACTGAGGCACATAACGCAGGCATATAAGGCATCACTCCTAGATCCTTAGTCCTATTCTAGCATGCTGTTCTACTGCAATTGATAAACATAACATAAGTTTGTATGGGTACTTTGGGGAATACTTAATTGAGCTCGGCCGGTCGCACACATCACACACTTTGTTCCTTCTTAAAACTCTTTACTTAGATTTTAGAAAACATTTTCTTCTTTAAAATCTTTTAATCCCTCGATTTGAGTTCAACTACCCTCGAAGGTGTCTCCGAATCCCTCAAACCAGGGCTCTGATACCAACTTGTAACAACCGAAATTTCACATCGAAAAATTTTCTTTTTTAATCAAAACTTTTAGAAAACGATTGTAATTAAAAACACTGTCTGGTCAAACCATTTCATAACATACATCGTGTCTGGAAACCGAAACATTGAAACAATCAACTATCAGAGTACAAAATCCCAGAATGAGTCATGGTGCGAAAAACAAGGTGCGTGTATGATGTACCGCTACCGCACCAGCTCCTTTCCCCTTGAAGAAGAGGTACCTGAAAACAAAACAGTAAATCATAAGCACGAAGCTTAGTGAGTTCCCCCATAATACCTCATACCATACAAACATACAAAGATCAGCTAGGAGATATGGGCCTCGCCCACACTCGTGAAGATACGGGCCTCGCCCACACTCCGCTAGCTAGGAGATATGGGCCTCGCCCACACTACGCTATCTGGGAGATACGGGCCTCGCCCACACTCCCTCATCCAAGAGATACGGGCCTCGCCCACACTCTGCTATCTGAGAGATACGGGCCTCGCCCACACTCTGCTATCTGAGAGATACGGGCCTCGCCCACACTCCACTATCAGAGATATACGGGCGTCGCCCACACTCAACTGCTAAACCATAACATACAAGTATCACACAGACAACGAGTATAAACAATTCTATCATACTGGCATATGTAATAATCAAAATCAACCATGAGATATGGGCTCTGCCCACACTCCGACACTAACATATCGTCTATACGGGATGGCCTTGGTGCCTTAGACTCGTTACTACTGGAAGGAAACTCACATCGAAAAGTAGCTACCGAAAGTCTGACTGCTAGACGTCGGGCTGCTGCACTGGTAATCCTCCGGCTACAAATCCATAAACATAGATTAGCCACTCATAAATACCCTTAGGTCAATTGACTGACCCATCCCTGGTCCAAGTTCAATTCCTTGGTCCAAGTCAACTTCCAGTTGACTGGACTCGCCGAGTCGTGGTACGGACTCGCCGAGTCCTTCTCCTACTAACCCGGTCCTACTCGCCAAGTCCCTCTTTCCACTCACTAAGTCACCCTTAACTCACTACTCGGGAATATAGAATCGACTCGTGATCCGACTCGGCGAGTCCGAGAGCAACTCGTTGAGTTCCACGAGCAGATCTCCAACTCGCTTCCAAATCCTCACCAGAGCATCCCGTAAGAGGATTTGGGGTTTTGGGACTACGTTAAACTGCTAATTCCGCGTGCAGATATGAAGGGTTGGACCTTCAACACTTAAACCCCTCTTACTCAGTGAAAGTCCATATGACTCGCCGAGTTTGAAGAACATCTTCATAGGACTCGCCGAGTTGTTCATCCAACTCGCCGAGTCTAAGACCATCTTCATAGAACTCGCCGAGTTCCACTTTGGGACTCGCCGAGTCCCTTTGACCCACTTCCCATACAGACCAAATCTGATACATGCAACGCTTCTAAACCATAGATCTATGCTCCTAGGGCATGCTTATCACGTAAAGTTGCAAACTTTAGGTGCATGCATGGCCCTATAAGCTCAAGAAGGCAAATCCAAGCTCTTTAAGAGGTCATACACTCAATAGGGACCTCAATAAATCCAACCACAAAGACTTTATACTTCTAAGATGTCCATATGATCCCAATATGAAGTCCTTTCAGAACTTAGAGCATAAATACATGGAGTTTGAGGTTTTAGGGCTTAAAAACCACTACTTTGGGACAAAAAGAGGATCTAATGAACTAGTGATCAAGGTAAGAACTTTTCTGCCTGAATTGTAGCTTCTCACAGTGTAGATTTTGGATCTACCTCCCCTCCTTGCACACTTCAACCTCCTCTTCCTACCTCTAAGCTCCAAACCTTCTCCATAAAGCCAAAATCACTCTCAAGAACAATATGGGGCTAGGGTTTCTTTCTACAGCTCTCTGGAAGTGTTAGGAACAAAGGAGGCCAAGTTAGAGCGTTTAAATAGGGTGAAAACACCCGGATTAGGGTTTTTGTCCAGACAGTGTCTACTCGCCGAGTCCAAAGTTCAAACCACGCGCCTTATCCCTTTCCTACTCAGCGAGTTGGTCCTTCAAGTCGTCAAGTCCAAGGCAAAAATGCATAAAATTAAAAATATTAATCATAAGGTGTACGTACCAGGAACCAGGTGCTACATGTATCCTTTTATAATTGTCGTAAGTACTATAGTATTTGTAATAAGTGATTACTTTTGTACTATTTTGCCTTAATTGAGGGTTAAGGCATAATGTGATGGCTAGATCCCATGCTAAACGCTCCCTTGTCAAGAGATTTTAGGAACCAAACGCGACCCCTGCTATGACTGCAAGCTGCGAACATCCACATTACTATGATCATGTATACCCAATATAACTATCACAATGCATTAGTGATTCATTGGTATAGTTAGATCCTGAAATTTTTCCATGTTATAGCACCTTGTTATGACTGTTTTGTTATCGTGTATTGTAATCGTATTTATGTAAGTGTATTCATGTAAGCGTATTTATGTAAACGTACTCATGTAAGCGTATTACTTCATATAATATGTAATGTATTAGTATAGACTCATGACTGAACTGACTCTTGTGTGATTCTTTGTACTTTGAATAGTAAGTAGTATTTTCTAACTATGCCTATTATAGTTACTAGTAATATACGTGTATAATCGAACGCATTCCTTTGTTATCCAAAGGTACTGAACTGACTGAAGGACTTTTATGTCTATATATGTATACATGATATATAACTAATATTTAGATGACATTCGGACGAATAACCGGTACCCTAAGGCCACATCCCAACGAAGAAAAGGAAATACAGCGAGCTAGTCGTCCTAAGTCATTTAAACATTACTTATATAACTATACATATATAGTCATGCATTTGACAAAATAAAAGTATAAAAGAAGTTTTGTAAAACCTTTGAAAAGTTTAATAACTAAGAAATGATGACTTGATGTCAGTTTATAAAATGATTTGAAAGCAGTTTGTTTGTTAAGAACGATTTTAAGTATAAGAAAATCCTTTGTTTGAAACACAGTTGTAACCGAGTTTGAAAGGTAACATACAATATGAAAAGTAGTTTAATAAAGAGTTTTAAGATGTAAAAACGTTTGAGAAAGTCATTTGAAGAAATCTGTTTGGTAAAACGGTTAACATATAGGAAATCCATTTGCATACTAGTTATTAATCACATGTTATTGATATAATAACTAGCATGATTCAACTTGTATTCCCCCCCCCCCATAAAGCATTTAAAAGCATTTAGAAACGTCTAAAAGGTTAATTAAGTGGTATGAACTCACCTGTAGTGAGTGGATCGGATGGAAGTGTCGGACGAGTGCTTGGTGTCAAGTGAAGACTTAGACACACACAATGATCCTAATAAAATATAAAGACATATGTATATAAACAATTAGTGATTATAACACTAATTAGACATGTATAAACATCCTAATGTGATGAAAACACCTTGGTCAAGTGCTAGGAGGCTGTTGGATTGCAACAAAGAAGTGCAACGCCTTATACGGGAGTTTATGGTCAAGGGACCATGTTTGTTGGAGTTTACGGCCCAGGGGAGTCTACTCCTGGCCATAAACTCTCAATTGGGTCATCAAATGAGGCTTAAAAACTATAAAGACTTTAACTGGTTAAATGCTCCAAAGCCTAAAGAAGAGGCTAAGTCAGTTTAAGGTCCAAAAATGACCCTAACTTGTGTTTATGGTCTGGGGACCACTTCCCCATGAGTTTACAGTCGTAAACTCATGGTAAGAAGTACCATTTCGTGTATTGTAGTCCCTATTTCAACGGTGTAAGGTCCTAAGCTAATATCCAAGGCTTACTCAGGTGTTAGGTGCATCAAAACACCCTTTGGGGGTGTTTACGTTTTTGGGAGATTCCCAAACCGTAAACTCATGTTCATGGGGGGTTTTTGGTGCTTTTCAAGTGCTAAAATCATCAAGGAAGGGATCTATTCTAGGTTCTAAGCATAAGGAAGGAGTTAGGGCACACTTTGGCACCTATTTTAGGGTTTACGGCCTAAGAAGATCTTGGGCTGTAAACACCTTGTTCTTGTGTTTCTTGGGTGATTTACTTGATATATGGACATGTAACAAGCTTTAATACACTCTAGGATAGAAGTACTTACAATTGGGACGAAGGCTTGAAGATCCTTGGGAGAGAAATCGGGTTTTCTCTAGCTCGAAATGGAAGAAATGAAGGAAAAATGGTGAAGTGCCATATATATACTCCATGGAGTTTACGGCCGTAAACTCCAAGTTTGGGCCGAAAACTCCAAACTCTTGGAGTTTTGAGACTTCTATAATGCACAATATGCTCTGGAGTATACGTCCTATGTTTACCTCTTGAAAGATTAAAGCTCGGAATCCTCAAACGGACACCAAACGTGCTAAAAGGTAGCACAAATAAGTTTGACTCTCTATGAAGTGTTTGACTGTATAGGATAGAAAATTTTGGGTTGTCACATCATCCCCCTATTAGAGGGAATTTCGTCCCAAAATTAGAATTTAGGTAAGGAAGTAGGTATGAATGATCGAGTCAAGAGGTGGGGATACTTCCTAATCAATTGATTCCTGCGCTCCAAAGCGAATCCAGGTCCCCAGTTGGCATTCCAGCGAACCTTTGCTAATGGGATGCAGCGTTGCTTCGTCCGCTTGACATCTCGGTCGATGGTCACTACGGTTCTTCCACGAAGGCGAGGCTCTCGTTGATCTCTCGTCGAGTGGGATTACGAGAGTCCCGACTGAAAGGTACGTTTTCAAGTTTGAGACGTGAAGGGAGAAATGTACGTTACTGAGTTCACGGTGTAGGTTGGGTTTGTGAGTTATAGGACCGATTCTGGAAAGAATCTCGGAGGTCCTAACTATCTTGGATTTAGCTAGCCACGCTTTCCGAAGTGTATCAAGCCTTCCCAATGTGCGACTTCCAAAAGGATTTGGACTCTCACTTGGAATTCCAAAGGTTTCTTTTTCTTGTTTCTCTTCTCAGTCAAGGGCCACTCCCTCCTGGGTGAAAGTCGTAAGAGGTTTCGTAATCCGCAAGGAGTTCTAAATGAACTACGGCAGTAGGTCGGCGAGACCTAGAATTTGGTGAATTCTCGTTGGCATCTTTGGTGATGATAAATTCTCAATTGTTTTGATTATTAGAAGGGTCCTCAAAGATTCCTACATCACTAATAGTGTGTCTTAGGAATTCGACTCTTCAATTTTAAACTTGTATTTAGAGAACTTCGTGTAATGTGTCTCTGATCGTAATGTTTCCATTGTTTGTTGTAGATGCTCTTTAAGATTTCCTTCTTACTACGAGGGTAGATAAGTAAGTCATTTACAAGGACAATGACGAACTGATCCAAGTAAGAATGGCGTACCCTATTCATTATGTTCATGAATACTACGGGCGTATTTGTCCTATCTGCGGGGTATCACTACGGACTCGTAGTGTCCGTATCAAGTTTGGAAGATTGTCCTCGGGACATCCTTCGCTAACACTCATATCTGGTGATATTCGATTCTTAGGTCTATTTCTGAAAGGTAAAGAGTTCCTTGCGGTTGGTCAACCGACTCATCTATGCGAGGCAGAGGGTAATGATTTCTAATGGAAATCTTGTCAAGGTCTCAGAAGTCGATGGACTTATGAAGCAATCCGTCTATCTTCTTAAAGAATAAGACCAGAGCTTTCCAGGGTGAGAAGCTTGGTCTTTCCATTCTATTGCTGAGTAGTTCGTTAAGTTATCCGGATGGTTCTTGTATCTCCGTGGGTGTTAATCTGTAGGGCGATCTGGTTACAAGAGTTGTATTGGGTTCTAAGTTTGTTCGCATGATGATGCAATTACTCGTAGTCTTGGGCAGTCTCCGTCCTGAAGTTCATATTAAAGGTCATACAGGGTTTATCAATCACAGTCTCGTGTATACAAGTCGTATATATTTAAGATTGAAAAGGTAGTCGAATAAATGATTCTTCTATAATCCCACATCCCTACGAGGAAAAGAAGTTAAAGTGGAATCATCAATTCTAAACATGTAGAACCTTGACTATATACCACCCCTATGTATACATTCTTCAGCGATAGATCCACCGTATTGGTCTTTGGATTGAACTTGACGTACTGTATGAGTGGTACTTTGGGAAGGTTTGCTGAGATTTCTTCGGAAAGGATAAGAAACATGAGGTACTCCATGCATGAGTACTTCGGTGTTCTGGAATGACGGCTTCGCTAGAAAGAAGATTTCGGAGAAAGAGGTGTGCGCACGAAATTGGTATTGCGAGTATCGAATTGCCTCAAGTTGTATGATAATGTTGGAATCATATGGAAACTAAAGACATTAGATTTGAACACAAGGCGTTACAGACAAAACACAACAATGCAACCTTTAACAGAGTTACAGTACTTTAGATTTACTACAAGACTATTGTTGCGAACAAGGTATACTACAAAAGACAAGTATACGCAGCACGATGGTCACTTTACTGCCGGGGTCTTACAAAAGATAAGACTCTAGTTGCACTAGTTTTAAAGAGTTTATAAGTCTGTTACAATGAAACGCCTTAATTACATTAACGTAGGTCCGGAGTAGTGTCTCCTTCGGCAGTGATCCTTAGTATTCTACCGTCTGCGCCGAAGTTCTTTGTTATTGGACAATCCTTTTCGAGGTGTCCAATCTCACCGCATTAGTGACATATCTGAATAGTACCAACATCGGTGGTGGAAGTGAAGTGTCGAGTCGGAATTACGTGGACGTGGGTGCTTTCGTTGTTCCTTCCTTTTAGACAATTCCTATGATAATGTCCTGCCTCACCACAACTATAGCAAACCTGGCTGGCTCCGGTGGTGGAGGCGGTTCTACAGAAACGAGCAATGTGCTCCATCTTGTTGCAATTGTTGCATTGAAGTACTCGGCAAGCTCCATTATGATGATAGTTACACTTGTTACATTTCCGGAGTGTTCCCTCATAACGCTTGACCGGTGCTGAGGTGGCAGGAGTCGCCACTAGTTGTTGTTGCATGGCAAGCCTTTGAAATCGCTTGCATTCTATTGGGGCTTGATGCTTACGTTTCTTGAACTCTGATCGAGTTGTTGTTTTCGGTGTTGGCGACTTCTACTATTTGTTGATTCATCGGATCGCTACCACGATCGGAATTGTCAACCCCATTGTCAGTCTTGTTTACGTTGACAGAGTTGAGGTGTGCAAGGACAGTTGTCACGACAGCTGATACTACAGCTTGAAATGTAGTGGTGTCAATATGAAGGATGGGGGTTTCGTTGTTCGGCTGACTATTTCCGGATGACGACATGATTCTGTAACACGAAAGATAAGGAATTCGTGAGTGATTATGGTTGAACCTAGATGTAGTCCGATCATTCATGTAAAGAATAGAAATATGTTATCGTGGTCTGACCCACATCCTTATGACACAGTCCTAGTAAAGAGTAGAAGTATGTTCTCGAAGGTTTGACCTACATCCCTATGATGCAGTCCTAGTACAGAGTAGGAGTAAATTCGTAGAATGGTCTCAAGACGTTTGACTTTCAAACCGGGGTACCATTGGTTAGTGAATAACATGATCCAACCTTTGAAGTAGAATTGGGAATGATCCCTGAGCTAAATTACTCTAGTCCAATAACTTGACTAGAGTGGGTTTCAGATACGCTCTTATGAAAATATGTCGAAAGTACTTGAACAAAGAGTGACATAGAAGTTAGCCGAGTGACAATATCATTGAAATTCATGACGTAATAAGTTTTGGAAAATTGACCTTGTAGAAGGTCTTACATCATATTCGAAGTAATAAAGTTTTGGCCGCAGAAAGGCCTAACTAAAGGTACTTGCAGTACAAGTTAGTTACATTGAAAGATGCCACATAGGACATAGAAAGGAAAACGATCCCTTAAAACAAAGAAAGAAGGTAATGCATCTCCTACTGGTGACGGTCACCCCTATGGTGAATCCTTAGTTCAACCAGTTGATGTTCCATATCGAGCAAGTATCTTTCAAACACCCTCTGGCGTACTCGGAGCTCTATGACTTTGGCTCTAGTTTCAGCTAGTGCTTTCAGCAGGGTCTCATGGTCTCTCTCAGATCTCTCACAAGCATGTTCAAGGCAATTGGTTCGAATGATATGCAGTCCTGCATTGGTATCAACTTCTACGATACGATGTAGAGTTGTCCTGCCCTGAATTTCGTTTCGGGAAACTCTACAGATCAGGATTGGTAGAACTCTGTCTGCTGAGCTGCCTTCATTTACGTTGTAGAAGCTTCGGTCTCCATTAAACAGCATAGGTTGATCTTGATCTTAGCTCCATGTTTCCAAGCATTCTACCTAGGGAGGCGTCAGGCCATGAAAATTCTGACGAGGGTTAGGATTTGGAATGGGAGCTACCGGGGGTAGGCTCTCAACTTCGGGTTCAGAGTTAGCATCATCCGAAAGGTCTTCATCATGGTGATCATTCAAATGGATCGGATGATCATTCTCTGGTTCTTCTCCAAACCATCCAGCATTTCCTTCGTTCGGAAGGTACGGGTTGCCGTGGGGATGGAGTGTAGCCATGTTATGTACGCGAGAATTGGGGTAAAGAAATAATCATTAGACGAACTAACTAGATAATTATAAGATAATCTTCATTATTTACATCACTATTTGTAAAGTGCATACCAATTATATGTAATCAAAATTGGGTAGGCCTTCGAATAAGTAACCTTAACTCCAAATTCACAAGGAACAGGGGTAAAGCAAAATTTCACAGATTCTATGTCTATATCATCCTAGTTACATATAACCCTAATGTATCCACTTTGCAACTATTGGCCTAGTAATGAAAATCTTTTTAGTTATCAAGTAAGAAATTATAACAGCACAAAATACACATATAGTATTTTAAACTAATGTTCTGTTCTAGAGTTCTCATTGTGGTAGTGTGGGTATGTTTTTAGACTTGTTGCCACATCATAAACATTCTTGGGCACATGTTAATCACTCCTCGGACCAGCATAGTTGATCAGGCTATGCCACTCCCAGGACTGACCATACATCCCCGAGCTTACTTGTGATGTTCAACAATCGTAATAGTTTTGTTCTTGTTGTTGTGACACTAATTTTAGTATGAATGCAGGTATGTATACTTACTTAAATATTTTATTATTTAAAAGTACAAACTCTTGGTCAGAGTATTTTTAATCCTATTGTATTTAAAGTTAGTATATCTTTTATGGGTTGGTATACTCAATTCACTATAAACAATGCTGTGATACCAATCTGCCACAGCCCAAAACCGAGAACGGCGGAAATGTTCTGGGGCGGAGGACGTCATGTCAAGTATCACAACAATGCAAAGTAGTAAACAAGCAACAACATCATCCATTGCATGAATAGTATAATTTTAATTACAAGTGTGTTCTTTCATAGTGTAAAACAACATAGAAAATAATCAAAATAAAAGACGAGTCTTGACTGCTCCGTCTTCACAAAACCTGGTCGCCGTACCTGACTATTTATGACCTGAGAATACAAGTTATTTTGAAAGCGAGTATCAGCCAAAAAGCTGGTGAATTCATAAGTATTTATGTGTCTTTGTCTTGTAAAAATTGTAAAGGAAAGACTTGTAAATGTTTGAAGAAAAGTTTGTATAAGTATGAAAATGTTTGTAAGTAATTGTAAACGTTTGAAAACCCTAGAAAATCCCATATTTCCTACTAGTATAAAAGTAATCTTCTACAAAGACCTAACTGTTTCGAAAGTAGTCTTCTACCAAGACCCGACTGTTTTGAAAGTAGCCTTCTACCAAGACCCAACTGTTTTGAAAGTAGTCTTCTACCAAGACCCGACTGTTTTGAAAGTAGCCTTCTACCAATACCCGACTGTTTTGAAAGTATTCTTCTACCAAGACCCGACTGTTTTGAGAGTAGCCTTCTACCAAGACCCGATTGTTTTGAAAGTAGTCTTCAACCAAGACCCGACTGTTTTGAAAGTAGCCTTCTACCAAGACCCGACTTTTTTGAAAGTAACCTTCTACCAAGACCCGACTGTACGATTATTATTATTATTCTAATCTACCTCATCGATTACGTGTATATGACACATAGTAAAGGTATTAAGAATATATTAACTGGAGTTTTGTATCCTTTTGTAATTGTCGTAAGTACTGTAGTATTTGTAATAAGTGACTACTTTTGTACTATTTTGCCTTAATTGAGGGTTAAGGCATAATGTGATGGCTAGATCTCATGCTAAACGCTCCCCTGTCAAGAGATTTTGGGAACCAAACGCGAGCCCTGCAATGACTGCAAGCCGCGAACATCCACATTACTATGATCATGTATACCCAATATAACTATCACAATGCATTAGTGATTCATTTTTATAGTTAGATCCTAAAATTATTCCATGCTATAGCACCTTGTTATGACTGTTCTGTTATCGTGTATTGTAATCGTATTTATGTAAGTGTATTCATGTTAGCGTATCTATGTAAACGTATTCATGTAAGCGTATTACTTCATATAGTATGTAATGTATTAGTATAGACTCATGAATGAACTGACTCTTGTGTGATTCTTTGTACTTGGAATAGTAAGTAGTATTTTCTAACTATGCCTGTTATAGTTACTAGTAATGTACGTTTATAACCGAACGTATGCCTTTGTTATCCAAAGGTACAGAACTGATTGGCGGACTTTTATGTCTGTATATGTATACATGATATATAACTAATATTTAGATGACATTCGGACGAATAACCGATACCCTAAGGCCACATCCCAACGAGGAAAAGGAAATACAACAAGCTAGCCGTCCTAAGTCCTTTAAACATTACTTATATAACTATACATATATAGGCATGCATTTGACAAAATAAGAGTATAAAAGAAGTTTTGTAAAACCTTTTAAAATTTTAACAACTAAGAAATGATGACTTGATGTCAGTTTATAAAATGATTTGAAAGCAGTTTGTTTGTTAAGAACGGTTTTTAAGTAAAAAAAAAGCCTTTGTTTGAAACACAGTTGTAATAGAGTTTGAAAGGTAACATACAATATGAAAAGCAGTTTAATAAAGATTTTTAACATGTAAAAATGTCTGAGAAAGTCATTTGAAGAGATCTTTTTGGTAAAACAGTTAACGTATAGTAAATCCATTTGCATACTAGTTATTAATCACATGTGATTGATATAACAACTAGCATGATTCAACTTGTATTCCCCCCCCCCCCCCCCCGCGCAATAAAGCATTTAAAAGCATTTAGAAATGTCTAAAAGGTTAATTAAGGGGTATGAACTCACTTGTAGTCAGTGGATCGGATGGAAGTGTCGGACGAGCACTTGGTGTCAAGTGAAGACTTAGACACACACAATGATCCTAATAACATATAAGGACATATGTATATAAAGAATTAGTGATTATAACACTAATTAGACATGTATAAACATCCTAATGTGAGGAAAACACTTTGGTCAAGTGCTAGGAGGCTATTGGGTTGCAACAAAGGAGTGCAAGGCCTTATACAGGAGTTTATGGTCAAGGGACCATGTTTGTTGGAGTTTACGGCCCAAGGGAGTTTACTCCTGGCCATAAACTCTCAATTGGATCATCAAATGAGGCTTCAAATGTAACGGCCCATTCCCGGTATGTATTTAAATAAGTTTTTCCATTTTGAGGAGAACTCGGCGAGTCCGTTGCCCAACTCGCCGAGTACAGTCGGGATGAACACACGTATTTACCCGGCTACTCGGCAAGTCCATACGCTGGACTCGGCAAGTTTGCCTATCTGGAGGAAACCCTAATTCCACGGTTTTGGACCTATTTAAACTTCCTTATGCACCTAACTCGTCCTTTTTCACCCCAGAGCATCTGATAGCAAACCCCTAGTCGTTTCTTAGTGAGTGTGTGTGTTCTTTGCTTGTAAAGGCACCTTTGGAGTAAGAAGGAGAAGGTGGAAGTTGGATAGCCCAAGAAAGAGGAAGTAGATTCGGATTATACACTCTATTCGTCATCTTTTCTGGTATTCAATTCTATACCTTGGCTTTTGATCATATAGATCTATGTTGTCCCTAATTTGTGGGTTCTAAGCTCTAAAACCCCAAATTCTCTATGATTAGACCTTAAGGTCGGGTTGTACTTCAGATCTGGACACTCATGGCATGCTAGAAGTATAAAGTTTTGGTTGTGATTGTGTTTACAGTCCCTATTGAGCCTAGAACCCCATTAAGAGCTTATTTTGGTGATATGAAGCCTTTAAAGGCATGCATGCACGTAAAGTTAGAAACTTTACGTGAAAAGCATGCCCTAGAAGTTCAGATCCATGATTGGAATCAGCTGCAAGGCTCAGATCGGATCTATATGGAAAAAGGACTGAAAGAAATCGGCAAGTCCCTAGGCCGGCTCGGCGAGTTGCATGAAGATAGCCGTTGACTCGGCGAGTTAGAGGAACAACTCGGCGAGTCTGATGAAGTTTGCCTTAGAACTCGATGAGTTGCATGAGCAACTCGGCGAGTTGGATGAGTGTTCCCAAATAAAGTGTGTCAAAGATCAATGGCTTCATTCCTCCGTAGTTACACGTAAAGTTAGCAACTTTACGTGTTCAAATGAGTCCAAGAATTCAGATCTACGAGTTGGGAACCATAGAGCGGATTCAAAAGCAGTATATGGAGTCTGCACATTAGAACTCGGCGAGTAGTTTGTCAGAATCGGCGAGTAGTTCTTTGGACTCGAGGAGTCGAGTCACGAGTCCCCGTCTTTCTTTGAGTCGAGAGTTCGTAGTGATTCAGTGAGTGAAAGAAGGACTCGGTGAGTAAAAATTAGAGTTAGTAAAGGAAGGACTCGGCGAGTCTACGCCCTGACTCGGCGAGTCGGTCAACTTGAAGTTGAGTTTGCCCAGGAGGTTGACTTTGACCAGGGGTAGAATAGTCATTTTATCCTCAGTACAGTTATCAGTAATTAATTGAGTGTAATTATGGTAATTGTAGCCGGGGAGATACCGAAGCAGCAGCAGACAGTTTCAAGAGTAGTTTATTTAGCAGCCAGTACACGAGGTGAGTTTCCCTCCAGTAGGAACGGGTCTACGACCACAATGTCGGCCCGACTAGTTAGCAGTAGTTCCAGGCTTCGGTTTGATGTAGAAGTTAGCGTGTTTGATGCCTTCGTGGCTCAGACAAGTTTTATGCGTTATGTGTTCCGGGCTACGGCCTGATGCAGTATGCAGTATATGTGTTTATGCTGGTTGGTATGTTTATGTGCTATTTGATATGTGTTTATGTTATGCTATGCTCAGTTAGTTCCGGACTTCTGTCCGATGCAGTTAGTTCCGGACTTCAATCCGATGCAGTCAGTTCCGGACTTCGGTCCGATGCAGCCAGTTCTGGACTTCGGTCCGATGCAGGAGACTAGGACCCAGTCAGTTCCGGACTTCGCTCCGATGCAGCTTCCGGACTTCGGTCTGATGCAGTGGGCGAGGCCCAGTATGTGATTTATATGTATGGTATGGTATGTGGTAGTTTGGGGGAGCTCACTAAGCTTCGTGCTTACAGTTTCAGTTTTGGTTTCAGGTGTTTCCACAATAAAAGGGAAGAGCTCAGTTTGATATGATACATTCCATTATGTTTTGAGAATTATGAAATACGTTTATTAGTATGGTTTTCAGTATCATGATTTTAATATTATAAAACAAAAATTTTTGGGATGTATTTTTGGATGTTACAAGTTGGTATCAGAACCTTGTTTTGAGGGATTCAGATACAATCTCGGATGCATCTGAACTCAAACTAAGGAAAATGAAAAAGGGTTTTCAAAAGAAAAGCATTTTTGTTAAGAACTTAGAAAGAAAAGAGTTTTGATAAAAAGAAGAGGGTGTGGTGCATGTGATCAGCCGAGCTCAAGTAAGTACTCCCAAATTATCCATACAAGTTTATATTATGATTAATTGTTTCAGTTTCAGTAGAACAGCATGCTAGTATAGGACTAAGGATCTAGGAGGATGCCTTATGTGCCTGCTTTGTGTGTTCCAGCTCTATGAGAATTGCATCTTAGCATCAAGTAGACAGTAGTAGGATAGCCTGTTTAGTTTATGCCTGATAGCACGAGCTTAGCATTGTATGCTAGTACAGTTACTCATTAAGATGATAGAATTGCTTGAGTAGTTTCCGTGTCCGAATGCTACTTGCTTTGTGCTTTGTGAGACTCTGAGTGATGGGGGTTAGCCGTTAGATGAATGCGCCACAGCATATGTGAACAGGGTTGAATAATCTCAGAGTGTTGGATTTGGCCCAACTACACAGCTCTTGTTTGAGTCTAACCGTTGTGGGGACGAGTTCTATACTCGAAGGATTATCTGAGCCTCGCCACATGTGATGGCATTCATGTAATGACTGATTGGCATCACAAGGAGGCCTTCAGTAGCTGAGGACTGGTAAGGGTTGAGTCGGATATTTCCCTAGGGCAAGCCTCGAGTGAGTGTAGTAGAGATCAGCAGCAGTAGTAGTGGTCGGGTGGAGTCGAGGCAGTTCTTGAGGAAAGTACGGATAGATGTGGAAGGTAGTAGGGGCCCATACTACTGGAAGCAGAGGATTTGTACTCGAATCAAGGAAGGCTGAGATGAGACCGGAGGGTCTGTAGTAGTAGTGATCCCTCAAGATATATCAGTGTTTCTGACATTTATTGTCATGTGTTTTCAGAATGGTGGTTTTATGCTCTAGACCACCAGGCGGCAGTTCAGGTGCCGGAGAAGGATCGGGATCAGGCTCAAGAGCCGAACAGTTGGATGAACAGACTAGAGAGTTCTTCACTTCAGAAGTCACTCGTATCATTCTAGAGCAGACTCCAGTGATCTTTGGTTCGATCAAGGAGGGTATACTAGAGTTGATGGAGGAGAAGCTAGGCACCTTTCATGCTGAGGTGCTGGCCATGATGGGGTCGCGCGCGCTTACTTTCAGGGAGTTCCGGGCATGTGGAGCTCCAGACTACCAAGGGGCGCGAGACCCATAGCGAGTACCAGATGGTTGGCGGATGTGGCCAACGCATTCCGCTCAAGCAGGTGTCCCGAGGGGCACAAGGTTAGATTGGCGTCCTGTCTTCTGAAGGACAGAGCACGAGATTGGTGGGAGGAGGTTGGTCATGCCATCGGGAATGACGCGGCCTTGGATGCCATGACTTGGGCAGACTTTTCTACCAGATTCAGAGCTAAGTTTGCATCGGTTATTGAGGTGCAGCAGTTAGCACGTGAGTACCAGGATTTGACCCAGACCACAGAGACAGTGGCGGAGATTACCGCCAAATTCAGGGAGAGGGCACTTCTCATTCCTTAGTACGCAGCTGATGAGGAAATGGAGAAGGCCCGTTATCATGAGATGTTGCGGAGTGATATCCGCCAGTTTGTGTGCCGGTCTAGCTGTAAAACGCTGGATGACATGATTGCTAGAGCTCGGGAGCGAGAGATTGATCTTGAGTTGGAGAGGAAGAGGAAGTCGGAGGCGGCTTCGGTTCCACGGGGTTTGGGCAAAAAGCCCAAGGTTTCTGATCATATATCCAGGAGTCAGCAGAGCCACAATCGATATGGCAAATGTGGGAGATTTCACGACGGGGTGTGCAAGGTAGGGAGTTCCGGCTGCTTTAAGTGCGGCCGAACTGGGCATCTGAGCAGAGATTGTACAGCCACTACCACCGCCATTGCAGCGTCCGACCTGATTTGCTTTCAGTGTAACCAAAGGGGACATAAAAAGTCCCAGTGTCCGAGTTTAGCGGCCGCAGGGAAGGTGTCAGCACCTGCCCCTGCTACTTTGAGGATTACAGATGGCCGTTAGGGCCGAGCTGAGACGCCAGTGGCAAAGAGTAGGGCTTTTCAGATGACAGCAGAGGAGGCAAAGGCAACTCCTGATGTGGTGACGGGTATGTGATTCCCTTTTATCTCTGCATCTTTTTATTGTTTATTTTCTCATGGGTGTATGTTTTGTATAGGGTCGTTCTCAGTGAACGACATTTCAGCTACAGTGTTGTTTGATTCGGAGGCTACCCGGTCATTCGTCTCTCTTGCACTTAGCAAGAGGTTTAGCAGAGCTCCTGGGGAGCTAGATTGTCCACTTGAGGTCGAGATAGCATCTGATAGGACCGTTAGGGTTGCAAGGGTACACAGAGGGTGTTCTCTGTAGTTATTCGACAAGCAGTTTCCAGTAGATTTGGTCCCTATTCCCTGGCGAGGGAATAAGGTCATCGTAGGCATGGATTGACTGAGCCCCAATGGGGCGGTGATAGATTTTGAGCTGCGATTAGTGAGGTTTCGCACTCCCAGTGGGGGAGAGTTAGTGATCCAGG
Source organism: Lactuca serriola (assembly GCF_051521515.1). Taxonomy (NCBI): domain Eukaryota; kingdom Viridiplantae; phylum Streptophyta; class Magnoliopsida; order Asterales; family Asteraceae; genus Lactuca; species Lactuca serriola. The sequence goes on from NC_136416.1 coordinate 208,908,774, forward strand.
GAGAGAGGCCACAGCGCGGACCAGTTCTGTGTTTAGCGGCGAGAGCCAGGCGCTATTTTCAGCAGGGTTGCGCCGGTTATGTAGCTTATGTCTTGGATGCCCGGGAGAAAGGCAAGGCGACAGTGGACGATGTACCGGTGGTGCGAGACTTCCCGGATGTATTTCCAGAGGATTTACCGGGAATACCTCCTGAGAGACAGGTCAAGTTCAGGATCGACCTGATTCCTGGTGCGGATCCGATAGCCAAGGCACCGTACCGGTTGGCACCCCCAGAGATGCAAGAGTTGTCTACGCAGCCGCAAGAGCTGTTAGACAAAGGTTTTATCAGGCCGAGCAGTTCACCCTGGGGTGCACTGATTTTGTTTGTGAAGAAAAAGGACGGGTCGCACCGTATGTGTATAGATTATCGGGAGCTGAATAAGGTAACGGTGAAGAACCGTTACCCACTTCCGAGGATAGATGATTTGTTTGATCAGCTTCAGGGGGCATCTTGGTTCTCCAAGATCGATTTACGCTCCATATATCACCAGACGCGGGTCAGAGGTGTGGATGTGTAGAAGACTGCTTTCAGAACCAGGTATCGTCATTATGAGTTTGTGGTGATGCCGTTCGAGCTCACCAACGCTCCAGCCGCATTCATGGATCTCATGAATCGCGTATGCAGGTCGATGTTGGATCGGTCTGTGATAGTATTCATCTATGAGATCTTGATGTATCCCAAGACTCAGGGGCAGCATGAGGAACACCTGAGGGAGGTGCTAGAAGTTTTGAGGAGGGAGAGGCTTTTTGCAAAGTTCTCCAAGTGCGAGTTCTGGTTGCGCGAGGTGCAGTTCCTTGGCCACCTCGTCAACCAGAAGGGTATTTTGGTAGATCCGGCCAAGATAGAGGCCGTAATGCAGTGGTATTTTGGTAGATCCATCCGAGATTCGGAGCTTCCTAGGCCTGGCGGGGTATTACAGGAGATTCATCCAAGATTTCTTCAAGATAGCAGTACCGCTCACTCGACTGACCAAGAAGTCGGTGGCGTTTCGTTGGGGGCCTGAGCAGCAGGTAGCGTTTGAGACCCACAGGCAGAGATTGTACTAGGCACCGATCCTTACCCTGCCAGAGGGAGTAGAGGATTTCGTAGTCTACTGTGACGCCTCGATCACAGGTATGGGAGCAGTGCTGCTGCAGCGAGGCCGTGTGATAGATTATGCCTCGAGACAGTTGAAGCCCCACGAGGCTAACTATCCTACGCATGATTTGTAGTTGGGAGCAGTGGTGTTTGCTCTCAAGATCTATCATCACGCAGGATCTCACGAATCCTCGCATCCAACTCGCTTGGGCTCATCTGACCAATAACTTCGGGCGGTATTGACCCGCCCGGAACTCCCTCTCCTGCTCACAATCCTGACCCGGATCCACTTCCAGCATGCCTCGGAATCTCCATACTGAAAAACACCTCAAAATCTCAGACACTTCCCACTAACCCGGGAACCAACTCTCAACCCAACCCTAGAGGTCATGGTTTCCCTGATACGCGTATGGGTCCTGTGCTTTCAGTAGTACGGGCCCATACTACCTTCCACGCCTACCCATATTTGTATGAAGTACTACCACAACACCCTAGTGAAAACATGCATAACAAACGCTCAACCCTCACTACTAGAGGAACACTGGAAATCTCCCACAAGGAAACCCTAGGCTAACAGGCATCAAAAATTAGGCAACACTATCATGAAATCCTGAAGATCCCTAGCCTAGCACTAGCATGTTGTTCTATCAAAGCTCAAAAACAAACATCATGTATGGTATTTTGGGGTTACTTACTGGCTCCGGCTGATCGTACCTCCGCATCCTCCTTTACTCATTTTGAAAACCATTTTAAATTCTCTTTTGAAAACTCTCCTTGATTTGAGACTGGAGTCACACGAGTGTTCCTCCAATCCACACATACGCCTTTCCAGGCTACGACCTTCCGGTCCAAATCATAATTCCTTCCGGCCCATAACATAGTGCCTTCCGGCCCAAATCATAATGCTTTCCGGCCCATATCATAGTGCCTTCCGGCCCATATCATACATAGTATACATAACATAACAGAACACAGAACAGCCATGCACTTCGGGTCTACTATGAGACTGGTCCGCCGCACCGGAACACAGTCCACCTGGTCCACCCTCCGAGTCTAGCCATATACATCAAGTCTGCAGTGTGATTGGTCCGCCCGCACCGGGCCTTCAATCCACCTGGTCCACTCTCTGAGTCTACAGTATGACCGGTCCACCCGCACCGGGCCTTCAGTCGGCCTGGTCCACTCTCCGAGCCTCGGCACGTCTGGTCCGCCCTCTTGGGGCCTACAGCCTATCCGGACCGCTCGCTAGACCTTTGGGACAACCGGTCCGCCCTGGGTATCTTGGCCTACAGCACAAAGCAGGACCAGCCTCAACCCAGCTCTAGTCCAAACAACCATGTGCACATAAACATACAATCATATAAGCATTCATAGTCAACAAGCCGATCAAACAGATCACATAACATATCATCATCCTAACCAGGATACCGACCTAACCAGTCACTAGCATAGCATCACCCTACATATCAGGGAACCGACCTTAACCAGGTCTCTAACATATACCATCCTAGCTACCAGGATGCAAACATATCAAAGCAATAACATAACAACAAATACGCGAATCTCAGTCTGATAAAGGGTCGGCCTTGGTACCTTAGACCCTGTCGATATAGTGAGGATAACTCACCTCGCACTGCCGAAACTATAAACTGAAGAAGCAGATTCTCGAATCACCGACTCACTGAAAATCCTGAACTAGTCAACATAGCACAAATAAACATTAGGCCAAGCACAATACTCTTCTAAGGGTAAATTGACCGTTCTACCCCTAACTCAATCCGGCCCAACACTAGGTAAGCTCCCAAGCCCAACAATGGCCCAAAGTCCAGATGTCCAAAGCAAAGCCCATTATTGGCCCAATTTACTAAATTGGGCCCACCTCACCAAATGGGCCTAAACTCATGATCCTTAACAACCAATGGGCCCAAAATACTCTAACCATAATATCCAGTCACGGCCCAAAATCCAGCAGCCCAAACCCTAAGGCCCTAAATGAAAACCCAACAGAGGGAGTACGTTGGGCGTACCCTCCTTGGTATGCTGGGCATACACGTTGATTCGCAACAGGGGATCGGGGCACTGACTCGCTACGTGGGCGTACTCACATGTTACGCGGGGCGTAACTTCGCTACTCATTATGTCCTTATAACTTCTTAATGGCTTAAGCTCTTAAGCCCAAACTTCAAATCCCAAGGCCAAATATGCCTAAGATTCATAAAGTCTCAAACTTTATCATTTGGGACGTCCATAAAGATCTTAATCCAAGGTCTTAATCCATTAAGACCCACTTATCTCACACATAGAACAACCTCAGCCCTTGGGACCTCATTTTTCTCACTCAAGACCTCTCTTAAGGTCTGAAAGGATAGATAATCTTGACCAACTCGAAATATGCAACAAGATGAGGACTTTTGGGACAAGAATGGTGTCAAAGCTTCACAACACATAGATCTATGCAAAATAAATGGCAAGCAAGAAGCTTTATACCTCAAATAAGATCCAAAGGATGATATCTCTTTAGATCTACAAGATCCAATCGTTCCTTTCCTTCTTTGACAACTTCTCCTTTCTTCTTCTAGCTTTTCTTTTGCCAAAATGATCTTTCCAAGGCCAAACACACCCAACAATGGAGGGAATACGGGTTTCTAAGGTTTCTGAGGTTAAGGGAGAGCTTATGGAGGCTAGGGTATGCACCAACATGTTCCTTATATAGTGGCTGACCCTAAATTTAGGGTTTTAGAACTCTGAGAGTACGTTGGGCGTACCTCTAGTACGCTGGGCGTACTCAACCTTGCACCCGCATCACTTACCCAATTACGTTGGGCGTAATCCCAGCTTACGTTGGGCGTACTCGGCGAGTCCCCAAATTTCATACTTTCCCCTCCTTTTCTACTTTTCCCACAATATGACCAAAATATCATTCCTCTTAAATCCCGGGGACTCACAATTAGGTACTCTTAGGAACGGGGTGTTACAATTCTCCCCCACTTAAATTAGGCTTCGCCCTCGAACCCTTCGGCACCTCTACTCCAGAACTTCTCCCGCCACGTGCCACCTGGCATTAACCCAACTAGGTTCCTCAAGATGCAACCATCGACACACGAAACTCACTTGGCTCTTACGAGCTAGATATAACCCTAAACCACCGGGTTCCCGATCCGGGTCCAACTCTAACCATCTCATGCCGACAGAACAACACATTCTTCAGCCTTAGAGAAACTCCCATGAGTTCTACTCTTGCAATCGCATGCACATGTTGCACTAGCTCTAACACCCTCGGGTTAGGAAAAACCCGCCACACTAACGACATCTCCAAGCATCCCCCAGGATGAATCACCACTACATACACAATTACTCGATCAGAATCAAACTGGAAATCCAAGACTCCCTCCCAGCATCCTTTCCGAGCCTCTTGGCTCTACCCTCGCGGAAATCCTTCCGCAACCTCAGCAGACATCCCATCCGGATGTGTTTCCATACCACTGCCACAACCATGCTGCTCAAAGACCCTAATTGGATCACTTCAATTACAACTATGCGCTGCTGCTTTCACTTCCGTGAACTTACACTCCCTCTCGGCACTACATTCCTCTCTCTTTCCTTACCCAGGAAATCCACTTGGCCGCCTTGTCACTACGACAAGTGCCACGGTGCTCGCCCGATACTAAACCACTCCCTTATAGCATAACCGCTATCCATGCAACACACATGCTCGGAATCTGCTCGCAAGGACTCTTGAGTCCATGCACCATCTCCACTAATCGAGATCAATACCCAGGGACAGACCTTCCAATGCTAACATATCGCGACATACTCAATCCATTTCCTCGAACCGATCTAACAATACCTGCAGAGTCTTTAGCATGACTGGACCGCCTTACCAGGCCTTCAGCCCATCTGGACCACTCTCAGAACCTTCAGCCAATCTGGGCCGCCCTCCAGGGCCTTCAGCCTGGCTGGACTGTTCTCCGAGCCTTCAGCTTGGTTGGTACGCCTACCAGCCTTCAGTCTATCCGGACCGCTCAACTAGTCATTCATCATTCCGAGTTACCTCTCTGGGAGATCCTCCCATACATACTGTTCTAGCCCTCTAGGGGTTCCGAAATCTATCTCCATCATACAAACTTGATCCCGGCCTGATCCCAGGCCCTCCATAATCAAATACCTTGGTCTGTATCCCGCCCCGCATGCCTGTCACTTACTCATACCAGCCTACGCTCTTGGCTGACAGAACACTGCTGGATCCCAAACAGCAAAACAACCTCACATGCTCATCGATCTTCCGGAGAATTTTCCAATTCTCCCCCACTTAGGGCACTGACTATCAACCACCGATCGCTATCACCGACCTTCCAAAACAACCCTGCACAAAACCAACACTTACACGCGGACTGATTCCCACTAGCACTAACAACCTTCACAAAATCACATATCAACACTGATCGACCCAAGCTCAAAAGAACCTCAATCTGCGGCTAACCACTCCTCAGAATGCATATGCTACCCGACATTCAGACCAACGCCAGATTTTCACTAATAACCCCTATGAAGGATAACCAACGAAATTCCCAAAACTAACCCATAACCAATCCATAACCCTCAAAGAACAACGAATACCACACCGAGAACCACACAATGAGACTAGCAGATAAAAAATACTCCACAATAACCATAAGATAAACAAGACATCAAGAAAGAAACATACCCGCAACTGCATCTGACACTACTCTGACCTCCTCTGTTGTAAGCTGAAAAGCACGACCCTGAGCCCTTGGGGGCTCCGCTCCACCCTGACCTCCACCCGTGATCCTCAAAGTGGGTGGTACTGGAGCCTGCACCGGTCCTGCAGCGAGCTGTGGATAGTTGACCCTCAAATGTCCAACCTGATGACAATGATAACAAATCCTCAAATCCCGAACCGGTGCTGACTGCCGACAATCCCTCGCATAGTGCCCCTCCTTTCCGCACTTGCGGCATGCACCACCGGACCTACAAACTCCGGTGTGACTCCTCCCACACTTCCCACAAGTGTGGCTACTCAGATCTCCCACTCTAGAATCAACGATCTTGGACAGTTTTGGCTCCGGCTGTGACTGCACCGGAGCCTGCCTCAGCTCACGCAACTGCAACTCAATCTCTAACTCACGCCGCCTGGCGGCCTCCTACAACTCCAACAAAGTCTCGCACCTCTGCGTAGACACAAACTGTCTGATATCTCTCTTGAGCATACTCTGATATTGGGACATTTGAGCCTGCTCCGAAGCGAACTCAAGGCAAAACATTGCCCTCTCAATGAATATCCTGGTGATCTCAGTCACCAACTCCGAACCCTGCTTTAGCTCTAGGAACTCCTGAGCCAATCTCTCTCTCTCTCAACCCGCGGAACATAACGAGTGCTGAACATTTCTATGAACTGATCCCATGAGACCGCAACCCTCTACGCATCCGAATATGACCCCGTGGTCAATCTCCACCAATCCTTCGCCCCAAGCCTCAACAGGTTCAGAGCACACCTCACCCTCTGATCAGCAGGGCATGAACACGTGAAGAAACACCCCTCCACGTCCGATAACCATCTCATAGCAACAATCAGGTGTTGAACTCCATCAAAGGTGGGAGGCTTCGTATTATCGAAGTCCCGATAATGAAAACCCCGACCAGCTTCTCCCCCCTGCCGCTGCTACAGCCGCTGTAGCCGCCGCGACAGCCGTCTCTGTGAGAGCTGCATAGCGCTCATCAAAATACTCAACCATGGTGGTCTTGATCAACCCAAACAGTTCCGGCAACTCAGCCCGGAACAACGCAGCAATCTCATCACGCAGGATCTCACGAATCCTCGCATCCAACTCGCATGGGATCATCTGACCGATAACGTCAGGCGGTACTGACCCGCCCGAAACTCCCTCTCCTGCTCCCGATCCTGACCCGGATCCACTTCCAGCATGCCTCGGAATCTCCATACTGAAAAACACCTCAAAATCTCAGACACTTCCCACTAACCTGAGAACCAACTCTCAACCCAACCCTAGAGGTCATGGTTTCCTTGATACGCGTATGGGTCTTGTGCTTTCAGTACTATGGGCACATACTACCTTCCACACCTACCCATATTTGTATGAAGTACTACCATAACACCCTAGTGATAACATGCGTAACAAATGCTCAACCCTCACTACTAGAGGAACACTGGAAATCTCCCACAAGGAAACCCTAGGCTAACAGGCATCAAAAATCATGTAACACTATCATGAAATCCTGAAGATCCCTAGCCTAGCACTAGCATGTTGTTCTATCAAAGCTCAAAAACAAACATCATGTATGGTATTTTGGGGTTACTTACTGGCTCCGGCTGATCGTACCTCTGCGTCCTCCTTTACTCATTTTGAAAACCATTTTAAATTCTCTTTTGAAAACTCTCCTTGATTTGAGACTGGAGTCACACGAGTGTTCCTCCAATTCACCCAAACCAAGGCTCTGATACCAACTTGTAACGACCGAATAATTCCAACCAATTTAAACTTTTCAAAAACAACCCGATTTTATTAAATTATTACAAAAAGGTTTTCAATACAATTTATTTAGAGTATTCCCAGAATCACATCACAACATAAACATGAGGAGCGGTACGATCACACCTTCGCCTTGCCACGGTCTCCTCAAGAACCTGAAAAACATTAAACCACAACTATAAGCCAGAAAGCTTAGTGAGATATCCCCAAAAGACAAACCGCACATACGCCTTTCCAGGCTACGACCTTCCGGTCCAAATCATAATTCCTTCCAACCCATAACATAGTGCCTTCCGGCCCAAATCATAATGCCTTCCAGCCCGTATCATACATAGTATACATAACATAACAGAACACAGAACAGCCATGCACTTCGGGTCTACTGTGAGACTGGTCCGCCACACCGGCCAACAGTCCACCTGGTCCACCCTCCGAGTCTAGCCATATACATCAAGTCTGCAGTGTGATTGGTCCGCCCACACTGGGAGTTCAATCCACCTGGTCCACTCTTTGAGTCTACAGTATGACTGGTCCGCCCGCACCGGGCCTTCAGTCGGCCTAGTCCACTCTCCGAGCCTCGGCACGTCTGGTCCGCCCTCTTGGGGCCTACAGCACAAAGCAGGACCCGCCTCAACCCAACTCCAGTCCAAACAACCATGTGCACATAAACATACAATCATATAAGCATTCATAGTCAACAAGCCGATCAAACAGATCACATAACATATCATCATCCTAACCAGGATACCGACCTAACCGGTCACTAGCATAGCATCACCCTACATATCAGGGAACCGACCTTAACCAGGTCTCTAACTTATACCATCCTAGCTACCAGGATGCAAACATATCAAAGCAATAACATAACAACAAATACCCAGATCTCAGTCCGATAAAAGGCCGGCCTTGGTGCCTTAGACCCTGTCGATATAGTGAGGATAACTCACCTCGCACTGCTGAAACTCTGAACTGAAGAAGCAGATTCTCGAATCACCGACTCACCAAAAATCCCGAACTAGCCAACATAGCACAAATAAACATTAGGCCAAGCACAATACTCTTCTAAGGGTAAATTGACCGTTTTACCCCTAACTCAATCCGGCCCAACACTAGGTAAGCTCCCAAGCCCAACAATGGCCCAAAGTCCAGAAGTCCAAAGCAAAGCCCATTATTGGCCCAATTTACTAAATTGGGCCCACCTCACCAAATGGGCCTAAACTCATGATCCTTAACAACCAATGGGCCCAAAATACTCTAACCATAATATCCAGTCACGGCCCAAAATCCAGCAGCCCAAATAACAGCCTAAACCCTAAGGCACAAAATGAAAACCCAACAGAGGGAGTACGCTGGGCGTACCCTCCTTGGTACGCTGGGCGTACCCTCCTTGGTACGCTGGGCGTACACGCTGATTCACAACAGGGGATCGGGGCACTGACTCGCTACGCGGGGCGTAACTTCACTACTCATTAAGTCCTTATAACTTCTTAATGGCTTAAGCTCTTAAGCCCAAACTTCAGATCCCAAGGCCAAATATGCCTAAGATTCATAAAGTCTCAATCTTTATCATTTGGGACGTCCATAAAGCTCTTAATCCAAGGTCTTAATCCATTAAGACCCACTTATCTCACACATAGAACAACCTCAGCCCTTGGGACCTCATTTTTCTCACTCAAGACCTCTCCTAAGGTCTGAAAGGACAGATAATCTTGACCAACTCGAAACATGCAACAAGATGAGGACTTTTGGGATAAGAATGGTGTCAAAGCTTCACAAAACATAGATCTATGCAAAATAAATGGCAAGCAAGAAGCTTTATACATCAAATAAGCTCCAAAGGATGATATCTCTTCAGATCTACAAGCTCCAATCGTTCCTTTCCTTCTTTGACAACTTCTCCTTTATTCTTCTAGCTTTTCTTTTGCCAAAATGAGCTTTCCTAGGCCAAACACACCCAACAATGGAGGGAATACGGGTTTTTAAGGCTTCTGAGGTTAAGGGAGAGCTTATGGAGGCTAGGGTATGCACCAACATGTTCCTTATATAGTGGCTGACCCTAAATTTAGGGTTTTAGAACTCTAAGAGTACGCTAGACGTACCTCTAGTAGGCTGGGCGTACTCAGACTTGCACCCGCGTCACTTACCCAATTACGCTGGGCGTAATCCCAGCTTACACTAGGCGTACTCGGCGAGTCCCCAAATTTCATACTTGCCCCTCCTTTTCTACTTTTCCCACAAGATGACCAAAATATCATTCCTCTTAAATCCCGGGGACTCACAATTAGGTACTCTTAGGAACGAGGTGTTACACTTCTTTTAACTATGATAGTAGAGGATTGTGAACCCTTCATAGGAGAGTTTGGGTGTCGTACTGTGGTGGAGTATGGCAAGTGTTGATGGATGAGGCTCATAAGTCTCGATTTTCCATCCATCCAGGGGGCAACGAAGATGTATAGAGATCCTCGACCCGACTACTGGTAGCCCTGCATGAAGCAGGATGTCGCCTAGTACGTAGAAAGATGCCTGACCTGCAGGAAGGTCAAGGCAGAGCACCAGAGGCCTCACGGCAAGATGCAGCCGCTAGACATTCCGGTGCAGAAATGGGAGGATATCACCATGGATTTCATCACTAAGCTTCCCAGGACCACGCGTGGGGTGGATTCCATATGGGTTATAGTGGATCGGTTGACGAAGACTGCTCATTTCATACCGATCCAGGAGAGTATATCGGCCGAGAAGCTAGCCGATTTTACGTGAGAGAGGTGGTGTGTAACAGCCCGGAATTTCAGGTATTTTTTTATAATATTGTTTTTGGGGTGTTTTAGGAGGGGACTCGACGAGTTGGAGCCAGACTCGCCGAGTAGGACCACAGACTGGGTCGCGGGTTCGCGACTGGACTCGACGAGTCCATAATGGACTCGGCGAGTCTGCGCTGTTCAGCGGAAACCCTAGCCGTTTGGTTTTGGAACGTATATAATGCACTTATAGGCCGTCATTGTCCGTCTTTAGTCGACTGAGAAGAACCCTAAACGGCTGTGGGCATCTAGAGCAAGATTGAAGGATATTAGGGCCTTGAAGAAATTGTTGTGCAAGGAGGAGAAGAGTTTTGGCTAAAGGAACAGCAAGGGATTCGAGTTCTGCGGTTTGGGGACGCAGAGAGTGCGTTATTCAGGTAATATTTCGGATCTTTTCTGTTATGTTGATGTGTGCATGGATTTAGGGTTTATGGAACCCATTTGGTGATTAGATGGATTAGTACCTTGTTACCCAAACGACTACAACCCTGTATTAGGACCTTTAGAGGTCCATAAGGTCCCATGCTTGTGTATTTCGGGACAATACTTATCTCAGGAAGCAGTTTGATCGACTGCATGGCATGGACTCACCGAGTCCGATGAACAGACTCGGCGAGTAGCTTGGAGATTGACTGGAACTCGTCGAGCTGTTCTTCAGACTCGGCGAGTGGAGTCGGGGTGGCCCCGCGATTCTTCCACGAGGATCTCGTCGAGCCAAGAGGGATACTCGACGAGTAGAAAGGGAACATCAGGGAAAGTTGGGGAGGACGTCTAGACTCGCCGAGTCGCCTTTGCACTCGCCGAGTCCGGTCAAGTTGACCGTTGACCGTTGACCGTTGACCAGAGTTGACCTACATGTAATTTCTTAGGGCCAGTTGTCTTGAAAGATAAAAGTATTAATAAGGGATATATGATATTATAGGGAGTCTATAGCTCGGCGGATCGAGTGCGAGTGATTTCAGGAGTCACTAGCTTTCATTACCCGTGAGGTGAGTCTTCTCACTATACTGTACCCGGAAGGGTTTGACTGTGTGACCGGAAGGTCGGATATAATTTGTGTTATACGTGCTATAAATGGTAAGGTATTTGCTATGCGTGTTATGTATGTTTATACGGGCCGGAAGGCAATATGTTATGTGACTGAAAGGTCGGATATGATATATGATATATGTGCTATATGTGTTAAGATTAATGTATTAATTGTCATGTATGTTTATGGGCCGGAAGGCAATATGTTATGGGCCGGAAGGCAATATGTTATGGGCCGGAAGGCATTATGTTATGGGCCGGAGGGCAATATGTTATGGGCCGGAAGGCGATTATCTCAAGGCCTGGAAAGGCGTATATACGTAAGTAGTATACTGGGGAACTCACTAAGCATTTATGCTTACAGTTGTCATGTATGTGTTTCAGGTACTAGCGAGGACCGTGGGAAGGCGCCGGCATGACGCGTACACACTGTTGATATTTTGAGATCTTGGGGATTTTATGATTGTATTTTGATATGAAACTTGGAATAATTATATTTGGTTGAAATAATTCACTTTATTTTAAATGAAAATTTTGTTTGAAAAATTTGCGTTGTTACAATTGGTATCAGAGCCTTGGTTTGAGGGATTCGGGTGTACCTTCGGGTGTAACTGAACTCAAACCGAGGATTTGAGGAAAATCATTTAAAAAAAAATAAAAAAAATAATAAAGGCATAAACTTTTATAAATGGTAAAGTGGCAAACAAGAAAGAAGCAGTGTGTACGATCAGCCAGCGCCCGAACGGTAAAGATCCCCAGAATACCTTACAATGTTATGTTATGCAATGAATTATGAATTGTTATGCATGCTAGAAGACCAGGTATTCATGATAGGACTAGAGTGGCCTGATTTGTGATGCCTTAGTCTAGGGAGTTTGCCGATATGAGATATTTGGTAGCGTACAGGCAGATAGTGCATATCAAAGTAGAGTACTCACTATTCGGGGTTTGGGGAGGAAGATTTGGGACGAATACTGATACGGTGTGGTCGGTAGTATTGGGCCCGTACTACCGAAGACACCGGGTCGGTGGGAGACCCAAGTAAGAATCCCTGGATATCGGAGACTGAGTAGGGTTGCGTATCAAGTGCAATTGTACTTGATGGAGTCTCTGATAATTTTATGTTGTATTTCAGAGACATCATGGTTACCACACGCCACGGGGCGAGTTCGAGCGGTGTGAGCGACGAGGATATTCGTCAGATGATACAGGAGGAGGTAGCTGCAGCGATCCGGGCTGAGATCCCGGAGATGTTTGGGTCTATTAAGACCACTCTGATGGAGACGTTCGAAGAGCGGTACACCGCACTGACTGAGACTGCAGCCGCTGCCGCTACCGCAGCCGTGGCCGCTGCCAGGCCGCAAGGGGGCGATTCGTTGCTATTCCGGGAATTCAGCAACACGAAACCCCCTGAGTTCGATGGGACGCAGGATCCGATTGCTGCGATGAGGTGGATCGCCGACATTGAAGGGTGCTTCTACACTTGCTCATGCCCGGAGCACCTGAGGGTACGGTTCGCTTTGAACCAGCTCCGTCTGGGAGCGAAGGATTGGTGGAAGTTCGTGACGGCAAACTTCACTTTGGCGGAGATTACAGCGGTGACATGGGAGAGGTTTACTGACATGTTCAGGGACGAGTACGTTCCCCCAGTGGAGAGGGAACGATTGATTCAGGAGTTCTTGACTCTTAAGAGGGTACTGATTCCGTTGCGGTGGTCACACGGAAGTTTCACGAGAGGGCGATGTTCTGCCCCGAGCCGGTGTCTACAGAGCAGTCATGGATGAGCCGGTATTTAGGCGTTTTGAGGAGGGATATCCGGGAGTTTGTGTCAAACTCCACCTATCGTACTTTCACTGAGCTTCAGGCGAATGCTAGGAAGCGCGAGATCGAGTTGCAGACCCAGGCCAGGGAGGAGGCCGAGTCTCGGCAGGTGGACCGGCGGCCGGCTCAGTCTCAGCCGGCAGCCAAGCGGATCAAGTCCGCTGATTCGAGGATGGGAGGTCAGAAGGACCGCACTTGCGGGAAGTGCGGCAAAAGTCATGAGGGGGCGTGCCGAGCTGGTGGTTGCTACAAGTGTGGCAAGGAAGGACACATTGCCAGGGATTGTCCTAAGGGGTTTATGGTTTGTTTTCATTGCAACCAGACAGGCCATCGGAAGGCCGAGTGCCCGCAGCTTCGTCAGGGATCTACACCTACTACCAGAACTACTGAGACTCGACCGGCGAAGGTCGAGGCCCCGAGGGCTCGCGGAAGAGCCTTTCAGCTGACTGCGGAAGAGGTTCGCGCTGCGCCCGATGTTGTGGCAGGTATGCTGTAATTCACGTATTTATTTAACATCGAGATGTTATGCTTATGTTAATATATGTGTAGGTACTTTTCTTGTGAACTCTATGCCTGCTCTAGTGTTATTTGATTCGGGTGCGAGTAGGTCCTTTGTATCTTTAGCTTTTAGTCAGCATATCAGTATTAGTCGTGAGCCGTTAAGTCGGCCTCTGAGCGTTTCTATAGCGGCCGAGAGGGTGGTTTGTTCCACGGAGGTTCTTCGGGGATGCGTACTAGAAATTTTCGGGGTTGAGTTTCCGATTGACCTAGTTCCTATTGCGATGGGTGATGTCTGTGTCATCGTGGGCATGGACTGGTTGAGCCGATTCAGCGCTGTCATCGACTGTGAGCGCCAGCTGGTGACTATACGAGACCCTAGTGGGGGAGTTCTTACGGTGTACGGCGAGGGTACCCGTTCAGGATCAGCTTTTTGTTCGGCCGCTAGGGCGAGGCAATGTCTACAGCAGGGATGTAAGGGTTTTGTGGCGTATGTGATGGATACGCGGGAGGCTTCCGAGAGATCGAGGTCAGTGGAGGAGGTTCCAGTGGTGCGCGAGTTTCCAGATGTTTTTCCCGAGGACTTGCCGGGAGTACCTCCTGCGAGGCAAGTAGAGTTTGGTATCGATCTAATTCCGGGGGCTGTGCCTATTGCGAAGGTGCCTTATCGTCTCGCACCTCCAGAGATGCAAGAGTTGTCCTCGCAACTCCAGGAGTTGCTGGGGAAGGGATTTATTCGGCCGAGCAGCTCGCCATGGGGAGCACCGATTCTGTTCGTCAAGAAGAAGGATGGTTCACACCGGATGTGCATTGACTATCGGGAGTTGAACAAGGTGACGGTCAAGAACCGCTATCCGTTACCGAGGATCGATGATTTATTCGATCAGTTGCAAGGGGCATCTTGGTTTTCCAAGATCGATCTGAGATCAGGGTACCATCAGGTAAGAGTACGGGATGAGGACGTCCAGAAGACAGCATTTAGGACGCGGTATGGGCATTACGAGTTCGTGGTGATGCCTTTCGGGCTTACCAATGCCCCGGCAGTGTTCATGGACCTCATGAACTGGGTATGCAGGCCGATGCTGGATCGGTCTGTGATTGTATTTATCGACGACATCCTGGTGTATTCGCGATCTAGAGAGCAGCATGAGGGACATTTGAGGGAGGTCCTTGGGGTACTGAGGTCGGAGAAGCTATATGCAAAATTCTCCAAATGTGACTTCTGGTTGCGGGAGGTCCAATTTCTTGGACATGTTGTTAATCAGGCAGGGATATTGGTCGATCCGGCCAAGGTCGAGGCAGTGATGAGTTGGGAGGTACCAAAGTCACCTTCCGAGATCAGGAGTTTCCTTGGGTTGGCGGGGTACTATCGGAGGTTTATTAGGGACTTCTCCAAGATCGCAGTACCGCTCACCAGATTGACCCGGAAGGGTGTTGCATTCTCATGGGGACCCGAGCAACAGACTTCTTTCGAGACACTTCGCCAGAGATTGTGCGAAGCCCCGGTATTAGCTCTTCCGGAAGGGATGGAAGATTTTTTCGTATATTGTGACGCATCGATTTCAGGACTAGGTGCAGTGTTGATGCAGAGAGGTCATGTGATAGCTTATGCATCGACGCAGCTAAAGCCTCACGAGGCGAGATATCCCACGCATGACTTAGAGTTGGGGGCAGTAGTGTTCGCTCTCAAGATTTGGCGTCACTACCTGTATGGGGTTCGATGTACGATATACACGGACCATAAGAGTTTGAAGTATTTGATGGATCAACCCAACCTAAATATGCGTCAGAGGAGATGGTTGGATGTGGTCAAGGATTATGACTGCGAAATCCTTTACCACCCAGGCAAGGCTAATGTGGTAGCCGATGCATTGAGCCGCAGGGCGGAGAGCACTTCATTGCGAGATGTATGTCTGAGACTGACGGTGATAACTCCGGTATTGGATGCGATTCGTGGGGCACAAGCCGAGGCTGTGAGATCCGAGATGCAGAAGAAAGAGCGGGTTGTTGGGTTAATTTCAGAGTTCGTTAAGGATGGACGAGGACTTCTGACGTTTCAGGGTCGGATTTGGGTACCATTCGTGGGCGGTACGCGTGCTACTTTGATGGAGGAGGCTCACAGATCGAAATTCTCGATCCATCCCGGTGCTACAAAGATGTATTTGGACTTGAGGAAGGAATACTGGTGGCCTTGTATGAAGAGAGACGTCGCCTGGTTCGTTGAGAGGTGTTTGACCTGCCGTAGGGTTAAGGCCGAGCACCAGAGACCGCATGGTAAGTTGCAGCCTTTGGAGATTCCTGAGTGGAAGTGGGAACAGATTACTATGGATTTCATCACCAAATTGCCGAGAACGGCCAGAGGAGTCGATGCAATTTGGGTGATTATGGATAGATTGACGAAGAGTGCACACTTCCTTGCCATCAGCGAGAGTTCATCAGCAGAGAAGTTGGTGGAGTTATATGTGAGAGAGGTGGTATCTCGGCATGGAGTGCCGATCTCGATTGTTTCGGACCGCGATGTACGCTTCACTTCCAGGTTCTGGAAGAAATTCCATGAGGAGCTGGGTACTAAACTGCATTTTAGTACCGCATACCATCCCCAGACAGACGGTCAGAGCGAGCGGACGATTCAGACGCTGGAGGACATGCTTCGATCGTGTGTGTTACCTTTGGCAGAGTTTTCCTACAACAACAGCCATCATTCGAGCATTGGTATGCCACCTTTTGAGTTGTTGTATGGTAGGAGGTGTCGGACCCCCATTTGCTGGGGAGAGGTGGGACAGAGAGTGATGGGCAATACAGAGATCGTACTCCAGACGACAGAGCAGATTCAGCAGGTTAGACAGAGGTTATTGACCGCCCAGAGCCGACAGAAGAGTTATGCGGACAGACACCGGTCCGAGCTTGAGTTTCAGGTTGGCGACTTCGTTCTCTTGAAGGTTTCTCCTTGGAAAGGAGTGATCCGGTTCAGGAAGAGGGGCAAGTTGGGGCCCCGGTTCATAGGTCCATTTCGTGTGATTGCAAGGGTAGGCCGGGTAGCTTATCGGTTGGAGTTGCCAGCAGAGTTGGGACAGATCCACAATACCTTTCACGTATCGCGGTTGAGGAAGTGTATAGCTGATGAATCGGCAGTGGTTCCACTAGAGGATATTCAGGTGGATGCGAGCCTGAATTACGCCGAGAGACCAGTAGCTATCAGGGATCGGAAGATCAAGGTTCTGAGGAACAAGGAGGTACCTCTGGTGTTGGTTCAGTGGCAACACCGGAAAGGATCGGAGATGACTTGGGAGCCGGAGCGTGAGATGCGGGAGCAACATCCGGAGTTATTTGCAGAATGAGACTTCGAGGGCGAAGTCTAGTCCTAGTGGGGGAGAGTTGTAACAGCCCGTAATTTCAGGTATTTTTTATAATATTGTTTTTGGGGTGTTTTAGGAGGGGACTCGGCGAGTTGGAGCCAGACTCGCCGAGTAGGACCACAGACTGGGTCGCGGGTTCGCGACTGGACTCGACGAGTCCATTATGGACTCGGCGAGTCTGCACTGTTCAGCGGAAACCCTAGCCGTTTGGTTTTGGAACGTATATAATGCACTTATAGGTCGTCATTGTCCGTCTTTAGTCGACTGAGAAGAACCCTAAACGGCTGTGGGAATCTAGAGCAAGATTGAAGGATATTAGGGCCTTGAAGAAATTATTGTGCAAGGAGGAGAAGAGTTTTGGCTAAAGGAACAGCAAGGGATTCGAGTTCTGCGGTTTGGGGACGCAGAGAGTGCGTTATTCAGGTAATATTTCGGATCTTTTCTGTTATGTTGATGTGTGCATGGATTTAGGGTTTATGGAACCCATTTGGTGATTAGATGGATTAGTACCTTGTTACCCAAACGACTACAACCCTGTATTAGGACCTTTAGAGGTCCAGAAGGTCCCATGCTTGTGTATTTCGGGACAATACTTATCTCAGGAAGCAGTTTGATCAACTGCATGGCATGGACTCGCCGAGTCCGATGAACAGACTCGGCGAGTAGCTTGGAGATTGACTAGAACTCGTCGAGCTGTTCTTCAGACTCGGCGAGTGGAGTCGGGGTGGCCCCGCGATTCTTCCACGAGGATCTCGTCGAGCCAAGAGGGATACTCGACGAGTAGAAAGGGAACATCAGGAAAAGTTGGGGAGGACGTCTAGACTCGCCGAGTCGCCTTTGCACTCGCCGAGTCGCCTTTGCACTCGCCGAGTCCGGTCAAGTTGACCGTTGACCGTTGACCGTTGACCAGAGTTGACCTACATGTAATTTCTTAGGGTCAGTTGTCTTGAAAGATAAAAGTATTAATAAGGGATATATGATATTATAGGGAGTCTATAGCTCGGTGGATCGAGTGCGAGTGATTTCAGGAGTCGCTAGCTTTCATTACCCGCGAGGTGAGTCTTATCACTATACTATACCCGGAAGGGTTTGACTGTGTGACCGGAAGGTCGGATATAATTTGTGTTATACGTGCTATAAATGGTAAGGTATTTGCTATGCGTGTTATGTATGTTTATACGGGCCGGAAGGCAATATGTTATGTGACTGAAAGGTCGGATATGATATATGATATATGTGCTATATGTGTTAAGATTAATGTATTAATTGTCGTGTATGTTTATGGGCCGGAAGGCAATATGTTATGGGCCGGAAGGCAATATGTTATGGGCCGGAAGGCATTATGTTATGGGCCGGAAGGCAATATGTTATGGGCCGGAAGGCGATTATCTCAAGGCCTGGAAAGGTGTATATGCGTAAGTAGTATACTGGGGAACTCACTAAGCATTTATGCTTACAGTTGTCATGTATGTGTTTCAGGTACTAGCGAGGACCGTGGGAAGGCGCCGGCATGACGCGTACACACTGTTGATATTTTGAGATCTTGGGGATTTTATGATTGTATTTTGATATGAAACTTGGAATAATTATATTTGGTTGAAATAATTCACTTTATTTTAAATGAAAATGTTGTTTGAAAAATTTGCGTTGTTACATGCTGGCACGACATGGAGTGCCTGTTTCAGTGGTGTCAGAACGAGATGTCCGTTTTACCTCCAGATTCTGGAAGCGGTTTCACGACGAGATGGGTACTCGTCTCCATTTCAGCACCGCTTTCCATCCTCAAACGGACGGGCAGAGCGAGAGGACGATTCAGACTCTCGAAGACATGCTGCGGGCATGTGTTCTAGACTTCGGTGGCAGTTGGGATACGTATCTTCCGTTAGCAAAATTTTCATATAACAACAGTTACCATGCGAGTATTGATCGACCTCCCTTCGAAATGTTCTATGGGAGGAAATGCAGGGTCCCGATTTGTTGGGGCGAGGTCGGTCAGCGAGTCATTGGGAGCACCGAAGTGGTGCTCAAGACGACAGAGCTGATCCAGCAGGTTCGTAGCAGACTACAGACTGCGCAGAGTCGGCAGAAGAGTTACGCCGATAGGAGGCGTTCAGACTTGGAGTTTCATGTGGGCGATATGGTCCTCCTGAAGGTATCACCCTGGAAGGGTGTTATCAGGTTTCGGAAGAGGGGCAAGCTAGGCCCCAGGTTCATCGGTCCTTTCAGGGTTTTGGCCCGGGTGGGTCGGATTGCTTATCGGTTGGATCTTCCGGCAGAGCTCAGCCAGATCCACAACACTTTCCATGTTTTTCAGTTGAGGAAGTGCTTGGTGGACGAGTCAGCAGTGTTACCTTTGGAAGATATTCAGGTTGATGGCAGCCTTAATTATATTGAGAGACCGGTTGCGATTTTGGACCGGAAAACAAAGACCTTGAGGAACAAGGTGGTTCAGTTGGTGAAGGTGCAGTGGCAGCACTGGAAGGGGTCTGAGTGGACGTGGGAGGCAGATGAAGAGATAAGGGAGCACTATCCAGAGTTATTCCAAGATTTAGAAGCAGTAGACTTCGAGGACGAAGTCTGAGACAAGTGGGGGAGAGTTGTAACGCCCCATTCCCAGTATGTATTTAAATAAGTTTTTCCATTTTGAGGAGAACTCGGCGAATCAGTTGCCCAACTCGTCGAGTAGAGTCGGGATGAACACGCGTATTTAGCCGGCTACTGGGTGAGTCCATACGCTGGACTCGGCGAGTTTGCCTATCTGGAGGAAACCCTAATTTCAGGGTTTTGGACCTATTTAAACTTCCTTATGCGCCTAACTCGTCCCTTTTCACCCTGAGCATCTGATAGCAAAACCCTAGTCGTTTCTTAGTGAGTGTGTGTGTGTTCTTTGCTTGTAAAGGCACCTTTGGAGTAAGAAGGAGAAGGTGGAAGTTGGAGAACCCAAGAAAGAGAAAGTAGATCCGGACTATATACTCTATTGGTCATCTTTTCTGGTATTCAATTCTATACCTTGGCTTTTGATCATCTAGGTCTATGTTGTCCCTAATTTGTGGGTTCTAAGCTCTAAAACCCCAAATTCTCTATGATTAGGCCTTAAGGTCGGATTATACTTCAGATCTGGACACTCATTGCATGATAGAAGTATAAAGTTTTGGTTGTGATTGTGTTTGAAGCCCCTATTGAGCCTAGAACCCCATTAAGAGCTTATTTTGGTGATATGAAGCCTTTAAAGGCATGCATGCACGTAAAGTTAGCAACTTTACGTGAAAAGCATGCCCTAGAAGTTCAGATCCGTGATTGGAATCAGCTGCATGGGTCAGATCGGATCTATATGGAAAAAGGACTGAAAGAAATCAGCGAGTCCCTAGGCCGACTCGGCGAGTTGCATGAAGATAGCCGTTGACTCGGCGAGTTGGAGGAACAACTCGGCGAGTCCGATGAAGTTTGCCTTAGAACTCGACGAGTTGCATGAGCAACTCGGCGAGTTGGATAAGTGTTCCCAAATAAAGTGTGTCAAAGATCAATGGCTTCATTCCTTCATAGTTACACGTAAAGTTAGCAACTTTACGTGTTCAAATGAGTCCAAGAATTCAGATCTACGAGTTGGGAACCATAGAGCGGATTCAAAAGCAGTATATGGAGTCTGCACATTAGAACTCGGCGAGTAGTTTGTCAGACTCGGCGAGTAGTTCTTTGGACTCGGCGAGTCGAGTCGCGAGTCCCCGTCTTTCTTTGAGTCGAGAGTTCGGAGTGATTCAGTGAGTGAAAGAAGGACTCGGTGAGTAAAAATTAGAGTTAGTAAAGGAAGGACTCGGCGAGTCTGCGCCCTGACTCGGCGATTCCGGTCAACTGGAAGTTGACTTTAACCAGGAGGTTGACTTTGACCAGGGGTAGAATAGTCATTTTACCCTCAGCACAGTTATCAGTAATTAATTGAGTGTAATTATGGTAATTGTAGCCGGGGAGATACCAGAGCAGCAGCAGACAGTTTCCAGAGCAGTTCATTTAGCAGCCAGTACACAAGGTGAGTTTCCTTCCAATAGGAACGGGTCTACGGCCACAATGCCGGCCCGACTAGTTAGCAGTAGTTCCGGGCTTCGGTCCGATGTAGAAGTTAGCGTGTTTGATTCCTTCGTGGCTCAGACAGGTTGTATGCGTTATGTGTTCCGGGCTACGGCCTGATGCAGTATGCAGTATATATTTTATGTTGGTTGGTATGTTTATGTGCTAGTTGATATGTGTTTATGCTATCCTATGCTCAGTTAGTTCTGGACTTCGGTCTGATTCAGTTAGTTCCAGACTTCGGTCTGATGCAGTCAGTTCCGGACATCGGTCCGATACAGCCAGTTCTGGACTTCGGTCCGATGCAGGGGACGAGGTCCTAGTCAGTTCCGGACTTCGGTCCGATGCAGCTTCCGGACTTTGGTCCGATGTAGTGGGCGAGGCCCAGTATGTGATTTATATGTATGGTATGGTATGTGGTAGTTTGGGGGAGCTCACTAAGCTTCGTGCTTATAGTTTCAGTTTTGGTTTCAGGTGCTTCCGCAATAAAAGGGAAGAGCTCGGGTTGATAGCATCGCACACACCACAGCTTCAGCAGTTTTTCCTGGGAGTTTGATTGGACATTTTCACATGTCTGATACAGTTTGATATGATACATTCCATTATGTTTTGAGAATTATGAAATACGTTTATTTGTATGGTTTTCAGTATCATGATTTTAATATTATAAAACAAAAATTTTTGGGTTGTATTTTTGGATGTTACATAAAAACTATAAAGACTTAAGTGGTTAAGTGCTCCAAAGCTTAAACAAGAGGCTAGGTGAGTTTAAGGTCCAAATATGACCCTAACTTGTGTTTACGGTCTGGGGACCACTTCCCCATGATTTTACGGCCATAAACTCATGGTAAGAAGTACCCTTTCGTGTATTGAAGTCCTTAGTTCAATGGTGTAAGGTCCTAAGCTAATATCCAAGGCTTACTAAGGTGTTAGGGGCATCAAAACACCCTTTTGGGGGTGTTTACGGTTTTGGGAGATTCCCAAACCATAGACTCGTGTTCATGGGGGTTTTGGTGCTTTTCACGTGCTAAAATCATCAAGGAAGGGATCTATGCTAGGTTCTAAGCATAAGGAAGGAGCTAGGGCACACTTTGGCACCCATTTTAGGGTTTATAGCCTAAGAAGATCTTGGGCTGTAAACACCTTGTTCTTGTGTTTCTTGGGTGATTTCCTTGATATATGGACATGTAACAAGCTTTAATACACTCTAGGATAGAAGTACTTACAATTAGGACGAAGGCTTGAAGATCCCTGGGAGAGAAATCGGGTTTTTTCTAGCTCGAAATGGAAAAAATGAAGGAAAAATGGCTAAGTGCCATATATATACTCCATGGAGTTTACGGCCGTAAACTCCATGTTTCGGCCGTAAACTCCAAACTATTTGAGTTTTGAGACTTCTATGATGCACAATATGCTCTGGAGTATACGTCCTTTGTTTACCTCTTGAAGGATTAAAGCTCAGAATGCTCAAACGGACACCAAACGTGCTAAAAGGTAGCAGAAATGAGTTTAACTCTCTATGAAGTGTTTGACTGTACAGGATAGAAAATTTCGGTTTGTCACACATATAAAGGCATCTCTCCTAGCATTCTATCATGCAGTCCTAAGCAGATCCTTAGCCCTAATCTACCATGCGGTTCATGGATTCACAATTCAAAGCACATCACAAGCACATGTACGGGTATTTTGGGGAAACTTACTTGTGCCCGGTCGCTTACATGCACCACAACCCCTTTTTTATTAAAAATCCATTAATTAATATACTTATTTTTATCAAAAATCTATCACATCCTCAATTTAAGTTCAGACACACCCAAGAGTATGCCCGAATCCCTCAAAACAAGGCTCTGATACCTACTTGTAACGTCCCAACCCAGAACCAAAAATTTAGTTAATATATTAAATAAAATATTAACCAAACGTGTTTATCAAAACCACAAGGGAATCATAGTGTGACCATAATCATCGAAAATACATCAGAGTCAATAAAGCGGAAACTCATGGTTGTGCGATGCGATCATCTCGAGTTGTTCCCCTGCAATCCGGAAGTACCTAAAACATAAACTAAAAAAATATAAGCACAGAGCTTAGTGAGTTCCCCAAAATACCACATACCATAAACACATTGGGCCCTGCCTTACAACCATCGGGCCCTACCCGGAGCATATATGTCAGTATAATGCAACAGGCCCTGCCCATCACACTCACCAGGCCTTGTCTAACATCGAGCCCCACCCAGTATACATACAACACATTCAACACATGTAAGAGTCACACAAACACTTAGCATACAAATAACAATAATACATAGGCTAGCATTGGTGCCTTCGACCCGTCAAAAACTAGGAGGAGACTTGCTGCAATCTGCTTCAGACTGTTGATCCGGGAAATCTCTGCACTAAATATGATCAAATAATACCCTAATTAAAAATTAGGTCATAAACCATAACCGAGAGCCGAAGTCTATAATCCCGAATATTAGGGTAAAAGACCATTTTACCACTTAAGGCTAAACCCATTCCAATCTAAGCCCAAACCCTCAAAATGGCCTAAAAAGCATCCTGTGCCCACAACAGGTAGTACACCCTGCATTTCTGGCATGTACACCCCACATACTTAAGTTGACCGCAAATGGACTTTAGACGTAGTACACACAACATACTCAGAAGTACGAATAATGTACTGGTTAGAGTCCCAAACCTTATCCAGAGGTCTTAACCCCTTAAGATCTTAATGTCCAAACCATAGATCTACATCTAAATAAGGTCTTAATCCATAAAGTTGACAACTTTACTCACTTACATATCTTGGTGGGACCTAACACTAAACCCTAGGTCCAAAACATCATAAAAAGGCCAACAACTCAAACATGGGTGAATTTTAACTCTCAATATCTGATTTTTATGACTCCATGCACTCTTAAAATCTCAAAAGGACATTTCAAATGGTCTGGAGTAGTCCATACTCCATAAGACCAAGGTTTTGGGAAAATAAAGTGCGTAAACATGGACATAAAGATATCTACAACAAAGAACTTCAACGTGCGAACTTGATACCTTCTAAAGATGCATAAGAAGGTGTATGATCTAGATCCAAGGGCTTGAACGCACCACCCTTCATCAAGGAACTTCCTTCACCATTAAGAACCACCCACGAACACCACAAGATCAGTAGAAGGCTCAAGAACACTCAAAAAAGGGCTAGGGTTTTGTGGGATATCTTCTAGGGTAAGGAGGTTGATGAAGGGGCAACCTCAAGCTCCATAATGAAGCTTGAATAGGGTCCAAACCCTAAAAATTACGGTTTATCCCCTAACCACGTGCGCCCCACGTACTAGTAGTACGCCCAGTATATGTGCCCCACCTTTACATTTTCAATTTATGCCCTTGGGACCAAATTTGCAAACTAAATTAATACCAATGATCAAAATGAGAAATACCTGGAATCCGGGTGTTACATACATATGATGGATCATCATGATCCATAGTAGCATATTAAGATGCAAGAGTGGCACATCATATCACCATGGCGTATCAACCATCGTGGTGGCGTATCAGTCAATAATGCTTGAGCATCTTCAATTTCTGAGCTTCCTTGAACGATCTTCAGCATCATAGGGGACTCCATAGCATACACCTCATCAAGGGATACCTTGACATATCAAGGATCAAAGTGGTTCATCCTTGCGTCATGATTTCACATCTTATATGAGGATGATGCATCTTTATCAAGGGATGCCACATCCTCTCAAACGTTGGCATATCTAGACCTCCACTCCACAACTGTGCATCCACCTCATGAATGGCATATCCGGGCACTTGGTAGCATATACTCTCACTTGATCGCATAACATGTCACTTGGTGGCATATCAAGTCACTTCGTAGCATATGAAGTTCCAATAGTGGCGCACCTTGACTTCTAAGTGGCGCATCTAAGAATAGGATGGCGCTTCATGATCATAAATGGTGCATCCATACACCAAGATGCTCCATTCCACTTTTAGGTGCTCCATACCTGCTTTTAGAAGATCCATTTCTTTATCACTTGATCCATTCCTATGTCAGGATCTCCATTCTTTTCTTAAATGATGTGTTCTTTTGTCACATGTTCCATGAACCCCAATTACTCCATTGAATCCAAGTGCTCGAAATGCTCCATACTCCAAATGCTCGAGTCACATTTAACAATGTATGTATGTATGTATGTATGTGTGTGTGAATTTTGACTTAAATGTATTAATAGTAGAAAAATCAACATAACATTTTTAATTATTGTCAATAAAACCATGTCACAACGGTATGTCATGTTGATTTTTTCTTTTTGTGATTGATGATTGAAGATCTGACTGATACATATTTGGAGTTAGAAGTTAGCTTACCAGTTGATTAGACCTGCCGGCAAAAAAATAATAATTTGATGCATCAAGATTCTCTTTTGTTGCCAAATGACAACTAATATGATATAGAGAATTTCAAGACACCTAAAGTAATGGTTTATGGTTATCTTTAAATTAAATATGCAATTTCTAATAGTGAAAAAATTACTAAAGCAATAAATAAAAGATGATTATGCAGAACCGAAGCAGTTTTTAAAATGGTGTTACTTTTTCATTTAAGGTTTAGGATTGAACGAATTTAGATATATAAAAGTGTTTCTTTTTAACTTAATACATAAACAATCTTAGTGGGTTAAGATAAGAATGTATCCGTTTGTGAATTAAGACGATCCTATTTACCAAACTAACCCCACATTTTTTTCACACCTTCTCAACATGATTGATATGGTCTTTTATTATTTTCAATAATACTCGATCTTTTTTGTATTTTCAAAAAGCGATTTCTTTAGATTATTTTAAGAGCACTACAACCGTGCATGATGCTGCGATTTCTTTAATTTTTTTTTAAATTCCCAAAATCACATAGTAGTGGTTTTGAGTGACTACTATTTTTTTTTTCATTTCTAGTTTATTCTAAAAAAACATACAAAAGGGTACTCATTTGGTGTGAATTTATTCCATTAAGTTTTTAATTTATTTTGCTAGAACTGCAAACATGTGTTGATTTGCACTAATAGAAAATATATATTTAATGACAAGCAACGCATGTCATTAAGGCCCTGTCATAAATACCTGTCATTAAAGACTTCTAGTAGTGAATTTTTTTGATCTTTTGATTTTGATGTTGATGTTTATGTGCATAAAATTATTTGAAGATAGCTTAAGTGATTTGTCATTTAGCATTATTTTCGAACATAATGGTAAACTGGTCATTTATTTAAGATGTTGATAGCTAGTTTAGTCCACAAAAGTAACAGGCGTCATGTATATATCACTCTATTAGCACACATATCCATAGGGGACTTAACAAGTAAAAAAAGGAAGAACTCCTTATAGTCTTGTGTTGTAGAGCTATGATGCAACGAAATAGAACTTGAATTGTTGAGTGTTTATGCATATGGTTTGTGTTTTAAATAATTCAGTTAAGTTAATGTTCTATTGCAGTAGGGCTCATAGATTAAAAAATAACGGTTAACATAGTTGCCAATAGAAAACTTTGGAAGATTTTGAATTTTGTAACAATGAATCGTATCTATATAAGTTTCGGTCAATTTCAGATCATTCTGTAGTTTGTATGTCATCAGCTGGTGTAGACGCATGCTTTACTAACGGGCAGAAACAACTATCTTAAAAAGTGCAATAGCAGTACGATCCACAAACATTCTTAAAAAGTGGGGTACCACTTGATATGGTCCCTTGATTGTGCCTATCAACTTCCTCATCGTCTACTTCGACATGTTAATTAAACATTTTGAACAGAATCTGATGCTCAAGAAAAACAACGAAATATGTTGGCGTATCAGGTTCCTTTTCATGCTGCAGCTTCATTTTTTACTTTACGGGTTATATAAATACATCTGTTTCACAATCGCTAAAGCATTCATTACTTCGACTAGCACCATTAAGCCTCTTGAATACATATTAGTTTTCTTCAGTTCACTTAACTTAGCCTCTAATTTGATCAAGTAAATGTCATCTTCAGCAGTGATTCAGGATTTCGGATGCCCTGAATGTCAAGAAATTGTTAGCAATAAGAAGAAGAAGGGACCGCATGTTTACCTTAGAAAGATATTGCATAGACACAAAACCACCATTCCTAATTCTGTGAGTAGCCATGAGAAGTCAGCTCTTGAGACCATAAGAAACTGGGAAACGATAAAAGGGAAGCGTGCACTTCTGTGTGGCGTAACTTACGATAAGCAGAAATATAAACTCAAAGGAACTAACTATGATGTGACCCAAATGCAGGAATTCCTAATGACACGGTTTAAGTTTCCAAGTGCCTCTATCCACATTCTTGCAGGTACGTACATATTGCTATGCTTTCACTTTAATCTGTATATATGCATAAATGCATGATTGCCTTCACTTTAATCCCTATACATAAATGCTCCTACGTTGTCCCTACATGATTGCCTCCACATTGTGAAAGAACTTGCAGAAATGGACTCACACCCTCATCCAACAAAAACAAATATCCAAGAAGCTTTGAGGTGGCTCGTGAAGGACAACCAGCATGGTGACTCACTGGTGTTCTATTTTTCGGGTCATGGATTAAGGCAGCCTGATCTTTTTGATGACGAGCAGGATGAGTTTGATGAAACAATATGTCCTCTAGATTTTAAGACTGCAGGAATGATCATTGATAATGAAATCAATGACACCATTGTCAGACCTCTCAAGAAAGGTGTCAAACTTCATGCCATCATAGATGCTTGTCACAGTGGAACTATACTTGACCTATCACATGTCTATAGCACAAAAGAGTACGCCCTATTACCATATCTTTTTTGTACAAATTACTCTATTCTGAAAGTGTCCCCCATGCTAATACTTGTCCTAGTGGTAAGGAGGTGGGAATCCATAAGTGAGGCCTCAAGTTCAAGTTTTGGCATCACATTCCTTCTTCTAGGGACTTTCTACTTCCACATGTCTTGATATCTGAACTTTAAAGTGCATTTTTGGTTCTTTGGCAGGCATTGTTGGTCAGATAACAAACCCCCATCTGGTGTATATAAAGGTACTAATGGTGGGCTTGCCATTTCTATCAGTGCGTGTGAAGATAATCAACTTGCTGCAGATACATCTGTGAGTAAATCTTTCTTTTTCTATGATATCTTCTATGGTTTAAGGGGTTTATGTTAGTTTTTTTTTCTTTCTTGGTATTATTATTTTTAATCTTTGGGTTTGATATTAAAGACATGTGCCTTCTGTTTCCCAATAAGTACAGTCTGCATAAAGTATTATCTGAATTAATGAGGCTAAGAAATTATTTGAGAAAGTAATGGCATACTAAGGAAAATGGAAGGAAAAATCATGGAAGATCTGTGACAAGTTAGGAATTTATGGGGAATTCTCATTTTCTTCACATTCTTTATCAAGGCCTTTTTGCATTAAGTGTTGTATTAGCAAAGACTTTTCTAATTGAATGAATCAGTAGAATAAATGACCATTATACTTTTTTGTTTAAGTGTGCCGTTGAAAAAAAATAATTGTTATTCATAACTTGATTAATAACTTTAATTAAATATAAATTCCGAATTTGTGCAGGCTTTCTCAGAGTCAGGAAAGCAAATGGAAGGTGCTATGACACACACTTTTCGGAAAGCACTTTCGGATAACTCCAAAGCTACTTATGCTAGCGTCTTGTCTTCAATGCATGATAATATATTGGCAGTCAAGAAAAAAAAATTCAGTCTCAGTGGATTGTTTCACCGTGAAAGACTACAGGTTAGATTCGATCATTGATTTGTATGACCTAATGATGTCCCAATCTTTGCTTATAAATTTTAGTGATTCAACCACGGTAGTTTTCTGTTCCATATTTGAAACTTTTTGGATCTTTTACCTTCGAGAAATGTTTCTGTTATGATACTTTTATGTTGTTATTAAGATTTTATACCAACAAATTAAGATTGTTATTTTTGATGTTGGAAAATAATTCGATTTACATTCAGAAGCTAAACTGATGATTGTGACTGGATTTGAGTAGAAAGGCATTCGAATCTGCCATAAAAAAATGCAATTTTTACGAGACATGTAGCTTTTATTGAAGTGTTTAACTGGTAGGTAGTTCAAAATGCTATAACATAACATAGGGAATCTATTGAATTGAAATCAAGTTGTTAACTAGTAATAATGAGAAACAAGTTTGCTTTTCAAAAAAAAACAATGAGAAACAAGTCATTTTATCTTTAACTATAAGAGCGTTCTAATTTTCATGAGATAGAATGTTCCTGAAAATTTACCTTTAAAACAAATGTTAAAATCAACTAGGAACTTGTAGATAGTTAAAACAATGGACTAGCTTAGTTAAAACAATGGACTAGATAGTTAAAACAATGGACATGGAAGTTGTAGATAGTTAAAACAAACTAGACAAACTTTCTACGGCTATTTTTTTTAAGATGGGGATGAAAAGTGTTTTATGTCTTTTGTACAGTCAAGAGCAAGTCCATGCCCCCCACCTTGTTCCGCCTTTTTGGGTGCGACAAAAATATTGCATTCTTTGTCCTATTGGCATCGGTGTCTATTCAATATTCACCAAATGTTGTTATCTTATATTATCTTCTCTTTTATGTAACTAAATGTTCATTGATTCTACTGTCTTAGAATGGGGTGCTCATGTATTGCTAAACTTTCAGGAACCTTTGTTATCATCCTCCGAAGAATTTAACTTAAACGAGGCATTTGTCCTATAACTCCACCATACAACTAGGAGCTCCTAAGGTTAACTTGAAATAAAAACGAATGACTATCTAAGTCATGATTTCACTATCCAAAGTAACACCAACCATTTGCACAATTTTTTTAGCTTTTCGTTTGGTTTTGATGTTTGTTTTGTGTTTGTGGTTTCTTTTGGTGCCACAGACATCTGTTTACCCGTTTATACGATGCACCCAATTAATGAATAAGTTTCGGTTATTCTTTTGGAGAACAAAAAAATATAAATAAATGAAATTTTATTATATATTAAGGGTATTATTATATGTACATATCTCTCACTCATATAAAAAAAGTTAAACATAGAGGGTACACACTCACTCACTCACACATTGGGTGGGGGGAGGGGGGGTACAATAAACAATTGAGGGTATATATACAATTAGCCTATTAATATTATTTTTATTTTTTTTTTCCTTTTAAGTGTTGTAGGGACAAATGATTATTATTATTATTATTATTATTATTATTATTATTATTATTATTGGGGAAATGATTGCACACTTGGTGAAATTGGAATAAAAAACTATGAGAAAGAATTTGTAAAAAAGTTATTATTCATTGAAAAAAAAACCTTATTATGCTGATTTTTTTATTAACTTGTTCTTAATGTATTAATTTTGTAAATAAGAAACACTCATATATATAGTTTATTGAATTAAGTTTTCTTTGTGTCAAGTCTACTAAGTCAAAAGGTAACAAGCGGTTGTCTCTTTAATTATTTTCTATGTATGTATTGTTGAGTTTGGAACTTCATATACAAATAGAGCATTCTTTACTCACTAATGTGCAAATATGATAGAAATGTGTTAGTAACTGAACTATGAACGTGGGATATACACCTTCTGTAGACCTACGTTGACTTTTATCCATTTTATACCATAACCGACTTTTTCAAAAAAAAAAAAAACATTCACTAATTGATCATTTTATACAATAATCTATTTTTTTCAATAAAAAAACACTCACTAATTGATCATTTTATACCATAATATACTCTTTCAATAAAAAGAACATTCACTAATTGATCGTTGGAGTGTTTTAGGAAGCTTCCTCAACTTGGAGCGTATTTTATGCATTCTAAAGGAAGTGAAATTCGACATTCCATTTCATGGGGTGTTTGGTTGCCAAATTCCATAGGAATTCTTAAAGTTATATGTCAATGAATTATGCCTTTCTTAGGGAGGGTGGGGGTCAATTTCATTCTATAGTTTTTACTAAAAGGCTAAAAAAAAAAAATATATATATATATATATATATATATATATATATATATATATATATATATATATATATATATATATAGACACACACAAACACATGGGAATGATAAAAAGCAAATTTTTAAATTTTAATAATTAAAAAAACTATACTTAAATATAAGTAATAAATACGTTAATATCCTTTTATCAATCAACCAAACAAATTCTTAGATTTAAAGCACTTTAAGAAACGATTAACAATTTTTTTATGCTCAAAATAATAATGCAAACAAAAGACAAAAACATAGTGTTTAACATGGTTCACTCGATCTGAGAAATCTAGCTACATATTGGCCGAACAAGAGAAACAAAAGAGAGGGAGATAGATAAAGAAAGTTAGATTTTATTGATAACAGTCAAATTACAATTTTTCTTTAGTTTAGGGTTACATGAATTCATACGAGATTTATTTATATAAGTAAACTGACCTTAATTAATGCAAATAAGGTCGTGAGCAAAACAAAATTGCAACGAATCTGACCCGTGACACTGCCCATGTTGGTCTACTTAGCTACTCTGAGGTTAGAGGGAGAATCAAGCTCCACAACTCAACGCACATGGCACAATGGGTGGTAAGTTATTATTCCATTTCAAGTTCCATAACGAGATTTCAATTCTTCCAAACATATTATATGAACTATACTGAAAACTGATCTCAATTTTAGATGCTTTTATTCTTTGTTTTTATAAGTCTAATTGAAGTAATTTATGTTAAGAATGGACCTACTTTGATGATATTTGTATTATTGTGATTCGGGATCAAAAATGAGCAAAAACAATGTAAGACATTGAAGAAAGAAGTTTTTCTAGTGAAAAGTGGAGTTACGTCGTCCTAGGAAACATTCGTCACCGTCATGGACGGTTTTGGCATGTACTAGGACGTTATCACTTCTACCAATCAGTCTCTCTCTAAACCCCATGATTTCATACCAAGTACACCCCAAAATTTTCATTTCTAATTTAAAATTTTACAATTTAATTTGGTGTACAATGGCGAACTAACATACAAGAAGTTATCACAAGGGTAAAACTGGCCTCAAGTACAAGTACATGATCGAGCTAGACGTCACAACTTAGTGAATAACAACTACTAAAACATAATCATATAAATTAAATAAATCACATATAACTCATTTTCTTAGTAGCTTTTAATTCAAATCAATTACTGATGTTCTCATAATTAACCACTCAGTAATAATCGACCACTAAATCAATAATTTATCTCTCAATCGATGATCTATTTCTCAATTGTGATCACTTTCTCGATTAATTCTCTCTCTCTCTCTCCCCCCTCTCCCCCTCCTCTCTCTTAATCAATCAATCAAGATAAATCTCTCACTGGCAATTAATCTATTAATTAAGCTTTATCTCTCAATCAATAATCTGTCACTAAACCGCTAATCTATTTCTCATCAATGCTCTATCAGTTATAATGTATTTCTCGAAAATGATCTATCTCATAGAAATGAATAATTTCTCAACAAAAGTCAATTATTTAGATCTCTGTATAATTTATATATCACATATGACAAATATCATAAGCATCATATATATCACAAATCTAATGTAAGCAATTACTCAGAAATAATATATCTTTTAATGTAATGTATCTCACAATTATAATCTATATCATCAATCGGAATCAATCTTTCCATCATATATTTATCTCTCAGAATAATCAATTTCTCAAGTATCAATTTATTTCTCTTTAACAATTTATTACATAAATCATGTATAACATAGATAACCCATCAATGGTGTAAGAGTAGTGTAACACCTAGTCATCACATAACAAGTTCCTTAGAACATGTCGCAACTCACAACTAGGTATACCCTATGACCACTTGTCATAATATCACATCCCAATGATGAGGTACTTCTAAATTTGACCCTATAATTTAATTATGCTGCATTTTGGTCCCTAAGTTCAACAAAAGTGTGGAAAAAGGGACCTAGTGACGTTTTAATAAATTAGACCTGAGGGAGTACGCCATGCGTAAGTGTGTACATTGAGCATACTAAGGCAAGCCCTAGTACACTAGGCGTACATTTTATACGCGAGGCGTACTTGCCAGATATGGAAACCCTAATTTTTTTGGGTTTAGCTCATATTAAACCCCATTATAGCCTCATTTCCCCTCACTTCATCAGCCACCATTCTCTTAGAACGTTCTTTCAACCCTAATTTACCTTGTGAAGCAATTCCAAGCTTAAAAGTGTGTGTTTTTGTGCTTTAAAGAAGAATGAAGGGAATAAAGCTAACCTTTGAGGAGTGAAGCACTTTGGATCTGAGATTTGTACCTCATTGGCATCCTTTTGAAGGTATAAAGCTTGCAACTTTATTCCTCCATCATATAGATCTAGAAATGGGTGTTTTAGTGATGCTTTTTGGTCCCAAAATTATTATTCATGAAAAAAGCATGTTCTTGACCCCTTAAGCTGTCCTTTCAGGCCCTTGGAAGGGTTTTGAGTCATAAAGATGGAGTCTCAATGGTTGGTTTTGTGCCATGCATGTCATTGAGAGTCTTAATGCATTAAAAGGTTGGGTTTTTATGGATTTACCACTTATTCAACATGCAAGGTCATAAAGTTGGAAACTTTATGACTCCTAATAAAATTTTGACCTTGGATCTACATTTGGACGTGTTAAGACGTTATCTTAAGCACTTAATGGGAAAAAGAAGAAGGTTGGGCTTAGGTCGAGCGTACCTGGGAGTACGTCCAACGTACACGGTCAACATATGAGTACACCCAACGTACCTCCAGAGTACGCCCCACATATACTTGCTGAGTTAACTTGACTGGGTTGACTCAATTAACATATGGAATTTGAACAAGTTTGACCTTAAGGGTATTTTTGTTATTTTGGGTATTTTGGGATTTTGATTGAGATTGGTCACTTGCTTGGAATACGTGTCCGTTGAAGCTGAGATTCAGAGCCGAGACCTCATCAGCTTTTGTCCAGTTTGTGAGGTGATTCTTCCTCACTGTACTTGTGAGTCGAAGGTACCAAGGCCAGACCATTAAATTATATATCATGTTGTGTGATAATATGTTGTCGCGCTGTAGTGATCTGTTAGATCGCTATCCTAGTATATAGGATGATGTTATGATTTGTTGTGACAACCTGAAATTTCTATTCTGTACAAACATGTCGAGTCAATAGAAGTCAGAGCAATTGCTGTTAATTTTCAGACTTTTTAGAATAAGTTTGAGTATTTCAGGATTTACACTTTAGGAGATATCATGAGAGAGGATGCCCTAGAGTATTTTGTGCATCTTATAAGTTTCAAAACTCCAAGAGTTTGAAGTTTACGGCTCAAATAATATTTTTGGACCAAAAACTCAATGGACTATATAAAGGGCACTTAGCCATTTTAGTTCATTTCTTCCATTTTCAACTAGAGAAAAGCCCAAATTCTCTCCCAAGGATCTTCAATCTTTTGCCCCAAATTGTAAGTACTTCTACCTTAGAGCGTTTTAAAGCTTACTACATGTTTAGATATCATAGAAATCACTCAAGAATCACAAGAAAAGGAGCTTACGGTCCAAGATCTTCTTGGACCACTATTTTGGGTGCCAAAGTGCCCCCAACTCTTCCCTTATGATTAGAAACTAGTGTGGAACCCTTCCTTGATGGTTTTAGCACATGAAAAGCACCATAAAACCCCATTTATGTGTGTTTACGGTTAGGGGATCTCCCAAAACCGTAAACACCCCAAAGTGTGTGTAAATGACCCATTTTCCTTCCTTATGCCTTGAATCAAGCCTAGACTTCTACCTTAATGTGTTAAGGACTTGAAAACATCAAAATACCAACATCCATGGGGGTTTATGACCGTACACCCAATAGGAAATTGTATTTGCACCGTAAACTCCAATTAGGAGTGAATTGGTGCCCTAACTTCTTCCATAGGCTTATACTTCGAGTAGAAAGCTTCTAGGGACTTTTTGTTGGATAAGGTGTCTAAGTCCATAACTATTTCGGGCTTGTACTTGACCCGACCCGGCATGGTCCATTTGGGTTGCATGGCACCATGCAATTGGATAGACTAAATGAGAGAAATAACACTTGGAGATTATTAATATATTATAAGTTCTAATATATTAATAATATTATTTAATTAGTTGATCAAAGAATTAATTTGGAATTAATTAAGTGATCAAAGGATAACTAATTAAATATATGGGTTGATTATGTAAATCATTCATATCTTGTATAGTGGGCTAAAAGGCTCCATGGATTATCAAGTTGGGTTCTACCCATAGGATGCTTCATGGATGCTCCATGGGAGTTACAAACCCATGGGTCATGGAAATGAAGAGTCATGACACATTAGGGTTTACATGGTGTAACCCTAGATGTGTCAACACTATATAAGAGTCCCATTCTCCACAAAATTGGCTACACAAGGCGAGACATAAGAAACTAGAGGGCTTGGCCGATTTTGAGAAGTGTGTGTTATCTCAAGAGTCTTTCCAAGAGCATTTGGTGTTGTGTGAAGCATTTGAGGCATCACACTTGGGGTGCTAGGCTCACAAGGTTTCAAGGAACACAAGCAACAACAAGGTAAGTTATTCTATCTATGATTCAAGTTAAAATTGTTCCCCATGTATGCTAGATAGGAATATAACCTTGGAATTCAACTTTGCATGATAATTAGACAAACATAGATCCAAGGTTATTAGGGTTGCATGTACACTTAGGAAGTGTTAGAATGCTCAAAACCCATCAGTGGTATCAGAGCCTAGGCTTGTTTGTTTGTTATTTGTGCTTAAAAGTTGAAGAAAGTCGAAAAACTTGCTGTCTGACTGATGGACTCGGCGAGTCCATGGGGAGGACTCGTCGAGTTCATGTGTATCTTCAACCTACTCGGCGAGTAGGTTTATGCACTCGGCGAGTAGGGTCGACAGAGTGCAGAATTTCGACTTGAGTTGCTGGAAATGGATTAGAATCATTACCCTAAAATGTTTTGGTACTTGAAAACTTGTTTTAGAAGGTGTAATGTCTTTTCTAACTCATTTACAACAACTAGTTATCAAAATTACAAAGATTAAATGTGATTTTGATTCTTGAAAGTGTTCATATTCATATTCTTGTTCTTATGATGTTTAGATGATCATAGGAATTATTTGTAACATATGTGGTAGATTAATTCATGGTCATAATGTGTTTTAATGGAGTCCATAACTTGTCCTCAAGTTATGGAAAACCAAAAGTCTCTTGGATTAAAAACCATTAAAAGAACACAAGAGTTAGGAAAAATGAAAAGTCCTCATTTTATTACTCTATTAAACTCATAAGTTACAAGAAATGAAAAGTTTTGAAAGTTTACAAAACTTGCCCTCAAGTTTTGGAACAAGTAAAGTTAAGTTAAAACTTTAGTTCCAACCCCTAGAATTTTAAAAGTTAAAATTCAACCCTTATACTTATATTATTATGATTTAATAATTATATATATATATATATATATATATATATATATATATATATATATATATATATATATATGTATAAGAACAAATTCGTCTTACCGCTAGTACGCCTCATTCACGAAGCCGGTCTATAAGGTGGGTATAAGGTTGTTGCCTATAAAATGGTGACTTAATGGGTGTCCACTCTCACCCACCGCTTGCTTGATCGGTGGAGGGTCGTTAGCCGAACGGGTAAGACAAGGACTTATTAATTCTCATTCAAAGTATGATGAATATTATAAAGTAACTAAATGTTTTATTAAATTCCCAATCTTAGTTACTTTAGGAAAAATTTGAATAAGGTGCTATTCCATGAAATTACACTTTACACTTTGATTAAGTCGTTGGTGGAGCGTGTGTGGTTAACCGGCACACTAACTTGGACTTAACAAGGTAGGTAAAGGGTGACTTAGGGTTTATTATAGTATCGATGGAGCGTGTGTGGTTAACCGGCACATCGATTGAGTGATAAACTTTAAGGGTACCAAGTGATTTGCATGGTTACTTCACACCTCGTTTTGTGATCCTCGGTATCCCAGTCACAAAACTTGGAGGGCACACTCGAGATTGAAACATGCCTTTGAAAAGTTCATTGAATCTCAAAGAATCTAGGAATTTCTAAGAACCATTCAAAAACCTAATACTAAATATTGCGGTTTTCGTGGTGGAAATTGGTGAATCGTCATTCACCTACCTTTCTAATATGATATAGCTTAGATTACGGCATACCTCTTCTAAGTTATATTATATTGTGATTGGATCCTAGCCTTAATACTACATTTGGGTGTTTTATTAAGGACTCTCTTATATCTAAACTAATCTTGTCCTCT
Source organism: Lactuca serriola (assembly GCF_051521515.1). NCBI lineage: Eukaryota > Viridiplantae > Streptophyta > Magnoliopsida > Asterales > Asteraceae > Lactuca > Lactuca serriola. The sequence goes on from NC_136416.1 coordinate 208,946,308, forward strand.
TTCCTTCAGATGTCTTTCAACAATGCTTCTGGCTCTAATCCTAATGGCTCCTTTACCCTTATGAACTTGTGTGGGAGAGTCACCTTTGATGGATCCAACTTCAATGAGTGGATCAGAAACATCAGGATGATTACCCGCTACGAGGACAAAGAATATGTCCTTGACAAGGAGCTTAAGGAGATTAATGAGTCCACTGCAACTCCTCAGGAGATCGCTGAATTTCGGGCACATGAAAGGGATGCTACGAAAGTGGCTTGCATCATGATGGCCACGATGACAGCGGAACTCCAAAAGTCTTATGAAGATTTCTACCCTTATGACATGCACCAAGATTTGATGGAAAGATACCATCAAAGTGCAAGACAAGAGAGGTATGAGATCATCTGCTCCATGATAACAACCATGATGAAGGATGGGGAATCCGTCACGAGCCACATGCAGAAAATGCAAAGGTATGTGGATCGTTTGCTGAAGCTTAATGTGAACTTCCCGGAGGATCTTGCAATAGATATTATTTTGCATTCCTTACCATCGTGCTATGATCAATTCCGCATGACATATCACATGAACAAGGAAGAAGTCACCCTCAACAAACTTCAGGGACTTCTCAAGACCGCAGAATCAGGTCTTAAGGGGAAGTCGGTTGCTAGCACTCCTACTCAAAACTCTACTCCGGTTTTGGCAATTGGGAAGAATCGATGGAGGAAGAGAAAGAGATCTTCGAAGGGTACCAAGGCTCGGACCCTTGATGGCTCTTCTTCAAGTGGAACCAAGAAAGGTTTCATTACTCCTTCTTCTGACCCAAAAGAGGCTGAATGCTTCTATTGCCATGAAAAAGCTCATTGGAAGCGGAACTGCCCAAAATACCAGCAAGATGTGAAGGATGGGAAAGTTAAACCCAACCATGCAGGTATTTACACTATCATTTCTAATAACTCACCCCATTCTAATTCTTGAGTCCTTGATACCGGGTGTGGTATTCACATTTGTTGTGACTTGCAGGGACTAAGAAGAAGTGAGGATGTGGAGCAAGGAAGGATAAACTTGATCATGGGGAATAGGAAAGCTATACCTGTTACCAAGATTGGAGTTTATACTTTATCGCTAAGTAGTGGGTTTAGTTTAGATCTGAATAAGTGTTGTTATTCGCCAGGAATGGCAAGAAATATTATTTCCCTTCATGCTTTGTACAAACAAGGGTTTACCTTTTCATTTAATAATGAAGTTGGTTCTATTGATGCTTTCTTTAATAATGTTCTTTATTTTAAAGAATTACCTTGTGATGGTGTGTATGAAGCTGTATCTGTTGTTGATAACTTAGGAAATAATGTTTTGTGTATTGATTCTACTAATAATAACTTGGATAAAGCATCATTATGGCATTGTCGTCTTGGACATATAAGCAAGAAGCGCATAGGCCAACTCCAAAAGGATGGAGTCTTGGAGTCGTTTGACCTAAAGTCAGATGATAGTTGCGAATCATGCTTACTTGGAAAAATGACAAAGTCACCCTTCACAAGTTCGTGTGAGAGGGGTGAAGGTTTGTTGGACCTTATACACACGGATGTGTGTGGACCATTCAAACATGCCACAAGGGATGCTAATCGTTATTATTTGACTTTTACTGATGATTATAGTAGATATGGATATGTCTACTTGATCAAGCATAAGTCAGAGACTTTCGAGAGGTTTAAGGAATTTAAACAGGAAGTCGAGAATCAATTGGGCAGGAACATTAAGATGCTTCGATCCGATCGTGGTGGTGAGTATCTTAGTTCAGAGTTCCTCGACTATCTAAGGGAATGTGGGATAGTCTCACAATTGACACCTCCCAGGACACCACAGTTGAATGGTGTGGCTGAGAGGCGTAATCGAACCTTGCTAGATATGGTTCGTTCCATGATGAGTCGAGCTACGCTACCAATCTCATTCTGGGGGTATGCCTTAGAGACTGCCGCCCATATTCTTAATCTAGTCCCTACAAAGAAAGTTGCCAAAACTCCTCACGAGATGTGGACTGGTAAAGTACCTAAACTAGACCACATCAAGATTTGGGGTTGCAAGGCTTTCGTGAGACGCGAGACTCATGATAAGCTCGAACCTCGAAGCGAGAGGTGTATTTTCATCGGTTACCCACAGCGATCCTTTGGTTACCTCTTCTACAGACCTAGTGACAATGTGGTCTTTGTAGCAAGAAGAGGAGTCTTTCGAGAAAGAGAGTTTATAAGCCAAGGAGACAGTGGGAGGCAAATTGATCTTGAAGAAATTCAAGAATCAAGCGGTGAAGGAACTTCAAACTCTAGCCCTCAACTTGAGGAGGAAACTCCTGTTGAGCCAATTGACAAATCTGTACCTCTGAGACGTTCCACGAGAGTTAGGAGTGCACCTGAGCATTACTATGGATTCCATATTACTGCAGAAGGTGAGACACTTATTAGTGATGGGACACTAGTAAGTCAAGATGACCCTAACAGCTACGAGGAAGCCATGGCAGGCCCCGAGTCTGCTAAATGGAAAGAGGCTATGGATAGCGAGATACAATCCATGTATGACAATCAAGTTTGGAACTTGGTTGAAAATGTACCAGGTCGTAAGACAGTAGGGTGCAAATGGGTCTTCAAGAAGAAGACCGACATGGATGGTAAAGTACACACTTATAAGGCTAGACTGGTTGCAAAGGGCTTCTCTCAAATTCCTGGAGTGGATTATGATGAGACCTTTTCTCCGGTAGCCAAGATTAAGTCTATTCGGGTTCTGTTAGCCATAGCTGCATTTCATGACTATGAAATATGGCAGATGGATGTCAAAACCGCTTTCCTTAATGGAAAGTTGGCTGAAGATGTTTACATGAGTCAGCCAGAGGGTTTTGTCAGCAACAAGTACCCTAATAGAGTGTGTAAGCTTGAGAAATCCATTTATGGATTGAAGCAAGCACCTCGCAGATGGAATCTTTGCTTTGATGAAAAGGTCAAGGAATTTGGCTTTTCTAGGAGTGAAGATGAATCTTGTGTGTATGTCAAGGCTAGTGGGAGTATAGTTAGCTTTTTGGTATTGTATGTGGATGACATACTACTCATAAGAAACGACATTCCAACCCTGCAGGAAGTAAAGTCCTGGCTTGGGAAGTGTTTCGCTATGAAGGACCTTGGTGAAGCTGCCTATATTCTAGGGATAAGAATCTTGAGAGATCGGAGTAAAAGACTAATTGGACTTAGTCAGAGTAACTACTTGGATAAGGTGCTGAAGAGATTCAGCATGCAGGATTCCAAGAAAGGAGAGTTACCCATCCAGAGTAACACCAGATTGAGTAAGACACAAAGCCCTAGCACTGAGGCTGAGATAGCAGAAATGAGTCGAACACCTTACGCTTCGACTGTAGGATCGATCATGTATGCTATGACGTGTACTCGACCCGATGTAGCTTTTGCCTTGAGCATGGTTAGCAGGTATCAGGCGAACCCTGGCAAGGCACACTGGACTGCGGTAAAGAATATCCTCAAGTACCTACGAAGGACTAAGGACTGGGTCCTTACCCTCGGTGGGAGTGATGACTTGAGAGTTGTTGGGTATAGTGATGCTAGCTTCCAGACTGATAGGGATAATTTCCGCTCTCAGTCGGGCTGGGTCTTTACCCTAAACGGAGGAGCAATTTCTTGGAAGAGTTCCAAGCAAGAGACAGTGGCAGATTCTACTTGTGAATCAGAGTATATTACAGCTAGTGAAGCAGCAAAGGAGGCGATATGGCTGAAAAACTTCATTGGAGACCTTGGAGTTGTACCAGCTATTAAAGAGCCAATGGAAATTTTCTGTGATAGTGAAAGTGCTGTTGCCTTAGCCAAGGAACCAAGGGATCACGGGAGATCCAGACACATCGACAGAAAATACCATTTCATCAGACATCGGATCGAAGAAGGACTCCTCGTGGCAAAGAGGGTATCATCGGATGAGAACCCAGCAGATCCCCTCACGAAGGGACTGAGTAGGGTTAAGCATCTTCAGCATGCTCGGAGCATAAGGCTGAAGGATGATATAAGTTTTAGTAGTTAGATAACCTGGAAATTTGTAAAGTGTAATTGACATTTGATGATGAATAAAAGGTGTTTTATTTATGAGTAAAGTGTTGCTATCTCTTGTCAATCGTTTACTATATTTCTTTTGCATGTTTTCACTTCCAGAATAATTTTGTTTGGTATAACATATTATTCAAACCTCCACAGTCGGTCATATGTTGGAAGTAGATATGAATCAAGACTGTCATGTTTGGTTGTAGAGGTCTTGGACAAGGCTACAACAATCATGAGTGCTCATAAGTTCTGAGCATTGGACACAACCCACGCTCACTGGAATCACTTCATGGAATTTTATCTCGAGTGATCGTGAGACGGTAATATCATATAAGTCTTCAAACCTAGAGATATGATTTGTTACTTACAAGTTGGTTATGCATTGACTGTATGAAACCGCATTGGTAACTTGATGTTATAAAACGTACTTTTGTGTGTAATTCAATGAGTGGTAGAACAAACATATGAGTCGAAGTTTATCTGTTCCTTCTTGGATTAGAAGCTGGTATCTGGGCCCCTCGATGATTTTGTTTTGACCCATGTACCAGGCCCGGTCAGAACTAAGTTGATGTGTTCAATTAAGTTCTATGTCAAACAAATCGGAAATCGGGAAACAAATGCTGGACAATAAGCAAGACATGTTCCATGTATTTGTCTGGCTGATATCTAGAACAGAGGATTATATGATCACTTATCTTAAATGGCGTATCATCATCTTCTCAGTTCCGAGAGATCATGAAAGAGCTACGATTGCCGGTCGGTTCCTGAAGTACTATAGATATAGTTATTAGACTTATCCAAGTGGGAGACTGTTGGATAAGGTGTCTAAGTCCATAACTATTTCGGGCTTGTACTTGACCCGACCCGGCATGGTCCATTTGGGTTGCATGGCACCATGCAATTGGATAGACTAAATGAGAGAAATAACACTTGGAGATTATTAATATATTATAAGTTCTAATATATTAATAATATTATTTAATTAGTTGATCAAAGAATTAATTTGGAATTAATTAAGTGATCAAAGGATAACTAATTAAATATATGGGTTGATTATGTAAATCATTCATATCTTGTATAGTGGGCTAAAAGGCTCCATGGATTATCAAGTTGGGTTCTACCCATAGGATGCTTCATGGATGCTCCATGGGAGTTACAAACCCATGGGTCATGGAAATGAAGAGTCATGACACATTAGGGTTTACATGGTGTAACCCTAGATGTGTCAACACTATATAAGAGTCCCATTCTCCACAAAATTGGCTACACAAGGCGAGACATAAGAAACTAGAGGGCTTGGCCGATTTTGAGAAGTGTGTGTTATCTCAAGAGTCTTTCCAAGAGCATTTGGTGTTGTGTGAAGCATTTGAGGCATCACACTTGGGGTGCTAGGCTCACAAGGTTTCAAGGAACACAAGCAACAACAAGGTAAGTTATTCTATCTATGATTCAAGTTAAAATTGTTCCCCATGTATGCTAGATAGGAATATAACCTTGGAATTCAACTTTGCATGATAATTAGACAAACATAGATCCAAGGTTATTAGGGTTGCATGTACACTTAGGAAGTGTTACAATGCTCAAAACCCATCACTTTTAAGGCTTCAAACCAACATATGGTCAAAAATGTATGATATTACGGCCATAAACTCAAGGGTTTACGACCGTAAACTCTTTTGTTAGTGACCACAAAATCGTAAACTCTCTAATGGAGTTTTTCTTGAACCCCAAGCACACTAGCCTTTCCCTACAACACTTAGAAGCAATCCTTGGGACTTATAACACTTGTATGAGATTTTTGGCATGTCCTAGTGTGTCTTAACTTTGTTTATTAGTTGTTTAAATACTAATTGGATACATATATGTGATATTATATGTTAACTAGGATCATAGAGTGTGTTCAAGTCTTCACTTGACACCTAGCAATCCTACATCTTCAATTCATCCAAACCACCAACTACAGGTGAGTTAATACCCCTTGAATTAACCTTTTAAATGTTTTTAAATGTTTATAAATGCTTTATGGGGGGATACACGTTGAATCATGTTTCGTTATTATATCAATCACATGTGATTAATAATTAACATGCAAATGGCTTTACTATACGTTAACTGTTTTACCAATCAGATTTCTTCAAATGTTTATCTTAAACGTTTTTAGGTGTTTAAAACACTTTATTAAACTATTTATTAAACACTGTATGTTCATTTCAAAACCCTGTTACATTTGTGTTTCAAACAAAGGTTCCTTTATACTCAAACTGTTTTGTCAAACAAATACTTTCAAACCGTTTTATAAACTGACATCAAGTCGATCTTTTGTTAGGTATTAATCTTTTTCAAAGGTTTTATAAAACTCCTTATATGCTTTTATATTGTCAATTGCATGCCTGTATATGCATAGTTATATAAATAATGTTTAAAGGACTTAGGAAGGCTAACCCGCTTTATTTCCTTTTCCCCGTTGGGATGTGGTCTGGTAGAGTATCGGGTATCCGTCCGAAGGTCATTTAACTATTACTTATATATCATGTATACATATAGAGACATAAAAGTTTTCCTGAGTCAGTTCAGTACCTTTGGGTAGCAAAGGCATACTTCAGGTTATACACGTACATGGTTAGTAACTATTATAGGTATAGTTAGGAGATACCACTTACCATTCCAAGTATAGGGAATCACACAAGAGTCAGTTCATTCATAAGTCTATACTAGTACATTACATGTTACATGAGTACGTTTACATAGATACGCTTACATGAGTACGTTTACATAGATACGCTTACATGAGTATGTTTACATAGATACGCTTACATGAATACGTTTACATAGATACGCTTACATGAGTACGTTCACATAGATACGCTTACATGAGTACATTTACATAGATAATATATGATGAGTTACTATTACATATTATATGTATAGATACAGTTATATAATTCTCCTTCTTATCTTTATTTTGTGATTCAATCACATAATCGACGAGGTAGATTGGACTTAATATCCTAGTACCAAAGGATACATTGTGGGACTAACCATTCCTATCACCACTGTTAGCTACAGAGGTAAATGCACATTTACGGATGTCTAGGGTTGATACCATTATATGTATACTTTAAGGGACTAACTATTCCTACACCCAGCTGTTAGCTACAGAGGTAAATGTACATCTACGGATGTCTTCAATTAACATTGTTAGTTATCCTAGTATATACGGATAATACTTAAGTTGGTTATATTATTACCTTTATCTTGTGACTCATTCACATAACCGATGAGGTGAATTATATTTGAGTATCCTAGTACCGAAGGATACAATTTCTTATAATAATAATAATAATAGTCGAACAGTCGGGTCTTGGTAGAAGACTACTTTCAAAACAGTCGGGTTTTGGTAGAAGACTACTTTCAAAACAGTTGGGTCCTGGTAGAAGGCTACTTTCAAAATAGTTAGGTCTTGGTAGAAGATTTCATCTATACTAATAGGAATCATAGGGATTTCTAGGGTTTATCAAACGCTTTCAATTTCTTACAAACATTTCCACACTTATACGAACTTTCTTTTAGAACAATGTCAAGTCTTTCATTACAAGTTTTACAAATCAAACACACATTAATACTTATGAATTCACCAGCTTTTTGGCTGATACTCACTTTCAAAATAACTTGTATTCTAAGGTCACAAATTGACAAGTACGACGACTAGGTTAGGTGAAGACGGAGTAGTTCAGACTCGTCTTATTTTCTGATTATTCATGTGATTTTTGTATATTATGAAAGAACACACTTGTAATTAAAATTATACTATTAATGCAATGGATGATGTTGTTGCTTGTTTACTACTTTACATTGTTGTGATACATTACATGACGTCCTCCACCCTAGAACGTTTCCGCCGTTCTCGGTTTTGGGGTGTGACATTAGTGATATATAAGATCGTTATAATGATTGTTGTTAACTGGTTATGTGTATGTTATTTGTTATGCATATGTCAACATGTTGTGTGTAGTTAGGATGGGGCGGACCAGTGTTGACTGAAGGCCAAGAGACCCAGGGTGTCCTGGATAGACTGTAGGCATGAGAGGCGTACTAGTCAGGATGAAGGCCCAGAGAACAGTCCAGATAGGCTGAAGGCTCGGTGAGGCATTCCAGTCATGCTGAAGGTTCTTTGAGCGTTCCAGATAGTTTGTAGGCCGGTGCAGCATTCTAGTCAAGCTGAAAGCTTTGTATGTATGTTGTTTGTTATTATGTTTATGTGGTGTTACTTTGGGGGAAACTCTCTTCGGATGACCGTGGGAAGGCGAAGAAGTGACCATACACATCCTCTTCTTATGACTTTTGATTCTGGGAGACTTTGATGTTGGAAAATTTTTTGAAAACTATTTTGTAAATATTTTATGAGTTTGGGTTGATTTTTAAAAGTTTAAATTTATTGTGATTTTTATGACGTTACAAGCTGATATCAGAGCCTTGGTTTGAGTGAATTGGATGAAAACTCGTGTAAATCCAATCTCAAACTAAGGAAAAAGATTTTTAAAAATGATTTCAAATTGTTTTCAAAATAATCAAAGAGGATGTGATGTGTACGATCAGCTGAAGCCAGTAAGTAGAGCCCAAATTACCACACTGTTATTTCATATAGTGATATGTTAGAAAAACATACTAGTGATAGGCTAGGGATCTTCAGGAATTGCATGATAGAATTGCATGATTATATGATGCCTAGTAGCCTTGTGTTCTTTCTTTAATGAAATTGGCATCATTACCGTAGTTGCTAAGTGTATCCATCATAGTTGTACATAACTAAGATTTTATAGCCTAAGAAAATTTGGTTGGGCCTTATTTCTTGTTCTTTATTGATGAAGGCCTTAGGGTAGAATAAAGTACTCGACTGTATATAGGATCTAGTGTTATATATGACTAGCACACACAAGTGTTGCAGGGTTGGTAAAAGTTTCATGGATGATTTGTGTAGGGTCTGCTGACTAGTCACGTAGTTTGACCTTCCTATAGGAAGTGAGGATAAAGTGTATGCGTATGCTAGTATGTATGGTTAGGGTCGTTGTGATGATCCTCTGAGACAAATACAGGTAGGTGTGGAAGGTAGTATGGGCCCATATGGCTCGAAGCATGACTCGTACGCGTAGGAGGGAAATCACAACCCCCAAGGCTTTGTTGGGAGTTGGTGTTGGATAAGGTGTCTAATTCCATAACTATTTTTGGTATGTACTTGACCCGGTTTGGCATGGTCCATTTGGGTTGCATGGCATCATGCATTTGGATAGACTAAAATGAGAGAAATAACACTTATGGTTTATTAATATATTATAAGTTCTAATATATTAATAATATTATTTAATTATTATTGATCAATAATTAATTTAGAATTAATTAAGTGATCAAAAAGGTGACTAATTAAAGATATGGGTTGATTGTGTAAATCATCCATACTTGTATAGTGGGCTAAATGCTCCATGGATTATCAAGTTGGGCTAAGACCCATTGGATGCTCCATGGAGGTGTAAACCCATAGACAATGGAAATGAAGATTCATGTCACATTAGGGTTTATATGGTGTAACCCTAATTGTAACACACTATATAAGTAACATAAAGCTCACAAAAATCAGGCACTAGAAAGAATAGAGAGGGCAAGCCGATTTTAGAAGTGTTCTATATTTCTCTCAAGTCATTCCAATAGCATTTGGTGTTGTGTGAAACATTTGAGGCATCACACTTGGGGTGCTAGGCTCACAAGGTTTTCAAGGAATCCAAACTACTACAAGGTATGTTTTCTAGCTTACTTTTATGTTTAAAAGTTCCCCATGTATGCTAGATAGGATTATGAACCTTGGAAATCAATTTTGCATGTAACTTAGTCAAACATAGATCCAAGGTTTCTAGGGTTGCATGAACGCCTTAGGAGTGTTAGAATGCTCAAAACCCAACAGTGGTATCAAAGCCTAGGCTTGTTTGTTTGATACTTGATGTGAAATAGCTGAAAAAGTCGAAATTCTTGTTGTCTGCACAGGGGACTCGCCGAGTCCATGGGGGGACTCAACGAGTCCAAGCGTATCTTCAACTAACTCAACAAGTCAGTTCACGCACTCGACGAGTTAGTCAGGCAGAGTGCAGATTTTTGATTTTTGCTTCTGAAAATGGACTAGAAACATTACCTTAAATTGTTTTGGTGTTATAAAACTTGTTTTAGGTGGTGTAGTGGTTGTTCTAATCCATTTACAATGGCTAATATCAAAATTCCATGTTTATATTTGTTCATATGTTCTTGATATTTTGATATGAATATTCATGTTCTTATGAGTTCTTGCAAGATCATAGGAATTATGTGATATTGATTGGTAGTTAATTCATGATCATGATGTGTTTCAATGGAGTCCATAACTTGTCCTCAAGTTATGGATAACCAAGAGTCACTTTGTAATAAATCCATTAAAAGAACACATAAGTTACAAAAAATGAAGAGTCTTCATTTTTAATAAACAATAACTCATAACTTATGAATTGAAAAGTTTTGTAAAGTTACGAAACTTGCCCTCAAGTTTTGGAACATGTAAAGTATCTAGTAAACTTTAGTTCCAACCCCTAAAATTTTAAAAGTTAAAATTCAACCCTTATACTTCATAATAATATAAGTTATATATATATATATATATATATATATATATATATATATATATATATATATATATATATATATATATATAAGATCAAGTCGTTTTACTGTTAGTGGGACTCATTCACGAAGTCGGTCTATAAGGGGGTATAAGGTTGCTGCCTATAAAATGGCAGCTTAATGGGTGTTCACTCTCACCCACCGCTTCATTGATCGGTGGAGGGTCGTTAGCCGAACGGGTAGGACAATGACTTAAAAATTCTCATTAAAAGTATAATGATTATTATAAAGTAACTAAATGTGTTTTATAAATTCCCAATCTTAGTTACTTTAGGAAAATGTGAATAAGGTGCTAACCAATGAAATTACACTTTGCACTTCGATTGAGTCGTTAGTGGAGCGTGTGTGGTTAACCGACACACTAACTTGGACTTACCAAGGTAGGTAAAGGGTGACTTAAGGTTTTTCATAGGTCGGTGGAGCGCGTGTGGCTAACCAGCACATCGATTGAGTGAAAAACATTAAGGGTACCAAGTAAATTGCAAGGTCACTTCACACCTTATTTTGTGATCCTCGGCATCCCAGTCACAAAACATGAAGGGCACACTCGAAATTGAAACATGATATTGAAAAGTTCAATGAATCTCAAATGAATCTAGGAGTTTCTAAAAACCAATTAAAAAACCTAATAGTTTATATTTCGTTTTTCATGGTGGAAATTGGATAATCGTCATTCACCTACCTTTCAAATATGTTATAGCTTAGATTACGACATCCCTCTTCTAAGTTATATTATATTGTGATTGGATCCTAGCCTTAATATTACATTTGGGTGTTTTATTAAGGAATATCTTTATATCTAATCTAAAGTTGTTTTTCTTCCTTTTTCAGATGTCTTCCAACCATGCTGCTTCTGGCTCAAACCCTACCGTCTCCTTCTCTCTCATGAACCTTTGTGGGAGAGTCATATTTGATGGATCCAACTTTATGGATTAGATAAGGAACATCAGGATGGTCACTCAGTATAAGGACAAGGAATATGTCCTCGACAAGGAGCTTAAGGTACCCCAGCCATCTCCTTCTCATGAGGAGGTCGTTGAATATGAGGAACATGAAAGAGATGCTACCAAAGTGGCATGCGTCATATTGGCCACTATGATAGCCGAGCTCCAAAAGTCCTATGAGGACTACTATCCTTTTGAGATGCACCAGGATTTGATGGACTGCTACCATCAAAGTACTCGTTAAGAGCGATATGAAATCATTTCCTCTATGATAACAACCCGGATGAAGGATGGTGAACCCAGCACAGGTCATATGCAGAAAATGCAAAGGTATGTGGATCGTTTGCTGAAGCTAAATGTGAACTTCCCTGAGGAGTTAGCAATAGATATCATTTTGCACTCCTTACCATAGTGTTATGATCAATTCCGCATGACATACCACATGAAAAAGGAGAAAGTTACCCTCAGCAAGCTTCAAGGATTCCTAAAGACCGCTGAAACAGGTCTTAAAGGTAAGTCGATTGTTACCACTCTTACTCCTACTCCAAACTATGCCCTTGTCCTGGCAATTGGGAAAGGTAGACGGAAAAAGAGGAAGAACCCTTCGAAGGGTACCAAGGGTAAGACCCTTGATGGCTCCTCTTCTAGTGGAACCAAGAAAGGTTCCGTCACTCCTTCTTCTGATCCAAAAGAGGCTGAATGCTTCTATTGCCATGAAAAGTCGCATTGGAAGCGGAACTGTCCAAAGTACCAGCAAGATATTAACGATGGGAAAGTGAAACCCACCCATGCATGTATTTACACAATATTGCCTAATAACTCACCCTATTCCAACTCTTGGGTCCTTGATACATGATGTGGAATTCACATATGTTCTGATTTGCAGGGACTAAGAAGAACTGAGAATGTGGAGCATGGGAAGATAAACTTGATCATGGGGAGTAGGAAAGCTTCACCTGTCACCAAGATTGGAGTTTATTCTTTGTTGCTAAGTAGTGGGTTTACATTATATTTGAATAAATGTTATTACTCGCCTGAAATGGCAAGAAATATTATTTCCTTTCATGCTTTGTACAAACAAGGGTTTACCTTTTCTTTTGATAATGAAGTTGGTGGAATAAATGCTTTCTTTAATAATGTTCTTTATTTTAAAGCATTACCTTGTGATGGTGTGTATGAAGTTATGTCTATTGTAGATAACCTAGGAAATAATGTGTTGTGTATTGAACCCCTAAATCCCAGGGTTTTGCACCCTATTTAAACAATCATAAGTCTCCTTTGGCCTCTTTACAGCCCCTTGAGAGTCCAAAAAACCCTAATCCGTGTGGTGATTCATTCTTGTGTGTTTTAAGCATTGGAATTGGATCCATGGAAAGAAGAGCTAGGAGGGTAAGAGGCTAGAAGCAAGGAAAGTGTGGGGAATCAGAAATCTACCTCAGTTAGCATAATTTGAAGGTATCAAGTCACCACCTTTACCTCTTTTCTTTCTAGACCTCTTTTGGGTGAGATTTAGGGTTATTTTGGTTTGGGTATGATGATATTGTGGTGTATGAGCTAGATCTGAAGTTGAAACTTCAGATCTGGACCCTTCTTGGGTGTTAGGTTCATAAATGTCACACCCCCAAACCGGAACGGCGGAAACGTTCGGGGGTGGATGACTTCATGTGGTAGCGTAACAAATGAATACATAGTAAAGAAAGCAATACAACCATCATATATATAATTTAAAGTTTACATTGTTAAAAGGTACATGTTCAAAACCAATTACAATATGATGCCAAAATATGAATTTAAACTGGCGCCGCAGCATCCCTTCTTCAAAAGTAGTTTGTTACCTGTAATTACTGAATCCCAGGGACATACAAGTAGTTTTGAGAGAGTAGATCAGCATTTAAGCTGGCGAGTTTCATAAGTATTAAATGACAACGTTTGTATGAAATGAAATGTTTTGTTTTTGTTTGTTTGTTCCTAGAAAATCCCATATTTTCTACTAGCATAAAAGTAGCCTTCTATCAAGACCAATGTTTGTTTCTAGAAAATGTATGTACGTATAAAATTTCCAATACGTCTGAAAAACCCCGTAAATCAATTTATTTTTAATACCCCATGTGAGTTTTTATAACCATGCTATTGACTAGGAATGCCTATACGCAACGTTCTTCACGCGTTGGAATGTTCTGACGTTTGTCACCCCAAATGGTGTACTGTAGCTAACAGTTAGGACGCGGGGTTGTCAAGCCCGTATAGATCTATACACAAACACCATGCTCCCCCTCCAAGGGATTCTGGTATATAATACAGGACTTGAAATGTGTACTCGAACGTACGTGAAGTTAATGTCTCACAAAACTTAGTATAAAAACAGATTTACGTGTAAAAATGTTCTTTTGTTCTTGTATGTGAAAGTGACTTTTTTGAAAATAGTGTTTCTAGTATGTAAAAGTTAGTAATGTTCTTGTAAAACTATACCTATTATAGTTTTCTTCAAATGTGTCTCGTTTGTATAGTAATCCCTATAAAATGCTCACTTGTTATGAAAAGTATAATTTTTATAGTGTCTAAGATGGACACATATACATACAGTATAAGCAGAGTGTTTGATTTATACATATATAACAACATTTTTCATTTCAAAAGATATGATGTTATCGTGATATATTTTGCATATGAAAGTTTCCCTATAAAAGTTATAAATCACATATGATTCTGTTGATAAAAAGTGTACAATGAAACTTTATATAACACACGATAATAATTGTGTGTTTTACTGGTATTTCCACCTTAAAAGCATATAAAAGCATTTATAAAACATTTAAAAGAGTGGATTATAAGGGTATGAACTCACTTGGAAGATCAAAAAAGGTGAGATGAAAACCGAGCAGAATTTTGACTCCAGAAAGCAGATTTTCTCGGGATTCTCGGGAATCTCGGTAGCACAAATGACCTTCGGGACTTGAGCAAGGAAACCGGGGCTTTGGGTTAGCACGAGCATGGAAAACGAGGCAAGAACACAAGAAAGTTAAGAGAAATTGAGCCCTTTCTTCGGAACCCTCGCATCGCTTTTATAGGGGGTGGGAACCGGCTCGGTACGCTGGGCGTACGCGTGCGTCATGCGTGACCGCCTCCTCGACTGCCTCGGAGCTTCGGATGGGATGGGTATAGTCTCGCATAGGGGCGACATGGACGATCCGAGGCCTACTCCTCGAGTACGCTGGGCGTACGAGTGTACGCTGGGCGTAACTCGGCTCGACCTGGTGACTCCTCCTTCGGATAATACCAAGGTTAAATAATAAAATTTATATTTTAATTATTTAATAAACTTCAAAAATTCATATCTTCTTCATACGAACTCCGTTTTCGACGTTCTTTATATCCACGCGTAGGTGAGACTACGCTCTACAACTTTCGTTTAGATTCCGTCAGCAAATTTTGAAATTATTTTTATTATTTATTTTTAAAAAGTCGCGGTAAGAAAATTTCGTTAGAAATTCATAACTTCATTATCTGACGTCTGTTTTTGCCATACTTTTTACCGTTGCAAAACCATTGTCGAGATCTTCAATTCTCATTTGGGTCATTCCGGCCAAAAGTCGCTCGATCTCCATTTCGAGTTTTTAGTTGTCTGTCGCTAAGCCGAACTTGGAAAAATCATAACTTCTTTATACGAAGTCAGATTTGGGCGTTCTTTTTACGTACGATCACGATTTAATGTCATCTAACATAGTAGGTAATTAATTTGATATCTTTGGACATTTTATTTTCGAACTTTATTTCCTTATATCAAAAGTGGTTACAATACTTGACTTTTTAGGTCATTACATAGAGTTGAAATATCGGGTTGTCACATCATCCCCCCGTTATAGGGAATTTTGTCCCGAAATTTAAAGTAAGAAAGATATTTGTAAATCAGAGAAAAAGATGAGGGTACTTTTGTTTCATCTGATCTTCGCGTTCCCATGTAAATTCAGGTCCTCGCTTGGCGTTCCAGCGAACCTTCAGGATGGGTATGCGACTTTGTTTCGTTTGTTTGACCTCTCGGTCCATGATTTCTACCGGTTCATCCACAGAGTTGAGGCTCTCGTTGATCTCGATCTCGTCGAGTGGAATAACAAGAGTCTCATCGGACAGACAATTTTTCAAGTTCGAGACGTTGAACGTTGGATGTATGTTACTAAGTTCACGTGGTAGATTAAGCTTGTAAGCTACTAGGCCGATTCTGGCGAGAATCTCGAAAGGCCCTACGTATCTTGGATTTAGCTTTCCACACTTTCCAAAGCGGTATTAAGCCTTTCCACGATGAGACCTTCAATAGAACACGGTCTCCTACCTGGAATTCCAAAGGTTTCCTCATTTGGTCAGCGTATCTTTTCTGTCGGTCTCTAGAGGCTTTCAATCGTTCACGAATCTGAACGATCTTCTCGGTCATTTCTCGTATTATTTCCGGGCCGGTGAGAGTGCTTTCAGGAACTCGTCCTTTAGCTAACTGTGTGTCGCCAACTTCAGCCCAGCACAGAGGGGACATGCACTTACGGCCATAGACGGCTTCAAATGGAGCAGCCTTTATGCTCGTATGATAACTATTATTGTATGAAAATTCGACAAGGGATAAATGGATGTCCCATGCCTTTCCAAAGTCAATCACACAGGCTCTCAGCATATCTTCCAAAGTTTGTATCGTTCTCTCACTTTGCCCATCTGTTTGTGGATGGTAGGCTGTACTCATGTCTAGCCTAGTCCCCAGGGAACTTTGTAGTGACTGCCAGAACCTTGAAGTGAATCTACTATCTCTATCGGAGATAATGGATACTGGAACACCATGCAGTCGCACTATTTCCCTTATGTAAGTTCTTGTAAGCCTTTCCATCTTGTCAGTCTCCTTGATTGGTAGAAAATGCACGGATTTGGTCAATCTGTCGACGATGACCCATATGGTATCGAGTCCACCCGTCGTCTTGGGTAACTTGCTTATGAAGTCCGTAGTAATCCGTTCCCAATTCCATTCCGGTATTTCTGGTTGTTGTAGTAATCCTAAAGGTTTCTGATACTCGACCTTAACCTTAGTGCAACTAAGGCATTTACTTACGAAGGTAGCAATTTTTGCTTTCATGTTAGGCGACTAGTACAGTTTCTTAAGATCCAGATACATTTTATCTTAACCTGGGTGAACGGAATACCTTGTGTTGTGTGCTTCGACCATGACTACATCTCTGAAACCACCATGTTTCGGTGTCCAGATACGGTCCATGAGATAATATGCTCCGCCACCCTTGATTTCTAGATTCTTTTTCATTCCTCTCAGGGATTCACCCGCCATATTTTCAGGTTGCAAAGCTTCCAGTTGAGCCTCCTTAATTTGTGTGGATAAGTGGGAATGGTTAGTCATAGTCAGAGATTTGACTCTCCGACCAGTGTATTTTTTTCGACTGAGGGCGTCAGCTACCATATTGGCCTTGCCAGGATGATAACAAATTTCACATTCGTAGTCATTGAGTAGCTCGACCCATCGTCGTTGTCGCATGTTGAGCTCCTTCTGATAAAAAATGTGTTGAAGGCTCTTGTGGTCGGTGAAGATAGTACACTTTGTTCCGTACAGGTAGTGTCTCCAGATCTTCAGAGCAAAAACCACTGCTCCTAACTCAAGATCGTGTGTTTTATGGTGTACTTCGTGTATCTTAAGCTGACAGGAGGCATAGGCAATAACTTTCCCTCTTTGCATAAGAACACAACCAAGTCCTTGATTAGATGCATCGCAATACACTACAAAATCTTCTATCCCTTCGGGGAGGGATAGTATCGGTGCAGTGCATAAGGCATGTTTCAGTGTTTGGAACGCCTTCTTTGTTTTGCTTCCCAGTCAATAGCCATGCCTTTCTGGGTTAGTGTAGTAAAAGGTTTCGCAATGCTAGAAAAGTTCTTTATGAATCTGCGATAGTAGCCAACGAGACCTAGAAATTGATGAATCTCTGTAGGCGTCTTTGGTGCCGACCAGTTCTCAATGGCCTTAATTTTGGAGGGGTCCACGTGTATCCCCTTATCGCTAACAACGTGGCCCAAAAATTCGACTCTTCGAATCCAAAATTCGCATTTAGAGAACTTCGCATAGAGCTTCTCCGAACGTAAGGTTTCTAAGACTTTTCGTAGGTGCTGACTATGCTCTTCCTCACTTCGGGAGTAGATAAGTATATCATCGATGATGACGATGACGAACTGATCCAAGTAAGGATGGCACACCCTATTCATTAGCTCCATGAATACTGCTGGTGTGTTGGTTAATCCGAACGGCATCACTACAAATTCGTAGTGTCAATAACGGGTTCGGAAGGCTGTCTTGGGAATATCCTCTTCTAGTACGCGTAATTGGTGATATCCGAATCGTAGATCTATCTTCGAGAAGTAGTTTTGCTCCTTGAAGTTGATCAAATAGGTCGTAAATGCGGGGCAGAGGGAAACGATTTTTGACTGTAAGTTTGTTCAGTTCCCTGTAGTCAATGCACATACGGAACGATCTGTCTTTCTTCCTTACAAACAAGACCGGTGCTCCCCAAGGTGAGAAGCTTGGTCTAATAAATCCCTTTTGGTGGAGTTCGTTAACCTGACTGGAAAGTTCTTGCATCTCTACTGGTGCCAGACGATAAGGCAATTTTGCTACTGGGTTAGCCCCTGGAACTAAGTCGATTCTAAACTCGACTTGACGTTGCGGTGGTAATCCAGGTAGTTCTTCTGGAAAGATATCGGGAAAGTCGCGTACTTCTGGAATGCTCTTAATGTCCTTTACTTCCTGACTCGTATCGACGATGTATGCAAGAAATGCATGATAATCCTTCCGCAAACACTTTCGAGCTTGGATGCACGAAATGATGTGAAGGTTTGTACTGGATTTGTCACCATAAATCAATAACGCTTTGTTGTTAGGGAGATTAAGACGAACTGCTTTTTCAAAGCACAAGATGTCGGCGCGAAGAAGACTTAACCAATCCATGCCGACTATGACGTCGAAACTTTTAATTTGGACCGGCATGAGGTCGATTGGGAAAGAATGACCGTCTAAAGTTAATGTAGAACCCATGTATATGCAGTTAGTGTTTTCCGTTTTTCCGTTTTCCATTTCTATAGTAAATGATTTTTCTAACATGGTAGGTTTATGTTTAAGTAAGTGACTAAAGTTTTGACTCACGAAGTTTCTCTCCGCTCCACTATCGAACAGTATGCATGCATATGAATTATCGAGAAGAAACGTACCAGCAACTATTGTAGGATCAGCTACGGCTTCTTTGTGTCCTATATGTTGGATAAGGTGTCTAAGTCCATAACTATTTCGGGCTTGTACTTGACCCGACCCGGCATGGTCCATTTGGGTTGCATGGCACCATGCAATTGGATAGACTAAATGAGAGAAATAACACTTGGAGATTATTAATATATTATAAGTTCTAATATATTAATAATATTATTTGATTAGTTTGATCAAGAATTAATTTGGAATTAATTAAGTGATCAAAGGATAACTAATTAAATATATGGGTTGGTTATGTAGATCATCCATATCTTGTATAGTGGGCTAAGAGGCTCCATGGATTATCAAGTTGGGTTCTACCCATAGGATGCTCCATGGATGCTCCATGGGAGTTACAAGCCCATGGGTCATGGAAATGAAGAGTCATGACACATTAGGGTTTACATGGTGTAACCCTAGATGTGCCAACACTATATAAAGATCCCATTCTCCACCAAAATCGGCTAGACAAAAGAAACTAGAGGGCTTGGCCGATTTTGACAAGTGTGTGTTATCTCAAGAGTCTTTCCAAGAGCATTTGGTGTTGTGTGAAGCATTTGAGGCATCACACTTGGGGTGCTAGGCTCACAAGGTTTCAAGGAACACAAGCAACAACAAGGTAAGTTATTCTATCTATGATTCAAGTTAAAATTGTTCCCCATGTATGCTAGATAGGAATATAACCTTGGAATTCAACTTTGCATGGTAATTAGACAAACATAGATCCAAGGTTATTAGGGTTGCATGTACACTTAGCAAGTGTTAGAATGCTCAAAACCCATCAGTGGTATCAGAGCCTAGGCTTGTTTGTTTGTTATTTGTGCTTAAAAGTTGAAGAAAGTCGAAATTTCTGCTGTCTTACTGATGGACTCGGCGAGTCCATGGGGAGGACTCGTCGAGTTCATGTGTATCTTCAACCTACTCGGCGAGTAGGTTTATGGACTCGGCGAGTAGGGTCGACAGAGTGCAAAATTTCGACTTGAGTTACTGGAAATGGATTAGAATCATTACCCTAAAATGTTTTGGTACTTGAAAACTTATTTTAGAAGGTGTAATGTCTTTTCTAACTCATTTACAACAACTAGTTATCAAAATTACAAAGATTAAATGTGATTTTGATTCTTGAAAGTGTTCATATTCATATTCTTGTTCTTATGATGTTTAGATGATCATAGGAATTATTTGTAACCTATGTGGTAGATTAATTCATGATCATAATGTGTTTTAATGGAGTCCATAAGTTGTCCTCAAGTTATGGAAAACCAAAAGTCTCTTGGATTAAAAACCATTAAAAGAACACAAGAGTTAGGAAAAATGAAAAGTCCTCATTTTATTACTCTATTAAACTCATAAGTTACAAGAAATGAAAAGTTTTGAAAGTTTACAAAACTTGCCCTCAAGTTTTGGAACAAGTAAAGTTAAGTTAAAACTTTAGTTCCAACCCCTAGAATTTTAAAAGTTAAAATTCAACCCTTATACTTATATTATTATGATTTAATAATTATATATATATATATATATATATATATATATATATATATATATATATATGTATAAGAAAAAAGTCGTCTTACCGCTAGTACGCCTCATTCACGAAGCCGGTCTATAAGGTGGGTATAAGGTTGTTGCCTATAAAATGGTGACTTAATGGGTGTCCACTCTCACCCACCGCTTGCTTGATCGGTGCAGGGTCGTTAGCCGAACGGGTAAGACAAGGACTTATTAATTCTCATTCAAAGTATGATGAATATTATAAAGTAACTAAATGTTTTATTAAATTCCCAATCTTAGTTACTTTAGGAAAAATGTGAATAAGGTGCTATTCCATGAAATTACACTTTACACTTTGATTAAGTCGTTGGTGGAGCGTGTGTGGTTAACCGGCACACTAACTTGGACTTAACAAGGTAGGTAAAGGGTGACTTAGGGTTTATTATAGTATCGATGGAGCATGTGTGGTTAACCGGCACATCGATTGAGTGATAAACTTTAAGGGTACCAAGTGATTTGCATGGTTACTTCACACCTCGTTTTGTGATCCTCGGTATCCCAGTCACAAAACTTGGAGGGCACACTCGAGATTGAAACATGCCTTTGAAAAGTTCATTGAATCTCAAAGAATCTAGGAATTTCTAAGAACCATTCAAAAACCTAATACTAAATATTGCGGTTTTCGTGGTGGAAATTGGTGAATCGTCATTCACCTACCTTTCAAATATGATATAGCTTAGATTACGGCATACCTCTTCTAAGTTATATTATATTGTGATTGGATCCTAGCCTTAATACTACATTTGGGTGTTTTATTAAGGACTCTCTTATATCTAAACTAATCTTGTCCTCTTTCCTTCAGATGTCTTTCAACAATGCTTCTGGCTCTAATCCTAATGGCTCCTTTACCCTTATGAACTTGTGTGGGAGAGTCACCTTTGATGGATCCAACTTCAATGAGTGGATCAGAAACATCAGGATGATTACCCGCTACGAGGACAAAGAATATGTCCTTGACAAGGAGCTTAAGGAGATTAATGAGTCCACTGCAACTCCTCAGGAGATCGCTGAATTTCGGGCACATGAAAGGGATGCTACGAAAGTGGCTTGCATCATGACGGCCACGATGACAGCGGAACTCCAAAAGTCTTATGAAGATTTCTACCCTTATGACATGCACCAAGATTTGATGGAAAGATACCATCAAAGTGCAAGACAAGAGAGGTATGAGATCATCTGCTCCATGATAACAACCATGATGAAGGATGGGGAATCCGTCACGAGCCACATGCAGAAAATGCAAAGGTATGTGGATCGTTTGTTGAAGCTTAATGTGAACTTCCCGGAGGATCTTGCAATAGATATTATTTTGCATTCCTTACCATCGTGCTATGATCAATTCCGCATGACATATCACATGAACAAGGAAGAAGTCACCCTCAACAAACTTCAGGGACTTCTCAAGACCGCAGAATCAGGTCTTAAGGGGAAGTCGGTTGCTATCACTCCTACTCAAAACTCTACTCCGGTTTTGGCAATTGGGAAGAATCGATGGAGGAAGAGAAAGAGATCTTCGAAGGGTACCAAGGCTCGGACCCTTGATGGCTCTTCTTCAAGTGGAACCAAGAAAGGTTTCATTACTCCTTCTTCTGACCCAAAAGAGGCTGAATGCTTCTATTGCCATGAAAAAGCTCATTGGAAGCGGAACTGCCCAAAATACCAGCAAGATGTGAAGGATGGGAAAGTTAAACCCAACCATGCAGGTATTTACACTATCATTTCTAATAACTCACCCCATTCTAATTCTTGAGTCCTTGATACCGGGTGTGGTATTCACATTTGTTGTGACTTGCAGGGACTAAGAAGAAGTGAGGATGTGGAGCAAGGAAGGATAAACTTGATCATGGGGAATAGGAAAGCTATACCTGTTACCAAGATTGGAGTTTATACTTTATCGCTAAGTAGTGGGTTTAGTTTAGATCTGAATAAGTGTTGTTATTCGCCAGGAATGGCAAGAAATATTATTTCCCTTCATGCTTTGTACAAACAAGGGTTTACCTTTTCATTTAATAATGAAGTTGGTTCTATTGATGCTTTCTTTAATAATGTTCTTTATTTTAAAGAATTACCTTGTGATGGTGTGTATGAAGCTGTATCTGTTGTTGATAACTTAGGAAATAATGTTTTGTGTATTGATTCTACTAATAATAACTTGGATAAAGCATCATTATGGCATTGTCGTCTTGGACATATAAGCAAGAAGCGCATAGGCCAACTCCAAAAGGATGGAGTCTTGGAGTCGTTTGACCTAAAGTCAGATGATAGTTGCGAATCATGCTTACTTGGAAAAATGACAAAGTCACCCTTCACAAGTTCGTGTGAGAGGGGTGAAGGTTTGTTGGACCTTATACACACGGATGTGTGTGGACCATTCAAACATGCCACAAGGGATGCTAATCGTTATTATTTGACTTTTACTGATGATTATAGTAGATATGGATATGTCTACTTGATCAAGCATAAGTCAGAGACTTTCGAGAGGTTTAAGGAATTTAAACAGGAAGTCGAGAATCAATTGGGCAGGAACATTAAGATGCTTCGATCCGATCGTGGTGGTGAGTATCTTAGTTCAGAGTTCCTCGACTATCTAAGGGAATGTGGGATAGTCTCACAATTGACACCTCCCAGGACACCACAGTTGAATGGTGTGGCTGAGAGGCGTAATCGAACCTTGCTAGATATGGTTCGTTCCATGATGAGTCGAGCTACGCTACCAATCTCATTCTGGGGGTATGCCTTAGAGACTGCCGCCCATATTCTTAATCTAGTCCCTATAAAGAAAGTTGCCAAAACTCCTCACGAGATGTGGACTGGTAAAGTACCTAAACTAGACCACATCAAGATTTGGAGTTGCAAGGCTTTCGTGAGACGCGAGACTCATGATAAGCTCGAACCTCGAAGCGAGAGGTGTATTTTCATCGGTTACCCACAGCGATCCTTTGGTTACCTCTTCTACAGACCTAGTGACAATGTGGTCTTTGTAGCAAGAAGAGGAGTCTTTCGAGAAAGAGAGTTTATAAGCCAAGGAGACAGTGGGAGGCAAATTGATCTTGAAGAAATTCAAGAATCAAGCGGTGAAGGAACTTCAAACTCTAGCCCTCAACTTGAGGAGGAAACTCCTGTTGAGCCAATTGACAAATCTGTACCTCTGAGACGTTCCACGAGAGTTAGGAGTGCACCTGAGCATTACTATGGATTCCATATTACTGCAGAAGGTGAGACACTTATTAGTGATGGGACACTAGTAAGTCAAGATGACCCTAACAGCTACGAGGAAGCCATGGCAGGCCCCGAGTCTGCTAAATGGAAAGAGGCTATGGATAGCGAGATACAATCCATGTATGACAATCAAGTTTGGAACTTGGTTGAAAATGTACCAGGTCGTAAGACAGTAGGGTGCAAATGGGTCTTCAAGAAGAAGACCGACATGGATGGTAAAGTACACACTTATAAGGCTAGACTGGTTGCAAAGGGCTTCTCTCAAATTCCTGGAGTGGATTATGATGAGACCTTTTCTCCGGTAGCCAAGATTAAGTCTATTCGGGTTCTGTTAGCCATAGCTGCATTTCATGACTATGAAATATGGCAGATGGATGTCAAAACCGCTTTCCTTAATGGAAAGTTGGCTGAAGATGTTTACATGAGTCAGCCAGAGGGTTTTGTCAGCAACAAGTACCCTAATAGAGTGTGTAAGCTTGAGAAATCCATTTATGGATTGAAGCAAGCACCTCGCAGATGGAATCTTTGCTTTGATGAAAAGGTCAAGGAATTTGGCTTTTCTAGGAGTGAAGATGAATCTTGTGTGT
The DNA here is from genome assembly GCF_051521515.1 of Lactuca serriola. Lineage (NCBI taxonomy): Eukaryota > Viridiplantae > Streptophyta > Magnoliopsida > Asterales > Asteraceae > Lactuca > Lactuca serriola. Next base: position 208,970,642 of record NC_136416.1, read on the forward strand.
ATGTCAAGGCTAGTGGGAGTATAGTTAGCTTTTTGGTATTGTATGTGGATGACATACTACTCATAGGAAACGACATTCCAACCCTGCAGGAAGTAAAGTCCTGGCTTGGGAAGTGTTTCGCTATGAAGGACCTTGGTGAAGCAGCCTATATTCTAGGGATAAGAATCTTGAGAGATCGGAGTAAAAGACTAATTGGACTTAGTCAGAGTACCTACTTGGATAAGGTGCTGAAGAGATTCAGCATGCAGGATTCCAAGAAAGGAGAGTTACCCATCCAGAGTAACACCAGATTGAGTAAGACACAAAGCCCTAGCACTGAGGCTGAGATAGCAGAAATGAGTCGAACACCTTACGCTTCGGCTGTAGGATCGATCATGTATGCTATGACGTGTACTCGACCCGATGTAGCTTTTGCCTTGAGCATGGTTAGCAGGTATCAGGCGAACCCTGGCAAGGCACACTGGACTGCGGTAAAGAATATCCTCAAGTACCTACGGAGGACTAAGGACTGGGTCCTTACCCTCGGTGGGAGTGATGACTTGAGAGTTGTTGGGTATAGTGATGCTAGCTTCCAGACTGATAGGGATAATTTCCGCTCTCAGTCGGGCTGGGTCTTTACCCTAACCGGAGGAGCAATTTCTTGGAAGAGTTCCAAGCAAGAGACAGTGGCAGATTCTACTTGTGAATCAGAGTATATTGCAGCTAGTGAAGCAGCAAAGGAGGCGATATGGCTGAAGAACTTCATTGGAGACCTTGGAGTTGTACCAGCTATTAAAGAGCCAATGGAAATTTTCTGTGATAGTGAAAGTGTTGTTGCCTTAGCCAAGGAACCAAGGGATCACGGGAGATCCAGACACATCGACAGAAAATACCATTTCATCAGACATCGGATCGAAGAAGGACTCCTCGTGGCAAAGAGGGTATCATCGGATGTGAACCCAGCAGATCCCCTCACGAAGGGACTGAGTAGGGTTAAGCATCTTCAGCATGCTCAGAGCATAGGGCTGAAGGATGATATAAGTTTTAGTAGTTAGATAACCCGGAAATTTGTAAAGTGTAATTGACATTTGATGATGAATAAAAGGTGTTTTATTTATGAGTAAAGTGTTGCTATCTCTTGTCAATCATTTACTATATTTCTTTTGCATGTTTTGACTTCCAGAATAATTTTGTTTGGTATAACATATTATTCAAATCTCCACAGTCGGTCATATGTTGGAAGTAGATATGAATCAAGACTGTCATGTTTGGTTGTAGAGGTCTTGGACAAGGCTACAACAATCATGAGTGCTCATAAGTTCTGAGCATTGGACACAACCCACGCTCACTGGAATCACTTCATGGAATTTTATCTCGAGTGATCGTGAGACGGTAATATCATATAAGTCTTCAAACCTAGAGATATGATTTGTTACTTACAAGTTGGTTATGCATTGACTGTACGAAACTGCATTGGTAACTCAATGTTATAAAACGTACTTTTGTGTGTAATTCAATGAGTGGTAGAACAAACATATGAGTCGAAGTTTATCTGTTCCTTCTTGGATTAGAAGCCGATATTTGGGTCCCTCGATGATTTTGTTTTGACCCATGTACCGGGCCCGGTCAGAACTAAGTTGATGTGTTCAATTAAGTTCTATGTCAAACAAATCGGAAATCGGGAAACAAATGCTGGACAATAAGCAAGACAATGTTCCATGTATTTGTCCGGCGGATATCTAGAACGGAGGATTATATGATCACTTATCTTAAATGGCGTATCATCATCTTCTCAGTTCCGAGAGACCTTGAAAGAGCTACGATTTCCGGTCGGTTCCTGAAGTACTAGAGATATAGTTATTAGACTTATCCAAGTGGGAGACTGTTGGATAAGGTGTCTAAGTCCATAACTATTTCGGGCTTGTACTTGACCCGACCCGGCATGGTCCATTTGGGTTGCATGGCACCATGCAATTGGATAGACTAAATGAGAGAAATAACACTTGGAGATTATTAATATATTATAAGTTCTAATATATTAATAATATTATTTGATTAGTTTGATCAAGAATTAATTTGGAATTAATTAAGTGATCAAAGGATAACTAATTAAATATATGGGTTGGTTATGTAGATCATCCATATCTTGTATAGTGGGCTAAGAGGCTCCATGGATTATCAAGTTGGGTTCTACCCATAGGATGCTCCATGGATGCTCCATGGGAGTTACAAGCCCATGGGTCATGGAAATGAAGAGTCATGACACATTAGGGTTTACATGGTGTAACCCTAGATGTGCCAACACTATATAAAGATCCCATTCTCCACCAAAATCGGCTAGACAAAAGAAACTAGAGGGCTTGGCCGATTTTGACAAGTGTGTGTTATCTCAAGAGTCTTTCCAAGAGCATTTGGTGTTGTGTGAAGCATTTGAGGCATCACACTTGGGGTGCTAGGCTCACAAGGTTTCAAGGAACACAAGCAACAACAAGGTAAGTTATTCTATCTATGATTCAAGTTAAAATTGTTCCCCATGTATGCTAGATAGGAATATAACCTTGGAATTCAACTTTGCATGATAATTAGACAAACATAGATCCAAGGTTATTAGGGTTGCATGTACACTTAGGAAGTGTTACAATGCTCAAAACTCATCACTATAGTCAACACTCATCCCACCCCGCCGGTATTTGGTGCCTTAGGGTAGTTTCTCTTGTAGTGGCCCACCTCGCCACAATCGTAGCAAGCTCGGCCTACACCAACGTTGGGAACTTGAGTGATTGGCTTTACGGGGTCTCTGTAGAAACGGAAAGTGTGTCCCTTTCTGTTGCAGTTGGAGCACTGCATTTCCCGACAAGGTCCATGGTGGTGGTAAGTGCATTTGGCGCACTTTGGAAAGTTACCCGCATAAGGCTTCGTCGGGTAGGGATTCGTAGGAACGGTAGTAAGTACAGTAGCATCATTCACTGTAACTAGTTGTTGTTTCTTCGAGGATTCTTGGGAAGACCCACCCTTCCCCCTTTTCCATCCTCTCTTCTTGTTATTGTTGTTGTTGTTTCCCTTTGGTGGTTCTGGTGTAGAATTTGTTGAGTTCTGATGACTTCCGTGATCAATAAGAGATTGTGCCAGTTCTTTGGCACTTTCAAAAATGTCAGGTTTTGAAGCTAACACGCTTGACTGAATTTGGGGCGACAGTCCCCAAATGTATCTCTCTATTTTCTTGCTCTCAGGAGCAATCATATTCGGGCAAAGGATTGCCAGATCACATAATCTGTTGGTATAAGTTGCTATGTCGGTACCAATCATTCTGAGAGTCCAGAGTTCATGCTCGAGTTTTTGAATCTCTCCTCGTGGACAGTACTCTCTCATCAGCATGATTTTTAAGCTCTCCCAACTTATTAAATTCGCCACTATCAGAGTAAGTACCTTAACGTGGCCATTCCACCAAGTTAAAGCTCTATCGGTAAGCGTGTAGGTTGCAAACTTGACTTTGCTGTGCTTGGGACAGGAGCAGATTTCAAAGACTGATTTTGTCCTTTCGATCCACTGCCTCAGAATCATCACACCACCAGTTCCATTAAACATCCAGGGTTTGGAGTTCGTAAAGTCCTTATAGGTGCATTCTCGGGGTTGCCGATAACTCTCGCCATGGTTGGAAGGAAGTGTGCCAGTTCTCGAGCCAGTAGTAACAGGGGTATTGATATGTGACATGGCAGCCGCTACAGCTACGGTGACTGCTGCTTGGAACATGGCAGTATCAAATTGAGGAGGTGGAGGCGGTGGTGGTAGAGGTGCTTCCCCACCATTGTTTCGTCTCGGGTTTCTACGCGGAGGCATCCTTCAACTATAGGTTGAAAAGATAAAGATAAGAATTCCATAGCATAGAAAATGAACGTATCTCATGAACTAAATCGTTATAGCTCAAAAACAGATGATAGTATGAGTCTCAAAGATAGGAGAATGAAAGTTATTCGTAAGACCGAATATATGAAACAAGCATATGGTTTCTCCGTAACATTTTAAGGATTGAATGAAATACTCAATGTAGCAGTAATGGCGTGCCCATTATATTAATATAATAGGTGCTACAACGATCATGAAAATTTGACCCCTATAAGGGTCTCCGGTTACAAAGTTAAAGAAAATAAAACTTTTAGCCGAGGTCCTAATTTATAACAAAATTTGGGATTTTGGCAAGCACTACTTGCGTCGTAGGTTGCGCTTGGAGCTTGACTCCGCATCTGATTGCTTTGATTCCATAAGACGCCTGTCGAAGGCGGCTTGTTGTTCTCTCAATTCGGAGAGGGTTGCAATCATTTGCGCTTTGAATTCCTCGGTTTGGAGTTGGGCATTGTCCTGAGCTCTGTCCAACCTACGGATGTCGGAAGTGTGAACCTATACTTCCACGTTGACTTCCCGAATCTGGCTAGCTTGAACTCCAGATTGGTAGGACTAGTTGGCTAGTTTGCCCACCATGACTGGGAGTGCCCGATCGGCTGAACCTCCACCACGGACATTGTATAAGTCTCGGCACATGCTGTATGGAGGGCGTAGACTTTGTTGTTGGCTCCAATGGTGGAGGTGACTTCCCCAGATAGGATTCGGTCCTTGAAAGTTTCTCACGAAGACGGGAGGTTATGCGGGTGGTGGGTTGATCACTTCCGGCTCAGAGTCAGTACCGGAGTCATCCTCTTCATCCAATTCTATGGGTTCTTCATCCTCCTTGGGATCCTCTTCGATCCATCCCCCGTTTCCTTGGTTGGGATAGTAGGGGTCGTCGGGGTGGTGAAATCCAGCCATTTGACTATACGAGAATAGGGTTATAAGAATCGAATAATGTTTGGAACATGTAGGACTAAACATGTATGATAAGCTATTCTATGTAATAAATACTCCTATAGTATTTAAATTCGTGTGTTTGATTCTCGTGATGTTTTGGTAAGTTTCGACTTGTTGCTCACTACGAGCATTCCTCGATATACATTGGTCCGATCTCAGACAAATATAGTTTATCATGCTATATTTGTCCCAAATCTGATTACATATATCGAGTCTTAATCGTAGTGTCCAACTTGTCTAAATACTTCTTGTATAGTTATAACCATGAAAATAAGTTGTTGTATGCATGTATTTGTACTTAAATGAACTAACAATTTAAGTTAAACGAAACGCGGCTTAGGCGTAAAACAAAAAAAATGTTTTGTTAGAGAGTATTAGTCCCTTAAGCATTTATAGTTTGTATATCTTATGTGGTTCGATATACTTAGTTCACTATAAACATTGCTCTGATACCAATCTGTCACACCCCCAAACCGGAACGGCGGAAACGTTCGGGGGCGGATGACTTCATGTGGTAGCTAGCGTAACAAATGAATACATAGTAAAGAAAGCAATACAACCATCATATATATAATTGAAAGTTTACATTGTTAAAAGGTACATGTTCAAAACCAATTACAATATGATGCCAAAATATGAATTTAAACTGGCGCCGCAGCGTCCCTTCTTCAAAAGCTGTTTGTTACCTGTAATTACTGAATCCCTGGGACATACAAGTAGTTTTGAAATAGTAGATCAGAATTTAAGCTGGTGAGTTTCTTAAGTATTAAATGACAATGTTTGTATGAAATGAAATGTTTTGTTTTTGTTTGTTTGTTCCTAGAAAATCCCATATTTTCTACTAGAATAAAAGTATCCTTCTATCAACACCAATGTTTGTTTCTAGAAAATGTATGTACATATAAAATTTCCAATACGTCTGAAAAACCCCATAAATCAATGTATTTTTAATACCACATGTGAGTTTTTATAACCATGTTGTTGACTAGGAATGCCTATACGCAACGTTCTTCAGGCATTGGAATGTTCTGACGTTTGTCACCCCAAATGGTGTACTGTAGCTAACAGTCAGGGGGCGGGGTTGTCAAGCCCGTATAGATCTACAGACAAACACCATGCTCCCCCTCCAAGGGATTCTGGTATATAATACATGACTTGAAATGTGTACTCGAACGTACGTGAAGTTAATGTCTCACAAAACTTAGTATATAAACAGATTTACGTGTAAAAATGTTCTTTTGTTCTTGTATGTGAAAGTGACTTTTTGAAAATAGTGTTTCTAGTATGTAAAAGTTAGTAATGTTCTCGTAAAACTATACCTATTATAGTTTTCTTTAAATGTGTCTCGTTTGTATAGTAATCCCTAGTAAAATGCTCACTTGTTATGAAAAGTATAATTTTTATAGTGTCTAAGATGGACACATATACATACAGTATAAGCAGAGTGTTTGATTTATACATATATAACAACATTTTTCATTTCAAAAGATATGATGTTATCGTGATATGTTTGGCATATGAAAGTTTCCCTATAATAGTTATAAATCACATATGATTCTGTGGATAAAAAGTGTATAATGAAACTTTATATAACACACGATAATAATCGTGTGTTTTACTTGTATTTCCCCCTTAAAAGCATATAAAAGCATTTATAAAACATTTAAAAGAGTGGATTATAAGGGTATGAACTCACTTGGAAGATCGAAAAAGGCGAGATAAAAACCGAGCAAAATTTTGACTCGAGAAAGCGGATTTTCTCGGGATTCTCGGGAATCTCGGGAGCACAAATGACCTTCGGGACTTGAGCAAGGAAACCGGGGCTTCGGGTTAGCACGGGCACGGAAAATGAGGCAAGAACGCAAGAAAGTTGAGAGAAATTGAGCCCCTTCTTCGGAACCCTCGCATCCCTTTTATAGGGGGTGGGAACCACCTCGGTACGCTGGGCGTACGCATGCGTCATGCATGACCACCTCGTCGACTGCCTCGGAGCTTCAGATGGGACGGGTATAGTCTCGCATAGGGGCGACGTGGACGATCCGAGGCCTAGTCCTTGAGTACGCTGGGCATACGAGCGTACGCTGGGCATAACTCGGCTCGACCTGGTGACTCCTCCTTCGTATAATACCAAGGTTAAATAATAAAATTTATATTTTAATTATTTAATAAACTTCAAAAATTCATATCTTCTTCATACGAACTCCGTTTTCGACGTTCTTTTTACCCACGCGTAGGTGAGACTACGCTCTACAACTTTCATTTAGATTCCGTCGGCAAATTTTGAAATTATTTTTATTATTTATTTTTAAAAGGTCGCGGTAAGAAAATTTGGGTAGAAATTCATAACTTCATTATCTGACGTTTGTTTTTGCCAGACTTTTTACCGTTGCAAAACCATTGTCGAGATCTTCAATTCTCATTTGGGTCATTCCGGCCAAAAGTCGCTTGATCTCTGTTTCGAGTTTTTAGTTGTCTGTCGCTAAGCCGAACATGGAAAAATCACAACTTCTCTATACGAAGTCAGATTTGGGCATTCTTTTTACGTACGATCACGGTTTAATGTCATCTAACATAGTAGGTAATTAATTTGAGATTTTTGGACATTTTATTTTCAAAGTTTATTTCCTTATATCAAAAGTGGTAACAATACTTGACATTTTAGGTCGTTACATAGAGTTGAAATATCGGGTTGTCACAATAAAGTTCGAGCTTGGTCACGTATGAAGCCTCTCTTGAGTGTAAAGCTCCGTTGTAATCTTGGATTTGTCATTTAGAGCCTTTTTAGCCATGCATGCTCGTAAAGTTTGCAACTTTACGTGATACGCAATCCTAGGGAGGTTGGATCTGCAATTTGGGGCCTTGGCATGGCTTAAAAAGTGTTTGCATGGTTAAAGGACTGAAGGGACTCTGCGAGTCATATGAAGATGGGCATCGAACTCGACGGGTTGGATGAACAACTCGGAGATTCCGATGAAGATTGTCGTAGAATCAACAAGTTGGATGAACAGCTCGGCGAGTCGTTTAAGGTTTCCCCAATTGATGGATGCGTGTGAACTTGTCGAGTTGCACGAAGGAAAAAACCCGACGAGTGGCTTTAGAGATTCGATTGCGAACCTTAGGAACTCGATGAGTCACTCTGGTAACTCGGCGAGTGGACGTGTAGTCGAGGAACTAGACGAGTAGTCGAGGATACTCAACGAGTCAAGGTCAACATGGACTGTTGACTTTGAATTTGGCCACGGGTTGACTAGTTGACTTATATGGTACTTTGAAGGGTTGGGAACTTATGAGTATGGTTATACTATGATAATAGGTGGTGGAGTTTGTGGCAGTGATCCGAGAGTTGGAGTTTATCTACCGAGTCGGCATTTGCGAGGTGAGTTTTCCTCACTAGACTAAGGGGTTTAAGGTACCAAGGCCAGCCCGTTGGATATGTGATCCTAGAAGTGTTAGATGTTGAGTGTGAGTTAGTGTTGCATGCTAGTGGTTATGCCAGTTAGGTAGGCTTGTAGGACTACCTGTGTTATTATATGTTATCCGTATGCTCAGTAGTTATGTCATTATATGTTGATATGTTATGTGGGATGGGTTGAGGTGAGACTGCTTCGTGTGGTAATCTAACAAACCCGGGAGCATTCCAGTTACGGGCTAAGGGAGACTCGTACTGTGGGCTCGATGGCAAGCCAGAGGTCAGCTATGGGCCGGAAGCAATCCAGACTCACATTGTGGGCCCAAGGGGTAATCCTGTCTGTAAGTTGTGGACCCATTACATGTTGTTTAGTTTGTTATGTTATGATGTTGCTGACATGGTTATGTGGATTGTATGGGTATCGGTATTTTGGGGGAACTCACTAAGTTTTCAGGCTTACAGTTTCAGTTTATTGTTTCAAGTGCACTAGGGGATCGTGGCAAGGCAAAGGCGTGATCGTACCACTCCTCGTTTTGATGATTTTTTTATGTGATACTCTGATATAAATAGTTTGGAACATGTTTTGTAATAACTATTGAATTTGGGAAGCATTTTAAAACTTTAAAGTTCGCTTGATTTTTATGGGTGTTACAATATCGCAGCAAGCAAGGTAGCAAAGGAGATAATATGGCTTTAGAACTTCATTGGATACCTTGGAGTTGTACCAGCTATAAAGGAGCCTATGGAAATTTTCTGTGATAGTGAAAGTGCAGTTGCCTTAGCGAAAGAACCAAGGGATCATGGGAGATCCAGACACATCGACAGAAAATATCATTTCATCAGACATCGAATAGAAGGACTCCTCGTGGCAAAAAGGGTATCATCGGATGAGAACCCAGCAGATCCCCTCACGAAGGGACTAGGTAGAGACATGACTTGTTGCCTATGAGTTGGTTATACATTGATTTTACGAAAACGCATTGGTAACTCGATGTTATAAAACGTGCTTTTGTGTATGATTCAACAAGTAGTAGAACAAGCATATGAGTCGAAGTTTATATGTTCCTTCTTGGATTAGAAGTGACATCTGGGCCCCTCGATGATTTTGTTTTGACCTATGTACCAGGCCCGGTCAGAAATAAATTGATGTGTTCGATTAAGTTCTTTGTCACACAATTCGGAAATCGAGAAACAAACTGTTGGATAATAAGAAAGACATTGTTCCATGTATTTCTCTGGATGATATCTAGAACAGAGGATTATATGATCAGTTATGTTAAATGGCATATCATCATCATCTCAGTTCCGAGAGACCTTGAAAGAGCTACGATTGCTGATCGGTTCCTGAAGTCATACTTGCAATTATAGTTATTAGACTTATCCAAGTGGGAGACTGTTGGATAAGGTGTCTATGTACATAACTATTTCTGGTATGTACTTGACCCGGTTTGGGATGGTCCATTTGGGTTGCATGGCATCATGCATTTGGATAGACTAAAATGAAAGAATTAACACTTATGGTTTATTAATATATTATAAGTTCTAATATATTAATAATATTATTTAATTAGTATTGATCAAGAATTAATTTAGAATTAATTAAGTGATCAAAAAGGTGACTAATTAAATATATGTGTTGATTGTGTAAATCATCCATACTTGTATAGTGGGCTAAATGCTCCATGGATTATCAAGTTGGGCTAAGACCCATAGGATGCTCCATGGATGCTCCATGGAGGTGTAATCCCATGGATCATGGAAATGAAGAGTCATGTCATATTAGGGTTTACATGGTGTGACCCTAATTGTAACACACTATATAAGTAACATAAATCTCACCAAAAATCGGCCACTAGAAAGAATAGAGAGGGCAAGCCGATTTTAGAAGTTTTCTACATTTCTCTCAAGTCATTCCAATAGCATCTTGTGTTGTGTGAGACATTTGAGCCATCACACTTGGGGTGCTAGGCTCACAAGGTTTTCAAGGAATCCAAACTACTACAACGTATGTTTTCCAGTAGTTGGTTCCCATGGCATGATATGCATTTTATCTGATATCTCCCTGCTTTATTTTAAGTATGGTGATGAGGAGATGATTTGAGGTAGGATCTAGATCAGGATCAAGAGCAGGTGGCCAGAATAGGCCAGCATTAACTGAGGATCAGGTTAGGGAGATCCTTCAGGAGGAGGTTGTTTCCTTCTTCCGAGAACAGATTTCCGAGATGTTTGGGTCTATTAAGACCACTGTGGTAGAGTACTTTGATGAGAGATACGCTGCACTGACAGCAACATCCCCAATTTCATGTCTAGAAAAGACCGATTTGTTTATGGTTTATTTGAAAATTAGAGTATCCTTTTGAAGAGATATGTTGCGGAATTTGTTCCCAAAAATATGATAAGTAATTTATCAAATCATTTCCGAAGAAATGTGTTTTCATTATATTAAAAACGTTGGGATGTCATTGTCAATACAATACATAAGCATAAACAGAAATAGTACATGCCTTACAACATCTATTATTCTAATGGCCTATAATCCACTGATCTCTTATCAGATTATCACTCTTGCGCTCTATGGCCACTACCTGTAATACAAGGAACTAAGTGGGTCAAGCTTTGGAACCTAGTGAGTACATAGGGTTTTCAACCCACAATAATTAAGTTTATTAATTTTCATCAAGTCAATCAACCCGATTACATGTTCCCGTTATCCTCACTCTCTGTCCCTAAAGCATCTAAATTAAGGGACCTATCCTAAGGATTTTCATCAGGATGGACAACATTGCTTAGGGGATTTGTTAGTAATATATTTCAAAAAGGAAACCATGAGTGGGATGGAGTACACCTGCTGAACACATAGTTCAAAAACACCTACAGGTTGCGAGTCTGCCAGCGTTCCACTAGACTGTCTGGAATAGTTTATGGTCTTCATCTATACTCCGCTAAATGACTGGATCAGCTTAAACATCGGGGCCTCTAATCATTTGTTTCATCATCTATATCATCTACCCATCTTTACCCATCATAATTATAGGTATAAAATACATATAGAATTTAAATCGAATAAAACATGTATATTTTGTTCATCCAACATAGATATCTAGAACACAGATAATATGCACACATAACATGTAATTCATATTACATACTTCATATCTATGTGTAAGATGAAAGTAACTATGCACTCACTTGTTAAAGTGATGACTCTAAACTCAGGCAGCGCTTCACTTCTAACAATTTTATTTTCCTTCGACGAAACCTAGTATCCTTATCACTAGATCTTAGTCTAATATTTATTGCAACTAATTATTAGTCTAGGTAATATTGTTTTTTTTGTATTATATAAGTGTTAAACAATACTTTTAAACTACTATGTACAGACAGGGCCAGACAGGAAACACCGGAGGGCAGTACCATTTAGGCATTTAAGGTGTTCTGAAATCCAACAACCTTATACGGCCCCTAAAACCAGATTCCTAGTACCGCAAACAGTTAAAAGGTAATATAATAACAATTTGAATAATTTATAATACTTAGCACATATATTGCTTATAGGTTCATAATAACGATAATGAACTTAAACATAAGTTATACTTAAAGTAGGGTAAGCATAACTCACTTACAAGGGGGTTTATCTAGGAGTCGGGCTCTGTAGAGGCAGAACTCATGAGCCGAAAGCTTTTCTTCTCGGAGCCTTCTTGCGCTCCGGGACTTGCCTCTACTACTTGGGAAGTACTAGGGAATGATAGGGGCTAAGAAAAGTGACTGAGAGAGAAATAATGGGAAGGGTGTGAGTTTTTGGGGTGATCCTCGCATCTATTTGTAAGCTAGAACTTCGAAGTACCCTGGGCGTAACTACGGAGTACACTGCACGTACTCGGTACGCTGGGCGTCTGAGGCCATACGCTGCGCGTACGAGGGGATCGCACCACGTGTTAGGCTCACATCCTCCCATAATTTAATTAACTTATAAATTCTGTAAATTTTGCATACAATAACCGTCTTTGACGTTATTTATATCCACACGTAGGTAGCGACGTGATCTACAACTTTCGTTTAGACTCCATCGGCTAATTTTGATTTATTTTTAAAGGTATATTTTAACAGGCTTAGACAGATAAAGTCAGTTAAAAATTCATAACTTTGTCATCCAATATCCATTTTTGTCTGTCTTTATATCGTTGAGTTCCTATTAATGAGATCTTCAATTCTCGTTTAGTTTGTGTTGCCTAAAAATTAATTGATCTATAATTCGATTTTCGGGCTGCATACAGCTATGTCAAATCTTATAAAAATCACAACTTCCTCTAACGAAGTCGGATTTGGACATTCTCTATATGCACGCTCTCGGTTTAATGTATATGTAACGACGTAAATTTTCAAACCAAAATTTTCAATTTAAAAACACATTTATCACAATAATAAAATCCCAAAATGTCACAAAGTCAAATCATCAATTCTCATAATCAAAAACAGTGCGTATCAAACTCTAGGATCCTCTAAAACATAACTCAATCTCTAAGGTGTGTACAATCAAGCCGGCTCCCTCTCGCGATCCAATAAGAACCTGAAACACATAACACATAAAACGGTAAGCACGAAGCTTAGTGAGTTCCTCAAAATACCACATCCCATTAGCCACTCGAGGCTATAACACTGTAAGACCCTCCGGTCCGTGTGTCTCAGCGGGACCCTCCAGTCCCATAGCTCGTTGGACCCTCTGGTCCGGTCTAGCTCATTGGACCCTCCAGACAGGTCTAGTTGAGGACCCTTTGGCCTCATAAATCGTTGGACCCTCTGGTCCGGTCTGTAAAGCTCCGCATGGCATAAATCACAAAGAAATAATGCACATCAAAACACATAAGGTAGGATAACATAATACTCAATGTAAGCACATAAGACCTTCCGGTCACACATAACTACCACTCAAGGTAAAGTATAGTGAGAAGACTCACCACGGATGATGAATAGCCCCTATAAACGATGTTTCTATGCACCGGTCACCAACTCTTCAAATGACGCTCCATCCCCATGAAGGCTCAGATCCAAGGCATGTACTTCCAACTCCTTTCCTTTCAATGCTACTTCTTCACTTCCAAGGACTCACAAGGTCACCCCAAGGGCTCTCATGCACTCACAAGCTCTTATGGACGAAGGTTTAGGGTTTTGGAGGGTTTGTTGTCTGAGAAAGGTGGCCAGGAATGAGGCCAACTCATTCCTTATATAGGGTCACTTAAAATATTAGGGTTTCCACATTGTGCCTAGTACGCCCAACGTACTAGGTGGCTCTTGCTTAAGGATCACGCACATTCGTACGCTAAGCGTACACATACGTACGCCCAGCGTACTCCGCTTCCACATTTCTCAACTTAGGGGCTTATCTTGACAAATCTCCAAACTTCCATAGCTTCTTTGATAGATCTCTGATTCCAAACCCCCTCATACATACGGAAAGGTGATGAAATGCCCTACGCTTCTAGCAACTCATCGCAACCCCAAGTCTTCCTCCTGCCCGGTTTGCAGCCCACGAACTCTGATCATAGATGATCCAGAACAGGGTGTTATAGTATACTACGACTTTTATTTAGATCTCTAAGGCTAAAAAGTATTTTATTGCAAACTCACTTTTTACGATACACAGCGTCGTGTCGGTTTTGTGGCAAAACTTCGACGGGCCATAACTTCTTCGTTATAAGTCGGATTTCAGCGTTCCTTATATCCCTGAAATCCTTGTTACGACAAGTTCAACTTTCTTCATAGATATTGGGTCTATCTATTATTTTATTTTTGATGACTATTTTTATTATTATTTTATTACATCATTATAATCACATATATTGCACATGAATCACATAAATCACATAATACTCAAATAATTCCTCTTCATCACTTCAAAATAAGTTACAATTTTTTACCCTAACAATTACATCATTATAATAATGCTTAGGCTAGAAACAAGGGCATTACAATTCTCTCCTCCTTAGGATGATTCCATCCTGGAATCATGCATCAACAAACAAATGTAGATAGCGACTCATCATGTCACTCTCAGTTTCCTAGGTGAGGTTCGTCCCATTCGAATGTTTTCATCGCACAAGAACCAAGTTGACCACCTTATGTCGCAACTATTTTGTCTTACGGTCAACAATTGCTTCAGGCTCTTCGAATAACCTTTTATTTTCATCCATCCTTAACTTCGAAAGTGGAATTATATTGGGAACTTCTCTCATGAACTTCCTCAAATAACACACATGGAAAGTGTTATGAATACCATCTAGTTCGTCTGGCAATTCCAGCTTGTAAGTTTGGTTCCCAATCCTCTGAATGTAACACCCGCAAATATAATAAAGATATAATAAGCGTTAAAAATGATTTTTTAGAGAAGATTATCTAGGATAAATAATCTGAACCAAAATAATAGTTAGGGTTAACAATTGTAACCTATTTGACGTAATAAAGAAGAATTGTTTGAACATGATATGTTTCATGATTATTATAATATAATAAAATAGGAAAAATCAGTCGAATCGTCCGTAAATCATAAAAATAAGTGCGCCAAAGCATTTATATATTTAGGAAGAACACATTGTCCCGATCCCGAAAGTATAAATTTCGTCAAAATCCGAATCCGTGTGTATTAGATATGATTTTTATAAGATATAAAAGTCACTCGCGCACAACGAATGTATGACGTAAAAAGCTACAAAGAGAGTGGTTGACTTTTAGCTAATGCAACCAAAATGAAAATCATAGTACTCATTAAAATAGGAATTTTGAGAAAAAGAATGCCAAAAATGGAATCCGTACGAGAGAGTTATGATTTTAGCAAAACTATTTAATTTTATAAAAATATGGACAAAATATAAATTCAAAATTAGCCGACAGAGTGTAAACGAAAGTAGTAGATCTCGTCGATAGCTACGCGTGGATATAAAGAACGTCAAAAATGAAGTTCGTATGAACGAGTTATAAGTTTTAATAGCACATTTACGTATTAAAATAAAGTGTAAATCATATATACGTAGACATATATATATATATATATATATATATATATATATATATATATATATATATATATATATATATATATCATTAGAAAGGTATCGACGATGTGGTCGTTATAAGACCAGTGTTGAGTACTTTCGACATTAGTTTAGTACAAATATCACTAAATCTATTTAAAATAGTATTATAAAGGGTGTTTAATCGTTTAAGTAAATATAGAGGGTGGTTTTTGAAAATTCAATTACTATAAATAATAGTCTCTAGGCTCTTATATTTCTTGCACCATTCTCTTGATTCAAGAGTCTTTCTCTTCTTATCCCCCGATCATTTCGGTCCCTTGTGATTCGACTTCACTTTCTGTAGTTCTTAGAAAGATTCAGCACGAAG
The DNA here is from genome assembly GCF_051521515.1 of Lactuca serriola. Taxonomy (NCBI): domain Eukaryota; kingdom Viridiplantae; phylum Streptophyta; class Magnoliopsida; order Asterales; family Asteraceae; genus Lactuca; species Lactuca serriola. The sequence goes on from NC_136416.1 coordinate 208,986,264, forward strand.
TTCTGCCTCTGCGGAGACCGGATCCTAGCTAAGTAAGTTATGCTACCCTACTTTAAATATAGCTTATTATATCGATATTATGAACCTATAAATAAAATTTATCAATGATTCAAAGTCGTTATACTGATTGATCTACTTATGGGGATGATGTCTAGGATGTGATTTAGTGAGGTGTTTAAAGTGGGATTTCCAAACGGTATACTTCGTATACCAAACGGACCCTACTCCCTATATGATCCTACCTGGTTGTTGCTTACTTGATAGATCATGAAGTAGAGTTTGAGTTAATGATGAATCTAGACTAATAATTAGTCGCAGTAAAGATTATACTAAAACTTAGCGATAATAATGCTAGGTTTCATCGAAGGAAAATTGAATCGTTAAAAGCGAAGCGCTGCCCGAGTTTGGAATCATCACTTTAACAAGTGCGTAGTTACTTTCATCTTACACATAGATATGAAGTATTTAGTATAAGTTGCGTGCTATGTGTGCATATTATCTGTGTACTTAATATTTATGCTGGATGAACAAAAATATACATGTCTTAATTGTTTTAAACTGTATATGTATTTTATACCTATAATTATGATGGGTAAAGATGGGTAGATGAAAGATGAGTTGGATGATGAGATGAAAGGTGATAAAGATCATGAGATGAGGGTGAGAGGTGAAAAATGAGAGGAGCCTTTATCCAAGCGTTGGCCCCGTTATCTAGCAGAGTATCGATGACAACCACAGAATATTCTAGACAGTCCGGTGGAACACTATCAGGATCGCAACCTGTAGGTGTTGTGAACGAGACGTTCACCCGGTGTACTCTAAAAACCCATTGACATGTATTGTGAGTGGACTCTCAAAAATATTACTGTCAATAAACGAGATAAACCCTGACGATTCTGGACTTAGTGTCTGTTATATAAACCCTGGCAACTATGGACTTAGTGCCTATTATATAAACCCTAACAACGATGGACTTCGTGCCTATTCCTTAGGACAATCCTTAGGAATAAATAATGATGGATAGACAATTCATAGAGGATATACTTAAGAATAAAGAAGATAATGGGGATGGGTAAATTGGTTAATTGTTTGATGATGAAACATAATAACTATATTATTGTGGGTTGAAAACCCTATGTACTCACTAGGTTTCCCAACCTGACCCACTCAGTTTATTTGTATCACATATATCGATATAAAGCTACATTACACCGAGAGATTAAAGAAGTGTAGATTACTAGTGTAAATGAATGTAAGTTCTGTTTATGCTTATGTTTCTGTATTGACGATGACATCCCAAAGTTTTAAAATGAATAAAATACATTTCTTCGGAAATGCTTTGATAACATATTTTTCATGTTTTTCTGGGAACAAATTCCGCAACACTTTTCTTTAAAAGGTTACTCTGATTTTAAAATAAGCATAAATAAAATTTTAAAAATGACCGGTCTGATGGACTATTTCGGGACCGTACAAAGCTTGATAAGGTGTCATCTTAATGCTCGAATGGTAACTATTTTTGTAGGAAGATTCTACCATGGGTAAATGCTCATCCCAGTTACCTTAAAATTCTAGGGTACATGCTCTTAACATATCTTCCGTTGTTTGAATCGTCTTTCACTCTGACCATCAGTCTGCGGATGGTAGGCTGTACTTAAACATAATTTTGTACCCATTTCCTCATGTAGACTTTTCCAAAATCTCGACGTGAAACGACTGTCACGATCCGATACAATCCTTAATAGAAAACCATTAAGTCTTATTATCTCTTTCACATAAGCATTTGCAAGCTTATCCATAGACCATCTCTTATTGGCTGCTATGAAGTGTGCAATCTTTGTAAACCGATCCACGACTACCCAAATCATGTCGTGACCGTTCTTCGTCCTGGGCAGTTTAGTCATAAAATCCATAATGATGTCTTCCCATTTACCCATGAGTATAGGTAAAGGTTCGAAACTCCCATACGGTTTTTGATGTTGGGCTTTAACTATCTTACATGTCACACAATTTGCCACATACTTTTCAACATTGAGCTTCATCATCGGCCACCAGTAGTAAGGTTTCATATCACTATACATCTTAGTGCTGCGGGGATGAAACGAGTACATGGTCTTGTGAGCTTCTTCAATCATAAGATTCCTTATTCCTCCCATCTTAGGTACCCAAATTCTATCTTGGAATACCTTCAATCCCTGACTGTTTGTACCGAATTACAACATTTTGCCAAAACGTTCTTCCTTTCGGTCATTTTTCTCCAAAGCTTCTTTGTGAGCTTTCTTAATGCTTTCCGTAATTGTCGAGACAACTTCTATTCTTAACGCTCTTGACCTTTTTCTTTCCAGGTTTACTTTTTGACTTAGATCATCAGCTACGACATTTGCTTTACTAGGGTGGTAAAGTATCTCGTTGTCGTAATACGTGAGTAACTCTAGCCAGCGTCGTTGCCTCATATTCAATTCCTTTTGATAAAAGAGATACTGGAGAATTTTATGATCAGTGAAGAGTTTGTATTTTGTTCCATAAAGATAATTCCTCCATATCTTTAATGCGAATTGTACCGCTACCAACTCCAGATCATGAATGGGGTAGTTCTTCACAAAAAACGATTAGACTATTCATCATGATTCACTAAAGTTTAGTAAACATGGTTATGCTTACAAGGTTAAGTATAATTCTGAACATTGGAAAAGTTTCAATGTATGGCAGAACGAATGAGAATAATCAAATTAGGCAGAAAGATAAAAAGTTTCTCCAATCTGAAAAGATGGGAGAGTACTTGAGTATCGTGTTTGATGATGTGACAACCCTATATTTTTCCAAAAGCATTGTAACGCTCGGAAGCTAAGTACAACGAAATTAACCTCGAAAATAAAGTGTTCAAGTATCTAAGTTGGGATGCATCGAATATTAGATATCATGCCAAGGTTTCCAAAAACATAAAGAACGCTCAAAACCGGGTTATATTGAAGAAATTATAACCACTCGTATATTTACGACGCGACGTTAAAACATTATTTGACGTAAAAAGTAGAATCTCAATAAAAATGCATTTTAAGCCTTAAGTATCTAAACAAAAGTCGTAGATCTCGTTGAAAGGTGAACGTGCATAAAAAGATCGCCCAAATTGGACCTCATATGAAGAAGTTACGAATTTTCAAAGTTTCGTAACGGTAGTAGAGGGCTAAAAACTCAGATTGAAGATCGAGTGTTATTTAGCTAACGCAACCTAAACGAAAGTTGAAGATCTCCTCAGTAGTAATAAAACAATAAAAAGACAAACAAAAACCGACGCCGAATAAAGAACCTATGAATTTTTAACGAACTTTAGGAGGCCCGGCCTATTAAAAATATATCATTAAAAATAAAGTCAAAACTAGCCGACGAAGTCTAAATGAAAGTTGTAGAGCATAATCTCACCTACGCGTGGATATAAAGAACGCGAAAAACGGAGCTCGTACGCGAAAGTTACGGAATTTAGAAGTCGGAAGCAGGGATTACGCCCCGCGTACTCTGGGAGTACGCCCCGCGTACTAGACCCAGAGTCGAGTCCCATCGGCCCGCCCAAGCTACGTTTAGCTAGACCCGAGTCGTAAGCCATGACGCCATTCTACGCCCCGCGTAACCAAGAACGCCCCGCGTACCGAGTACGCCCAGCGTACTCCGGAAGTACGCGCCGCGTACGAGGGTTTCCAGCCCTATAAATAGAAGGCATGAGCTCGAGTCTTTGCACACCTTTCTCAATTCTTCAGTCACTCTCACACCCTTCCAAGCACCAGAGACCATTCCCTCACCCCGGTTTCCGCACTCGAGCCCCGACGAAAGATTTACGCTGCAGAGATCCCCGAAGAGCCCGACGACGCGACCATCCACGGACGAAGTTCTGCTCAACCCTAGCCTCTCTCTTCGAAACGAGTGAGTTCATACCCCTACTTTTCAATTCTTTTCATGTTTTAGGGGGGGAAATACAAGTACATTACAAATCAAAGTATTATTTTTATAATATCGTTCTTATAGAGTGTTGATACAAAAATAACTTTATGTTTTAAAGGGATATTATATCACCAAGTTGTTATTACCAAATGGGAACATACTTTTGACAAACTATAATGAGCATAGTATTCAAGTGATTCATACATTTTACATATACATCTTGACAAATGAAATGCTTTCAAAAGAAGTACGGTCTTTTATCATCGTAAATCTGTTTATACCTAGTAATGTGAGACAGCTTCACGTACGTTCGAGTATGCATTATTAAGTCCTGTATTATATACCATAATCCCTTGTAGGGGGGAGCGTGATACTTGTGTATAGATCTATACGGGATTGACAATCCCACACCTAAGCTGTTAGCTACAGCTAGGCCGGCAGGCCTGGGGTGACAAATGTCATAACAGTTCCAACGCCTGAAGAACGTTGTTACAGGCCAACAATGTCATTAGCATGGTTATAAAACTCACATAAAAGTATAAAAACAAGTTAGATTTACGAGATTCATATATGCATTTCAGTTTTCCATTTTATCGTTAATACAAATTTTATCACTATTATTCAAGTATGGAAAACACAAACGCACTCCAACACAGGAAACTTTTCAAATCATTTATAGAAAATATTGGATTTTCTGAAAACCTCGTTCATCGGTTTACTATCAAAAAGGACATACTTTTTCAATACAAAACGCTTATGAACTCACCAACTTAATTGTTGACACTTTTTCGAAACCACTTGTATTTCTCAGGAAATCAGTAATACAGGTAACCACCAGCTTTTGGAGAAAGGAACACTAAGGATGTTTTATTATGGAACATTTATCATCTCATTGTAATATTCTTTTGCTATCATGTATAACGCAACAACATACGTTTTCATTATATATGTGATGGTTGTGTTGCTTTCTTTACAATATTCAATGGTTGTGATACTACGTGAAGTCATCCACCCCCGAATGTTTCCGCCATTCTGGTTTGGGGGTGTGACAGATTGGTATCAGAGCATTGTTTATAGTGAACTAAGTATATCGAACCACATACGATATACAAACTATAAATGCAAAGGGGACCAAAAAAAAACCCTCTGATGAAACATTTTCATGAACAAAATACATTCTTTTAAAGATATGCATTTTTACAAGCATGCATAAATCTCGTATCATAACAAGTTTTACTAAAAAGTATTACGACAAGTTACGACACTACGATTGAGCCTCGGGGTATGTAATCATGTCGAAAATAAATATAGCCTGATCAACTATATTTATCCTGGATTTGACCAACGTACGTCGAGGAATGGTCGTAGTGGACAACAAGCCGAAAACTTACCAAATACAAAATTGTTTTAGTTTCGCCAAATTGAAATATTATAGGAGTATTATTAAAAATAGTTGTACAAATTATAGTTAAAAATAGTAAGTCGTTAAATAGAATTTTCTTTTCTTATAAAGTTCTCATACATCCATCCTAGTACAGACAAATGGCCGGATTCCATTTACCAGGAGATCCCTACTACCCAAACCAAGGCAACGGCGGTTGGATAGAAGAAGACCCGGAGAAAGACCCAGAGGAAATCGAAGAAGAGGTCGAGGAAGAACCCGAAGGGGTTATCAAGGGAGAATTTGAAGTCGAAGTCGGGGAGGAATTCGAAGTCGACGAAGAGATCGAGGAGATTTCTAGCGGGACAGACTCCGAGCCAGAAGTGTACGACCCTCCCATCCCTCATCCTCCGGAAATCAGACCATATCAACCGGGACCCATTCCCATGTGAGGAAGTCACCTCTACTACTGGAGCCGCCAACAAGGTGTACGCCCTCCTTTCGGCATGTGCCGAGATTTTTACAATGTCAGTGGGGGAAGCTCAGCTGATCGAGCACTCCCTGTTCTTGTGAACGCTATAGCTACCCAGAACTACGAGACGGACAGGCAAGCAACCAGAGTTCGCGAGGTCAATGCTGCTACCCAAGGTAACGCCGCTGACATCCGCCGTTTGGAAGGACTACATGAGAATACCCAAATCTACACGGGGACACTTCAGAACCAAATGATAACGGCTCTGGCAGATATAAGAGAAATGAAGGAACAACAAGTAGATCTCGAGAGGCGACTAATGGGAGTCAAACGGTCGGATGCCGAATCTAGCTCCAAACGCCGCAAGTAGAGCTTGTTCGATGCCCAACAATTTTGTTATAGATTAGGATTTCAGATAAAAGTTTTTCCTTTATTTCCCTTGTTTTCCCTGTTGTATCCGTAATCGAAGATCTCTAGGAGGATCAAATTTTCCCGAACAAGATATGCAATGTAACACACCTCAGGTGTGACCTATATGTATAAATATGAAGTATTTCTTATTATATACCTCTCAAAAGTAGCGAGTTTTAAATTTCTATGCCTACCTTGAAACCATAAACTAAAGTCAAAACAAATTACAAGATACAACTAACACACGATTGTCAAAACATTAGAAACTTATAGTATTCATTCTTATTTTTCTCTACCAGAACATGCCTCCTCGTAGATCAACACGCAGAAACTCAACTTCAACACCACCTCCACCACCTCCTCCAATTATGGACACCGTTATGTTCAAGACTGCTGTAACCGCTGCTGTAACTGCAGCAATGGCTCAAATGAGCAACAACGGATCGGGGGGAGGAACAAACAGTTTTACAAATGGCCAAGGTCAAAGCCGTTCAGGGGTATGCACTTACAAAGACTTCACCAACGGAAAACCTATTCCCTTTTACGGGACTGGGGGAGTATTGGCTCTATCTCAATGGATAGAGAAAACAGAAGCTGTATTCGAAATCTGTGCATGTCCTGAAGAAAGCAAAGTAAAGTTCGCCGCTTTTACTTTCTCTGAACGCGCCCTGACATGGTGGAACGGCCACGTCTAGACACTAACCCTGGTGGTGGCAAACTCCATGGGTTGGGAAAACCTGAAAAGAATGCTCCTTCGAGAATAATGCCCAAGAGGCGAGATTCAGAAGCTTGAACAGGAACTGTGGAACCTCTCGATGGTAGGATCGGACAGAGCTGGTTACACCAACAGGTTCAGTGACTTAATAACACTTTGCCCAGGAATGTTAACCCTGGAGAGCCAAAAGGTTGAGAGATACATTTGGGGACTATCACCCCAACTTCGAGGAAGTGTGCTAGCTTCCAGACCCTTGACTTTCGCCAGCGCCAAGGAACTAGCGCAATCTCTTGTTGATCATGGTGTCTGTCAAGGAGTCGCGGCGATTATGGCTGAACCAACCAAAGGGAACAGCAACAATGAAATCAATGCCAACAACAACAACAACAAGAAATTTTGGAACAAAAGGAAGGGGCAAACTTCACAAGAACCTTCAAAGAAACAAATGGTTGCGGTTCATGCTGCTACTACCCCCACCACAACTCCTGCTACCTCTGCACCAACAAAACCATATGCAGGGATTCTGCCCAAGTGCAGCAAGTGCAACTACCATCACCATGGTATTTGTCGCGAGATGCACTGCAAGAACTGTGACAGGAAAGGGCACACAGCCCGTTTCTGTAAAGCACCGGCACGACCAATTACTCAGGTTTCTGGCACTGGGGTAAGCCGGGCGTGTTATGGGTGCGGAGAGACTGGACACTTCAGGAGGGATTGTCCCAAGGAAAGGAATATTGGCGGTGTAGGGAGAGTGTTGGCAGTAGGACAGAATGAAGCAATAGCAGACCCGACGGTGGTTACGGGTACGTTCCTACTCAACAACACTTATGCATGCATATTTTTTTACTGCGGTGCGGAGAGAAGTTTTGTGAGTCATAAATTCAAACACCTACTTAATCAAAAACCCCAACCACTCAGTAAAATATTCACTGTAGAAATGGCAAACGGTAAAACAGAACACGCAAACGATTTATACATAGGGTGCACACTAAATTTAAACGAGCGTTTGTTTCAAGTCGATCTTATGCCCATTTCCATAAGAAGTTTCGATGTCATCATCGGTATGGACTGGTTGAGCCTTCACCATGCCGATATCCTTTGCCACGAAAGGGCTGTTCGCTTAAATCTGCCAAACGGCGAAACTCTTGTCATTTATGGCGACAAACCTAGTTCAAGTTTACAAATCATTTCCTATATTAAAGCACAAAAGTATCTTCGTAAGGAATATCATGCCTTTCTATCCCACATAGTAGACAAGAAACGAGAATCGAAAAACATTAAAGATATTCCGGAAGTCTGCAACTTCCCGGATATTTTCCCAGAAGATCTTCCAGGAATCCCACCCGAACGTCAAGTTGAGTTCAGAATCGACTTAATCCCCGGAGCTACCCCTGTAGCAAAGTCACCGTACCGTTTAGCCCCAGCCGAGATGCAGGAACTATCCAGTCAATTAAACGAGCTGCTGAGCAAGGGATTCATCAGACCGAGCTTCTCACCATGGGGAGCACCAGTCCTGTTCGTGAAAAAGAAGGACGGATCCTTTCGCATGTGCATCGATTATCGGGAACTAAACAAACTCACGATCAAGAACCGATATCCCTTACTGCGCATAGACGATCTATTCGACCAACTGCAGGGGGCAAGCTACTTCTCAAAGATCGATCTAAGGTCTGGTTATCACCAACTGCGAGTACTGGAAGGAGACATCCCCAAAACGGCTTTCCGAACACGTTATGGTCACTACGAATTTGTGGTAATGCCCTTCGGATTGACGAATGCTCCAGCAGTGTTCATGGACTTGATGAACCGAGTATGTCGTCCCTTCCTGGACAAGTTCGTGATCGTGTTCATAGATGATATACTCATCTATTCAAGAAGCCAGGAAGAACACAGCAAACACCTCCGCCAAGTACTAGAAACATTAAGGGCAGAGAAACTTTACGCAAAATTTTCCAAATGTGAATTTTGGATTCGGGAAGTGGATTTCCTAGGACATGTTGTAAGCAAAGAAGGAATACACGTGGACCCCTCCAAAATAAAGGCAATAGATAGTTGGACTACTCCAAGAACCCCTACAGAAATCCGGCAATTTTTGGGACTCGCCGGGTATTACCGAAGATTCATACCGAACTTTTCAAAGATTGCCAAGCCACTTACCACCCTAACCCAGAAGAATGTGACCTTCGACTGGGGAGAAAAACAAGACAGTGCATTTCAGACACTAAAGCGAGCGTTATGTAGTGCGCCCATCCTAACCTTGCCAGAGGGAACGAAGGACTTCGTGGTCTATTGTGATGCATCAAACCAAGGACTTGGGTGTGTCTTAATGCAAAGAGGGAAGGTCATCGCCTACGCCTCAAGGCAACTAAAGACGCACGAAGTAAACTACACAACGCACGATCTTGAGCTAGGAGCAGTCGTCTTCGCTCTGAAGATATGGAGACATTATCTCTACGGCACAAAATGTACCATCTTCACTGATCATAAACGCACTCCAACACAGGAAACTTTTCAAATCATTTATAGAAAATATTGGATTTTCTGAAAACCTCGTTCATCGGTTTACTATCAAAAAGGACATACTTTTTCAATACAAAACGCTTATGAACTCACCAACTTAATTGTTGACACTTTTTCGAAACCACTTGTATTTCTCAGGAAATCAGTAATACAGGTAACCACCAGCTTTTGGAGAAAGGAACACTAAGGATGTTTTATTATGGAACATTTATCATCTCATTGTAATATTCTTTTGCTATCATGTATAACGCAACAACATACGTTTTCATTATATATGTGATGGTTGTGTTGCTTTCTTTACAATATTCAATGGTTGTGATACTACGTGAAGTCATCCACCCCCGAATGTTTCCGCCATTCTGGTTTGGGGGTGTGACAGATGATCATCTTAATGATTATGAAAAATCATATCACAATATATCCTCTAAGGATATCTTAGTACATTTGTATGACTAAGAAGAGGAATCGTGAATTGTTGAAATGGTTAAAAGATGAATCATACTTCGTTCCAAGAACAAGTCTTAGAGTCATACTCCAAGATTGTAACTTGAGTGACATAATCTTAAGAAAGGTTTATAACACCTGTCAAATGTAGAGTAAAATGTTTCTTACTCTTATACATTTGAAATTGGTAAGTTGTGATGTCTTGGTAAGGACAAAGACCAAATAAGGCCAACTGTGTGAAGTGTTAGTCTTGATTAGAATCCGCACTAACTCTTGAATATTTGTTTGTCAAGGAATGGTTCTTGACAAGAGAGTATTATATGTCAAGAGATCAGTGGGAGTCTTAAAGATCTTGAAAGTTTCAAGAACTAATCAAGAGTAAACCTATTGTTAAACACTAGCACATGACTTGAGGTTTGTAACCTATCGTGTTGACATATTCTTGTTTCGATGCCCATTCCAGTTAATGTTTACTATGCATGTGAGTTTTATGAGTTTGGATTTGTCACTAACCTTGTCTTGTGATTTTGGTTATGACAAATTCACATGGATAGGAACACATACACCATAAAATCTAAGTTTCATAAGTTTTCTCTCTAATTCATGAAAATGATTGTGAGGAAACGCTTTCACTAAGTAGATTTTAATAGTTAGCGATTGTGTTATTTGCATTCTCAAATTCGATTATGATTACGACATCCCTCTTCATAGTTCGAATTGAGAGAAATGGCAAAGGTCTAAACATTTGAGACTTATTGATGTAAGTTCTAAATTTTTCAAGACACACATGTGAGTTATCTAAGGAAAGGTGTATCAATTTGAGAAGCCTAGATAAAGTCTTATCAAAGCATCTCGTATCGGAAATCTGAACTTTGGTAAGAAAGTCAATAAGTATTGATTTCTATAAGTCCAGCTGATTTCTGAATACATGTTAAAGCTAGTGGGAGCCTAAGTTTTATGCTAATAAAGATAATAATTATTATGTTAGTGGGAGCGTAATTATTATGGTAAGTGTTGCAAGTTAGCAATGTTAATTATAGAAAACAAAAGTTTCAATTTGCAAAGACGTAGGGTTTGAAAAGTTGTTTTGCTATAATTAAGGGAGAGGAATTCATACTTCATTTCAAAATATAAAAGTTTAGATTGAGTTTTTAATCAAATTTAGTCAAATATATATGAATGTTATGTTGGAATGGTTCAACATAAGGAAATTCTATATATATAAATGATAATTGCGTTCTCAAAATTTGATTATGATTACGGCATCCCTCTTCATAATTTGAATTATGAGAACATGGAAAATAGAAATATTATACCAAAAGACTGATCAAGTATCATGTCTTTATGTTAGACATTATGAATTGTGTCCCCTATGCTTTGGGTATAGGATCGATTGCATATGCTATAGTATTCTCGTGTTCTAATTTTCCAAGTGCCTAGGGCATTAAGAGGGAAAAAGGACTAGAACCGGATATGACTAAAGTGGTTAACAACTGTTAAGGACAATCTAAGGTTCGCCAAGGATTGGTCGCTTAAGGATAGTTGGAAGTATAATAATGGATGGAACATGTTGACATTATTATGAATAGATAGGAGTCTATTAATAATGAGTTGTCGTATGGCAAGATATGGAATGTTTATATATTGGGAGTTGGAGATTAAGAATATATGAAAAAGTTAGAAACTTTTATGCAAGAAGGATGTTCAAAGGAATGTACTTTGAATTTGAGACTTCGCTTCCTTGGAATTGTTTTGTTATCAATCTCCAGTGGAAAGTTTTGTAATATCGTTGGCCAAGTCTTTGTGACTTTTGGTATAATGACATTACAAAGGCTGCATTGCATGATAGTTTAGCAGTAACAAGAATTTAGAATTCCTACACTTGCAATAAAGATTTGGCATTGTGAAATGAACATCATTGAAATGTTGTCAATTGATCTATTTCACAAAGTCAGAACCATAGATAAACATAATGTGCATGCTTGGAGCATGGCATAGCTATTGTTTTAATTCAAGTATTAATTTGATAAATCGAAACATTATACAATGAATAATGAGTAATCAATATGGGACTCAAAAGTTTTAGGTCCATATAGGATTAGTATTATTCTTGTGTTTCACTTTGCATGTTTTGACTTCCCCAATAACTAGGTTATTCAATCCATCCACAGTCGATCATACTTTGGAAGTAGGTGTTGAGGCAAGACTGTCATGAATGGGTCTGTAGAGGTGTTTTATTCATAGCACAAGTTTGTTACAGTGTTCATGAGTACTCCTGGAATAAGATTCGAGTATTAGATTCAACCCACTCTCATTTGAATCACTTCATGGATTTTATGACGAGTGATTATGAGACGATAATATTTTATATTCTTGAAACGGAGACATGTGAGTTGTAGTTGCGAGTCGGTTGCACATTGACGTATGTAAACGCACCAGTAACGTGGTGTTATAAAACATATTATTGTGTGTAATTTGGTGAGTAAGTACAAGCAAACATTTGGGTCGAAGTTTATCCATTCCTTTTACCCTATGTGGTTAAAAGCAATATCTATGGGCCCCTTGATGGTTTAGTGATGACACCCCTAAGTGCTTGACCAAGCCTGACCTAATTTGATTTGTTTAATTAGTCGGTCGTCATAAATCAGAAATCGGGAAACAACAGATGGATAGAGAGAATGATTAAAATCCACGTCTCATGTCCATATGATATCTAAAATGGAGGAATATATGTTTCCTTATCTAATGGACACGTCATTGACTAGGTCAGAGTTCGACAATGACCTTTAAGAGTTACGATTGCTAGTCGGGTTATGGACTCATACTTGCAATAATAGTTATTAGACTTATCCAAGTGGGAGACTGTTGGATTAGGTGTCTAAGCCCATAACTATAAATGGTATGTACTTGACCCGAGAGTAGCATGGTCCATTTGGGTTGCATATCACCAAGACAATTTGATAGGATGGACTTTTAGGAAGAGGTTGTTTATGATTTATTAATATATTATAAGTTCTAATATATTAATATGAAATCATATTATTTAATTAGTATTGATCAAGAATTAATTTGTAATTAATTTTGTGATCAAAAGAGATTAATTAAATATATGGGTATTGATTGGTAAATCATTCATTCTTATGGTGTTGGCTAATGATCCATGATTCTTTAGGTTGGGCTAAACTCATGTGACAACCCATGGGTGATCCATGGGGGTTTAAACCCATGGAGCCTAAGGAATATGGAAGTTCATGTACATTAGGGTTTACATTGTGTAACCCTATTCTTGCCACACTATATAAGAAGCCCCTTAGCATCCAAAATTGACACTACATACACTAGTGTTCTTGGAGATCATTGAGCCAATTTTGGTGCAAGAAATACTCTCTCAAAAGTCTCCTTTTGTCTAGGTGTGTTGTGATTCCATTTGAGGTGCAACACTTGGGGCACTAAGTTCTTAAAGGCCTAACTCAAGAAGTTCTACAAGCTACAACAAAGAGGGAATTATATAACTCTCTTTTATGTTGATTATGTCATTTCCATGCTAGTTGTAAGCTTGATGCTTTGGAAACAATATTGCATGTATAATTAGAGAAAATATCCTAAGCATTTAGGGTTGTATTTGCACCATAGGATGGTGTAGTATACTAAAACCCTTCAATAAGTATCATGGGCTCCCCCATGGTCTTTAGCTGGAAAGTCATGGGCTCCTCCACATGGTCTTACATCCAAATGTCATGGGCTCCCCCCATGGTCTTTACTTGAAAAGCGATGGGCTCCCCCACATGGTCTTACATCCAAGCGTCATGGGCTCCCCCATGGTCTTCCGTGCAAGTATCACATATATAATTATCATACCTCTTAGCATATATCTAACTATCATACCACATATCACTACATCAACTAGTGTACCAAATATCACAAAATGGGTCGGCATTGGTTCCTTCGACCCATTGGTATGGTGAGGAAACTTACCTCTCAAGAATGTTGAACTGATAAGATAGGATCAGATAAGTCCCAACACGCAGCTCCAAATCAACTGCCTATAATCATCATGTGATTAACTTGTCATAATCCCGAAATACCATAAATATCCTCAAAGTCAAACTTAGTCAATCCTGGTCAAAGTCCAAGTCAACAGTCAAGGTCAACAGTCCATGTTGACCCTAACTCATTGAGTGCATCTAGTAATTCGTCGAGTTCCTTCAGAGTCCAGAAAATCGGGACAAACCGTAGTCAAATCACCGAGTTATCTCATCAACTCGACGAGTTCACTCAATATCCAGTAGACGGGGAAACTCGATCCAACTCGTCGAGTTGCCAGGGCAACTCGTCGAGTCCCCCATGTTTGCTTATTCCAATGATACGTCGATTGCAGGGACTCTAGGGCTTAGATCTGAAACCTAAAGGTGTCCAGAAGGATAAATTTTCCAACTTTATCCTCTAGAACCATTTTGAATGCTCTAAAGCCCTTAACAAAGGTTGGAAAGATCAAAATCTTAGCCATGTGGTTCAAGACTTTAGGGATCCGGAATCCCTCGTTTCCAGAAGAGGTTCTAATCCTCAAAATGTTCCAAAGATGGAGGCTTTATGGACATGCATGTCTAATGCATGTATTGAAGTCAAAATAGCCAAAGGGAATATATACTCTTAAATCCATGTATGGCATCCATGCTTGACCAAAAGTTAGATCTAGCCCACCATGGGACCATTTTGCCCTGGAGATTCATAAAGTTGCAAACTTTATGAACCCTATGCATGCAATCAACAAGAATGATAGGAAATGACGAGTAAACTCTGTTGGATAAGGTGTCTAAGTCCGTAACTATATTGGGTATGAACTTGACCCGACCCGGCATGGTCCATTTCGGTTGCACTTCACCTAACAATTTGTATGGATATATTTTTGAGAATAAGATGTTTATTATATATTAATATATTATGAGTTATAATATATTAATATGAAATCATATTATTTAATTAGTGTTGATCAAGATTTAATTTTGGAATTAATTTAGTGATCAAAAGAGGCTAATTAAATATGGACTCTTACATATATATGGATTGGGCTAAGATTTTTTTATGATGGGCTAACAGTATATGGAAGTCCATGGAGCTTTTAACCCATGGATCCTAGGTAAATGAAGAGTCATGTGTATTAGGGTTTAACCTAATCCTCCATAGTATATAAAAAGGTCCTTGGTTCTAGAATTGGCACTAGTGTGTGTGAGAAACAAAGGTAGGCCGATTCTAGCAAGCATTAGATTCTCTCAAGTATTTCTAAGTTGTTTTGGGTGATTTGTGACACCACTTGAGGCATCCACACTATTGGTGCTAGGCTCTAAAACTCCAAGCAATCAACCACAAAAGAAAGTATTTAAAGTTTTGTATTACAAGTACCCCATAACATGCTAGTTAGGTTGTAAACCTTGGAAATCAAATTTGTTTGTATTTTAGAGAAAACATAGATCCAAGGTTTCTAGGGTTGCATGTACACCATAGGAGTGTTAGGTTTCTCAAAACCCAACATTGGTATCAGAGCCTAGGCTTATTTTCTTGATACTTGATGCAAACTTTTTGAAAAAGCTCAAAAAAAATTTGTATGTTGCATGAACTCGCCGAGTCCATGGGGGGACTCGACGAGTCCATGTGTAAATTCATCCTACTCGTCGATTAGGTTCTTGCAATCGACGAGTAGAAGCCCCAGAATGCAGTTTTTCGAGTTTTTGTTGTTGGAAATGGACTAGAAACAATACCCTAAACTGTTTTGGTGTTTTAAAACTTGTTTTAGATGGTGTAATGGTTATGCTAATCCATTTACAATGTCTAATATCAAAATTCCATGTTTTATATGTGTTAATATGATTCTTGAAATTTTGATATTGACGTTCATGTTCTTATGAGTTATTGTTAGATTATAGGAATTATTTGTTGAATTGTTTGATGATTAATTCTTGATCAATTATGTGTTTTAATGGAATCCATAATTTGTCCTCAAGTTATGGATTACCAAAATTCACTCTTTTAAAGTCCATATTAAAACACATAGGTTACATAAAATGAAAGGTCACTCATTTTAATGAACCATTAACTCATAAGTTATGGAGTTGAAAAGTCTTGAATAATTTCAAAAATTTCCCTCAAGTTTGGAATTTGTAAAGTCTCACACATTAATACTTTAAATTCCAAATTGAACCTTAGAATTTTAAAAGTTTAAAATTCAACCCTTATAATTCTATAATATTAAAAGTTTAATTATTATATATATGTATAAGAATAAGTCAGTCTTACCGTTAGTAGGCCTCATTCACGAAGTCGGTCTATAAGAGGGGGTATAAGGTTACTGCCTATAAAATGGCGGTTTAATGGGTGTCCACAGTCACCCACCGCTTCCTTGACCGGTGGAGGGTTGTTAGCCGAACGGGTAGGATAGGACCTTAATCCTCATTAAAAGTATATTGAAATTATAAAGTAACTAAACCTTTATGAATTCCCAATCTTAGTTACGTTAGGAAAATATGAAATAGGTGCTAACCCATGAAATTACACTTTGTACCTTACCAAGTCGTTAATGGAGCGTGTGTGGTTAACTGGCACACTAATAAGGACTAGTAAGAGTGGCAAAGGGTGACTTAAGTTTTATCATAGATCAGTGGAGCGCGTGTGGTTAACCGGCACATCGATTAGGTGATAAAATTAAGGGTACCAAGTCAATTTGCATGGTTATTCACACCTTGCTTGTGATCCTCGACATCCCAGTCATAAACTTGAGAGGGCACAATTAATATTTAAACATGCCATTGAAAGTTCAATGTATCTCAAAAGATCTAGGAGTTTCAAATCCAATTAAAACTTAATAATTCATTTCGTTTATAATGGTGGAAATTGGTAAATCGTCATTTACCTACCTTCAAATATTTTATAGCTTGGATTATGGCATCCCTCTTCCAAGTTATGAAATAGTTTGTAGGATCCTAGCCTTAATATTTCATTTGGGTGACTTATTAAGGACTTCTTATCTAATTAAAACTTGTCTTTCTTTCCTTTCGAATGTCTTCCAACACTGTTGTTGGCTCAAACCCTATAGGCTCCTTTTCCCTCATGAACTTGTATGGGAAAGTCACTTTTGATGGTTCTAATTTCAATGAATGGATTAGGAACATCAAAATGATTACCCGCTATGAGGACAAGGAATATGTCCTTGACAAGGAGCTTAAGGTTATCAATGAGTCCACTGCTACTCCTGAGGAGATTGCGGAGTATGCTGCACATGAGAGGGATATTACTAAATTGTCATGCATTATGTTAGCAACTATGACTCCCGAACTCCAGAAATCCTATGAAGATTTCTACCCCTATGAGATGCACCTAGATCTGATGGAAAGGTACCATTAGAGCGCTCGTGAAGAGAGGTATGAAATCATCTCCTTCATGATAACAGTTAGGGTGAAGGATGGTGAACCCATCACTGGTCACTTGCAGAAAATGCAAAGGTTCGTGGACCGGTTGCTGAAGCTTAATGTGGACTTCCCTGAGGACATGGAGATTGATATCATTCTCCATTCCTTACCTTCAAGTTATGATCAGTTTTGTATGACTTATCATATGAAGAAGGAGGAATTTACACGTAGAAAACTTCAAGGACTTTTAAGGACCATTGAAAGTGGCCTCAAAGGTAAATCGGTTGTTACTTCTACTCCTACTCCTATAACAGCCCCTGTTCTGGCAATTGGACATGGAAAGGGGAAGAAGAGGAAGACCCGTTCGAAGGGTACCAAGGGAAATTCTCTTGATGGCTCCTCTTCAAGTGGGATCAACAATTGTCCCAATCCTCCTTCTTCAAATCCAAAGGAAGCACAATGCTTCTGCTTCCACAAAAAAGGGCACTGGAAGCGAAGCTTCCCTAAGTACTTGCAGGATGTAAAGGATGGGAAAGTTAAACCCACCCATACAGGTATTTATACCATACTGTCTAAAAACTCATTGCATATTATCTCGTGGGTGCTTGATACAGGTTGTGGTATTCACATTTGTACTGATTTGTAGGGCCTAAGAAGTAGTGAAGAAGATGAGCACGGGAAGATAAACTTAATCATGGGCAATAGGAAAGCATCACATACGACCAAGATTGTAGTTTACTCTTTATTGCTTAATAATGGGTTAACTTTATATTTGAATAAATGTTGTTACTCGTCAAAAATGGCGAGAAATATTATTTGCTTTCATAGTTTGTACAAGCAAGGATTCACATTTTCATTTGATAATAAAATTGGTGCTATTGATGCTTTTTATAACGATGTGTTTTATTTTAAAGCATTACCTTGTGATGGTGTATATGAAACTATGTCGATTGTAGACAAGTTTGAGAATAATGTGTTTCATATTGATTCTTCGGTTACCTTGGATAAAGCATCCTTGGGCATTGTCGTCTTGTACATGTCAACAAGAAGCGCATAGGACAACTCCAAAAGGATTGAGTTTTGGATCATTCGACCTAAAATCAGATGATAGTTGTGAGTCTTGTTTACTTGGAAAAATGACAAAGTCACCCATTCACTGGTTCTTATGATAGGGGTGAAGGTTTGTTGGACCTCATACACACAGATGTGTGTGGACCCTTCAAAACCGCCACAAGGGATGCTAATCGCTATTATGTGACTTTTATTGATGATTACAGTAGATATGGATATATCTACTTAATCAAGCATAAATTAGAAACCTTTGAAAAATTCAAAGAGTTCAAGAAGGAAGTGGAGAATCAACTAGGCAGGAACATCATGATGCTCCGATCCGATCGGGGAGGAGAGTATCTTAGTATTGAGTTCCTTGACTATCTTAAGGAATGTGGGATTGTCTCATAGTTGACACCTCCTAGGACACCACAGCTGAATGGTGTGGCTGAGAGGCGCAATCAAACCTTGTTGGACATGTTTTGTTCCATGAAGAGTCAAGCTTTGTTACCAATCTCATTCTGGGGGTATTCCTTAGAGACCGTTTCCAATATCTTTAATCTAGTCCTTACCAAAAAGGTTGCCAAAACACCTCACGAGATGTGGACTGGGAATGTTCCAAATCTAGACCACATCAAGATTTGGGGTTGTGAGGCTTTCATGAGGCGCGAGTCTCACGACAAGCTTGAACCTCGAAGTGAGAGGTGTATTTTCATCGGCTACCCACAGAAATTCTTTGGTTACCTCTTCTACAGACCCAGTGAGAATGTGGTCTTTGTGGCAAGGAGAGGAGTCTTTCGTGAGAGAGAATTTATAAGCCAAGGAGACAGTGGGAGGCAAATTAACCTTGAAGACCTTCAAGAGTCAAGCGGTGAAGGAACCTCAAACACTAGCGACCAACCTGAGGAGGAAACTCCTGTTGAGCCGATAGATGAGTCCGTACCTCCGAGGCGTTCCACTAGAGTTAGGAGCACACCTAACTTTTATTATGTTTATCACATCACTACTGAAGGTGATACATTTATCAGTGACAGTACATTGATAGATTTGGATAACCCTAATAATTATAGGGAAGCCATGGCAGTCCCCGATTCTGCTAAATGGAAGGAGGCTATGGATAGCAAGATTCAATCCATGTACGACAATCAAGTTTGGAACTTGGTTGACAATGTACCAGGTCGTAAGACAGTTGGGTGCAAATGGATCTTCAAGAAGAAGACCGGCATGGATGGGAAGGTGCACACTTACAAAGCGCAACTAGTGGCGAAAGACTTTACTCAAACTCCAGGAGTTGACTATTATGAGACCTTCTCACCAGTAAAGAAGATTAAGTCTATTAGGTTTCTGCTAGCCATAGCTGCATTTCATGATTATGAAATATGGCAAATAGATGTCAAAACCGCTTTCCTTAATGGAAAGTTTGTTGGGGATGTTTACATGAATCGGCCAGAGGGTTTTGTCAATGCAAAGTACCCTAATAGAGTGTGTAAGCTTGAGAAATCCATTTATGGATTGAAACAAGCATCTCACAGATGGAATCTTTGCTTCGATGAGAAAGTCAAAGGGTTTGGCTTACGGAGGTGCGAGGATGAGTCTTGTGTATATGTTAGGGCTAGCGGGAGTATAGTTAGTTTTTTGGTATTGTATGTATATGACATACTACTCATAAGAAATGATATCCCAACTTTGCAGGAGATTAAGTCCTGGCTTGGGAAATGTTTCGCTATGAAGGACCTAGGAGAAGCTGCCTATATCCTAGGGATAAGAATACTGAGAGACAGGAGTAAAAGACTATTTAGACTTAGTCAGAGTACCTACTTGGATAAAGTGTTGAATAGGTTAAACATGGAGAATTCCAAGAAAGGAGACTTACCGATCCAGCACAATGCCAGACTGAGTAAAACTCAAAGTCCGAGTACATAGGCTGAGATAGCAGAGACGAATCGATTACCATATGCTTCCGCTATTGGATCGATCATGTATGTTATGACTTGTACTCTCCTTGATGTGGCCTTTGCTTTGAGCATGGTCAGCAGATATCAAGGAAACCCTGACAAGGCTCACTAGACTGTGGTAAAGAACATTCTCAACTACCTATGGAGGACTAAGGACTGGGTTCTTACCATCGATGGGAGTGATGACTTGAGAGTAGCAAGGTATAGTGATGCTAGCTTTTAGACTGATAAGGATAATTTCCGCTCTCAGTCGGGCTGGGTCTTTACCCTAAATGGAGGAGCAATTACTTGGAAAAGTTCCAAGCAAGAGACAGTAGTTGATTCTACTTGTGAATCAGAGTATATAGCAGCGAGTGAAGCGGCAAAGGAGGCGATATGGATGAAGAACTTCATTGGAGACCTTGGAGTTGTACCAGATATACAGGAGCCTATGGAGATTTTCTGTGACAGCAATAGTGCGGTTGCCTTAGCCAAGGAACCAAGAGATCATGGCAGATCCAGACACATTGATAGGAAATATAACTTCACAAGACACAAGATAGAAGAAGGACTCCTCGTGGCAAAGAGGGTATCGTCAGAAGAGAACCCTGCAGATCCCCTCACGAAGGGACTGACTAGGGTTAGGCATTTGCAGCATGCGAGGAGCATTGGGCTGAGAGACGATATTAGTTTTAATAATTAGATAGTTTTTCTGAAACTTGTAAAATATAATTAACATTTAATGATTAAATAAAATTTGTTATTTATTAATGAGTAAAGTGTTACAATCCTATGTTGATCGTTTACTATTGTTTCAATTTTGCATGTTTTGACTTGCAGAATAATTATTTTATTCAAACTCTCCATAGTCGGTCATACGTTGGAAGTAGGTATTGAATTAAGACTGTCATGAATTTGGCTTGTAAGATTTGTCTAAGGTGCATTAGACATTGCAATGGTTGCTACAACATTCATTAGTGTTAATAACTTCTGAGTATTGGATTAAACCCACGCTCACTTGTATCACTTCATGGAATTTATCTCAAGTGAGCGTGAAACGGTAATATCATATATATCTTCAAACCTAGAGATATGAGTCGTTGACTATGAGTTGGTTATCCATTGACTGTACGAAAACGCATCAGTAACTTGATGTTATAAAACGTGATTTTGTGCATAATTCAACTAGTAGATAGTATAAGCATATGAGTCGAAATTTATATGTTCCTTCTAGCAATAGAAGCGATATATGGTCCCCTCGATGATTTGGTTTTGACTTATGTGTCGGGCCTGGTCAAAACCTAATTGATGTGTTCAATTTAGTTCTATGTCAAACAAATCAGAGATCGAGAAACAACTTCTGGACAATAAGTACGACATTGTTCCATGTATTTGTCCGCCTGATATCTTGAGAACAGAGGATTATATGATCACTTATCTAAAATGGCGCTTCATAGTTCAACAGAGTTTTAAAAGAGCTACGATTGCTGGTTGGTTCCAAAGTTATACTTGCAACTATAGTTATCAGACTTATCCAAGTGGGAGACTATTGGATAAGGTGTCTAAGTCCGTAACTATATTTGGTATGAACTTGAACCGACCCGACATGGTCCATTTGGGCTGCACTTCACCTAACAATTTGTATGGATATATTTGAGAATAAGATGTTTATGATATATTAATATATTATGAGTTATAATATATTAATATGAAATCATATTATTTAATTAGTTTTGATCAAGAATTAATTTTGGAATTGATTTAGTGTTCAAAAGAGGTTAATTAAATATGGACTCTTACATATATATATATATATATATATATATATATATATATATATATGGATTGGGCTAAGATTTATTTAGGATGGGCTAAGAGTATATGGAAGTCCATGGATAGTCCATGGAGCTTTTAACCCATGGACCCTAGGTAAATGAAGAGTCATGGGTATTAGGGTTTAACCCTAATCCTCCATAGTATATAAAGAGGTTCTTGGTTCTAGAATTGGCATTAGTGTGTGTGAGAAACAAGGGTGGGCCGATTCTAGCAAGCATTAGATTCTCTCAAGTATTTCCAAGTTGTTTTGGGTGATTTGTGACACCACTTGAGGCATCCATACTATTGGTGCTAGGCTTTAAAACTCCAAGCAATCAACCACAAAAGAAAGCTATGTTATTCTACTTAAAGTTTTGTATTACAAGTACCCCATAACATGCTAGTTAGGTTGTAAACCTTGGAAATCAAATTTGCTTGTATTTTAGAGAAAACATAGATCTAAGGTTTCTAGGATTGCATGTACACCATAGGAGTGTTATTTTGCTCAAAACCCAATAAACTCAAGATCTAGTCATATTCTAAGATAAAATCGAATCTTGAATGCTTACAATAGTCCACAAGATGGTCAAGCTCAATAGTGAGGGCTTTGTTTCCTGGATCTCTTCCTTCTTCTCACTATCCTCTTCTTCTTAAGATCCAAAAGTCACTCTAGCTCACAATATGAAAGGAAATGGGGATTAGGTTTTCGCACTAACGTTCTTAGGGTTTGGAGGCTGATGGAAGGTCAGCCTCAGGGTTTTAAGGAGATTATATAGGGTGCATACCATAAAATTTAGGGTTTTCCTTTACAGCGCCTACTTGTTGAGTTGGGCCTTCCAACTCGTCGATTAGGTCCTAAACCCCGCATCCCACAATGATCTCTATTCGACGAGTTGGAGTTCCCCAACTCGTCGAGTTTGAATCTAAAACCCTAAAATTTTGAAAAGAAATAGATACCTAAAATGAGCGTTACAAATGCTCCTACCGTATTCATGGTCCCCATGAGTCGCATATGCAGACTTATGTTGGATTGGTCTGTGATTGTGTTTATTGATTATATACCGGTCTATTCTATGACCCAAGAGTTGTATGAGGGGCATCTGAGGTAGGTATTCGAGACCTTGAGGAATGAGTGATTGTATGCAAAGTTCTCCAAGTGTAAGTTCTAGTTGCAGAGTTGCAGTTTCTGGGGCACCTTGTCTACTAGAACGGTATTCAAGTCGATCCGGCCAAGGTTGAGGCGGTGATGTGATGGGAGATTCTGAAGTCTCCATCTGAGATTTGGAGTTTTCTTGGTATGGCAGGTTACTATCACAGATTCATTCAGGATTTCTCCAAGACATCGATACCTTTGACTCGGTTAATGAAGAGGACCATCGCATTTTGTTGGGGGCCTGAGCAGTAGACAACTTTTGAGACCTTGAGGCAGAAATTGTGTGAGACATCAATTTTGACACTACCTGAGGGTGTTGAGGATTTTGTAGTTTATTATGATGCATCGATCACAGGTCTGGGTGCAGTTCTGATGCAGAGGGGTCGCGTTATTGCTTACGCTTCAAGGCAGTTGAAGCTTCATGAAGCGAACTACACTACATGTTATTTGGAGTTGGGGGATGTGGTGTTTTCCCTCAAGATTTCACAACGTTGTTTTTATGGGGTCCATTATACTATCTACGTAGATCACAAGAGACTGAGGTATTTGATGGATCAGCCGAATCTAAACATAAGGTAGCGTAGGTGGTTGGATGTGGTGAACGATTATGATAGTGAGATCCTTTATCACCCAGGGAAGGCCAATATGGTGGCCAATTCTCTCAGCGACAAGTCGGTCGAGGTTCCGATTAGGGAGGTGTGCTTGAGGATAACAGTGATTACTCCTCTCTTGGAGCAGATCGGAGAGGGTCAGATTGAGGCTCTAAAGGAAGAGCACCGAACGAGTGAGCGCATTGTAGGTCAGGTGGCTTCCTTCGATTATGATATTCGGAGGTTATTGGCCCTTCATTGGAGGATGTAGGTTTCGTACTAGGGTGCTGCATGACAGGTTATTATGGAATAGGCGCATAAGTCGAGGTTCTCTATTCACCCCGGAAGGACAAAGATGTATAGAAATCTTCGTCCTGATTATTGGTGGCCATGTATGAAGCGGGATGTATCTTGGTATGTGGGGAGGTGCTTGACTTGCAGGAAAGTCAAGGATGAACATCAGCGGCCTTATGACAGGATTCAGCCGTTAGACATTCCCGTTTGGAAATAGGAAAAGATTACCATGGATTTCATCACGAAGATGCCTCGAACAGCGTACAAAGTGGATTCGATTTGGTTCATCGTGGACCGATTGACCAAGAGCGCACTGTAACATCTGGTTTTGAAGTACTTCCGTTGTTGATCCTTAAAATTGAGATGTATTGCATTTTTGTCCCTAAGTTCAAGAAAGTGTGCAAAGGAGCCCAAATGGCATTTTTGTAATTTTGGCCTTGGAGTATGCGAAGCATACTAGGGCGCGCCCTAGTACGCTGGTTGTACATCAGTGTATGTTGGGCGTACTTCCCAGATAAGGAAACCCTAATTTTTTGGGTGTGACTCGTACATAAGCACTCTTATCGCCTCATTTCATCCACCTTATCTGCCTCCATCCTCTCATACATTTGTGCAACCCTAGTTTCACCTTAAGGAGCCTTTTCAAGCTTGGAAGTGTGTTTTTGTGCCTTGGAAGAAGAAGAAGGAAGGAAGCCAAGCTCATCTTGAAGGAGTGGAACACTTAGATCTAGGATTTCTACATCATTTGCAACCATTCTAAGGTAAAAAAAAAAAGCTTACAACTTTATTCCTCTAGCGTATAGATCTAGTTTTGGATGCCTTTATGGAGATTTTTTGTCCCAAAATGCTAGATCTTGAATATGGCATGTTCTTGACCTTTGAGTTGTCCTTTCAAACCGTAGGAGTGGTCTTAAGTCATAAAAATGGGTTCCAAATGCTTAGTTTTGCTTCATACATCATTTAGAAGGTCTTACGGAATAAGACCTTGTGTTAAGCATTTATTGGGCATGCTAGGTCATAAAGTTGGAGACTTTATGACACCTAAGAGTATTTTAGCCATGGATTTGAAGTTTGGACGTAAGAGCTTAAGCCATTAAGCTCTTAATGGAATTTATGGACTTGCGAGGGTACGCCCCATGTACTCAGAGTACGCCCTGCGTACGAGGTCAACCACCCCGATGGTGGTCACTTGCGAGGCTGCGTGTACGCCCAGCATACCTTCGGAGTCCGCCCCGCGTACACACCCTTGGTTGACTTAGTCAACTTGAATCGGTTGGTTTTACTCGGCTGGGTTGACTCAGTTGACTTATGGACTTATAAATAGAAATGTCAGCCCACTCTTGACTCGGTTGGGTTGGTTTAACATGACCCTCGAAAAGGCCCTTGACGTACCAAATCAGATTGATAGTAGAGGGGATTGTGAGATGTTTTGGTGTTGGTTCCTGAAGATGTTGATCACTGAGAAATCGTATTTTTATACAGCATAAAAGCAATCGATGGGCTATGTCATATCGTAAATGATTTACAAAATTTTATTGGGGTACAAGGACAAATGTCATTTGAACATTGTTATATTACTTAAAAAAATCCTTTAAGTTTAAGTATTTATTAGTTTTTAGTTGATTTTAAGATTACAGTTAAATTTTAGAATTTATAAAAAAAAAATAAAAAATAAAAAAACACTTATACAAGAAAGAAAAATAATTACACAAAACATATTTTACACGTAAAAAAAACTATTCTGGAACAAGTGTCTGGTGTCCTACTCCATGTTCAGGAGAAGTTCAAGAGAACTCTTCTGAATGATCCATTCTCGTCAAAGCGGTTATTTTACAAACAAACAAAAGAAAAATTGTCATTTTTTTCAAAAAATTCATTTATATGGTTTTGAGCAACTAAAAAAATATGGTTTTGAGCGACTAATTTTTTTTTCAAAAAATTGGGTCATCCCTTTAAAAAAAATTCCAACTTCACAAACTAGAGGTTTTGAGCGACTTTTTTTTGGCCTTTCTAGCTTAGTTTATTCTAATAGAACTTACAAAAGCGTACGCAATTTGGTGTGAATTTATTCCATTAACTTTTTTTAATTTATTTTGCTAGAACTGCGAACTTGTATTGATTTAATTGGAGTGATTTTTTTGACCTTTTGATGTTGTGCATCACGTTATTTAAAAACTGTATAAGTTAGTACTATATATTTGCATATGCATTACAAAATTTATAAATGATATTCTAGCACTGATTAATACTGGTTCGTTATTTAACATAATTTTCGTACACAAGGGTAAATTTTATTAAGAGTTAGACAGCTAGTTCAGTCCCAAAAAGAAATAGTCTCAATGTGTATATCACTTTATTCGCTAAGATACCATTACTTATGGTGTTGTGTTGTGGAACTATGATGCAACGAAATCGACCTTGAATCGTTGACTCTTTACGCCTATGGTCTGTGCTTTAAATATATAATTCAGTTAAATTAATGTTCTATTGCAATATGACTCACAGAATAAAAAATAGCGGTTGAAATAGTTGCCAAAAACAGACTTTCCAAGGTTTTGAATTTTGTAACAATGAATCGTATCTGATATAACTTTCCGTCAATTCCAGATCATTCTATAGTTTGTATGTCATCAGCTAGTGTAGACGCATGAAAGACAAAGGCAGGAATCTTAAAAAGTGCGATGTCAGTAGGATCCACAGACATTAATCTATATGATCGTTCCATGCACTTGATAAGGCCCCTTGATTGTGCCTATCAACTTCCTGATCGTCTACTTAAACATGTTAATTAAATATTTTGAACAGAATCTGATGCTCCACTCATTTTTTAAAGAAAAAAAACAGTGAAATATGTTGCGTATCAGGTTCCCTTTGTAGGCTGCTATCTTTTTTACTTTAGGGGTTATATAAATACATCTGTTTCACAATCGTTAAAGCATTCATTACTTACTTTAGATTACAGATTAGTTTTCTTTAGTGCATTTAACTTATTAGCCTGTAATTTGTTCAAGCAAATGTCATCTTCAGAAGTGACTCAGGGTTTCTGCTGCCGAGAATGTCAAGAAATTGTTGCAGACGATGGACACTTACAGACACAATTAAGTCGAGAAAGTGGTAAGTTTGTCAGCGATAAGAAGGGACTCCATGTTTACCTTAGAAAGATGTTGCACAGACGCAGAAGCACTATTCCTAATTCTCTGAGTAGCCATGAGAAGTCAGCTCTTGACACAATAAGAAACTGGGAAACAATAAAAGGGAAGCGTGCACTTCTTTGTGGCGTAACTTACGATAAGCAGAAATATAAACTCAAAGGAACTAACTATGATGTCATCAAAATGCGGGAATTACTAATGTTTCGATTTAAGTTTCCAAGTGCCTCTATCCACATTCTTGCAGGTATTCCTATCCTTTGACTATAATTAGTATATATAAATTCTCGTACATTTTACCTTCGTGATTGCCTTTACAAGGTGAGAATCCATAAGTGAGATCTCAGATGATAAAAGCATGGGTGGGCATCACCCTCCTTCCTCCGGGGACTTTGTGATTTACCTTCCCTATGTTGGTAGTGGACCCGTTGCGACACATACCTTTTAGTCACTCATGTTTCCCCTATCCATTACTGAGGTCTTAGGTTCAAACATGAACATCACTTCCTTTCTTACTTTGGGGACAATGCGAATTATTTTCTTGTGGGACCGGTTGGTGGGGCGCCCAAGGTTGGCATATACCAAATTTACCCCTTTTGAACCGCAAATTTCCTTAAAAGTGCTTGTTTTAAAACATTTCTTTCCGTAGTTCTGTACCATTTTCATTGGAACATTACAAGTGACATTGTGAAAGAACTTGCAGAAATGGAATCACACCTTTATCCAACAAAAAGAAATATCCAAGAAGCTTTGAGGTGGCTCGTGAAGGACAACCAGCATGGTGACTCATTGGTGTTCTATTTTTCGGGTCATGGATTAAGGCAGCCTGATTTTTTCGATGATGAGCTTGATGGGTTTGATGAAACAATATGTCCTCTAGATTTTAGAACTGAAGGAATGATCATTGATAATGAAATCAATGACACCATTGTTAGACCACTCAAGAAAGGCGTCAAACTTCATGCCATGATAGATGCGTGTCACAGTGGAACAATACTTGACCTACCACATGTCTATAGCACAAAAGAGTACGTCCCCTTAGCATACTTTTGTACACATTACACTATTATGATAGTTTCCCCCATGTTTGTCCTAGTGGGAAGGAGGTGGGAATGAATCAAGTTCAAGTTTGGGCATCACCTTCCCTTGTTTGAGGGACATTCTGATTTACCTTTTATTCTTTGTTTTGAGAGTTTGTCTTGATATTTGAACTTTAAAGTGCATTTTTGATTCACTGGCAGGCGTCGTTGGATAGATAACAAACCCCCATCTGGTGTTTATAAAGGTACTAATGGCGGACATGCCATTTCTATCAGCGCGTGTGAAGATAATCAACTTGCTGCAGATACATCGGTGAGTAGTTAATCTTTCTATTTTGATATTATCTTCTATCCTTTTGGGGTATTATTATGTAGTTTTTTTATTTAACTTCGGTTTTGATATTAAGGACCCGTACGTGTATTCATTTTCCCATTACGAACGGTTTGAATAAAGTATTGTCTTGAATAATAAGGCTAAGAAAATATTTGAGAATATAACGGCATACTTGGAAATATGAAAGGAAAAATATCAAGAAAAAATCTTTGAAAAGTAGGACTTTACGGGAAATCCTCATTTTCCTCATATTCTATATCTAGTCGTTTTTGCATTAAGTCTATGTTTGGCGTACTAGCTGAAAGTTAGTTGTTAGCTGAAAAGATAGTTGATACTTAAAACTAGCTGAAAGATATAAAATGACTTAAAATGACATTTAAAAAAAAATATGTTTCTAGAATTAATGAAGGGATATATTTGAAATTTTTTGAAAAGACTCCTAAAAAACTAGTCTAAGTAGCTTTTTAAAAAACTATAACTACTTTTTGGTTTCACAACATGACAATTAAAAAAACTCAATAAATCAGCTAGCTTATCACCTAGTCGTGGTGTGCCAAATACAACATAAATTTAAAATAAAGACAGTCATATATTGCTAACAAGATTAGGGGCTTGTTTATTTTCTTTTTTTTTCATTAATTCTTGTACGTAGGATAAAGTGTTAATGGATAAATGATGTCTGTTTGTAGTTGTATGAGCTAGCAAAAACTTTTTTCTGACTGAATGAACAGACTTAACAAATATAAATAACCGTTGTACCTTTCTGTCTAAAAGTGATGCTGAATTAAAAATAATTGTTTAATTAATCCCAACATGATTAATCACTTTAATCAAATATAAACTCTGAACTTGTTGCAGGCTTTCTCGGATACAGGAAAGCAAATGGAAGGCGCTATGACATACACTTTTCGGAAAGCACTTTTGAATAACTCAGAAGCTACTTATGCTAGTCTCTTGGCTTCAATGCAAAATGACATATTAGCAGCCAAGAAAAAATGTTTCAGTCTCCGTGGACTATTTCACCGCGAAAGAGTACAGGTTAGATTCGATTATTGACTTTTATAACCTACTGATGTCCCAAACATTGCTTATAAATTTTAGAGATTCAACCATAGTTGTTTTTTGTTCCAAATTGGATATTTTTTGGATCTTCTATCTTTAAAAATTGTTTCTGTTATAATACAAACAGAAGCAAAATCACCAATGTGTTAATGTGTAAGAAAGTAAAAAGAAAATAACAAAGATAATGATGAACAACAATGGTTTCTTTTGCTCTTGTGATGAAAGTATAGCAACACAGAGAGAAAATGAATGTAAAAATCTGGAAATGAAAATAACCTCCTGTACGCCTACTTCTAAAACATGGTCAAAGTCAATTTTTACTTTCCCGTATTTACAGTAATGACCCCTGAACTAAAGCCTTATTTAGGAATTAGACCCTAAACTTAGATATAATGGCACACTTTTCTACAATACTTTTACGTGGTTATCGAGATTTTACACCAAGATATTAACTTTGTTAATTTTGAAGTTGGAAAATAGGTCGATTTACATTCAAAAGTTAAACTTTGTTTTTTTGTGGAACGGAGGCAGTATTTTGTTTTCTGTATAACTTATGCTTCCTGTTATCAATTACAATCTGGTGATTGTGACTAGATTTTATTAGGAAGGCATTCGAATCTGTCATAATAACTGCAATTTTTACAAGACATGTAGATTTTGATGATGTGTTTAACTGTTAGCTACGGTAGTTCAAATGTTATAAAAAAAACATAGGGAATCTATTGAACCAAAATCATGTTGGCGACTAGTAATAATGACAAGCAAGTACTTTTATCTTGAACTATAAGAACGTTGATTTTTTTATGAG
The DNA here is from genome assembly GCF_051521515.1 of Lactuca serriola. Lineage (NCBI taxonomy): Eukaryota > Viridiplantae > Streptophyta > Magnoliopsida > Asterales > Asteraceae > Lactuca > Lactuca serriola. Next base: position 209,016,769 of record NC_136416.1, read on the forward strand.
ACAGAATGTTCCTGAAAATTTACCTATCAATCACAAGACGAAATCAAGTAGGAAGTTGCTGATAATTTAAGCAATGGCCTAGACCGGATGAGACTACGCAATCTTTTTAGGTCTAGTTTTTTAGAAGGGGAGCGATTCCTTGTTCCAACTTTTGGAGTGGGAAAAAAACCTTGTTTTTTTGTCCTATTTACATGGTCTTAGGCCAATATATGCCAAATGTTATTATCTTCTTTTCTATGTGACTAAATGTTTATTGATTATACTTGCTTAGAATGAGGTACTCATATTTTGCTAAACCTTCAGGAACCTCAGATATCATCTTCCAAAGAATTTGACTTAAACGAGGCGTTTGTGCTATAACTCTACAATACACCAAGGAGCTTCTAAGGCTATCTTACAATAAAGACCAATGACTATGGAAGTCGTGATTTCACTACGTGCAGTACGTTGCCAGATATTAACACCAACCATTTGCACAATCTGTTTTGGTTTTGATGTTTATTTTGTATTTGTGATTTCTATTGGTGCCACAGGCGTCGATTTGTTTGTTTACCTCAAATGTACCAGTAATGCACCCACTACCTAATGAATAAGTACCGTTGTTCTTAATAAACAAGTATAAATAAAGGAAATTTCACTACTTTGGTTCAACCCTCGTTTGATATAAGTTATATTAAGGCCCTATTTCTATTCTTTCCATGTGGGGATAAAAGATGTGTACGTTTTTTTTGAGAAATTGATGGAATGCTTGGGGAAATTGGAACAAAAGAAAACAAGGATTAATTTTTGAAAAAGCTACTACTCAATAGAAAAAACATTATTCCTTAATTTTTTTCTATTAACTCAATCTTAATGCATTACATAAATAAGAAATATTCATATATAGTTGCCTACATTCAGTTTTGTTTGTGCTAAGTTTACTATGTCAAAAGGAAACAACAGCTAAGAGCAACTAGCTGTCTCTTTTGATTATTATCCATATATGTATTAGTGAGTTTGGAACCCAAAATATACAAACATAACATTCTCTACTCACCAACATGAATATAGGATATAAACGTGTTAGTAACCGCAATGTGAACGTGGGATAAACACCTTATGTGGACCTACGCCGCCTATTATTGTTTTTTTAAAGAGATAGGCATTCTCTACGCCGCCTTATGTGGATAAATATTCTCTACGCCGCATATTTTTGTTTTCATACCATAATCTACTTTCTCAGGAATATATATTCACTAACCAATCGTTGAAGTGTTTTCCGGAATCTTCCTCACCATGGAGTGTGTTTCATGGATTCTAAAGGAAGTGGGATTCGAGATTCCATATTGTTGGGTGTTTTGTTGTCAAAATCCATAGGAATTCATAAAATTCCAAATCCATTGATACCATTATTCCTAGGTGAGGTTGGAGGCATTCAATCTCATTCTTCGGTTTTTATTAAAAGATTAAATTACCTCTCTCTCTCTCTCTCACTTCATATATATATATATATATATATATATATATATATATATATATATATATATATATATATATATATATATATATATATAATCACATGTGATTAAATATATCTAATCACATATGATTTATATGGACATGATTCGATTTTTTCGATATGAATCATATGTGTTTATATACATATAATCCAATGTGATTGAGTACATGAGGACAACTATCAAATAAAGAAAACAAAAATAAATCATCTCTACATAAATCATATAGGATTAGATACAAATAATTATAAGTGATTATATATATTTAATCACATATGATTTATATGGACAATATTCATTTTTGCGTTTTTGATTCAATAGTAGGTCTCGTGTATTTAATCACAAATGATTATATTCATTTAATAATATATGATTTATGTATAAAATACTAGTTTTCACGTTTTTGATTCAATAGTTGTTCTCGTATATATAATCACATGTGATTATATATATGATGCATATAATCACATATGATTTATGTGTACAAGATTCCTTTTCGTGTTTTCTAAGTAATATTTTTTTTCATGTATTTAATCACATGTGATTATATGTATTTAATCACATATGATTAATACATGAGAACAACTATTGAATCGACAATGTGAAAATAAATCTTGTCAACTTAAATCATATGTGATTAGATAGATATAATCACATTTGATTATTATGAATTTAATTATATATGATTTATGTGGATAATATTCATTTTCAGATTTCCAATTCAATAGTTGGTCTCATATATCTAATCACATGTGATTATACATATTAAAATATTAAAGTGATATGATGTTTACATTTTTCAATATTTTTTATATTGCTATAATCAGATAGAATTTTCAAATATAACTAAAGGTATATAGATATTACATCATTTTTGTGGTAAATGATTGTTGCTTTTTTAGAATATTATTGTTGAATTTGTTGTATAGGTGTAGAATGATTTTTGACCTTCTTATGTGATTGACTCTTTCCACGTATCTGCCAAAAAAGTTAGTTTTTAGTATATAAATCAATTATAAATCAAAGGCATACTCATAAGTTTCTATTATTTTTCAACATTTAATAAATGCAAAATCAGTTATCATTTCTTAATTTTCTAATTCTAATTTTTTAGATGATGAATCATGTAACACCCGGTTCCTGGTACGTTGTAACACCCGCAGATTCGGGCTAGTCAACTAAGATATAATAAGCGTTAAAAATGATTTTTTTATAGAATATTATCTACGATAAATAATCTTAAACAAAGTAATAGTTAGAGTTAACGATTATAACCTATTTGACGTAATAAATAATAATTATTTATATATTATATGTTTCATGATTATTATAATATAATAAAATAAGAAAAATCAGTCGAATCGTCCGTAAATCGTAAAAATAAGTGCGCCAAAAAATATATATTATTATATATTTTGGAAGTATACGTCATCCGATCCCGAAAATGTAAATTTCGTCGAAATCTGAATCCGTATGAATTAGATATTATTTTTATAAGATATAAAAGTCAGTCGCGCACAACGAATGTATGACGTAAAAAGCTACGAAAAGAAGGGTTGACTTTTATCTAATGCGACCAAAATGAAAATCGTAGTACTCCTAAAAATAAGAATTTTGAGAAAAAGAATGTCAAAAGCGGAGTTCGTATGAGAGAGATATGATTTTAGCAAAATTATCTAATTTTATAAAAATATGGACAAAAATATAAATTCAAAACTAGCCGACGGAGTCTAAACGAAAGTTGTAGGTCTCGTCGATAGCTACGCATGGATATATAGAACGTCAAAAACAGAGTTCGTATGAACGAGTTATAATTTTTAATAGCACATTTACGTATTAAAATAAAGTGTAAATCATATATACGTATACATATATATACATATCTATATATCATTAGAAAGGTATCGACGATGCGGTCGTTATAAGACTAGTGTTGAGTACTTTCGACATTAGTTTAGTACAAATATCATTAAATCTATTTAAAATAGCATTATAAAGGGGTGTTTAGTTGTTTAGATAAGTATAAGGTCCTTAAGTAAATATAGATGGTAGTTTTTAATAATTCAATTACTATAAATAAGAGCCTCTAGGGTCTCATATTTCTTGCACCATTCTCTTGATTCAAGAGTCTTTTTCTTCTTATCCCCCGAACATTTCGGTCCCTCGTGATTCGACTTCTCTTTCTGTAGTTTTTAGTATAGTAAGGTGAGAGCCGAAGCGCTGCAAGAATCTTTCTTAGAAAGATTCAGCGACGAAGTTCTGCCCCTACAGATCCTGACTCCTAGCTAAGTAAGTTATGCTACCATACTTTAAATATAGCTTATAATATCGTTCTTATGAACCTATAAATAAAATTTATCAGTGATTCAAAGTCGTTATACTGATTGATCTACTTACGGGGATGGTGTCTAGGCTATGATTTAGTGAGGTGTTTAAAGTGGGATTTCCAAATAGTATACTTCGTATACCAAACGGACCCTACCTCCGATATGATCCTACCTTGTTGTTCCTTACTTGATAGATCATGAAGTAGACTATGAGTTAATGACAAATCTAGACTAATAATTAGTCACAATAAATATTAGACTAAAATCTAGTGGTAATAATATTAGGTTTCGTCGAAGGAAATTATATTGTTAAGAAGCGAATCGCTGCCCGAGTTTGGAATCATCACTTTAACAAGTGAGTACATAGTCACTTTCATCTTACACATAGATATGAAGTATTTTATATAAATTACGTGCTATGTGTGGATATTGTCTGAATACTTGTTGTCCACGTTGGATGAAAGATTTTATACATGTTTTAAATGATTTAAATTGTATATGTATTTTATATCTACAAAATATGTTGGGTAAAACATGGGTAGATGAATGATGAGGGATGAAAGCTAATATAGAGGAACATTGGCAGTATGGACATAGTGTCCTATAGGTGAACATTGGCAGCAATGGACCTAGTATCCTATAGATGAGCATTGGCAGTTGCGCCGCAACCTGTAGATGTTTTTGATCTACTTTGAACATCCTAGCAGCTACGCTCTAAGGATAGTATGGACAATTGCTCCTAATTGAGAACATCATAACCCTGGCAGCTGCGCCCAAAGGACAATATCAGCAGCTGCACCTAATAGAGAATGTCATAATTCTGGCAGCTGCGCCTAAATGATAATATTGGAAGTTGTGCTTAATAGATAATATTGACAGTTATGTTATTGGCAACGATGGACTTCGTGCCTACTCCTTAGGACAGTCCTTAGGACTGAATGAGTGAATGATAAATGATTCTTAGGGGAGATCCTTAAGAAATAAAGAAGATAATGGGGATGGGTAATTGGGTTGATTGTTTAATGATTAAACATAATTATATTATTGTGGGTTGAAAACCCTATGTACTCACCAGGTTTCCCAACCTGACCCACTCAAGCTTATTTGTATCACAGGTGTCGACATGAAGCTGCTTTACATTGAGAGATTTAAAAGAGATGTAGATCACTAGTGTAAATGAATGTAAGTTCTGTTTATACTTATGTTTTTGTATTGACGGCGACATCCCAAATGTTTTAAATGAATAAAATACATTTCTTCATAAATGTTTTGATAAAGTATTTATCATGTATTTTCTGGGAACAAATTCCGCAACATTTTTATTAAAAGGGTACTCTGATTTTTATAAAGCATAAACAAAATCGGTATTTTCTGGCCGTGAAAATGGGGATGTCACAGTTGTATCAGAGCCTTAGTTTAAGCGAACTAGGAATACGGATTTATTTCTAGACTTAAACTTAGAATGTTAAGTGATGATCGTGAGGACTGTATCTAATAAAATTTAGGTAATACACCTGAATAGACACAAGCACTAGCTAATTTAGGGAAAATGCCTAACATGCTTTTATGTGCTAAATGATTTATGATGCTTTATGATGCTAAATGTATGATCGGATCTATGCTCTATTGCCGACCGGATCTGGAAACTTTATGTGTTCAGATTTCTAAACGTTTAAATACGTTATTAGAACTGGCATGTAACTTTTCGGAGTGATGGGGAGGTTTACAAGTTGATCGTAAATGAAATCTCTCGTACCTTAATTCTCGTCATTACACACCAAACGTCTGATTTGGTGTATAGATAAAAATGGCAAGAACCCGAAGTGGAGTCGGGAACGCAAATGGAAACAGGAACCAACCACCAATGATTAAGCAAATACATGTTGTAGTAGCCGCTCCTGAGCCAATCACGATGGACGGAGTGCAAGCGTTGATCCGGATGATTTTGGATCATCTAATGGAAGAAACAAGGCGTTTACTTCAACAAAATCAAGAGGAACTTACAGTGCCTATTGAACAGCCCGAGCTGAATGACGGGCAGTCTGAGGAAGGGAACGACAGCAGGACCGTTGGTCAAGCTGATCCACCGGTAATTAGGATGAACAATAAAGATGACGGAGTCGAGTGGAATGGATGCAAGTACAAAGATTTTCTAACTTACAAAGTTTGTGTTCCATTTCCAGCTCATTTGAGGTAAAAAGCTTCAACCTTGACTTTTTGTTTATTAGATCCTCTTTAGGGCTTGAATCTTGTCATTTTTGGGGCAATTCTAAGTCACCTTCGGGTTTCGGGCATTATATAGAGGAATAACTTCTGTCACACCCCAAAACCAAGAACGGCGGAAACGTTCAGGGGTGGAGGACGTCATGTGAAGTATCATAACAGTGTAAAGTAGTAAACAAGCAACAACATCATCCATTGCATTAAAAGTAAAGTTTTAATACATGTGTGTTCTTTCATTGTAATAAGACACCAAAATATGTAATCAAAATAAAAGACGGGTCTTGACTGTGCTCCGGCTTTTCAAAACCTAGTCAACATACCTGTCTACTGGTGACCTGAGAATACAAGTTATTTTAAAAGAGTAGATCAGCATAAAGCTGGTGAATTCATAAGTATTTAAGTGTCATTACTCTGTTTTGGAAAGCTGTTATGAATGCCATGTAAAGTTTTGATTGAAACATTTGATATAAGTGTGAAAACCCTAGAAAATCACATATTTCCTACTAGTATAAAAGTAGTCTTCTACCAAGACCCGAATGTTTTGAAAGTAGTCTTCTACCAAGACTTGAATGTTTTGCTGTAACAAAGATGGTTTTTCCCCTGCATGACTACTATTAACAATATATAGTCTACCTAATAGTTTATGTGAATGTATTACAAAATATAAGTAATAGGTAAAATATAGCCATATAAGTATTATCCTTTTGTATTAGGATAAACACGACATCGCGACTGCCGAAAAGTATTAACCTTGAACCTCCGTAGATGTTCATTTTCCTCTGTAGCTAACAGCAGGTCGTAGGAATGGTTAGTCCCGTAGACGTACCCCTAGTATAAGTATTAACCGTAGGCATTCGTAGATGTTCATTACCTCTGTTGCTAACAGGTGGGTGCCGGAATGGTTAGTCTCATATAGTATCCTTTTGTACTAGGATAGACAGAACTAATCTACACGTATAGTATGTAATAGTATCTCATTATATAGTATCTAGGTATAAGTATCTCATTAAATACCCCACACTTGACTTTTGCTTGCCCTCAAGCAAAACTGAATTTTAGCACACTAGTATCACATATGACAACTCCAATCTAACCCAGCCATTATGCCAAGACCGTAACGCATGCATTTGTGTCTAAAATTTTCCTAAATACACCCGCATACTCTAAATACTCACAATCCTCATAAACATTCGCCCACTCATCCCGAACAATGCTCATTTTATGCATCCCTCTGAATCCATCCGCAGAAAACCTCCTATCCTCAAGGTATTTTTGGTTGAGCAACCCAAGCATACATAATCTAGAATTACAATTTATGATACCACATTGGAGCTCTTTGGAATTCTTCACTTCTTTGGCTTGGAACAGTCTGACATCAAGTTGTTAGGACCTGAGTCGCTATGCGAACACTTAACACAAGACTGAAATCAAGCTAGAGTGGTTTATGAATCAGTCATCAAGGATGGGATTTTGAGCATAAAGATTCCACTGACCTGTAAAAAGTGGGCCTAACCCTTGGGGATGTGGTAATACATCTAAGTTTTGATCTTTGATTTCTTTGAATTCGCCACCTTGTTGTTTGATTTTTGGTATCTTCAACTTTTGAATTACTTCAGAATTTTGATCTTTTGATCTTCACTTTAGTTGCTCCAAAATTCTTCAAACTTTTCTTGCAATTCTCTCTCTTTTTTTAACATGTAACTCACTTTTTTTCACTCAAAACCCTACATGCTTAAGCAGGGGCGCTCAACTTCAACCTTTATTGGTTAACGATAATAATTTTCCTGGATACATTTCTGGTACACGATGCTAAACATATTGCATCCTTCGGGCTGAGCGAGGTCATGTTTTTGTCCCATGATTTCACTAGAATAAGGGGGCCACAAATGCACTATAATGTATATAGGCTCAACTAAACATTTGGGTCTTCATAGAATCATCAAATATAATACTAGCATGATCCCTAATTGCTTTATCAAAATTTTCAAAATTAGCCCTAGCAATTTTAATGCAAAAATTTCAAATGAACTAAAATTTCAAGATTTTCGAAATTTAACTAAAATTTTAACTAATTTAACCAACCCCCTACCCCACACTTAATTTATGCAATGTCCCCATTGCATATTATGCATGATAAAGAACAATAAAATAAAGAGAGAATTGGAACAAACTCCCCTGGGATAGTAGTGCGAAGTTGATATTTCGTCTTTAAGCTCCATCTTCAATTGACTTTAGACATGGGAACAGCTCAACCATGTCTTTGGTGTCAAAATCTCGTGTGGTATAGCTCCAATTATAAGAGAAAAACTCTTGGAAATGCTCGTAAAATGATCTTCAAAGAATAGAACCAATGCCCATATCAAATGTCATCAAATCTTCAGCTCAAAAGTAAGAAGAATAAGCGAATCGTCGAGTAAGTATATAGACTCGCCGGGTTGAAGCGTAAATGACAAAAGAATCGTGAATTTTCACATGAACTCGGCGAGTCCATAAGATGCACTCGGCGAGTAGACCGCTGTGTTACAAAAATTTTATTATGCCCAAGTCCGTTTCTGATGTATGGGGGTTATACAAACTAATACTTCCCCTCATTTTTCTTCAGTGAATAAACACTCAATAACCCTTCTATCAATTGGACTCATAGCTTGACTCAAAACTTCGTTTCCTCTCTCGCCTAGACTCGATTTCTCGCTTCGTCAGCCTTGACTCTAGACCCTCACATGCATCCTTACACTCAAACTGAAAAGATCAAAAACAAAAACCAATTAATAAAAAAAACATTAAAATAAAAAAAAGTCCTAAATTATCCTTAAACACTAGAAGTTTAGAAAGAAAAAGAAAAGAAAACTTTAATGACGGGTTGCCTCCCGCAAGCGCTTCTTTTTGTGCGAGTCTTTAGTTGGACTCTCAACTTAATAAACTTCCAATAAACTCAATGCCAATCCATCCGTTGCATTGAATATTTTCTTTGGACCAATTTGTAAAATTTGCCTCTTTTCTTCTAAAATTGGCTAAACGAGCTTGAATACATAAAACCCAAGAATTCTGACAAGGGTTGGGACCAGTCGGATACTAATCAAAAATGGATCGTGCTTCAGAACATTCTCCAAAGTTGGAGTCTTCACCCCATGCTTCGAAACACAAACCGGAAGAACAGGGGACCATGTCGTGGTAATGGTCAAACCACAGCTTGGTTTCTGCGATTCAACTTGTTCTTGTTCTTTGTCTGACCTCTCTGCTAGCAAGCTTTCCAGCTCCTCCAAATCTCTTTCTGGATTAAATTCTTCATCTTGTAACTTTAGCTCTTGTGACTCAAATTGTTCTTGATCATTAGACAAGAAGTTATCTAACCATCTTCCAAATTTCTTCAAATCATCATCTGAGTCATAATCCTCATCTTCCTGCTCAATTTCCTGCACTACTTCCTCAAGAAAAGCATCAAAAGCATCGAGATTTGGAAAATACATAATAAATAAAAATAAAAATAAAAATAAAAAAACTAATCAATAAAATAAAGACGATAACAATTAGAAAATAAAATTAACTATTTGAACCGTTCCCAGGCAATGGCACCAAAAACTTGATGTGTGTGAAACGAACTAGTTTTAATCCTACTAACTTAAACACAAAGACAAACACACGAAAGGCAGTGTACCTATCGATTAGCAGTTTAGTTCAGGTAAGTAGGGTATCGAACACAGGGAACGGTAAACAATTAAAACAAATGCTAATATTATCTAAATAAAACAATTAATAGAAAGGGGGTTTTCTGTAGTTTTGCAAGACTAGAAACTTAAACAATTAACTAAAACTTAAACTAAGAAACTAAGAGCTAAGCAAATAAAAATCAACTAAATTCAATAATAAAGAGGACTTCTGTTTAGGTTCGACTCATTTGTTCCCATGGATGATTTCAATGTATCGGATTAATTCTTCATTGGCTACCGACTACGATGATTAGTTTCACGTTCGCTATTACTAATCCTTAGGAAACAAATTAACTCAAGCAGTGGCCAGTTGTCTAAATTAACGGATTTCCTAGTTATTGATTCGGGTTAAATAAGACTTGTAATGGTTAATTAAATTGGCCCTTCAATTAACCTCTTGTTGATGTTCATCAAACAAGCTCACACATTAACTTAACTATCTTCTAGTTAATTCTAGTTTCACATTCGCTATTCCTAGACATACAACTATGTGGTCACAATAAATCATACGAAATTAATAACTAAGAGATATTCCTACAACTTAATTACTAATTTATTAACAGAAGAATAGTTATTGTTAACACATAAGGTTCTTTAATAAGCTTAATAAAACATAATCACCAATTAAAATTACTCCTAATCAAATAATCAATCCATGTTCACAAATTCATCTACCTAAACAGAAGTTATGAGTTTTAGCTCATGATTACAGCAGAAACAAGCTCAAAAACGAAATCAATTGGTAAAAACATAGTTCAAACAGGAGATTAGGTAAAGAGTAAACTTGATTTTTCCTTGATTCTCCTTAAAATTGAATGTAGGGTTGATTCCCTTGCTTCCCACGCTCCAGCAGCACCTTTAGTCGACAATTGGCCTCCAAGGGTTCATCTATATGCTAGGGTATCGATCTGAAAGTCCCTTTATATAGATTTTCACAAAACAGAGTTGACTCATCGAGTCCAGTGACCTACTCGGCGAGTCCGTCACTTAAAACCCGTGTACGGCAAGTCAGCGCGTCCAGAATCGCGAAAGTTCGAAGTGACTCTTCGAGTTGAGGCCAAACTCATCGAGTCCGTTTGGAATCAGCATTTTCTCAAAACACGAAAGTCGTCCCAAATTGTGTCTAGTTTTCAGAACAATTTGAATCTTGTCAATCGGAGTTCCGGTTCATGAGATATGGCCAAAACACTGACGAGGGGTCATGCTGTCCAACAACATCCTTCTTTCTTCAAAATCCAAGATCCAAGCCTCCAATCGCTAGTTCCGCTTCCTTTTCCTTCCGAGCATGTCATTGTTGCTGAAAAATGATATTCTAAACTAATTAAGCACATGTTCTTCATTAAATGAGACAAAAACAACATAAAGTATTAAGATAATGCATGAATTGTATAACTAAATATGCCCATAGCAATCCATGTAAGTGTATCTCTTCATATAGCATTTAGTATAAGCTCATGAATGAACTGACTCTGGTGTGATTCCTTGTAATAGGAATAATGTTTTGTATCCCCTAAACTATCCATATAATAGTTTAGTGGAATGTATTTGTGGTCCAAGAAGGTTTATACACCCTTGCTACTCAAGAGTGTGGGAACTGAATGAAGAATGAAAACTGTCATATCAATACATACATATATATATATATATATATATATATATATATATATATATATATATGTATATATGAACATAAGTGTATAGATATAGATTTGACCAAGGACATGAAAAAGGTTTTGTAAAACATTTAAGAGTTTTGAACAATAAATAACAATGACTTGATGTCATTTTATAAACATTTCAAAAGAAGTTCATTTGATAACAAAATATTTTAAGACAAAAAACCATTTCATGTATCACATTTTGAAGTATGTGAAATCAGTTGGATGAAAACACAGTTATGAATCATATATGATTGATTTTATAGCATGCTGTTTTCTACTTGTATCCCCCCCCCCATTAAAGCATTTAAAATAATTTAAAACATTGATTAAGGGGTATGAACTTACCTGTAGATGGTGGTTTGGATGAACTGATCGATGTAGGATTGTTAAGTGTCAAGTGAAGACTTGTACACACTCAAAGATCCTAGTTAACATATAATAACACATATATGTATCCAATTAGTATTTAAACTACTAATTGACAATGTTAATACATCCTAGGACATGATAAACACATTATATAAGTGTTATAAGTCCTAAGGATTGCATCTACGTTGTTGTAGGACAAGGCTATTGGGTTTAGGGTTCCAAAGGACCCCTTTCATGAGTTTACTCCCCAAGACCCTAACCCATTTGAGTTTATGGCCGTAATCTCCTAATCTTTTGATCATTTGATGGTTTGAAGCCTTACATGTCCTTTAGAAGTATTTCTACTTGATGGTTTAGTCCTTGGAAGAGATTAGGGCACCATTTCCCTCCATTTAGGAGTTCACGGCCCTAAGACCAAATCTCTTTGTGTTTGTCACACCCCGAACCGGACGGCGGAAACGTCCGAGGGCTCTTGTGACTCGAATTGAATACCATCACAATGAATATTGATGAATCATAACATAATTCAACACCATGCATTGGAATATTACAACTGATATTGTTTACATTCGGTACATTGTCTTAGACATTACAATTCCATAACATAAACTGTCTGACAGATAATTAAAGCAAAACACCATGACATTTCCTGATACTTATTCTTCGGCTTACCTGTTACCTGAGAATACAAGTTATTTTGGACAAACGTCAACATATGAAATGTTGGTGAGTTCATAAGTAATGTTATGGAAAAATGATTTTTGTGAAGTTTGAAAAACCCAGAAAATCCGATATTTTATGAAAAGAGTATTTGTTTATAAAAAGTGTGAAGATCCGTAAATATGCGTGTCGATTTTGAAAACATGTATAATTGTTGAACTTTGTATACATCACATAGGTGAAAATGTTGAACTTCCGGGAAAACCCGATGTTTTCCCAATACGTAAATTACATGACTTGTTTATTATTATACCGATACGACGAATGTTTTTTATTACCCAGGTGACATTGGATTAATTAGGGTTTATGAGTTGTTACAATCACGCATTAATGAAAATCACTAGTTTATAACTACAGGTTACGAACGATCCTTAAGGCGTCGTCCGTACTACTCACATAATCCAACCACCCTGACTTCTCTTGATTAACGCCACGAATCTGTTTACTTGAATTCTCATAAGCCGGTCAACCGAGGAGAAAGGAGGATACGAAGCCCTCTCTTACTTCCATGAGTTATTCCGGGCTATCGGGAATGCGAAAGACACTTGGCCCAGCTCGCATTTGACTTCTCGACCTCACTAGAAGTACTAATGGACCACTAGGGCCCAATAGCACAATAGAGCTATTGAAAGTCCTTTTACATGCAATTGGGTCATAGGAGGCCCATTAACACGTAAGCGCGTTCCCTTCGAGCCCAAAGATCATGTTATTGGGCTAGCAAGGCCCAACAAGTACGATTTGAAACTTTCAAGCCCAAAGTTTGTATGTTGACTCATCATAGTTATCGCGTGTTTAACGAATTACTTGGGTTATTGATTTTTGTTTTGTTATTGATTCGAGACCGAATCAATTCGTTTTGTAACGATATTTGTTGTTGAGAGTGTATTTGTCTTTCTGTTTCGTCGGTAGTCGTGGATCTTGTATTTTGTCTTAATGAATTAATTTGTTTAAAAGTAAGATTTTTACCTTTTCACAACCTTTCTTTTATAAAAATAACACTTTTTGTAGAGTCTAAAAGTTGTAAAAAGTTGAGGTGTTTGTTTCTTTAGTTTCGCATGTTAGTTATTTTACTAAGTCTTCATTTTGTGTGAAGCGTATTGCTCTAGACGTAGTATATTTTTTGTACACTCAGGTTGCCTATAAATAGGGACTGAGGTTAGAAGTAGAAAGAGATTTTTGAACTCGAGTATTCTTTCTGCTTAAAACATTGTAATCAGTTCTTCATCAATATAAGATCTGATTAATATTTACTCTCTGTGTTCTTACTTTTCATTCATTCAATCATAATTGCTTTCGGAATCTCGATATTAATTCACTTCAATTGGTATCACAGCTGGATTCAAACTGCATTGATCTGATTTTCGTTTGAGAATCATTTGCTTTTTGAGTAGTAACTTTACTCAAAATTTTCCGCGCATTTTGGTTTTGAAAATCTCTCTTGATCTTCAGATTTGAATCGATTCTACTTTTGAATTGTTTAGTCGAGTGATCGATTAGCAATCTGTGATCATTTCACTTGATCAATTCTCAAATTCATCAAGTTTTTCAAGCTTTCTAAAATTCTCGTGTTCATCAATGGCGAACTTCAACATGAATACCATGACTTCTTTCTCTCACTTACTTGGTTCTTCAACCAAAATTCCGATGTTAATCCCTGAATACTATGATCAGTGGGCTGATAGAATGGAGGATTACTTAAATGGAATAGATGAAGAACTTTGGAATTGTATCAATGGAGCAGTTCAAGCTCCTGCAAATGTTCAACCAATTGGACAATCTGCTACAACAGCTGAAGTTGTTGAACAACAAAACCACTTGAAGAAGAACGAAAAGAGATGCATGAGGGAACTAAGAGGTGCTCTGCCTCCCATGGCTTACAATTACATTCGTAGTTGTAAAACAGCAAAGGAAATCTGGATCACTTTGAAAGAGAAGTATCAAGGTAGCGAAAAGACGAAGATCAACTCTGTGAAGCAATGTCTTGTTGAACTTAAGGAATTCAGACAAAAGGATGCTGAAACTCTCGAAAACTACTATGATCGTCTGAATGAGCTTGTTTATCGCTGTAATAGGTATGGAATCACAAGGTCTCTCATGGAATTCAATCTAACATTCATCATGGGTCTTCGCAAGGAATGGCGAAGTGTGATTATGATGATAAAGAATCAACAAAGTTTTGATACAACCAGCTTGAATGATCTCTACAACCAGCTAAAAACACACGAAAGTGAAGTTTCAGAAATGTTTGAAGAATCAAAACAAAGTCTAGGAGGTTCTTTGGCTTTTGTTTCAAAGGTTTCAGAGGTTGATACTAATGAAACAGATGGTTCAGACAATGAAGGCTTCTTAATGAACTCTGATGATGAAGCTGTTGCATTCTACTCAAACAACAGAGTTAAGAAATTTTTCAAAAAGCCTTTCAATCCAAAAGGAAAGTCAAATGATGCGAAGAGTGGTGTCGCAAAAGTTGGAAGTGAGGAGAAGAAGAAATTGGAAAAGATTGATGAAAAGCAAAAAGATGCGAAGGATGTGAAGAAGTTAAAAGGTGATTCGGGAATTTATTGTCACTACTGTAATGGTGCAAATCACTTCGCAGCTGATTGCATGCTGAGAAAGAAAGAGGAGAAGAAGAGCAAAATTAAAGATGAAGCCTACTATTCCGAAAAGCTCGAAGAAGTGCGTGCGAAGGCAAAAGGAATGTCATTAGTTTCAAAAGGAGAGTCTGATGAAGAAAAGAGTGGAACGTATCAGATCTAGTCTTCAGGATCTGATGATGAAGAAACGAGGCATCCAACTCATGGTGCAATGTTCGCAAGCTTTGAAGACAATTGCGAAGAAAATATTGCAGGACGATGCTTTGTGTCCAAATCCACAGACAAATCTCCAATGACCACCAAGGTACGTGCTATTCTTGAATCTTTTAATATTCCTTTATCTGCTTATGATGCTGGAATTACTTCATTTGATGATACTGTGGCTTATTTTGATTCTGTTATTGTGTCTGCTAGTACTGAAGCTCAAAATTTAAAAATGCAACTAGTTGAGACACGGAGAGAATTAGAAATAAAACGAAGCAGAGTAGACAAACTTGAATTGCAGATCAAAAATGTAAATTGTGATAGGGACAATCTTGGAAATGAAGTTAGGTTGTTACTAGCACAAAGAAATATATATTGTAACTCTGCTAAGCGTTTGTATGCAAAATTAACTGCTTTACATCATTCATCTGAAATTAGCAAAGAACAACATAGGAAACTTTTACCTTTTCTTGAATATGAATGTGAAAAAGTTGATGTTGTTTCTTATGATTGCGAAAACACAATTGCACAATTTGACAAAATACCTGATGATAGATTCGCATATGGTATTGTCAAAATTGATGAATTATTGAATGTTGATGAGTTGGTTAGTATTGTCAATGAAAGTTTTGACAAAGAATGAACAAGTGAAAATCTTAAAGAAAACCGAAACTTCAACTCTTGATTCTCAACTCAATTATGCTGATGTCAATGACAATTCAGATAATGTGAGTGAAATCAGTGAGATCGAAGAGGAAGAAGAGGTTGATTGTTCTCAATTGTCAATCATTAATATCACATCTAAGATCAAAGGTAAAGAAATTATAGTTGATTTGATAGTAAAAGATGAAATTGATAAACCCTCTACTTCGCAACATTGTAATTTTGATAATGTGGAAGTTGAAAGCTGGAAGACTGATGAAAATGATGAAGACAAAGAAGATGTGAAGGTTTCAAATGAAACACATCAACGAGTTGTCGTTGATCAAGTGTTTGGTGATACAAAAGAATTCGACAAAGTTCTTAATGACAAAGGTGCACATTATTTGGAAACTAACACTGTGGTTTATCCAAATTTTATATGTACGGATAACACCGTTTTTCCAAATCAAGTTTTTGTCACAACTGGAAATGTTGAGAAAATTAAATCAGAATTCAACAAAATGGTTGAAAATGATAATAAAAGGTCGACTACTGAATGTTTCTTTGCAAATCAAAATACAGTAGAAAACAATTTAACTCAAAATTCTTATGTTTTTCAAGGACGAAAATCATCACAAAAATGGGTGGTTAAAGGTGAAAAAGAAAACGAAGTTTTTGAAAAAGTTGAAAAACCAAAGATTGAAGTGAAATTAAATTCTCATGAATTTAAATTGATGGTTGGAAATTATTCAACAGAAAATAATGTTTCAAAAAGAAAAGCAAGAAAAGCAATCTTTTGGCAGGTTGTGTCCAATGATAAACCAAATGAAAAAGCACAGATTGCAAAGTCAAATTCATCAAAATTTCAAAGAATATATAAACAAAAGGATACAAGTTTTCATAAACCAATAAATTATGTTGACAAAATCCCAATGAAAAACAATGATAAATTTGTTTGGAAATATGACAACATTAGAAAATATGAGACTTCGCAAAAATTTGTGAATGATCATAAGTTTCACAATGTTGGCAAATTCACGAATAATTCATCAACTTTGAATATCAAAACTCAAGCAAAAATGAAATTTTCACCTAAACAACCAAATTTTCCAAATCCTTCAGTCTCAAAACCGACAAAAGTTTCATATACAAAAGGAAAATCTGATGTATGTACGATCAACCGTTGGCTTGAAGGGAAAGGAAGACAATATCAAAATGGGACGTTTTTAGAGCAACAGATAAAGACTGCATTTGACAAGTTCGTGAATAACTCTTCTACTGGTAGTTCATCATCTCATGATTCGCATGTTCCGGTACGAAAATGGAAAGCAGTTATCAAAGTTGCGAATGTTGTGAAGATGAGATGAATGTCAATGGAAATCCAAAACTTTTGAACAACTATATTTCAATATCTAGATCTGATGATGTTGATATAATGGATAGTGTCACAGACAAAGTGAAAACATGGTTTTTCAATTCAAAGAATTTGTTCAAAACTACTAATGAAGGACCCAATAAGTCTTGGGTTCCTAAATTTTTTCAATAAATGCAGGTGATTTGTGATGAGCAATATGATGCGAAATGGTATATTGATAGTGGTTGCTCACGTCACATGACTGGAAGAAAGGAAAACTTGCGAGATTATCGAAGCTTGGAAAATGCAGGAGTAGTCAAATTCGGAAATAATCACAAGTGTCAAGTCAAAGGCTATGGAAAAATCACAAATGGACAATTCACAGATAACAGGGTTGCTTATGTTGAAGGTCTTTAACATAATTTGATTAGTGTTTCTCAACTTGTTGTGGGTACAGGTAATCAGGTTGTGTTTAACGAAAAAGGAAGTATCATTTAAAATGCGAAGACAAATGAAGTACTTCTCAAATCCAAAAGATATGGTGATATGTTTACACTGGACATCAAACCAATCATGGGAAAACCTGCTGTGTGTTTACTATCAAAGGCATCTAATGATGTTAGCTGGCTTTGGCATTGAAGATTGTCGCATTGGAACTTTCGCAACATTAACAAACTTGTCACTGAAGATTTAGTTCGAGGTTTACCTATACTAAAATTTGATAATGATACTTTATGTGCAGCTTGCGAACAAGGAAAACAACATAGAAAAGGTCATCCAATTGTGATAGATTCAAAGATCGTGGAACCATTGGAACTTCTTCACATTGACTTATGTGGACTGTCGACTGTTGCTACAATCAATAAAAAAGCGGTACATTTTAGTTATTGTTGATGATTTTTCTCGGTTCACATGGGTATTTTTTCTCAGGTTAAAATCTGAAGTTGCTCAGACGATGATTGATTTTATCAAAAAGATTGAGATTAGTCTTAAAAAGTGTGTTCGCAAAATTAAAAGTGATAATGGTTCTGAGTTTAAAAATCAAACACTGGACTCTTTTCTCACAGGCAAAGGCATTTCGCATAATTTCTCATCACCTTATACACCACAACAAAACGGTGTTGTTGAAAGAAGAAATAGGTCTTTATGCGAAGCAGCCAGAACCATGTTAGCCTATGCGAACTTACCTCAATATCTTTGGACTGAAGCTATTTCAACTGCATGTTTTACTCAGAATCAGTCATTCATTCATCGCAGATTCAACATCACTCCATATGAAATACTCAACAATCGAAAACCTAATGTCAAATTTTTCCATGTTTTTGGTTGCAAGTGTTTTATAATGAATCTAAAAGATAATTTGACAAAGTTCCAAGCTAAAGCTGATGAAGGCATCTTCTTATGATATTCGCAAAATTCAGTTTCATACAGGGTGTTAAACAAGCGAACAAGAAAAGTTGAAGAAACTTTCAAGTTAATCTTCGATGATTACTATCTTAAACAAACGGACAGTAAATTTGAAAATAAATCAATTCTTGTTGATTCAGATACTCAAATTGATAATTCTAAAATAAATAATTTTGATTATGACTTAATTTTCAGAATTCCTGACAGGGCAATTGATGCGGAAGTTAATGCTCTTGATAATCAAACATCAGCATCCTCAAAACATACTGATGATTCAACAATCACCACAAGGTCAATATTTTGCGAAAGTGTGCCTGAAGTTCGTATGGAGGGGGAGCATACGATCACCAATGAACAAAGACAGCAAACTTTCGAGGGGGAGAAAGAGAATATGAATCATCAAGTTGAGGGGGAGCATTCACAATCTCATAATTTTGAGGGGGAGCATCAAGATGAACATCATGTTGAGAAGCAGCATGATGCAACAGAGCAAATTAATCTTGATGAAAATGATTAATTTCATGAATTAAATGATAATTTTTCTGTTGTAGGATCTGAAAATGAAGATATGTACGAAGATGCACCATTGGAATTTGATCCTGATTTTTTGCCTCTTGAGAAATGGACAAGGAATCATCCAAAAGAACAGGTAATTGGGAATCCACAAGATGGTGCGTTGACAAGAGCTCAAATTCGTGCGAAAAATGAGGTACTGAATGCGAACCAAGAATTGTGTATGTTTAATGTTTTTATTTCGAAAATAGAGCCAAAGACAGTAAAGGATGTTATGGAACACTCAGATTGGGTAGTTGTTATGCAATCTGAACTGGCTGAATTTGAACGAAACAACATTTGGAGATTAATCCCTAAACCTTGTGATGTTTCAATTGTCAGATTAAAATGGATTTTTAAAAATAAAACCGACAAAGATGGCAATGTTATTCGAAATAAAGCTAGACTAGTTGTTAAAGGTTATTCGCAACAAGAAGGAATAGACTATGAAGAAACATTTGCTCCTGTTGCAAGACTCGAAGCAGTTCGCATATTCTTAGCTTATGCAGCTCACAAAGACTTTGACGTTTTTCAAATGGATGTTAAGTGTGCATTTTTAAATGGAGAACTTGAAGAAACAGTTTATGTTGAACAACCACTAGGATTTATAAATGAGGAACATCCTGATCACGTCTACATTCTCGACAAAGCAGTTTATGGGTTAAAACAAGCACCAAGAGCTTGGTACGCAACACTTACAAATTTCTTGAAACAATCTAAATTTAAACAAGGATCAGTTGACCCCACTTTGTTTCGTAAGAAAGTTGGGATCATCTCATGCTTGTTCAAATTTATGTTGATGATATTATTTTTGGCTCAACTGACCCATCATTGTCAATTGAATTTGAAAATTTAATGAAGAGTCAATTTGAAATGAGTATGATGGGAAAAATCAATAATTTTCTTGGTTTGAATATAAGACAGAACAGGGATGGAATTTTAATCAATCAAGAAAAATACACAAAGAACTTGCTTGAAAAGTTTGGAATGACCAACAACATGAAGCTGAGAGTACCTATGGCAGTGGGAACAAGACTAACTCCTTCGTTAGATACCCCAGTTGTTGATTTAACTCTTTATCGAAGCATGATAGGGTCTTTATTGTATTTAACTGCAAGCAGACCTGATATTATGTTTTCGGTATGTAATTGTGCTAGGTATCAAGCTAATCCCAGAGAACCTCATTTAACTGCAGTGAAAAATATCTTTCGCTATCTTAAGGGGACAATTTCGTTAGGACTTTGGTATCCTTCGAAATCGGGATTCTTCATTCAAGCTTTTTCAGATTCTGATCTAGGAGGATGTACTTTTGATAGAAAAAGTACAAGTTGTGGATATCAACTATTAGATGGGAAGTTGGTGAGTTGGCAATCGAAAAAGCAAACTTGTGTTGCTATATCAACTGCTGAAGCTGAATATATTTCAGCTGCTGCTTGCACTTCGCAAATAATTTGGATTCAGAGTCAACTTCGTGATTATGCTATCAATATGAAAAAGATTCCCTTGTATTGTGATTCTCAAAGTGCAATTTGCATTTGTCATAATCCAGTACAACACTCAAAGACAAAACACATTGCTCTTCAATATCATTTTATCAAAGATCATGTGGAAGATGGGAACATTGAAATACATTTTGTTAAAACCATCGAACAACTTGTTGATATTTTTACTAAACCTCTTGATGAAAAATCATTTGTAAGAATTTTAGCAGGTTTGGAAATGATCGATGTAAATTCAGTTTCAAAATCAATAACTTAAAAATGAAAGGTCCATTCAGCAGCTCTGAGTCAGAATCATTCAGAAGTTACTGTTCATTAAGCGGCTTCGCATGGCTTCGCAAGTAGAGATGCAAACGGGGGCGGATATTGTCGGATACTACAATACCCATCCCCGCCCCCGAACTCCGACCCCAACACCCGTACCCGCCCCCGACCCGCCAAATCCCCGACGGATTCGGGTAAAAGAAAACCCGTCGGATACGGGGAACCCGATGGATATCCGTTAACTAAAAAAGATCCAATCATTTTTTTAATAAATCTGAGATATATATAAAAAAGACATAGTAATAATCATGATAACTAAAACATTCAACAATTCATACTTCATTCTGGTACACAAAAAAGTAAAAACAAAAAGAAAAAGATAAGCACGACATCCTCATGTTTGTTAAATAACTAAAATAAAAACAACAATTTTTCATGAACTAAATATCAAAATCCACAAAGCTTGGACCGGCTTCATCATCTTTTATAACTTCAATAACTTGTCCATTTGTTGCTCTAACAACCTGCCCATCTGTAGTTCCAGCAACATCAACACTTGGTTGTGGGGGCTATCTATCCTGAGTGTCAGTGCAAAAAAAAACAAAAAAATATGGTTGAAATCGGATTGATAGAACATAGATGCCGCTAAAAAGATGTAGTTTGCTAGAAATTAGATTCATTGATAATACAAAAAACAATTACATATATGTAGTAAAAAAGATGCTGTAAAAACAATGCACTTTGCTAGAAATCAGTTCCACTTTATGCAACAATTAGATTTCTGTTTTACTAGAAATCATATTTTAGTTACAACCAAAACAGAAAAAAAAATGTTGACTTAATAAGTTTCTACTTTCTACTTTCTAGACAAACATTTAACAAATATGTTACAGCAAAAAAAGATTCAGTGGCTGCAATCAAGTTGAAGGCATGATATTGATTATAACAAAATGAAGTGTAAGAAATCGAGTGACTAAGTTGTCGATTGTAACCAACATCACTAAAAAAAAGATACAAATCCATCAGTTTAATAGGTTAACATCAAAATTGAGTGTAATAAAATAAAATCAAAAGCATGTAACAAATAAGTTACAGGTGAAAAAGATTCAATGGTTGTAATCAAGTTCAAGGCATGAAATTGATTATAACAAAATTGAGTGTAAGTAATCTAGTGATTAAGAAATTGATTATAACCAGCATCACTCAAAACATATACAACCAAAAATCATTCAATCAAGAAATCGCTTATACCAGAATCGATTATACTAGAAATCGACTATACAAGAAATCGATTATACTAGAATCGATTATACCAGAAATCGATAATACCAAAATCGAGGGTAAGAAAATAAAATTGAAAACTTACATGGGCTTAGGATTTTGGGATGAAGCTGGAACTTCTTGATTCCATGAGCGTTGAATTGGTGATGATAGCAAGGTAGCTTGAAGGTGAAACATTGATGTCGTGATTTTGTGAAGAACTAAGAATCAAAGACAAAGGGTGGCCGCATCTTTTATAATGAAATCAAAATTTTTTATTCTAGGAAAGGAGATTAGAGAGAGAGTGAGATCAGTTAATGGCTTGAAGAAACGAGGAGTCAATTCCGAAGCGTCGTCTTGATACTGTGATTCACGAATCAATTTTCCATAAACACTATATATATATATATATATATATATATATATATATATATATATATATATATATATATATATATATATATATATATATATATATATATATATATATATAATCGGGTTTTAAACGGGTCGGATAGTGTCATATCCGTCTCCGACCCGTCCCCGTTGCGGGTATAAAAATCTGCGCCCGTGCCCGCCCCGTTACCCGCTAAATCGGGTAAAACCCGACCCTAACGGGTCGGGTACCCGCGGGTACCCAAATCGATGGGTAAAATTTGCATCCCTATTCGCAAGCGCTTATCTGTTAACTAAGGTTCAATTTATTTATTTTTTTGCGAAAAACTTGAAAAATCAAAAATATTTTCTTTTGTTTTGTTTGTATTTTAAAAAATTCAAAAATCCAAAAGATTTTATTTTGTTATGTTTTTATTTTTGAAAAATTCAAAAACCACAAAAATATTTTTAACTTTGAGTTTGTTGTGTATTTAGTTTTAGTCAAGGTCATAATGTGAAAAGGTCATGCTTATATGTTTCAATGGGAAGGTATCATTTCTTTCAACTTTGTACTAGTTAGGATGTCCCTAGAAGAATGCTGCAGCATATTGACTCAAGCTTCGTATGACTCTATGTGTGAGAAACGAAAGTCTTAATGAAATTATCATATGAAAATTTCTTCCCAATAAGGCTTATATTCGCATTAGTCAAAAGAGCTACCTTACTCTTCTCATATGAGTTAAGAGTTTTCTGTTTGGTCCACAAATAACAGAGGTACATTCGATCTTACAACCAATCTTTTTCATCATAAAATTCTTCACACAAATCACACACAAAGACGTATGTCCAAGAGGTCTCTGATCAAACCTATCGAGACTTAGATATACAAAAATTATGTGTTTATGATCTGACATCATGAGTCCATGATGAAAGTGAAACCCAAACATCTTACATCTTAAGGAATTGACGGGGAACATTGTTCCACAAATTGACGAAACTTTTGTTTCAGTACCAACAATTCAAAACTCCAAATCATATTCAATTCGCATGAGTGGTCTTAATCAAACATTCGTAACCCACGATGTTTGTTACCCAACAATATCCAGTACATAAAATTTTTCATGAATCTGATTTATGTGTGAGTTTCATTTGAATTTCCTAGTCATGATAAATATTTTCAAAGCTGACTTGTCACTGACTACACTGGTCATACAAGTAATTTCTGTTACAATTTATCACCTTATGTTTAGGATGACATGTAATGAAATTTTAAACCAACCCAAGAATCATTTTTAAAAGAAGCCCTTTGATACTTATCAAAAAGTATTCTATTGTAATTCGCGGGAACATACACAAGTTGTTGATCATCTCTCTTGATGATTAATGAAGCAACCTTTGCTTGGGATTTACCTGTCTTTGTGTCAAATTGCATATTTGACATCACTGAATTCCAAAAAAAAAAAATTAACTTGCTTCTCATCTTATTTCTTTGACTCACATGCACTCATGAAATCCTTGAGGTTCTAAGTAATACCAACTTAGACTGAAGATTTCGCAAGTCTAGCATATGACTTCGCTTCTCATCCCAAAAGTGAAAGAGCCTAGCCTCCATGCGAAGGGTTCTAATGGTTATAATTCTATAAAGGGGGATAATGACAGGCTGTGTATCCATGACGTCTGGTATTCTACCCGGTTTTCTAGGAGAAGTGACAGCTGCTTTTTGACGCATGGCTATCTTTTCGCAGTAATGGTCCGATTTTCAAGGTGCCACATCGGATTACATTAAATGCATCCCGCTTCAAATTCAAATCATTCAGGGTTACATATAAAAAGGGATTCATGAGTATCTTAAACAGTTACGCGATCAAACTCAAAAATTCACAAATCCTCTGAATCTTCATCTTCTTCAAACCCTAACAATGGCTGCTACTCAATCCAACACCGAAGAAGTTATTTCACAGTCTCTAATGAAGATTCAAAGCACCAACTACCTTGTTGATCCTAATGTCTCATCTTACCCAGAAGAACTGAAGACGTTGATTGTTGCATTGAAAAGATCACCTTTATTAACCGCAATGTCAGTTCTTTTCCTGTTCCGATGACCTGGTTGTCAATGGCGGCATCAACAGCATCCTACAACTATGCCACTGATGTTATCACATTCAACATGATGAACAACAAGAGGGTTTGTCTTAATAAGAAGATGTTCATTGACTTCTTAAACATTCCCAATAACCCGTCGTTCTTTAAACCCATCAATTCCCAAATTATTTTCATGTTCAATGAGATGGGACATCAGCCATCTCTTGAAAAGATCAGTGATTTCAGGAAATCTGGGTTACCCTGCATGTGGAACTTTCTCTTTGGTATTTTTCTAAGGTGTTTAACAGGGATGACTGTTGGTCTAGACAGGGGTCACATGGAAGTATATGCAATGGTGATGGGTCTGTACTATGATATTAGTGTTGATTACGGAACTTAATTGTGGAAGGAGTTTGTCAAAAGTCTTGAAAACACGAATGTTGAGAAGGGTATTTCGTGTGCCCGGTACTGGAGTTTAATTCTTGAAAAGGTGTATGAAAAGGAAGGTATTCAAGTTCCAGAAGGTGGAGAAGTTGCATAATTTTCATTTTATCAATTCCCAAAAGTTGTTGAAGATGATGAAAATATCTTCACCAGTGTAGCTCGCATTTCGGATGCGATGCTTCGCAAAGTGCACTCAACTCACAAAGTTCTGGTTAGATACATGAAAAGTTTTGATCCAGCTGTACAAACTGGAGTCTTACTGGAAGTTACCGAAGAATCCTCAAAGAAGAAGAAGAAAACACAAAAGGAAGAAAAACTTCACTCTTCTAAAGTCTCACAAGTTGAAGAGGTTGACAAAGAAGAGATTTCTACAAAAACGAAGAAGGAGATTATACACTCAAAGTTTGGGGTATTAAAGAAGCTTCGTAAATCTTCGCAAACAACTATTTCTTCTCCTAATATTCGCAAGATGGAGGTCAGTAGTAAGGCGACAGTGTTTCGAGATGTTCCAGCTCCTGTTTCTCCTGGTTCCAAGCGTAAACGAGCTCAAGAGGTTGCGAAACATATAAAACAAATGCTTTCCAAGAAACGCAAGATGATCATTCGCAATGAATCCTCCGATGAAGAAATTATTCCGGAGACTCCACCTGTTTCCTTCTCCACTGTGGTACCTGTTTCCATTCCTCTTACTTTGCAAATTTCTACCACCACATCTATTCCACTTGAAGTAGTCACTACCAAATTAGTTTCTGAGGAGGTACCTACTTCATTACCACCATTTTCTCTTCCAACTACTACAATCACTACTTCATCAATTTTTGATCATCCTCTACAACATCCATTTACCACCTTATTTCCATCACAATCACCCGAAACTCCTCAACCTTCGCAACCAATGTCTGATGATGAAACTGGAGGAGGAGGTTTTGGAGGGACTTTTGAGGCCCTACATTTTGATTCAGAGGAGGAGGAGATACCTGATCATATGCTTATGTCAGGTAAGCAATTTAAAATTCTGAACCAAAAATTGAATGCCATTATTCAGTCACAAGCTGATTCTGGTACAAAGTCATCCTTGTCGGGATTGGAGGTGGAATATCTGATCAAAAAAGCTGAGAAGAGAATACTTGAAAAAGTTGATCAATCTGACAAGAACAATGAGCTTCGCATTCAAGCTCAAGGACAATCATTCAATGGAGTTGTTTCTGAGTTGAAAACTGTTACAAAAGAACGTCATGTTCTTTTTGTGCAGGATGTCAAGAAGGTCAGAGAGGATGTGAATTTTAAGGTTGAAGAATTAAAGAAGGAAATTGCGAAAGGGCTTCAAGCCATTAATTCTCAACATTTGGAAGTCCAAAAGAAGGTTGATGGGGTTGCCACTGATCTTAATAAACTTCTAACTGATTCTCAATCTCCTGCTCCAATTCTCGAAGCCAACCAAAAGGAAAACAAGGAGCAGTTTGATAAATTAATTCAGTTGGTGACTGAATTAAAAATATTGGTTTCGCAAACTACTCATCATACAATTTTGACTCCTGAATTCTTGTCTCTCAAAGTCAATACCTTGGAGCAAGCTATTCAGAAGGCATTGGCCCCGATTGCGAACTTTACTTCTTTGTTACCGAAGAATGCCCCACCTGTTTTCATAGGGGTGCAAGGGGGAGAGAGAAAATGAAGTAAAGGTGATGATGCGAAAACAGTGGGAAAGGTGATTTCTACTCAACTTAAAACCATTATGCCAGTGTTCACAATGCCGATTTCCTCGACTATAATGACAACAAAACCAATTGCCAAAGGAATTTCAATTGGGTCAAAAGAAGGAGGAAGCTCAAGTGTGAAACCTCTAACAGACGATGTTGGTAAAGGGAAAGGGATTGCATATGAAAAATCAAAGGAGGAAAAGAAAGCAGAAGCAGAAGCTGAAATGGAAAGATTGAGACAAGTGCAAAGTATCATGAGGCAAAGAGCAAGTGACCCACCAACAATGAACAAAGGTGATCCTGCGAAGTTTTATTCGTATGAAACAATTGAATCCAAAGTGTTGGGGAATCACTTATATGAGTTAGAGAAAAATCCAAGGAAGAGTTATGATGTTGCGAACTCAGATAGAAGCCAACTTGATTTTCTGATAAATGAAATGATGTTTATTACGGCGCAGTACAAGATAAGTGAAAAGTTTGATAATGCTGATGAATACACTTATTTGAAGATAAGATTTCATGTTGTACTTGCTAATGATTAAGAGGAGGTGTGGTCTTTAATGAAGATCAAGAAAGTTTTAACAATTAAGAAGGATGTGATGTTCGAAGACATGCTTCAAAATTTTCAATATTTTGTGGTTCGAGCAGACAACAAGGCATTCGACTTCACCATTGCTGATTTTCCCTTAATGAATCTAAATGATCTCATTCAAGTGGCATCCATTCTCAAAGACATGCAAGATAACAAGCTGAAAGGACATGATACTGATGTGTTCAGATTTGGTTTCGCACATATCAAAATATTCATAGATAACTACTATGATTGCTTGGCGTTGACTGATGAAGAACTTGCAGTGGGTCTTGGAAGAAAAGTTACAGTCGCTTGGGAATCAACATTACCTCAAATAGAGTTAAGGAAGTATGCTGATGGAGAAATATGCCTGAAACCTTTTGGAATGGTTTTCGCAGGTAAATATACGAAAGGGAAGCCCAAGAAATTTTTGTTTAAACTCTCAGAGATTGAAAGATATACTTCTTCGTAATATACGAA
Organism: Lactuca serriola; assembly: GCF_051521515.1. Taxonomy (NCBI): domain Eukaryota; kingdom Viridiplantae; phylum Streptophyta; class Magnoliopsida; order Asterales; family Asteraceae; genus Lactuca; species Lactuca serriola. Next base: position 209,044,700 of record NC_136416.1, read on the forward strand.
TTTTATTGTTCGTATGAATAACTGCAAGAAGAACAATGAAGGAGACAAGAAGGAGCTTAAGAAGATAATTACTTGGTATTCTGAAATTCGAAGAACAATGCACTCAGCTATTCAACATCTTACAAACTCAATAATTTCGACTGTTTACAAAGGGGGAGAATGTAGAGTCTAAAAGTTGTAAAAAGTCGAAGTGTTTGTTTCTTTAGTTTCACATGTTAGTTATTTTACTAAGTCTTCATTTTGTGCGAAGCGTATTGCCCTAAACTTAGTATATTTTTTGTCCACTCAAGTTGCCTATAAATAAGGACTGAGGTTAGAAGTAGAAAGAGATTTTTGAACTCGAGTATTCTTTCTGCTTAAAACATTCTAATCAGTTCTTCATCAATATAAGATCTAATTAATATTTACTCTTTGTGTTCTTACTTTTCATTCATTCAATCATAATTGCTTTCGGAATCTCGATATTAATTCGCTTCACTTTTAGTCCTTTATATAAAAGAATTTCATTTTTTTAGTCCTTAAAACATTTTTTTGACACTTTTGTATCATAAACTTGTTGAAAAGACATTTTTAACCCAAAATTTATTTTGTAAACAGCTTTAGCCCTTCCAGAATGATGTTTTTCTTGCTTAAAACCCCCAGTTTCGCAACTTTTACAGTTTCGGCCCAAAATAGAAAATTTATACATTTTTTATCCTTTTTGAATTTGAAAAGCATTTTTGACCTTTGAAATAGTTTTAATACACTTCAAATCCCCTGTTTTACAGAGAGTTACATTTCCAGCCCCTCAAACTTGTAAATTTCACATTTTGAGGCTTATTGGGCTGAAAAGCCCAAATCTAGCCCATTAAGTTCAAAATTTACATTTTAAGTCCCTCAAAAATTTTGTTGTTCAGAAAAATTATTATAGAAACTGTTTGGGCCCTTTTCACCCTCCAGAAACTATAATTTGTTGGTTTGTACCCTAAGTTTTGTATTTTTGACAATTTAAGTCCTAGAATGTGTTTTATGTTAAGATATGTTCATCTTAACCTTATAAACTATTTTTCTTGACATGATTAGTGTATAATAGCTTAAGTTATGTTTATTTCCTTTCTCATGCCTTAGATCACAGTTTTTACACCCTTTTTTATAACATAATCAACACAAAACACATGATATCACCCACATACATGCATCAAATCACACATAGCATACATTTACACATAGATCTACACATTTTCTTGTATTCTCACCCATAAAATTCATAAAAACCGAAAAGGAAGGGGTATGAAACTCACCTTGAGTTGTGATTTCGGTTTTGAAGAAGATTGGAAGAAGTTTGATGTTACTTTTGGCCCTAGCAAGCCCTCCTTTTTTGATCTCGAACTTAGAGGGTTTCTAAGAGAGTGATCATGATTTTTGCATGGGTTAGGAAGAGATTTTTAATAAAACAAAGAATCTAGATCATAGATCCATGCATGATCTTACCTTAGATGAAGAATTTGTGAGATAATTTCCTTGAAGACTCCGTAGATCTCGAAAATTTTGGAGAGAAATGAAGAGAGTTTCTTTGAGATATTTTTGAGTGAAGTGTATGTGTGTGTGTGCTTGGGTTTCGGCCGAGAGGGAGAGAGGGAGAAGAAGAGAGAGACCTTGATAAGATACTTGCTTGGAAATATGGGTTGCATGCATGGAGACCCAACAAATAAAGATGAGGAGGCACAAAGGTCAACTCTTCCTTTTCTTTGGGCTTGGGCCGAGAATGGAGAGGGAAGAGAGAGTTTTTGGGCCTTAAAGGCTTAAGCCCAATTTCATGGTTATGTTGAGTGAATTTTGGTCCTAATAAATATAAGTGTGATTTTTATGACCTATTAGGGCTAAATTAGGCTAGTTATGGCCCAATGAGGTTCATTTAAATATTTTGTTTCATTCTAGGCCCAATATGGCCCAAAATATTAAAATAAATGAAAGTGGGTCCAATTAGAGCTCATTCAAGAGTTCTAAGCCCAAGATAGTCCAATTGGAAGTTTATTGGTACATTGGGCCCAATAAGGAAATCCTAGTCCAAAGTGGACTTAAACAAGGATTTCTAAGGTTTCCAATTGTTGGTTGGCTAGTTGCAGGGCATGTATGAAGTGTTTGATTGAAATTTTGTTGTTAATGAATAAGCATCTTACTTGTTTTCCTATTGTTGGTTTGCGTTTGTTATCATTGTTAAATGTTTACAAGGCTTCAAATTCATAGTTGTGACAGTGTTTGTGGTCGTAATCTCATAGGGACCATGGTATTTTTGTGCTTTCAAGTCCCATACACATTAAAGGTATGAGTCTAGACTAGTTTCACAAGGAAAGGAAGGGACTAGGGCACACTTTTGGCCCTTAAAGAAGTGTTTACGGTCCAAGGTGTTCTTGGGCCGTAAACTCTTTGATCTTGGTGATTCCTTGTGATTTCTTGATGTATAGACATATAACAAGCTCTATTATACTCTAAGATAGAAGCACTTATGATTTGGGATGAATGGTTGAAGATCCTTGAGAGAGAATCGGGTTTTTCTCTAGTTGGAAATGGAACAAATGAATAAATATGGCTAAGGGCCATATATATACCCCTTGGGGTTTTCGACCACAAACTCCATGTTTGGGTCATAAATTCCAATTTCTTGGAGTATGAAATGTTATTTTTGCACAATAAACCCTAGGACATCCCCTCTCCTGGCATCTCCTAAAGTGTTAATCAAAGAATACTCAAACTTATCCCAAATAGTCTGAAAATTAACAGTAACTGTTTTGACTTCTATTGACTTGGTATGTTGTACAGAATGGAAATTTCGGGTTGTCACAACTTCGGATCTGGAACATAGGAGGGTCCTAATGGCATAAAGGTGCCAACTTTGCTGCCATAAGAGCCTCATGCATCTTGAAGACTCCATTTTAGGGCCTTTTGAGCTAAATGGCCCATGCATGAACGTAAAGTTTGTAACTTTACGTACAATATGGGCCCTAGGAGGTCAGATCTATGGTTTAGATGCTTTGAGACCCACTGAAATTGACTGTATAGTTTTGGAAAAAGAGGGATTCGGCGAGTCGTTCATGGGACTCGGTGAGTCGGGTCATATTTCCCCATCAAATCCTTCTGTTGATGGACCAGATGTTAAGATAGAAGAACATTCAGTTTTCTAGGCTCATTAGGGACCTGGAAATCATGCAACTCGGCGAGTGTATGAGCGGACTCAGCGAGTTCAAGGCAATGTCCCAACCACTTTAAGGCGGACTCGACGAGTTCAAGTGGAACTTGCCGAATCATAGACTAAACATCTTCATACGGATGACGATGAAGTCGACAAGTTCAAGGATGAACTCGGCGAGTCCATTGAAGAAGGTTTCGATGATCTGTTGAAGGTAAACTCGTCGATCTCTTGCTAGACTCGACAAGTACGGATGGGGTTGTAACATTTTGTGGATGTGGCGACTCGACAAGTCGGTGAACCAACTCGGCGAGTCTAGTCAACCAAAGTTGACTTTGACTTGGAATTGAGTGACCCTTGTAAGGGTTATGAGTATGAAATGGTAATGTAGAAAGGATGTTGTGTAGGGATTGAGGAGTCGAGAAGAGTCGATTTTCGTACCGAGGACAGCTCAGACACTACATGACATCGAGGTGGGTTACCCTCCAGTAGATCTAAGGCACCAAGGCCGACCCACTAGTAGTTGATTATAGTTGAGATGATTGTCTTTGTGATAATCGTTTGCTTTGTTATTACATGGTATGTTTATGTGTTAGAATGATATGTTATATGTGATAGTGGTAGTAATAAGGGGAATAGTCCCCGATTACCGGACGATAGGACCAAATGGGTAGTTTACTACCAACTATGATAGACAGTATGATTATGTTGTGTTAGTATGCGATAGTAGTAGGGGTTAAATAGTCCCCGTAACCGGTTGAGCTAAACCGGAGGGGTAGGTCGGACACCCCGGTATGTCTGACAGGGGTAGGTTAGGCACCCCGGTATGCCTAGAAGGGTAGGTTGGGCACCCAGATATGCTAACAGTATTTTTATAGTAGAGTATGTGGTATCATGGGGGAACTCACTAAGCTTCGTGCTTACAGTTTTCAGTTTTTTTCCAGGTACCTCTTCGTCGAAGGGGAAGGAGTCGGCGCGGTAGCAGTGCATCACATACACACACTAGGTTCCGCATTTTGAGATTCATGGAATTGTACTCTGCTTTTATTATTGTTCGATGTTATGATTTTGAGACATGTTTACTATGGATTTATGGATTGATATGATATCGACAATGTTGTCAGTAAATGGTTTTGTAAGTTATTTAATTAAAAACGAAATTTTTGGACTCAAAATTTGGGATGTTACAAATAATCTTTTTTTATCAATTTTATTCTATGAATTTTCAAGATATCATACCAGTGCTAGGTTGGACAGATGTTGGTGAAGACCCAGAATTAGTAATAATTTTTTCTATCAAAGTCAAAATATTTTATGGTTCCCCCAACTTTCTCTTGTATTACAATTAATTTCTTATGATAATTACTTTTAAAAAAAGCATCAGGTCTCTTTGAGACATTTTATCGAACAGCTTTAGTGCAACTGCCTTCATTGTTTTCTTGATAATAAGCTCAGCCAATTTGTAGACATTTTCATCCTCCTTTTTAACAAAACAAATCCACCAAGATAGTGTATGTTTAAACATCTGGAAATAATTATTGTTACCACCAAAAAGAAAAAGATAGCTATAATTTACTCCACGTACATGATTAACTCAAACATCAACATTCAACAATCATAAATTTGTAAACACACCTTGAATTTCATTCTCTAGTTCTAAATTAGTTCCAGAGTCTTTTTTGGTGAAAACTTGAATGAAGGCTTGCGAAAAGATTCAGGTAAGGGGTTTAGGTTTCATAAATGGTTTATGAGTTGGTGTTGGAGGTGAGGCCGCACCAGGACTCATTTGTCACTAGTGGTTTTGAGCGACAACCTGGTGGCGAAGTCCGTGATTTTTACAGATCCTTTTCTGGTTCGCTCTCTCTTTTCTTCTACTCTTCACTCAAACAGAGGGAGGCGAGGGAGATGACGGTAAGCGAAGAGGTAGGGGAGGTGGTTTCTAAATGACTGAGATGGCAATAAGCAGAATTGGAGATCGGGAAATGATATCGGGAAACCAAACAGATCCAGATAGAGTGAAGAAGCAGCTCGATGATTCCGACGAAATTAGGGTGGTTCCGGTGTCATTATGATGATTCTAACGACGTTAGGGTGGTTCCAATGTCATTATGGTGGTTCCGGTGGAGGTACGTTGAAGGTGACGGTGGTTCATGTAACCTCGAGATATATGTAGAGAGAGAAATATGAGAGAGATTTATAGAGAGAGAAAGAAGAGAGAGGTATGTGGAAAGAGAAAGATAAGAGAGACATATATATCCTAAGAAAGTCTAAAAATTGTTCTCAATATAAAAAAATGTTCTCATTTGAACATACTATATATATATATATATATATATATATATATATATATATATATATATATATATATATATATATATATATATATATATATATATATATGAAATTTGTGTAAATATATGTTTTTTAAATATATCAATGACATTATTGTAAACTCTTATATAATAAGTCTTATAATAAGCTCGTATAAAAATTGTTTGTTTTGAATTACATGATAATATAGACATCTTTTTTAAATCCTATAATCTCAATTGCTTTAATGGCCTCTACATGTGGGTTATTCATAAATAAAATTAAATATAATGTATGGTTTAATAATATTTATAGTTGTTGTTATAACTAATTAATTTTAAAAACTTTATTTGCTTAAGATATTAATTTCTTTCATTGTAATTATTTAAAATAATGTATTTGAAAATTCTTAATTATTTTAATTTGGTTTCAGGAATTTAACTTTTTTAAAATTTATTTAATGAATATTGTTAGTTTTTTATTGTAATTACTTAAAACAATAAATATTGTTTTCGTTTTTAAAGATAATATTATAAATTTTTTATATAATATTACCTTTAACTATTATTATTGTAAGTTATTTTTAAGCTACTTATTTGAAATTTTTTAATGATTATAAAAATAGTTTCATGTTTTTTTTATTTAGGATTACAATTTAGGTTTAAAAAAGTAATTTATAACTTTTAACTATTTATAAAATAGTCTCTCTATTTTTTTCAAGTTTAACTGAAATTTTTTATTTAAGTTAACCGTTTACCATTATATTGAGATTAATAATTTAACTATTTTGCATAAAATCATAAATTATTCAAAATTTGTGACATTAAAATGACAATTGCTCACATACGATAACATATCTAAACTAATAAATTAACTATGACACGTAACAAAGTTAAAGTCATAAGTTTATAAATAGAAGTAAAACATAACATTTTAATATTGTAGTTTAGTTAATTTAAGATTAGTATTTAGTTTTTGCATTAATTTAACATTTTTAACCAATTTATAATAATTATTAGAAATAAATTGAAAAGTTAAGGAGGTTTAAATGCATGTGGTGCAAGTAAAAATGTCTCTTTTATAAGTATCTCTCTCTCTCTCTCTCTCTATATATATATATATATATATATATATATATATGTGTGTGTGTGTGTGTGTGTGTATAGGGCTAGGTTCAAATGTGGATTAACATCTATTGTTTTGATGTGTGTACGATGTTATTATATGAGAATGACTAAGAGAATAGATTTTTTGCTAATATGAATACGTTCAACTTCACATAACTATTATCATTCGCATGCGTCTCACTAATTAAATCATCTAAAATGATATTATGGACTTTTTTGTTATTCTCATTCTGTCAGAATATGTTCTTGATAATCGTATTTTGTAAAATGAAAATTAGTGACAAATGATGCGTGAGAACAAAAATTAAAAAGAATTAGTGAGAATGCATGATAATGATGATAGTTATGTGAGGTTAACATATTCACATTACCAAACAACATATTCTTTTATTCATTCACATAGAATAACAATATCCACACATGTTTATTTTGGATTTGATGTATAAGCCCATATCTATAACTGGAATGTATTTGACCCGATTGTAGCATGGTCCTTTTGGGTTGCCTTCACCAGTGCAATTTGATAGGATGGACTTTTGAGAATAAGGTTATTTATGATTTATTAATATATTACAAGTATAATGTATTAATATGAAATCATATTATTTAATTAGTATTGATCAAGAATTAATTTTGTGATCAAAAGAGACAAATTAAATATATGGGTATTGATTGTGTAAATCAATGATTCTTAGAGTGTGGACTAATGATCAATGGTTATTTAGGATGGGCTAAACCAATAAGATAATCCATGGATAGTTCATGGAGGCTTTAACCCATGGAGCCTAAGTAATATGAAAGGTCATTTATGGTTTTCAAAGATGTAACCCTAGCACTATAAAAGGAACCCCTCATGACCAAAATCGGTTACACACATACACACCATCATTCTAAGAAGTTTGATATTGATTTTGTGCTAAGTAACTTATTCTCTCAAACCTCCTCTTGCATATTGGTGTTTGTAAACCATTAGAGGCACCACACTTGAGGTTATCAAGCTTTAAAAGGTCAAGAACTACAAGTCCTTCCAAGAGGTAAGTTATCTAACTTGTTGTATTGCTCAATTGTCAATTTGTATGCTAATTAGGTTGTATGCTTTGGGAAATTGAAAATATGCATGTATAATTAGAGAAAACATAGATCCAAAGCATTTAGGGTTGCATGTGCACCATAGGAGTGTTATATTGCTCAAAACCCAACAATGCTATCAGAGCCTATGATTGTTTTCTGTTATACTTTATGCTTGTTTTTTTTTTCGAAGTTGAAAAATCGATTTTCTGGCCTCTGACTAATGAACTCGCCAAGTCGTCTGGCTGAATCGACGAGTCCACTCAGTAACAGAGTAGTTCGGCAAGTCAGTTCTTGCACTCGACGAGTTGTAGGCTCTGGTTGCAGAAATTCGATATTTTTGGCCATAACTGGATTAGGATCATTACCACAAACTGTTTTGAATCATAAAAACTATTTTTCCTGATATGGTAGTGATCATCCTCATCCAATTAAAAGATAATTGTCAAAATTTCAAGATTTGTATTAGTTTATATGATTAGGCTAATTTCTTGTAAAATTGTTGATGTGAATTATCTTGAGTTATGAGTTTAACTAAATCATAGATAAATTACTTGATAATTTTGGTTAGTTAAAATGTTGTTCTTAACATTTTTAATGACGTCCATAACTTGTCCTCAAGTTATGGAAAATGAAAGGTCTCGTCGATTAAAATGCAATTAAACTCATAAGTTATAGAAATGAAGAGTTTTGACAAGTTTCAAAACTTGCCCTCAAGTTTTGGAATTTGTAAAGTCTCACTAATGAAACTTTAATTCCAAACCCTAGAGTTTTAAAAGTTAAAATTTAACCCTCGTACTTTATAATATTATAAGTTTAGTAATGTATATATATATATATATATATATATATATATATATAAGACAAGTTAGTCTTACCGTTAGTAAGCCTCATTCACGAAGCCGGTCTATAAGGGGGTATAAGGTTACTGCCTATAAAATGGTGGTTTAATGGGTGTCCACTCTCACCCACCGCTTCCTTGACTGGTGGAGGGTCGTTAGCCGAATGGGTAGGATAGGACATTAATTCTCATTAAAAGTATAATGATAAATATAAAGTAACTAAACTTTTATTAAATTCCCAATCTTAGTTACTTTAGGAAAATGTGAAGATGGTGCTAATCCATGAAATTACACTTTACACCCTTGTTAAGTCGTTAGTGGAGCGTGTGTGGTTATCCGGCACACTAATCTGGGACTAAAAATGTGTGGCAAAGGGTAGTTTGATGTTAATCATAGATCAATGGAGCGTGTGTGGTTAACCGGCACATTGATTAGGTGATTTGTAACATTGAGTGCACCAAGCTAGTTTGCATGGTTATTCACACCTTGTTTGTGATCCTCGACATCCCAATCACAAACTTGAAGGGAACAATCGGGATTTAAACATGCCATTGAAAAGTTCAATGAATCTCAAAGGATCTAGGAATTTCAATCCAATTAAAACTTAATAATCTATTTCGTTTTTCATGGTGGAAATTGGATAATCGTCATTTACCTACCTTCAAATATTTTACAATTAGATTACGACATCCCTTTTACCAATTGTAGAATATTGTGTTGGGTCCTATCCTTGATATTTCATTTGGGTGTAATATTAAGGATTATCATCTAACCTAAACTTTGTTATTCTTATTTTTCAGATGTCTATTCCAAACAATGCTTCAACCCCAATCCCTTCAGGCTCTTTCTCCCTCATGAACCTATGTGGGAGGGTCATTTTCGATGGCTCGAACTTCAATGACTGGATTCGAAACATCCGAACGACTATTCGTTATGAGGACAAAGAATATGTCCTAGATAAAGAGCTTAAGCCTTAAGGAGATTGATGTCACCACTGCTACTCCTAAACAAATCGCAGAACATGCTACTCATGAGAAGGATGTGACAAAGATGTCAAGTCTAATAATTGCTACCATGACTGCTGAGCTCCAGAAGTCTTATGAGGACTACTCTCCTTTTGAAATGTATCAAGATTTGATGGAAAGATACCATCAATGTGCTCGGCAAGAGAGGTATGAGATCATTGCCTCCATGATCACAACCAAGATGAAGGATGGAGAACCCATCACGACCCACTTGTAAAAGATGCAAAGATATGTGGACCGCTTGCTTAAACTGAATGTCATTTTTGATGATGAGTTGGCCATAGATATTATTATACACTCTTTACCTTCTTGTTATGATCAGTTTTTTATGAACTATCATATGAACAAGGAGGATGTCACTCTTAGCAAGCTTCAAGGTCTTCTAAGAACTACAAAAAGCAACTTGAAAGGCAAGTCGGTTGTGTCTACACCTACTACTACTACTTTTTCCCCTGTTCTAGCAATCAAACATGGGAAGGGAAAGAAAAGGAAGCCTTCCTACAAGAGCCGCAAGGGAAAATCTCTTGATGGATCCTCTTCAAGTGGGACCAAAGTTGGTTCTGCTAATCCCTCGACCAATCTGAAGGATGAAAAGTGCTTCCACTATCATGAAAAAGGGCACTGGAAACGAAGTTTCCCCAAGTACTTGCAGGACATAAAGGATGGCAAGATCAATCCCTCCTTTACAGGTATTTACACTATTCAATCTAATAAGTCATCACATGCTAATTCTTGGGTCCTTGATACAGGTTGTGGATTTCACATTTGTTCTTATTTGTAGGTACTAAAAAGAAGTAGGGATGTGGAGCTTGTGAAGATAAACTTAATCATGGGAAATAGGAAAGTGTCGCTTGTAACCAAGATTGGAGTTTATTCTTTATTGCTTAGTAATGGTTTAAATTTAGATTTGAGTAATTGTTGTTACTCGGCCGATATGGCGAGAAATATTATTTCGTTTCACAGTTTGTATAAACAAGGTTTTACCTTTTCCTTTAATAATGAAATTGGTGGTATTAATGCTTATTACAATGGTGTATTTTATTTTGAAGCATTACCTTGCAATGGTATATATGAAACTGTGATGGTTGTAGATAACTTAGGAAATAATGTGTTGCACGTTGATTCTTCCAATGATTTGGATAAGGCATGCTTGTGGCATTGTCGTCTTAGACATGTCAACAAGAAGCGCATAGCCCAACTCCAAAAGGATGGAGTCTTAGAGTCATTCGACTTGAGGTCGGATGATCTTGCAAATCTTGTTTACTTGGAAAGATGACCAAGTCACCCATCACTGGTTCTTGTGAAAGGGGTGAAGGTATATTGGATCTCATACACATTGATTTGTGTGGACCATTCAGAACCACCACAAGGGATGCTAACCGCTTCCATGTGACCTTCATTGATGATTACAGCAGATACGGCTATATCTACTTAATCAAGAATAAGTCAGAAACCTTTGAAAAGTTCAAAGAGTTTAAGAAAGAAGTGGATAATCAATTGGGCAGGAAGATAAAGATGTTGTGATCCAATCGAGGAGGAGAGTATCTTAGCATCGAGTTCCAAGACTATCTTAAGGAATGTGGAATTGTTTCGCAATAGACACCACCTAGGACACCACAGCTTAATGGTGTGGCTGAAAGGTGTAATCGATCCTTTCTTGACATGGTCTGTTCCATGATGAGTCGAGCTTCGCTACCTATCTGATTCTGGGGGTATGCCTTAGAGACTACTGCCCATATCCTTAATCTAGTCCCTACCCAAAAGGTTTCCAAAACACCTCATGAGATGTGGAAATGGAAGGTTCCCTCGTTAGACCACATCAAATTTTAGGGTTGCGAGGCTTTCGTGAGATGCGAGACTCATGACAAGCTCAAACCTCAGAGGGAGCGATGTATTTTCATCTGCTACCCACAGAAGTCCTTTGGATATCTCTTCTATAGACCGAGTGACAATGTTATCTTTGTTGCGAAGAGAGGAATCTTTCGTGAGAGAGAACTCATATGCCAAGGGGACACTGGGCGGCAAATTGACCTTAAAAAGCTTCAAGAGTCAAGCGGTGAAGGAACCTCAAACACTAGCAATCAACCTGAGGAGGAAACTCCTGTTGTGCCAATTGACGAATTCGTACCTCTGAGGCGTTCCAGTAAAGTTAGTGTTCCACCTGTGTTATATGGTTTTTATATAACAGCTGAAGGTGATACATTTATCAATGATAGCACACTGGTAAATTTGGATGAACCTAATAACTACAAGGAATCCATGGCATTCCCCTAATCTGCAAAATCAAAAGAGGCTATGGACAGTGAGATTCAGTCCATGTATGACAATCAAGTTTGGAACTTGGTTGACAAAGTACCGGGTCGTAAGACAGTCGGGGGCAATTGGATCTTCAAGAAGAAGACTGGAATGGATGGGAAAGTAAACATATATAAGGCGCGACTGGTTGTGATGGGCTTTACTCAAACTCATGGAGTTGACTATTATGAGACCTTCTCACCAGTAGCGAATATCAAATCTATAAGGGTTATGCTAGCCATAGCTGCATTTCATGACTATGAAATATGGCAAATGGATGTCAAAACCGGTTTCCTTAATGGAAATTTGGCTAAAGATGTTTATATGAGTCAGCCAAAGGGTTTTGTCAATGAAAAGTACTCTAATAGAGTGTGTAAGCTTGAAAAATCCATTTATGGATTGAAACAAGCATCTCGCAGATGGAATCTTTGTTTTGATGAGAAAGTCAAAGAGTTTGGATTTTCAAGAAGCGGGGATGAGTATTGTGTATATGTCAAAGCTAGTGGGAGTATAGTGAGCTTTCTGGTATTGTATGTAGATCACATACGGCTCATAGGAAACGACATCCCAACCTTGCAGGAGGTTAAGTCCTTGCTTGGGAAGTGTTTCGCTATGAAGGACCTTGGGGAAGCTGCTTAAATCCTATAGATAAGGATACTGAGAATGATGAGTAAAAGACTAATAGGACTTAGTCAAAGTACCTACTTGGACAAGGTGTTGAAGTGTTTCAGCACGGAGAACTCCCAGAAAGGTGACTTACCTATCCAAGGCAATGTCAAACTGAGTAAGACTCGGAGCCCGAGTATAGAGGCTGAGATAGCAGAGATGAGTCAAATACCATATGCTTCCACAGTTGGCTCGATAATGTATTCTATGACTTGAACTCACCTTGAGTGATTTCTTAGGATGGATGATGAATAGAAGAAGTTTCCAAGTCAAGAACACTTGGGAGATACTTGAAGATTTGAAGATCCTAAGCACAAATATGGTGATATTTGTATAAGATATTCATGATTTGAGTGAAGGAGTGTAGAGTATACAAATGTAGGATGAATATACTTACCAAGACTGAAGTGAAAAGCTCAAGAGCAACCTTGAAATATCAAGTTCTAGTGAGGGTAAGAGAGAGTGAGAGGTGTTTGCTCTTTGGTGAGAGAATGAGTAAAGTGGAAGGAGAGAGGAGATTTTTAAGCTTTTGATGAACCTTTACAGCTGGAAGAGGGGTGTCAAAGGACAAATAGTTGACTGAGGGTTGTCCTATGAAGGTATAGGGAGGGGGGTTGCTTGTGTCATACACTAGATAAAGTCAACACTCTATCACAAAATCTAACTTAATAGATTTTATTATTGGACAAGGATTTCCCCCAAAATATGATTTAAAATGAATATTTAGGGTCTATTATGTTAAAATACGAGTTTGGGTGAAAATCCTGCGTTAAAATCACAAAAAACGGGCTTAAAATGGAGTCGTGGTCGAAAACCGGGCAAAGAGGCGAAGTTTGCGAGGATCCGAGGTCAGCAGTGCAGGTTCGGTCCTAGAAGGCAGAGGACCGAAGGGAGGTTCGGTTGTAAGAGGACGACCGAAGGCGAAGTTGTCAGGAGCGAACTTGTCAGAAGCGAAGTTGGGCGAAGAGGAAACGAGAGCGAGATGGACCGAACCCAAAGGTAACTTCGGTTTTTAAGAGGCTTTGGTTCTAGGAGGAGTTTTGGTTCTTAAGTTAGTTTCGGTTCTAATGAGAGGTTCGGCTCCTTAAGAGGGTCCGGCTCCTTAAAGTTGTTTTTCGCATAAACTTCCATTTTCGAGCGGTTTTTGACTAAATCAAGGGTCGGGATGCCCCGAGTGATTATAAAAGTTGAGAGAGATTTTGAGAGAGATTTGGGAGAGATTTCACATATTAAGAGAGATTTGGGAGAGATTTCACATACTTAGAGAGATTTAGGATAGATTTCACATACTTGGAGAGATTTGGGGTAGCGAGAGATAGAGCGAGGGAAATTTGAGGGAGACTTCGTTTGAGACCTTTTTGGATGTTTAGCTTCGCTACGCAAGGTGTGTAAAACCCGTTAAGCCTTGTTAGGAATGGTATATGTGTGACATCCCCAGTTTCACGGCCAGAAAAGACCGATTTGTTTATGCTTTGTTTTTAAAATCAGAGTAATCGTTTAAAGAAAACTGTTGCGGAATTTGTTCCCAAAAACAAAAATATGATAACCATTTATCCAGACATTTCTCAAAGAGAATGTATTTTCATTAAATAATAAAACCTTGGGATGTCATGTTCGATACAGACCAAAAGCATAAACAATATAAAATAGACCTTACAGTAGTTATTTATAACTACTGATCTATAATCCAAAATCTCTCGTCAAGTCCGCCAACTTATACCCTTGTGCCATTACCTGTAATGAAAAGAAAACTGAGTGGGTCAGGCTTGGGAGCCTGGTGAGCATATAGGGTTTTCAACCCACAATAATATAATTATTATATTTAATCAGCAAACAATCAACCCAATTACCCATCCCCATTATCTTCTTAAGGTTTTACCCTAAGAACCAACTATCCTTCATTCATTTATTCGTAAGGAATTGGCACGAATTCCATTGCTGCCAAAGTTTATTTATCAAGTACTAAATCCATAGTTATCAGGCGCTAACTCCATAGTCACCAAGGTTCACTTAACAAGCACTAACTCCATAGTCGCCAAGGCTTACTCAACAAGCGCTAACTCCATAGTCGCCAAGGTTTACTCAACAAGCGCTAACTCCATAGTCGCCAAGGTTTACTCAACAAGCGCTAACTCCATAGTCGCCAAGGTTCATCAAATAGGCACGAAGTCACATCGTCGCCAAGGTTTATACAATAGACGCTAACTCCATAGTCACTAACTATTCCATCTACCTATGTTCTACCCAACAATTTTGTAGATATAAATACTTACACAGTTTAAATCATTTAACACTTGTATAAAACTCCAATTTCCATGCCCATCTCAAATAGACAAATAACATATAAACACATTGCATGTATTTCATAGCAAATACTTCATATTTATGTGTTAGAAGAAAGTAACTACACGCTCACACATATAAACAACAATATACTTAATACACTCAACCCATACTTGTATTATTATCGTGTTTATGAAAGGTAGTATACACTCACTTGATCAGAAGATGATCAGACAGCACTACGGCTTGCAGAAGTAGTATATCTTCGCAGATCTGGAAGATCTTCACAAAAATTGAACTTCTTGCGGGCAGAGCTTCGGCTCGGGAATCACGCTCTTCGGGATTCTCGGGGCTTCAGATCTTGCTTCGGGACTCGGGATTGATACCGGGGCTTCGGGACACTTCGGGCACGCAAAACGATGCAAAACGGGAGAGAGAAGAGAGAAAAAGAGCAATTGAGTCGGCTGCCCTCGCATCCTATTTATAGGAGGCTGGAGCCTCGGAGTACGCGGGGCGTACGCGTCTGAAATGTCATTGCATGCGTCATCCGAAGAACTCGAGTGCGAAGGTCGTCATGCTTCGCTGTACGCGGGGCGTACTTCGGATGAGTCTGATGACTCGTCTTCGGATAATACCGGGATTTAATAATTAAATTTAATTATTAATTATTTAATAAACTTCGAAAATTCATATCTTCTTCATACGAACTCCGTTTTCGACGTTCTTTATATTCACGCGTAGGTGAGACTACGCTCTACGACTTTCGTTTATACTCCGTCGGCTAATTTTGACTTTTATTTTTATTATTTATTTTTAATAGGTCGGGACAGAAAATTTCGTTATAAATTCATAACTTCTTCGTTTGACGTCCGTTCTTGCCTAACTTTTCGTCGTTTCGCTACTAACAACGAGATCTCCGATTCTCGTTTAGATCGCTAAGGCTAAATATCACTCTAACGTAAATTCACTTTTTACGTCATTCAGCGTTGTGCCGGTTCTGTCGCGAAACTTCAACAAGTCGTAACTTCTTCGTTATAACTCGGATTTTGGCGTTCTTTATATGCACGGAAACCTTGTAACATATACTACAACTTAGTTAGGACTATTCATCCTAAATAATCTTCTATCAAAAATTCATTTTTGACGCTTATCGTCTCTAAGTTGACTAGCCCTGATCTACGGGCGTTACAATATGCCCCCGAGGGGTATGGGAAAGTGTTTTACTAAGTAGTTTCATCACTTATCCTTATTAGGGTTTGAGAATCCTCAACATATGGATTTTTCAAGTGATAACTTCTTATTAAAATAGCGAGTTGTACAGTAGTAACATAATGTATACCCTAATATGTAAGGTTAATTGAGTTGACCGGTTTGACTTGATGACTTTATTTGACTTTGACTTGAACAGAAATTGACGGTTGTCACATCATCCCCCCGTTAGATGGAATTTTGTCCTAAAATTAGCACTTTGATCGGGACTTCAAGAGTTGGGGAAAGATGCGGGTATTTTTGTTTCATCTAGTTTTCGCGTTCCCAGGTGAACTCGGGTCCTCGTTTTATGTTCCAACGGACCTTCACAACAGGTATGCGACTTTGATTTCGTTCTCTTGATCTAGATCCATGATTTCTACCGGTTCTTCCACAAAGTGGAGACTCTCATTGATTTTGATTTTGTCGGGAGGTATCACAAGAGTCTCGTTAGACATACATTTATTTAAATTTGACGTGTGGATGGTTGGATGTACGTTATTAAGTTCTTGTGGTAGTCGAAGCTTGTATGCCACTGGGCCAATCCTGACAAGGATTATGAATGGCCCGACGTACTCTGGATTTAGTTCTCCCATGTTTACCCAAAACGTATCATTCTTTTCCACTGTGAGACCTTCGGTAGAAACTTGGCCACCAACCTGGAAATTCCAAGGGTCTGCGTCGCTTATCTGCGTAGCTCTTTTGTCGATCTCAAGACACTTTCAGTCTTTCTCAAATTTATATGATCTTTTTCGTTGTCTCCCTTATGATTTCAGGGCCAGCGAGGGTGCTGTTAGGGACTTGCCTCTTGGATAGATGTATATCTCTCACTTCAGCCCAGCGCAGTGGTGATCTGCCCTTGCGGCTATAGAGATCTTTGAACGGAGTGAACTTGATATTATGGTGATAGTTGTAGTTGTGTGAAAATTCAAGGAGCGGTAAGTGGGTTTCCCACTCTTTTATCGAAGCCAATCACACAAGCTCTTGCCTTCTAGGTTCTTATGATCGGTGAAGATTGTACATTTTGTGTCATGGAGATAGTGCCTCCAGATCTCTATGGCGAATGTTACTGCTCCTAGTTCGAGGTCATATGTGACCTAGCCGACCCCGTACATCTTTAGTCGTCTTAAGTCATAAGTAATAACTTCTCCTCGGATCGCTGCATAGGGCATGCTGTAGTGTTTCTCGTTTTTCGATTGGATCAGTAGGGAGCATGTGGGTTCTTTTACGCGACTAGATTAATTCGAATGGTAGAACTTCTACTCGCACCTCTGGGCAGCCTTGTCCCGAAGCTCCTGGTAGGACTCGTACCTGGTCCATCTATCATCAACTCGCGCATATAGGTCGTATGTAATTAGGGTTGGTAAGAAAGTTGGATGGGTGACTCTGACCCAAGTCCACAACCAGACGAGGAACAGGAAATAGGGCGGAAACACACATCCAATGTCCGTAGAATCTTAGTTATACACCACACTTCGCATATACACATGGCAGTCATAGGTTAACCGTACTTGTCCCATGTCTCTAGGCTTGACCTTAGTATGCTATACGAGTGATATTCTCGAAGGGTTTATTAGGAATACTTTGAAAAGGTTACAGAAGGTATAACACACCTCCAGAGAGTGTTTCGGGGTTTCGCAATGAAGGATGACCCGAGGGTTAGAGTCAGATTTAGGGTTATGAGGGATGAGGGTTTCGATATCCAGCTGGTTAGGTAGAGGGTCTTCTCGTAACATATGTAATTGATAGGGTGATGACCCAAACCAATCCACATCAAATGTCGACATCGTATTTTCTCGATGACACATGCATTAAGTCGTATTTCGTAAGAGGTATTCGTTAGAGTGATAGCGCATCATGTGTTTCTTTTTATTGTGTTCCGTTTTGATCGATGTTATTGTTATTGCAAACGATTCACACCACAGCAACTAGTATTGGTAGTAAGGGTGTTCTGATAGCTAGTGATGATACTTTATATCATGATCCCCGACCGATCATTCTATGATCGATCGGTATATGTAAGTCGTATGTCTTTTGATATCGATGAAACCGACGAGTGAATGGCTCTACCCTAATCCCATTACTAGACATGGAACAAGAATTAGGATGGAATTATTCACTTTAAGTCTGTGATATTTTAATTATAAGTAACCCTAATGAATACATTAGGTCATCACAGCTCACCGGTAATGATCCTAAGGTCATATATGAGTGTCTTTGATTTGATCGAATGAGAGAGTATTTTAACTACCTTTTGAAAGATGGTAATTTTAGAAAACATATCAATTTCATTAGAAGCATATGGTACTTAAACGTTTTTGTTGTTGGAAATACTACAAAAGTCCTAATAAGATTCCTATTGCTCCTGATGGTTTGTTTGTCACACTCCTCCTGCTCCCCCGTCATTCCTCTCAGTTGGACAGTCTCTCTTGAAGTGTCCCATTTCACCACATAGGTGGCATACTGGACTTACACTGGTATTGGTGATTGAAGCGATGCGTTGGGTCTGGGTCCTGCAGAAGCGAGTAGTATGTTCGTTCTTGTTGCAGTTTTTACAGTGCGGCACTCAGCAAACCCCATTGTGATGGTAGCTACACTTTGGAAGTGTCCCCATATATTGTATGTCCGGTGCTTGGGTGACAGATGTTGTGGCTGATGTCGAGGCATGTGTTGTGACTCTTGTCGTAATTACAGGGGCAGCCACGGATTATTGTCTTCCAGCGAGTTTTTGAGATGGGTTGCGCTTCTTTTTGTCCCAAATTAAGCTTCCGTTTCTTGCCCTTAGGTTTGTGGTCAAATGCATTTTCATTGGTAGATGCCCGCTGGTGTTCTTGATTGTTATTGCAGTTAGTATTCTCGGCACCGCCTTCACCTCTGCTGGCGTTGTTAGCATTGAGTTGCGCCATGACAGCTGTCACGGCTGTCGTGACCGCAGCTTGAAAAGTAGCAGAGTCTATCTGCAAGATTTCTGCCTTGCTTATTGGCTGGTTACCTTCTTGTGAAGACATAACCCTGTTGCATGGGGAGAAACGATGTCGTGAGTGGGGATGATTATCTCTAGTTATATCCTTACCATTTATATACACATATATATAAATTTCGCACTTTACTGAACTAATCTCGATTTTTCTGCTAACGTTCCTGTGACAGATTTATGGTAGTGGGTAGAAATAGATTTTGTATGGGTGTTAAGTTTTACCCATCCTAGGATTATGTTTGTCCAAATACGCTTAGTTGAGGAGTTCTGATGGAATCCGGTGCATTAGTGTTGGTATGATTTCACCCTATATGCCTACGAAAAAGGCACCTCTCAACCATGAGGTTTAAAAAAGTGAGATGATAATGAGTCTTGAACAAGGATTTATACGTCGTGAGTTATCTAACTAACTTTATCTTAGTTCTGCGGGTATCGTGTTCCAATTTTTATGGTGTTCTGAAAACAATTCATATTGAGAGTCTAAATATAATAAACTTATGAATTCTTAGTAGTATTGCTCCAAATGGAATAATACGCATGCCCATTTCATTTGTATGAATCTAGAATATTTAGCTTTTAGTGAAAGGTTTTGAGCCTGATGCAGGTCTGCAACACATCATTGCAAGGAAAAGTTTGGACCGCAACTAATTCTCTCGACTAGTGTATT
The DNA here is from genome assembly GCF_051521515.1 of Lactuca serriola. Classification (NCBI taxonomy): domain Eukaryota; kingdom Viridiplantae; phylum Streptophyta; class Magnoliopsida; order Asterales; family Asteraceae; genus Lactuca; species Lactuca serriola. The sequence goes on from NC_136416.1 coordinate 209,064,374, forward strand.
CACTAACTCGTAGGGTCGGGCCTACAAATGGAGGGGAGTAGCACCAACGCATACTCATAGACCTAATCTACAAGGTCTTGTGAGTAAAATGATCTCTGCTCATGACAATACGTCCCTGGTGGTGCTTGAAACGAAGTCGATGCGTCCTGTAGTTCTGCTAACCTATGATCGGCTTCGACCACTCTCTCTTCGAGTGTCGAGTGTCTATCCTGATGCTCTCTTACCTTCGCCCGAGTGGCGACAAGTTCCTTAATGAGTTGGTCTCTGAAATAGTAGTCTCTTACCAAGTCTCGAGTTTGTGAGATGATAGCATCTGTAACAGCACGCAGTTCCCTAACTCGAGGTTTGTGATCTGTTGGGTCATCACTGGGAGGGTTCTATCAACCGGTCCCCCATGGTTGAGGTCATTGCAACTTCGTTGGTCTCCAAATGGCGATTGTTGTTGCTGATGGCAACTCCACCCCTAGATCAATGCTGCCCAACGGGGCACAGGTTCGATATAGTCGAAACGGTTCGTGAGAGCCCTGGCTGTAAGGAGAGTTGTCGACCTCTGGCTCCACTTCCGACTCTTTTCCTAATCACCCGCTAACTCTCCAGGTTCGGAAAGTATGGGTCTCCTGGTAAGTAAAATCTTGCCATGATGTCCGTGCGAGAATAGGGGTGATGTAAGAGGCATATAATAATCATATTCCTAGAAATACTTATAGGGGTTTGATCCTCCTTAGTTACTTCTATAATGACATGGTGCACACCAGTTACATATAAAAAAAGATATGATAGACCTTCGGATAAGTGATCATACTTCAAAACCACAACCAAACAAGGAACATGAAGTAAAGCAATGATCACAAATTCAAAATCTATGATATCCAAGTTATATGTAACTTTAGCGTATCCACTTAGTGATTGTAGATCTACTAGCAAGAATCTGTTTAGTTTTCACAAAATACTCCTATATTATTTTAAATGTTATGTTTGGTTCTTAATGATTTTCTTGTATGGGAAGTTTTTAGGCTTGTTGCTCACTACGACCATTCCCCGGCATACATCAATCACACCTCGGATAAATATAGTTGATCAGGCTATATTCGTCCCAAGTCTGATTACATATCCCAAGGCTTACTCATAGTGTCCAACTCCTCATTTTACTTTTGTGTTTTCCTTAGACGTGACACTAAACAGATATGCATGTATGTACTTATACTTTTAACAAGAAAATATTTGTTTCTAAAAGTATAGTTATTTGAACATGTTTAAATCAAAGACTTTAGTCCCAATGCATTTATAGTTTGTATATCTTATGTGGTTCGATATATTTAGTTCACTATAAACAATGCTCTGATACCAACCTGTCACACCCCCAAACCAAGGATGGCAAAAACGCCCGGGGTGGCGGACTTCATGTGTAGTATCATAACAACGAGTATAATAGTGCTCAAAGTAAATACAACCATCATAAATATAATTGAAAAGTTACAATGTAGCATGTGTTCACATATTTCAAAATCAATTACATTATGATGACAAAATGAAATGTTTGACGTCTGAGCGTCCCATCCACAAAAGCTGTTGTTTATCTGGTTCACTGAATTCCTGAGAATACAAGTAGTTTCGAAAAAGTGACAACAATTATGTTGGTGAGTTCATAAGCTTTTGAAGGTGATGCTAAAATCCTTTTCTTTGTGGAAGTGATGTTTGTTCAAGAAAAATCCAATATTTTCCTTATGAAATGCATTGTAGTCTTAAAAGTCAAGACTGACATGTACAAGTATTTTTCCATACTTAAAGTAATTTATGCAAGTTTAAATCGACATAAACTCGTTTAATTTAGAAGTAAAACCCGTAAATCTTATGTTTTTTAATACCCCATGTGAGTTATTATAACCATACTATAACTCAGACGGCCTCGTAATACGATGTGACAACCGTCAAATCCTAGTCAAGTCAAAGTCAAATAAAGTCAACAAGTCAAACCGGTCAACTCAACTAACCCTTGTATACTAGGGTTTACGTTATGTGATTGTTGTACGACTCGGTATTTTAATAAAAATTCATCACTTGAAAAGTCCGTATGTTTAGGATTCTTGAACCCTAATCGGGGTAAGTGATGTAGCAATACGATAAAACACTATTGCATACCCTTCGGGGGTGTGTAAGATCCTTAAACATGGATTAACGAGGTTTAAGGACCTTGCGTTACGAAGCCAAACACTTAAAAAGGTCACAAACAAAGCCTACTTCAATCTCTTTTTATTAATACAAATCTCTCCCAAATCTCTCTCAAATCCCTTTAAACTTTTTATAAGCATCCGGGTCATCCCGACCCTTAACCGAGTCAAAAACCACCTGCAACGGGAAGATTTCTTGAAAAATAGCCTATTAGGACCGAAGCCTCTCTAGAACCGAACCCATCCTAAGGAACCGAACCTCTTAGGACCGAGGGTGCTAGGAACCGAACTACGACGGACCGAACCCGAAGCTGCCTGCGAGCCGAACCCGAAGGTCCCTTCAGACCGAACCTCCCCCTTCACCTTTGCTCCTTATACCTTCGCTCCATTTCGGCCTTGTTCGCCTTTGGGCCCAACAACAGCAGGGACCGAACCTTCGGCCCCTATCCGAGCAACTTCGCTGTAAAGCCCTTTCTTCCCGGTTTTCGACCACTACATTGTTTTAGGCCCGTTTTTCATGATTTTAACGCGGGATTTTCACCCAAACTTATATTTTGACATATAAGACCCCGTATTTCCATAATCTAATCACATTTTGAGGGTAATCATTATCTAAGATTAAAATATAGTAGGTAAGATATTTAGGTGGAGTGTTGACTTATCCGTTGGGCAAAGACACAAGTTACCTCCCATACTCACTCCATGACCATTCCAAGTCACTATTCACCTATCCCTAGTCAATCCTTGTCCTTTTTACACTCATTTCTAGCCATAATTTTGATCAAAGGCTAGAAGGATCTCACTCACTTTTCACCAAAAAGAAAAACCCATTCTCTCTCACTTCCTCTCACTAAGAATTCGAGATTCAAGGCTGATCTTAAGCTCTTCACACACCTTTGGTAAGTAAATCTCTCCCCACACTTGATTACTTTACACTCCTTCACTCAAATCATGAGTTCCTTACACAAATATCATCATATTTGTGTTAGATCTTCGAATCTTCAAGCATCATCTAAAGTGTTCTTGAGTTGAACACTTCCTTTCTTCATCATCCATTCACTGAAACCACACAAGTTGAGTTCATACCCTTATTTTTTCACATTTTTCTTAAGTTTTAAGGGGGGAATACAAGTTAAAACACCAAAAACACAACTAAACTCATCCAACAGCTTTCATCAGAAAATTTTAACTCCATTCGCGGACTATTTTGGTCAACTTAAACATTTTAGTTTTCAAAACTGTATTAGGTGCCAATATTTCAGGTTCATACCTTTAAAATGACTACTTGCACATCTCCATACGATTTTTTATACAATTTATGGTGATTTTTACAAAATTGTCTATCATTTCAAGAACAAATCCGGACCAGTCTGTGAATATGGACTTTTTCACACAAGTTGGAGGTCACTAAAAATCATAATAAAATTTATGAACAAACTAGACACATTTTCCAAACTCTCAGAATTTATGAATTCTGATTTGGATCTTTGATGATTTTTCTATAAATCTTCTAAGAACAGGAATAGAAATGTTAACACTAGAAAAATGTTATCAACTTCATTTACACCTTGTAACTTGTTGAGCAAGGAGTGTATCATTATGAGAATATATGTTATGACATTATATGTCATTTCGTCTTGATATATACACATACATCAGAAAACAAATGGATTTTTACCTTCATAAGTCTGGTAATTAATTAATGGTTATAAACAAAGTTTACATCCATTGTATACAAACATTTGATAAACTATGGTAGTATAGTTTATGTTTCTTTTACATTATAAACGATTATGATAAACTAGAATAGGTATAGTTTATGTTTCATTTACATTTCAAAATCATTACCTAAGGTTTTTAGTTCACGTAAATCTATTAATGAATAAATTTGTGAGATATTCGCTTCGCGTTACTTCCAAAGTAACGAAATCAAAAGTCCTGTAAATTGTAACCAGAGTCTCTTGTAGGGAGAACGTGATAGTTGTGTGTAGATCTATATTGGGTTTGACAACCCCACACTTGAGTTGCATGCAACGGCTAGACCGGCAGGTCTGGGGTGACAAGTGTCATTTAACTTGCGACGCCTGAAGAACATCGTATTACGAGGCCGTTTGAGTCATGGTATGGTTATAATAACTCACATGGGGTATTAAAAAAACATAAGATTTATGGGTTTTACTTCTAAATTTAACGAGTTTATGTCGATTTAAACTTGCATAAATTTCTTTAAGCATGGTAAAATACTTGTACATTTCGGTCTTGACTTTTAAGACTACAATGCATTACATAAGGAAAATATTGGATTTTTTTTTTAACAAACATCACTTTTACAAGAAAAGGATTTTAGCATCACCTTCAAAAGCTTATGAACTCACCAACTTAATTGTTGACACTTTTTCAAAACTACTTGTATTCTCAAGGAATCAATAAGCAGGTAATCGGCCGCTTTTGAGGATGGAACGCTAAGGCGTCAAACATTGTATTTTTGTTAACATAATGTAATTGATTCAGAAACATGTAAACATATGCTATGATGTAACTTTTTCAATTATATTTATGTTGGTTGTCTATACTCTGAGCACTATTATATTCGTTGTTATGATACTATACATGAAGTCCTCCACCCCCGGATGTTTCCGCCATCCTAGGTTTGGGGGAGTGACATACGAAGTTCTTCAGGCGTCGCAAGTTAAATGACACTTGTCACCCCAGTCCTGTCAGTCTAGCTGTTGCATGCAGCTCAAGTGTGGGTTTGTCAGACCCAATATAGATCTATACAAAACTATCACACTCTCCCTACAAGAGACTCTGGTTACAATTTACAGGACTTTTGATTTTGTTACTTTGGAAGTAACGCGAAGCGAATGTCTCACAAATTTATTCATTAACAGATTTACACGAACTGAAAACCCCTTTTTGTATAAACCCAGTACTTTGTATTCGCACCCCGTTTATATGAACTGAAAACCTTTGGTAATGAGTTTGAAATGCAAATGAAGCATAAACTATACCTATTATAGTTTAACATAATTGTTTATAACGTATATGAAACATAAACTATACTTACCATACTTTATCATAAGTGTTTGTAATGTAAAAGAACCCTTTTCTATGTAACTCGAATGTATAGCAAAAATATAATTATGTTTATCATGCCTTGTCTTGTACTATTGATAATGATGGGGGATTCTTACAAATCAATGAGTATTTTCTGTTATATAATTATACCACACAAGAAACACATGAACAATATAAAATTCTCAAATATTAACACTTTGCTCAACATGTTACAAAGTGTGATGAAAGTTATAAGTTGTTAAGTTGTTTCTAACATTCCTACACTGTTTTGGAAAAATCACAGAGAAATCATACGAAGTCGAAAACTAAGTTCGTAAACTCTGAGAGTTTAGAAAATGTGTCTAGTTTGTTCATTAATTTTATTATGATTTTTAGAAGTCTCTAAGTGGTGTGAAAACGTTTATATTCACAGACTGGTCCAAATTCGTAGCTACAGTGATAGGCAGTTTTGTAAAAATCACCATAAATTGTAGAAAAATCGTATGGAGATGTGTAAGTATTCATTTTAAAGATATGACCCTGAAATATTTTTACCTAAAACAGTTTCGAAAAATAAAAAGTTTAAGTTTCCCAAAAGAGTCCGTGAATAGAGTTAAACTTTTCTGATGAAAGCTAATGGATGAGTTTAGTTGTGTTCTTGGTGTTTTAACTTGTACCCCCCCCCCCCCCTTAAAACTTAAGAAAAACATGAAAATATAGGGTTATGAACTCACCTTGAGTGATTTCTTAGGATATCTGATGAATAGAAGAAGTTTCCAAGTCAAGAACACTTGGGAGACACTTGAAGATTCGAAGATCCTAAGCACAAATATGATGATATCTGTATAAGAGATTCATGATTTGAGTGAAGGAGTGTAGAGTATTCAAATGTAGGATGAATATACTTACCAATACTAAAGTGAAAAGATCAAGAGCAACCTTGAAATCTCGAGTTCTAGTGAGGGTAAGAAATAGTGAGAGGTGTTTGCTCTGTGGTGAGAGAGTGAGTAAAGTGGAAGGAGAGAGGAGATTTTTAAGCTTTTGATGAACCTTTACAGCTGGAGGAGGGGTGTCAAAGGAAAAATAGTTGACTGAGGGTTGTCCTATGAAGGTATGGGGAGGGGGGTTGCTTGTGTCATACACTAGATAAAGTCAACACTTTATCACAAAATCTAACTTAATAGATTTTATTATTGGACAAGGATTTCCCCCAAAATATGATTAAAAAATGAATATTTAGGGTCTATTATGTTAAAATACGAGTTTGGGTGAAAATCCTACGTTAAAATCACAAAAAACGAGCTTAAAATGGAGTCGTGGTCGATAACCGGGCAAAGAGGCGAAGTTTGCGAGGATCCGAGGTCAGCAGTGCAGGTTCGGTCCTAGAAGGCCGAGGACCGAAGGGAGGTTCGGTTGTAAGAGGACGAACGAAGGCGAAGTTGTCAGGAGCGAAGTTGTCAGAAGCGAAGTTGGGCGAGGAGGAACTGAGAGCGAGATGGATCGAACCCAAAGGTGACTTCGGTTCTTAAGAGGCTTCGGTTCTAGGAGGAGTTTCGGTTCTTAATTTAGGTTCGGCTCCTTAAGAGGGTTCGGCTCCTTAAAACTGTTTTTCGCATAAACTTCCGTTTTCGAGCAGGTTTTGACTAAATCAAGGGTTGGGATGCCCAGGGTGATTATAAAAAGTTGAGAGAGATTTTTAGAGAGATTTGGGAGAGATTTCACATATTAAGAAAGATTTGGGAGAGATTTCACATATTTAGAGAGATTTGGGAGAGATTTCACATACTTGGAGAGATTTGGGGTAGCGAGAGATAGAGCGAGAGAGAATTGAGGGAGACTTCGTTTGAGACCTTTTTGGATGTTTAGCTTCGCTATGCAAGGTGTGTAAACCCCGTTAAGCCTTGTTAGGAATGGTGTATGCCCCCGAGGGGTATGGGATAGTGTTTTACTAAGTAGTTTCATCACTTATCCTGATTAGGGTTTGAGAATTCTCAATGTATTGACTTTTCAAGTGATAACTTCTTATTAAAATAGCGAGTTGTACAGTAGTAACATAATGTATACCCTAATATGTAAGGTTAATTGAGTTGACCGGTTTGACTTTTTGACTTTATTTGACTTTGACTTGACCAGAAATTGACGGTTGTCACAGTATTGATTGTGTAAATCAATGATCCTAAGTAATATGAAAGGTCATTAGGGTTTACAAAGATGTAACCCTAGCACTATAAAAGGAACCCATCAAGACCAAAATCGGTTACACACATACACACCATCATTCTTAGAAGTTTGATATTGATTTTGTGCTAAGTAACTTATGCTCTCAAGACCCCTCTTGCATATTGGTGTTTGTGAACCATTAGAGGCCTCACACTTGAGGTGCTCAAGCTTTCAAAGGTCAAGAACTACAAATCCTTCTAAGAGGTAATTTATCTTAATAGTTGTATTGCTTAATTGTCAATTTGTATGCTAGTTAGGATGTATGCTTTTGAAAATTGAAAATATGCATGTATAATTAGATAAAACATAGATCCAAAGCATTTAGGGTTGCATGTGCACCATAGGAGTGTTATAGTGCTCAAAACCCAACAGTTCACACATTAGATGTCATCCACATTTTAACCTATATATAGTAGTAAACAAAGAGAGTAAGAATGTACTAAAATGAAAAAGTCATAATGCAACAAACAACCTAGAAAATCCAAATCAAGAGAACAATATTAGTTCAAGTGGATTAGGACTAACATATCAAATAGTAATCAACCACGTGCAATGAAAATACCAAGCAAAATAGTAAATCAGATAAACACAAAGACTTAAGTGGAAAACCCAAGTATAGAAAAAACCACGGGCAAAGGAATCCAATAACCAATCCACTTAAACATTACAGTGTTTACAGAGCTTGATCAGAGAGATTACAGTGAGCTAATGATTTTGTGATATAGGGTTAAAACCTAAAAAAGGTCGATCCAAAGGGGGAGAAAAGAACTCTCTTAACTTTTTTTCTTCTAATCTCTCTCATAAAAATCTTGCATTTAATTTAGGCTAAAAGAGTAATAGTTTTGTCACTTTGGCAAAATAGGCCCATCAACAATGAAGCTAATACATTTCAGGAACAAATCCTTTTTAGAATAAAAACATCCATTTTAGATTTGGTTCCCTTTTTAGACCTGAAATACCCATTTTAGAGTGCATTGCTTGAAACACAATATAGCCCGTGAACTAAGCAGAAGTTGTCTATTTTGGAAGCCATATTTCCCCATATATATAATATTTTTATATTTTGAATGAACAAAATTTATTTAAATACAACTAACGAATAGGTTAATTATACTATCTGTAACGCCCGCAAATCTGGGCTAGTCAAATTTGAGGCAATAGGGGTCGAAAACGACTTTTCGACAAAAGATTATTTAGAATAAATAATCTTAACCAAGTTGTAGAGTATGTTACAAGGTTTTCGTACATATAAAGAACGCCGAAAACCGAGTTATAACGAAGAAGTTATGACCCGTTGAAGTTTCGCGACGGAACCGGCACGATACCGGGAAACGTAAATAGTGAATTTATGATAGAGCGAGATTTAGCCTTAGCGATCTAAACGAAAGTCGTAGAATATGTTAAACTAAGAACATCAATAAAAAGAACGCCCAAATCTGACTTCGTATGAGGAAGTTATGATTTTTCTAAGATTTAGCATAGCAGTGCACAGCCCGAAATCTGAATTTTAGATCGGTCGATTTTTAGCCGACGGGATCTAAATGAAAGTTGTAGTACTCGTAAATACCAACGCGTGGATATAAAGAACGTCGATAATAGAGCTCGTATGCAAAAGTTATGGATGAAGCTTAGTCCCTACTTTTCGAGCGCGGCGAATTCGATACAGTTTCATAAATACGAGATAGAATGAGAATTAGCCAACGAGGTCTAAATGAGAGTTGAAGATCTCGTTAATAGGAACTCAACGGTAAAAAGACAGACAAAAATGGAGCTCGTATGCGAAAGTTATGGACGAAGCTTAGTCCCTACTTTTCGAGCGCGGCGAATTCGATACAGTTTTGTAAATCCGAGATAGAATGAGAATTAGCCAACGAGGTCTAAATGAAAGTTGAAGATCTCATTAATAGGAACTCAACGGTAAAAAGACAGACAAAAACGGAGCTCGTATACAAAAGTTACGGACGAAGCTTAGAGACTACTTTACTATAAAACTCCTATAAATACAAGGGTGAACTCCTCATATTTTCTTCACACCATAAGCCTCTCTTTCTCTCTCTAACTTCTCTCTATCCTCCCTAAACCCCTCCCAAGTCTACGGAACCTCCCTAGCACGAGAAGAAAGCCCCGGAGCGCCCGACGGCTCCGAGAAGAAAAGCTTTCGGCTTGGAAACGCTGCTCCAGCGAAGACCGGTTTTTAATAAAAACTCGCTGTAAGTGAGCTACGCCTATACTATATTTAATATAGATTTTATTTAATTATAGTAACATTATTAGGACCTTAAAATAATTATTTGGGCTATTATTATGAGTTATATTGAGTGTTATTTAACGCTTATATAATAGTAATAATAGCTAGACTATTAATTAGATCTACGGTAAACGTCCTAGCAGCTGCGCTATAAGGATAGTATCGGCAGCTGCGCCTAATAGGGAGCCTTATGACCATGACAGTAGTGTTTAAAGGTTAATACCGGCAGAAGCGCCTCATAGAAAATGTCCTAATTCTGGCAGCTGAGCCTAAGTGACAATATTAGCAGCTGCGCTTGACCAATGTGTCATTGGCAACAATGGACTTCATGTTGTTTCCTTAGGATGATCCTTAGGAATGAATGAATGAGAAATAGCTGATTCTTAGGGTAGATCCTTAAGAATAAAGAAGATAATGGGGATGGGTAATTGGGTTGATTGTTTGATTGTTTAAACATAATAATTATATTATTGTGGGTTGAAAACCCTATGTACTCACCAGGTTTCCCAACCTGACCCACTCAGTTTATTTATATCACAGGTGTTGATATGAAGTGACATTACACTGAGAGATTTAAAGAGATGTAGATCACTAGTGTAAATAATTGTAAGTTCTGTTTATGCTTATGTTTATGTATTAACGATGACATCCCAAACGTTTTAAAATGAAATAAATACGTTTCTTCGAAAATGTTTTAATAACGTATTTACCATGTTTTTCTGGGAACAAATTCCGCAACATTTTTATAAAATGAAGTACTCTGATTTTTATAAAGCATAAACAACATCGGTCTTTTTTGGCCGTGAAAATGGGGATGTCACAGTTGGTATCAGAGCATTAGTTTAAGCGAACTAGGAATATGGATTTATTTCTAGACTTAAACTTAGAATGCTAAGCGATGATTGTGAGGTGTGAGCACTAGCTTATTTTAGGAATTATGCCTAAAATGCTTTTATGTGCTAAATGCTTTATGCCTTATATGCTGTTATTTATTCGGATCTATGGTCTGTTGCCGACCGGATCTGGAAACCTTATATGTTTAGGATTCTAAACGTACGACTACGATATTAGAACTAGCATGTAAACGTTTCGGAGTGATAAGGATGATTTAAACGTCAATCCTAAGTAAAGGTCTAGATTCACCTTATTCGGTGTATAGATCAAGATGGCAAGGACCCGTAGCGGAAACGTGAATGCAAATGAGAATAGGAACCAACCCCTAGTGGTTCAGCAAATACCTGTTGTAGAAGAAGTTGCACCTGAGCCAGTCACGATGGCTAGAGTTCAAGCCATGATTCGGGCTATGCGAACTGAATAAAGGGAAGAAATGAGGAGGATGTCGAATAGGGACGAACCTACTATGCCCAATGAGCAACCCGAGCTGATTCCCGAGCAATCGGAGGAAGGGAACTACAGTCGCCAAGTGAGTCAAGTGGGGACTCAAGATGGCCTGGAGAGGAGAAACGACAAGGATGGGCGAATGTACAAGAATTTCTTGGGTGCGAAACCACCAAGTCTCTCAGGAAACCCAAAGCCTGTGGAGATTATGGATTGGATCTCCGAGATGGAAATGGTGTTTGAGAGCTGCGACTGTAGCGAGAAACAGAAGAATGTCTTCGCCGTAAGACAACTGAAAACTGGAGTCTTGAGCTGGTGGAAGCTATTGACAGATACGATGCCACGAGGAGAAGCCTTAAGGATGTCATGGGAAGAGTTCTTGGAACAGTTGAAAATGCAGTACTGCTCGGAGATAGATCTGATAGACCTAAACAACGAGTTTCAGAACCTGAAGAAAGGGAAGATGAGTGTTGATGAGTATGCCACCGCATTCACCAAGAGGATGAAGCTATTCCCCTACTTGGTGCCTTCTAAACTCTCCAAGATTGATAGGTTTGCTAACGGACTGCCCACTGACTTTGGCCCAATGGTCAAAATGGCAACTACCTTGAAAACAGTTGTTAGGGCAGCTAAGAACGTAGAGGCCCAGGTAAGAGAAAATGGTCTAGAAAAAGATAAGTCAGGAGAGAAGCGGAAGTTTGAAGGATCTTCAAGGTCCAAAAAGGAAAGCAAGACTACCCAAAGAGAGAGGGGGCTACAAAGCCATATGTGCCGCCAAAGCAAAAGGCGAGAACATTTCAAATGATTCTTGACGAAGCAGATGACAATGCGAAGATTCAGGAGTTAACGCTTGACATCCAAGGATCTAGTTATGGAGTAATCGTGTAGATAGTACCTCGCGATGTAGCCTGTTAGGGGCATAGTTTAGGGTGAACTTGAACACCTATGTAAACATTTTAAGGAATAATATAAAACCTTCGTTTTGATATTTTATGTGTTAAATTGTTATGTGATTTTCTTGTATGGTGACTTGGAAAACTGCGAGACAATACTTGGGACGGGTATGAGTAGGTGTGGATGGTAGTAGAGGCCTATACTACCGGAAGCACAGGACTCACACTTGGATCAGGGAAAGTCACAAGGTTACCAAGAAGCTAGTAATTGATTTCGTTTTATTCAAGTGTGTTGTTACCATCGTTTCGGTAATGACTAAGAAGATTGTTGATATTCCGACCCTAGTGGTCATATCGAATCGAGTCCGACTACGATGAGTATGTTGTGTGGTTCAGAGAACCAAGTTTGATGTAGCGTCCGACTTAAACCAAACGGTTGAAATCAAAGCGATCAATAGAAGTATCGCACTCGTTGTTAAAGAAGTTGGTGGCTAGAAATGCCTAATGTTAAAGTGTGATTATATCACATTAGAACATGAAGGAAGGCATAGTCTGTTTTAGAATTTAACTCTAAGAGACCTAAGTCTAAGTGTTGCAACATACGATGATAGGTCATTAGAATATGACACATCGATCTATAGTAGTAATAAAAGAACTTATCTCAAGTCCGTATCCAGCAAGGATCGAGATTGTGACTTGAAGGTCATAATTTGGAGTCTAACCTGAGGTAGAGAGCAGGTGCACGATCGAGTACTCTTACAGTCAATGAGTTTAAGAGATAGAATTGAAGGAATGTAGAAGTTATAATTATTACCTAGGATGAAGAGATGACGTATGGAGTCATTATACGACCCTGTTTCATTGATGATTCCGGGACGTAATCATCCTAAGGGGGAGATAATTGTAACGCCCGCAAATCTGGGCTAGTCAAATTTGAGGCAATAGGGGTCGAAAACGACTTTTCGACAAAAGATTATTTAGAATAAATAATCTTAACCAAGTTGTAGAGTATGTTACAAGGTTTTCGTACATATAAAGAACGCCGAAAACCGAGTTATAACGAAGAAGTTATGACCCGTTGAAGTTTCGCGACGGAACCGGCACGATACCGGGAAACGTAAATAGTGAATTTATGATAGAGCGAGATTTAGCCTTAGCGATCTAAACGAAAGTCGTAGAATATGTTAAACTAAGAACATCAATAAAAAGAACGCCCAAATCTGACTTCGTATGAGGAAGTTATGATTTTTCTAAGATTTAGCATAGCAGTGCACAGCCCGAAATCTGAATTTTAGATCGGTCGATTTTTAGCCGACGGGATCTAAATGAAAGTTGTAGTACTCGTAAATACCAACGCGTGGATATAAAGAACGTCGATAATAGAGCTCGTATGCAAAAGTTATGGATGAAGCTTAGTCCCTACTTTTCGAGCGCGGCGAATTCGATACAGTTTCATAAATACGAGATAGAATGAGAATTAGCCAACGAGGTCTAAATGAGAGTTGAAGATCTCGTTAATAGGAACTCAACGGTAAAAAGACAGACAAAAATGGAGCTCGTATGCGAAAGTTATGGACGAAGCTTAGTCCCTACTTTTCGAGCGCGGCGAATTCGATACAGTTTTGTAAATCCGAGATAGAATGAGAATTAGCCAACGAGGTCTAAATGAAAGTTGAAGATCTCATTAATAGGAACTCAACGGTAAAAAGACAGACAAAAACAGAGCTCGTATGCAAAAGTTACGGACGAAGCTTAGAGACTACTTTACTATAAAACTCCTATAAATACAAGGGTGAACTCCTCATATTTTCTTCACACCATAAGCCTCTCTTTCTCTCTCTAACTTCTCTCTAGCCTCCCTAAACCCCTCCCAAGTCTACGGAACCTCCCTAGCACGAGAAGAAAGCCCCGGAGCGCCCGACGGCTCCGAGAAGAAAAGCTTTCGGCTTGGAAACGCTGCTCCAGCGAAGACCGGTTTTTAATAAAAACTCGCTGTAAGTGAGCTACGCCTATACTATATTTAATATAGATTTTATTTAATTATAGTAACATTATTAGGACCTTAAAATAATTATTTGGGCTATTATTATGAGTTATATTGAGTGTTATTTAACGCTTATATAATAGTAATAATAGCTAGACTATTAATTAGTCGTGGTTAACGTTAAAAACTAAACCCTAGTGGTATTGATACTAGGTTTTGTCGAGGAAAATTGTTTTGAGATAACGAAGTGCTGTCTGAGTTCGGAATCACCACCTAATCAGGTGAGTGCATAGTTACTTTCATCTTACACATAGATATGAAGTATTTTATTATAAATTTACGTGCTATGTGTGCATATTGTCTAAATACTTGTTGTCTATGCTGGTGAAAGATTTTTATACATGTTTTAAAAGATGTAAACTGTATAAAGTATTTTATATCTACAAAATATGTTGGGTAAAACATGGGTAGATGAATGATGATGGATAAAAGCTGAAATAGAGGAACATTAGTAGTACGGACCTAGTGCCCTATAGGTATACATTGGCAGCAGTGGACCTAGTATCCTATAGATGAGCACTGGCAGCTGCGCCACAACCCATAGATGATTTAGATCTACGGTAAACGTCCTAGCAGCTGCGCTATAAGGATAGTATCGGCAGCTGCGCCTAATAGGGAGCCTTATGACCATGACAGTAGTGTTTAAAGGTTAATACCGGCAGAAGCGCCTCATAGAAAATGTCCTAATTCTGGCAGCTGAGCCTAAGTGACAATATTAGCAGCTGCGCTTGACCAATGTGTCATTGGCAACAATGGACTTCATGTTGTTTCCTTAGGATGATCCTTAGGAATGAATGAATGAGAAATAGCTGATTCTTAGGGTAGATCCTTAAGAATAAAGAAGATAATGGGGATGGGTAATTGGGTTGATTGTTTGATTGTTTAAACATAATAATTATATTATTGTGGGTTGAAAACCCTATGTACTCACCAGGTTTCCCAACCTGACCCACTCAGTTTATTTATATCACAGGTGTTGATATGAAGTGACATTACACTGAGAGATTTAAAGAGATGTAGATCACTAGTGTAAATAATTGTAAGTTCTGTTTATGCTTATGTTTATGTATTAACGATGACATCCCAAACGTTTTAAAATGAAATAAATACGTTTCTTCGAAAATGTTTTAATAACGTATTTACCATGTTTTTCTGGGAACAAATTCCGCAACATTTTTATAAAATGAAGTACTCTGATTTTTATAAAGCATAAACAACATCGGTCTTTTTTGGCCGTGAAAATGGGGATGTCACAGTTGGTATCAGAGCATTAGTTTAAGCGAACTAGGAATATGGATTTATTTCTAGACTTAAACTTAGAATGCTAAGCGATGATTGTGAGGTGTGAGCACTAGCTTATTTTAGGAATTATGCCTAAAATGCTTTTATGTGCTAAATGCTTTATGCCTTATATGCTGTTATTTATTCGGATCTATGGTCTGTTGCCGACCGGATCTGGAAACCTTATATGTTTAGGATTCTAAACGTACGACTACGATATTAGAACTAGCATGTAAACGTTTCGGAGTGATAAGGATGATTTAAACGTCAATCCTAAGTAAAGGTCTAGATTCACCTTATTCGGTGTATAGATCAAGATGGCAAGGACCCGTAGCGGAAACGTGAATGCAAATGAGAATAGGAACCAACCCCTAGTGGTTCAGCAAATACATGTTGTAGAAGAAGTTGCACCTGAGCCAGTCACGATGGCTAGAGTTCAAGCCATGATTCGGGCTATGCGAACTGAATAAAGGGAAGAAATGAGGAGGATGTCGAATAGGGACGAACCTACTATGCCCAATGAGCAACCCGAGCTGATTCCCGAGCAATCGGAGGAAGGGAACTACAGTCGCCAAGTGAGTCAAGTGGGGACTCAAGATGGCCTGGAGAGGAGAAACGACAAGGATGGGCGAATGTACAAGAATTTCTTGGGTGCGAAACCACCAAGTCTCTCAGGAAACCCAAAGCCTGTGGAGATTATGGATTGGATCTCCGAGATGGAAATGGTGTTTGAGAGCTGCGACTGTAGCGAGAAACAGAAGAATGTCTTCGCCGTAAGACAACTGAAAACTGGAGTCTTGAGCTGGTGGAAGCTATTGACAGATACGATGCCACGAGGAGAAGCCTTAAGGATGTCATGGGAAGAGTTCTTGGAACAGTTGAAAATGCAGTACTGCTCGGAGATAGATCTGATAGACCTAAACAACGAGTTTCAGAACCTGAAGAAAGGGAAGATGAGTGTTGATGAGTATGCCACCGCATTCACCAAGAGGATGAAGCTATTCCCCTACTTGGTGCCTTCTAAACTCTCCAAGATTGATAGGTTTGCTAACGGACTGCCCACTGACTTTGGCCCAATGGTCAAAATGGCAACTACCTTGAAAACAGCTGTTAGGGCAGCTAAGAACGTAGAGGCCCAGGTAAGAGAAAATGGTCTAGAAAAAGATAAGTCAGGAGAGAAGCGGAAGTTTGAAGGATCTTCAAGGTCCAAAAAGGAAAGCAAGACTACCCAAAGAGAGAGGGGGCTACAAAGCCATATGTGCCGCCAAAGCAAAAGGCGAGAACATTTCAAATGATTCTTGACGAAGCAGATGACAATGCGAAGATTCAGGAGTTAACGCTTGACATCCAAGGATCTAGTTATGGAGTAATCGTGTAGATAGTACCTCGCGATGTAGCCTGTTAGGGGCATAGTTTAGGGTGAACTTGAACACCTATGTAAACATTTTAAGGAATAATATAAAACCTTCGTTTTGATATTTTATGTGTTAAATTGTTATGTGATTTTCTTGTATGGTGACTTGGAAAACTGCGAGACAATACTTGGGACGGGTATGAGTAGGTGTGGATGGTAGTAGAGGCCTATACTACCGGAAGCACAGGACTCACACTTGGATCAGGGAAAGTCACAAGGTTACCAAGAAGCTAGTAATTGATTTCGTTTTATTCAAGTGTGTTGTTACCATCGTTTCGGTAATGACTAAGAAGATTGTTGATATTCCGACCCTAGTGGTCATATCGAATCGAGTCCGACTACGATGAGTATGTTGTGTGGTTCAGAGAACCAAGTTTGATGTAGCGTCCGACTTAAACCAAACGGTTGAAATCAAAGCGATCAATAGAAGTATCGCACTCGTTGTTAAAGAAGTTGGTGGCTAGAAATGCCTAATGTTAAAGTGTGATTATATCACATTAGAACATGAAGGAAGGCATAGTCTGTTTTAGAATTTAACTCTAAGAGACCTAAGTCTAAGTGTTGCAACATACGATGATAGGTCATTAGAATATGACACATCGATCTATAGTAGTAATAAAAGAACTTATCTCAAGTCCGTATCCAGCAAGGATCGAGATTGTGACTTGAAGGTCATAATTTGGAGTCTAA
This sequence comes from Lactuca serriola, assembly GCF_051521515.1. Taxonomy (NCBI): domain Eukaryota; kingdom Viridiplantae; phylum Streptophyta; class Magnoliopsida; order Asterales; family Asteraceae; genus Lactuca; species Lactuca serriola. The sequence goes on from NC_136416.1 coordinate 209,081,727, forward strand.
CCTGAGGTAGAGAGCAGGTGCACGATCGAGTACTCTTACAGTCAATGAGTTTAAGAGATAGAATTGAAGGAATGTAGAAGTTATAATTATTACCTAGGATGAAGAGATGACGTATGGAGTCATTATACGACCCTGTTTCATTGATGATTCCGGGACGTAATCATCCTAAGGGGGAGATAATTGTAACGCCCGCAAATCTGGGCTAGTCAAATTTGAGGCAATAGGGGTCGAAAACGACTTTTCGACAAAAGATTATTTAGAATAAATAATCTTAACCAAGTTGTAGAGTATGTTACAAGGTTTTCGTACATATAAAGAACGCCGAAAACCGAGTTATAACGAAGAAGTTATGACCCGTTGAAGTTTCGCGACGGAACCGGCACGATACCGGGAAACGTAAATAGTGAATTTATGATAGAGCGAGATTTAGCCTTAGCGATCTAAACGAAAGTCGTAGAATATGTTAAACTAAGAACATCAATAAAAAGAACGCCCAAATCTGACTTCGTATGAGGAAGTTATGATTTTTCTAAGATTTAGCATAGCAGTGCACAGCCCGAAATCTGAATTTTAGATCGGTCGATTTTTAGCCGACGGGATCTAAATGAAAGTTGTAGTACTCGTAAATACCAACGCGTGGATATAAAGAACGTCGATAATAGAGCTCGTATGCAAAAGTTATGGATGAAGCTTAGTCCCTACTTTTCGAGCGCGGCGAATTCGATACAGTTTCATAAATACGAGATAGAATGAGAATTAGCCAACGAGGTCTAAATGAGAGTTGAAGATCTCGTTAATAGGAACTCAACGGTAAAAAGACAGACAAAAATGGAGCTCGTATGCGAAAGTTATGGACGAAGCTTAGTCCCTACTTTTCGAGCGCGGCGAATTCGATACAGTTTTGTAAATCCGAGATAGAATGAGAATTAGCCAACGAGGTCTAAATGAAAGTTGAAGATCTCATTAATAGGAACTCAACGGTAAAAAGACAGACAAAAACGGAGCTCGTATGCAAAAGTTACGGACGAAGCTTAGAGACTACTTTACTATAAAACTCCTATAAATACAAGGGTGAACTCCTCATATTTTCTTCACACCATAAGCCTCTCTTTCTCTCTCTAACTTCTCTCTAGCCTCCCTAAACCCCTCCCAAGTCTACGGAACCTCCCTAGCACGAGAAGAAAGCCCCGGAGCGCCCGACGGCTCCGAGAAGAAAAGCTTTCGGCTTGGAAACGCTGCTCCAGCGAAGACCGGTTTTTAATAAAAACTCGCTGTAAGTGAGCTACGCCTATACTATATTTAATATAGATTTTATTTAATTATAGTAACATTATTAGGACCTTAAAATAATTATTTGGGCTATTATTATGAGTTATATTGAGTGTTATTTAACGCTTATATAATAGTAATAATAGCTAGACTATTAATTAGTCGTGGTTAACGTTAAAAACTAAACCCTAGTGGTATTGATACTAGGTTTTGTCGAGGAAAATTGTTTTGAGATAACGAAGTGCTGTCTGAGTTCGGAATCACCACCTAATCAGGTGAGTGCATAGTTACTTTCATCTTACACATAGATATGAAGTATTTTATTATAAATTTACGTGCTATGTGTGCATATTGTCTAAATACTTGTTGTCTATGCTGGTGAAAGATTTTTATACATGTTTTAAAAGATGTAAACTGTATAAAGTATTTTATATCTACAAAATATGTTGGGTAAAACATGGGTAGATGAATGATGATGGATAAAAGCTGAAATAGAGGAACATTAGTAGTACGGACCTAGTGCCCTATAGGTATACATTGGCAGCAGTGGACCTAGTATCCTATAGATGAGCACTGGCAGCTGCGCCACAACCCATAGATGATTTAGATCTACGGTAAACGTCCTAGCAGCTGCGCTATAAGGATAGTATCGGCAGCTGCGCCTAATAGGGAGCCTTATGACCATGACAGTAGTGTTTAAAGGTTAATACCGGCAGAAGCGCCTCATAGAAAATGTCCTAATTCTGGCAGCTGAGCCTAAGTGACAATATTAGCAGCTGCGCTTGACCAATGTGTCATTGGCAACAATGGACTTCATGTTGTTTCCTTAGGATGATCCTTAGGAATGAATGAATGAGAAATAGCTGATTCTTAGGGTAGATCCTTAAGAATAAAGAAGATAATGGGGATGGGTAATTGGGTTGATTGTTTGATTGTTTAAACATAATAATTATATTATTGTGGGTTGAAAACCCTATGTACTCACCAGGTTTCCCAACCTGACCCACTCAGTTTATTTATATCACAGGTGTTGATATGAAGTGACATTACACTGAGAGATTTAAAGAGATGTAGATCACTAGTGTAAATAATTGTAAGTTCTGTTTATGCTTATGTTTATGTATTAACGATGACATCCCAAACGTTTTAAAATGAAATAAATACGTTTCTTCGAAAATGTTTTAATAACGTATTTACCATGTTTTTCTGGGAACAAATTCCGCAACATTTTTATAAAATGAAGTACTCTGATTTTTATAAAGCATAAACAACATCGGTCTTTTTTGGCCGTGAAAATGGGGATGTCACAGTTGGTATCAGAGCATTAGTTTAAGCGAACTAGGAATATGGATTTATTTCTAGACTTAAACTTAGAATGCTAAGCGATGATTGTGAGGTGTGAGCACTAGCTTATTTTAGGAATTATGCCTAAAATGCTTTTATGTGCTAAATGCTTTATGCCTTATATGCTGTTATTTATTCGGATCTATGGTCTGTTGCCGACCGGATCTGGAAACCTTATATGTTTAGGATTCTAAACGTACGACTACGATATTAGAACTAGCATGTAAACGTTTCGGAGTGATAAGGATGATTTAAACGTCAATCCTAAGTAAAGGTCTAGATTCACCTTATTCGGTGTATAGATCAAGATGGCAAGGACCCGTAGCGGAAACGTGAATGCAAATGAGAATAGGAACCAACCCCTAGTGGTTCAGCAAATACATGTTGTAGAAGAAGTTGCACCTGAGCCAGTCACGATGGCTAGAGTTCAAGCCATGATTCGGGCTATGCGAACTGAATAAAGGGAAGAAATGAGGAGGATGTCGAATAGGGACGAACCTACTATGCCCAATGAGCAACCCGAGCTGATTCCCGAGCAATCGGAGGAAGGGAACTACAGTCGCCAAGTGAGTCAAGTGGGGACTCAAGATGGCCTGGAGAGGAGAAACGACAAGGATGGGCGAATGTACAAGAATTTCTTGGGTGCGAAACCACCAAGTCTCTCAGGAAGCCCAAAGCCTGTGGAGATTATGGATTGGATCTCCGAGATGGAAATGGTGTTTGAGAGCTGCGACTGTAGCGAGAAACAGAAGAATGTCTTCGCCGTAAGACAACTGAAAACTGGAGTCTTGAGCTGGTGGAAGCTATTGACAGATACGATGCCATGAGGAGAAGCCTTAAGGATGTCATGGGAAGAGTTCTTGGAACAGTTGAAAATGCAGTACTGCTCGGAGATAGATCTGATAGACCTAAACAACGAGTTTCAGAACCTGAAGAAAGGGAAGATGAGTGTTGATGAGTATGCCACCGCATTCACCAAGAGGATGAAGCTATTCCCCTACTTGGTGCCTTCTAAACTCTCCAAGATTGATAGGTTTGCTAACGGACTGCCCACTGACTTTGGCCCAATGGTCAAAATGGCAACTACCTTGAAAACAGTTGTTAGGGCAGCTAAGAACGTAGAGGCCCGGGTAAGAGAAAATGGTCTAGAAAAAGATAAGTCAGGAGAGAAGCGGAAGTTTGAAGGATCTTCAAGGTCCAAAAAGGAAAGCAAGACTACCCAAAGAGAGAGGGGGCTACAAAGCCATATGTGCCGCCAAAGCAAAAGGCGAGAACATTTCAAATGATTCTTGACGAAGCAGATGACAATGCGAAGATTCAGGAGTTAACGCTTGACATCCAAGGATCTAGTTATGGAGTAATCGTGTAGATAGTACCTCGCGATGTAGCCTGTTAGGGGCATAGTTTAGGGTGAACTTGAACACCTATGTAAACATTTTAAGGAATAATATAAAACCTTCGTTTTGATATTTTATGTGTTAAACTGTTATGTGATTTTCTTGTATGGTGACTTGGAAAACTGCGAGACAATACTTGGGACGGGTATGAGTAGGTGTGGATGGTAGTAGAGGCCTATACTACCGGAAGCACAGGACTCACACTTGGATCAGGGAAAGTCACAAGGTTACCAAGAAGCTAGTAATTGATTTCGTTTTATTCAAGTGTGTTGTTACCATCGTTTCGGTAATGACTAAGAAGATTGTTGATATTCCGACCCTAGTGGTCATATCGAATCGAGTCCGACTACGATGAGTATGTTGTGTGGTTCAGAGAACCAAGTTTGATGTAGCGTCCGACTTAAACCAAACGGTTGAAATCAAAGCGATCAATAGAAGTATCGCACTCGTTGTTAAAGAAGTTGGTGGCTAGAAATGCCTAATGTTAAAGTGTGATTATATCACATTAGAACATGAAGGAAGGCATAGTCTGTTTTAGAATTTAACTCTAAGAGACCTAAGTCTAAGTGTTGCAACATACGATGATAGGTCATTAGAATATGACACATCGATCTATAGTAGTAATAAAAGAACTTATCTCAAGTCCGTATCCAGCAAGGATCGAGATTGTGACTTGAAGGTCATAATTTGGAGTCTAACCTGAGGTAGAGAGCAGGTGCACGATCGAGTACTCTTACAGTCAATGAGTTTAAGAGATAGAATTGAAGGAATGTAGAAGTTATAATTATTACCTAGGATGAAGAGATGACGTATGGAGTCATTATACGACCCTGTTTCATTGATGATTCCGGGACGTAATCATCCTAAGGGGGAGATAATTGTAACGCCCGCAAATCTGGGCTAGTCAAATTTGAGGCAATAGGGGTCGAAAACGACTTTTCGACAAAAGATTATTTAGAATAAATAATCTTAACCAAGTTGTAGAGTATGTTACAAGGTTTTCGTACATATAAAGAACGCCGAAAACCGAGTTATAACGAAGAAGTTATGACCCGTTGAAGTTTCGCGACGGAACCGGCACGATACCGGGAAACGTAAATAGTGAATTTATGATAGAGCGAGATTTAGCCTTAGCGATCTAAACGAAAGTCGTAGAATATGTTAAACTAAGAACATCAATAAAAAGAACGCCCAAATCTGACTTCGTATGAGGAAGTTATGATTTTTCTAAGATTTAGCATAGCAGTGCACAGCCCGAAATCTGAATTTTAGATCGGTCGATTTTTAGCCGACGGGATCTAAATGAAAGTTGTAGTACTCGTAAATACCAACGCGTGGATATAAAGAACGTCGATAATAGAGCTCGTATGCAAAAGTTATGGATGAAGCTTAGTCCCTACTTTTCGAGCGCGGCGAATTCGATACAGTTTCATAAATACGAGATAGAATGAGAATTAGCCAACGAGGTCTAAATGAGAGTTGAAGATCTCGTTAATAGGAACTCAACGGTAAAAAGACAGACAAAAATGGAGCTCGTATGCGAAAGTTATGGACGAAGCTTAGTCCCTACTTTTCGAGCGCGGCGAATTCGATACAGTTTTGTAAATCCGAGATAGAATGAGAATTAGCCAACGAGGTCTAAATGAAAGTTGAAGATCTCATTAATAGGAACTCAACGGTAAAAAGACAGACAAAAACGGAGCTCGTATGCAAAAGTTACGGACGAAGCTTAGAGACTACTTTACTATAAAACTCCTATAAATACAAGGGTGAACTCCTCATATTTTCTTCACACCATAAGCCTCTCTTTCTCTCTCTAACTTCTCTCTAGCCTCCCTAAACCCCTCCCAAGTCTACGGAACCTCCCTAGCACGAGAAGAAAGCCCCGGAGCGCCCGACGGCTCCGAGAAGAAAAGCTTTCGGCTTGGAAACGCTGCTCCAGCGAAGACCGGTTTTTAATAAAAACTCGCTGTAAGTGAGCTACGCCTATACTATATTTAATATAGATTTTATTTAATTATAGTAACATTATTAGGACCTTAAAATAATTATTTGGGCTATTATTATGAGTTATATTGAGTGTTATTTAACGCTTATATAATAGTAATAATAGCTAGACTATTAATTAGTCGTGGTTAACGTTAAAAACTAAACCCTAGTGGTATTGATACTAGGTTTTGTCGAGGAAAATTGTTTTGAGATAACGAAGTGCTGTCTGAGTTCGGAATCACCACCTAATCAGGTGAGTGCATAGTTACTTTCATCTTACACATAGATATGAAGTATTTTATTATAAATTTACGTGCTATGTGTGCATATTGTCTAAATACTTGTTGTCTATGCTGGTGAAAGATTTTTATACATGTTTTAAAAGATGTAAACTGTATAAAGTATTTTATATCTACAAAATATGTTGGGTAAAACATGGGTAGATGAATGATGATGGATAAAAGCTGAAATAGAGGAACATTAGTAGTACGGACCTAGTGCCCTATAGGTATACATTGGCAGCAGTGGACCTAGTATCCTATAGATGAGCACTGGCAGCTGCGCCACAACCCATAGATGATTTAGATCTACGGTAAACGTCCTAGCAGCTGCGCTATAAGGATAGTATCGGCAGCTGCGCCTAATAGGGAGCCTTATGACCATGACAGTAGTGTTTAAAGGTTAATACCGGCAGAAGCGCCTCATAGAAAATGTCCTAATTCTGGCAGCTGAGCCTAAGTGACAATATTAGCAGCTGCGCTTGACCAATGTGTCATTGGCAACAATGGACTTCATGTTGTTTCCTTAGGATGATCCTTAGGAATGAATGAATGAGAAATAGCTGATTCTTAGGGTAGATCCTTAAGAATAAAGAAGATAATGGGGATGGGTAATTGGGTTGATTGTTTGATTGTTTAAACATAATAATTATATTATTGTGGGTTGAAAACCCTATGTACTCACCAGGTTTCCCAACCTGACCCACTCAGTTTATTTATATCACAGGTGTTGATATGAAGTGACATTACACTGAGAGATTTAAAGAGATGTAGATCACTAGTGTAAATAATTGTAAGTTCTGTTTATGCTTATGTTTATGTATTAACGATGACATCCCAAACGTTTTAAAATGAAATAAATACGTTTCTTCGAAAATGTTTTAATAACGTATTTACCATGTTTTTCTGGGAACAAATTCCGCAACATTTTTATAAAATGAAGTACTCTGATTTTTATAAAGCATAAACAACATCGGTCTTTTTTGGCCGTGAAAATGGGGATGTCACAGTTGGTATCAGAGCATTAGTTTAAGCGAACTAGGAATATGGATTTATTTCTAGACTTAAACTTAGAATGCTAAGCGATGATTGTGAGGTGTGAGCACTAGCTTATTTTAGGAATTATGCCTAAAATGCTTTTATGTGCTAAATGCTTTATGCCTTATATGCTGTTATTTATTCGGATCTATGGTCTGTTGCCGACCGGATCTGGAAACCTTATATGTTTAGGATTCTAAACGTACGACTACGATATTAGAACTAGCATGTAAACGTTTCGGAGTGATAAGGATGATTTAAACGTCAATCCTAAGTAAAGGTCTAGATTCACCTTATTCGGTGTATAGATCAAGATGGCAAGGACCCGTAGCGGAAACGTGAATGCAAATGAGAATAGGAACCAACCCCTAGTGGTTCAGCAAATACATGTTGTAGAAGAAGTTGCACCTGAGCCAGTCACGATGGCTAGAGTTCAAGCCATGATTCGGGCTATGCGAACTGAATAAAGGGAAGAAATGAGGAGGATGTCGAATAGGGACGAACCTACTATGCCCAATGAGCAACCCGAGCTGATTCCCGAGCAATCGGAGGAAGGGAACTACAGTCGCCAAGTGAGTCAAGTGGGGACTCAAGATGGCCTGGAGAGGAGAAACGACAAGGATGGGCGAATGTACAAGAATTTCTTGGGTGCGAAACCACCAAGTCTCTCAGGAAGCCCAAAGCCTGTGGAGATTATGGATTGGATCTCCGAGATGGAAATGGTGTTTGAGAGCTGCGACTGTAGCGAGAAACAGAAGAATGTCTTCGCCGTAAGACAACTGAAAACTGGAGTCTTGAGCTGGTGGAAGCTATTGACAGATACGATGCCATGAGGAGAAGCCTTAAGGATGTCATGGGAAGAGTTCTTGGAACAGTTGAAAATGCAGTACTGCTCGGAGATAGATCTGATAGACCTAAACAACGAGTTTCAGAACCTGAAGAAAGGGAAGATGAGTGTTGATGAGTATGCCACCGCATTCACCAAGAGGATGAAGCTATTCCCCTACTTGGTGCCTTCTAAACTCTCCAAGATTGATAGGTTTGCTAACGGACTGCCCACTGACTTTGGCCCAATGGTCAAAATGGCAACTACCTTGAAAACAGTTGTTAGGGCAGCTAAGAACGTAGAGGCCCGGGTAAGAGAAAATGGTCTAGAAAAAGATAAGTCAGGAGAGAAGCGGAAGTTTGAAGGATCTTCAAGGTCCAAAAAGGAAAGCAAGACTACCCAAAGAGAGAGGGGGCTACAAAGCCATATGTGCCGCCAAAGCAAAAGGCGAGAACATTTCAAATGATTCTTGACGAAGCAGATGACAATGCGAAGATTCAGGAGTTAACGCTTGACATCCAAGGATCTAGTTATGGAGTAATCGTGTAGATAGTACCTCGCGATGTAGCCTGTTAGGGGCATAGTTTAGGGTGAACTTGAACACCTATGTAAACATTTTAAGGAATAATATAAAACCTTCGTTTTGATATTTTATGTGTTAAACTGTTATGTGATTTTCTTGTATGGTGACTTGGAAAACTGCGAGACAATACTTGGGACGGGTATGAGTAGGTGTGGATGGTAGTAGAGGCCTATACTACCGGAAGCACAGGACTCACACTTGGATCAGGGAAAGTCACAAGGTTACCAAGAAGCTAGTAATTGATTTCGTTTTATTCAAGTGTGTTGTTACCATCGTTTCGGTAATGACTAAGAAGATTGTTGATATTCCGACCCTAGTGGTCATATCGAATCGAGTCCGACTACGATGAGTATGTTGTGTGGTTCAGAGAACCAAGTTTGATGTAGCGTCCGACTTAAACCAAACGGTTGAAATCAAAGCGATCAATAGAAGTATCGCACTCGTTGTTAAAGAAGTTGGTGGCTAGAAATGCCTAATGTTAAAGTGTGATTATATCACATTAGAACATGAAGGAAGGCATAGTCTGTTTTAGAATTTAACTCTAAGAGACCTAAGTCTAAGTGTTGCAACATACGATGATAGGTCATTAGAATATGACACATCGATCTATAGTAGTAATAAAAGAACTTATCTCAAGTCCGTATCCAGCAAGGATCGAGATTGTGACTTGAAGGTCATAATTTGGAGTCTAACCTGAGGTAGAGAGCAGGTGCACGATCGAGTACTCTTACAGTCAATGAGTTTAAGAGATAGAATTGAAGGAATGTAGAAGTTATAATTATTACCTAGGATGAAGAGATGACGTATGGAGTCATTATACGACCCTGTTTCATTGATGATTCCGGGACGTAATCATCCTAAGGGGGAGATAATTGTAACGCCCGCAAATCTGGGCTAGTCAAATTTGAGGCAATAGGGGTCGAAAACGACTTTTCGACAAAAGATTATTTAGAATAAATAATCTTAACCAAGTTGTAGAGTATGTTACAAGGTTTTCGTACATATAAAGAACGCCGAAAACCGAGTTATAACGAAGAAGTTATGACCCGTTGAAGTTTCGCGACGGAACCGGCACGATACCGGGAAACGTAAATAGTGAATTTATGATAGAGCGAGATTTAGCCTTAGCGATCTAAACGAAAGTCGTAGAATATGTTAAACTAAGAACATCAATAAAAAGAACGCCCAAATCTGACTTCGTATGAGGAAGTTATGATTTTTCTAAGATTTAGCATAGCAGTGCACAGCCCGAAATCTGAATTTTAGATCGGTCGATTTTTAGCCGACGGGATCTAAATGAAAGTTGTAGTACTCGTAAATACCAACGCGTGGATATAAAGAACGTCGATAATAGAGCTCGTATGCAAAAGTTATGGATGAAGCTTAGTCCCTACTTTTCGAGCGCGGCGAATTCGATACAGTTTCATAAATACGAGATAGAATGAGAATTAGCCAACGAGGTCTAAATGAGAGTTGAAGATCTCGTTAATAGGAACTCAACGGTAAAAAGACAGACAAAAATGGAGCTCGTATGCGAAAGTTATGGACGAAGCTTAGTCCCTACTTTTCGAGCGCGGCGAATTCGATACAGTTTTGTAAATCCGAGATAGAATGAGAATTAGCCAACGAGGTCTAAATGAAAGTTGAAGATCTCATTAATAGGAACTCAACGGTAAAAAGACAGACAAAAACGGAGCTCGTATGCAAAAGTTACGGACGAAGCTTAGAGACTACTTTACTATAAAACTCCTATAAATACAAGGGTGAACTCCTCATATTTTCTTCACACCATAAGCCTCTCTTTCTCTCTCTAACTTCTCTCTAGCCTCCCTAAACCCCTCCCAAGTCTACGGAACCTCCCTAGCACGAGAAGAAAGCCCCGGAGCGCCCGACGGCTCCGAGAAGAAAAGCTTTCGGCTTGGAAACGCTGCTCCAGCGAAGACCGGTTTTTAATAAAAACTCGCTGTAAGTGAGCTACGCCTATACTATATTTAATATAGATTTTATTTAATTATAGTAACATTATTAGGACCTTAAAATAATTATTTGGGCTATTATTATGAGTTATATTGAGTGTTATTTAACGCTTATATAATAGTAATAATAGCTAGACTATTAATTAGTCGTGGTTAACGTTAAAAACTAAACCCTAGTGGTATTGATACTAGGTTTTGTCGAGGAAAATTGTTTTGAGATAACGAAGTGCTGTCTGAGTTCGGAATCACCACCTAATCAGGTGAGTGCATAGTTACTTTCATCTTACACATAGATATGAAGTATTTTATTATAAATTTACGTGCTATGTGTGCATATTGTCTAAATACTTGTTGTCTATGCTGGTGAAAGATTTTTATACATGTTTTAAAAGATGTAAACTGTATAAAGTATTTTATATCTACAAAATATGTTGGGTAAAACATGGGTAGATGAATGATGATGGATAAAAGCTGAAATAGAGGAACATTAGTAGTACGGACCTAGTGCCCTATAGGTATACATTGGCAGCAGTGGACCTAGTATCCTATAGATGAGCACTGGCAGCTGCGCCACAACCCATAGATGATTTAGATCTACGGTAAACGTCCTAGCAGCTGCGCTATAAGGATAGTATCGGCAGCTGCGCCTAATAGGGAGCCTTATGACCATGACAGTAGTGTTTAAAGGTTAATACCGGCAGAAGCGCCTCATAGAAAATGTCCTAATTCTGGCAGCTGAGCCTAAGTGACAATATTAGCAGCTGCGCTTGACCAATGTGTCATTGGCAACAATGGACTTCATGTTGTTTCCTTAGGATGATCCTTAGGAATGAATGAATGAGAAATAGCTGATTCTTAGGGTAGATCCTTAAGAATAAAGAAGATAATGGGGATGGGTAATTGGGTTGATTGTTTGATTGTTTAAACATAATAATTATATTATTGTGGGTTGAAAACCCTATGTACTCACCAGGTTTCCCAACCTGACCCACTCAGTTTATTTATATCACAGGTGTTGATATGAAGTGACATTACACTGAGAGATTTAAAGAGATGTAGATCACTAGTGTAAATAATTGTAAGTTCTGTTTATGCTTATGTTTATGTATTAACGATGACATCCCAAACGTTTTAAAATGAAATAAATACGTTTCTTCGAAAATGTTTTAATAACGTATTTACCATGTTTTTCTGGGAACAAATTCCGCAACATTTTTATAAAATGAAGTACTCTGATTTTTATAAAGCATAAACAACATCGGTCTTTTTTGGCCGTGAAAATGGGGATGTCACACTATCAACCAACCAAACCCATTTGTGGATTAATTAAGAAAAAAAGGTGATTTAGGCATAAAGGGTATTTTGGGAAAGTTACATATTTGCGGCCATTGTCTTAGAATTATGATTATTTTCCAGGTAGTATAAATAAGGAAAAACGTTCCCTATTTTGTATTTAGTTTTCATTTCAATTTCTCAGTAAATAACCTTGTATTCCCCATGTCATGATGAACAAAAGAAATAAGCTTCATTCAGACTCTATTACCCTCTATTACCCCATGCTTACTAGAAGCAACCATGTCGTATGGGCAGTAAAGATGAATATTGTTTTTATGAAAGATTAATAAGTATGGGAAGCAATTGAATTAAAGAACCACCAGAAGATGTAAGTGTGAAGAAGAATAAGATGGTATTGACATCCATCTACCTACCTATTCTCAAGGAGAAGTAGAGAGAAAAGGAATATTGGAATATTAAAACCATATACATGGGTGTCGATCATGTAAAGATGGATAATGTACAAACCCTAAAGTCAAAGTTTGAGAGCTTTACAATAAAAGAGTCGAAGATTATGAATGATTTTTCTAAGAAAATCACAAACATAGTTAGTTAGTAATATTAAAACCTTGGAACACACTCATATACATGGGTATCAATCGTGTAAAGATAGATATGGTACAAACCCTAAATTTAGCGTTTGAGACCTAGACAATAAAGGAGTCGAAGAATGTCAATGATTTTTCTACGAAAATCACAAAAATAGTTGGTAATATTCAAACCTTGGTATACATCATGGAAGAATCGTATGTAGTTAAGAAAATAATACAGGCAATACCATCTAAGTTTGTGCAGATTGTCTCAAATATTGAGCAGTTTAGATGAAGAGGTTTTTCAGGAGAAAGAAAGTGCTCGAAGGAAGAGTAGAGCAAGGTGGATCCAAATAGAAGAAGCTACTTCTTACACACTAAGAGTGGAGTGAAAGAAGTTAGAATAAAACTCAAGAGCAATCTTGATCTTTCAAAAAAAATGTGGTAATTCCAACAACTCTCGTTGTTCTGGAAGAGGTAGTGTTTTAGGATATCATGGAGGCCAACAAAGAGGCATAAATTAATAATGAGACAACAAAAGAAAGACATAAAAAAATAATGATAAGAGTAAGGTGCAACTTTATAATTCCAATAATATGGACATTACACAATTGAATGGAAAAATTTATGACATGAAAGTAAACATGAAGAAAACCCAACTCAAAAAAACAACATGACAATGAACTAGCCTTGCTATTGTCTGCATTACATGATGATCAAGAAACAAAAGAAGTCTTACTAAATGAATAAAAATAAGTCCTAAACTAAGAATAGCAAGTGATAATGTAAACAACTCAAATATATGGTATCTTGATAAGAGGTCTGGTGACCACATGACAAGTGACTACATAACAGATGGAAAACCAAAGTTTTATGACCTAAATGATACTAACACAAGAATTTGTCAAATTTAGAGACATATCTAATGCACGCATCAAATGAAGAGTCCTTATTGAATTTATATGCAAGAATGGTGAATGGTGAGTAATCCCTAAGCTATATTACATGCCAATATAATGAAGTAACATAATAAGCCTTGGAAAAATAGTTGAGAAGGGTGACCGAATTATGATGAATTACTTATTTCTATGGATTGACAGTGGAAAAGGAAGATTACTCATAAAGGTAAAAAATCTTAAAATCATCTTCACAAAATTATGTTGAACTAAATCGAAGCTATTTGTTTACTTGGAAGGAACTCTAATCAAACATGGAGGTGGCATGAACGAATGAGTCATGCCAACTTTACAACCCCCAAAAAAGTATGTCATATAAGAACATGATTCATGGGCTTCCAAAAATTGAAAATCTGATACAACTTTGTGAAGGTAGCTTAATATGAAAAAAAATCACAGTTATATTTGACTCCAGCAAGATTCAAGATTCAGGGTCCTGCAAAGACTTATGTTAGTACATGGTATCCTATGTGGTCCAATCTCGCCACGACACCAGGTAACATGTATTGTAACCAACTAGTATATGACTATAGTACAGTAATGTGGTGTTATTTGTTAAAAACCAAAGATTAAGAATTTCATGTTTTGAAAAATTTTCAAATAAAAGTAAAAACCAAAATAGGTGAGAACTTAAAAAATTTACACAATAACAATGGGGGGGGAATTCATTTTAGTGGAATTCATCAATTTTGCAAAGAAACAGGATTGAATTGGAATTACACGACACCATACTCTCCAAAACAGAATGGGGTTGTAAAGAGACAATCTTATGATAATGAAGTTGGTAAGAAGTAATCTTAAAAATATCAATATACAAGAAGTACTGAGGGGAAAGGCGGTTTGTCATGTCATCTATATGTTAAATCGTGTGAGTACTAAATCCCTTGAAGAATCGAATCCATACGAAGCTTGGACTGATGGGTTTTTTAGGTTATATAAAATACATGTAAGTGGAAAAACTTTTAACCCTTAAGTTCACATGCTACCTAGAATGTATCTATGTTCTCTCTAATGATAGCAATTATCTATGAACATCAAGCAACCCTAAGGGAAGGCTATGAAAATCAAAATTCATATAAATTTAGAGTTATATACCTTTTGATAATTGTAGTAAATAATCACACACAAAATCTTCGTGAAGCTCCTTTGAAAGAAAGCACCAAAAGCTTAGTGCCTCTAATGGCTTGTACCCAAAACCCTAGTAACTAGAAGACTTGAGGAGAGAGGAGGCAAGAGAAAAATTTCGGCTCTATGAGAGTCAAGAGAAATGGGCAAAAACAATAGGCCATGAGAGTCTCTTTATAGCTAATACAGGAAGCCTTGGATAACCCTAATTTGAATATAATAATAATATCTTGAATTAGGTAATTATCCAACTCCTTATTTATCTGTAAGGATTATTCCAGAAACCCTAATTATCCCCTCAATACCGTCTAGGGCTAGGAACATTCTAGAATTTGTTCGTGTTCAACTATTGAACAATTACAACTTAAGTCATTGCACTTCCAATTAAATCTAATTAACTCGGAATTAATTCTAATTAATTTTTTATTAACTCTAAATTAATTATTACTATTTCAAATTAATATATTAACAAACCATTTTTTTATTTCCAATTAATTTATTAATCATATAATAAATTAACAAATCTGTCGCTCTCTCCAAAATTCACTCTATTTAGTTACTATTTATGAGGGCAATCAAAAAAGGACTTTGCTTCTAATTCAAGAATATATCAATTTAGTTACTGCCTTAAACACCTTAATCTAACAGTATCCCACTTGGATAAGTATGTAACTACAATTGGAAGTATAGACATTGAACTAAACAATAAAGTGTGCTTTCCAAAGCCACTGTCAAACTCTTATTCAAATCAGACATTGGCCCTAAGATAAGTGATCAACTATTCATTCATTCTTCATGATATGGTATGGGCACAAATACTCTAGAGTATTTTATTAGAATGCCCTTACTTTGCATGGAGTACTTAAAGGAGTGCCTTGCATGATTTTTGAGCTAATTTTTTACTCATTCTACCTCATGGCCGAAACTTGTTTTCTTCATACACTTCTCTCTCTTTTGAAGTTAGTTTAGTGACTTAAAGTCTTCTTGAGTTGTCTCTTTTAGTGCTTATTTGATTTAAGCACTTAAAGGCTCAAGGCAATCAAGAATACATGAAGGAACTAGTATTCCAAGTGTCTTACTCCTGATGATGGATACACATAGAGAAAATCATGTTCTTTGACTTTTTGCTATCTTCATCAACACCCTAAAACCAAGTGGGTTCAAAGGATTCAAAGGTTGTCATTCTAAAAACTCTTTGATTGTTTTTATTTCATTTTAAACTCTATAAATGGATCCTTAATGGTTTGGTTTTGTTATAAACTAAAAATAAACTTGTTATTTTTTTAAGACTTTTGTTGTAGTTTTTGTAAAAACAAACTTTTATTTTGTATCAAAACTCATCGGTGGTATCAGAGTCATCTTTTATATGTTAGAATGATTTTTTATGCTTGATAATTTTTGGTATTTGGAAAATAAGCACGAATTTTTTTTTTTTTTGGTTAAGAAAAATCTATATTTGTCTTCTTGGCAACTTCTTGGTTAAAATTGTTTATTATTATATATAACCATTTTTCATGTATTTTAGTTATATATAAGTTGCGTTAGAAAAAACAAAGAGTTGTTTGTTTTTATATTTGATATATGTATAATGTACATAAACTTGCCATGGACCATTGTGTTTGTTGTATTGGTTGTTTTTTGTTAAAAATGGTTGTAATATTTATTTACTCATATGGTATGTAATAAAGTAAATAGATTAGTTTTCTTGGTTTATTTTGTAAGGTAATCGATTAGTTTTTAGAAATAAATTATTTGTACAAAAATATAACAAGAAATGAAGATGGATCCACTTCTTGAAGACCAAAAGGTAATTTTCGGCCTTAATAAGTGAACAACAATGTTCGTGATAGTTTTTTGAAAAGTGTCGCTAAAACTATCACTAAAAGTTGTTACAAAAGGGTTGTTGGTCCTGATGCAACACTTTCTGCAACCTTTTCTGAAAAGTGTTGCATGCTGCTGAATTATTTACCTTTCAAGAAGCTTTTCTATCTTTGTAATCAATGGATGTTTCATCAAGTGGGAGCTTCAACAACAATATTACAAGAAAAAAATTCCCTTTAAATGTCCCTTAGTAATGGACTTGGCATTTTATGTTGGCTCACAAAATGTCACTAGAATTGGTTGGTTTATGCACATATATTTTAATGCATGTTTGTGATGTTTATTTTATGTTCTTGTATGTTATGTTTGATGTATGAAAATTGCTTTTACATGTTAAATAACATTTATCATAAGTTAATATCACTTCAATTTTGAATAAAAAATATTTAAAGATAACATATGATGCTTATAAATGGATATTTATAAAAACAGTTTTACCGGTTACCAGTTAAAAATCAATTTTTTGTTGAAAGTTGTTTTATTGTAAAACTTACAAATAACCAACTTTAAAATATTTGAAATGGTTTAAAAGGTGTTTAAACATTATATAAACTCCATGTCTTTATAATAAATTAGAACACTCTTTGTCATTTGTAAAATCTTTTCTAAAAATGCAATACATGAATTGTTAGATGAATGCAATATTCATGAGACCATGTTTTATAAACTATAGTTGTAAAACATATATAAAACATTCTCTAAAAATGCAATACATTGTCGTCCTTTTGAAGAACACTCTTTGTCATTTGTATGGTCTTAGTGTCACAGGGTCACCTGGTCATTAGGATTGTCTTATCATGTTGGGGGTAGTTTCGTTGTTTCTTGTTTCTAAAGGGTCACCTTGTCACTGGTTAGTTACAATACTACAAGTTGTTTCAAGTAGGATGACTTGATTGGAATCTTGTGTGATAAAGTTCACCTAAGCATGAGAGGTCTGATGTATAGATGGAATAAACATGCCAAGTTAAGCAATAGTTGTTTAGGATCCCATAATCTAGGAGTTACATATTGTATGCAATTGGTAATCGCTGCCTATCGAGTTTGATTAAGTTTATGGAATAAAGGTCACCTAACCATTTACTTGTTTCGTTACTTGGATCATATACTTTAATAAATTAATGTTTTAAGAAACAATAAAAGGTATCAATTTTTAAAGACTAAATGTTGAAAATACTAAATAAAACTTTGTTAAATTCTGTTAATAACTGTTAATACTCTTTCGCCCTTCAAAACCTCACTCTTGTTGAGTTTCAAGAGACAGTAGCATTTGATGATTATAATTTCTATAACTGGTATAATATCTTGAGGTTCTACCTTAAGGATAAATAGAAATTACATATACTGGAAGATCCCAAAACTGAATAGCCTCTTCAAACCAGTCAGTCTGATCATGATACTTTGATGGAAGTATTATTGTGATGATATTGATGTATCTCACATCATTCTGGAGTAATTAACTTTGATTTGCTTAAAGTCTTAGATAATTATAAAATATATCAGATGTCTCATCAAGTAAACCAGATATTCAATCAGAACACTAGAAAGTGTTTCAAGTCTGTTCAAGCATTGAATAAAGGAAGTCTAAGAGATTCTGTACTCAAATAGACTTATAATTCAGTTAACGGAATACATCATAAACCTAGAAATCAAGAAAGGATTTAAATGATTAGTGTTGTTTCTATTGTGGAAGAAACTAGACACTAAAAGAGGAATTGCTCATCTAATCTCGTCAAGCTGAAGAAGTCTGACTTGGACAAGACTTATAATATCTATATGATAGAACTATTTATTTTTCCATCATTCAATTGAGTATGTATACTTCAGGTGACACTAATAATTGATATTATGTGTTGATGATTGGAAGAAATAATCAACTGGTTACATACGAATGGTATTTCATGCAGAAGATATAACAAGTGCTATTATAGTCTTTATTTAAACAATAGATGTTTTGTACCTATTCTTATAGGAACATGTAATAGCTGAAATTTATGACTAAATCCAAATAGCTTAACCACTCTAGCATCTACAAATTGCATTTATGTAGACTATCCTAAATGATTGTTTAAGATGAAGTATCTACTAATCCCACTAAATTGTCATTCCAGAAGACAAGTGTTTAGAAAGTTCTTTTTCTAAGTGGGAGCAATTTGGAACTTTAAGAGCTAATGATCCATAAGATAAATGCATCATAATTTGGAACTAGCATTTTTCAACTGTTGTTGAATATGCTCAATAGTTGATTAGAAAACAACGAAACACATAGAGATGCATTCGTGTATGAACTACATTATGTTACTTTACAAACATTAGTTGATATTCTAAATAAATCATCATGGTTGAAATTAGACAAAAAAAAAAAGGAAACAAAAATTTATGTGAAATATCTCACCTATTAATAATGTGAGTAGTTTTCGTTTCTAATTTAATGGAATTACATCCGAAGTGTGGAACAAGATATATAATTCCCATCCCATTCAGCAAAATTACGAACATACCCCTACAAGATTTCAACAAAAGAATATCAATAAAAGCACAAAGGGTAGTAAGTCAAAATATTCAAAGAGTAAAGTAAAAAAAATTGGTTCTTATTTTAATGTTTCATAATGATTTAAGTCCCTGTATCGTAAATTCCAACAATTTACTAGTTAGTTTTTTAAATGATCATTTTGCCTTTGGACAAAACCTGGCTAAAACTTATAATTATCTCTTGACTTACAAATTACATTTATTTAAGACATTAGTAATTTAGTGTTTACAATATTGAAAACATAAACAAAAATTATGGATGACCAATGGACCAAGGACCAAATGGTCATTTTAAATGTAAAATAATCCAAAAAGTTTTAACTTTTATAATATTGTAAAACAAAATACATCATAATTTCAGAAGTAGTTTGATAAATATTTAAGGAAAAATTAAAAAATCGGTCCCTATAATATATTAATTTTCAGTTCAAACAAAAAAGTAACTCGTCAGTTTGATTTAACGATCAAAAGACCAAAATTGTTATGAAAGATTAACAAAAGAAATAAAAAAAAATGATAAGAAAACATAGAGAATGGTAAAGAAAGAATAAAAAATCATTTTATGAAGTCGATTTATAGAACCTGGAATAATTAGGAACCAATGAGTTTATATATACACAAAGTTGGCTCTTGTCCCTCTTTAGTTCCCCATAACAACAAAACTTTTATCAATTGCAATATGAATGGAAGATATAAAGAGGATTTGGTCATCAGAAAGTAAGACAGAAGTTTTTGAATCCAGATATTAGAGGAATTCCATACCATTGGAACAAAAATTGATAAATAGAAAGTGAAAAAAACAAAGGGCTTGACCTAGAAGTAAGAAATTTCAACAATCTGTTGATAAGCAAAAGAATCGAAGAAAATACTATGAATCGGCATAAATGCCAACACATGGGAAAGATTTGATTCCATAAGTCTTTCCTACAATAACAATAAGATAAAATCTTATCCATAAAATCAAACCAACCAATTGAACAGTTATGGTTCACATAAAGCTTTAAGGGGTAACATACTTCTGATTAGATGATTGTAGTTGTTTTTAGGTTTGGATTAGGTCAAGTTCGTGAATAAAATCACGAAGGAAAGAAGGAAAAATTACCTGAAATAATTTAATTTGGTACATGTGGTTGTGATGGTGATCTGTATACGCATAGGCGTAGCCTTGACTTCGACGTCGGAGTAACCATCCTCCGCCAGTTGTCTGCTAAGGAATGTGGATGACTAAGCACAATAAGGTCAACTAAAAAAAGAGGTGGATAACTCAGCAAGCATGTCCGAAGTAGTCAAATAATTGGCCTTATGGCTAAAAGTGTTAAACTGGGCAAAAAAGTGTGGCAAAAGTCTGTAACATAACAAGTTTACTATTTATAAGTTCAATGGAAATTAATTAATTAATTATATATATATATATATATATACATATATATATATATATATATATAATAAGACCGTGAGACGCAATCCTAGCCATTCATTTGGTAGATAAAACAAAAAACATTTTTAAAATGCAAAATAGTTGAAAGTTTTCGAATTTTTTTTTTCAAATATTATTTTCGGAATTTATATTTTCCAAAAAAATAAAAAAATACCAAAAAATATACAAAAAAACAATACTTTTTTTTACATATTCTAGTAGAATAAATAGAATATTCTATATATCTGAAAAATCTAGTATAATATTCTAAAATTCTAAAAATCACATTAGAATATCTACAATGTAATATTCTATTAGAATATTTCACGTATTCTTCAAAAAAAACGGTAATTTTTTTTATTTGTTTTAGGTAATTAAAGTTCCGAAAATAATAATTAAAAAAAGAATTTTTGGATTTTTCCTTTTATTTTGCATTTTAAAATTATTTTTATATTTGATCTCACGGTCTCACAAAATTAGCATAGTGTTAAATGAACATGAACCTCTCTCTCTCTCTCTCTCTCTCTCTCTCTATATATATATATATATATATATATATATATATATATATATATATATATATATATATATATATATATAGGGTTAGGTTATTTTGTTTTTACTAACTATTGTGTGCCAGAATGCACAGATCTGGACCATCGGATGGAATATAATTAAATGTCATGATTTGAGGGTCTATGGTAGTAGAATAGGATAGCATGTACCATATAATCACACAAATTTCAGCATAAGGGCATTTTAGTCAATTAACCTATATTAAAAAAGGAAATTTTCGGATTTTTAGGGATGATTAATTCCTTTATTTTTTAAAAATCTGAATATTTTAAATTAATTCAAATTCAAAAATCCGATTTTATTCGGTCAGAATGATAGAATGTCAACCATAAACTAGTAAATGTATTTTTCGATTTTATTCTGTCAGAATGGTAGTATGCCAAACATAAACTAGTAAATACATTCTGAAAGAATACACAAAATCGATTCTTGAACTAATAATATATCAAAAAATTACATTGTATAATTGTGATTCATTGAATAATAACAAACATTCTGAAAGAATAAACAAGTATAATTCTTAAAAAATAACAACATTCTTAAAAAATGAGTGCGATCATTCTTTAATTCATTCTTCAACCCTTTCCCATCAGGTCTTCAAGCCATTCTTGAAGCCTTTTCTACCATAAATTCATTGCCAAGTAATTTGTAGTGATACACTTGTAAAACCTGCACATTAAACATAAAAATAATTAATTACAATTTTATCAGAATACAACAAATAATATTCTTACAAAATAAACTATTCTGCAAGAATATTTTTTAAGAATTTGTATTATCAAGAATATACCCAACAAACAAAATAAGGAACTAGCATCAACCTATTCTGACAGAATAAGGAACTAACATTCTTTGGGTTTCATGTGTTTCTTCTCGATATGTTCAATGTATTTAACTGCAAATTCTGACAGAATAAGGAACTAGCATCAACCTATTGTTATGAAAATGGCATCCAACCCAACCTAAATTGAGTTATATAGCTCTGAAAAGAATAAGGAACAAAGTGAAGTAAAAACATTAATGATTTTTAACTATTTTTTCATTGAGGCATTTTATCGAACACATGGAGGCCATGACAGAATGTTGTTTCAAGAAATTACCTAAAAATGGCATCCAACCCAAACATCCAAATTTACATGGATTCAAATCAAAATAAGATGAAGAAGAAGATCACCTGCTGGCCATGGAAACAATAAAGAAGATCAAAAACTGCAAACTTTATGAAATTGAATGTCTCATTCGAATGAAAAAGCAACTTCAATTCATAACGAATTAACTTTTTTTATCAATTAATTGAAAGAAACAATAAAGAACATCAAAAAATACATACCTAACGATGATAAACAAGACTTCAAAGTTCAAACGATAAATGCTTTATACAAAATCTCGGATAGATCTCGATGATGATGAAGGTCGATCAACAATTTGATGGTGGTGGAATAGCCACTTGTTGTGGATTTGGTCGACAATGAAGACCACCAAGCATAAAGAAGTTGGAACAATGGTGGTCGGCGGACTATGAGGTGGAGATTGCGACGATCCAGACGTACTGGCGGTGGTCGAAGGTGTTGGTGATGTACGTCTCTGGAAAAAACGGTGGTGTAGGGTTTTAATAGGTAAATAAAAATTGATCCCTTAAATAAAGGGATATCAATTGTTAATTTTGGATATTCATTAATATATATATATGTAATATTACTAATTTACCCTTATTTATTTATTTAATTAATTAATTATTTGCTAATTTCTGATTGGTGCATTTAGGCACACAATATTTGCTAAAATTATTTGAACCTCTCTCTCTCTCTCTCTCTCTCTCTCTCTCTCTCTCTCTCTCTCTCTCTCTCTCTCTCTCTCTCTCTATATATATATATATATATATATATATATATATATATATATATATATATATATATATATATATATATATATATATATATATATAAGATAAGTATTTTCATTAACATGTATTTAACAAAAGTTTAACTATTTTGTGACACGCGCATATATCTTATGAAATGGGAAGTGATTCGTACATAATAATTTTTTGTCATACACAACAATTTATGCATTATAGAGTTGTACAATACAACACTTTAAAACACAAATTGTTGTGTACGGAGAAAAAGTGTTGTGACATTCATTTTTTTATCAAAAAATATGCTAAGTATGTAAGTTCGATTCTGATGCTTGAAAACAGGAAATATTTGAGGCATCAAATTCCTCAAATAAATCAAACTACAATAAAAGCATAAAACTCATTCCTTTTGTAACATTTACGTATTCCTTAGTACAACTAATTTATCGTTAAAGTGATGATTCGTGGTATGAAAAACTCAATAACTAAATATGTTATTGAGTATCTTTTATTTCAATTTTTATGATTTATAAATTACAAAATAAAAAAGGTTAAACTTACATATATTTTTTTATTAAATATAAATTCAATTTTGCTATTTCATAATTATTTATAAATGGAAAACATACAACAAGCTACATTGTTAAACTTTTTTTTATGATAAATTCAGTTCTTTTGAAAATCACATCCATAGATCTATGAGACATAACATTTTTATGCATTATCCATTGTATTATATTAAGAAGTTTCACCGCCTCCGGCACGAAGAAACCAAAAGTATCAAACGTAAATGGTATGAATATGTGTTGGTTTTCTACGCACAATTTCTCATATTTTGTGACTTTGCATGTAGCAAGTTTTAGAGCTATCTATTCCGCGTTGAAACTCCCAGCTCTCAAGCCCACGATACCCCTGTAAGGTCCATACAAGCGTGTTTCCATCCAACCCATCAAAAAACCAAAGCGTCAGCCAGTCTAAGGGTTGACATCCTTCTATCGGGTCAGTTAAGAAATTCACAAGACTCTCTTTTTTTATAAAATCATATTTATAAAAAAAAAAAAAAAAAAAAAAAAAAAAAAAAAACATATCTTCACCTAGAAAACCTTCTTCTTTCTATATCAAAAGCTTTTTTTTACAAAACATTTTTGTTAAAATAAAAAGTTTTTATAAATATATTTTTTGTATAAATTTGGTCCAAAAGGTTTTTCGCATAGAAGGTGTTTTTATGTGAAAATATGTTGTGTATACAAAAAAAAAACATAATTTCACATAAAAAAAACCTTTTTTAAAATTAAAAGAAAAAAAACATTTTTTACGTTAAAAACATATTTTTGTTTGTGCACATATATAATTCGAAAACAAATAACATGTCTAATAGTATTTTCACACAGGATGAAAAAATTATTTTCACATAGGATGAAAAAATTATTCTTGTTTGTGCATCTATATAATTCGAAAACGAATAACATGTCAAAAAATCATTTTTTTAAATATCTTGGTTTTTTATATGAAAATATGTTTTTAGTTTTTAAGCAAAATCTAGTATGCATAACCAATTCAATGTTTTTTATTTTAATATAAACCAATAAATTGTAACACCAATTTTCATTTATAAAAGTTAATAAATAAAAATCTTTGTTTATAAAAATGAAAGTAAAAATATATTGTTTTTTTTTGCTAAAATAATCAACATGAAAGTAAAAATATATATGTTTTAATATATTTTTTTCACATATAAAAAACCCTTTTTAAAAACAATGTTTTTTTAAAAAAATAATATATAGAAAAAAAAAAGGTTTTTTATATGAAAATATTATTTTTGTATAAATATGATTTTATAAAGCAAAAAAGCTATAGGAAACTAAATTTTGAAAAAAAATATATGTAAAAATACTACATTTAGGATAAATTTGTAATAAAATTTTAAAATCTAAGGCAAAAGTATAAATTTTGGAACAAATTTATAATAAAATTTAAAATATGGATCAAATTGTAAATTTAGAAAGCCGGTAATATTTCATATATACAAATTAGGGACAGATCAAGAACAAAAATCAATGGATCCTTCAAACATAAAAGATTAAACAAAAAAAAATATAAAACTTGAGACTTTTTAGTCTTTTTAAGCAAAAACTAATACATAACTGGGGACTTTTGGCAAAAGGTGATACTAAAAGGGGCTATTTCATCAATATATACATATTTGGTGTTTCTTTAGTAAATTTGTAGGATTTTTTTGTTGTAACTCGTACGGATAAAAAGGCTCAAAGTGAATATATATATTTTGAATATATATATTTAGATCAGAAATATATATATATATATATATATATATATATATATATATATATATATATATATATATATATATATATATATATATATATATATAGACTTAATTGAATATGATGTCAAAATATAAGGACTTTATAGTAAATTTCCCACATATAAGACTAATTGTGGTTTTAATGATTTCCGATACAAACTGGTGACAGAAACTATTATGTTTTAAGATGTTCAATGGGACAAATCGAGTTATAACTGATGCGCAGTTTATTAGAAATCTCATCTCCTTGAGCGTCTTTGCCAAGAAGGGTAATAAATATTCAGGTGGAGATGGTGTTGGGTTGTGATTAAAACTAATTTTAAGAAAACTAATAGTATTTAGTTATTGAGAAATTAAATAGTCTCTTATTTTTTGTTCCAAGAAAATAGATGGTGACCTAGCTATGTTAAATGGCGACAAATGTCATTAAATTTAATTTAAATTTGATTGAGATTTTAAATTCATACACTTGTCATAGTCTTAAATAGGTAGGAAGAAAAGTAGAAATAAAAGGTAGGAGGATATTTAATTTCTCTTAGTTATTTACTATGTTATCTTTTGAAGGCCATTGAATGTTGATGGTTGTTTTTGCTTAAAAAATCAATCTCTACAAGCATATTTTATAACAATAGTAAAAATATGATATTCCACAAAATCAATTATAGTATTCATAAATTCACAAAAGGCCAGTTAGACACTACTATTAATATTACAAAAAGTAAAATTTTAAATCTCTCTTTTTCCCGTGAATGTGTTTATCAATTATTTATCAAAATCCAAGAAAGACCAAAAACAGATCAACTTACTAGCTTCCTTAGCCTCTTCTCAGCCCCTTTTGCAACCTTATTTTGTGGTTCTAATACCAGCGCATGCTTAAAATCTGGAAATATTAAAAAAATAAATAAATAAATAACATAAGAGTAATTTACATTTTTGGTCCCTAAGACTTTTGCAGTTTTAGTCTCAAAAAGTTCTCTTCAAATTTTGGTCCTTATTTAAGGTTCTTATAACGGTCTTGCAACTTTAGACCCAAAAAATTAATTGGAAAAGTGACCAAAAACATACAAAAATTGAAAGAGAAAACTTTTTGAGACAATAACTGAAATAATAAGTTATACTGAGGGACCAAGAATGTAACTTAGTCAAAATACAGCGATTGGGGGAACCATTCTACTAATTTTACTGATTTAGCCACTTAACTACTAATATAACAATTATAAAAATGAAAAATAATAATAGATAATAGTTCAATCTAACAGAAAAGAAAAAGCTACGCACCTTGAAGAGCCTCTTTGTAATAAAGAACTGATTCTCTAGCAGTTCCTCTCCTTAAATATGCCTTCACATTCTGCAAATAAAAAAAAAAAGATACAAATCAATATTATTATAAAAGAATATATGAATTTAATTTAAGTGATTAGCAGCAAACAGCACATATATGATGAGAGTGGAATACACATCATTACCTTCTTATCAAGAGATATTGCTTTGCTACAATCCTCCTCAGCTTGTTGAAAGCTGTGATATAAATATAACCACCATCAACTCAGTAACAAAATATATATATAACATTTTTTATATAAAAATAAATTAAATTCAAAAAACTTCAAAGTCTAAAAACATACCATCCTAATTCTAAATAGGCAGCTGCTCTGTTACAGTAAAAAGTAGCATTGGACTCATCCAACTTAATAGCTTCAGTGTAATAGCTCACAGCTTTATTCCATTGTTTTCCTTTATATGCAGCATTTCCCTAAAACAAACCAAAACAAAATTACTTCTTTCATAGAGTAAAAGGGTAAAAGGGTAAAAGGGTAAAATGGTAAAAACCTTTTCCTTCAACAATTCAGAAGCATCCATATTCCCATTCAAGTCTAGAGAAGGTGGCAAACTTGTAACAGCATTAACTTGTCCTTGTAAAGATTGATACATATCCAAAACAGTATCAAGTAGAAATTTATCTGATCCATGAAACGCAATAAACGAAACCCCAATACAAGAATCTTCATGCTTTCCAAAAGGAATGCTGACCTGGAAATTGTTTCTAACATATATTAAATTTTTAATTTTTAATTTTTACAGAGTTGATTTAAGTATATAAAATTAATATAAATTACCTGACAGCAGCCAGACATAGTAGCAATGCTTAATAGAGCAAATAGCCTCTCATTATATTCAGTCAACAAACCTTTCTTTGAATCAAGTTTTAAAGGGGTATCAGCTACTGTAGGAATAACCAGAATTCCATCATCCTGTAAATACAGAAATAAGTACCTTTAAAGGGTATTTAAGTAAATAATGTATGTAAAGTACCTTTAAGAGACTGCGTAGAGCTGCTCTCATTTCTGTTCTGACTTTATAGTAAGCTTTGATATTTTCATGTGTAGCTGAAATTGCTGCATGAATATGATCAGATACATCAGATCCTAGCCTGGGCTTCACTGTTTTAATCCATTCTTCATGATTGGTTTTGAATTCATATCTGAAAAATCAAAATCATGTTATTATTATAAATTATCAGAGCGATTAACTCATTAAAATTCATACATACATATTATACATACCTTTGTAATAACAGCATTGCTGATGAAAGAGCCTTCAAAGCATTTGTTCCATTTTGGAGATTTGATTCCTCATTATGAAAATATTTTAAGCCTGGAACATTTGAACAAATATACTGACCAATATTCATATGCTTTGGTTGTTGATCTGCAAAAAGAACATCATCAAGTTAGTATTTTACTCATTTCATTCCCTCAATTTGTGGATCCATATAGCAGAAGCAAAAAGCTTCATAAGTTATAATAGAGTAAATTACAAAAATAGTCCCTGTACTTCACCCGAAATCGCAAGCTAAGTTCATTTTTTGAAATCTTCCAAAAGTCATCCTTGACTTCCGAAAGTTTTTTATTATTTGTTTAAAAAACTAAGACAAATAATAGAAAATTCACATAAGAGTAAAAAAAAAAGTCATTTTAGATAAATGAAAAAAGGGTATAAAAGTTGGGGATGAATTTGGAAAGAACTTCAAAAAATGGACAAAACTTGCAATTTTGGGATTTTGGGTAAAGTACATAGACTTTTCTTGTAATTTACTCTATGTTAAACAATCTAGGACATAGGAACTTACAACCAGATAACTTTTCAGTTACTTTGCTAACAATATATACAGTTTTCTGCTGAGGGACTTTGGATAACTGAAATAAATCATCAGCCACAACTATTCGCCTTGTCCTTCTAGGCTCAACAGGGTTCAATCTAAGAAGAACATGCCCAACACGATGCAAAACAGAAGGATCACGAGCAAATATTCCTGAAAGAATTTCATCATCAAACACATGAAATATAAAGAAAAAGCAACAAAACTGAAGACTTCTACTGACATGTAGTTTCACAAAAACCAAAAAAGACTACATGAAAATAAACATAGGACATACCAAGACTACATACCAACAGTGTCTAAACTCTGTGAATTAGGGAGAACCCCAATTGTGGATACAACTCCATGTGAAGGCCGGAATCCAAGGATGCCACAAAATGAGGCTGGGATTCTAACTCCTCCAATTGTATCAGTACCTTAGAATTTAACAAAAGACATATGGAAAAGTTAATAGAAGGCATAAAGAGAACAGAAAGAAAGCCTGTTGTAAGATTGCTATAAGTGCTCTTTTGCATTTTTACATATGAAAGAAGAATACCAATTGCAAAGTCAACAAGCTCTGCTGCAACTGCAACAGCTGAACCACTAGAGGATCCACCAGGAACATAGGATGGCATTGCAGGGTTTGTTGGGGTCCCATAATGTGAATTTTCTCCAGTTGTCCTGAAATCATAATCCATAACTCACTTTCAAGCTCCATTGTTTTTACATTTAACTGATGAAAATGCCTGACTAACTAGTTGTAGGAAACATGTTTACATAAGACAAAAGAAGGGGAGATTTAACACATGAAAACACATGGTGTAATAAACGAACAAACAATCCTTGTGTAACTTCTTGTCTTTATGACAAGTTAGATGTTAATAATGTGGTTGTCTTGAATCTTGATAATGAAGATGAATGAAAAAAGGAGTACCCAAAAGATAACTCGTCCATGACAGTTCTTCCAACACAAGTAGCCCCATCCTTCAACAATGCAGTAACAACAATTGCAGTCTTTCCAGCTTCCTCGTGTGTTCTTTTCCAATCTGGGTTCCCGAATCCACTAACATACTCTTTCACATCAAAGCTACAACATAACAGCAGAATTCAACAACAATTACTCTTTTGTTTTTGCGTAATGTCATATGTAGCAGACTTCAAGTGCAAAACTAAGATGAATTTTAATTCAGAGTTGGAAAGGATAAAAGCTTAGTTGTTCTGCTTATATTTCTTGATTGATGTATATAGCTCCCTTTCTACATGAAACACGTTTTGAGTAAAATGGTACTCCATTTAAACACTATCATCATTGTCCTAATGTTTTTTTTTTTGAAAGATTCATTCAAAATTTATTTATTTGCCCAATAGACGGTCAAACATTGTGATCCTTTCGGCGTAGCTCTCTTTTACAAATGATACGTATTGCATAAATTAGATACGCTGCAAAGAGAGTACACTCGAGTGCATAACAGCATCATGATACATATCACAAATATAAACGGTAAACTATCATTACCAATGTATCATCATCCAGTGATCCACTTGCGTATAAAAACAATTCAAAAATGCATAGAAATAGACATTAATAGAAGAATAGATATAAACTAACACATCGCTGACGGCAAAATTCAGGCCAGAGAGAGGTTGTTTTGCAGCGGGAGGAGGCGGCTGAGGAAACGGAAGCAGCTCGAAACGCTCTATAAAAGCACCATAATCTTCTCTTATCACATACCTACCTTTTAATCGACGCCTCCGAGTCTCTGCGGTGAGGATCAATATGCCGGCGACGCTGACGCCGATCACGATCCATACTTTTGGGTTTGAGACATTGTTTTTCACTCTCTCCAGATTTATAGCTTTCAACGACATCGATTGATAATCGATTCACCGATTATAAGGTGATTTCTAATGATATAATATTTGATTCAGTGAAGCCGGCGAAGGAGATTCGACGAATTCCGTTTTCAGGGTTTTATGGGAGAGCAAGGGTTTTAGACCGAGAGAAAGCTATATCACGTTATCGTGCGCTCCACGCAGACGGACGGTATAAGTCTATTGCTATTGTGCGCATGTCGCCAAGTGCCCATTGGTGGGTATACGTATATTCGTGAATTATTTGAGTACAATTTTGGTAAATCACAAATATTTATTGTTCACTTTAGTTATCATTTACTTTCTTCATCAATTCATTTTTTTTCTCTTTTTCTCAAGAAATAATTATCAAAAATCTCAAAAACAATAAACAAAAATACAAATATATTGTTTACAAAAAACAATAAGAATAACAATGTCTCCCATAAAAACGGGTAAGAAGAAGGTAAGATGATACGTAGTTTATATTTTTTCCAAATCTGTTATTAAAAAAAACAAAAAACAAAAAAAAATAGAAAAATAAATTAAAATCAATTTATAACATTTTTCCACTTTGAATGATCACATGCATATAATCCCTTACCCATTTATAAATCGTCACCGTAAGGGGCGATGGCCCGGAACCTTCAAAATTTCATGGCTCATTTTTATGTATATATTTATATCAGGGAAAATGACTTATGTTTTAAAATTGTTCAAAAACTACCATTCAAGTTCGGTGTGTTCAAAAAACACCATCCAAGTAAACATTTATATAAAAAAACACCAACGAAGTATATTCTTTGTTCAAATTTAGCCATGTGGTAACCGGCAATTATCGGTAAAAAATAAATAAAGGAAAAAAAACAAGAGGAAATGACTCAAAGAGGTAACTATGTTTCAAAATCGTTCAAAAAACACCATCCAAGTTTTGTATGTTCAAAAAACACCATCCAAGTAAACTTTTTGTACAAAAAACACCAACAAACTATATGTTTTGTTCAAATATTACCCACTAGTAACTGGCTCTTACATGTTAAATGATGACTTTGCTTAACTATTATGACATGACATAATAATTATTATAAATGACATATTCCTCCTTTAAAACTCGATTTAGGGTTTCTTCATGAACAAATGACTTCTTCTTCTCCTATGACTGCTCTTCTTCTTCTAAAGTGATGATCTCGAACTCAAGTCCAAAACCCTAATTATTGACTTAAGACAAAAAGGGTTCTTTTACCCCTGCCTTAATGGGTCTCTCTACCCCTAAGGCCCAAACTCATAAAAAGCCCCAAAAGGCATCCAAGCCCAACTATAAGGCCTCTAAGGCCCAATATGGCTTAAGAGCCCCCAACATGGCCTTAAGCCCAAAAAATGACTTGCTACAATTAGGTGGGCCTGAGGCCTAACTTAAACAAGTCCATGCATACGCCTAACATATGTTGAAGCCTCTACGATTTGGATGTCAAGCTAGTACGCCCGTTGTACTCCTAGCGTACTCGACTAGGGTCAAGAACCGCTAATCTTCCAAAGGACATAAATTCTTCATTCTAAGCCCGATTTCATCCTTCTTTATATCCACGAGAGCTAATTTAGGCATCAGATAACCATACCGAGGGTCTAAAGAATGACGAAATCGGACTTGGAATGAAGAAGTTATGGCCTTCGGAAGATTGGTGGTTCTTGACCCTAGCAGAGTATGTTGGGGGTACGCTAGGAGTACGTCAGGCATACTGGCTTGAAATCCGTATCTCAGAGGCTTCAACATATGTTGGGTGTATGCATGGACTTGTTTAAGTTGGTTCTTAGGTCCACCTGATTGTAGCAGGTCATTTTTTGGGCTTAAGGGCATGTTGGGGGTTCTTGGGCCATATTGGGCCTTAGAGGCCTTATAGTTGGGCTTGGATGCCCTTTGGGGCTTTTTATGGATTTGAGCCTTAGGGGGAGGGAGGCCCATTAAGGGAGGGGTAAAGGAGCCCTTTTTGCCTTTAGTCAAGAATTAGGTTTTGGACTTGAGTTCGAAATCATCACTTTAGAAGAAGAAGAGCAATCATAGGAGAAGAAGAAGTCATTCGTTCATGAAGAAACCCTAAATCGAGTTTTAAAGGAGGAATATATCAGTTACTGTTTTGTCAATAATTATTATGTCATGTCATAATAGTTAAGCCAAGTCATCATTTATCATGTAAGAGCCAGTTACCGGTGGGTAATATTTGAACAAAACATATAGTTTGTTGGTGTTTGTTGTACAAAAAGTTTACTTGGATGGTGTTTTTTGAACATACAAAACTTGGATGGTGTTTTTTGAACGATTTTGAAACATAGTTACATCTTTGAATCATTTCCTCTTGTTTTTTTTTCCTTTATTTATTTTTTTACCGGTAGTTGTCGGTTACACAAGGTCAAATTTGAACAAAGAATGTACTTCGTTGGTGTTTTTGTACAGATTGTTTACTTGGATGGTGTTTTTTGGACACACCAAACTTGAATGGTATTTTTTGAACGATTTTGAAACATAATTACCCATATAAGTCATTATCCCTTTATATTATTATAGAAGAAAAAACGAGTATTAAATCGTTGCAGATTCACAGGCAGCGACAAAAAAAGATAAACAAGATTGGAGCCAAAATTAATGGAGAAGACAAAGAGATGTCAATGGATCTTTCACGAGTCTAAGCAATTAAGTGATTGCCTCAATTGGCCTGTCACTAAAGGACCAATGGTCTAGCGGTATGGAGTGACCATCTCATTTGAGAGGTCATGGGTTCAAGTCTCGGTGGAGACATAGGTGGTTATTTAGGAGTAGATTAGTTAAAAAATAAAAAATAAAAAATAACCCCAACATTACAACATAATTTTTGAATTTTTATTTGCTTTAATTATTAAATTGAAATTGATTTCTGAAAACATTCTTGATTCCGATTTTGATTTGTTAGTAGTGAATTGAAGACGTTCTTGATTCTGATATCTAAAAAATGAATTTAAAAAATATCTATTGGAAAAAGATGTTTGATTTTTTTTTTCTGAAAAACAATTTCTACTTTCTACTGATTATGGGGAAAACGATTTTGGGAAAAAAAGAATTTTGGAAAATGATATCCAAACCCTCTTCTACTTATAAATAAATAAAAAAATAAACAAAAAAATTAAAAAAATTAAAAAAAAAAAAAAAAAAAAAACCTAATATTAAGGGTCTCATTTTTATTTTTATTTTTTTGTAAGGGGCCTCAAATCTTTTTGAGTCGATCATACATAAAGTTATATAAATAGATATTGTTTATCACTTTGTTGTCTTCATTAAATATTTGTATTTCATATAAAATTATATTCACATGATACATTGTATGGCCTCCACATAAGCATTAAGAATACTAAAACCATACATACAAGTAAAATAAAGACATGTTATTGGCTAAGTGTGTTGCTATTTGTGTAATTTGTCTTTTCTATTTTAGTTTTAAACAAAGCATTGATGAAGTTTGTGTCGGTGGACTACAATTGTAAATAAAAGTGAAGTAGAGGGGCTGTTTTGTAGTTACTCTAAATTGATAAACAAATAAGAAAAAATGTCTCCAACGGTCGAAAAACAGTAACGTAAAAATCCCCTCATAACCCTCGTCCTTTCCATAATGTTTCAGGTCTCTCTTTCTCTTTACTCAGATCACTCACACAAACCGCATTTTCTTCTTCTTTCTCTCTTTCTCTCTCCAATCCATCAATGGATGTAGCTGTGATCGATTGGAAAGATTCGAAGTTCGAAAAGGACATACTTTATGAAGACATTAACGCTCCTCAATGGATTGATTTCTCCAATCATGATCCTCCTGTTGATGATGAAGCTTGGTTCTGCCGCCCTGGTGATTTTTTGTTCTTTTGTTCTTATACATGCTAACTGTTTAGTGATTTTCATATGCAATGGATTGTTTTTTTTCAGATTTTTTTTTTGGTAATGTTATATCAACTTATGATTATCACATGTTTTCGTGTGAGATCTTAGAAAGCACTACAATTTTGAAGGTTTCCTGGTGATTTGTTATTGTTATACAATCAAACTGTTTGCTAAGTTCGATTGTAGTAATTTTGATATGCAATCGATTCGATTACTTTTGATGATTTTTTACTGTAACTTGTAATTGTCAAAGTTTTCGGGATAGGTTTAAGAATTTACGATGACTGTGAACTTGTAACTGTAACTGCTACGTTATTCGAACTTCAAAAGTCAAAATTACATCGGTTTTTATTGATTTATGTTGTTATTGTTCATGATTGTGGTTTACAGATTGTGATCATCCAAAGACGGTGGAAGATTTCTTCAGGCAAAGAACCCCCAATTCAGCAAAGGTTCTAATTCTCAGATCTTGTTTGATTTCCGTTTCATTATACTCTTAATCAAATCCTTTTCACGAGATCTACTTATGTTTGATTTGATCAAATGTGTCTAGATAACCAACTGATCTTCCATTTATCTTTCCATGTAGCTTCCTAGATCGGTTAGCGTTTCTGAGATCCCTGAATTTAGTGATCGAAATCGCAGGTATGAATATACAAACTCTGTTTATAACAATGAATTCCGATCGAATCCATGGTTTATGAACCCTAAATCACATTTATATTTCTGTTCATAGAGATGCAGCGTTGAAGAAGAGGGGCTTCCCATTGAACAAAGACTCAAAAACTACAAAATGCATTCAAGATAGTGAGAATCAGAACCCCAATTTCTCAACCCCTCCTATTCACAAACCCAAATCCATAAAAGAAATGATCAAATCAAGCTCAGAGAAGATCAATGTCGAGAACGATTTCTTACTAAAAGAAGAACCCCAACCCCCAAGGCTTCTGAAACACACATTGTCTGCACGAAATCTATTTGCTGGAAGAGATATACTGAATCAGGTCACTGAGTTTTGCAACGAGTTGAAGCGATTGGCAACAAGAACAAAAGATAATGGTGAAAAAGAGATTGTAAATAAGAGTGTGGTGCCTTCAAAGAAACAGGAAATGGGAGTTTTGCAGGAAAGTAAAACTGAAAGGAAGCCATTGTTAGAGAATCATGAAGAAAATGTGAAGGAGAAGCTCACTAGGAAAAAGTAAGTTGTAAATTCCGTGATTTTTTGTGCAAAAGTCATTCTTGCCCTTCTTATGTGGACTAAATTTGTTTATGCAGGATGAATGGTGATTTAGAGAACACCCCGATTGCATTAAATATGAAAACCATAAGGGGCAAAGATGAGGAAAGATTGTTGCAGATTCGAACAAATCCTCCATCGCCTCAATGCTTTTCTGCTAACCGTGGGACCCCCAAACCCACCCCACCTCCTAAGGCATCCCGTCTCAGAACTAAGGTATGTTCCATTTTTATGAAACTTTGTTTTTTTTTTTGGATACTTGAAACCAATTATGCAAATTTAAATTATATAGGAGAGAGGGATACTAGAAGAAATCAGTATAAAGGAGGTGAAGAAGGAAGTCAAAGTCAATACAAATCAAGCTGCTCCTCTTTTAACACAGAATGAAGCAAAAGGGTTGGATGTTTTCTGGTTGTTTAAACCCTGCACACTTTCTAGCTAAATTTTATTTATAAAAAAATAATAATATGAGTTCCTCTTTTCATTATGTTTCCAATTTATTAATTCTTTTTTTCATGATAGCAAAGTTGTGTAATTAAAGAACCCAAAAAGGGTCAATAAATAAATATGTCAATTTTATAGAGTAGAATTATTCTCTATTCTCTTATGTCCTATATTTTATTGGTAATTTATTCAAATTTATGTTTTCATTTTGGCAAAAAGGACCATATAATTTGATGGGTTACAAAAACAATTGATTCAAGATTTAAACAAAAATGATCGTACAAATGGAAGTCACAACTAGGGATTCAAACATTCTAAGCACTACTTTGATGATTGGAATTCTAATTCTTCAAGAGATAATTGAACTTGCTACACTTCTCTCTCTCAAGCCTTCAAAAATCGCCATATTCTTCCTCACTAGCTCTCAAGACCATTTTTCCAAATGAAGAGAATAGTGAAGGTAGGTTTTTGTTTATTCACTTTGACCGCTACACTTTTAAGTTTTCCCCTTCAATTCTCTTTATAGCTTCTAATTCACTTTCTAGTCATTAACTTCCCAAAATAACCTTAGAATGTTAAGTTCATAAAATTATGACACAATTACAAAAATGGTCCTTATGGTTTGCCAAAAGTCACAGAGTCAGTCCCTGTTAATTTTTTTTTTTGACGAACATGGTCCCTGTGGCTTCCAAAACTTGCATCAATGGCCCTTTTTGCTGACGCCGTTATTGTTCATCCGTTAGTTTAAGGGTATTTTGGTCTTTTCAAGTAGCAGGGACTGGGTTTGTGACTATGGGTAAACCATAGGGACCATTTATGTATTTTTTTTTTTATATTTTATGTTTATGAGTTTGTGACTTTTCCACCCATTTACTTTTTAAAATATCACTTTGAACCCTTCACTTTGAACTTTGAAAAATGTTACTTTCACCCCTCTATTTTCTAAATTTTTGTGTTTAACCCCGTATTATATATAATTTGTTTTTTATTAATAACTTTTGTTCGCTAACCTAAAAAAACTATTTTTATGTGTTTATTTTCATATATTTGTCGGTATAATTCAAGGTGATCAACGTTTCGACTATAATTTAGAACTTTCTTTCGTTATTTTTTTAAAGTTACACGTTTTTTTTTATAAAATTGTCGGTTTAAATTCGAGCTTATTTCTCGACGTAGTTTTTTTTTTTATAACTTTATGTACGTTTCCTACGTATGAGACGGGTCATATATAATAACTTTCGTTTGTTAATTTTAAAAAATATATTATATTCGAGATTGTCGATGTTTTGATGTATTTTTTATACATTTTGTGCTTAATTTTATATACATTCATACTTATTATTCGGGTCATATATACTTTAATAACTTTCGTTTGTTAGCTTTAAAAAATGTAGTATATTCGAGTTTGTCTATGCTTAGACTTAACTTTTGTTTCATGTTTTTTACGTATCAATATAGATAGATTCAAGTTCGTCTATATTTCGACTTAATTTTTTTTATGTTTCGTGCTTATTTTTATGTACGTGTTTTTTTCATTCATGTTTTGTTACGTCGAAATGCAACTTTTATGACTATAATCACCAAAATTCAACTTACAAAGTTCAAGCTTATAATTACGCTTATATCTATTATATGAGAACAAATTTATAGGTAGAAACATACATAAAATAAGCACCAAAACGTTTTGCGAAACATATTTTTTTAACGTTTTCGTGGTTTATTTTCTGTACGTTTCCTACTTATGACTAGGGTCACATATTATATACTTTTTATTATTTAAACTTTCGTTCGTTAACTTAAAAAAATGTTACTTATTTTTATGCACGTGCTGATATAAATTTGAGTTTTTCTTTTTCTTTATTTTTTATGTTTTGATTTAATTTTTTTGTACATTTTGGTGCTTATTTTATGTATATTCCTACGTATGTTCACATATAATAGATAAAAGCGTAATTATAAGCTTGAATTTTGTAAGTTGAATTTTGGTGATTATAGTCATAAAAGTTGCATTTCGACGTAAAAAAACATAAATGAAAAAAGCACGTACATAAAAATAAGCACGAAACATAAAAAAAATTACGTCGAAATATAAATGAACTCGAATCTATATTGATACGTAAAAAACATGAAACAAAAGTTAGGTTGAAACATAGACAAACTCGAATATACTACATTTTTTAAAGCTAACAAACGAAAGTTATTAAAGTATATATGACCCGAATAATAAGTATGAATGTATATAAAATTAAGCACAAAATGTATAAAAAATACATCAAAACATCGACAATCTCGAATATAATATATTTTTTAAAATTAACAAACGAAAGTTATTATATATGACCCGTCTCATACGTAGGAAACGTACATAAAGTTATAAAAAAAACTACGTCGAGAAATAAGCTCGAATTTAAACCGACAATTTTATAAAAAAAAAAAAAAAAAAAAAAAAAGCGTGTAACTTTAAAAAAATAACGAAAGAAAGTTTTAAATTATAGTCGAAACGTTGATCACCTTGAATTATACCGACAAATATATGAAAATAAACACGTAAAAATAGTTTTTTTAGGTTAGCGAACAAAAGTTATTAATAAAAAACAAATTATATATAATACGGGGTTAAACACGAAAATTTAGAAAATAGAGGGGTGAAAGTAACATTTTTCAAAGTTCAAAGTAAAGGGTTCAAAGTGATATTTTAAAAAGTAAATGGGTGGAAAAGTTACAAACTTATAAACATAAAATATAGAAAAAAAATACATAAATAGTCCCTATGGTTTACCCATAGTCACAAACTCAGTCTCTGCTACTTGAAAAGACCAAAATACCCTTACACTAACGGATGAACAGTAACGGCGTCAGCAAAAAGGGCCATTGATGCAAGTTTTGGAAACCACAGGGACCATGTTCGTCAAAAAAATTAGCAGGGACTGACTCTGTGACTTTTGGCAAACCATAGGGACCATTTTTGTAATTTTGTCTAAAATTATTGGTCCAAATTAAACCTATGTTTCTAAATTTGGCAAGTTTAGTCCATCAAACTTAAATTTCTGTTTGATCTAATAACTTACCTTTGTTTCCTTTAAAAAAAATAAAAATCCAATTTTACTAAAAATGACAAAAGTTCTAGCCTAAAAATATAGGTGTTAAAATCGATGGCTGATTAACATTAGAAAATGATTGATGAAGGTCCAATTGAATAAAATTTGACAAAAATTCCAGCCTAAAATATGGATGTTACAATCGATAGTCGATTAGTGTTACCTAAATGGTTGATGAAGATCTAAATAAGTGGATATTACTAGTAAGATATGATCTAAATTTAGGTATGTTGTTATTGTTTCCTCTTTTGTTTTAACTAGAAAATATCCCTCCCTGCTTCACGTCACTGGGGATGCATACAATGTTTTGCTTATAAAATAACAAGGACTGACTTTTGGAAAAAGAAAAAAAAAAAAAAAAAAAAACTCACAGGGACCATTTTCGTAATTCATTTTCTACGTGGGGATAAAAACTCACTTTTTAAAATTTGCTATTAAGAACTATATGTTTTTTTAACATATACACCATTCCTATAAACATAATTATGCACAAGGACCTATTATGTAAATTACAAGGACCATTTTTGTAATTTATTTTTTACATAGGAACCAAGCATGTTAAACCTACAAACTGCGAAGATACGAAAGGTAAGAGATGAAAATATCAGTGTTCAAAAATAAATGGGTAAAAGTGATATTTTAAAAAATAGGGGATAGAAAGTGGCATTCGACAAAGCAAGTGGTAGAAAGTATGAACGTTTGAAAGTTTACGGATCAAATATGCCAAAATAAGAAAAGTTTGCAACTAAC
Organism: Lactuca serriola; assembly: GCF_051521515.1. Classification (NCBI taxonomy): domain Eukaryota; kingdom Viridiplantae; phylum Streptophyta; class Magnoliopsida; order Asterales; family Asteraceae; genus Lactuca; species Lactuca serriola. Next base: position 209,121,377 of record NC_136416.1, read on the forward strand.
CTCTAAGCTAAAAAACTTCATGGCTAAAATTTTAGATTATTTATGCCCAAGTTTTAATATAACAAATTTTTGGGTTAAAAATGTAAAACTGTAAAACTATGCATTACGACCAAAATATAAAATAAAACTTTAGTGGCAAAGTTTGAAAACATAAACTTTATTATTCATATCAACTTTTGTTTTAAAATTATTTGTGGTCTAACAAAATTTTAGCCCAAAAGGGTAATATCTAGAAACGAAACAAGAAAGTGAATGAGAATTTTTTCAAGAATGTCGATATTTTTTTTTCAAGAGATTTTAATAATGAATGTAATTTATGTTCATAGTTGTATTCTTTAAGAATGAATATTTTAATAATGAATATAATTTATGTTCATAGTTGTATTCTTTACTTATTCTAAACTTTTAAACTTCGTCTTATATAAAAGGGATAATGTCATA